>NC_134315.1:50706387-52172522 GCF_964195595.1 Calonectris borealis
CGCGAGAAAGGGGCCGCATCTCGCCGGGAGGGGGCGGGCGGCCCCTGGCACGTACCACAGCGGGACGGAACCAACTGCGCCGGGGGAAGGGGGGGGCCGCTCCCGCTCTCGCTGTGCGCCGCCGAGAGGGCTCGGCGCGAGCGTTGCGTCCTAGCGGGCACCGGCAGCGGCAAGGGCGGGATTTAAGGGGGGAGGAAAGAAATGAGAAGACCTCCTAAAAAACTAAAGCGCAGAAAATGAGGGCCTCGTGTTTCCAGTGGGCAGCCCACCCACGACACCAGCCAGCCTGGGCAAGCCGGCCCCCCGCTCCTTGGAAGGGCGGGAAAGCCAGCGAGAGCAGGGTCCGGGGAGCGAGCTTTGTGTGTGGGGAGCGCGATAGCAATGGCAGCGCTTGCCTCGGGGGCCGCCGGGACGGGGCCTGCTCTGACCGGGAGGGTGCCGGGCAGCGGCCACTGCCGGGCCCTTGTTGAGAGAACGAAACCGGGCAGCGGGCAGGTGCTGCCTGCCTGCCGCTCTCCAGGCCGGCACATGACGCAGGGCGCAGCGCCGCGCAGCCCGGCTGGGGCGAGGGTCCGCCACCTCTCTCCGGTGGCCCAGGCGGGACGGCTGGAAAGGCCGAGGCTGCCGGGGAAGAGAGAGGCCAGGCAGAGAGGGAGGGCCAGGGAGAGCCGCGGGCTGAGCATCGCGCTGCTCCCCGCTGAGCTGCAGTCTCTGCACAGACATCTCTTGCCGTCACCCCGAGCCGAGCTCGGCCACCCACAGTCACCCACAGCACCGGCATCTGCACAATGAGAGGGTGGTGGCGTCAGCTGTCACCCACCGTGCTGTCACCAAATGCCCTGTGATGTTACAAGGCCTTTGCCTGGCACCAAGCAGGCAGGGAAGGTCGAGGCGGGAAGGGAGGGTCTGGGCATCTGGCTTTCTAAGCCTGCTGCTCCCACACCTGCCTCCTGCGCTGGGGGTCTGGGCTGCTTCCAGGGGCTGTGCTCCCCAGTGCTCAGCAAGGAGGAGCTGTGTCAGCGCAGGGGCATTGCCTGGGCGCCCGCCCAACCCACGCTCACCCTCAGTGCTGTGTCCAGGGGCAGTGCGGCGGCCGTGGCATTGCCAGCAGCACCGTGGGGCACTCAGGCTTTGCAGGCATAGGTGGGAGCAGAGTTCCGGCCCAGCTGGGGTCTCACAAGCATCCCAGGGTGGTCCTTGCACCTTTCTGGGCACCACAGCGGCCTTCTGGTGCACCCCAGCCACCTCCCTGTGCCTTTCCGTGCTCCCATGTTGGCCCTTCTGTACCTTTCATGGCCCCACAGAGCCCTCCTGTGCCTTTCAGTCCCATCCCTTCCCCAAGGACTTTCTGGTTTTGGACTTCTGGGATCTTTTGGTACACCCTGAGGCCTCTGTGCTCAGGCAGCCTTGGCATGCTTTCCAGCACATCACTTTTGGCCTTTCTGTGCCTTTCGTGGCATCCCAGGCTCCTCCTTGTGTCTTTTGGTGTGACCTCTCGGGGCTTCCCAGTGGCCTCTGTGTGCCTCTCGGTGCACCCGGTGTATTGGGAGCCTTGCGGAAGACACTGTATTTGAGGAGTTAGTGATCTTGAACAGGCCATGCCAGCTTTACTGGGCTCAATCCTTCCGGCTGGAGAAGCCCCTCTGTTCTTAAGGTCATCTGTAACATACAGTGTCTTTGGGAAAGGTAAGCTGCATGTGGATCAAGGGGTGAAACCTGTTGATCCTGACCGTTGAGACTGCTGCACTTTCAGCAAGTAGTGAGCCGCATCACAGTCAACCTAGGTAGGCGCAGGCCTGTGACGTAAGGTTTACTTGCTATCTATGATTTACTGGAGACGTTAAGGTTTACTCGCTATCGCTATTCCTCTTCTTCTTATACCTTATTAAAGCTTTTCTCTTCTTAAGCCATTTGTTGTCAGGCCTTTCTTGCTGAGATCCAGAAAGAGCCCTGCACTGCCTCTCTCTCTCAGCCTCACCCCATCGGCCCACCGCACAACCCTCCGTGGCCCTCAGAGCTCCTTTCTGGGGCACCCCAACCTCTTCCATGTGCCTTACAGTGCACCCCTGGATCCCCAGGGAGCCAGCAAGGGGTGCTGCAGGGTGCTACTCTGCGGCCCCTTGGTTGAACATATAGGTACTCCGTGACAGCACAGCACTGGGGGTGGGAGATGCCAGAGCAGGGCAGCTGTCCTGCAGGCAGCCAGGGATGACATTGGCTATCAAGCTTGTGCAGATGTGGGGCCCCAGCGGGCAGAGCACCCTGGGATGGGGTTTGCTGCTCTGGCTCTGCACAAACAGAAGCAACAGCCCAAAAGGCAGGTCCCACCTCCTGCAGGTTCTGTGCAGCCAGCAGCCCATGGCTCACAGGTTAAATCTGGACAGGGGCTGTTCCTCTGGAGGCCTCAGGTTGAGGATGGTCTGCGTTGCCAGGGCAGAGACCAAGGGATGGTGGTTATTCTCCAAGGGCTGAAGGGCTGAAGTAGAAAGAAGGAGTGTGGAGATCAAACGCCTGGGTCTGCAGAGGCCCAGGCATCCTCTCCAGACAGCGCCAGCCCACCCAGCCCTTCCCACGCTATGAGGAAGCTGGGGCACCAAGGGGTCAAATAGAAGTTGCTGGTCTGGGCTGCCCCAAGTGCCTCGACTGATTCCTCCTCTCCCCTCTGCGCAGGGGTGCAGAGCCCGCCTTGCCTGGGGCAGGGCACGGTGCCCTCACTGGCCCACGCAGACAGTCTGCAGCTTCTCGCTCTGATGCCTCGTGTGCTGCACAGTAAGCCCTAGGCACACGCAGCCCGTCGCCCCTGCAGTCCCCAGCAGCACAGCCCCGCCAGGCCCTGACGGCCTGACCATCCGCCTGCCTCCCTGTGGGCAGGGCCGACCCGGGGCGGCACAGCACAGCAGCCGAGGGGAGTGCATAGGGCAGGAGGAGGCTCCCGTCGGCCCACCTGTGTGGGCAGGGACGGGAGAGGGAGATGTGGTGCCCAGGGCAGCACCGGGCATTCGGGACCCCCCTAGGACAAGAGGGGACTGCAGGTTGTGGTTCACCAATGAACCTCACAGCAACCTGTGAGTGTCCCCCAGGCAGGGTAGGCTCTAGCACAGGTACCTGTACCGTGCCAGCAGAGACAGCACTGGGACGCAGGGCTGATGCAGATCCCTGCCAGGCATCCAGGCTTGTTCCTCCTCCTGGGGACACCATCCCCTTCCCACCCACACCAGGACAGTGGAAGGCAGAGTGTGTCCAGGGGGTGGTGATGAAAGCCCCCATCCTGCTTCCATGCCTGGCAGGAGCAGGGTCTTGTCAGCCTCAGAGAGTCAGCAAGGGGGCTGTGCTGATCTTCCATGTCTGCAAGGTTTTGGCCATGTGCCTGAGCTGAGGTTCCCACTGCAGGGGCTGTGTGACTTTGAGGAGGATTTCTTGAGAGGCCCACAGGCCTCTCCACCTTATTGTGGCCAGTCTTAGACCTTTTCCAGCTCTTTTGGGGAAGGTGGTACCCAGGACCGAGCCTACCCCAGGCTGAAGGACATGGTGGGCAGCTCTGTGCTGTCCTTGGGGACAAGTAGGTCAGCTCTGACGGTGACACACACTCAAAGGGTGCATCTCTCAGCAGCCCATGGCCCTAGTGCTGAAGCCCACTTGTGGAGTGTCAGCATCTGGTGTCGTTGTCCTCCTTGAATCACTGATGGGGTCAAACTTGGTTCCTCATGTGGAAGAACGGCAGCTGAGGGCTTGGGTCCACTTTCTTCCTCATCCTCCGTTTGCCACTTCCCATCACAGTCTCTATCATGTCTTTGATAGAGGATGGAGACGACTTGCACTCGGCGATGACAGCCTCTCCTGGGCACTGCATGCCTCTCCCTCTGGAAGAGACATCATTTTCTTGGGGTTCCATCAGATTCTCCCTGATGGTCGAGGGAAAGGGGTGGGTTTTTGATGGGCTCAGGCTGGCTCCTGGCTCTTTGCATGTCTCTGTCTCAGTGGAGCAGCTGGGAGCATGTGAGGTAACAGCGGGGCAAAGTGCAACCTGGCACTTCCCAGGGGTACAAACTTACCTGCAAGGGGGTACAGGGGGAAGGGACACATAGCTCCTGAAGCAATGCGGGGAAGCCGTGGATGGACCACATCGTCCAAGAGGGGCAGGAGCCTCTGTCAGCTGCCCCAGAGGTGATGCTGACATCCTGCCCCCCCACCAGGGAACTAGGTATCTTGCCCTGCCACCCAAGGGAACCCAGGTGTCCTGACCACCATGGGACATGTGGCCGAGGCCAGAATGCATGGTCCAAGGCAACATGGGCACAGGGCACCCGAGGGTTTGTGCGCAGCCAGTCACGTGGTTTGTTAATGACTACCTAATGACCTTGGGGGGGCCGCGAGGGGGAGTGGGGCCTCCTGGATGCCTGGCTCCTCACACACATCGGCTGGATGGACCTTGCTCTTTGCCCTGCCCCTCCTCCTGGATCCTTGCCCATTGGGCCCAGCTGGGGCCAGTATAAAAGAGGCGCGGAGGAGTGGGAGGGATCCCGGAGACCCCGAGGCCATAAGGGAAACTGAGGCACACACACAGGTGCGGGTGAGGGATGCGTAGGGGACCAGAGTGTCTGCGGGAGGGGACTGTGAGGAACCCAAGCATCCAGTGGGGGAGGGAGGATATGTAGGGGATCCAGGTGTTGGGCCAGGGGGTGGATCTGCAGGGGTCGGGGGGGGTGTTCCATAGGGGACCCAGGTTTCTGGGGAGTGCAGAACTGTAGGGGACCCAGATGTCCATCGGGTGTTCTGTATGGGACTCAGGCATCCAGGCGGGATCCACAGATGGCCCAAGTGTCTGGGGGGGGTGTCCCATGCATTTAGAGGGGGTTTGTAAGGGACCCAGGTGTCTGGGAGGGGGAATTTGTAGAGGAATCGAGCGTCCAGGGTGAGGTTTCCAATCGGGGGCCCAGAAGTCCAGATGGCCCTGACCCCACTTTCCACAGGTGCCCATGGCGGGCTGGGCCCTATGCATGGCCTTGGTGCTGGCAGCACTGGCAGGGGCGGTGGGCGAGAGCCGCTATGAGAAGTTCCTGCGGCAGCATGTGGACCACCCCCGGACATCTGCGCTCGCGGCACACCGTTACTGCGAGACCATGCTGGCGCGCCGGCGGGTGACGGCCCCGGGGCGCCCCTGCAAGCCCTCCAACACCTTTGTGCACGCACCGGCCGAGCAGCTGGTGGCTGCCTGCACCCAGATGCCTGACGCAGCGGGGTTCCACAGCACCCCAACGCCCCTGGGCCTCACAGCCTGCCGAGTGCGGGGGGGGGACACCCGGCCCCCTTGCGCCTATCGGGCCCGGCAGCTCCAGCACCATGTGCGTGTCACCTGCCTTGATGGGCTGCCCGTGCACCTCGCTGGCACCCACGCACCCCCCCAGTGAGGCTTCACATGGGGGGGCTGTAGGTGGGGACATGGATTCTCCCTCACACTGGGGGTTCCATTAGGGCCTGCAATAAAGGAGATGCCACAGGCCTGGGCTCCGGCATCAGCTTCTGGGGGGACCCTGCGATCCTACCCCTCTCTGGGTGCCCCTGAGTCTCCAAGTGACCTGGCCCTCCAAGTGCCTTATAAACCCCTGGGGTTTCCCAACCTCCTAGGGTCCCATAGCCCCCTAGGGTGCCTCTGACCTCTCCTGCGCTCCATAGACTCCCCTTTCCTGGGTGCTCCACAACTCCCCTGGGTGCCCCATAACCCCACCAGGGTCCCCTTGATCTCCTGGATGTGCACCCAACTCTCTCCCCCGGTATCCTGACCCTTTGGGTGTCACATTGCTTTCCTGGATGCCCCATAGCTCCCACAGGGTCTCCCAACCTCCCAGGTGCCTCATAAACCCCTGGGTACCCCCAACTTCCCCCATGCCTGCCCATAAACCCCCATGTGCCCTGCAGTCCCCTCGCCCACATGCCTCTGACCCCATCTGGGGCCTCTCTGGAGCTGAGGCTGCTCTTGGGCCCCCTTGGCACCCCCCCCAGCCCTGAACCACCACCCCACGCACACTGAACACACACGAAACCGCAACACACACACGCACGCAAACACAATACACACAAAATGTGCACTGTGCACACAACCACACACCACACTTGCAACACAAAACATACACACAACACACACCCCCCCGCTCCTACACGAAACACGCATACACAGCACAAACACACTCATACAACACATATACAATACACAAGCACATACACACAACACACACACGCTACACGCACACGCATACACAAATATTTTCTTGGGTTTGGATGGGATTCCAGGTGTCTCAGCTTGTGTTCATCACCTCTTGTCCTGTCACTGGGCACCACTAAGAAGCACGTGGCTCCCTTGTCTTCATTCCTCCCCGGCAGTACTTATCAGTATGCTGATAAGCTCCCCCTGCCTGAGCCTTCTCTTCTCCAGGCTGAACAGTCCCTGCTCTCTCAGCCTTTCCTCTTTTCAGAGGTGCTCCAGTCCCTTCATCATCATCAGCCCTTTGCTGGACTTCCTCCAGTATGTTCATGTCTCTCTTGTACTGGGGAGTCCATCACTAGGTCCAGCATTCCAGGTGTGTCTCAGTAGTGCTGAGCAGAGGAGCAGGATCACCTCCCTCCTCTGGCTGGCAACGCTCTGCCTAATGCAGCCCAGCAGGCTGGGGATCCTCTTTGCTCCAGTCCTATTGCTGAGGGAGCCCTGAAGACTCCAATGGAAGTGCTGACATCCAGGTGCTGTGCTGCTGCAAAAAGGCAGCCCAAATGCACTCAGAAATTGTAGCTGAGGAGGAAAAGAAGCACAGCAAATGGTGTTCCTGATCCTTTTCAATTGCTCCCTGTCCAAGATGTCTCTTCCACATGTGCCTTGAGTAACTCGGGTGCTCCTTTTCTGGAATTCAGCAGAAAGGCACTTGGAGGGCCTTCCATGGACTGGTGAGCTCCAACTCTCAGCCCTGCCCCAGTGAGGAGAGCTCTACTCCCTGTACATTGGAGAGGAATTGGGTTATTTCAAGGGCATTTGGGGCATTCCTGGCCTGGCAACTTCCAGCAGATTCACCTCTCCACCCTGCTCCCTCCGGGCTGTGGGAGGAGCTGGGTGGGCTGACCTTCTCGGGAGGGAATGCCTGGGTTCTCTGCAAGTACAAGGATTTGATCTCTGCTCTGTTTCTTTCTACCTTGGTTCTTCAAGGCTTGGAGGAGGACTCCAGTCTCCCCATCTGTTCTCTGGCAGCTCACATCATCCTGACACTGAGAGGGAAAAATATCACCACTGTGATTTACCCTACGAGCCTCGCACTACAGGCTCTGAAGAGCATGGGAGAGGTGGCACCCATCTTGGGGAGACAGCTCTGAGCAGCAGTCCCAGAGCAGCAATGCCAGTTCTGGGATGCCCTGCATGCTGGGGCTACCTGAGTGTGCTGGAAAGTCTGGGTTGTTCCTTCTATCTCCCCTTTGCCTGTGGGGCAGCTCCGCCCCTCCGGCACACCCCATCCCATTGTGGCACTGTTGGTTCACCCCTCTGCTGTGTTTTCCCCTAAGAAGCAACTCTGCTTCTTCAACATATGTTAGTGTCTGTTCTTTGTGAAGGCTAAAGGGAAAAAAACGCAGCCATGAAGGAATCAGGATCATCCTGAGGGTGTTAGGACATCCACTCTTTCCGGCAGCCAGTGGCAATGCGGATCATACCCAGGTACTTTATCTCTGAGACAAAGCACCAGTTGATCTGCTGGCTTCATAACAAGGATCAGAAAAGCTGTAGCTGCTCCTGCCATCTCCAAAAGGAGATGCCAGGACAAGAACTGGCTCTCTGCAGGGCTTGCATATCATGTGAAAGGGGATGGAAGGGGAACAGCATGCAGCCCTAGACCTTTTTTCCCCATCACTGGCTGCTGTGTGTGGTCCTTGGAGCTGCATACCTCTTGTCTCAGGAGCTCTGTGGTGACGTTGAGGGGAACCAGCACAGGGGATGGTCTCCAGTGTTGTCAGTCCCTGTTCCTAAATGTGCCAAAACCTTAGGAGGTGCAAGAGGGTCTGTCTCCTTCTGGCCTTGGTCTCAACACTGAAAGAGAGAAAGGAGTTCCTAATAGGATTCCGCCTTGAAAATAAATCACCTCTTTTGCCACTGCTGGCACAGGGAAGGGCACAGGGCTGGCCCCTCCCTCGCACTAAGCTCAGCCGATGTGGCTGGGCTCAAGAGTTGCAAGGCCGTATTGCAGGCAAAAAAGTGACTTGCAGAAATTTCACTTAATTTAATTTAATGCCAATTAACATACACTTTTAATGACTAATTTGGGTATTGAGAAGCACAGAAGATATACAAAAAATTACACGAGAACTTACAGAAATGCCTTTCCTCCCCCTTTCCCAGGCATGACTTCAGCCCTGCATGAGTGGGCTGCGGTAAGTGACTTCCGCACTATCCTTAAACTACTGGGACGTGGCCCTTTATCCAGGAAGACAAAAAGGCCTTTGCCACAAGCAGCAGTGGGGCCTTTACAGGCAGCGGTCAGCAAATCTGTAATGGCAACAAGTAGCAAAAAGCCAGCGCGGGACTGGTGCCTGAAAATAAAGGAAGGATTTTTGCATTTTTGTGTTTTAATAAACTGTTGCATTTATTTCTTAATTCCTTTCTCATTTAGGTACTTTCATATCCTGCCTATCACAGCCAAACATCAAGTCCCAAGGTTTGTGGTTGATTCTGCCTTATAACACCGCAGGGAGACAGAAACTATCAATCATCTCTGTTTTGTGGATGGAAGTTAAGCGGCTTTCCTAAGGTCACAGAGAAAGTCTGAGACAGGAGCTCAGTCCAGGCCTCCTGAACGCTGTTTGATGGCCTCCCTTCCCATTTTAGAGAAAAGACAAACTGTGTCAGTCTGACTTTTTCTTTAAAATAACTTTTGTTTTGCTTTCACAGTATGTCTTTCACGGTATGTCTTTCATTTTGCAGTGTGTCCTGCAGCACATCAGTATAGGCTGCATTACAATAGGCAACCAAATCTGTTCCCAAAACAGCACTATATTCCATCAAGAAAGCAACTGTAAACTTTCTGGATACTAGCCCAAAGCTAGTATCTGAGTCATATCTGCTTGAATTTCATGCCCAGAGTTTGCTCTGACAGTGGTCAGCCTGCTCTTCTCACCTGCTGTAGTACCAAACAATTAATTCCTTAGCCAGGAACTGGGCTGTTGCTTGTTTAGTACATGGAAGTGAAGCAAATAAAGCGCTCTCACGCTTCAGGATGGCTTGCATGCTCGCTCTAAGATCACGCTTCCACCGCCCAGCATCTGATAGTGTAAAATGAGAGGCATGAGCAGTGTGTTAACATTTCCAGTGCTACTGTGGAAATTCATTCCATTGCTTCTTGAAAAGCAATGGCATTTTTGCAGAACCATAGCAGGGAATTGCTTTAATAGGCACTGCAAAGGCCTCCAAAAATATTTACTCAGCAAAGTCAATACTGGGCTCCATGGATGTGGCAGAATGAGTCCTGTGAAACCAGGCTGTTGCTGCATGCCATGCCATAATTGACATGGAAACAGCTTCTCTCCAGTGCTATCGCTTGCTCTTAAAATATACCCTGCACAAATACAGCAAAATACAGCAGGTTTCTCTGCAGCATTTGCTCTAATAATTTTTTCCATGGGGTTTTGGTCCCCCACCTTCTTATAACCAAAAAATCCATGCAAACAATGGGGTAAGCTTTCCAACATCATGATAGCTTTAAAAACTCAATGAAGAGTAGAATCATTCATAAAAGTCAGATGATATATTTTTAAAATAAAAATTTCTTTTTTTAATGCGCACAGACCTTTCTGTAACCTTTAGGCATCAATTTTGCTCTTTTTCTTGAAAAACAGACTAATGTAAATATTTTGAAGCATTCATCAAAGGAAGGAGAAAACCTTACTTCTTCTACCCCTCCAATATGTTATTTTTTTTCCTCCAGAAGGCAATTCCATGGTATTCCTCTTTGCACTGTTCATATGCCTAAAATAAAGCAGATATCAACTGAGTTTAAAAAAAAATCCCTGAGCTTTCCATTTGAAGTTGTCTGGTTTTTCTTAGTTGTATCTCACAAAGAAGAGTCAAGTGCTGTAGACTGATTTTCTTGGGGTTTTTTGTCTGTTTAGCATGAAATACTGCTGGTGGCATTAAAGAGCAACAGCAACTAGCTCCACGTCACTCTAGAAATCACTCTTCATATCACCTTTCCAGTCTGGCCCAAAAGAGGACCTTTTGCTTTCTCATATGACACATACTTGAATGAATGCACATGCAATGACTGATTTCTACCATCACAAGTATCTCTGTGAGTCCATATTTTTTTTTCTTTTTCTTTATTGTCTTGAAGAAAAATTGTTGGGAGAGAATAGAGCTATTCCTTTATCTCTGGCAAATGAAAAGGCCCTGTAGCTTAGTTTCAGTGGTGGGGCTGAGGGGCTCACCCTCCCTTGTCACTGAGAAGTGGCAGAACCCATCCTCTTCTTTCTGTCACCAGGGGTTTAAATACTGGGACGTCCCCACCGCTACCCCATAACAAGTGAGGCCAGAAAAGCCACAGCTTTCTGTGAAGGACTGAGCTGAGAGGCAGCAAAGAGAAAGGACCAAGCCTCTGGGAGTATCTGGGGATTTTGCTCTGAGGTACATCCCAGCACGGCACACGTGGCAGCTCAAAGAGGCTCTTATCTCGGCAGCTTGCTCGCTGCCTTCGAAGTATGTGGTAATGGCCCAGGCGTCTGGCAGAGCAAATAACCAACCCCAACTTTTCCCACCCACACACAAACCTTGGGACAGAGGTGCTTTACGGAGCCAGCACTGACGAATGCAAAAAACATGCTCCTCTTCCTGCAGATACCTCTGTTTCCTTGGCTCTGCTCTGTTTTTTTGAGGTCCTGCCATGTATAAAGAGGAGCCAGAGCAGCCCTTGGCTCAGTTCTTTCTCCAGGCATCAGAGGCAGTTGAAGAAGCAAGGTGCTCGATGCGCTGGGCAGACCTGCTTGTCTTTCTCCCTGCAGCCCCATACCGGCTGGTGGCTTTCCCCTTCGCTGCTCTCTTCCACCACCTCCGTGCTTCGGGGCGCCTCTCTCTGACTGCCCGGTACGTGGTCACCACGCCTGCTGCCGCGCTGAGGGCAAGTCATGCCTGTGGGTGCTTTCTGGGGGCTCTACTGGCCAGAGGTGCGGTGGGACGCATGGTAGCAAGTCGGGTAGGGACATTTGTATGGCTTGGATGTGAGCTGTCCCCAGTCCTCTCCCTCTGCAGTGGGGCCAGGTCAAGGTCGTTAAGGACAAAAGAGCCAGGCCGGAGACTCCAGTGTTGTGAGAGGTGGGTTTAGGGGTGTACCAGGATGAGCACATGGGCAAGGGGAGCAGGGCAGGGAATGGGGACTATCTCTGGTGTGATTAGGATGGGGGCCAGGCAGAGCCAGCCGTATCTGCCCCAGTCCCCACCCCATTCCTGCTTGCAGCCACGATGGCCCTGGTGTTCCCTCAGTCCCACAAGAGACAAAGAGGCAGACTGCAGGGGGATTGTGGAGGCTGCAGGACCCAGACTAAGCTCCCCTATCAACACTGTGGCAGGAGTTTCAAGCCCCATTTTCCCCAAAAGGCAGCCAAAGGGCATCTGGTCTCTTCTAGGTACATATTCCTCCTCGCCGGAGGATGTCTCCTTGCTGGCACAGCCATGGGCAGCTATGCCGTGTTGCTCCTCATCCCTGCCGCTGGCTCTGTGCTCGTCCTCCTCTCCGTCAGCCCAACTGGTGCCCACACCTGGGTCTTCGCCCTCCAGATGTCCTGGCAGACACTCTGCCACTTGGGTCTGAGCAGCCAGGAGCTGGACCCACAGGATGCCAGGTAACACCCCAGCTCTGCCTCCTTCTTGCTCCTCCCCTCAGTGGGCTGGGGGCCCTGCCCGTCATTTTGTGAGGGTGGAGGGCCCGGGCCAGACTGGCTCGCTGTTCCACAGCCGTCGATCTCCACTCTGGCTCCAGCCGCATCCCCGTGCGTGGGCGATGCTGCGGGCATGGCAGTGCTCTGGGGACGTGGGATAGCACATCCCCTGTGTGCGGCCTTGCGCCTGTGCCTCTAACGCTCCCTTTGAGGGACTCTCAGCAGCTCTCAGGTGCCCTCTTCTTCCAGGCCAGCCATCGCCCTCTCTGCCATCATGCTGCTCACCCAGAAGGCTACGTCTCTGGCCCTGGACATCCATGAAGGTGTCGTGCCGCTCCAGCTGGGCCAGGGGCTTTTGCAGCGCGCGCTGCCCCTCTGCAGCTACCTGCTCTTTTTCCCAGCCCTCCTCGGAGGTCCCCTGTGCTCCTTCAGCAGGTTTCGGGCCCAGGCCGAGTCCTCGTGGGCTCTCCCCTGCCCGCTGAGGGCTGCCGGCCAGCGGTGCCTCGGTGCGCTGGCCCTGCAGGGGCTGCGCGCGGGGCTGGCGGGAGGGCTGGCCGGCAGGCAGGGCTGCGCCGGCCTGGGCTGCCTGCCCCACGTCTGGGCGCGGGCCCTGCTCCTCAGGCTGGCCTACTATCAGCACTGGGTGCTGGATGAGGCCCTCCTCGAGGTGGCGGGCTTCGGGCCGGAGGCGGGCCAGGGGGACCTTTCCGTCCGCGACCTGTGGACGCTGGAGACCACCCACCGCCTGGCTGTCTTTGCCCGAACCTGGAACAAGAGCACGTCCCGCTGGTTGAGGAGACTTGTCTTCCAGCGCTGCTCGGCCCAGCCACTCCTAGCCACCTTTGCCTTCTCCGCCTGGTGGCACGGCCTCCGGCCTGGGCAGATCTTTGGTTTCCTGTGCTGGGCTGTCATGGTGGAGGCCGACTACCGCATCCATCCCTTCCTCAGTGCCCAGGCCACCTCCCAGGGTGTGAAGCTCCTCTACCGTGGCACAACCTGGGTCTTCACGCAGCTCATCATCGCTTACATCCTGGTGGCTGTGGAGACCGAGAGCTTCTCCATGCTCTGCCTGCTCTGGACTTCCTGCAACAGCATCCTTCCCCTCTCCTACAGCTTTGCGCTGCTGCTGCTTGCCAAGAAGCCAAAGCAGAACTGAGCCGGTCCTGGGCTAACTGGTGCGGCTGGTGGGGCATGTTCCTGCACATGTGAGCGTGCAGGGTGAGAAGTGCTATTGGCCAAGCAATCTGATATAACAGCATCTCCAGAGAACCAGGTTGGCTTTTACTCCTGGGATATCCCCCAGCTTTGAGGGATGTTCTGAAGCAGGGAGGCGAGGTCACCAGACCACTGGGCAAGAGGGCTTCTAGCAGCACTGTCTGCCCAGTGTTTATCTCAGGGCTTTGGGTCTCAGCCTCCTCTCACGTAGGAAGCACACAACCTCCCCACCAAACTACTGGTGCTACAAATGCACCTGTCGGCAACTGTGTCCAGCTCCTGGGAATCTGTCCTCCATGGCGATAGCAGGCAGAGAGCTGCCTTACCACCTTTCTTGTGTGCACGGACCACTGGGAGCCTGGGCACAGGCAAAGGGGCTAGCAGTCTGTCTGGGGGCAGCACAAGACAAGAAACACCCCTTTCCCCACCCAGCAGTACTACCGAGAAGCATGGGTCTGTGGTGTTCCTCCAGCAATTGCTCCTCAGCACTGTCCCTGTGGCATGTGGACCCCAAACTGTGTTCCCAATTAGACATCTCCTGCAATACCCAGGCCCCACCAAGTGGGTGACATGCTTGGCCCCCAGGGTGCAGAGCCAGCTGTGTCCCCTGCCACACAGGGAAGAGGGATGATCCATCCTCTCCACCATTCTTGCAGAGGATCCTAGGCATGGGGGCAAGAATGCCTGCTAGGAAAAGGGGGGCTACGGCCCATGGTGTGCTGAGGACAGCACGGGCAAGGGAGAGTAAGCCAGCAAAGTCCTTGCGCTCAGCTGTGGCATTCAACCGAGGCTTAGCTTTCCCTTTCCCCACAAAGATACACAGCAGAAACCCTAATGCATTTCTCCAGTTCATGTGTTGGCCTAGGACCCAAAAGCCTAGGACTGTTTAGGCTGGAGAAGAAGCATGAGCTACCATAGGGGAACTTATCAGGAAAGCATGGAGCTAAGAGTTAACATTCCATGATCAGGTTAACATTCCACGCCGTGCAGGCCCTGTGCCAATACCTGTATCAGTGTTTGTCACTAAACTGAAACTCAGCATGCAAAACGGATCCAACCTTGTTTTCTGTGGGTTGGTTGGATGTTTGGCTACTTCTTGAGTCTTGCTGAGTACCCAACGCAAGCCTTGCAAGCCACTTGCGCCACATATAATCTCTTCGTTGCCAGCACAGCCTGGATTTGTCATGGCCAGGCCCTGTCTCCTTCACTGCTGTCCTGCAGAGCTGCCTCCAGCTTATTCCCTATATCCATGCTTAGAAACTGAGTCATGTCTTCATCTTATCTCTGAAAAACATGCTGGGCTCCTTCAGGCAGGTTCTCCAGCTGTTTCAGCATTCTGCTGGCCCATGTGAGACCACATGCAGCAAGCCAGGGCCAGACTTTCCAGGGTGATCTGTCCAGGATGGTTCCCAAGCCAGAAGGCTCCTGCCACCTACATTGGAGGGAAGTGGACCCAAGAGTCAGACGCAAGAAAGCCAGTGTATCAAAAAATCCCCGACGGCCACAGTTGGAGCCATCCCACATTCTTTCAGCAGGCAGGGACGTGCATGGCCTCCTCCCTAAGGGGATCAGGGAAAATTCATTGCAAATGGGTGCCCAGCCAAGGAACCATCCCCTCCCATCAGCACAACCATAGCCAAACAGATAAAAAAAAAAAAAAATCCAGGTGAGAAGCCTGGAAAAGATTCACAGAAAGTATATGAAGTGTCAGAAAACCTGGGGAATTAAAATTCCCCCAAGAGAGCAGGCTGGATCTGGAGGTGAATCAAGGCTGGAGGAAAGCGCTCATGAATTTCTCCCCATTTTGAGCTGGGAGGGGGGTAGCTCAGCTAGTGACATCCTGTCTCAGCTAAGCTGATGCTGGGCTCTCTCCATGTGTCCCAAACCTACCCCTTCTCCAAGGGCTGCAGAGCTGGTGCCAGGAGCAGGGCAGCTCATCTCTGCCTCATGTTGGGGTGGAAGAGTAAAAGCAGCCCACAACCTTTTGGAAAATCAGGTTTTCTGAGCAGCAGCAAGGCCTCTCTACCAAGCTGAGTGGCTGCTATATGACTGGATGGAAGGAAAGGGGCTGGAGGAGGCCAGGCCAGCTTCTCCCTCTTTCGTCGTGCTGCTTTTGCACCACATCTGTTGGAGGAGCATGTTCGCAGTGCGCCCAGCCCTGTGCATTTCTAATTCAAACACCAGCAGCAATAAGACCCTCCCAGACCACAGGCCAGTGGCCCTGGCCTTTCACATGCCAGCTCATCTCTCGATAGAGGGGTTAAATAAATGCTAGACACAAGGGACAGGTGAATTACCAGGTGAAGGGAAGGAGCTGGAGGGATAGGGAAAGCAAAGCAACCTGGCCCTGACTTCCCCCCAAGGCCTTTGAGGTGAATTGGGGATTTTCCATTTCATTAACTTTACAAGGGGTAATTCCCAGCATGCAGCATCATCCTCATGAACAGACCCATCCTGGGCTCTCTCTCACCCTTTCATAATGAACAGCCTGCACGGCTGCACTACTAGACGGGAAAGCCATGCTGTATTAGTATCGAACTAAGGTAATAGGCAGCTGATATTGAATTGCCCACAGTGGAAAATACAGCTGATAAACAGAAACAAGCAGTGATTTTTGTTTTTAAAGTGAGAAGAAAAATGGATGCCAAAACCCACAAAAGGCGTGAATTTGAAAGCCCCTCCTGGTTCTCCCTTGGAAAGTAGCATTACGTGAATTGCTCTTGCTCCCCAGGAGAAGCAGCCAACCGTTCATCCCTGCCACCCACTCTGGAGAGCAGTAGTGTTCCCGGGCAAAAAGGCTCTGATGCTTTAGGGAGATGTGGGGATCCAAGGACTGTCCCACAGGCGCAGAAATCAACTCAAGTACGTTGAGTTCATTAGAAACATGCACACACGCAGGCAGGAGTTTATTAGTCCACAGACTTACCATACAAACAAAAAAAAAATCCCCCAAAATAGGGGTAGGTTCCCAGTTTTGCCTGCTCGCAAATTAACAGTGCTGAGGATACTAAACATGTCTTGTGCACTCTGATCGGAGTGTGGGGCAGGAGCTGAACGTGCGTTCGCAGCTGAGATTCAAACCTCTCGCGTATAAAGGGGCTGTGTACCTTTAGCTGCAAGGCAACCGGGAGCCCTCAGCTGCCTCCGAGGCACATCCAAGGTCAGAGCAGCTGCAGCAGTTTTAATGTGTGTGAGAGGGAGGCGGGCTCAGCAGACGCTAAGTACTGGCAGCACAGCCAGTCCTCCAGTTCAATGCTCCGCTCCGTGTCCACAGCCCTCTCTGCGAACTTCATCATGAGCAGGGCACGCTTCATGTCCACCCAGTTCTGAAGCACCCGGCGGAGGGCTTCCTCGTGGCTGAGGGGCTGCTCGGTGAGGTCTTTCCGGGGCCCCCAAAGCAGACACTGCAGCATCCGCTTGGCCTCGGTGATCCGCACACGCTTGATGGGATCTGCTTCCAGCAGCAGGTGAGCCAGCTGCTGGAGCCCCCGGGAGTAGATGGACAGGCTGGGCAGAGCAGGGAGGTCCTCAGGGCTGTACTCCTGCTCCCTGAGGTGCACCTTCTCCTCGAAAGGGTTGGGCTGGTGCAGCAGCTCGTAGATGAGAATACCAGTCTGAAACTCGTCAAACTTCTTGTACTGAGAAGCCGACACAATCTCCGGGGCCAGCCGGGCCTGACTCTTCTTCAGTTTGGAGTCTCCAGTTCCTGGCTTCTGTTTGGCTTTCAAAAAATTGCTGATGATGAGGCGGGGTAAGTGTTTGTCATCTTTGGCTTTCACACAGCTCATGGGGGGCTTGCAGGGGACAAGCAGAAGGTTCTCTAGGCACAGGTCACGATGGATGATGCCGTGCTCTTTGAGATGCTCCAGGCCATTGCAGAGCTGGAGGAGCAAGAAGCAAACGCGACGTTCGTACAGCTCGGGCTTGGCTTGGTGCAACATCACTGAGTCCCTCACGAAGTCGGCAGTGGTCTGGCTCGGCACCTCCCGGGTAATGACCACCACACAGTCGTGCTCGCTGGCAGTGCGGGAAGGATGGAGGCCATCCCCAGGCACGCTTTTCCCCACATCTGAGGCCAGCAGCATGCTGGAGGGGACAGAGGCCACAAAATGCCCACAGTCCTGCTGGATGTTGAAGTGGACTGGCACTGCAGGGCTGCAGTACGAAGCAGCCACCTTGGACTCCTGGCTTTTACAAATCTGTGAGGAGAGACCAAAAGAAAAGTCTCATCAGTCAGTGACAGAGACAGGGCGGAGATGAGAAGTTCAGAGGTGGGTTCCTAAGCTGAGATTTGCAGATCCTAAGGAAGACATCAGTAGAAGCAGAGTGCACATTGGTCCCTCTAGTACTTTGAACTATCTTTAAACTGTCTGGCTTGAGGATCTTTCTTGTCCTCCAACACCTCAATTAGCAACCAGATGTCTGGGTTGCATTTCTGGGCATGCTTCCTTTGCCAGGCAATGCCCAGAAAGGAGGAAGGTAGTCCTCCCATGAGTAACTTCTGGAGATTTTGTTTCACTGCTGACAGAAGCGACGTAGCTTTTATGTCACGAATGTCATCAAGATTCCCCCTGCAACCTAGGAAATATTCTGCAGAGGGAAAAGCAAAGCCTGTGGCAGAAGATGTGCCACCTCCATCTCTAGAGATGGTTAACACTTGTCTGGATGAGGCCCCACGCGATGTGACGTGGCTGTGAGGATGGCCCTGTTTGCAGTGAGGGGTGGGCAGAGACCTCCAGCATTTTCTTCCCACCTAACCGTTCTCTGGTACTAAGCCCTGGAGCCACTTTCACATCCTCCTCAACCACTCTGCTTCCTTGTGTCAGCAACTACTCTCAAATCCATGATCAATGTCTAAGGGAAACCAGCAACAAGCTGTACTCATCAGCACAGGGAAAAAACACCAGAGAGAAAGTGGAAACTAACAACAGGCTTAGAAATAAGTGAGAGTGCAGCAAACTCAAGGGAAAAAAGCATTTTATAATCTGGATTCTCTTAAACCCACATGACTTTTATCTTCATTTTGTTCTGTATTTTAGCTTTATGACTGCATTAAAGACTAAACAAACTGAAACCCAGGTTTATTATAAGAGTATCCATTAGCTTATGGGGCCTTCTGGCGTTTTCATTATACACTTTTTTTTTTTCCTTTTCTTTAGCGATGTATTTATATCTCACCCACAGGAATCAGCAACAGGCTGAAACTCAGCATAAAAGGTTTCAAACCCTGGAGCGTGCCACTGCCAGTCACAGCATGCGTGCAAAATCGGACAAGAAATCAATTTTGCCTCCGAGTTAAAATAAATGCAAGAATAGCAAGGAGCTGGAGAAGTGGGCTGCTTTTGTATTCCTCTAGCAGGGGTTTGAATCTAGGCATTTGCAGGTAATTCACTCAGATGAGACGAAACTGTGGAGACAGGGCATTTCAAATCCCTATTGTCCTCTCTTTTCTAAATAAAAATACCCTGCCATAGCTGCATGCTTATTTTGTGGAAAGAAAAGCTTTGGAGAGCTAGGCAGGCTGCAGATTAACGCAGCAGGACGCAGGAAGATGCTGAAGGTCCCCAAAAGTGGAGGAGGCCTTCCAGCCCTCGGCCGAACAAGCCTGCTTGTTCCTCCCCACATAGGGAAGATGTGTAAGGCTTAGGAAAAGGGGAGGAACTCCTGCAAGAGAGGAGTCTCTGGAAGAATAATTGCAACCAAACGAAGACAGGGAGATCTTCCCTGGCCAGCCATTCTTCGTGACTTTGGCTGCACCAGAGACATCCTCCATGCAGCAAGCTCCAAGTAGGAGCCTGGGGCTGGCTTAGTCACGCATCTTTAAGCGGAGAAAGAAGCCAAGGCGTGGAGCATATCTTGGCTTAATTCCTCTAAAGCCATTTCATGTAACCCTGGCTCCTTCTAAGTGTTTTATACGTAGTCGTGTCTGCCTGTGCACACAGCCCAAACTCTGGCTCCTGCTCCTCAGCAGGCTCCTTGGCTCAAGTCAGATCCTCTGCCCATTTTGAGGGTCTAATTTTAACTACAGGTCTGTGATCTCTTTCATGTCAGAAAATCTATACCAGAAGCCAGGAGGGGCAGCTAGGAATCAGCCAATTGTAAAGTTTCACAATTATTCTCTGCTTCGGCTACCAAAAGGAAGGTGGCACACAGGAACATTGCAGAAGGTGTACGCATGCACATGTCTAAACACATACACAACTTCACGCTGGTGCAGAGTACGGCCCTGTTGGAGTGGTTTTGGCTTTGTTAAGGCACTCTGCAGCGTACCATGGGCACAGAGTAAGCTCACATCGCACGCAGGGACACAAGTGCCGTCCCGTTAAGAGATTGAAATGTGCTGTTTCTGCCTTGGCAAGAATTCATGCACTCCAGCCATAGAGCTGAGCTTCTGAACCCCACCTAACATGGCAGGTAAGAGCAAAGGTTGTGTGCGTGCCACAGGGAACCGCAGATTGAAAAGCAGCGCAAGAGTTCACCACGCAGTTCTCAGGTTTCACGAGGAAAGTTGCAATGGATTTAGGTATAACACACAAGAGAAGCTGCAGCTCTGAGTGCTGGACTAGGGGTATTGGTGCAAGACCTCATCTAACTCCATTCTGGTTATTTACAACCCCCCTGTTGGGTTGACTGTACTTCCTTTAGAATATGAACTGGCTTTAAAGCTATCACTTAACTAAAACATCCCCTTGGGATTCATAACAGTGGAAACGATTCAGCAGAGATTTTTTTTTTCCCCTTGCTTAATGCATCTTTGACAGTGGTTTTTTGGGAATTTCTTTAGGTTTTGAAAACAACCTGAAGAGTAAGCAGCAATGAGGTCCCCCTAGGGTTAAGTCAGAATAGAAATTAAAGGCTCTGTATTCAAGTAGTAACATGGGTCAAGAATCCAAAATCCATGGGATGTCCATGGAACGGGTTGGACAAGCTTACTTAGCCAGGTTTCAAAGAGCTGAACTATTGCACCTCAAGTTTCCATTTCAAACATGGATTCGGTAGAGTTACAGGAAAATATTTCAGACCTGACCTTACACAGCATGGCTAGGTCAGCCTCACATTGTTTAATTGAGATCTGCAATATCTTAACAGCGCCTGCAGTTTCAAGATCATATAAGCACTCACATGGTTTCTGGGTCAGACCTTCCACTTAAAAGGCAGACAGAGGCAAAAATGCTGTTTTTTGAAGAGCCTTTCATCAGCTTGTGTCATCAGAGGCGAATACCTCTGAGTTTACAACATAGTATTTGCACAAAGACTTTTTAGAGAGAAACTGGTTGGGTTGCAGACCCTACTGGTCTGCAGCAATAAGCATCTGACTGGCATTTATTACAACGAAAACTACTTCAAATTAATCTTTGCAAGGGGTAGAGGAAAAGCGGCAATTTTGGAAGGGGTTTTGCTTGCCAAATTTAACCTGTGAGAAAGACAAGCAGAGAAAACAGGCCATTGGTTCTTCTCAAAGGCGTACCACCAAGTCTGCTTCCCACTCTTTCATTCAAATCCATACACCAGAAAGGGGGAAAAAGAAGCTCTAAGGTTCAGTTCCAGCTCTGCTACGGACCCCCAGGCAGCCTTGGACCCTGCAGCTCTTTGCCTCATCCTCCCAACTGGAAGAGGGAGATAAGCCTGGATACCTCCTGGGTGCGGGCTTACCTTCACAGCATAGGTGGTAGAAGGGTCCTTGGAGCAGGTGGCACAGTAATATATCGCATCCCCCGAATCGCAGCAGGGCTTGTTGCACGCCAGCTTGAAGAGCGACCAGTTGTTCTCGCTGAAGTGCAGCTCGTTCTTCTGCTCCCGCATGAAGCAGTCCTCACACTTGGCAACCAGGCGGCGCAAGGACTCGGCGTAGAGGGCCCCCAGCTTGGCGTACACCCCCTCCTTGCTGTCGATGTTGCTCAGGAGGTTGTGGAGCTGGAGGCTGGAGCCCGATGACACCTGGCTGGACACACTGAGCTGCGAGGAGGAAAGGGACTGGAGGTTTCTGCTGGGGACGCAAGCCCCTGTGCTCTTACTAGTGGCTGAGCCCCAGTAGCTGTTTCCTTTGGAGCCTTTCTCCAGGGACTCGGAGGAGGAGAAGGCGCTGGGGCGGCCCCCCAGGCTGGCCGGGTGGACAAAGGGAGGCTCCTCTCGGAGGCAGACATTGCTCTCGGAGTGGCTGACGTTCAGCCTGGGGCTGGCAGCATCGGCTGCTCTGCCTGAAGACGCCTGTCCCCCAAAGAAGCCGTCTGGGGAGGACACCGTTCTGCTCACTGTCTTCTTCTGCGGCAGAGGGGGCGGGCAGCTGGGGGCAGAGGAGGGACCATCCTCACTGGAGGTGGGAAGGAAAGGGACAGGGGGAAACACTTGGCTCTCCGCTGGAGGGGGCGAGTGGTTCGGCTCAGACGAGTGCCCTAGGAGACAGCAACACACAAGAAGATGCAATGAGTGGCCTTTGTGGGTTGGGAGCACAAGTCCCTCTCCATGTCCCTGCCACCCTCACAGGCTACCTCTTCCAGGGCCCTGGCTGGGAACAAAGCAGCAAGCCAGGTTACATCGGAACGCAGCGCACAATCCTCATCTATTCACGACAGCAAAGCTTCACTGAAGGGGTTAGGTATTTAATCCAGTTTAATACAGCAAGTTTGCAAAGCAGACCGCAACCAGCCATCTAGAGAAATGCCCCCCCCCCGAAACCGCTCCCCTATGAACTGCATTCACAGTAGTAAAAAGCTAGTAGAGGGTAAATATTTAAGCTGTGATGTCATCCACAAGGAGGTAAGAACTAAGCACTCAGGGATGTGAGGACAATCTCTTAAACAAAGCCTGTTTCACCTGGGAGCTGCCACCCAGTGCTTCAGTGGCATGGCGAGAGAGTGACTCACGCTACACAGCTCCGGCCCTCCGGCTTAAGCATGACCAGAGCAGCCCAAGAAGTATATTAAACCTGTCTCTCTGCCTCACATCGAGTAAGGGTCACTGGGTAAGGCTGGGGATTTTGGCAATTTCCATCCTTTTGAAAAAATCTGGCCCCCCCTGCCGCTGCCTGTCCCCCAGCTTATTGCCAGACCTCTTTGCTCAGAGGGCAGCCTGGCCCCACTACGTACCGCGAAACCCCAAGCAGCTCCACATGCCATCCACACACGGATTGGGATGGCTGGCTCATTTCAGGCAGCTGTAGCAGCTGTTTTCCTGCCCTGGCCAGACTAGAGACAGGTAATACACTTGCGTGTTATGGAAAAAGGGGAAGGAAAGAAGAAAGGAGAAAAAAAAAAAAAAAAGATTTGACATTGAAATAAAGAGCAATAATTTCAGGTCATGGAGACAGAACAAATGTGGAATGGAGGGGTCTGCAGGGGAAATTAAAAGCAGAGACATAATTATTTCAGAGAATTTTCTATGCCACTTGAATGACATGTGGGACCCTTGATAAACTTGAGCTCTGCTAACACCTTGCACGCAAGTGTAGACCTTGAAAGGTGCATGGTGGGGTTCTGCTCCAAGCAAGCTCAGCAGATTGCGGGATCTATTGCTTTCTTTGAACCCAGCTTCCAAAGCTGCAGACTGGTAGCAAGCCATCCTTCCTCCTCACAGGGCTGCCGGTGAGGGTTCAGCTGCCCGCAGGCACTTCTTCACCGTGGCTTTCTGCTTGCCCCACAGGAACGCCCTGGGGCAGCTTCGTGTCGGCCCGCAGCAGACTCACAACCCTAGTGGCTCACCAGCTCTCACGCACAGCCTCCAAGCGCAGGGGCTCGGATCCCCGAGCTCCCAGCCTGTCCTGGTGTGCCAGAAGCAGGCTCAGAGCTGTGCCAGCTGTGCCAGAACAGCAATCTCTGTTAGCTGCTCGCCACCTGAGACCGCACCAGGTGAGGGCAGGTCCCCTAGTTCACAGCTACCAGAGTGAATGTCGGCACGATCTGTCCCTGACCCTCCCCACCAGACTTTGGTAGCATGACATCAATTTTCGTTTGTCCCCTCCACTGCCAAGGCTGCCTGTATGCTCCTGCTGCAATACACCCCATCCCAAGCAACAGCATTGAGAAACACCCCAGGAATGAGCAGCATTGATTTCAGCTTCTGCAGAAAATGAGCTTCCCATGCAAGGCAGTTTCGGCACCCCATTTCTGACAACGTGCCCAGAAACAGCTCTGTAGGAAATGTTGTGAATTAGCACACGTCTCCTGGGTGCCGAGCTATCTGACTCCTGTTGGGCCCTCGCCCCAGGTGTCTGCCTGCATTGTACACCCAGTCACTGAGCACTTGACTGCTCTCCAGTTCCAGCTGCTCTCCAGCTGCAGTTAACTGTGGAGCCCATGGCTCAACAGAGAAGCATGCCCCAAGCTTTAACAGAAACCCAGACATCTGCATCATAACCTGCCTGGTCCATGGGAAAGATCCCCTCCATTAAAACACTGTCAAAAGCCACAGGCAGGGATTGTTCAGCATGGCATTTCTTGCCACTTCCAGTCCAAGGGGCTTTGACAGAGGATACAGCCCAGAGAAATTCTTTGGCATGCAGCCCAAGAGCAACTCAGAGGCACCTCTGCCAGGACACGCAGCTGAATCCCTGTTTCGAGAGGCAAGATTTACTTGACAGAGTCTTATGGAACAAACGTCAGCGCTGGAAACTTTGGCAACCGGTCCACACGCCTAGCCCACAAATGCCAAACTCCTCTTACCTTTTTTTTTTACGTGCTGCTGGGCTCTGCCCCAAGCACAGGGTAACAAATGAAACCCTTTCACAACTTTCCTAAAAGTGCTTTGCACCTTCAGCGTAGAGTCCTTCTGCATGTCAAGGGCATAAAAGCTTTCCCCCCCTCATATTTTAACATCTGACAGCATAGCCAATTAATTTGAGCTCACCTCACTCAGTGACTGACTGCATAGCTTCTTGCTTGCATCAGCAAGAAAAATTGCATTCGGGTTATTCATTTAAAAACTCAACTTTCCCGAGACGAGTTGAAACAGTTGCTTCTGTTAGTGGAGGCAGAGAAATCCTCGTCCCATATAATTTTTGACAGCAAATTGCTTCTGTGCCCAGCAAATAAAGATCCAACATCTGTGAGTTTTTCTTCCCCCTGTACAATTTCCTGGCATGGTCTTACTCTCAGACTCCAAGTTAGCGGTGGAAAAATGGAGTTTCCAGAGCTCTGGCTCTTAATTTTATTGCTGCACATTGTTGCTCTTGGAAAGACAGAACTTCCACTACACGAAGGTTGCTTTTGCAAAGGAAATACTTTCTGAGCTGCTGAACACGTTAGTGCATGTCTAAGTTACGCACTGATGAAGAAAGTGACTTCATAGTAAGTATTTTTTAATTTCAGTTAAACGAGTTTAGGCAGATTTTTACCCCTTCAAGAAATAACTGGGAACACAATGAGAGGGAGAGATCACCTCTAGCACAAGACTCCTCCTGATACTCCTCAAATCTATGGAGGCCTTTCTATGGCGGGGCTACTTGTGACCTCAAGCAACGTATGAAGCACAAGCAGGATAAGGACAATTGCTTTCAGATGGAGGTTTTAACTAGAAAAGAGGAGAGCGACAGGATGAATGATTTTGGCACTTGCCAAATGAAAGAGGAAAAAGCCCATGATGTTGGCCTGACTGCCACATTCATCTTAAGTGCATTAAGAGGCAGAAGAGTAGGAGAAGTGGAAAGATGAAGGGTTGCTGGGGGAACTAGGTGTTGGGACCCTCATGATCCCTGCTCTGAAGATGCTGCCCCAGCAGTGGGACTCAGGATGGAGGTACCTCCTTTCTCAGATCTGATGCTACCTCTCCCACACCCAGTGGTCACTTACTGCCATCACTGCCTGTCTGTGTGTCCGAGTCGAGGCTGTCGGTGGAGCCAGCCGTGAAGCTGACGTGCACGCTCCTGAAGGGTGGGCTGAGGCTCTCGGCAGAGCTGTTGCTGACCCTCTCCAACTCAGCGTTATTCGAGTTCATTTTCAGAGTGTGCCTAGAGAGAGTGAAAGAGAAGAGTCAGGAGACAAATGGCAAAAGATACCCTGCGTGCACTTGTGCATGGAGACTCAACCCGAGAGCAGCCCTAGCTTGGTCCCTGCACATCCATACAGACTCTGTGCAGCCTTTTACCGTGCCATAGTACCTCATTCCTCTGCACTTTTTTTCTTTTCTCCGGCACCTGGGGATCATGTCCCACTGACACTGAGCAGGTTATAGACCTGCAGCCCCCATGCCAGTTCCCCAAGACAAACCAGCTGTGCTTGTGCAGAGAGAGAACTACTGAGCCAACAGCATCCAGCCCCAGTCTGTGCCTCCTTTGCCTAGCACACGTGGGGTCCTGGACCACATCCCATCTTGGCCACCGTCACTGGGAAGCAGGGACCCACCAGTGTTTGCCTTCAGTAAAGTTCTCAAGGGAAGGGAGTGGCCTCACTCCTCCCATTTTACAGACGGGCAGGTTGAGGCTGGGTGTCAGAACCCAATTCCTTCACGGTGGAGGCGTAAGTGGAAGAAGAGTCCATCCCTAGCAGCTGTTATCTCCTCAGTGCATCACAGTAACAACTGACACCTTCTGAAAGAAGAAGCGCCTCTGCAGAAAACAAGTGTCTGCCAAACTCAGGACCTACCATGCAGCTTTTAATGTAAGACCTACAGTTTTCCGTGCAGCTTCCATCTAAAAAAATAAATATATAAACCATAAACTGAGCTTATAACCTGCCAGGTCACAGTTTAAGTGATCAGTTGTAGGCAAGCAGGGCTTTTTGCTAAGATAAAGAATTTTCCCTGCATTTTCTTAATTTTTTCCTCTTTGGAAAACAACAGAAAACTGTTGAAATCAGGCAGCACATCAGAGCGCAAACACTCCTAGCTTTGGTACAGTTCAGACTCTATCGGCCAGCCAACAAAGGTTATCGGTCCACATTTTTTAAGTAAAACTGCCAATCTGCTGATAAAATTCAACACATTGTTGATTAAGAATGTAAAAAGGTTAGTGGCAGACTTGTAAAAAAGAAAAAGGACTTCCACCAGCTATCTTGCTGGAAGGTATCCGGCGTTTCCTAATCAGACGGCTGAATGGCTGCTGAGAAAGACAAACAAAAGACGTGCAGGATGATTTTCTTGTGGCACCCCATTCACGCGCACAGGATCCCCCCTCTTCCAAAACCCCCAAGTCAGCAGATGCCACAAGTATTTTATTTGAAGATTGAGAAATGTTTTGTTCCCCATCCAGACAAAGCACTTACTCTCGTGTCCACACCACCACATGGAGAGCAGAGTGTATGAGAAGCCCGGAAGAAACTTCTGCCAGACTTCCTCATTTGCCTGAGCAGCCTCGGTCTAAAAATACTCAGGGGCTGATGAAAATAAGGCTCTAAAAACCACCTCAGTATAACTCAGCAGAGACACTGGTCTTGCACCAGTGATGAATTCACCACCGCAAGCCTCTTGGGGATGATTTACAAAACTTCGCAATGCACCACACAAGTCACAGTTAAAGAATAAAGAGAGAGAGAGTGAGAGAGACGCATTGAGGCTTTTAGCTCTGTAACGGTTAATGCTGTTGAAAGCAACCAACTGGACTTAAATCCTTTTTTTTAAAATTATTATAAAGATATATCTTTATCCTATAACTTTCTCAGATGTTTAACTTTTAGTAATTCAAGGGAAAAAAACACATGGATGCACACCCATGCGGGTGCACTGTCTGGTAAGAGTCAAGGAAGCGTTTGCATCTATAAGGAAAGAAGAAGATTTTGCAAGAGAGCCGGTCTCAATTTGCACAGATGAGAGGTTTTCTAACGTATTCCTCCCCTCCTCTCCCCCCAACAGAAGTTGGTGCATTTCTGTTTCCTTCCCATCACTTAAACACAAATCCGCATAGCTGCCTTACCATTCCCGCACCCAGAGAGAGATGGGACTTTGCTCGGCGGGGTCCAAGGTCCACCGCGCGCAGCCACACCTATTCCTCCAAGCAACCTGGGCGCAACGCGGCGTCTGCCAGAACCGTGCTGGCTGCTGCGTCTGCTGAGCTCAACGTTGCGGTGAAGTCAGATGTACAGAGAGCCCCGTTTCCTCTCTGTACCGCCGCGACTTATGTAAAATGCAGTTCC
The DNA here is from genome assembly GCF_964195595.1 of Calonectris borealis. Classification (NCBI taxonomy): domain Eukaryota; kingdom Metazoa; phylum Chordata; class Aves; order Procellariiformes; family Procellariidae; genus Calonectris; species Calonectris borealis. Next base: position 50,733,555 of record NC_134315.1, read on the forward strand.
TGAATAGGCACACCGAAATAGAAATTGTTTGCCGCTTAAACGACATCCTGCTCTTGTTTCAGATGTTACAGCCGGGCCAGCTAATACTGCCTGGAAATATCTCCGCTTTACATCTCCCTCTTTTCCTACGAGCTGCTTGAAGCCCAGGCTGCAGCCTGCACAGATTTAAATACCGCCCACTATACCAAAGCATTACTGAAAACACTTGCTCGGGTCAAGCTCTCCCACTTCTGTAAAATTCCACCCCAAGAGGAGGTGAACAACCCATTGCTGCGACAACCTGTGGGATCTTGATTTACAGCTAAGCTGCATATCCCCTGCTCTGTGTTCCTTTCTACGACGCGTGACTGCAAAGGACACAGGTGGCTATTCTCCATCTCGCCCTTTTTACCAAAGGATATTGAAAATAAAGAACATCAACCTATCTTAAACCCGAAGAAATCATTGTGATTGCCCCCCCACCGGCTTGCTAACATCTGTGGGCTCCACTCCCTTTCAGAAAGAGGTAGCAGTGGTTAATTTACCTCCATTTCAAAAATCCGTGCCCAGCACCTCAAGTGTAACCAGCAACTCTTAAGAGCAGCACCAGAGCCTCCTTCATGTGCCAGTGCATAAAGAACAGGTCACAAGAGTCAGCTCTCCCAATCTAACCTAAAAAGACAGGATTTCCAGCTCTCCAAATTATTCTGGCAGCTTTAAATACACTTCAATTACTCAACATCCTCCATGAAACATGCTGCCATATTCAGGCAACCCTTCCCGTTCACTATTCTCCAGTTTTCACATCCTAAACAATTTAATCCAGCTGGCTTTCCACACCATTCCCACGGTCCTGCCTAAAACAAGTCAAGGTTGAAAACAGTGGTCTTGTGAAAAAAAAAAAAAAACAAAACAAAAAAACAAAACACAGTTTGAATTCTATAACATTGCAAAGGGACCTGGATCATTTGCCATGCCCCACATTGCAACTCCCGCCAGGGTGTGCATTGTCTTTCCTGTGATTCATATGTGAGCAGTGGCCATGTGTTTAATTTCACATTTCTTAACAGACTGGGGTCCCACCTGACACTGCTGCGGGACTCCAGCATTGCCGGCTGCGCGCCTGGCACTTCTCGGAGAGAGAGTGGAAACAGGCACCAAAGCATGGCTCCTCTAACCGCAGCAGACATGCGTGCCTTGGGATATCACCCCAGGGATCCCTCGGACTCTGGGCATGCCTTCGGCTTGAATTTCCTGCCCGAGATTTGACACGCGGATCTGGTTGCCTTCCAAAAGTGCAAGGGGCAGGGAGGTTTTGAGAGCGGGAGAAGGCCACTCAGACGCAAGAGCTGCAAGGCTCCCACTTGCTCCTTTCCAGCAGCCATCACACGTGCAGCCTGTTGGCAGCGGTGGAGGATGTTGGAAGGCATCTCTCCCCTGCACAGAGACCCGATCCCAAGGAGCGCTCGCTCTGTAGCCCTGTCACGGGGGTTTCCCAGCCTTGCTGTGCCAGCAGGAGGGGTTTGCTCCTTGTCATCACAGATGACAGGACTTGAACAGGTAACAGAGATGCTGAGCTTTACAAATCACGCAACAGGGGAAGGAAGCAGAGGAGACAGAGAACACATACAAACCACCACAAACAAAACCATGCTCCAGGAGAAGTCTGGTGATAATGTCAACAGGACACCCCCTCCCAAAATAAAATACTGGATGTAATACATGGCAGAGAGAAAAGCCATTACAGCATCAAATGCAACACATGGCTGGGCATAATTATTACATGAGAGGAACCACCGTTGTACCATATGCTTGTCTATCATGAAACATGAATAATTTTATCCTCCTCCTCCTCCCTCCACTGCTGTTTCTTCCAGCATCTTCCCCTGGATGCACAAGGCAGTTAAAAACCAGCTTACAGGAGCTTACAACATTTGAGGCTTGGATTTGTACTTATCCTTCTACTACCAGCTGGCAAATGTGGAGAAACCAAAATCGAGGTGAGGGGGAGGATTTTGAAACACTCCCTCCTCTGTTCAGAAGACTACATCTCTCCTCCCTGTACCAAAAGGTTTTATGTAGTGCAGGTTAAGTTGAAACAAGAGTTTGGAGTCTGGAGATGCAAGGGGAAATTCGGATGGGGTGCAGATGTGGTGAAGAGGACATACTCCAATGTGGTGAAGAGGACAACAAATCTCATTTCAATTTCCAACTCTGTGCTTTTTTAAGTGGCAAGGTAGAAAAACTACAGAAAAGCGAATTACTTTCATTTTAACAGAAACAATCTCTCATAAAAGATCGGCTGATAAATCACAACCTTTTAAAAATGACCCTCTGGCAGAAGCAGCATGAGAAATTCCTGATTAGTTTCAGACAAAAAACACAGGGGGAATCCAAAAGGTGGATGCTCCCTGTCCTGGAGTGTGATTCTCTCTCCTGCTTGAGCCATACTCTCCCTTCTTTGCTTTATTTGCTTATTTAATTATTAAATATGTATTTAAATAGACTCCATCCAGAGTTGCTTGGTTTTGGTTTGTTGTTTTGTTGTTTTGCGTTTTTTTTTTGGGGGGGGGGGGGGTGTTGTTTTTTTGGTTTTGGTTTGGGTTTTTTTGTTTTTTAATAATAATAAATCTGGCTTGTCCTAGACCAAACACAGCAAGTCCCTGCTATCATCCATTGTCATGGAGAAGAGGGTCAAAATCTGGGACCTCCGTGACATCCAATGCATTTGTAATTGCCACAGCAGCTCCATGTAGCCAGTCTGCTTTTGCCACCAGGGGTGCACCCTGACACTGAGCTCCAAAGAGAAATGGGTGCCTCAGGAATGGTGCAGCGCTGCTCCGTCACAGACCGATTCCTGGCAAGAAACACACAGCACAGTCCCACCAGCCAGCACCACCTCCCCAGCGAGGAACAAACCTGGTTCTTTTCCTGGTGATCCAATTCCCAGCATCGTCATTTTTTGTAACTCTTTTGTTTTCTGTTCCCTCTGGCAACAAGCGGCAGCAGCAGCACTGTAACATGCAATCTTGGCACACCTCAAGCTCATTTGTCCTGGCGGTTTTCAGCGATGGTGGTTTTCAGCGATGGATGTGCCATGCTATGCACCTTTGTTACCCCAAGTGAGTACATTCAGCAAATTTCGGAAGCTATCTATGGCGCTGCCTTTTGAAGGTGGCATTAATTATGATGAAAACAGCTCAAGAGCCAACAGCTCGAGATGCAAAACAGCATCACTGTTTCGTTTCTTTAAGAAGCACATGAAACAAATTAACTGTCAAGGTTTTGCAGGCTAGAAGGAATCGTTATGATCTTTTAGCCTGACCCCCTGCATAAGAGAGACACACATTCCAGCAAAGATTCATCCCTCGTGCCAAGAAACTGAAGGCCACAGCATTTCACATCGAAGAACCTTTAGGTCATCATTGCACATACAAGTCCAGGGGATCCTGGTTCCCCTGGTGAGCCGTTTCTGTAGCCAGCTACCTTCTCGACTTTTGGAAGAAGACCAGCCACCATCTTCCCTTTCCAATCTCTTTCTTCTTGTAATTCAACTCATTTTCCATTCCAAGCATACCTTAAATATCTATAATCTTTCAAACAAGCAGGAAAAAAGAAGAAGAAACAGTCACAAGAGGTCCAGAGTAGCTTTATATAGGATGAAACAGGCACAAATTAATTATTTTCCTTTTTTGCGCCAACTTTTAAAACTGCCTAAAATCACTCCTTCCGCCATCCTAAGAGACAGCTTACTGCAAAACCAGAGTTTCCTCAGTGCCTGGCAGGAATTTACCCTGTAAAAACCTTTTTCCCTTTTAATTGTTAGAGCCAAGATGAACAAAACAAAATCTATAGACTCACTTTTTTCTTTCTCTGCTTTGAAACTAGTTTGAACACACATGCAAGTTTTCTTTAAAATAAGCAATTAAGTTTAATTAGGAAAGTCAAACAGGCAAGCTTCATTTTCCAGCATGAAATCAAGTATCTTGCTACAGCTTGAGATCTAGAAGGAAAAAGGATGGTTACACACCTTTCCTGCAGCTGAAATGAACCCTGACTTGCTAAGCCCCAACCCCCAAGACTGTGCCACAACCAGGTCTACGCTGGCTTCATCTACATCCATCCATCAAAGGAGCCTTTGCAGCTGTGCCACCAGAGAACGTCTTGGGCTGATGAGCTCTGTCTCTGCGAGGGACTACATAAGCGTAACAGAAGTATCGGTGGTGGTCCTTCCGTTATGGACAAACACATGCCCACAGATGGCCCAGGCCTAGGAGAGTATGGATGTGTCTCAGAGTCATCTTTGAGTGCAAGACCTCCTCCCTTCTTCAGGCGTTTGGCTGCAGCCCAGGAAGACCAGAGGAGATGTTCCTCCAGCACCACGTAAGAGTCATGTCATGACCCGAAGCTACAAGCAATGACTGCCCAGGGTAACAGAATCCCGCTATGGTGATTTTAACCAGTTGTGCCTGTAGCCATCCCTCCCACCGCCACGTGCAGGTAACAACACCCTGGTTCCTGCATCGACATGCTCAGAGAAGCCACACTTGAGACAAAAACGAGAGCACCCTCAAAGCAAACAAACAAAGCAACCGGCTGGGTTTGCACGGCTTGCGAAACCTGCCATCTGATCAAATCGTTCCTCAGGCCGGCTGCGCAGGGGTTTGGTAGCTGGAGGGAGGGCTATGCTCTTTGAGTAAGGCACCCAAAGGCTCAGCTGCAGGCATCAAGGCATTTAGGAGACAAATACTTGTAGAACAACACATTGCCTACAGCCACAGGGGGTAAAAGCAATGCCAGCACCTACCTCAACCACCTGGCAGGGTTTATGGCTCTGCCAGAGAATCCTGGTCACGGATGCCACGTGTTCCCTGACCTCAGTTTCCTTGCCCTCTTTCACACATGCTTTCTAGCACACAGATGCTTTCAGGAAGACTCAGAGAAGCAAGTGTTACAGTTGGCACAGCATGATCACACCAGGAGCATGAAACAGCCCCTCCAAGGAGCCGAAAATGCTCCACACCCCTCAGGATGGATCGTAACTCCACACGGAGGGCAACAGCGGGGCATGCTTCTGGCTTGGAGCACAGCTGGTCCAAGTCACCCAGCGAAGGAGACGCCCTGACACATCAAGGAGCCCCCTGCCTCCACTCCCAGCCCTCATGAAGACAGAAAGGAGACTCGGAGCATGGCCAGGGAAGCATCCTTGCCCCCAGACAAAGGGCTCTGCATGGCTGCTCCTCCATGAGCAGAAGGAGGTCCTAGCACTGCAAGTGGAAGATGCTGCTGGGATATATATTGCTAAGTTTGAGTGCCATCACCCTTCTGAACTGCCCAGTGACCTCTGCTCTGCAGAGGAAGGAATTGAGTCCTAGAGGACTTTCACAGGCAACTTGGCGTTTCCTATATGATCACTGCTCGACAGCATCCAGCTCTAATGGGCCTCAACAACCCAACACCTCACATGGCAAATACAACCCCAAGCCACGGGCTGATAGAAGACACCAAGTGGCAGCAGCTGTCAAAGAAAGTTCACAGGGTAAAAGCTAAAGCACATCTTAGAGTCCTCTTTGATTTTAAAGGCAATAAAGCTCATCTGTGTGCTCACTTGCTTGTGGACCTTTTCTTTCCTCTGACTCCAGCAGGCATGCAGCATCACAGCAGGAAGCCCAGCATTAAGGAGAACTAAAGCCTCTTGTTCATCTCTTCCCTTTCCTTGAGAAATCTAATTCGTTCACCACTTGGTCAATTTAAAACAATAGTTCCCTGGGCTAGCCAACCCTAAAAACATTGAAAATTCAGTGTGAGAACAAAACAAATGGGCCAACTCAACCACAGTCTCAACCTGGAGGTCACTGATGCCTATGCATAAGCTTGACCACGGACACCAAGAGCAAGTTCTCCTCCGAACGCCCATCCCTCTTCTCTCAACTTTTAAATCAAGAAGCTGGAGTCAAATCTGTTGTGCAATGCACAGTTCCAGGTAACTGACGCACGCAATAAAGCAAATAGAATCATAGAATCATAGAATCATTAAGGTTGGAAAAGACCTCTAAGATCATCAAGTCCAACCGTCAACCCAACACACCATGCCCCCTACACCATGTCCCTAAGCACCTCATCTACACGTCTTTTAAATACCTCCAGGGATGGTGACTCAACCACTTCCCTGGGCAGCCTGGTCCAAGGCCTGACCACTCTTTCAGTAAAGAAATTTCTCCTAATGTCCAAATGCAGGACACCTGCAGAATGTGAAAGTATCCCTCCCCACTATGATCAGACAACTTAGTTGCATTGAAAGGAAATAAATTCTTCCTCCTTCATTTTCTCTTTTTTTTTTCCTTTTTCTTTTTTTTTCTTTTTTTTTTTCGGTGATACACACAGCTGCAGATACTGAATGCACACAAAGTGTTGGAAGTCTGTTTTTTTAATTGCTTAGCAGAGCTACTTCCTTCCCAGATGGACAGCTCTCTCTCATTCACATGTTTTGTAGGGCCTGCTGTCACCCTGCCTGCAAACCTGACTTCCAGGAGAGCGGCGAGGGGAAGGCTGCCTGAAGCCAGGTGCCTCCCGCACATCATGAGCACACGTTAGGCAAGCTCCAATCACCTGCTTGCAGGCAAGGAGTCCTCCCTGGGAAATTGCAGTTTCAAGAGTTAACCTCAAAAGCTAAAAGACATTAGAGCCAAACTGCAAATGAGGATTTCAGAGGCCCTTGCTATTAAGACCAAGAGAAGTTGCCCAGTTCCACCTGCAAGAGGAGCTCGCAACCCCCGATTTTCTATCCTATTCAGCATGAAGGAACTGTGCCGAGACAGAACGAAGCTGACCTGGAAAACACCAGCCATCCCGGGCATGGACCTTGTTCTCACTTGAATATTGGGACCCAAGGCTGTACTTTGCAGCCCCAAAGGGCTTTTGCAAGTATGCACAGCATTTGAACCGGGACTTGCAAAGATCTGACAGCTTTTCAGAGTAAAAAAGGAAGTAGTTTTTCACCCGTGCTCCTCAAAGCCCACCTTTGAACAGAAAAGGAAGGAAAAAAGCACGGAAGCACCTCCTAGTCAATCAATCCCTGCAGCAAACATCCCGATTGCAAATGGTTAACAAACCGCCACGCACACACTCACAGGGCTGTACCTGGACTGCTTTTTCGGCGGTGGTGGCGGTGGTGCAAACTCCACGCCATTGCTCTTGTCTTTAGGGAAATCAAAGGAGAAAGACAATGATTTGCTGATCCCAGTCTGGCTCTCCAGCATCGGGCCTTCATCCACAAGGTCGGCACCAGCTTTTCCATTCTCAGCTCCCACCGCCCATGGGTGGGTTAAGAGCTCCTGCTCCTCCTCCTGCTCCTGCTCCTCCTCCTCCTCTATCCGGCACTGCTTGGTCCACGTCGGGGTGTAGTATTTCTGCCTCCTGTCATAGGACGAGCCTGCCAGGCCTCTGCTGGGCTCCTCCACAGAGACCCCATTGACATGAGTGCACGGAGAAGGGGATGCCCCGAAGGCGCCTGTATCGGTATAGCTCCTCGGCAGCAGCTGAACACCAGCTCCGTCGCGGCTGTTGTCATCACCAAACCTTGCCACGTGGGAGCTTACCGGGGGCACACGGTTCCCCTCGCTGCCCAGCTGGCTGTTTTTAGACATCTTTGGGGGAATGGCTGGGCTCTCAGTAACTGAGGTCTTGCCAGGAGCTGCCAGATGAAATCTTGGGCTGTTTTCACTTCCAGCTGCTTGAAAAATCTCTCCAGGCTCAATGGCAGGTGATGAAGTCCCAAAATCGGGGTGGGAAGTGGGGCTGATGCACGGCCACTGAACTCCCACCGCCGAGTCAGGGCTGCTGAGGAATATTGTCTTGTGATCATCCTCCGTGTGTGCGGTCATGATAGTTATCTTTGCCGCCACCTGGCCAGTGGAGTCCTGGTATTCCTTCTCACCACCCAAAGCCCAGCCACCATCCCTCCACGCCCCATCAGCTTGCTCCTTGCCAGTGCCGCGGGCCAGCTTCTCCGCTTTTGCCTGTCCGCCAACAGCCTTCAGCTGCGCCTTCTTCCTCTTGGTGCTCTCAGCGTAGATGGGATCACCGCGGGCTGGCTCGGTGAGGCGAGGGCGCTGCGGCTCCACCAGAGCCTGCTGAGGAGTGCTTGAACCCTCAGGCCGGGGGCCTCCGGTGACAGAGGGTTCTCCAGGGAGAGGCGAGTCCCCGTCCTCCCGGGACAAAGCAAAGGCAGCTGCCTTGCTGCTCCCCGCGCTCTCGGGGAGGGCGGCAGGCTCGGCGTGGAGAGCCAGCTTTTTCCTCTCTGAACACAGGGCATAGGGGAGAGGATCACCCTGGTCTTTCGTGATGCAGAAGGCCACGTTCACAGCTCTGCGCTCCTCTTCGCCGAATTTGACCGCCCTGCCACTTGGCCTGGAAATCTCGGGAGCATCCCGCTGCCTCCATCCGCAGGGAGCGGGGCTCTCCTTCTCACACCGGGCACCCTTCCCCTCCACGCAACGTGGCTCCCGCGAGACTGGGCGCTCTCTGTGGCAGTCTGTGATTGAACAGTACTCGCCCCCTTCGCTTTCGAAGCTGGAGGAGAAGCGTCCGCAGTCACCCTCCGAGGGGAGCGCTGCTCCTTCTCTGCCTTGGGAAGAAGGGTTTCTGCTGGAGTTCGCGGTGCTTCTATCCCCCAAGGTGGACGGATTAGGGCAGGGGGCCCGATGCGGCAGGGCAAACTTGTCTTTGGCTCTGTCCTCCTGCTTGCCCACCTCACCCACAAGCACCAGGCTGTGGATGGAGACATTTCTCTCCACTCGACTCTCCAGGCTGCGCAGGCCCACCATGGAGTAGCTAGAAGGACAGCAAGACAAGCAGTCACTCGTCGGGTTGTGAAGGAAGGGCTTTCTCACACCACCGTTGCCAAAATTGTCGAGGCAGATCCGCTGCGCATCTCCTGATTTCAGAAGGAGGTGTTTGCCAGAAACCATGCCCCAGCTGACCTGCACGGGCCAAAGAGACAAGTCTGCTGTCAGGATGTGCATATGCAAAATGAAAGAGAAATATTAAAAAAAAAAAAGAAAAGGAAAAAACCCAGCTCCACAGAAAAGTCCTCTGGCGTTCGCAGTCTGTTTTGCTCTGTGCTCACCCCACCAATAACTACCGCAAACCTTTTCTACTTAAATTACACTTGTCCTATTTCCTGGACCATTTGCAATCCTTGCATTACCAACAATGGCAATGCACTGAAATAAGGCATTCTCCTTTCTCTTTCTGTGGATTCACTGCCAGAAATGTGTCCAAACTGTCATCCTGTCTGCAAATCACCGTGCAATTAAAGATTCGGAGAGGGAAAGAATATTTGCACCTCCCTCTGCTTATTTTCATTTCATTTCACACTGCTGCTCCAGAGTCGCACACTCCGGAGCACAGATATGGACTATCACAGGTTATCCTGGGATAGCAGCTTGGCTACGCTAAGCAGTAGGGACAGGGGAGCAAGCAGGGAAATGTATCTGAAATCTCTTCACCTGAGGGAGATCTATCCTGCTTGCCAAGGGAGAGGAGGAGTGGGAGAGGCAGAGGGTAACACGTGCCTGCGAAGCGACCCCCAGCCCCAGGGTGGCAGAACCCGCTCCCACAGTGTAGAACCCAGCCTCGGGCCAAACCTGCGTGCACAGATCAAACCCCACCGATGACGCAGCCTGTGCTCGTGTGCCCTTTATCCCTAGAGGAGAAGCAAGGGAAAGCAACGGGAGGCTAAGAACAGAGCCGGCGAGCCCTGGCTCTCCTCTGGGGCAAGGGTGGGAGATACGAGCACACCTACGCCACGGGCAGGGTGACAGCAACCCAGGCTTCACCCCGTATCGCTGGGGCAGTGCTGATATCAACTTGTCAGGGAGAGGAGTGAACCACCCATCTCGATAGCAACTCGCACCACCGGGGCTTGCCAGTTTGCGGGCAGGCAGCAGTGCTACACCCAGAGGGCACTACTGCTCTGGCAAAGGTTGGGAGCCCAAGGAGCTGGGCTCCTTTCTTCCTCACCCATGAAGTCCATGGATCCAGTTAGCACTGACTGCAACCAGATAGGACTTCTTTCCAGTGTATCTTCCCAGGAAAATAACTTTAACCCGCATCCTCATTTAAATCCGGAAGTTCCTAAACAAACAACATACTTTTAAGCTCCTTTGCACATGCCTTGTGAGCAACATCTCATTCAGCTTCAGCCAAAGATACTTTGAGAAGCCAATACAAGGCTTAAAAACCTGAGTCAAGACCAGAAGGAAAAACAAAGGGAAGGAAACTGCTTTAACAGATATTCCTAGCACTCCCAAGGAGAGGTAAGTAACGGGAAGCCATGCTTTGACTGGATTAATCATTACCTGCGACAGATCTGCATTCATATTCACATCCGCCCACGTGTCAGAAACATCTGAGTTTATCATAGTTGGCTTCACAGCAATTGTTGGCTTTGAGAAGGGGGAGGTATTTACACCTTCGTCTTCCAATGCGGGGCTCTCAGGCTTGGTCCTAACTCCATTCGGGAGCACGCCACAAGCTCCCACGTCTGAGGGTGTTTGCAGCCGATGGGAACTCTTTGGGTTGAAGCAGTTTTTGCAGGAGCCGGGCTTCCAAACGTGTTCCACAAAGTCACTGCACGCAGACATCTTCAAATCCTCGTGGCTCAGACCGAGAGCCCTCTGCGTCTTCTGCACTGTCCACCGCTGCTCATTTTGCATTTGCTTCCCAGAGCCGCTCTTAAAGATCACCTAGTTATCTGGAAAAGCACAACACTCTCTGATTAGTTTGGTTATGCCCAAAAATGGGAAGATTTTTAATAGGACAGGTGATAATTACACTTACTCTGCCTTCATCACAAAGGCTTATTGTTTACAGGCTTTTTTCACAGCTTAGCTAAAGCCCACACAATCACTTAAAAAGCCTCAACTTCTAAGCATAGCTCTGTAATAGAGAAGACATCAAGCAAGCAGCATTCCTATGTGATTTAATTCCCTGTTTAACGAGCATGTATAACCAGCCTTTTGCAAGGTTTAGATCAAGGGTAAAGGAAAGAGGTCTTGGAAATAGCTGTTCGTAGCCCCACAAGCAGAGCCAGGCAGGAGAAATTCCTTCTCCAAAGTGGCATCCTCTCTCTGGAAAATAAAAAGGCCTGGAGATACAAGGACCGGAATCAGCGACTGTGTAACCAAGGGGACCGGCAACAACCCTCCTTCACCCAGAAGCACCACTGCGATTACTGCTGTGGTACACAAAGGCTTCTCTCCCACCCAGTGCAACAGAGAAAGGCAATCAGCAAGGCTGGGGCTGGCACTGATTTGAGCAAGTGCCTGGCAAAAAGCTCTTATCTGGTTTGCCAGGAGCCACAAATAACAGTGTCAGCTCGCTGAAACGATTCATTGTCTACAAGGGGAGAAACGTTTTGCTCTTGGAATACTTACAGACAAGGATCCCTTCCCGTCTTCCTTCCCCAGGAGGAAATGCCCCAGGAACAAGACATTCCTGCATTCCTGTGCTGTCCCTCCCCGCACAGCCAGGTCTGATTGCACTCAGCCAGTAGCTACCTGGAGCTAACAACTTTGGAGATACTTCAGAGGAGGACTCCCACAAAGCTCAGTGGATTAGGGAAGAGAAGATCAGAAAACGCAACTAGATCAGGAAAATTGCAGCCGGCTGCTACGGGTGTCAGAGCACACGAGTCCCCCACATCGCTCCACAGAGTCCTTCCCCACCTAACCAACTTTAGGTCATCATCTCCCGGCCAGCTGACCCCAATGCAAAGGCAAAGCAAACTGAGGCTCCTTTCCTAAGGGTCTCTGAGTGAACAGGCACGTTTACACCCCAATCCTGACAGCACAAGAACACAATTTACCAGCCTGATCCTTCAGAGCTTCCTCCACACAGGCATACTGCAACAGCACCATAGCTATGGACACCTTTGCACCTGCACGCGCCTCTAAACCAGCCTGCACTTCAGTAAAGCCTCTTGCTTCTGGGCTCAGAGATGCCCTGGCCACCCTCTCCAACAGCCACCCTATTGCACAGTGAAAAGAAAGAATACTATTAACAGCTTGGGTAGGACAAAGTGAAGTGGGAGAAGAGCCACTGACCCACAAGCGTCAGCTGAATTCAATGCCACCTTTGGGAAGGGAGGCTTTGATCAGCTAAAGCATTAGTACCTGCCGACTCCTTCTGTCTGGCAAGCTGATAAATTAGGATCTGTTTCATGAAAGAGCAGAAAAAGGGGGAATATCAATGGGATTCACAAATCAGATCAGTGCATGTCTCTCTCTTTTTAGGGAAGAGACTGTTTTAGACAGGTTTTTCCACAGACTTCACAGAGTCCAAATTAACCGAAGGACAGCAAATCACTCTTGGATGTACCCCAAGACCTTTAACACGATTAACATTATTTGCAGGGAAAACATCTTTAAAAAATACTCTAGCACTGCTGCTTTGCTTCCTTTCAGATCTAGCAAGCAGTGTCCGGCATCACCCAAAGTTGAACAAGTGTCCTGATGAGAGCCAGCAAAGAAAAAAGAAAAATCAAAGGGAGGAAAGCAGGGACTGGAGCCAGAAAAAACTCTTCACTTCTGCTTTAATAATCGGCGCTGCCAACTGTCTTTTAAAGATCGGGATTTCCCCTTCTGCAGCTAAACCGGCCGCTGTTTCTTGCTGCCCAGACCTCGGGGCAGGCGGCCCCGTGTCCACACGCCGGCGGGGCAGCCGGCGCCCAGCCCGCACCAACCCACGCGGTGCCGCGCGGGGAAACCGGCCGGGCTTGGCTCCCTCCCCCCCCGGGCAAGCCGAAAGCCAGGAGCTGGGTCTGAGGCAGCCCCCGGAGCCCCCGCGCCTCCCGGGGCACCGGCAAGGACCCGATACAAAGGTTACCTGTTATCTGGGATAGAGATGCTAGGATGCAGCACCAGGGTGCCGCCCCAAACCCCCACCCAGGCAGCTCCGGCTGCCGGACGGCCCCTCCGGGGCGCCGGCCGTCCACCGAGACCGGGAAAAGTTTACCACCCAGGGCCCGCCGGGGCTCCCGGGGCGGGCGGCGGTGTCAGTGAGGGCCGGTGCGCGCCCCGGCCCAGCCTCACCCCCCCACCCCCCGCCCGCGTGCTCGGTGGGCACCGGCACGGCCCCGCCACCCCAGACCCCCGGCAGCCCCGCCCCGGCCCCGAGCGGCGGCAGGGTCCCTCCCAGCCCGGCTTTGTCCCGGGAGGCGGAGGCGCGGCGCCCGCCCCCGGCGCTGTCCCCCGGCCCCGCTCCCTGCTCACCAGCCTCCCGCGGCGGCGGCGGCGGGGCTCCGCTCCGCTCCGCGCTGCGCCCGGCCACGGCCGCCGCCGCCACCGGGCGAGTGGCAAGCGGGGCCCCGCGTGGGCCGGGGGGCAGCGGCCGCCCCGCCCCGCCCCGCCTCCCGGCCCGCCCCCTCGGGGCACGGCGTGGGCAGCAGCCCGGGCGGGGGCAGGGCGCACCCCTCCGCTCCCCCCGCACACGCGTGCCTCCCCCTTGCACAAAGCACACCCGCTGCAGGGGCACACGCACCCCGCAGCGACACCCCCCCCAGCAGCGCTCACGCAGACATGCACCGTCTCGGGCACATCCCCCGTGGGTACAAAACACCTCGGGGGGATGCAGGCACCCACATACCCCAGCAGCCCCGCACAGACCCTAAAGGGTCCTACACACACCCCCACACCCCTTGCAGGGACACAGCCAGCGCACGCACGCCCCACACCCCTGCACCCCGACACCAGGCTTGAGGACGGTCCTGGACCCAGCTGGAAGACACTGGGAGCCAGAGTTCATTCATCCTCGCCGAGGCTGCCAGACAAGGACATGGTGAAGTTCAGCTCCAGGGGATGCTGTGGAAGGAGGAGAAGTTTACAGCGACTGAAAGCAGGATTTGACCCCACCGTGCAAAAAATGCAGACAGCATCTCAGGAAAATCCCAAACTTCTGTTGGCCTGGGAGACTGGGGGTCACGAAAAGGGAGCGGGATGAGGTTTTGCTCCCTGTAGTGTCTGAACTGCGCTTTAGGACAGGCTGGAAAAGGAGTGGTCTTCCCTCACCCTAGCGCTTGCTCTGTGATGTCTAGTTTCGAGCATCTAAATTCTCTGAAACTAGGAGAAAAAAACCCCAGGTCTCCCCCTGCCCGGGTCAGGGCCTGAGCTCAGTTCCTTGCTTAAGCCACCTCTCCTTTTGTGCAAGAAAGCATTCCTAGCCTCATACATTTCAGGAGAAAATAGTGGATTAAAAAGGCAAATAGGCTTGCATAATGGGAAATCCAAGCCCTGAATATAAAAACAGAAGCTGGAGATATGCACAGCACTCATCACAGCAAGAATTTCCCTCTCGGGAACCAATCATCCTGGTAAATTCTTCTCCTTCAGGGAATTTGGGCAGTACCGCAGCTGCAAACCTTTTTGCTTGCAAACATCCCTGCTGGCTGGTCTTCTGCAGCTATAGCTATCTGCTCACGCTCTCACTTCTTTTTTGATCCGTTATTAAAATAGTCCAGAGAGCTCACAGTAAGCAGAAACACAGGAAAATATGGGAACTCCTCCACTTAATTTGCCATATTGCCATGAAGACATCTGCTTAACAAACCTCCCGCTGCTTCTTTCAAGCAAACCACTCGCTATCAATTTGCTGCATCTTTTTGCATGCAGGATTCCAGTGCCACCGCACCTAGTTGGACCAGTAAATTAGAAATGCCTTCATCATGGCAGAAGCCTCTCCTCTAGCACAGAGCCACATCTCATCTATGAGAAGGGAAAATGAGCTGGGAAAATGAGTGGCACAAATTTCCAACATTTTCCCTATTTTAAAAGGTTTGGGTGGAAGAACCTGGCTCTAACCAACCCAGCTGAGCTTGTAGCTGAGGTCTGTATGGCTGGCTAATTTCAGAGGATGGTAAACTTCCCCAAATTGAAGCACCTGAATTTCATACCTGGAAGTTTAAAAAGAGCCTCCACTCTTTTCAATAAGAGCTCTATAATTTTTTCATAGCTGAGGTGCTATAATTTTGTCAGCATGCCTTCTTAGTGAAGAGTCAGGGACACCTTAGGGAAGGAAAACCAGATTCAAAATTCACCCTAGTTTCACACTGGGACAGCACTGGACCTGCTGAGCAAACTGTCCTGAAATGTTCATCCCAGGTAGAAAAACCTTTCCCATGCCAGAGGCCTTGGGATTATGGGATAACGAAAATTCATTTTTTTCTAGCAAAGTCATCCTCTTTATGTCCAAAGATTTCAGTGGAAAATTGAACAACCTCAAATTTTCTTAGAACAATTATTCTGTAAGGTCTGGGACCAAGAATGACAGATTTTTGCATGGCTGTAAACTCCCGTGGCTTCTCCAGTACAGTTATTCAGTGTTGTTCATTTTAGGTGTTTTCTCAATGGCCAAGAAAACTTGCACTAAAGAAGGCCTCTCAAGTGGGAAACAGTACACAAAGCCCGCTAAGACATGATCACATGTCCTGGCCAGACATATATCTTCCAACGTATTGTTTTCCAGAGCGCTGACTCAGCAACAAGGCACATGGCTTGGAGCAATCTTGACGGCACAAAGGGAAACTTCAGGCTGACCGGAGCTTCAAGCACCGTCCCTCACTGGCAGAAGTGAGACCATCACCGAGTCTTGTTTTCAAGCTGTAAGGAAGACAAACAGGCATAAACCAACAGGGAGTTTCTCTGTGGGCAGACAAAAAAGAAAACCCTCCTGAGATGGGTTCAACATTGCTCTCGGCCAGCAAAGCTGCCCAGTTCCAGTGCCAACAGTGCCTTTTACTCCAGGGGACTTAAAAAAAACCCAGCAAAAGCACCACCTTTTATCAGTTATGCTCCACACTCTGTGACTGAGCAAATCTTAGTTTCCACCTGTGGTGCACAGATCTCCTCCTGGCCATGGTCCCCGATGTGCTGGGGCATCTTCCCGTCCCTGCCAGGACTCCAGCTTTGCCCATGGTGTCACAGCTGGCAGATCTTTTGACTGGAAGTGGGGTGGCATCATCTGTGCTGCAACCAGTTTGCCTGCTCATATGCAGTAAGAATAAATGCACCTGTGATGGAGCCAGGGGCAATCAGTGCCAGCACCTACTGCCTGCCTGGTGAAAGAGCAAAGGGCCGTCCTTCAGCAGGCTCTCAGGATATTAATACTTGCTGCCACTCAATGAGCTGCAATGCGACGTCCCTGGAAACTGCCTCTCCATGCACTGCAGACCCTTTTCCTACTCCAGAGGTTGGTGGCTTTGTTTGCCGTGCCCCTTTTCTCCCCCAGCCCTCCCTTTCCTGCCGGAGCAGATGTGCAGCCCCGCCCCTGGGACTTCTCCTTGCTCTTGGGGAGATTGTCGCCACCCTGACACCCCATCTTGCTGTAGGAAGAGAACATACCTGGGCCCATGAGTGCCCCTTTTGTTCAAAACAACACTGTGAGACCCAACTCCAAAAAAACCTCAGAATCCAGCCCCTCTTTCCTGGGAAGAGCAGATTAAAAGCATCAGCCATAAAAAATGATACCCTAATGTGGTCTCTTAACCACCCTCCATGGGAGATACCCCCCCCCGCTAACATCTGGAGGCCCAAAGTATGATCTCTGTAGGACCCGTCTGCCTTGTAGGACTGGAATGAAGCCCTAAATTGCTAACGCAACCCCGTGTGCAGGCAGCAGCCCCCCGTCCTATCCTGGCTGCCGCGATGGGCTGCAAATCAGTATGCCAACTAGCGACAGGCACTGCTATTCCTTTGCTCAGGGGACTGTGTCAAAGGGGGAGGTCGGTTCTCCATACCCAAGAGCAACAGTGGCTGTTAAGAAATCGTGGGATAATAGCCCTTTTGATGGATGCTCAGCTTGTGCTTTCGGGATGTAGCGGTTGTGGTGGGGCTGGGAAGGGGGAGGGGGCAGAGAGGCATATGACAGTGCCGATAACAAGTGGGCTTTGTACGCCGTGGCCAGGGGCTCCCACAGCTGCTCCAGTGCCCTTTCCTGCCTGAGGTAGTTTGGGTGGGAGAAGAGGCTACAAAAGCTCAAGCAAACGAGCATGACACAGATAAGATTTTAATGATTCAGTCCCTGCCTCTCTTTAAAAGCAAAACTGTGGCAGAGCATCTCCTCCTGCATTCAGGCAGGGGCTCTAGAGAGGAGAGGCGGCTCTGGGCTGGTGGTCTGGCTGCTGCGGTGCCTCCTGGACAGGGAATGCCCTCGAGCGTGTCCGTCCAGTTTTTTTCCTTTCCCCGTGTAGCTGGTGAATACTTGCAGCCCATGCTGGCCAAGGCCCTCACCTGCTTCTTGCCATCACTCCAGGGGCCTGGATGGTGCTGACGTGAAGCCCGGTGGCAACCTGGAGCATCCCCCTGGGAGAGGGCAGGGCAGGCCATCGGCTCCAAAGCAGCCTGTCCCAGTGGGCGGTGCGAGAAAGGGAACAAGCCTGGGGGTGGGCACCATGGCAGAGGGAGGACCACTGGAGCACACACTATCTAACCGATGTTAACTCCATGTATCCCTGGCTTTACTTCACCTGTCATCACTTGATGACAGTGCTTTTTTCTTATGACGCATATTCTCTGTGGATGGGGAGATAGTGATGATGGCAGCTGGCTACAGATTGCCAAAAAAAATACTACCCCTCCCCCCCCCCCCAAGCAGAAAAACCCCACCCCAGAACCCACACACACTTTGTTTCTGTAATCCCTGTCCCAACAGGACACGGGCACAGCCTCCCAGCCGGCATGTGTGGTTGCTCTTACTAAGCTTTGAACAGCTGGGGGATTTGGAGATGGGATTAGCTAATACAATCCAGGCTCAATTAGCAAAGGAAGCATGAAGATTCCGGCTCCCATCGGGACAGACGTGGGCAGGACCCCTCCAGAGGGTTAATCACAGGGCAACTTGCGTTTCATCCACAAATAACCAAGCTGCCTGTGTCCCCCCATCCCACCCACGGCTGCCATTGCAGTGGGAATGCTTGCCATTGCCAAACACTGCCTTACCCCCTGGACCCGGCTAAAACCCGCTTTCCTGCCCATGGGCTGGGAGAGGGAAGGACTAACCGCAGCGGGGAGGGAGAGCAGGCGTGCACGCAGGTGCAGAAAGCTGGCAGCCAAACAAAGGGAGATCGCAGGAGCAGATACGGGCGCATGCAGGCTACAGTGCTTGTCAGCACGGCTTTCTATGAGCAAGACCAAAGGCAAGGGGAGGGGGGATGAAGGAGACAGTTTCTCGTTGATGGGAAGATGCTAAGATGCACCAGCAACAGGACACCAGTGCTTTGTTTAAAACTGGGACCCCTGGGCAGGGCTTTTGTTATCACGAATGCTCTTTCCTTAGCCAGCTGGGAAAAGCAGCGGGCTCACTAGGCTGCTGGGGCATCCTTCAGGACAGACTTCCAAGCGCTCCTGGCCACCTCGGGATAAAGCAGGGCCCATGTCTCTAAACAGCTCAATGGGCACCGGCTTCCAAACTTCCCCCCACACCAGCCTCCTTGAATAGCTGAACCAAACCTGCATGGATGAGCATCCCCAGCCTCAGTTGGTTCCTCATTTCCAAAAGCTGCCCTCAAAACTCTCATCTGCCTTTTCCAGGTGTTTTAAAGACACATAGCCCCTCATGTGCTGAGACACAGAGACTCCCTCGCCAGAGACAGGTCTCTGCTTGCAGAGCTGGTGAACCGGTTCCCGGGGTGCGAGTTGCATGGGCAAGCTCTCCCACGCACAGATGGGTTTTGCATAGCCCTGTCGGAGACTGACTGCTAAACACCAGCTCTCTGTGGAAAGCAGATGGACTTGGAAAGGTTGAGGGGTGGCCCAAGGCACTTGGTGCTTTGGAAAAGGTTGCTCCTGAAGCCAGGGCTGAGGACTGCCAAAAGGCAAGATGTTCCTTGATTTTTCAGTTCTCTGAGGACAGGAGTCAGGAATCAGACCAGGGAAGGGTGGTGAGGGATGGGGTTTGGGCCAGTCAAAGTGACAGGCATGGGAGATGCAGTGAACCAGACTTGCTTTCCCAGCCTTCCTCGGATGGGGAACAAAAAGTCTTGCAGAGGGAGCTAATGGTCCTTGACCAGAGCCAGGGGAATGTAAATAAATGTCAAGCACCTACCAAGGTGCCAGCTTGGGAAATAAACCCACCAGCGTCTTCCCAGTTGAGTTGCTGGGACTCTCACGGAAGAAGCAGAAGCCTCCAGCGCTGTGGAGCTGCTTTGCAGAGGGCAGCAAACATCACCTGGTCTCATGTCAGAGTACCCCAGGGTCTGACACTCCCGCCGCACCCGTAAAACATAGCTAGGTCTGGAAAAGCCATTGCCACGGAAGAAGCAGACACACAGACATGAGGCACCGCGGGAGAGCACACCGCTGATCTCCGCCTCTCTCCAATGACTGGCTTTTTTCCTTGCTCCTCAGCAGTGTTTGGTGTTTACAGGCACTGGGAAACATTTGCTCCTTGCACTCCTTCCAATGGAGCGTGGGAAAAGCTCTCACCCGAAGCAAAAAAACAAGGGAATTTGCTTTCAAGTCTATTCTTCTCACTCTCTTTCTCTCCAAGTGAAAAGCCCTGAGCTGGCTTTTTTTTCTTTGCAAGGCAAGTTTTCTGGCCAAGGCAAACTGGCGTTTGTCTCTCATGCTGTCAGCAGAGTGACAGGCATCAGTACAAGCTGAGGGGCAGTGGCAAATCAACCAGGACAGAGGGAGTGGTAGCAGGGCAGACAGGGCCTTGGGTAAGGGAAACAGCACATTTCAGCTTCAGTAGAAAGAAACAAGGGCTTGATTTGGGGGGCATTTTACTCCCAGAGGATATATAGAGCCCTTGGTTTGGTGCTTGGCTTGCTGATGCAGGCAAAGAAGAAAGGAAAATTAGCATGAAAAAAAAAATGGAGGTGTCCCCCCCCCCGCTTACTGGCTGTGGAGCAAATAGGCAGCAAGCAGAAACACAAAAGCATCCTCCCCTGTCAGGAGCAACACCAGGATTTCTCCCATCCCTCATCCGGCTGCCGTGTGTTGGACCTGTCTGGCGAAGGCAGCCCCTGCGCCAGCACATGCAGGTGTCGAGTGCCGTCAGCCCTATGTGCCGAAAGCTCCCGAGGGCTGGGACGGGAATGTGTGCCAGCCCAGCTGCTCGGTCCCTGCCGGCACCTCAGCCTCCAGAGAGCTGGCAGGAGGACGCTTCCCACCCTGCCAGCCAGTGTCTGCCTCCTCTCCCGGCCTCTCCATCTGGTCCAGGAGGCCTCGCTAAGTGAACCTGCAGGAGAGCAAGTGGCTTCGAGTGGCCTATTTCCAACAAGGCTGGGGTGATGCAGGGAGGCAGGGAACTTTCAAGCAAAAGAAGGAGGCAAAGTAAATCATGCACTTCCTTGCCTGGGGGACCAGAAATCACTCCTTCTCCAGAAAACAAGGCTGAGGGACCCAACAGGAGTCTGCAGAACTCACAAGACAGTGACAAATCTGGAGAAAACGGAGCCCTCAGGGAGCTGGCCTCTCCCCCGGTGCAGGCAGGCACCGCAGGAAAGGTACTCCCCATGCCCAAGGATGCTGCTAGGAGGGGAACAAAGGCACCCCTGCCCCCTTGTCTCCCCTCATAGCCCTCTCTCCAGTATTACAGGGCAACCCTGGAGACCAGCAAAAGGACCACTGTAACCCCTGGTATGACCCAAGAGACCCACTCTATGCCCCGACAAAAGAGGGAGGAATACTCTTTATACCCAGAGGCCGAAGGCAGATCTCATGTGCGCTTCCAAACTCCATCCTGCAAGTAACCTGATGCTCCCAGCACAATTTTTCCTGTGTGAAACTCCCTGCGCAAGAGGTGCCTTAGGTGAGCAGCTGCAGAGGCAGCCAGATCCCAGAGGAGGTGTTTGCTTTCTCCATCTTCCCCCCCCCACACACCCTCTTTTTAATTGTTTGCGCATCAAGAAACGACTTGCCGTATTGCAACCTCCCAAAGGGAGGCAGGCATTGAACTTGTAACCTGAAACTGCCTCTCAGGGAGACAACCGGCACCCACCTCCCTCTGTTCCCACGTCCTCTCCCCAGGGAGACAGCCAGCACCCACCTCCCTCTGTTCCCACGTCCTCTCCCCGGGCTCATCCCCGCCTGAGCAGCAGCCATGTCCTCCCCTCGCTCTTCAGCAGCTACACCCTTCACTGTTAATGAGCACAGAGAAAAAAAGCACAGAGCTGCCATTCAGGGCCTCTCTCAGACACCAAAACATCTCTGTGCATTAATAATCCCTTTCAAAAGCCCCTTCCTTGCATCCCCCCCCCAGCCCCTGATGCTTTTCAGGAGCGCCTGTGATTCATCTGAGGTGCAAAGCAGCACGGTAAAATTTTAATACAGCCTGAACATGATATGAGAGCACTCAACTGTCTTTCAAGCAGCCTGCCTGTCTCCAGCAACTGCTTTGAAGGCAAGATCGCTTCAGTGCTGCGTGAAGAGCTTCAAAGAGAATATTTGGGACTGATTTTGAGATGACTCAGAGAAGGCAGGAAGCCTCCAAACACAGTTCCTTCAAAGGATGAGTGCCAGCAGAGGAACGTGCTGGCTCTCACCATACCTCCCTGCTCGGGGTTGGTCCAGCTGGGCCATATGGGAGGGCCTGGGATGACCAGAGCTGCATGTACCTATAGGATACCTACTGAGTGCTGTGACCTGGTCCCCATCTCCACAGACTCCTGTGAGGAAGAGATTTCCCCAACCACCAGTGGTTATATTGCATGCTAAAAGCCCTGGGACCAATGGTCTGCGCCCCGCTGTGATTTCAAGGGCTGGAAAACAGGGGAGAGTTCTCCATGCCCCAGGGTACATGTGTTGATAGGAAAAGTATAAAAATAAGGCAAAACACTTGGGTTAGCCCAAACAGAAAGAGATGCTGATAGCACCCAAGGACTCCTCTACAGCCAGTAAACAAATGGAAGCAAAACCAGTGTCCCAGAAAATGGGGCTAGGAAGTGAGTGGACAGGAAGAAACGGCACAGGCAGAGGAGTGTGCTTCCCAAGAGAGGCTTTGGAAGCCTCCACGAGCTCATCCGAAAAATATCCCTCAACTTTGCTGCTTTTCAGTGTCACACACTGTTCCTTGGCTCCCTGGGCCTCTCCAGACCTGTGAACAGCACAGCACAGCACTACCCTCACACAGGGAAATGCTCTGGCCCTGGAGACCTTCGAACTCAGCTTGGGAATGTCAAAGGCCAAAGCAAAAAGCTGAGCTCCGCATCGCCAGGCGTCCTGCCTCGGGGCAGCTGGCAGCTCCTGGTGATCTTGTATTGTCTCTGCTCCCACACCATGGGCAGAACATCAACCAAAAGCACCTTGTCCCGAGTAGCAGGGATCTTCATTGGTACTGAGCAGCTCTCACAGCTCGTTCCCATTTATCTGCCAAACTGGCCCCAGTAGTACATGGTAGCCCAGGGCTCCTGGAAGTATGTTGGGAAGGTGCAGGCTGCAACCCTGCATATCCTGTGCCATCAAGAAAGGGAGGGAGGTGAAGCTGCTGGAAAGAAGGTAGAGTAGGTTTGAGTTGGTAAAATCCCCTGGGGTACTGCAGCATTTGGCTTTTCTCTGCAAATTATGCAATGTGCCACATTTTGCCTCCCGGGCCACCGCAAAGAGGACTTGGAGAGGCGGGAATGCCTTTCTTGAAAATTTAAAAGTAAATCGCAACAACACCCCCTCTCCTCAGGATGGAGATCGTCAGCCCCCTCCATGGGCAGTGCCAGCACACAGGGCTGGCAGGGAACAAGGTCCAAGACCTGGTTCCCAAAACAGGGTGGCCTGACTCAAGCAAGGGGGAGAAAAGGGAGAGAACCAAACCCAAGGTCTGGGCAGCACAGCTATAGGCACAGAGGCTTACACAGGCTGGGAAGTGGACAGACAGGGAGGCTGTGGAAGACAGGGACAGCAGCCCTCGTGCTTTGGAAAAAAGGACTCTTTCGACATCAAGGCAAGGCAGCCCCAATGACTGCAGAGGGGATGTCTGGGGGAGTTCAGGGCAGCTGACCTCTACTGCCCTGCAGAGACAAGCCTGAGAAGATCCCAAAGTGCACAGACCTGCAGAGGTCTGAAGTGAAGACAACCACCTGAGCCCTAGGTTTACATGAAGGTGGTGCAATTTTTGAAGGTCGTTTGGAGCCTGGAGCTACCTATGGAGAGGGATCAAGCTGGTATCAACCTCAGGGTCACTTCTCACTCCAGAAGAGACTGTTCCCCTTCCCAGGGCTACATTCACGACCAGATTTCCCTGCAGAAACATCTTCACTTGGCAGAACTAGCATCTGTGCTGACACATCCTGAGCATCTGCACTTACTCAGAGAAGATCAGCCGAAGCACTTGGCCTGGCGGTCAGGGAGCAACAAGTACAGAGAACACCCCACACTAGGCTGCGCCTAGCCTAAGAAATCTCAAAGAGGAGCTTATTTTGGGGAAAATCAGTGGATTTCAGAGCTGAGTTGTATTTGCAAGAGATTCAGTAGACTTGCTTCCTAAGACATTTTCAAAATGAGAACTCTCCAAGTCAACTGGGAAGTGAAAAAGCCACATGTATCAACCTTTCACCAGAGTTAGCCCTGAGAGGGAATAGAGGCACCATCTCACCTGCAGCAGGGCTGTTAAAATGCGGTCATCAGCCACTCAGCCTCCAGCAGGACTGTGCCACCCTTAGAAACATATCAGCAAGGTGCCTAGGCTGCGGAGGAAGCTTCTTATGTCCAGTTTGTGCTCTCAGTTGCAGGAAGATAGTGACCTATCTGGTTGCTGGAGGTCTGTTGCTCCTAAAAGGTTGCAGTCAGCACTACTACACAGGAGAATGGAGACAGCTGAATGCAAATTACGTCTACACAATTTAAGAAAACAGCAAAACTCAATTAGCTAACGGGCACACTTAGTGTCGGCTGACACACCCATGAGCATAGGCATGTCTGCAAGGAAACGTCAGAGTTTCTGTGTGCTCACACCCCTTACATTTCAAAGCCACCTTCTGAACTAGGAATGACAGGGGAGAGAGAAAGTAGCCAGCAGTCCTATCAGGGAGCGACAGACAGGATGGCTGAACAAAGGGTGGTGAGACAGGAAGGGATCACAAAATCAACAAAATAGTACTTAAGCAGGGTCACCGTCAGCACTTGCATGTAAGCAAGGAATTGCCTACAAGGCACCATTGTGGAGAAATCCCCAAACCCTCTCCAGGAACTCAATATGCTGGGGAGCCTCTCTAACGTGTCTGTACACTAATGCATGCAGTATGGGGAATAAACATGAGGAACTAGAGATCTGTGTGCAGTTGCAGTTGTGATCTTGTGGTGGGATGGCTCCCATGACTGGAGTGTTGGAACAGAGGGATACAGGCTCTTTAGGAAGGACAGGATGGGAAGATGAGGAGGCAGAGTTGCTCTTCATGTGAGTGAGCAGCTGGAGTGCATGGAGCTCTGCCTGGGGGTGGATAAGGAACCAGCTGAGACCTTATGGGCTAAGATTAAAGGGACAACAGGAAAAGGTGATGTTATTATAGTGGGTGTCCACTATAGGCTACCTGACCAGGAAGAAAAGTGGATGAGGCCCTCTACAGAAAGGAGCAGCCTCATGTTCACAGGCTCTGGTGTCCTCATGGGGGACTTCAGCCACCCTGATATATGCTGGAGGGACAACACAGCAGGACATAAGCTAATCCAGGAGGTTCCTGGAGTGCACTGATCATAAATTCCTCCTCCAAGTGACAGAGGAACCAACAAGCAGAGGTACTCTGCTGGACCTCATACTCATCAACGAGGAAGGGCTCATTGTGGATGTGAAGATCAAAGGCAGCCTCCGCTTCAGGGACCATGAGATAGTGGAGTTCAGGATCCCGAGGGGAGGAAGGAGGGTGAGAAGCAAGCTCACAAGCCTGGACTTCGGGAGGGCAGACTTTGGCCTCTTCCAAGATCTGCTTGCAAGCGTCCCATGGGATAAGGCCCTGGAGGGAAGGCAGAGGGGCGGCGGGGGGAAGAGGGCAGGCAAAAAAGCTCGTTAATATTCAAGGTTCACCTCCTCCAAGCTCAAGAGAGCTCCATCCCAACAAATACAAAGCCAGGCAAAAATGCCAGGAGGTTTGCGTGGATGAACAAGGAGCTCCTGGCCAGGAGCTCTCAGACACAGAAAGGAAGCATACAGAGGGTGGAAGCAAGGATGGGTAACCTGGGAGGAACAGAGAAACGTTGTCTGAGTGCTGCCAGCAGGTGGAGGGAGGTGATCCTTCCCTCTGCTCAGCACTGGTGAGGCCACACCTGGAGTGCTGTGTCCAGTTCTGGGCTCCCCAGTACAAGAGAGACATGGACATACTGGAGAAAGTCCCACAAAGGGCCATGAAAATGATGAAGGAACTGGAACATCTCTCCTATGAGGAAAGGTTGCGAGAGCTGGGATAGTTCAGCCTGGAGAAGGGAAGACTCAGGGGGGATCTTATTGATGTATACAACTACCTGAAGGGAGGGTGTAAAGAGGACAGAGCCAGGCTCCTTTCAGTGTCAGGACTGGAGGCAATGGGCACAAACTGAAACACAGGAGATTCCGCCTGAACATCAGGAAGCACTGCACAGGTTGCCCAGAGAAGTTGCGCAGTCTCCATCCTTGGAGGTATTCAAAAGCTGACTGGACATGGCCCTGGGCAGCCTGCTGTATGTGGCCCGTGCTTGACCAGGGGGATTGGACCAGATGAACTCCAGAGGTCCCTTCCAACCTCAACCATTTTGCGATTCTATGAAGCTCTAACCCCTCACAGGAGGGCACGCTTATGCCATGGGACCAGTTGTGCCGAGCCAGTCGATGCTGCTGGACAGCCCCCAAGTTGGGGGACAGTACCCCAACTGGGGTGACAGAGCCTACCAGTTGAATGTTGTAGCCCAGGCTGGCTGGAAGATGCACCTCCAAAAAACCACTTGAGACCTGAGGTCTGTAACACTTTACAGGCTTTCCAGCACAGAGAGTGTGATGGATAAGGATACAGTCCAAAAAGACATACAGGTACAAGAAGGTACAGCCATGCTTGAAACCCACACAGGACTCCTAAGGATTTATGCCACAAATCCAAGATGACCAAATCTTCCTATTCCTTGGAGCGCAACCACTTGATAATACTGTTGTGCCTCTTCCAGGGCCCAAAATAACTTTCCTACCTGGAACACCCAAGGTCCACAAAGGCCATAATCATGTCTCCAGCAGTGGCCAAAAAGCACAGGCACCTGGAGGTCTCCTGGTCTTCAGCAAACTTGCAGGGCTTCTTGGGCCAAAGTTGGTGTCTTTGGATTTAGCATTCCCAGACTCTTCCATGAATAACTCCAGTTTCTCCTGGAGCCCCTAGAAATTGTAGGAGCCCCTCTGCAAATCCTGCAGCAAGTAATTCTGCCGCTCTGCACTGGGCTGGGGGAAGAACTGTCTCTTACTGCTTATTTTGAACCTGTCACTTGCTAGCTTTATGCAACACCTTCTAGATCCTAGTTCTTGTGTTGGAAACGCAGTGCACACTCATGCCTTCTTCAGCATACATTGATTTATCAACCTTTCTCATTCTGTCCCTCAGTCATCTCCTCTTTCTTCCTCCCAGGCACTGCACCAGGCTGTTGGTGCTCCCCTGGGGAGCGTATTCACAGCCTAAACAAAGTAGCAGCTGACAACAAACAGCATGCAGGGATGAGACAAGGCACTGCACGTCAGAATAACGCTGATGAGAAGACTGGTTTACAAGCAGAGCGCAATACCGTCTGTCCCAGGGTAGGTATCACCTATGGAGAAGGCTCATGCAGAGCATGGTGAGAGTCCCACCGGCACCAAAACAGGGCAGGAACACCCGTCTGATCACTGCCAGGAATGCTGAAATGCCAAGGTACTGTGCCAGGCTGTAATGTGAAAGAGGCACAGCACCTTGGCGCCGGTACCAACTGGCTCTTGGAGCAGTGCAGAAAAAAAAGAAAACACGGAAGGGTGGGAAGATAGCACAGAAACATACTGTGTATCCTCTTTCCCAGGGGCTGTTTTTGCTAAGATAAGATTTGACCTCTCAAGAGCAGCATCAGACAAACCCAGACCCCTTGGTATTTTATCACTGAGCAATGATTTCTGGAGCAGTCTAGGAGCAACTCCAGCCAAGGTAGAAAAAAAAGCAGGATCAGAACTGGATCCTGTTTGGCTTTGCAGCTGTAGCGACATCAAGTTGAACATCCCTCTGAAAGGTCAGCCCTGCAAAGACGAGCCTGCTGGCACGTTATTGGGCTGGAGGCACCAGTCAGCGAGTGAAATTCTCTGTCTGGCATTATGCCAGACAAACTCAGAACCGAAAGGGAACCTCTGCCATAAAAAAACCCACCTTCTCTAAAAGCAAGCATGAGGGATGGGTACCGGTCTCTTCCTGAATGGAAGGGAAAGCCTTGGTCCCTATGGGAGGTTTACAGCTGCTGACCTTGTCTTCTAGCTATGTGGGCCTATGTCCCTCATTGAGACGGGCCAAAGTGCAAGAGGGAGCGGCTGCATGTATTGTGGGTAGCAAATTTTCAGAGCAGCTGAGAGCTGGAATTTGTGCTGTGAGTAAGATGAGCTCCTACAGAATGAGTTAGCAGATGTTTTAGGTGATTCATTGTCTTCTGATAACTGCCCAGCTCCTGAAGCATCACTGGCATGCAAAAACAAGGTAGGTCTGGGTGAATCAGAGAGCCGAGGGAAGAGTATCAGTGGTAGTTAGCAAAGACATGCCCAAGTTTATTCAGGGACCAAGCTGTAAATTGCCACTGTTTTCCAAGGCATGCAGAGAACTTCCTGGAAAAAATGGGTCATCTTTGTTGCCAGATTTGGGGTGTGCCTTGGGAGCAAGCCCCTTGCTCCATCCTCCAAAAGACAGGCGCTAGCGTGAAAGGCTAGAAGAGCCAGGCTGAGCCCTCTGTATGTGATGCCTTCTGCCCACCCTCCAAAAACCACCCTCATGTCCAGTGAGTCCTCTGTGCCAGGCAGCGAGAGATAAGGTCTCACTGGTGCTGCCTGGGTGATCCTGGGTGTCTCCAAAAGATGGGAGCACCTTTTCTTCCATCTCCTGCTGGCCTCTAGGACACGTCTCCAGATTCTTTGGCTTTGGTTTCTCCACCAGGCACCTAAGCTACAATAATTTCTTTGCCTCTACAACTGGCAAGAGTATTTGACAACTTGAGTACCCACAGGTTACTTTGGAGAGGCCAGATGAATGGCAAAGTCTGGAGGATGAAGGAGGGAGCAAGGAACTCTGCGCCATCTCATACCTACATCACCACTAGCTTCTCACTTTAAATCAGAGGTCAGGCATTTGTCACAGAAGGAAAAGGAGCAGAAAACACAGAGGACGTTGCAATGCAGCTCAGTGGCCTTGCATATGTCCCAGGGCAAACTTTGTAATTATACCTTATCCTAATTACTGCTGTAGCAGCAAAGACAGCAAAACAACGGAACAGGCACCAGCACCTAGGGCACCCAGGCAAAGGATGAAGCGTTCCCAGCCCTAGCTATTAAATCCCAAATTCTGGTGCTCAGGAAGCTCAGCAACAAGCTTGCAAGTTCAGACATTTCAGTAAGGCTATTTCAAATGCAGTGGCAGGCCTGGGGGAGGAATGCAAGGTCAGCTCTTCTGCATGCGCTCTGTTTCCATTGTACATATGAGTAATATGGGGCCACTTCGCAGGGCACTAACACCTGGCCAAAGAAAAAGAAAGGACTGCTGTGTCCAAGTGCAATGCAGGTATGCTCCTGATGCAGGGGAATAACCCAGCTTTGATATGTATTGAATATTTTCTTCTGCAGACCTGTGGCAGCATTGTCTGGAAGAGCCCTCCACAGTCTCTGGTCCAATCTCGCTCTTGGAGCAAGACTATCGCCAACACTGATGCAGGCCAGACAGCTTTATCTAACCAAATCAGAAACTCCCAAGGGTGGCAAGCCACCACCACTCTAAGGACCTGTCCCAGAGCTGCCTCTCCTCTTGGGGAAAACTTTTTTCCTGATGTCCAGGCTGAAACCCCAGTGCTGCAGGGGCAATTCCTTGCAAGCGGCTTCTTATAAAAGGGAGGGGAGAGGAAAAGAGAAGAGCAGAGGACAGATCTGAGAATTAGCAAAGCTCAAATGTTTTCAGGTGGCCTTAGACTGAATTGGCTAGCTCTGTGCTCAGTGTTTGCCTTGCCAATGATTACTTGCCAGTGAGAAGATAGATTATATGCTGAAAAGCTAGTGACGGACGTGAGAAGCAGCTGTAGGAGAGTGAAGAGGAAGGACCAAGGGGGGGTGAGACCGTGACTGTCATTCATTTGAGGAAAGCGAATGGAAGAAACTGATGATTTTGCTGCTTTTCTTGCATTTAGCTTTCACATAAAAGTTGAATCTAGATGTGAATAAGTCACTGAAGGGATCAATTACCTCCACAAACCACCAAGACAAGAAGATAACTAGCTGAGACTTTGCAGTGTCTCTCTCAGGCACCTACAGCCAAACCCTTGCCCCGGCATTTAGCCATGATGATGAACAGAAAAGGGGCCGGGAAATGGGCCAGGATTGCGAAAGAAGAGGTTCACGAACTTTCAGCTAGGTGAACTGTGTATGAGCTACAGCAACACTCATTATCAGAGGAGGAGCCGTCTCCAGTTCCCAAGCCAGGCTCTCCAAGAACTGCTGGAGGGCTGGAGCGGAACCAAGGAAATGGCAAAGAATGAGCATGGCATCCTGTTTAAAAGGCTTGAAGTCAAGTTATAGATCCATAATTCAGTGCCTGGAAAATTGACCTGCACAAAGTATTAATTCAGGGGCACCAAGGGGCTAACATGGGGGCCGAGAAGCAGACAACTGGGATTTCTTAAGAACTATTTTATACCAAACCATTTTAATTTCCTCTCTCAAATATTTGGCAGATAAAGGGGAAGCAGCAGATGTGATAATTTTGACCTACATAGAGGACTTTGTGTTCTCCCATTCAGACTTCTTGTCAGAAAGGGAAATACCATCTAGATGAAAGATGGATGTAAAACTGGTGCAAAAATAGCACCTTGATCTTCTGACAAGAGCTATTGGTGGCTTATGGTCAGACTAGAAGGACATATACAGAAAAGAACAGCAGGAAAATGGTCCTGGCTTTGGTATTATTCAATGCTTCCATACTGTGGACTAGAAGCCACGCTACGCTGCCTTAGAAACATTGCAGATAATGTTAAAGAAAACGAGACCAGAGGAATGCCAGAAAGTAGATTCATCAGATGACCTTAAAGACCTGGCAAAGACAGGATTTGACATCAGATGAAATTCAATCAAGTCAGGTGTGAAATGCTTTGAAATCAGATCAATCCAACCCAAGGAAAGAATGGGATGTGGGATGAAACAGGCCACAAACTAGGCAGGGAAGCATACTGGAAGCAAGCCTTCCTCTGGTGGTGGAGAGGAGGACACGTCACACGCTTTAAGGATGTTTGCAACTCTATTCCCATCACTGAATAAGTATCAGGGACCAAATAGGTGCCACAGAGGGATTCATACCCAGGGGATGGAGATGTTCACCCTAGCTTTACCCTGCCCATGATTGCTTTGTCTACCTGCTCTCTCCTTCCTGCCCAAGTGGCTGGCAGAGGCAAGGGTGATGGGGACAGGCAGCTAGCCAGGGCCAGCTGCTCTCATTACAGCTTAGCCTTAATGAAACTCCACCAGGCTGGGAATAGCGTTGGGTACCAAGTTTCCATGTGGCTCACAGCTTATGCCTGCTTTGAAAGGGAGCTGGTTCCTGAAGAATGCTGTGGCCAGTGAGTGGCACCCTGCCCTGGACACCCCCAGAGAAGGGCAGCCCAGCAGCCAGCTGCAAACACCTGGCCACCACAGCCAGATCAGTAAGAAAGTCCCACGTGAGTGGGGCACAGGCCAACACCACCAGTAGAAACATTTCCTATCTTTCAGGGCAAGAACGGTCAGGCCACCCCATCCTGGAGGCAAGACCACCATCCTGCAGCCCTCCATACTTTCTCAGGTGCCCCAAATCCTATCCACCCATATGACAGCTTCCCACTGTCGCCAGTATTAAGCCCCCCAATCTCTGAGTGAGGGTATGCAGTACATCCCAGCACCAAGCGGCAGGCAGTCCTGTACCTCATGTGAGCAGCAAGTCCTGCTAGGCACTTCATACAGGCTGTGGCACACTGGGCATCCTTCTGGGAGTCAAGCAGTCTCTCTGAGCTTTGAAGCAGCCTGGCATTTTAGGAAAAGAGAGGAATTCTGTGACATTTCACAAAGAACTTTCTCACCCTGATGATTTAGCAGTAGCCTTTGAAATACAGCAGCAAAAAGTCCTCCAGATAGGGCTACCAGTGATGCTGTTTACCCAGTGAATTTTTATTCTGAGAGAATAGGAACCGTGGTGAACTGTGATATTCCCCCGCACGCACTCTCCCCTCCAGCCCATAGGTCAGTGGCTTTTCAGCCAAACATGTGTGTTTGAACGTTCAAATGACAGGTCCAGGCAGCACACACCGCTTTGGGGTTGCAGGGGTTGCCTGTTGTCCTCCCCAAGGGGACACAAGGCTAGAAAGAAGCAGATGCTGCCAGAACTGCGGGGCACAGGTCTAGAGGGGTAGGGTTTTACCTTGGTATAAACGGGAAGTACCCAAGACTAACCGTCTTCTGCTTGTACCTGTGCTTCACATTCTCTGTAGCTGGTGATTTCACTGGCCTTTCCATGCCAAAATCGATTAGTTTTGTCTCCACTGATGTACTGACTCCCTCGAAAGTATGCGTTGATGGTATCAGGCACATTGAAGGCGGGCTGTTCTGCGCGGATCTGACACCTTGCCAAAAAGAAAAGTATTTTCCTTTCATTTGCAAGATTTCTCCGAATAACCTGGAAGAGCCCTGTGCTTTCCTCCTAAGGGGGCAGGAGCCTCCTGTGCAGCAAAACTGGACAGTCTGTTCACCAGCAAGTAACACAGGAGCGAGACGCAACTATCCTTCCATCCAAAATGTCCACGTACTTTGCAAATACAGTGTGGGAATTTCCTATCGTCAGGACGGAGGTCTCATCCTGTCCAATATCAGAATAAAATTCCCATAAACTAGAAGTCCCGCTGTTTATCAGTCACCAGAACAGGCATGGGACACAGCTATCTCCCACCCAGGGCTTTCTCAAGAGGAAAGATTTAAGCAGGTCTTTTCTCCTGCAGCCGTGGCCATATGTCCAGTGGTTTGACCCACAGAGCTGACCGAACTGCTAGAAAATACATAAAGGCACAGTCATAAGCCATCTGCGCTTTTGTTTCAGGCCTTTCGGCCCAACGAGAGATCAAAGGACGTGCAGATGAGTCACGTTAACAGTAACTAGATGAACCCCATCATGAAGCACTGCTTTCGCCGTGCCAGTTGCAACGTGCTCTGCACCCATGGGCATTGGCATTGCCCTTTAGCTCCCAAAGTCTGTGGCACAGGAACTGGACAAACATGCAATATCCACAGCCAGACAGAGCTTTAACTGCTCTCTTCTCCCTGTCTGAAAAGGGCTGCACCTCCAAAACCCAGTGCAAGAGCTTCATGTGATCACTCTCAACCATTTCAGGATTGAGTGAGACAAAAATAGCTGCAAAAATGCTTTTTATATAATTCTCTGAACTGAAAGCAAAGACTCAGAAGTGGCACTGGGCAATCTGGCAAGTCCAAGTGCAGCAGTTTGGAATTGAGGGAGTTTAACGGATGAGTGAATACCTGGGGGGCATCTAATAAGGCTTTCAACAACTCATTCGCAGGATCTAGTCTGAATAGTGTTCAGAGTCACAGCTGGGCTGCAGAAACAGAGCAGGAACAACCTCAGCGCTCACTGATGGATTTACTGCTCCCTGCAGGCGTTACAGAATGCTGCCCCCAAATTGCACGGGTGTACACAGCTCCCTCACACTGAGTTTTGAGCAGGGGGAACAGCCAAGACTCCTATGGGCCACAGGCCTGAGTATGATAAGCCACTGCTGCGTCACAGCCCCGGAGTGGGACCTGCCAGCACAGGGCTTGCAAGCCCTTGCACACCCAACACATCCCCTGGTCTCCAATAACCCCTCTAAAATGCATCCTTGGGGCTGCCGTCACCACCAAGGCCAGTCTGGAGGCTGGCGGGTCAATGGGCAAATAGAAGGCTAATAAATCTGCTTACAGAAGTCACGCCCTGAAGGCTGGTGGGCTAGGGCATGAGGCTGCATGCTGGGTGGCGACCACTGCTGCCCGCTCTCTGGGGAGGACACACGGGCGTCTGTTCCACGTTCAGATAGCAAGGAGGACTGCAGACCCCGTCTTGCCCGGGGGCTTGTCCTTGGCCTGCCGGTGGGCACAAAGGCAGTAGTGTGTGTGCCGGGGAGGAAGCCAGGAGCTGGTCTGAGAGAAGCCCATTGCAACTGCAGCTGTTTGCACAATGCAGAGCGCGTCCCCGCTGCACTCACACGCTGCCTGGCTATGGCCTGAAAGCAAGGAGGCATCGGTGGGAAACCCTCATTTTGCACTCCTAGAAACTCCCCCGCTCCAAATTCTAGAATAAAAAGCAGCAAAATGGAACTGTCAGAACCAAGTCCTTCAACCTGGACACCTACCTAATGAGGCTTTCTTGTAGGATGAAGACTGAGGAGAGGCTTAGACAACCAGGTCTAATACCAAAGAGGCAAACACAGGTGGCTAGTGGACCTGTCCAGGGGGCTAGTCCAGAGGAAATTGCAACCCCCCAAGTGCCCCCAGGTGCCGTTCCCAGCCAGTCCCCATCTCCTACAGCAGGCAGGACACAGGGGGCTGCCAGGCTCTGCAAAGTGAATTCTCCTAAAGTGAGAGAGAAGGCAAAGGATACACAGCTAGGGTCAAGCGTTGTGCCTGCTGGGCACCTGCCAGACGTACGGCAGCCCAGGGAGGCACAGCCCATGTGCTGCCATTTGCCATGTCCGCAGACCTGACTGCCACACGGCTTGGTGTCCAGCATGGGCTGAGGCCACTTTGAACCCGAGAAGTGGTCGGGTACAAGATAACTTGCATGACATGGAGGCAGTGTGGTGGTATGGGGGGAATCTTGCCGTATGTGATGCAGGCAAAGCCCCAGGGTGAATGGGATGTAAACAGGAATTACCAGCTGCAGGCTCCTGCTAAACAGCCCTGGCCCCGGCTCTTCCCCACACAGCAAACAGGATGCTGAGAGGTCCTGCTGCTGCTGAGGACAAGCAGCAGCAAGGGGAAGGGGGTCAGAGTAACCCCCTTGCAAATACATGCCCCCCTCCCCGGTCTCAGTGTCATGAGCTCAGCAGACATCGTAGGGGCAGAGCTACCTTCATGCAGGGAAGCTCTTCTCCTCTCCAGAGCCACTTTTTGAAAGCTCAGCTGGACCCGGGAGTCTGGATCAGACTAAGGATCACAGAGGAAGCTTTGGAGACTGTTGTGTGCATGCATTCCCCAGCTGTGGCTATTTCTGGCATCAGGCAAGGCCCAGCTCTTACACCAAACTCTGCTCAGTTGCTGTGATAATGGTGTAACCCAAAAGCCACTAGTTCTGTCCACACTGATCCTACACTGAGCCACTGTCACCTAAGAGACACTAGTACTTGTCCAGTCTGGGGTCTTGTCACCACCGGTAGCTGGAAGCAGACACCTAGGGAGGCAGGGAACAGGCTGAACACAGCAATATTGTCCTGAATGCATTCCCAGCCTTCAACGATGCAGGGTATCTGAGGCTGGAAGCAGCAACCCGACGCTCAATAGCCCAGTATAGATTTTTTTTTTTTTTTTTTTTTTGGAATCAATCTCAAGCTGTGACCATCCTGCCCTGGATCTTTTCCAGTTCCAGTTAGCTCTAGGCCTTCTGCTGCTCCTCCAGTTTACAAAGGGGGTTTAAAAAATAATAATAATAAAATGCAAGCCAACTCAACCAGGCCTGGATAAAGTTTCCATCATATTCTTAAAGACATGACTTTGCCAAGGTAGGAAAAACTAAGTCACAGCCTTGGAGAAGTAGGAAACACCAAGTAAGGTGGCTCTCCCCACCCAGCAGCTAGGGAAATGGGGGAAGGAAGGCAGTTTCAGCCAGACCATTTTATCTCTGAGACCAGATGGCTTTAAATGCTTCCCCAGAGCTTAGAAAGGGCCATGCTCTGCTTTGAATTGCTTTTCATACCACCTCATTAGAAAGTAAAAGGGAAGAAATGAACAATCTATAACTTTGTGGCATCGGGAAACAGCTCTGTAAATCCCGTTTCCTTCCCCAAGCTTACTCAGCGCAGGTCATCCAGCATCAGGGCCACATCACCTAATCTGCTTATCGCTGCCCCTCAATCAGAAGCCTGGGCACCAGCACAAAGGGCAGATGCATCCCCCTGGGCATTATTAATAAAATGGAAAGGCCCACGTTGTTAAACTTGACCCTGGTGCTTAATTGCGATGCTCCCAGCACCCAGCTTCTACTTGCTGCAGGTCCAAGCAGTAGCCACTTCCCAAACGCAAGCCTGTGGGAGGGAAGGCAAGAGGGGCAGAGCATTGCTGTGGGAGCAGACGAGAGGAGAAAGAAGGTGCTGCAGGGACAGGCACTGCAAAGCCCAGGGTGGGGGTACCTGTGGCACCCCTTGCATTCTGAGCAGCAGGCCTCTAGGTTTCTTGGACTGTCTGGGAAAAATGTGGGCAAATACGGCAAGATGCAGAATTTCTCCCTCTCCAGCAGGGCTGGTGCACGCCCCACCTGCACATCTGGGATGGGGAGCAAAGCCCTCGCCAGCCACTCAGGGCTCAGGGCTTGCTCCCACCTGCTCACAGCTACAGCTCGGCCTCGCTGGTCCGTGGGTGACCTCTGCTTTACCTGCCAGCATTGCCACCAAGCTGTGCTTTGACACCTTAGTAAAAACCTCCTGAGCTCGGGAGGAGCCAAATGACACTGACAGGCCCTCATCCATGGCACCCACCGCACCGTGCCACCCAGCTCGCTACCAGCCCTTTCCCTCTGCCTCCCTCTCCCCCAGGAGGACCACGTCTTGTCACAGCCTACCTCCACCTCATGTCCAAATGGCAAGGAAAATACAGCCTCCTGCGAGACTCAGGACTAGAGGATTTCAGGCTCTTTCAGCCCTGCAGTGTCAGGGGTGGGGGTCCCATGGTCCCTCAGGGAACACGTCAGGCAGGCAGCGTTTGGTGTGTTGGTTGGACCCACAGCATCCAGGGCAGTAATGGGTGGCTTGGCACGGGCTTGATGGCTGGAGTGGAGTAAAAGTTAAAGTTAATGGGACAGAAAGAGAAACAGCAACCCCTAGCTTAGTTTCTCAGCTGAGGAGTGCCAAATTTTAGCAAACTACTAGCTGCGTACGACAAGCCAGGTGTTCCCGGTCTGGAGCTACGCACAGCTGGCTGTCAGCATTGCTGCCCTGCAGACGTGGCTGGGGACATGAGCCTCTTGCTGATCCAGCCCACCCCTGCCTTTCAGCTGGGCTGAGGTCCAGAGATCAACAGCTCCACAATCCATCTCCGAAATGAGCTGGCACCCACAGAGCAGAAGGGCTTCGAGGGCACTCAGGGAATAGCTGTAGGATGGAGGAGTGGGGAAGGGAGCCGGGGAGCAGCTGGTCCAGCACAGACCCACCCAGCCCTCCAGGTGGCCAAGGCCACAAAACCAGCAGTGCAAAGACGCTGTGGGGCACACATGCAGCCAGCCCTCCAGATCAGCTGGGGTTGCTCATCCCAAATTAATCCACAGAAGATGCTGCCCTCTTTTGGGCTCAGCGTGACTGGCAGAAATTCAGGGAAATTTGGAGAGGTCCAAGACCACTGCTTTTTGGGGCTTAAAACCCCACATAGGGGCTCTCAAATATGGTGACTTCCCATACCTGTCTCAGTGGACATCCCAGGGACTTTTCCCGCTGAGAGCCAGGCTGCTGCGCCTGCGGGTGGCCTCTGAGTGCAGCCTGGGAAGGGAGGAGCAGGGCCAAGCTCAGGAGCGGTCCCTGAAGGACAAGGAGATGCTTGCTGGGATAAAGAGCAAGAAGATGAAGGCCAGGGGCTGGGAAGGTCTCCCGGGCCTGCGGAGGACCATGGGGTCCTTACCAACTGTGAGAGCTGCTACCATTTCATCTTAATTAAAGATTTTCATAAATTAATTCCGATTATAGTAAAATAAGTTCACAGTCAATTTAAGTGAGCCATAACAGGGTCCTGTGCTTCCCCAGCAGGGAGGACCAGGGACCGAGCGCTGCCAGACGTCCCAGTGCCATCTGCAGCCCGGGGACGGCTGACTGCCCCCGGCGTCCCAGCCCCGCTACCCGCAAGGGGAGAGCGGAGGCCAGAGCTTCGGCGGCTGCCGCAGGCTCCCGCGCCCCTGGAAGGTGCTGCCGCTGCAGCACTCGGGGCTGGGTGCCGGCCAGCCCTGCCTGTGCCGGGCTCCTCCCTGCCTGCACTTCCTCCTGCCGCTGGCACCTCCCCACAGCACTGGGCACAGCCAGGACGGTGGTGGCAGAAGCCGGCTCCGCGGGCTGCCCAGCGTACGGGGGGCCCTGGGACTATTGCCCCACCGCGGGATAGCCCTGACTGCACCCAGCAGCCCCGGGGCACCAGTGCCACCTCTTCTGCCCAGGTGCGGGCAGCAGCAACTGGAGCCCCCACGGACCTCTCTGCCTCTGGCAAGCAGGAGCACACTGGAGCCTGTTTCACCCACCTCCACAGCATGCGGACACCGACAGCGATGATCGTGGGGCTGGTGCTGTGCCCCTGCGGGCTCCTGCTGACGTTCACGGGCACGCTGGCACCCAACTGGAGGCAGGTGAGCCTCGTACCCGACCAGCCCATTGACCTCATCCTGGAGCAGGGCATCTGGGACATGTGCAGAGAGCTGCAGAGCAGCCATGACCGCCTCTGTGGGCAGGCTGATGAGCTGGGCTACTTCGAGCAGGTGCCCGTGCGGGTGGCCCGAGGGCTGATGCCCGCCTCGCTGGTGCTTACCCTCCTGGGCTTGGTGGTGGCTGCCCTGGGGGTTCGCTGCTGGCAGAAGGAGCCACGGCACCTGCTGGCTGGTGTGGCAGGGCTTGTGCTGCTTCCCTCAGGGCTGCTGAGCCTTGTGCCTGCCTCCTGGTACACCCATGAGCTGTGGGCACTGCCTGCACCGGCTGGCAGCACGCTGGTTGTAGGCTACAGCTTGGTGCTGAGCTACTTGGGAAGCTGTCTGGAGATTTTGGGGGGGCTGGCCCTCACCCTCAGCTTCCACCACTGCTGCAAGGAGCGCAGGGCCCCCAAACTGCCCCCCAGCCCTGTGCTGGAGGCTGGGCCATGCTCCATCACTGGGGCTTACCGCAATCCCTGGGACGTGCTGGAGGACGAGCGAGACGGACGACACGGGAGGAGCACCCTGCCTTGTGACTCCGACTTGTAGCCCCAGCACAAGGACAGCAGTGGGCACCGGCCAGCTCGCCTGCCTGGCACCGAGAGCAGCGCTGGCTCCTGCCCCTCTAAGCCATATCCTTCTCTTGGGGCACCTCAGAGCAGGCTGGAAACAAGACCAGCTGGTCTTGCAACCTCCTCAAAAGCCTGCTGTGCTCCAGGTCCCACAACTGTGCCAAAGCTGTGCTGGGTTGAGGACCAGCCCTGGCTCCAGTCCCCCCATGCAGCTTTTAGCTCATCCTTCTGCACCGTGCAGCAGCTTGGGCAAAGGCAGCTCCGGTGTTCCCATGTGAGCAAGGCACAGGTTAGTGCGGTGGAGCCTTCAGTGCTGGGAATAGGGGAGGGGAGCACCTCCCGCACGTCTCTGCTCAACTCAGGGCTGTGCAAACAGCAAAATAAATGAAGAGGAACGGGTCTGTGCTATGGGATGGTTATGGGCTTTCTGCCAGGCAGGCTGGGCTGAGAGCCAGTGGGCATGGCTAACCCAGCTCCCCCATGCTTTCCCTGAAGCAGGGAGGAAAGGTCTGTAAAAGAGAACAGGTAGCTTTTATAGCACCTTTCTCAAGGACTTTTCCCCCATGGTCAAAATCAGCTCTGGAAGAGGTTTCTCCTTTGAGGACAGCCGCTTCAGGGGAAAAAAGAGAGATCATGGGGGAAAAAAGTAGCGTATATTTTCCCTTTCATCATTAGCTTGGTGCGAGGCAGTAAAACTGGTCTCACTGGTTTGTAAGGGACACTCGGGCAGTCAGAACTGCGCTATAAATTCCTGCTCGGCACCCTGCATAACAGGGCAAGAGCTGGACAGCTTCCTTGTGGAGCTGTTCAGCCAGATTTCTACCCCAGGCGAGCCCAAAGCACCCTGGTTAGCAAGCTAAGCCTTGCTGCAGAGCGACAGTGGATCGAGGTGCCCTAAGTGGGGTTAAGGGACGGTACAGGATGCACCCTGCTGCGGGGGATCAGATTCAGGTGGCTCAGAGAGTGTGCTGGGGTGGAGACTTCCTGAAAAACCTCCCAAAGCTTTTTGCTCTGGACTAGGGCAAAAAGCTTAGAAATCTGCGAAGAGCAAATCAACCTCCCCTCCCCAGCCCACACACAAACCACAATGGCACCAGAGATGCTGCACAACGTTCCTTTATGAAAATACAGTGTCGGGGTGAGATGGTCCCTTCCTCAGCGGGGCTGGCAGCTCCTGCAGAGGTCAGAGAGGTGCATCAGGGATGAGTCTGAGCCAGCCTCCCTGGGCCCACCCCACACCGTGGCCCAGGGGCTCCAGCCACAGGCGGAGCGGGACAGCCCTTGTACCAGCCAGACTCCAGGCACCCCCAGGTCTTGCCCCTCTCCCCCAGCAGGAAGGCAGAGCTTGCCTCAAGAGTGGGCACCATGCCAGCACTGGGCCTGGGGAGGGATCTGCATACCAGGAGGGGCTCGGGGCACCCCAGGGTGGCAGGGGGGTCCCTACTAGGGCCTGCTCCAGATGCTGCTCACCTCTTTCCCATCGTAAGCTTCATTCACAAAGGTATCACTCTTGGGGGGAAGCTCTTCCTCCTCCTCATCCTCTTCCTCAGGGTCACTTTCACGGTGATACAAGGTCAGCACCCGGGTGGAGGCAGTGCTTGAGGTCCTGGGGAGGAAAAAAGTACACTGAGGATGGCATGGCCATCTCCTAGAGATGGGGCAGATCCCAAGGTCCTGCCACAACCCCCAGTAACAGCCTGCCGGGGTGATCGGAGCTTTACATATAGCCCAGGAAAGCCCCAGGACACCATGCTGTCCCTGGGCAGGGAGACCCTGTCCCTCTCCATCCCCAGTTGTACCCAGCCCAGCCCAGCCCCAGAGCTCACCTCCTCCGCCTGTCCCGCCTCCGCATGTAGGCCAGGGCCCCCACCGCAGCGGCAGCAAGCAGCAGGAGCACGGCCACCCCCAGGGCGATAGGTCCTGCAACGGGCTGCACCTCTGCCTCCTCACAGTAGTTACCACGATAGCCCAGGGCACAGTGGCACGTCACTCGCCCAGCCTCGATGGCGCAGTCCCCACGCAGGTTACACGTCTCACTGCTGCATGGCAGAGCCCCCAGCACCTCCTCCGTGCTGGGGGGTACCAGGAAGGGCTCTCCATGCTCCCGGGGGCCAGGGGCTGCGGGAAGGCTGGGGCCAGGCTGCCAAGGCTTGGGTGCAGCTGTGGGTAAGGCTGGTTTCTGTTCTTCCACATGGGACATTCCTGATGGTGCCACTGCGGGGACCTGTGTCCCCACCTCCACGGAGGGGCCTGGAGGGATGGGCATAGATCAGCAGACAGCCAGGTGAGACCCCCCTCTTCCCAAACTGGGAGAGACTGGGCAGGCCCCCCTGTGCCCAGCCAGGACCCCTGCATGCCCCTGCTGCGGGCAGGCACTCACAGTTAGACTCATCAGAGCCGTCAGCGCAGTCAGGGTGCCCATCGCAGACCTGCTCTCCAGAGATGCAGCTCTGGAGGTCAGGGCAGGCCTGGAGCGGGGCTGGGCAGGGCAGTGCCAGCGTGCATGCCACCCCACGCACCAGGTGGTAGCCGGGGGAGCAGCGGCACAGCCGCCCTGCAGGGTTGGGCAGGCAGAGCTGGGCACAGCCCCCATTGCTCTTCGCACAGCCATTGGTGCCTGCCAAAACAGCACAGGTTAGCATGGCCACCACGGGGCACGGCTTAGTCCCCCAGATGCCCCGGGCTGGGGCAGCCCCAGACCCACCTTCCTGTGAGAACTGGCTGTAAATCCTCATGGCTACCAACTCCTCCTCCATCAGGAACCACCAGCTCTCGGCTCGCTCCAGCCGGCTGTGCCAGATCTTGCTGGAGCCTGAAGACACACGGGGTCAGCACTGCTCCACCTCCTCCCACAAGGAATGGGAGGTGGGGTGCCCGGGATGGGAGGTGGGGTCCCCCACCCTGCCCTTCACGCCGGGGAGGAGCAGCCTGCACCCCACAGGGACTGGCAGGGACCCCTGGGTCCTGGTGCAGTAGGAGGAGCTGGACAAAGCACAGCAAACGGGCTCACCGTTGGTTGAGGTTGTGCTCCAGAGCAGAAAGCCTTCTCCGATGGCAAAGAGCGAGAGGCCGTGCAACCCTTCCCGCACCACTCGGAAGTGGGATCCGTCCAGCTCGACGCTGCTGATGGTGCCCCTCTCTGCAGGGCACAGAGACAGGGACATCAGATGCGGGGGCACAGAGGGCTCCGGGCTGCCCCTCAGGGCCATGCCGGGCTGTGCCCTGCGGACTGAGTGCCTGCACCACCGCTACGCCCAGCAGTGCCCCGGCTCAGCCCACACTCACCGCGGTCTGCCCAGTACAGCCGGGTGCCAGCACTCCCGAAGGCGAGGCCAGTGGGAGCCCGGGCTCTCCTCCAGACCGCTCTGCGGCCAGTGCCGTCCATAGCCATGCACTCCACTGCGGCCCTGGGCCCGCGGCTGCCGGCCGCCGTGACAAAGCACATGGTGGAGGCGCGGGGGCACAGTGCCAGCCAGGCAGCGCCCTGCAGCCCCTCGCTGAGCAGCACCACGGCCCACCGCCCCCCGGGAGCTGCCACGCGGATGCTGGGCGGCTGCCCCCCGATCCAGTACAGGTTCCCACTCAGCCAGTCCAGGGCCAGGGATGTCACCGTGCCCTCCACAGCCACTGCCTGCTTCCAGGACAGCCGGCCCCTGTCCTTCAGGCGCAGCAGCCCAATGGAGTCACCCCCCACCTCTGCAAAGTACAGGCTCTTGTCTTTCACGGCGTAGTCAATGGCTGTCAGACGGCCCACCTTGGCCAAGGGCAGGGCCCGGTGCGGGGGAAGGCCTTGGGATCCAGCCGTTTTGGGCAGGTCCTTCAGGTAGACCTGGAGGAAGGAGGCAGCACTAGGACGGGGACCCTGCTCCCCTGACAGCGGCGAGGACAGCAGCCCCCAGGGCTGGCTCCGGAGGATGGTACCTGCGCTACGGCTGCCGGTGACACCAGGAGGGTAAAGGCCGAATCACGGAGGGGCAGGCAGGTGGTCTCATCAGCGGCCAGCGTCAGCCCGGCGGGGCACCGGCACTGCCCAGTGTGCCTGGCGCTCAGCAGGCACAGGTGGGAGCACCCACGCGCCACGCACGGGTTAGGGGCCTCGGGGCGCAGGGCTGGGTGCATCACCTGTGGGAAGGGCAGGCTCAGGCTCACGGCCCCGCCCGCGCCCAGCAACGGAGCTGAGCACGACCGACACCACGTCACGCTCCGAGGCCCGGTCAGGGCCCATCTGGGGGCAGGATGGTGAGGCAGAGATGCTCCAAGAGGACCAGAGACCCTCAACCACAGGGACTGCTGCCCAAGGACCACCGGGATGGGGATACAGCTCCCAGTGGCTCTGCACTCAGAAGACGGCAGGGCCATGCAGGGCGGGAGCCCCAGCAGAGCTGGCGCAGCAGGGTTCGGGGCTCCCCCAGGTAGGTACCTGGAGGCCGTGGGGCTGCCCGTGTCGCTTGAGCAGCACGGTCCTGTTCTTGCCGCTGGCCTTGTCCACCTGCTGCACGGACCATGCCTTCCTCTCCGACCAGTAGAGCTGCCCCTCGCACACAGCCGCTGCGAAGGGGCTCTGGACCCAGCCCAGCTGCAAGACCTGGCAGAGGGGCCGTGAGTGCCCACCCTGGCTCCCGTCACGGCCCCGTCACCAGAGCCTCACACATACCTTCACACTGGTGCCATCCAGACGTGCAGAACCGACGCTGCCCAGCTTCTCATCCAGCCAGAAGATCCTCCAGGTGGGGAGGTCGAGGGCCAGTGCTGTAGGCCAGCCCAGCCCCTGGGCCAGCAGCACGTGCCGCCGACTCCCGTCCATGGTGGCCTCCATCAGCCGTGGGTGGCTCCCCACCTCTGACCAGTACAGCAGCCTGGTGGGAAGAGAGGTGCTGGCCCACGGACCTGCCACAGCATTATCCCAGTACCAGGGCAGCCCAGAGGAGCAGCGCGGAGCTTCCCATCCCATCAGGGATGCAGAGAGCTCCACCCAGGGCAGGGGCACGTGCCTGGGCTCCTTGTTCCCCAGTCGCACAGCCCCGACAGCACCCAGGTGA
The DNA here is from genome assembly GCF_964195595.1 of Calonectris borealis. Classification (NCBI taxonomy): domain Eukaryota; kingdom Metazoa; phylum Chordata; class Aves; order Procellariiformes; family Procellariidae; genus Calonectris; species Calonectris borealis. The sequence goes on from NC_134315.1 coordinate 50,776,946, forward strand.
GGCCATCCCAACTCTTCCCCAGCCTGTCGCCTGCCTCCGTGGAGGAAAATGGGGCAGAGCAAGGATGGCATGGAGGTCCCCAGGTCCTCTTGTCCCAGCCTTACCCTGCCAGAGGCTGGAGCACCAGGGAGTGGGGCCGGTCCAGGTCTCCATCCATCACCACAGTGTACTCTGGTATCCCTCGCCAGGCAGCCCCCAGGCGAGTGGCCAGCACCTGCCCTGCTGCCCCATCTGTCCAGTACAGGTTCCTTCCGAGCCAGTCCACTGCTATACAGTCCGATCTCACACCTGCAACGCGGCCAAGAGTCAGCACCCATGGGGTGACAGCTGCATGGCCCTCTAGCACAATGCTCCCAGCCCAGGTCCCCTCCATCCCAGGAGTTCCGGCTCCTCCCAGCCCTGCTCCTACCAGCACCTCTCTTCACAAGGTGAGACAGCCTGGCACCCCACTGCAACCTGGAGATTGCACAGCCACGGAGAGGCCAGCCCTGCTAACCCCACGCTGCCTCAGCCCACCTTTCACCAGTGTGCCTTTCTTGCCCAAGTCAAAGTCCTGCCAGCGGATGCTCTCTGTGGCTAGGTCCATCCAGAAGACTTTCCTCTCCACCAGGTCATAGTCGAGTGAGAAGACAACGCGATCCTTGTCAGTGACCAGCAGCACCTCCTCGCACCCACTCCGCAGGCCGTAGGTAAACAGCTCTGACTGCACAGCCACCAGCAACATGGGCTCTGGTCCTGGGGCAACACAGAGCCGCCCAGACCCTGCTCAGCACCGGTGGCCCCACGGCCCCAGCACATGCAGGCAGGGAACATGGCACTCGCAGGCATTGGAGCCTGCTGGGACTCAGCCCTACTGCACAGCATGTTCCCCAGCTACTGCAGATGGATTTTCTGACCGGCCATGGGCTGGCAAGTAGCAGCTCACAGTTGAGTGGGGCCCGGGAGGCCACGTGGCAGAGGGGACAGGGCCATTCACGGGACTACAAGGCTCCCCGTGGCAGCAGGCACAGGGGGACAGGTACCCACTGGCTCCTGGTGTACCCAAGAGTGCCAGGGATGCTCAGCACTGCTTGGCTGTCCCAGGGCTTACCAGTGAGTTTGCAGACACGGCCATCCGGCTCCAGCAGGTAGCCAGGGAGACAGCCACAGGTGTAGGACCCTGGGGCATTGAGGCATGTCTGGCTGCAGGCTCCCTCGCCCTGCTCTGTGCACTCATCTATGTCTGTGCAGGACAGACCGTCCGCAGCCAGCCGATAGCCCAGGTCACACCAGCACCGCTGTGGGGAAAGGGGCCGTCACGGTCCCCCCTTGGGGACACATGAGGCTCCCTCCTGCAGCTGGACCAGGGCAGCATGGCAGGGTAAGCCCCTGGACCAGGGCTGCTGGCACTCACAGGGCCCTGGGGTGAGGGGTAGCAGAGATGAGCGCAGGACCGCTGGCAGGGCACAGAGCAGTTCCTCCCTTCGTCCGAGCCATCTGTGCAGTCCTGCCGGCCGTCACACACCAGGGATGCATTCAGGCAGGCCCCCAGCCCACACTGGTACTCATGACTCTGGCAGGGAGCAGGCTGGCCTGCAGGGACACACGGGGAAGGCTGCCCTGAGCCTCGTCCACCAGCTCCTTTTGCTCAGCTGGGGCAGATTCAGCTGCTCCCACAGGGTGCCCAGGGCTCGCTGCAGCCACATCCAGAGCTGTGCCTGTAGCCTGGCTTCAGGCTATCCTAATCCCAAGGCCACCAGCCCTACAGGGACAACAGCTACCCAGGGCTTGGAGCCACCACAGATGCTGGGAAGAGGCAACTAGCACACAGGGCCTTTTGCCTCGGCACAGACACATCCCCACCTCCCTCTGTGCTGGGCACCTACCAACCACCCTGGGTGAGACCCAGAGGGGATAAAAGCAGGGTGTTGCTCACAGCCAGCCTCGTCGCTGCCGTCTGTGCAGTCACTCTCTCCGTCGCAGCGCCAGACATCAGGGATGCATTTGTGGCCATGGGAGCAGCCCCACTGCCGGTCCCCACACAGCCCTTCCTCCCAGGGACAGCCCTGCAAGAGCAGAGGGTGAACAGGGCCACCAGCCCTCCCGGGAGCGAGCTGTCCACCCACCACCCCACCCACCTGCTCGTCTGTGCCGTCCCCGCAGTCGGCAGCACCGTCGCAGCGCCAGGCCTCCGGCACACACTCCCCGCTGCGAGCACACGCCACCTCGCCCCTGCGGCAGAGCAGCGGCCGGGGCACGGTGCAGCCCTCCTCATCCGAGCCATCCCGGCAGTCGCGGTCGCCGTCACAGCGCAGGGCCAGGGCCACGCACTGCCCGCTCCGGCAGGGGAACTCGGCCGGGCCACACTCCTTCAGCGCTGCAGGCAGGGCCACGGCTGAGCGGGGCCATTGTCCCCATCCCCATCCCACCAGCGCAGGCATGGCACTGAGCAGGGTACGCTCGGCAGATTGCCCCGGGGCAGTGCCTGCTCCCGGGCCCGCAGGAAGCCTGGTGCACCCACCTGTGGGGCAAGCAACCCCCAGAAGCTGCTGTCCCACCCAGCCCCAGGGTCTCACCACAGCCCTGCTCATCAGCGTGGTCCAGGCAGTCAGCATGGCCGTCACACAGCCAGCTCTTGGGGACGCAGCGGGTGGCAGCGTCACAGCGCAGGGCGCACTCCTGTGTGGGGCTCCAGCAGCCTGTCTCATCCGAGGCGTCGGGGCACTGCGGCACCCCATCGCAGCGCTCCCCAGCCCCGACGCACGTGGTTCCGCTTGTGCAGTGGAAGGCCCCTGGGGAGACAAGGGGCCTTGCTAAGCCTGCAGTAGGCAGCCAGGGTGCCCAGACCCTCTGCTAGCAACCTAGAATGGCCCCACACTACAGCAACAGGGCTTGGTCCCTCCTAGTCAGTGCATCCTAGGGCACCTAGGTCCTGAGCAAGGCGACTGAGACAGTCTAGCTCAGCCACATCTAGGTCACCGTGAGCAGGGGGACCAGCCCTGTTGTCCCCTTCTGACTCGCAGCACCTCCAGCCCAGTGCCAAGCTCAGAAGAAACCAGCATGCCACATCACAAGTATCAGAGCCCAGGACACACTCAGACCTTCCCAAGGCCCCAAGCCACCAACCCCACCAGGAAGCAGCCAGAAGCCCTGGCACAGGGAGACCCAGCTGCGCAGGGGACTGAAGAACGGCTCCTACCTGGGGTGTCGCAGAGCTGGGCACACCCGTCCTCATCAGAGCCATCCGCACAGTCCTTCTCCCCATCACACATGTACTCCTGGGCCACGCACTCAGTGCCATCACGGCAGGGCACATGTGTGCGAGGACAGGACAGATGGGGCACTGGAGTCAGGGGGTGTGCAGGGCTGGACAGGAGGGGTGGGGTAGGCGGCACTACCCATGCAGGGCTAGTTAGGCGCTGCGTGATAGTAGTTGGCCATGGGGCAGTGGTCTTCACTGGCAGGGACCGAGTGGTGGTGGTCGTGCTGGTGGTCGCTGGCTGCACAGTGGTTGTCTTGGTTGGTGTGGTCTGGGCAGTGGTTGGCGCAGGGGTGGTCTTGGTTGATGTGGACTGGCTGGTGGTGGTTGATGTTGTGGTAGCCTTGCTGGTTGGTGCAGGAGTAGTGGTGAGTGCAGCGGTGGTCTTGCTTGGTGTAGATCTCGTGGTGGAGGTGGTGGGCCGAGCAGCAGTGGTGCTTGTGGTTGTCCTTGTAGTGGTGGTCACAGGTGGAGGGAGAGGCAGGGCAGACCCCTTGCTTGGTTGCACTGGCAGAGGTACAGACACTGGAACTCGAGCCTAGATTTGGGGCTGTGCCCTCTCCATATTCCAGGCACCGCCAAGAGCACCCCACAAGGCCAACAGCAGCCAGGCACCCTGCCTCAGCTCGGAGCAGCACGGGCCACCCAGCCCCATCAGGTACAGCACCAGCGCCAGGCAGAGCCACGGCCACTCTTACCAGCCTGTGGCTCCGAGCCCACGAAGGCCACCACTCCCTGCACGCCTGCTGCTGGCATGGACAGCACAAGGGCCAGCGTCCTCCGGTCCCACAGCAGCAGAGCCGTCCCATTTGCTGACAGCAGGTATGGCTCGAAGGCGGCCACAAGGCCGTGGGACCAGCCGGGTGCCAGGGTGACTGCTTGCCGCTTGGTCAGACTCAGTGCCTGCAGGCCTGCGAGGCAGAGGGATGGTAGTGCCCTGGGGCCCGTAGGCACCCCTCGTGGCCCACCCCGTGCCCCCAGAACCCACAGCTATGGCAGGGACCTCATGGCTGAGGCCAGGGGCCCAGCCATGGGACAGAGTCTGCCCCATGAGCACCCCACTGCCTGGGTGGGGACCTGCTGCATGTAGGGCATGGCTGGTCACTCCTGCCTACAGCGACCACCTCCGCTCCCTGCTCCAGGCACCACCAGGGCTCACCCAGGGCTGAGCTCCAGAGCACGCTGAAGGCTCTGCTATCCATGACCGCAGGCAGGTCTCCAGGCCACGTCTCGTTCCAGGCATCCCACGGGGCACCCCCGGCCAGGCTCAGCTGCTGCAGGGGCTGCCCGCGGGCCAGCCAGTACAGAGCACCCCGCTGCCAGTCCAAGAAGAGGTGCTGGATGCTGCTGCGAGCACGGTGCAGGATGCGCAGGGACATGTCAGACGCCTGGATCACACCGATGTCCCTCCGGTTACATGCAAGCCAGTACAGGTCCCCGGAGCGGATGTCCACACGGGCAGAGCAGACTTGGCAAGAGCAGGCAGGCAAGCAGTTACAGGTCTGTCCCACGACCCTGCTCCTCTGCCTGGGTCCCCCCTGCCCCTAAAACCAGGGCACAGCTGTGCCGTGCCTCGGCACAGCCCCAGTGCGGGCACCATGGGCCTGCTGTGCTCTGTACCCAGGAGATCCTCAGGCCTCAGGGAGCACCAGGAAGGGGAGCATGCCCTCCATCACCCCATAGGGTCTCACCTGGCAGCCTAGTTGCAATGGCCTCTCTCCTGCCAGGGTGCCCCGTGACACGCAGCAGCATCCCACGGTCATCCGTCCCGTAGAGCACCGACCTCTGCCAGTCCACATCTTGCAGGTGGAGGGGTTCCTGCCACTCCTGCAGCCGTTTGCTGTGCGCTCCAGGGCCCACCTGCACCAGGGAGATGGCCTTCCCCGATGCGTACACGATGGACAGCTCTGCGGGGTACAAGGGCAGCGTGTGAGCGCGGCCCTGGGGGCAATGGATGGGGTCACCAGCATGAACCAAGGCAGAAACATAACAGCACTGTGTGTGCTGGGAATCTCATCCCACCAAAGCCACAGCCCCTTACAGCCCCCCTCTGATGCCCACAAGGATGCATCCTGCCCTGGACAGCCAAGCCCCCCTTGCAGACCCTGCTCACCTGCACACTTCCCCGAGGGCAGGAGGAAGAGGCCCTCTGGACACGCACACTTGTAGCCCCGAGGGTGCACAGGGGACAGGAGGCAAATGTGACTGCACAGGCCCGGAGCACACGCAGCAGTGTCCCCTGGAAGCAAGAGGACATTAAGAGCTCAGGCAGCCATGACCCCCCATGTGTCTCCCAATCCCCAAAAACCACAGGCTGTCCTGGGGCTGGATAAGGGCCGGCTACCCCAGGCAGGGTAGCAGTGTCACATGAGGTAGGAGGGCTCAGCTCTACCAGAAGCCACGGGACTCAGCAGCTTTCCTACGGGTTCATACATCCCCTCTGTCACAACCCCACACCGTAGGAGCAGGAGAGCCATCGGGCAGACGCGGTGAGCTCCAGGACCCAGCGCAGCCTCCCTTAGCACCCAAGGAAGCGGTGGGGGTGCTGCCAGCCCTGCACTGGTGCGGGCAGGGTACTCACGGGGAGGCTGCTGCAGCGCGTGCAGCACAGTGAAAGCCGAGACAGGGGCGCGGAGCAACACTGCGTGCTCCTGGGGAGAGGCTCGGGTGGCCGACACCAGCTCTGTGCCATCGGTCCAGAAGAACCGGCTCTCGAACACAGCCAGGCCCAGTGGCTCCGTGTGGCTCCGCAGGACAGTGGAAAAGGAGTGGCGCCCGCTGCCATCGACCCGCAGCGTCTCGATGGACTGGGGCAAGGCAAGGCACGGTGACCATGTGGCACCCCACACCCCGGCACTGTCCCACAGCCACGGGGCTTACAGTGGTGCCTTCCCCCTCCCAGCCCAGGGACGTGTGCCAGACCTGGGCACCGCTCCCTGCTCCCTCCCATGCCTTGGCCATAGCCCAAGGGGAACCAGGGCCACCCTCCCCACTCCCACCCCATCACCTCCCAGCACCTGGGGGGGGGCAGAGCCCCGCTGCCCCACATCCCTACCTCCTTGTACTCGCTGATCCAGTACAGCCTGCCAGCCACATGGTCCAGGCTCAGCCCCACAGGCTCCTCCATGGACACCACTGTGAGCTCCCGCCGGTTTGAGCCATCCATGCCAGCTGCAGCAATGACTGTCCGGCCCCTCTGCCCACGGTTGACCCAGTACAGGGACCTGGGGGCAGGCACTAAGCACCCACTTCACGGCATAACACCAGTGCTGCCACAGTCCCACAGCAGGCATGACACGGTCAGCATCAGCATCGCTCACCCAGGAGCCCGGGGCCGATCCTGGCTCACTCCCTCCTCACCTTGCAGCCGGGTGCACTGTCAGCTGCTCCGGTGCCACGTCCTTCCCCAGCACTGTCACATAGCCCCGGCCATCGCCCAGCCCCGCGCAGATGGCTGCAGGGTTGCTGCTGGCCCAGTACAGCTGCCCTGTGAACCAGTCCACGGAGATGCTGTTCACCTCCCCAGCATCTGCAGAGACAGAGTGGTTTAAGGCACACCACCCCTGCTCCAGGCCGGGAGGCAAAACCCAGGCTGCCCTTTGCTCTACAGAAAGGGCAGGGCTGGGGTGGCAGGCCAGCTCTCAGCACCCATCTCAGCCCCACTGTGGCACCCAGCACCCTTGCTCCCCCCCACCTGCATAGAGGGGCTGCGTGCCCTTCCCCGGGAGGCGAGCGCAGAGTTCGCCATCCTCTGTCAGCCAGTAGTAGGTTTCTCGGAGCAGGTCATACACGAGGGCTCGGGGTTCGGTCTCGGTGGAGAGCAGGGGCCGGTAGGCTTGGGTTCGCACATCCAGAAGGGCCAGGTCCTGCCCCACAGCCACCAGGATCTGCGTTGCGTTGTCTGCCACGGTGAGGGGGATGTCACACGGTGAGTGGGGATGTGGCTAGCTAGGGGCACTGCCCAGTCCCTCAGTCAACCCGGGCTCCCCGGCTCACTCTACCTGCCACTTCGCAGGTGGTGCCGTGCCACAGAGTGTAGCCCTGGAGGCAGGCGCAGCTGAAAGCGCCTGGGGTGTTGCTGCACAGCTGGCTGCAGGGGCTGTACTCCAGAGAGCACTCATCCACATCTGCAAGGACAGGCACAACCAGTAGCCCACCGCGTGGCTGGCTAGCCGTCCCCATACAGCACTGCCACTGTTCCCCAGAGACCACGGGCAGCCTCCCTAGGTAACAGGACCTGAGCCCCAGCCCCAAAACGCACCAGCTGCCGCTGGGACATGACCTCGACACAGCCTTTGCGGCGCCAGGCATGACACGCAGGCAGGAGCAGGGCTGAGGCAGGCATTCCCACATGAGCGCTGGCTCCGGGGAGACCCCGCTCTTGGCAGCCGAGGCCGCACATGCCCAAAGCGCGCGCACCCTGACCTTTCCTTACCAGCACAGCTCTGCCCGTCCGCCTGCAGCACCCAGCCGGCCCCACAGGAGCACTGCACTCCCCAGTGCGTGTCAGTGCACGTCTCCGCACAGCCCCCATTGCGTACAAAGCAGCTCCGACCTGTGGGGACACAACGGAGGGGTGACATGATGCAGGACAGCTCTGCGGCCCCCCCTGGCCCCAGCCACACGGGCAGTGGCCAGCAGCTGCACGCAACTCACCGCACGTGCTGGGCTCGTCGGTGCCGTCCAGGCAGTCGTCCTCATCATTGCACATCAGGGACTCCAGGATACACTTCCCCTCGTCGCACCGCACCATGCCAGGCGGGCAGGGGGCTATGGCACACACAGCTCATGTCAGGAGGGCAGACTGATACCAGGTGGGCACAGGGGAAGCCATGGCTCCCAGACTCATGGGGAGGCCCCGCAAAGCATCAACAGGTTCCTGGGATGCTTGCCGCCATCCCAAGGGAAGCTGCGGCCCAGGAAGGCAAAGTACCCCCCCACCTCACACATGGCCTGGACAGGTCTCACCCCACTGAGGAGCATCCAGCGTGCTCGCTTACCGCAGACATCTTCATCTGAGGAATCACCACAGTCATCAATCCCATTGCACTTCCACTCGGCCATGATGCACACCCTGTTCCTGCACTGCCACTGCCCAGGCAGACAGGGCTGCTGGGGACACCCCTCCTCATCCCAGCCGTCCTCGCAGTCCTGGTGCCGATCGCACAGCTCCCAGTGCGGGATGCAGTGGTGGGTGCCGGGACACTGCACCTTCTTTGCCCCGCACACTGAGGGAATAGAGCAGCACTCGCACCCTGCCCTGTGCCCTCAGCCCCCCCACTCGGCCCCCCCAGCAGAGACTACGTACCACAGTCCTGCTCATCAGAGCCATCCAGGCAGTCAGCAGCACCGTCGCAACGCCAGCTGCTAGAAACACACCGGCCATCGTCACACTGCCAAACATGGGGGTCCCCACCACAGGCAACATCTGCAGGGACAGCACACGGTCACTGGGACTTACTGCTCCAGCACAACCACAAAGGTCGCCTCTGTCCTGGCATGGAGCAGGTGCTGGCAATGCCAAGGGCCTGACCCACAGCAGCCCCCAACAGGGCTCTCTGGCAGGTGAGGGGCTGCCTCGCTCAGCCTGGGATCCAGGATATGCTGCCGTGCCACAGACATCCCCCAGGAGCTCCGGGGCACACACATCCCTGCACAGGCCCCACACAGGAGCCACTGGCAGAGCCAGCAAGGAGTGAGGTGCCTCTGGCCTGCCCTGCCCCACCACCCCCCAGAGCACCAGGGCTCCTCAATGCCCGCGCAGCGCAGCCCCCCAGGCCACCCCAAGACAGAGGATGGGTGCCAGCTTCCCCCGCTCACCACACTGCTCATCCGTCCCGTCAGGACACTGCTGCTCGCCATCGCAGAGCCAGGGCACGGGGATGCAGCCGGCACCGCAGGCGGCCTGGCGCGAGGCTGCACATGTGGGGCTGGCGGGCGCTGCGGGAGGGAGGGAGCCCGGGCCCTGGTCAGCCCGGGCAGCCGCGCCGAGCACCCGCCGGCACACACGCCATGCAGCTCCCCGCTTGGGGGTCCCAGCGCAGCCCCGCAGAGGGGGGCACCGGCCCCAGCCAGGAGCACCCCAGGACCTCCTGCGGGGCTGGAGGGAGAGCTGCAGCCTCTCGTTCCCCCCCAGGGAAGGCAGGGACCCCCCACCCCCCCTAGGTAGCGGGACAGGGCTCCTCAGGGACCCCCCATGCTGTCAGGGTGGGAAGGATGCCACAGGGGGCAGGGACTCCCACATCACCGGGGGGTGGGGAGAACAGGAACACCCTAGGTGGCAGGGACCCCCCCATAGCCATCGCGTGTCTACGTAGTCTACCCCAGCAAGCAGCCCCTGAGGCGGCGGGCGCCCACCGCAGCCCCTCGGGATGGGGCAGGGACCCCCCCCCCCGCCCGGCCCGGCCCGGCCCGCCCCCTCGGCCCCGGCTCACGGGCGCGGCGGGTCCCGGCGCCGGCGGCGATCCCGGCCGGCAGCAGCAGCGGCGGCGGCAGGAGGATGCTGAGGAGGGCGAGGAGCAGGCGGAGCGGCGGCGGGGGGCGGCCCATGGCGGTGGCGGGGAGGGGCGGCTCCGGGGGGCCCGGCCAGCGGAGGGGAGCGCGATGCCGCCGCCGTCGTCGCCGCCTTTATGCCCGGGCGCGGGCAGCCATTGGGCACCGCGGGCACCGCCCGCCGCCGGCGGAGACCCCGGCCCGCCCCGCCGCCGCGGGGGCTGCGCCGGGCTGCCCCGGGGAACCCTCTGCCAGGGCCCGGGGGGCGCCGGCCTCGGGCGGGGCAGCTGCAGTCGCAGGCCGGGCGCGCTCGGGGCCCGCCGCCCCCCAAGAGCCGAGGGGCGCGAAGGGTCCGCGGGCCCCCGCTCGCTGCCCCGTCTTGTCCCGCTGCGCGGGGCCGCCTTATCGGCCGGGGGTTGTTGTGAGAGCCGGCCGTGTGAACCGGGCCCCGCAGCACCTGCGCCGGGCGTGGGAAGGCAGCGGCAGCCTTGAACGCGGGGCCACCCTGCGAAAACACGGGCCCTGGGGCTGCGCGCAGCCGCCCGCCCGGCCGCCGCCGGTCCTCGACCTTGAGGGCTTCGAAGAAGCGGCTGGAGCACAACAAGAAGAGCAAAAGCAGCTGCTGAGGGAGGAAAACAGCCCAGCAAGAGGATAAGGCACCTGCCGCCGCCTGGGAAAGGAGCCCCCTCCCACCAGGCAAAGCGGAGGGGCATCGCCCAAGCCGAGGAGGTGGCCCCGTGTGCTGCCCCTCCACGGCTTCTGGCTTGCCACTCGGCTGCGTGTGGTGGCATGAATGTCTATCCTCCCCCAAGACCAGCCCGCGCTTCAAGCACATCCATTGCCCATGGATGCTGTGCGTTTGTCCTCTCTAGCCTCCCCATGAAGCCCCCCCCGCACGTGAGCTGAATCCCGGCAGTTCCCGCTGTGGGTGCACACTCACTGGCACCACTGTCTGTCTATGAGATGTTCAGCACGTACAAGGGGCGTTTGCTCAGGAAGGGAAAGCTCTGGGATGATCTGCATGGAGGAGACTGGGTACCACCCATGGGGCCGGCACAGGAAGGACTCTGGCACAGCCCAGTCAGTTGGGAGCTCAGGGCAGAGGCACCATCAGGTAGATGGAAAGGCCAGGGTGTTGCACAGCTCTGGGTCAGGTGGCCCAGAACACTGGCACAAGGGAGATATCCCAGGCCCATGATATGCCCAGAGAGATCATTTGTCCCAGAATGGGGTGCCCATGAGCACTAGGTACCCCCCTGCGCCAACAGCATCACAGCACACCCCTAATACACGCCCCTGCCAGTGCTGCAGCCCAGGGGACAGATTCTCCCAGCTGTCCTCTCTCTCTGGGGCAGCATCCCAGCAGCCCCGGGCAATTGGTTTCCCCAGGCACTCCCCCGGGAGCAGGAGTGTGCAGGTCCCAGGGATGATGAGCATCCCTGGGGTAGGGGTATGAGGCAAGGGGGGTCCTAGTGGTCAAGGGAGGGAGTGGAAAGGACAGATGGACGCACAACAGAGCAGTATCCAGGCACCTCCAGGCCATGCAGAAAGCCCTCATCACCCGAAGCAGTAACTCCTCCCAGCAGCTGGCTGGGAAGGGCAGGCGGCCGCAGAGGGACTGCGGAAAATGGTCCAGAAGTTAGTGGAAAATCCTCGGTGCACCTGAGCATTAGCTTGGGGAGCTGGGGCAGCAGTGATGGAGAGGACACCTGGTGTGACCAGCCTCTTCAAATGCAGGAGATTTTTTTAAAAGCATGATTTTAAGTCGAAGTATTTTAAATATATGTGTATAGATAGAAGAACATACAGGTATATGTATGCACAGACAGTGGCCCACCACACAATTATATTCAGATGCACATATGGTGGCTTTTGCTCTATGAGGTACTGGGGTTTTTTGCCTCAACCTCTGGAGAGATTTGTTGGATATTTTCAGTTTTTTCCTTACAATTCCATCAGTTAGGAAATCTCCTTTTCTCACTGACATTTAGATTCTCCCTTTTCTGCCTCCAAAAGCTAACGGGAGCTTGAAGATAGCAGAAGGCTCCCACCTAAATGATGAAAGGGAGCAAATCTGCACTCACTTGAACAGCAGCATGCAAAATGCTATACAAAAGTCCAGCACCATGTCCCAATAAGTACAAAATAACATTTTCACCTTTAACTATTCTTAGTACAGCAAACAATTTTTTTCCAATATCCAAAGGCAGTTTCACATTAAATAGTGTGATCGATTTTATGTTGTTCATATATAATTACATGTATCCTTTCTGCTATATGATTGATCAGATTCTCTTCTCATTATTGGTGAAAGAAGTTTTAAATTATTCCCGTTCCTTTCCAGTAACTTTTAAGCACTCTTCTCCTAAAGATGAGGGATATCATGCTTGTAAAAAAAAAAAAAAAAAAAAAGAAAAAAGTGGGACACCCTACCTCACATCAGTTATTAAGCTACTGCAACCTTGTTCCCATAAAGAAAGTACAGTTCTACTTGACTGTGCTGTGTGTCCATGCTCAAAATTAAACTGCCTGCAATCTGTTGTCTAAAATTTATTCCAGCAGAAAAACTGGATTTCATGAAACACTCATTTCTTCCTAGGAAAACAGCTTATTCAAAGCTTAAGTTAGTAAAAATAAAATTTCAGAGCATTCCAAACTATTTTAATAAAGGTATTTTTTATTTCAGTTTCAAAAACTGAAGCTTTTTCCAGATAACAAAAATCCCTTTTTCAAACAAACAGGCTGAATACTTTGTGCCCTACTCCTACTTTAGGGTCTGGCCCACAGCAACCCGAAGCATCGGCCACGCAACTGCTCCCGTGAGACTTGCAGAGTGATGCCCGAGTGCTGGAAGACTCCCTGACATGCCAGGTAATCCCTTTAACTCTGGCTGGGACAGCCTTGCAAAGCGGGTGACAGATGCTCTGCCAGAGGGATAGGAAATGACTGGAGACATTGTCCTTCATTTGTCATTTTTCTACCTTACTCTCTTAGCAGCATTGTCTTTCTTTTGCTTAAACATCCCTCCAACCTATATCCTTGTGGCCAGCACACGTGCCCAGCACCAGCCCCAAAGCAAGCAGCAGCGGCAGCATCTGCCTTGGTGGGTATTTTAATGAGCAATGAAGTGGTCTCACAAGTTGTACCTCCAGCCTCCAAGACCCTCAGCATAGGCAGGAGGAGCACCAACACCGAGGCTGTGAGCAAATCCTCCCACCTCCCAAAGGCCAAACAGCCTTGGAAAAAGAAGTTTACAAACCTAAGGCTGGGGAGAACTAGGAAATATTAGCACCTGCTGTGATGCAGCCTGGCAAGAAACTTAAAGTAACAGCATCCTTTACCATAGTATTCTTTCCATTAATTAAAAGGGTTAATTTTGAAAGCAATGACATTCAGGCCATCTGGAGGACTAATTTTATGAATGCGCTAAGGAAACAATTTCTTGCTCTCAGCAGTAACAACAAGAGCTACACTGCTCTCATCACCCTAGAAGTGGTTGGAAGCTTGATGTGTTTGCCCTCATGCCATTTGTTTCAGAACAGAACAGGAGAGGAGGATCTTTTTAGGAAGCAAGTGAATTATCAGGATAAGGAAATAGAGCTGGTTTTGACTGGTTTCTGGAAAATAAACCCAGAAGGTACTGTTTAGTGCCCAAAAGGGTCTAATAAGTAAGTTTGCTTATTTTCAAAAAACTCTAGTCTTGCGATTGCATCTCCCCCACATCCTTGTCGTCTTGCTCTTCCCCAGCCCGGTGAGAGTTATCTGTGAGAACTGGGGAAGATGGAGAAGGAAATCAGGACCTCCACTTACAGATGCCACAGCCCCCTCACCATCAGGGGTGGGCTTCACCCGTCAGGATCTGCCTGGGATGCCTCTCCACGCCGCCACTGGGGAGCAGCAGAAGGCTGCGGGAAGGCTCTGCCAGTTATCCGTGAGACCTGGGGAGAACGGGGAAGGAAATCAGGACCTCCACTTGCAGATGCCATAGCCCACGCCCAGCCTTACAGCACCCCTGTCGCACATCCCACCTTCCAGCCTCACAGGCTGCCACCACACCCTGCTAAAAGCTTCCCTGCACCCTCGCTGAGGAGGTGGGACAAGACGATACAGACTCTGCTAGGAGGCCAAGCCTGGGTTTAGCCCAGGACAGGATGATGGGGGGAAGTCTCCTAGCCCTGGTAGCTCTGACCTGGCTCTGATTCTTCCACCCTGGGAGCAGGAAGGAAAATCAGCATCAGCTCCCACCAACAGGGCAGAAGCATCTCCCCAGGGTCGCAGGTCTCTCTGGGGGATAGCTGTGCTAGCAGGACATTAGGGGCCTCCCACTTGGTGACACACACGCTCATGTGTGTGCATATATACATACACATATATAGACAGAAGCATATATAGATTCACACACACCTATATGGATGCTGAAGGATTGTTTTCAGTCCTTTGATACCCTGCTCCACTGAGATGACTCCTGCCAGACAGGTCCATGAGGTCAGTTTATCCTGGACACGATATTTAAAACAACGTGAAGTGCTGCTGTCCCCTGCCTTGCTGCAGGCTATGGCCAAGAGCGTGGGAAGATGGGCAACCCACCCATGAGCAGTTGAGTGTCCCTTGCACAGAGGGATGAGATTGCCTGCAAAGATGAAGCAACACCGTGGCTGGATAAGGGGCAGTGTTCACTGCTGCTTATAACAACTGCAGATTTAATTCATCATTATGGATGTCTTGTCAGCTCTCATGGGCAGTGGCTGACCCTTTACTGTCTCCTCTGGCCTCATCTCTGTGCCCCACCATGCTTTCTGGCACAGTGCCTTCACTCTTCACAGCAGCCACATTATCACACACGCTTCTTGCTCACCCCTCCAGCCAGTCCTGCTTTCAGCCAAGCTGCCACCTCACACCAACATGTTTCTACCTTTCATGACCAGGACCTGGCAGGTCCAGTTGGGACCAGGAAACTTGGAGGCTCCTTACCCCAGAATAACCAGCTGGCCACACCTTGCTCTTCCCCAAACAGAAGTAAAACCCTTTGCCAAAAAAAAAGAGGTCTTCCTTTCTATTCTGTTTTTCCATCCTCTACTTAATAGCTCCAAGTTCCTCCTTGCCCATACCCCGTCTCTGGTTCTGCATTCAACACATAGAGTGAACACTCCTGGCAAAGACGTATTCTCACTGTGTCTCTTGGCTGAGCTCATTACCTAACAGAGTAAAAACCCAAATAATGAGAAAAGGTCTTCCAGAAGCAACGAACCCAACATTGCTCCAGCATCACAGATAACTGTTAGCATCACATCACTGTTTTTAGCTGCTTAATAAGGCATACCAAGAAAAATAATTGTCTTTATCGTCTCTTCTCTAGATGCACGTAACTTCACAAGAAAACATGATTCATCATTGCTTGGAAAGTTAGCCTGGCTTTAACATGCCCCCAGAACCGTTCCTCCCCACCTGGCTTTGACCAGATTTCTTTTTTTAGACAGGAATTTGGCTTTCTGATTTCCAACTGTCTGCAGATTTTTCCTCCTTCTCTATGTACTGAAGGCTGCATCTGCACTTGGCCACTGCTGCTAGGCTCAGCCAGAGCAGGGACCAGCTCATACACATCTCATGGCTTCTCATCCAACGTGCCCATGCGCATTCCCTCCATGAACATCATGGTGCAGGTTGGGATCTGGGTACACTCAGTCCTGACTGCCAGAAGCACGGTTGGTGTCCTAGACCAGGATGTCCTCTTTGACTCATGATATTGCCCTGGAGTCACTGATGCCTGCTCTCAGTGTTTGCTCTAAAACCTCACCTCCTTTGATTGCTCCAGACCTGGGGCGACAGTGCAGCCCACTGCGATGTGAAGCACACAGTGAAGACACTCATGCAGGAAGCAGCAGCAAACCTCATCCTCTGCCAGCATTTCCAGGGTCACTTTTTTAATGACTCCAAGCAGTACTGAGAGCTGCAGACAGACAAAGAAGGCTATAAAACAGGCCAATCTGCCCTCCTCTCAGGCTATCATAGCAGATCTCACTTATTGCCAGTGAGCAATAAAGCATTATAACCCTGGGACAGCCTGTGCTCCACACATCACCTCCCTTTCTTGTTCCCCAAGGAGCTTTCAACAAAATTAAGGGGAAAAAAAGCCACAAAGAAAAAGAAATGATGCTTAAGGAGGAGGGAGAGAACTGGGAAAACATGCAGTTCTCCCTGAAACCTCACCCAGGTTCCAGTGATCAGCATTTCTTGAGCCAGACAAGGTGTCTCCATCTAATAGCCCTTGATGGCTTTTTCTTCAAGGTATCCCTTTTTGAACCCTTGCAAACCTCAATATCCCACAGCAGGGACTTCCTCCTCTCAGCTCTGCATTGTGGGAAGAAACCAGCTCCGCTTGCTTCCTTGTAACAGGACGCCCAAGAGCTTCACCTGGTGAAAGACAGTTCCTCCTTGCCCACTCACAGCTGTACCTCATCTGTCCTCTCAAGGCTGAGGACCCTACCCTGTTCCTGGTGTAGAAACCATCCCAGACCTTTAAAAATCCTTGATGCTCTCCTCTGGCACTGGGGAGACCATAGTTGTGCAGAGCATCTGAGACATGGGCACACCCTGGCTACAGATACACTGCTGCAAGCAGCATTTCCATTTTGTTCCTTTCCTAGCCATTCCTAAGGTCTGTCTCAGACATGGTAGGGGTTAATCCATTCCTTGGCATCCCGACAGCTGCAGCTAGCAGCCAGGTGCCTGTGAAACAGGGCATCCCGGCTGCTGGAACAGACCTGCACAGCTTCCTCTTGATGGTCTGCCCTGCTGGGACGTGCTGTGGCCAACCCTCACTCTTCAGCCAGCAGAGGGGCTTTTCACCTTGCACCATGGGCTTGGGTTTGAGCACAAACCCAGTGCAAATCCCAGAAGTAGGATTTCATGTGCAGGAGTACTCCTTGTATCTCTGCTTCTGCCATGCAGTGAGTTGCCACCAAGTTACCTCAACCTGGCACGCACAGAGAGAGATGACAAGACCAGGTGAGCGCTGACCCTGAAAAGTTCTCCCA
Source organism: Calonectris borealis (assembly GCF_964195595.1). Lineage (NCBI taxonomy): Eukaryota > Metazoa > Chordata > Aves > Procellariiformes > Procellariidae > Calonectris > Calonectris borealis. Next base: position 50,793,710 of record NC_134315.1, read on the forward strand.
TTGCCTTCCAGGATGCTGCTCTTCAGCATCAGCTCTTGCAGTCTGGCATCACCATGCAGCCCCTGCTGCCAAAGTCAATCACCAGCAGCTGTTCCTCTTACCTAGCAGATACCAGGAAGGTGGGCAGTTGGAGCAAGAAGGGCGTCAGCCCAGGCAACTACAACTATTTGCTATTGTAGGGCCCATGTTTGCGATGGGCTTTGGTATGTGCTGTATTTAGTCTTTCCTGTTGAGTGTCTGTTTGCCTTGTGTCTGGAATGAGCGGAGAAATCCCAATGCTCAAGCAAAAGGGAAGAACACTCCAGGAAGATTCGATGGGAGCAAGAGATGTAGGCAGGGTTGGTATTCCTCCCTGGAATAACATTGCCTACATCCTACTGATTGCAAAAGTCTCATGCAGGATGAGCATTTTGGCTTTATTTCATGATTCACGGCAGCTTTGCTCTCTGCCAGATCAAACTGCACCACACACTGTTTTACACTGTTTTACACTGACTGGGCTTTTAGCCCCATGCCACACACAGCCCCATGCTGTTGCCGTACTGTCCAAAAGCAGGCACCCGGGGAGCTGGGGCTGTGTCCAGAGCATCTTGCTTAATCCCATGAATACCAGTCCCCACAAAAATAGAAACAATCGCCTTCCCACAGAGGAGCTTGCTGTATCAAGTTTCTAGTGCTCACAGCAACCAAGATAAATTAGTATTATCTTTGTGGCTGGTAGATTAAAGGGTTTCTTTCCTGTAATGTTAAATAAATGGGGGGGGGGGGGATTGTGTTTTGGGGAGGCAGGGGGTTTGGAATATCTTCTTACCTTTATGACATATTGCGCCCACTTAATTTTTTGCATTGATGACATGGAAAGTGTGCCTGAAGCCAAAAATGGAATGTGTTTGCCATACATGGCAAATGTGTTGGCAGAGAGAGGCTGGTTCAGCTAATCTAGCAGCCCGCATTATTTAAAACAATCCTAAACCTCCAGCGAGCCCTGCAGTTAGCACATCATCTCTGGGGCTCGGCATCTGGGACAACGCTGCCTTGGCAAACTCACTGGGATGAGACTGGGAAACAAGTGGAGGAGAGAGCCCTGTAGCCATGGCTCTGACACTGCCCCAATTTTCATATAAGAAGTATTCAAATGGGCTTGCCAAGACTGCTTTGGAGGCTAGTCTCCCATCTCAGGGCAGGGTTTTCATTCCCAAGATGTAGTCTTTCTTTCATTTTACTGCCAGAATTTTAATCAACTTCAAATGAATAAATGCAAAAGATTTGCCTACACGCTCACTACTGCTCACTGTAACTTCATCTTGTCTCAGGTGGCTGTTGGTAAGACGCCCCACCAGCTCTCCCTGGAAAACCTGAGGGAAGATTTTTAAATCTCCTGTAATTTGGCCTGTCTGTTCAAGCGGGATGCCCAGAAGCTACTGAGGTCCTGATTTTTAAGGTGTGCAAGGCCTTTCTCAGAGACTGGCAGTCTTCCCAGGAGGTGCCCAAATGCATGGGGAAGTGCTGACGTCCACCCTCCGAGCACAGCCGCCGCTCGGGAAGCGGGCAGTCTCTGCATTTTCCCTTCAGAGCAATGTGGGAGTGTCAGGACCAAGCATTTTGTTGTCCCTTGGAGGGACTGTGCCACTAAGTCCTGGGACATAAAGCGCTGCACTCATTTTCGTCTTTTAGGGTAGCACCCTCTTTCATTCCTCCCAGCTCACTCTGGTTTAACCCCTTTTCCTACAAGCAGGGGTTGTTTGATACTGCCCATTCAGTCTGTGGGTCCCTTTCTCAAAACCTTTTAAACCCACAGGTCACAGCAAGCCATAGGTCAACATTGGACCCAAGCATAAAGGTCTCCAATACATCCCGGTTCCAGGAAAATCAAGCCCACTAAGAGGCAGGAGACCTCCTGGTAGGACCTCCCTTCATCCCTGGAGTGCCATCAGCCAAAGACATGGAGCAACAAGGCAATGTGAGCGGCTGGCTCTGCTCTCCACGAGACCACTTGCTTTTCTCCTGCCTTGAGCACCCTCGGGATCCGCTTTTGCCACCGCAAAGGAAGAGGAACGCTGGGCTTGTGACCTTCAGCACACCCCTTTCCTGCAGTGAGTGGATGCTGCTAATCCCTTTGGAAAGCCTGGGGCTGGCTGTAGCAGCATGTCTGCTGCAAACTAGAGCTCTGGGCAGCCACAGATTGCAGCATCTAGCACAAATGCATGACCTGGCTACTTTTTTCTGGGAAACAAAGACATGTGAACCTTGGGACATGACTATTGGGCTCTTGCTTCCTATGAGTAGAGCTGCGCTGATCCAGCCAACCATGTTCCCCATGGCCTTGTGGCTTTTTGGGAAGTACCAAGGGGCAGATGACACTGACATGAGCAGACAGCACTGGCTGAGCTGGCTGGGAGGGAGATGGGGAGGGTGCATGGGATGCTGTCATGCAGGAGATGCTGGGTGTGATTGGCATTGCATCCCACATGGTTGGGGGGAGAAGCTGTCCTGAGCAGGCTGTGTGGTGTTGAGATACCAGGTAAAGACAGGGCAGACCAAAATCTTCAGCATGTGTGAGCCGTCCACATATCTAATATATGCCAGGATGCAGATTGTCTTATTCATGAAGAAAACATACATATTTAACCTAGCATCCACCATCACAGCCCCCATCTCCAATTAAGGCTGTCCCAGGCCCTTTGGGGAGATGATAAAGGCTATAGGAGATGAAAGGTAACAGGGACAAGCTCAAGGGCTGTGAAACTTCCCCCCCCCCCCCTCAGCCTCACACGCATATAACCTGCCAGGCTGTTTGTTTTTTTGGAGATAACCCTGGGGTTACTCGCTCAGGAGCGCAGTCTGTCTGAGCCTGCCACCGCCTCCCAGCCTCGGTGAGAGCCCCAAGCCAGGCAGCCTCCAGGGCAGAGCGCAGCACAGCACGAGGACCAGAGGGCATGGTAAATAACTGTGGCTTATTTAAACAGCCCCAGCCTGGCAGCAAAAGGTAAAACAGCGAGAGCGAGACTTTGGCAGCTTTTGGCCTTGCAGGACTACCATGAAACCAGCTGCCAGATGTTTCCTCAAGCGCCCTGCCTACCTCCGGAGGAAGGGGCGAAGTAAGATGCTCAGTCTCAGTGCAGACACCCTGGGGTTTAGCCCCTCCGGGCTGGTGTTACGTAGTCACTGCTGAGCCATGCCAGCCTGGCAGGGCACAAGCGCTTTGTCCCGAGGGTACCTGAGAGGCGATCGAGCACCTGCCAAGGCCTGGCCGCGTCCCAGCAGGATGCCAGGGAAAGGCTTCTTCAAGAGGGGAGTCTGCCCCCCTACCCACCTGGGAGGGACACAGGAGCCTGGCAGCTCCTCTCTCCAGCTGCAGCTCAAGCCCTGGCAGGGGGCTGTGTTGACTTTGCGCTCCAGGGCTGCGCAGGCACGTGTACAGAGCTCACCACTCTGCACAGCAGCTCTTCTCAGACTAAATCTGGGGCTTCAGCCCTGAAGCTGGCAGCGCTCACAGCACGCCGCCTCCACGTGATCGGCGGCCGGCACAGACCCCACAGCTGCCCTCCTGCTCCCCATGCAACGAGGGCAGGGGATGCTCCAAGCCAGGCAGGGAAAGGCCCCACTGGGTCCTGTAATATGTGCCACCTACCACAGGGGAGCTTCAAGACCCTTCCTCAGATCCCCTGTTTCACCATCACATTCCCGCCATTGGGCGAAGCAGAGGGACTGTTCCCATCAGCTCAGCATTGGGCAGAGTTAAGGTGATTTAGTCTGAAATTCCTTGATGCTCCATTTCTGGCTTTTGGAGCCTACTCTCTGGTCATGCTCAGTTTCCTGCACTTCTGTGGAGATAGTAAAGCTTTCTACTGCTACGTTCAGCCCTTGTTTCACTTTGCTCTTGAACGCCACTACAGGGTAGAGAGAGATAGAGAGAATGGAAACATAGCGGGCCAGTAGCAGAAAGAAGGTGGCTGGGCAACTGTCTGCAGCTGATTTCCCAATAACTCTGCGTGATTTTGAGGAGAGGATTTGCTGCCAGAGGATTTGCGGCGTGTTTACATTGCATCTGCACTGGATATGAAACAGGCACTTTTACTCAATGGACTCTTTGCCAGCCTTTCAACCACCTCTGCAGGGCTGGGACTCCCATGTTCCTCTTGCCATTTGCAAGAAGGGAGACACGGGTTTCTGCTGCCATCCCCCAGGCCTGCCTAGAGGAGAAGTCTGGGTTAGACTAAACTCTGTGCCAACAGGGACCCCGAGGAAAGGGCTGCACAGAGGCACTTGCTTAAGATGCAGCTGCCTGTGCCTGAGGCAGATCAGCAGTGACCTCCCAGGGAGTCCCGACAGCCAGGGAAAGGGAAACCTTGCAGTCCCCAGGGGGATGACAGGGAGGCCACAGTGCGGCTTGCTGGAGGCAACTCCCGGAAGGCATTTGCTCACCATGCTTGTTTGAAGCTTGGAGTTAAGATTGAACTAATCAGACATTAGCCCTGTGCACCCCAAAGAGCACCCGCCACCAGCACAGGGGTCTTTGCAACAATATCCACGGAGCACACATCTTTGTTGGCTACAACTGCTCAACGTGAGCACCTGCTCGCTTTTTCCTCCAAACTGAGTCCAGGCTGAGACTGAAAGGCATTAAACAACTGAAAAAAATTTGGAGGGAGCTTGAATATCTTTTTTCACAAGATGAAAGGGATGAAAGGTTAGGACACAGTTTACTTACAGGTTAAAAAATAGTCTCCAATAGTCACATGGCCACGCAGTAGCTGGCTACCACTTTGTTTGGCACTGGGCTTATCTAACATGCTCCTCCCAGATGCCAGCCCATGCCTGTCTCTTGCAGTCTCTAGCTTACCCCAGAAAGGAGCATGGTTTACCGCACACTGCGGCCCACAGATCAAGATATCTTAGATGACCCAGTAAAAGAGCTCAGGAAAGCTCAGGGGCCTCTTTTGGATGACCTTCGGTCGCTGTCGGACCTGGTCACTGAAACAGAAACTGGGTCACAACCTCTAGTAAGAGGAAAACTCATCTGGCATAGGAAAGGCAAACCACGAGGGAGCCTCCAGTTGCCGCTCCAGTTTTTGGAGCTGAAACCTGACTTTGATCTGCCCCTGAATTTACACCTTGCTCTGACACCAACGTCTGCACTGGCTTTTGGTCAGATGCTTCAGCCCAGACTCCAAATTGCCTGTGGACAGGACGATGATAAGCACCACCGCAGAGTCCTGTGAGACATGGAAACTTATGAAAACCATCTTTTCCCCTCTCCCTGTGATGCTCCCTAAACCAGGCCAGCACAGGAGCAACCCATGATGAGAATGCTATGGCTGGCTGTGCCTCCAAAACCTCACCCAGAGAGGCAAAGGCTGAGGCTGGGGAACTTGGAAGGGCAACAGGGAGAGCTGTGCCCCACTGTGGTACCTGGGACATCCTGGAAGGACGCCAGGGAGGGCCATGCAGCTTCTGGGGTCCTACCTTGGTGGCCTCGTGGATGACATTCTGACAGCAATGCTTTTGCATTTGAAGCACGGCGCACGTGCCACACAACTCGAAGGGCTGCCTGGCACTCTAGGAAGCAATAAGAAACCCAGCTGGCAAGCAGCTGGACTGGGCAAAGCCGTCCAGTGTGCGTGGCTCGGCAGGCAGGGCCACTCCTCATCACCCAGGGGTTCCATGGAGGCCAGCTCAACCTCTGGGGACTGCCTGGGAGAAGAGCCCTCTCCTCTTGCAGCTCCGTGTAGGGCAGGCAAAGGACAGACTCCGCAGTGCCTTTGAGATGCAGCACACGTCACTCGCCCCATGCGAGTCTCCTCGGGAGTGAAATGTGACACTGTGCGTGTGGGGCAGGTGTCACCTCCTTGCATAGCAAGCCCCACTGCCCCAGCCCATGTGTCCATATGAGGCATTCCCCAGCTGCCCTTATCACTATTTCAGGACCACTTGAATTCCTGGCTCTTATCAGGCTTTTTCTAGACACGTTAGACCTTGAGCTCAAATGCCACTAGGCCACATCTGGGCCCTTCCCTGCCCATGCGCTGAGCCAGCTGCACAGAAGTTGGGGGGCCAGCATTGACATAAAGGGCAGCTTTTGGATGATAAACTGTTTTTTTCCTCAGAGGATCACAGAAATCACAGACTCTCAGGCTGCTATTTCTCATGCCCCTGTTTATTATCAAGCAGAGACTCATTTTACTTGCCACAGGGCAGGCATCTTTGAGTTTTCCACCAGTGATGCTTACCAGTGCCCTCGCTGCTGATCCCAACTCTCCCAGTATAGGGTGGTTGGAATTACCAGCGCTGCCCAGGTTCTCCAGCTGAGGCACATGGGTGGGGAAGCATCATCTCAGGGTGGTCATCACTACCTGTCCCCACAGGTGATTTCAAGCTATTTGCAAACCCCAGGAGCATTTCTACACGGGAGCCCTGGGGTAGGGAGGAGGAGTTGGGCAGCCTTGCTCTTTGCTCTGCAGCTGTCCCTTTGCCCGTAGGATTTTGCCTTCTGTGAAGATTTCTAGGGAGAAATTCCAATATACCTGTGACACTCAGCAAACTTTTTTGTGAGTCCCTAAGCTCAAATGTGGTCCATTTCCCCCTGCACATAAGGGAGAGTGGGCTGCAAAACAAAGGAAGTCCACTCAATAAATAGGATGCATGCTTCTGCAGATAAGACGTGCTGGGGGCCAGCAGCACCGTGATAGGCAGCCGTCAGGCCCATGACAGACTGTTCAGGGCAGCATCTGTACCAGATGGGGACATTGTCTGCTTTGCAATGTTGGTGTCAAGTGCCTTCCCTGCCCTGAGGCAGCTGCCTCCAACCCTTTATTTAGAGATTTATTTCAAATATATTATTTAACTTTAGAAATCTCTACAGTTTGCTTTGCACTCAAGTCTTAATTTGCAATTTATGCTTTATATTTTCTATTACAAATTGGATATTGTAGATATGTACAAGCAAATTTATTGCCATATAATAGATAAATATGTATTTTCATATTTACAGGTATCTAATGAAACATATGCCCGCCGCCCCATTGCCCAGACTACAAGGCAGCAATGAGCCAGGAGTACTGATGAACTTGGCCCCCAGTTGATGTGAGAGCTGAGGCTGAGAGCAGCCGAGCACGGACACGCGGAGCCAGCTCTGTGATCAAAGCCCCTGGGTTAACCAGGGGCCACCGATTGCTATTTATAGCTGCCTTAGCTCACGTTTAAGCAGAGGCATTAAATAGCTCGGAGGCAGTTTGGGTGCCAGAGTAGCTCCTGCACGTGCGGCACGTGGTTCCTTGCATGAGAATGGTGCAAAGCCCCAGTTGTGCCATTGCACAGGCTGGATCAGGCCCTGGCTGTCAGGGAGGCCACAAACAGCTTGGGTTAAGCTGTTAATCAAACAGTACTTGATTATTTGATCTGATTGAGCTAAGTCTGCCTACCTTTTGGAGGACCCAAGCAAATCCCTTACCTGAGCAAACCCCACCACAACCACAACTTTCATGACTGTGGGACCGAGGGCTACAAATGTTGTCCCAAAACTGTCAAACAGCTTAAACCCAGCTCAGGCAGCAACAGCCTGAGCTGCATTAGGCCTTGTAAGGACTCCCATGGAGGATCCAACCAGCAATGACCTTTACGGAGGGGAAGTTGGAAGACTGGACTTGAAGTAATTTCAAGACCACGCAATCAAAGAGAGCTGAGAAAGCTGGCAGGGTTTGAGGTGGGTCAGCCCTCGTGGGGCAGCCAGCCTAGCTATACAGCCCTTCTCCAGGACATGACAGCACCTTCCTGTCTCTGGGACATGCTGACGATGAGATCTGAAGCGCTCTGCAAGTCTCAGATGATAAGGTTACAGTAACCAGCTTCAGAAAACACAGCATTTGGTCTTTTCCAGGCTGTTGCCACACTGGGAGCCTGAACGTCACAGGAGACTTTGTGTTTTGAAGTGACCCTTACAAGAATGGAATAATTAGTGCAGAGAGTTTGGTGCAGCCTGCAATTTTTCAGCATTGCGCTATGAATTTTGATGGAGTGGTACTGCATAAAATTGGACTAATGCAGTGGGGGTCAAAGTGTTTTTGAAAGACTAGGAAAGATGGCCTATCAGTGGAGACCAAGTGGCATTTGGCTTTCGGAAAAAACACCCGAGTTATCATTGCAGTTCTGGAGGTGAAAAAAGATCAAAACCTAAGACAGCTCAAAATCTGTGCGACCAGGTTTCTTTTTTCTCTGCAACTGAAAAGCTCAACAGTAGATGATGTTCTGTTCTTTGAGCTTATTTGAGCATAAGCGACAACACTGAACTCTTACATCTTTCCATGCACATCTTTGTGCAAAAGCGTGTCCATGCAAGTACACGTGTATGTGTGTGCCTACATATACGTGAGTCACACTGATGCCCATGTTGCTGTTCTCTTGCACAAGACACAAGACACAAAAAAATATTGCATACACTTCCTTAATCAAAAAACAGTCACCCAAAATACAGCAGTCACCGGGGGATGTTCAGCTGCTATGCACTATTGCACCTCTTCTGGATTTGTCTCTCCTTTATCAGAAGCAGATAAGTCAGCAAATTCAATTCCCAGCCTACTTGTGATGACTTTTAGAACCATCGTATTTATTTCAACTTACTGACTTTCCTACAGCCCCTGGCTATTGCTGCTTTTTTCCAGCTTTGCTGGTGCCACCTGGTTCAGATCACTATAAGCTGGTCTCCCATCTTCCAAAGCCAAAGACCTCCTCCTTTGCCACCTGCTGTGTCTGCACCACCTTGACTTGCCTTCCAGTGCTTTAACTTCTGCTCAGGAATCAGTGGCATCCCAGGAAGTTTGATGGACACCAAGCAGCTTGTTTTACTTTTGGGAGGGGGTTGCATTTTCTTTATGCTGGTTTTCAGCCACTGCAGGATCCCAGCGGCTGCTGCTGAAGGCTGACAGCACCCTCCTCTTCCGTGTGCCATCCCATCCCATGCAGCAGAGGGAAGCTGGGCAGATCAGAGATGAGCAGAGACTAGAGGAGGAGGGATGAAGGAGACAGCCAAAAATGCTCGGAGGCTCCATAGGCTTGGGACATGCGCTATTCCCAGCTGTCAGCACTGGAACGCTGCTTACCGTACCATCCAATGGCCTGACTTCCTCCTCCCCGACTAGAGCCAGCGGCAGGCTTCCTATGAATAACTAGCCTGCTTTCCAGGTCCCGTCAGAGTTATTCCTGCACTGGGTGTGTCTCTTGTCTGCAGGCACATTTCCTAAATTCTGCTTCATCCAATCCAAGTTTAGAAGTCCTTGCTGTGGTGCAACGATGCGGTGCATAACCGATTCCTGGTAGGTACAGATGAGATTAGCTAGATCTTGCAAGATCAGGCAGGGAGAAAGCTATCTCTGTAGGATCCTAAGCACTCAGGAGAGGAGGCAATGCCAAGCTACCTGCAGACAGTGGAGGTATTGGTATGCACCAAACCTGGGATCTCAAATGACCTACTTAGCTGCATTTAACGTGCAACTTCAGAAGTACAAGAACCAGCGAGAGGTAATTACCCCCCCCAGAAAGGGGTAATTTTTGCTAGCAGTCAGTTTCTGCAAGAAGGAAACTTCAAGCTTCTGGTTAATTGGATAAATCCTTGGATATCACCAGGTTTTTTTTTCCTGGGATTAAATTAAAACTTCCAAATAAAAAGGCCAAGTTACACTTGAAAAACATTTTCAAAGAATGCAAAGGCTGATGATGGGAGTAGCTCTAGCTGATCTCCTTCCCCAGCACCCTCTGCTCAGCTCTTGCCTTTATCGTTGACATTGCCTTTGGTACTTGCTTGAGATACCATTTAAAAGTCAGGCATCTTGTTCCTGCTGATTTTCAGATTCCCCCTATAGTGAATGCACAGAGACAGGCAAGTCTGGAAAGCAATGGATCCCATCTTCCATTGACTCATCTTACGATGAGACAAAATGCTTCATGGAGGGACTGACCATTCTCTGCTGCAGCAGAGAGCGCCTGGATACTGACAGAGGCTCAGCTGAAGGCCGTAAATCCCTGAAAGGAGCTTAGGATCATATTTATCATCAAGAACTACAGGCACCCCTCAGTCTGGCCTTTTCTCTCTCAGCCTTCATCAGCATACAAGTGACTTTCAGGCAAAGCACAGTCTCTCACGTAAAGATAAGCCCTCTGAGTCCCCAGGCCTGGATACATGCAAGTTCCCAAGACATCTGCCCCACCTAATAAGGTTTGCAGTCTTTTTAGGGCACCCGAGTTAAAATATACATTGCTTCACTATGACTCGTGCATCTAGGGCAGATCCAAGTCCAGCCAGCTGGACACTTGTGTGGTGTAAACAGGACAAGCTGTCAATGCAGCTGGACTGATTCAGCCTGCCTGAGAGGAGCTGAGCATCCCTCGGTCTCTGCGATCGCATCAGTGTATCGATGGAAATAGCTCTGATTCCTGTTAATACTCTCGCCCCTCCAGCCCTTGCTGTCCCTCTCCTGCAAGAGCACACGGGGAATTTGGAGGATTTGAGGTTCTAGTCCAGGCTGCGTGTTTATGCTCCTTGCTCCCTTCATGTAGGAAGGCATGTACTCCTTCAGACAATTTTTTTTTTAACACATTGTATCTGCACAGCCAGGTACGCCTGGGTTCAAGCAAACAGCAAAAGGGATGGAAAGCCACCGTGTTTCTCTGCATCAACTGAAGTGTAACAAAGAAAATTTTCTGGGAGGTCAAGCCAGACATCTCCGCACTGCATGTTCACCAGGGCAAGGGACGCTCTCAAGAAAAAAAAGTAAGGATGAGTACAGTAGTTGCACTGCTTTGTGCAATCTTGGGGCAGACAACCAACCTCCTTTCTTTTGCTATGATTTTTCCAGGACTTCACTGATGGGAATGAAATCTGTAGACTGCGTGAAGGCAAGGTCTTGGAGCAGCTCTCTGAAAAGAACATCATAGATGTTGAGAAAGCAGGAGATACCTTTCTTTTCTTGGAGAGGCTTGCCCACTCTTGAGTCCCAAACTCCGGGGAAGATGTTGTTTTAAGCTGGTACCCTGCATATAGTGCCTCACCTTAGTACTGCTGTAACATTTTTGACAAGCACGTTGTATGCCTGGTCGAGGACTTACCTCTTTGTTGTTCCTGCCTGCCTGTCATTTGGTTGCTCTACTGTCATTTTGTCTCCTTGTGCTGCCCTTTGGGCTCTTCCTTCACTGGAAGCCCATTCCGTTTTTCTCTGAGAGTAGCAGTTTTCCTTAAGGCATTTGTAGTAACTTATTTGCATTCATTCCCTCCCCCATAACCTCCCTTTTCGGCAAAGATTTTCATGGTCTCTCTTGCTGGGCATTTTTATTATTGAGAACCATAATTTTATACTACCCAGTCTTTTTCTACAACACACAGTACCAGGCCAGGCTTTGCGTCTGGCCCCACACATTGGGCTGGAAGGGAAGGTGCCACGGTCTCCAGCAGAGTACTCAGGGCAGAGTACATGTTCCTCAGGGTTCTTGACCGTGCGCATACGATATCCAAAGGGAGCCATGCCAAGGTAAATATCCTACCTCGGGCCTGCAGCCAATGTACTGAAGTAACTCCTCATTTCTGGACAGAGCCAGGAGAAGCAGTGGGGCCTCTGCCTTGGAGCACAGCTCCCCAAAGTCAAGAGCCTTAACTGAGAGCAGGATTTCCTTTGGTACCGGGGCACACTTGAATGCTCTTTGCTTAATTTTCTGGGATGGCCACAGGAGTTTGAGACCTATGGAAATAAAAGAGGGGAATCCCATCACCCGACAGGACTTCTCAAGTCTTTTCTTTGGTGGAGCTGTGTTTGCTGTGACCCTACAGGAGCTGGACAGGGGCCTGGGACCACAAGGAGCTCCCAAGCAACACACGTCAGACCTCAGCACGCAGTTGCAGCTGAGACCAAGTTGGCTGGTGAATCGTAGAGCTAGAGAAGCCTTGTTTCCTAGAGATTTCTGTCATGCTGTCCCTTGCCCGCTTCCGTTATCCCAGCTTTCTCCACTGCTCCAAGACCAGCCCCATGACATGTTCTACAGCTCCCCAAGGGGCTGTCGGTGCTGGCTGGCCAGCTGCTGCAGACACTGACTGGCCAGCGGGCCACTGCAGCCAAGCCTCACTCCACTTCTGCTCGGCGAGGATGCTCACTGGATCTCTCCCCACCAGCTGTTGATTCTCACAAAACTTAAAAGGGGCCTGTAAGCTTCCCACCCCGCTGTCAAGTGTGGCTGAAACCCACTGGTACATCGAGAAGGGACGAGGGAGGACTGACGGCCAGACAGACACCCAGCTCAGCCATGAATACGTCCTTTCTGGAGGATGGCAGGTCATGCTGCTGACTGCCACCGCTCCTGGGGCACTGCACGGGCCTGGCTGCTTCTCCTGCCGTACCCCAGCGCTGCCCAAAATAGCCTCTTCTGTTTCAGTCAGGCTTTCCCTCCCTGACCCTCAATGACAAAAATTACTCCAAAATTAGTTTCTCCCTTCGCATTTTGATAAAAGGCAACATCTGATTAAAATTACTTCAGAGTTATCCTCATAGCCTTGTCACGGGCAGGTGGACTTTAACAAAAACCCTCCTCTGCTTGGCGCAAGCATCGCGGCCTGGCTCAAAGGCAGCAGCAGTTTCTCAGCAGTGATGATTTGGAAATTGCTGGCAAGCGCCAGCGTTGCAACAGGATCAGCCGCACCACCACGGCAGGCACTGTCTGCCTCCGCAGGCTGCTGTGATGGCGAGCACAAGGAGCATGGCACCTTTGCCACCGCCCCGATGGAGACCTCCCCCCAGCCGCACTGCTGCAGTTGGGTGCGGAGATGCAGGGGGCTGGAGCCTCCCTGCCCATCGGCAGCAATGGGGGACGGCAGCTGGGGTGGTGGGGAGAATGAGGTAGCAGGAGGGGGCTGCTGATCTGGGAGAGGGCACGAGGTGTGGGATGGGGTGCCCTGTGGCGGCAGCCCCGGCGCAGCTCCCTGGCCAGTGCTGTTACATCAGCCACTCCACCGATTTACAACACTCGCCCTTGAGCCTTGGCCCCGCAGCCAGCTGCGGTGTGGACACGTTGCACAACACCCCCAGCCCCGCTCCCCTTCCCCGCCGGGGCGGCCCGGCAGCCGGCTGCTGGGAGGCCGAACCATTGCAGCAGCCTGCTGGCTCCCGACAGGGAGGAGAAGATGCTGCATCCACCAGTGCCTGCACCAGAGGAGGTGGCAGGACCAGGAAGGGTCCCCAAGGACCTACCTAAGCCTGCTGGTAGAGGTGGCTTTTGAGGGACTGTGGCGGGGCAAGGAGGGCTGCCCCACAGGAGGGATGGAGAAGCTCTGCCTCTCCTCCCGCAGGAAGCCAGTGGGGCTGCACCCCAGGGGTGCAGAAGTCACCACGTCCTGTCCCAGGGGGCCCTGGGCTAAATCCTCCAGCCGAACCAGGAACAAACCCCAGGTGAGACCTGATGGGAGAGTGGGACCCTCCTTCCAGAGATGTCTGACATGGATGGGACCGGTTCTGCAATGCTCCCCCAGGGAGAAACACCCCTGGAGCCTCTTCCCCATGCCAGAGAGCTAGCTCTTCCTCATCTCTCAGCAAGGCAGGAGGGGTGGAAAGCGGTGGGGAAATCACAAAGACCACTGTGCAAGGGCCTAGCACGGAGCTAAATATAGCCACTATCTCAGCTCCCCAAAGATAACAGCCTGTGTCCGCAGCCCGCCACAACGCCCTGCCCCGACTTCCACCTACCTTTGCTTTGGGAGCAAACACCAAGCAGCAGTTGCAAAACACCCAGCCCCACTCATGACAAACAGGGCTTGTATCGTGGGGCAGAAATGCACCCTAAGCCACCTCACATGCATTCCTTCCCCTGTGCTGGGGGCTGGCTGGCCAAAACCCACACAGCTCCGAGGCTAACCAACACCTCCCTCGGCACCTCCATGGTGCTCAGCAGCCAGCAATGCGCAGGAGAAACCTGTGGCAGCACAGAGCAACAACTGTAAATCAGGTTGGGGCTTCCCGGTTTTTGGGCTCATCCCATTAAACTCACCGCTTCCACCTGAATCTCTCTGGTGTCCCAAGATCAGTGACGCTGAACCAGGCTGCGGTGGCCCTGCCTGGAGAAGGGGAGGCAGCAGTGGAGAGGGCCCACGGGCCGCAACCACCTTATCGGGTCTGTGTGCGTTGCTCCCAGGCAAATCAGAACAAGGTTCCCCTCATCCCTGCTGTAAACCCTGTCACTAAGTAGCACATGCTGAAATCCCACCATACCCTCGGCACATAAAATATTGCTGTAAGTCTGCAAGACTCCTGCAGCAGATACATCTTTCATATCTCTCTCCCCAATTTTAAATCTTATCACTGCCTTTATCTAAAAAGGGGTTTTAAAACAAAAAACAATTGTGTTTTTTTTCCCCTCAACAAAACCCTTTTGCCTCAGAGAGTAATAAGTTTATGAAATGGCAGCTTCCAGCAGGAAGTCTCTGGCTTTAACAATAGCTCCGTGTGTTTCCACAAGTTAATTGAAAACAAATGTTGACACTTCAATCCTGCTTTTATGCTATGTCAGGGAGGGGAGAGAGAGCAGCATTGCTCGCAGCTGTGTAGTTAGAGGCCAGATGTGGCACAAAAAGAGACAGATACTATTATCCCCACCGTTGCCATGGGGAGAAGGTAGATGCGCAATCCCCACCTCGCAGTAGGCTTTACAGCCTCCGCTGCTTGCCCCTGGATGTGGCATTTGTCCCCAAAGCTGCTTCCCTGCCAGAGCAGCCAGCTCCATGTACACCTTTGCATCGGTGAGGACATCGGGCTCTGCGCCAAAGCGGGCTCAGGAGCAGCCCCTGGAGCAGAGATGGGAACTGGCGGCAGGAGGGCAGCTGGGAAGACCCCTTGGCCGGCAAAGCAGTGGGGGTCTATGCCAGAGCACCGACTCGCCTGACAGATGTTTTCAGGGTGTCGGTAACACCTTCCCCACTCTGTGCGCGTGCCCAGATGGAGGCTTCTGTGGGACGGGCCTCTGTGACAGCTGGGCCCCGCAGGTGTTTTCTCCTACTGTAAGTCACCTTTATGAGAAAGTCCTATTTTCCACTCCACACCACAAATATTGTCTGGAAAGAGGATTTTGGAGTAACCTCTGAAGATTTCTACCCAGTGCCAGCCGGCACTGCGGTCACAAGATGTGGACGTGTGAGCAACCCTCCTCCCCACCCGTCCCTCAGCACCCAAACGCCCTGGGCCAGCCCAGCCGAGAAGATGAGTGCCCTGAAAAGGCTGTCCTGCCTGAGGGACACAGTTCCTACAGGTTTAGCCCTTATCTGCTTACTTGTGGATGTTCACAAAGCCCCGTTCCGCCCTTCTGGACAGGCAGGGACGGCACCGTGGCACAGGAGCCGCAGGACAGAGAAGGGACCGGCAGCATCCAAGGCCGGACACAGAGCTTGGACCTTCTGCCAAAACAAGCCGGCCCTGCGCGGGAAGAGGCGGAGGGGCTGACTTAGCAACATCCCTCCGCAAAGGAGAAGGTCCCTTAGGTTTGAGGGCCTTGGGAAGTGCTGCCCCCCGCCCCCAGCTCCGCCGCTGCTGCCAGGGCGAGGACGCTCCCCCTGCCCCGGCCCCTCAGGAGCAGCCGGGCAGCCCCCGCCCGCCGCGCCCCGCCTGCGCCCCGCCTGCGCCCCGCCAGGGGCTCCCCCCGCCGCGGCCCTTCGCGTGCCGGACGCCCGGCGGCCTATTGGCCCCCCGCCGCGTTCGCAGCGCGCCCATTGGCTGCGGCGCGGGCTGGCCGGGCGGGCGGGGCGGGGCGGGCGGTCTTAAGGCGCCGGGCGCGGCGCTGGCTGGGCGGCGGGGAGCTGGGGGGTGCCGCGGCCGGGCTCATGCACTGCGCCAGGTACGGTCTCGCCGGGGCGCGTGTCCTCCTTCCCGCCGCTGCCGGGCGCCTGCTGCCGTTTGGCTTCTCCGGGTGTCTGCCGTGCTCCCCGGTGCGGGGTCGCAGCCCCCTCGGGTGCGCGGGAGCGGTACCAGCGCTTCCTGCCGCGGTACTGCTACCGGGGGGGACGGGATCCTCCAGGCTTGGCTCCTGCAGCTCCCCGGGTGAGCGGGAGCGGTAGCCCCGGGGCGGCGGGGCCGCCTCTCCGCCGGGCTCTGTCTGTCTGCCCGGTGGGGCTGGGCGGCACGGCTTGGCTCGGGTTCGCAGCGCTGCGTTTGTTTGCAGGAGGGGCGGGCTGTAGCGGGGTTAACGTATCACCCGGACCTCAGGTAAATAAATGCCTGTGAGGACTGGGCTGTGGCCTCGGAACAGCTCGGCCTTTCCTGAGTCAGAGAGGAGAAGAGGGCAGAAAACCCGAGTGCTGCTTCCTCCAGCAGTGTGTCATGTCTGAAAACTTCTGGGTTAGCAGCTGCTGCACATGGAGCCCTCTGCAAGAGGGTTACCTATGCACAAACAGCGCTGGAAGCAGCATGGAGGCAATCGAAGGAGTTTGATAAATGTAGGTGTAAATAAGTCCTTTGCTCTAACTTGCTTCTCCTTCCTAGAAATAGAGGAGGGAAGAGTGAGCGGTGACATCTTCTTCTGGAGAGGGTGAAGCTGTGGGAAGACATCCAGAGGCAGAATCTAGTCTGTCTTCCTTCTGAGAGCAGGGGGAAAGGAATCAGCCCCTGTACCTGCGTAGGGCTGCCTGCCTTGCACCGTTGGCTTCCTAGAGCTCCCTTTCCTGCTCCCACCTTCAAAGCATCTGAAGTTCAAGAGAGCCAACACTAGCCCCAAAAGGGAAACCTCCCTCTGTTGGCTGTGAGTTGGGCATCAGCAGGCTCTCAAGCGTGGAAGGAGATGTCTGGGTATCAAATGAGCTGAAAAAGGCAGTTTGTAAAAGCACAGAGCTCAGCTTAGTAGTAGGTATGAAAAGCTCTTACTATAGTTCTTAGCTTGGAAAAAAGCTCCACGTAATGCAAATCAGGCTGGATATTTCATGCCTCTTCGTTCTAAAAATTGTGAATAACCAAGGCTTATTAAGAAACATGACTTCTCGGCAGTTATGGGAATTCAGCTGAATAAATTTCCCTGGGAAAAGATGCAATGTGGATGAAACTGGCCCAAGTAAGAGAGAAGCATTGGAGGCTGCATTAATTTAAAGGAGGAAATGACCTATATAAAGTGTGCAAAACCAGGTAGAGATGAGCAGAACGGTGCTAGCAGACAGGTGGATCTGCTGTCTGTCATGTACAGCTGCCCTTGAGCTGAAAGGAGGCTGAAGGAGGCAATACAGAAGGAGTTAGCTGGTGGGTGTGTTGGGAAGCAAGCCTTGGCACATGGGCTCTGAATAAACAGATGCCTGTGCTGAATGGATGCTGTGAAAGCTGCTCAGAGCTGCTCTGTTGGTGTTGCAGGGTGGGGAGTTAAAGCACTGTATTGGAGAGCATAGCTCTCGCTTTTTCTTGGCACGGGGGCAGCAATCAAGTACTAGAGCTGGCTGTGCGTGGCTTTGGCAGCCAGAGCTCTGCCATGTCACGTGGCCGGCAGCCGCTGCTACCGCTGCTGGCTCGTCCTGCTCTGTGCAGTGGGAGCAGCTTTGGAGCCTGGCCTGCAGCCAAACGGGATTTTTATTAAGGGAATACTCTGTGTTTAAGGCTAGCTGCAACGCAGTTGACTTAAGGGGCATGTGTGCGATAAATCTGTCCAGCAGCTTACCCAGAGCCAGGCCAAAGAGTCTGCAAAAGCATCCAGCCTAACCTCAGTGTAAGGGCAGGAGCGATAGGTCTGATGTTCGGGGAGCTGCCTGGCCTCAGGGGCAACTCCAGGGCTGCATCTGGCAAGGTATCGGGTGGGAGCTGCCCTAGAGTGGGTGCACAGAGGGGGATGGTGCTGCATGCCTGGAGGAACGGGCTGGGTGCTGGAGGAGGAGAGGCTGTCGTAGAGGGGCATATGGCCTGCACCTTCCAGGGGAAGGACTTGTTTCCAAAGGCTTGGTCAACCTTGAGTAGGTGAGTTGTGTTTGGCAGAGCCCTGTGGTTGTACGGGTGTTTGCCAGGGGCTCAGCGCAAGCGCTGTGGAGGCTTGAGGTGCGAAGTCTGCGCTGGAGGTAAAATTTGCTGGGCCGTCTGAGCTGACATCTGTTTTAAAGTGCAGTATAAGGAAGAAAGAGGCTCCTCTGCAGGTGCGGAGCAATGTCAGCTAAGTCTGTGCCCTGCTGCTGCTTCAGACTGTTGCTATCCTTACAATACCACTTGCAGGCATTTTAGATGGAGCAGTTCTGGGAGACAGTGATGAGCAAAGTATGTAGCTCAACCAAACAAGTGCTTTTTAGCCTCCAAAAATACCAGACATTTGGGATTTTATGAAAGGTGAGGTCAGTTGCGTACAGCAGCTTGTGACAAACTGAGCTCCTGCTCCTACAAAAGCATCCGATGCCCTGGGGAGAGTCTCTCCTGGCAGGAGGAGAGCGCAGCAGGAATACTGCTTTATGTAGCATTGGAATTTGATAATCCCTGGATTTTGTGGACATCAGCAGGACTGAGCCATGGGTTTTGCTTTTTGGAGCCTGCTGTTGCTAGCCTAGTAGGGCAGTGCCTGTGTGTGTCTTGAAATGGTGACTGTCCCTGTAGCAATTGGAAGAGATCTTGACCAAGGACACAACAGGCTCTGGTCCTGCCGCTTCTGCTGTAGCATGTTTCTCACTGTGTCTGTAAGTCACACCATACAAGTACCTGCCTTTAAACTTGGGGGGTTGATGGAAGCAAGTTTCTTTGGGATGGCTGGGGCGAAGTGGTGTAGCATTTGTCTGACAAAAGTAATATTAAAATGCTTTTCTAACATCAACTGACCCTTCCTCTCATCTTCCAGAGTATTAGACTACTTTCCTCACAAACAAGCAATGGCTGTGGATGTAGCAATGCAGCTATACCTATGCTCTTCACCCTTGCGGAGAGAGAAGTGTGCCTGCAAAATTGCTCCGAAGCCAAGCAAGCCGTTGCGGCCCTGCATCCAGCTGAGTAGCAAGACTGCGCTGAATGGACCAGAAGAGGCAGCAAACTCCTTCACACACAACAAAGTGAAGAAGAGGGTGTCATTTGCAGATAGCAGAGGCTTCGCTCTGACGATGGTGAAGGTATTCTCAGAGTTTGACGATCCACTAGATATTCCTTTCAACATCACTGAGCTGATAGACAACATTGTGGGCCTGACAACAGTGGAGAGGGACAGCTTTGTCCTGGATTTTGTTCAGCCCTCTGTGGACTATCTGGACTTCAGAAACCGCCTCCAGGCAGACTGTGTCTGCCTTGAAAACTGTATGCTAAAGGAGCGATCCGTTGTGGGAACAGTGAAGGTGAAGAACCTTGCTTTTGAAAAGACTGTGAAGATCAGGATGACATTTGACACCTGGAAAAACTTTGTAGATTACCCATGCCAGTATGTCAAGGATACGTATGGAGGGTCAGATCGGGACACGTTTTCCTTTGACATCAGCTTGCCCGAGGGAGTTCAATCCCATGAAAGGGTTGAGTTTGCCATCTCCTTTGAGTGCAATGGGAAGGTGTACTGGGACAGCAACAGGGGCACAAATTACAGGATCATACGGTCAGAACTGAAGTCTGCCCAGGATGCCATCCATCCCCCGCAGGGCCCTGACTTCGGCAGTGCCTTTGACCAGTTCGGGAGCCCTCGGTGCTCCTACGGCCTCTTTCCCGAGTGGCCCAGCTATTCAGGCTACGAGAAGCTAGGGCCTTACTATTGACCCAAGGACAAAGTCTTGATTGACTAACTGTTGCTGGCGTGTCCGCAGGCCTGGGAGTTGGTCTGAACGTGAGGCGTACGGAAAGGTGGAAGAAGTATGGCTCCACGTAGCTCTGCATAAGCCTCCCAGCAAAACCAGATGTGCTCTGCTGGCAGTGGGCTTGTAGTCAGGGAAGTATCTCTGGCGTAAAGGGCTGCATTCCCTGCCTCGCCTCAGTTAACTGGCTCTCTGGATGCTCAAAGGACCAGGAGCTGTTGCTCGTGTGTCTCTTCAGTGCTGCTACTCCTTCCTGTTCTGTAAAGCTGCTAGTCTCCAGGGAAACATTACAGTGCTTATATCGTCTGTCCAAGCTATGTAGTGGTGACTGGTTTGTATTGCTTGCCTAGAGTTAAAAGGCTTTTTCAAAATATGTTCTAATATTAATTTTTAGTGGGCTGTACTTCAGCTGCAGGGTTCTCCTTGCAAAGCTGGCCCATGCCTGTTGGGAAATGGAGTGATTGCCTTGCAGGGAATGGAGTCCTCTCCGTGCATGCATCCTTGTAGTGTGAGGTCCTTCCTACTGGAGGCAGAAAGGGTGTTTTGGAAATGAAAACGCAACTGTGATGACAGGAAGTGTGGCCCTACAGCCTGCCATATTAGGAGACTTATGTGCCCGTGGGAGAGGATCCGATATGCTTAGTCACCAGTTGTTTTATCAGCTGATCTTGAAAAACTCTCATTATGCCCTTGGTGTTACCAAAAATAGAGATTAGCTGTAGCTGTGTGGTGCTTGTAACACCGCTGTGGGTTGACAGCCTTGACTGCCTTCTTCAAAGCCTTCCTGCTTCTTTAATCACAAGCGATCAGTGATGCTTTTTCTCCTTGATGGACATCTGAAGTCAGCTGTTGGCCATGCTGGTCTCTGAAAATGCAGTTCTTCCTCCTGTGGACTGTAAAACAGTTTTGTCCAGCTGGGGAGTCCTGTGCAGGAGGCTGTGCTCAGGTGTTACAGGACCTAAATGCAAATGGGCCACACTGCTACTCTTTGCAGTGTCCTGTTACAAGGAAGTGACTGTTGTGTACCTACTGTGGTGGAAGTGCCTTGACTAAGAAAGGGGTGGTACATGCGATCGCAGCAATGCTTTGGGATAAACAGGCTTTGGGAATGATGTTGCTTTTAAAAAAGATCTCCTAATGGTTTGTTACTCCGTGCCACGGACTGCTTGGCAGCTAACCGTGTGGCACTGCTCACGTGTGAGGATGCTGTGGCTATACCGGCTGAACATCAACATGCTGGGCTTCCCTCGCCATTGTAGCAGTAGCTACCATTTCAACCTGTAAATGCCCAAACTTTGCATCTCTGTGTCCACAAGCAGCAGCTCACCCCACCTATGCAAAGAACTAGCTGTGAAGAGTGTGAGATGTGGGGCTATCCTGACACCACCCGTGTATGTAAAACAAATCACTGATGTGAGCCATCCCTATCTTCAAAGTGATGGCTTGTCTTCTGGGCCTGCGCTGAGGTGGGGTGGCCAGCTTGTGCAGTGCCAAACAGCCTCACAAAGCTTCTTGCGTGCTAGTTGAGCAGAATAACTTAATCCCGCAGCTCAAAGGGAGAGTGCTGAATAGTTTGTAGAAATAGAGGTCAAGGGAATCATACTTTTTCTAGTGCATAAGCTTTATATAACTTTCTGGGTGCCTATAATAGCCTATGGATGGGCTGGACTACTTAACTTTTTAAACCTGGCTTTTAATTCTGGAGACTACTGTATAAAATACTTACAAGCTGTTTTACCCTAACCTAGAAGGGATACTATGATGACGGTTGGATGCCGAAAGGGACAAGAATAGCTTGCAGGAAGAATAGCTAGCCTTCAACTGCTGCTTTTTCAAAACCCAACATCAATGCATGTCATCACTCTGCTTGATCACTTAGTCCAGGTGGTAAATCTACTTGCTGGTCCAGAGAGCTCATCAGGCTTGATTCCTCTGTTCAAGCAGCTTCCTGAGTCAGCCCTTATAACCTGCGTCTGGTCTCTCTTGAAGGGACTGTTGCCTAGCTTGGCTTGAACCTGGTTTTAAACTTAAAGCAAATCTGAGTGACACTTTTTTTTTTTTCATTTAGTGTATGGTGTTAATGTTGTTAGGACACTGACTGTAGAAAAGTTGTGTTCTCCTGGCATGCTGTCATGCCTATGGAGAGCTGTTTGTGGGCCGAAACAAGGCATGTGTGTCTGGGGTGCTGCGGATGGTGGTATCTCCTTATGGGCCTGTTCATTTTCAGGCTGTGGATAGGGTGTGCTTAGGGAGGAACATGAAAGATAAGCTAGTAGAAGAGCAATGCCATAAGTAAAAGCTAGGCTGGGAACTGACTATTTGACCAATAGTGGTTTAAAAATACTACTTGTGGCCTTTCCCCTTTTCCCTTTTTCCATTGCCAATGTGAACATAGAAGTGGGGTTGCTGTCCTCGCTCTATGCCTCTAAGTGCCTTGTGGGGTGTTTTGCATGTTTGTTTTTAAAAGATATTTTTGTACACAACATTCAAGTGGAAAATGCACTTTATAATTGCCATGTAATGACTCTTTTAAAACTATGGTTCTGTTTTTATCTGATTGTTAAAATAAAGGTGGAACAAAATGTTGGCTGTGTATCTTGCCGTCTTCTTATTTAAACACCCACGGGGCTGGGGAGGCGATTTGGACATGGGACCAGCTTCCTGCAAGCGGCCATTGGCAGGGAGGAGCACACGTCCGCAGTGGACTCTGCTGCCTGAAACAGGAAAGAGCTGCCTGTTCCTGCTGCCTTCCTGCCAACACAAATGCTTCCAGAGTCTCTGCAGCTGTGGGAAGGAGGAGAGGAGCCAGGCCCTTGTCTCCGTGCTCTGAAGTTTCTCCACTAACCACTGTGTTTCTGAGCTACTCTTCACTCTTTCCCTCTTGCAGTGCCAGGAACAGCCTTTTCAGGTTTTTCTGCATTTATTTCAGGTCAGTCTCGGTCCTTCCCCCCCATCTGGCTTGATCTGGGATCAATGCTTTCTCTCTGCCTGGGGTGTGATGGGTGCTAGGAGAGGTGTGCAGTAGGAGGGTCAGGCTCTTTGCTAATACCAGGATGAGGTGAAAGTTAGACCCTTCTTCACCTCAAACTAGTTGTTTCTGTTGTCACTGCAATAAAAAGCACTGGCAGGGAACGCACCCCTTTGCAGAAAGGGAACAACTCTGGTGTAAATGCCAGCCAGGGCTAGTTTCAGGATTTGACCTGGCTTTGACCACAAAGACCAGGTCTTGGTGATGCCCTGAAGGTGTTGCATTTCAAACCATCAGCTACTGAGTTGGGTGGCTTTTGCCACTTACAGATAAGGTAAGAAGGAAAGCTGGGGGGAGGGAAAAAAAAGCACAGACAGTCTTGGTGTGGGCTGGCTTGAGAGGCTATGCAGGCAGTACTTCTCATCTTGCTACAAAGCTTTGCAGAGAGTGAGCTTAGCCTTTGCTCTATACAGAAAAAAAATTCAGCACCTTCTGATTGTGGCTATTTCTGAGTCTCTCGCTTTCACAAGACGGAACTGTCTTTCCAGGGTGTTTTGCTTTCTACAGCAGCTGGGTAAGGTAAGGCTTTTGGTTTCTCAGGTTCCTCCTCCAGTCTTTGCATCACAAACCTGAGCATGCTGACACAGTGGGGTGCAAGCTCTTCCACCAAGTCGTGAAGCTGCTCCCCTTGACTGAGGAGTATGGGATCCACATGCACCTGGGAAAAGGGTATTGCATGGTGTTTCTTGCTGGTCTGTGATGTTTTCCTCCCCTGTGGCTCAGGGGAGCCTGCCTTGGCTGTCACCCACTGCTGTTTGGGCCCAGACACCCTCCTGGTGTTGTCTTTGTGGTGAGATTCTTCCAGGGGTGGCAGAACTGCCCAAAGGCAGCTGAGAGCTGCTCTGCAGTAGGAGTGCTCTAGTCCTGGGAAAGGGAACAGCACAGGCGGAGGGGTGTGCTGAGGGAGGGGAGAAGTTATGTGTGTGTTTGTTTTTTTTTTTACATGCAGGTGGGTAAGAGAGAAACCCTGCATGTAACCCCCTGCCTGACAGCAGTTATGCCACGAGAAGTAGCATGAGGCAAAGGGCTTCACTTTCTTGACAACCATTTGCTACTCTCTTTTCTCCCAAATTCTTTGTCACCTCCACATCTAACCAACTGCTGTTAAGCACCATTAAAAACACTTCAGATTTTTTTTTTTTACTACTGTTCCTCTTTTAATCAAACACACAGTACAAATCTCTTTTGAAAGGCCATCTCATTGTTTTTCTGGTTGCAGGGGGGAAAAAAAAACTATTTTTAAAAGCTATTTGTGCCCCTCCCCCTGCCCCAGCATATCCCCCGGTGATTGGGGTGGCTTGGCCAGGGCTGCTTTCACATCCAACAGTGGCCCAAGCTCATGAGTGAGACGACTGCAGTCAGCCATTTCTTGTAACAGTTTTGTGGCCGAAAACCCCTTGTGGTGACAGTTTCTGTTTGAGAGATAAGGAAGTCCAAGCTAAGCCTGCTGACATCCGGGCAGCCAAGGCGTTGTGCAAGCATTACAAGGGCCAAGAGAGCTCTTGGGTTTCTCTCCTAATGCCCAGGTGTTACTTGCTAGAGGATACAGATATTGCAATTGCTGCATTTATAAAGCCTTTGGTGGCAGGTGTGACTGTGCACTTGCTGTTTACTATACAAAGATTTCTTCGAGTGCTCCTGGCATCCCCCCCACTCCAGCCTTTGTTCCGAGGTTCCCAAACCTCTGTATCCTGAGGGTTTTCGGTGCCACCTCTTAGCAGAGATAATTAAGCTGGGATGTCCTGTTGATCTCAGCTGAGGTGTTGGAGATTCAGGTTTCTGAAGTCTGTGCTCCATGGACAGCTCTGTAAAGGGGAGGGGGGCAGGTGTTCCCCTGGTCCATATCCAACTCTCTTTGCCAAGCGCAATCTCCCGCTGGCCCAGAGATGCTGTCCTACAGGGGAGCAGCTCTGCTGAACCACTGCCACCATGGCAGCCACACCTAGAGCATGCTGGATTGCAGGTCCGGGATGCAGTGACAAAGGCAGGATATGGGCTCTCTGCACCCGCATCCTAGAAGAACAGGGTCAAAACTCTTTAAGAAGTTTGCTAAAAATAGATTCAAGCACCCCAGGAAAAGCACAGGTGAGAGTTTGCTGCTCTCTTCCCATTCTCATGCTTGCTAAGAGGGTCCTTGCTGGGGAATATGGGCTGCCAGAGTTGTCCCCAGCCTTGTCCAGCTTCTTCCAGAGCACGGCTGGTGACGGGCTGAAAAAGTTCACTCTTTGAGGCTGCTGATGTATTGAAGAAGGTCCTTGAGTTCAGGTTTCAACACACACATAGCTCATGGCCCTGCTTAATCAGAAAGTGAGGCTCTGTTGCTAACTGAGCACCAGACAACAGTGTGAGCAGAGCTACAAGCTAAGACACATGAGCCTGAACGTGGGGAGGTGATGTGCAAAAATGTAGGAAACCCAAGAGAGGCCGACTGCTTTCAAACCCAGCGAGGCCGGTTCAGCCTGCCGTCTGTCTGTGTCTCTGTACAGGTGCTGTATGAGCACCCCACATTCTTGCTTTAGAAGTTTGCCAGGCCAGACTCAGCATGGGGGATGCTCTGGTGAAAAACTGCCCACAGCGAGGTAAGATGCAGAGGGAAAATGTCTCTGCCAAACCCTGGGAGTGTAAATGCATCCAGACAGTACTTTGCTGGAGCAATTTTTTCTTTGGTGTTAAATGTAGCTCTTACAAGCACTCAAAGTGGAGAGTGACCTGTGGAAGATGTGTTTGCCTTGCTAACAGGGGGCAGCAGGAATGTAAGAGGGGAGGAAGGCAGAACCCATCATTTCCCAACAGCAGTCAGCATTTCTTCTTTGGTTTCCCCTCCACAAACCATCAGCAAATGAGCCTTGCTAAGAGACTGGGTCTTTGGGGGCATGTCCCTTGTCCGCAAGGCAAGGGATAAACGGTGTTTCCTTTTCGACATGTACCACGGGGCTTCCTGTTGCTCTGTAGTGTCTCCCTCGTGCTCTACAGCAGGGCATTGCCCTTTTCTCCTCTCTTACGCACCATGACGCTGTTTCCACCACTGCCAGCGTAACCATCACCAAACTCAAGTGTGAGCTTGCTTTCACAATGTCTTCCGCAAGCTTGCGTGTGGTCTGGGGGCAGGAAGGGCACTTGCGTGCAGTGGGAGGAGGCTGCGCTAAGGACACAGCTCTCAGCAGCACCAAGAGCACCCTGCACCCCTGGGAACAGCACAGAGCTTTGCCATAAAGCCAGCAGCGTGGTGCTGGTATTTCCACAGACTTGCTCCTACTGGGCAGTTCGGCTGGCTCTAAACTATTGCAATAAAACATATTTATGTCCTTGTCTCTTTTTGATGGAACTAAGCTTCAAACCAGCTGCTCTGGCCCAGCAAGGTTCTGCCATGTTGCAGCCAGAGAAGCTGCCTAGCCTGTCTTTATCCTCCCCCTTGGAGGGGTACTGTGCCAGACAGTTGGCTGTCTTTAAAGACTTGTTATTGACATTTACACAAGGCTTAAAAAAAGAAAAAGGGTGTCTTTGTTGAAAAATAATTGCAGCTGGCATGTTCCTTTGGTACAGATAAGTCAGAGCAGTCACCAAGTTAAGTACTTTGGCTCCTGGAACAGGGATACAGGCAAGCCCTTCCAGCCGATGCATTAGTCACAGATCTCCTCTCTGCTCCGGTGCTGCTATGTAGTCTTGGGGGGAGGGAAGACTCAAACTTCATAACCTAGGAGAAGTATGCTCAAAAGAGCATAAGAAGAGGGTGAGACGTTCACGATATCTCCATAAATGCTTTTATAGCTTCCAGCTATTTCTGGTGTGGGAGTCTTCTTGAGACCATGGTGATGTCTTTATAATTAATGAATCCTAGACAGGTTCAAGTGGGAAGAGATCTCTAGATGCTCCAAGCAGGACCACTCTCACAGCTAGCTGAGGTCACTCAAGGCCTCATCCATGTGGATGCTGATGACCTCGATGATGGAGATGCCACCACACCTCTGTGCCCTGTCCCAGGGCTGCACTGCTCTCCTGGGGAAAAGACACAGTCCTCAGGAATCAAAGGAGCTCTGAGCAATGTTGCAGTCTTGCCAAAGCACCCTGTTTGTTCCAGCTCCTGGCCAGATTCAGGACATATGGATGTGAGGGGACAAGGTAAGCGGCCACAGGACAAAAATATTTCAGGGCTGGCAAGTCCTAACCGATCTGTAGTTTGGGGTAAGGGAGCAGCTGCTATTTGCATACAGCAAGGTACTTGCCTTCCCCCAAGGCATCCTGCAGCAAAGAATAGAGCCATATTCCCAATACAATTGCTGGAAAACCCTGCTGCCAAGAGCTGAAGCCCTAAATCGACCTACAGCCCACCTTCCAACGATACCCATCAAGGTCAGTCTGAGCAAACCAGACCCCAGTTTCCTTCCCAGCACTCAATATTCAGCAGTAGGGAATTCATGATCTCCTACACCTGCTTTCCATCTTTATGGCCCCTGCCAGAACAAAACTGGAGCATTATCAGTAGGAGTGTAATTCCTCAGTGTTTGTGTGGTGACACTCCAGCACTATGGAGACAGGCACTTTATAGGAAGAAATATAATAGCCCACTTAGGGTTTTACGACCATTCCCTTTTCACACAGTGTTCCCCTGGACATCTGGCAGGTGTTGCTTCTCCTGCATTTCTCTGCTTGCTGTGATTTATTGGCATCTGGGTGGCCATCAGAAATGCAGAGTGTTTCTTCATCTATGAGCTCAGCTGAATGTGTCCTTGATGGCATTGCAAGCCAGGGTTCAGGGTAGCTATAGGTGATGTGGTGACAAAGACCATGAGTGGCACCTTCCACCCCTCACTGAACAGCACACTTGGTCACTGGGATAGGAGATGTTGGAACAGGTCTCCCTCTTGGGCTAAGGACTGTGACAGCCCAGCTTTACTTTCTCCAAGAAGCTGTCTCCAAGCAGATCAACCCACAATAGGAGACAAACTAAAAAATAAATCTATTGAACCCTCCACTCCTCCGCAGCGGCTTCTGCAGGAGAAGAACTTCACTTCAGAGACCAGAACAATTATCACTTGAATGCTTTATAGCCATGCAAGCAATTATAGCAGACATGCACTAACTTTTAAGTTGGTGGTCAACAAGATTTCTAAGACAACCCATGAATCTACACACAAATCTTTCAGTACTTCTAAATGCCTTGCAATAACAGCCCAGTGCTGGTAAACAGTGAGCCATAAAGCCAGCAGGGATGCACTCACTGGGGGTTAATAGCAGGATGACTGAGCATCTTAGTCATTTTTTCTTTTTTTTTAGTTTTGGTGTTACTGCGAGGAAACACGGCTTTTGTTCAGGCAAGTTGTCTTGTGAGTGTTATTTCTGCTAATAGGTATCCTGTTTTAGTCTAAAAATTGAGTATTTATTAACAATTCAGTACGAAAAGCTTTTGTCATTACTTCTCTGCAAAAAAAATGGATTTAGTGTTTAACCACTTACCTCAACAAATACAGGCACTACACACATGACTTGGTGGCCTGCTCTGAGACCTGGGAAACCCATGGCAGTCTTAGGCTGCTTAGGACTCTCAGAACCCAAGGCTGTCTTTGGGGCTGGGCACCACGTGAGATGGCTCCAGCTGGCAACTCAGGATCACTTTGGAGAAGCTGGGAAGGAAAACAGAGTTATTTCCCTCTGAAATCAGAGCAATATGTGCTAGCAAAGCAAGATGATCTCTGAGGGCCTTGTCTTGGCCACATTAATGCCTGTAGGATGCAGCTGTTCCTTGCGTGAGGGGACCAGGAGCTTGCATTGGCCGTCCTTCTCTGGTGCACCAGCAACATGGAGCAACTCAGCTGTGCTGGGAAAAGTCCACCCTTGGCCTTAAGGTGACTGGATGGGGAAGCAGGAGACTAGCCACTCCAGCCACCTCTGCCCCTTGCCTCTCCTCTCCTCTTCCTGGAGTAATTTCTCAGGATGGGGGACAGGACTCTCGTTCCTTTGGCACCTGTTGGCCCACATGGCCATGGGGTACAGAGGTGGCCTGGCAGGGGACAGCCCATACCCAGTTCCTCACCACTTGCCCTCAGCTCCCTTGCCGAGGACGCCAGAGCCCATGCTTATGCATGCGGAATTCACACAGGGAAGGCACAGAAATTCATACCAATGACAATTATTGAGCTTACCTTAAAAACACAGTATGCTTTTTTAAGGCTGTGAGGAGAACCAGCTGGTTACATGAAATCTACATCTCTTGCAACCATGCTACCTGCCAGCAGCTGAGCAGTGGTCCCCCAAGTCTGCCTGTCCCCTTCCTTGCCAGATCAGGTCTCAGGTAACGTGGGAGCAACACTGCCTGCTCCTCTCCAAGAACAGCCCCCGTCGCAAGAGCAGAGCATTGCCCTGCCTCTCAATAGCCAGGCAGACCCATTAACAGGCAGAAAGCGGTGCTAAGGTTGGTGTGCTTCGTGTCGTACATATCCTCCAAAGCAGGTCTTGTGCTGTTCCCCAGGTTGGCTCCATGCTGTTTGGTAGAGCCGACCCTTTACTTGCCTGCAGCCTGGATTATTCACCTGCCGATGTCTACTAGATCAGGTGTTATTTCTGATGTGGGATGTGGGAAGCCATGGCTCCAGGACATCTCAGTGAAGCTAAATACCCAGTGTAAGGCTATAGGGTGGGCTACACTCCTACTGAGGAGACAGAGGAGCCCAAGCTCCGGGGAGGTGGCAGGGCCAGGCCATCTCTGAGCCCTGTCATGGAGTGGAGAATGTGGTCTCACGTTGTAGGGGCTGGGACAAGTCTCTTGTGCTGGGTTACACAACTAGGCATCAGAAACACTCACTCCTCTTGCCTGCTGTGCGTTGGAAGGGCTAAGTCCATCAAAACTGCAGCTGGAGTATGTCAGCTTGGGAAAATCCTGCCTCATGGATGAATGTCTGGGATGAAAGAGTGCCTGCACACCGTGCCAAGCTGAGCCAGCACAGGCTCTCAGGTTCCCTCTGTCTTAATGCAGCCAAGTTCACATTTAGCATTAAAGCACTGCTTAAATAATCAGACGTTGCAGTTGCACAGCCACACTGCAGAAGGTGCAGCTCCTTTGAACATCCCTAAGCTAGCTGTCAACTTGAGCCATGCTTCTCATGGGGCTGGCAATAGGCTGCAGGTCAGCCCTGACCAATTCTTCCTGGGCTTCTCCGTCTTAATGGTCCCTTTGCTGAATGGAGTCAGGATGGCATTCTGGCACAGCACGTGCAGTTATTCGTCTTTTCTTGCCATCAGTCACTTCTTACAGCAAAGCCCCCCCAGCAATGACAGGTATCTTCCCCCATCATGGGTAGGAAGAGCAAGGGAGAAAGAAGGCCTCAGCTCACCTTTCTAATTAACAAAATAAGAGATCTGCCGGAGTCTGGAAAAAGCACCCATGTGGCAGGACCCTGCAGCTCCATCCTCAGGGAATTTGCATTTCTGACACTCAGTCTGCCTACTTGAGAGAATCAGCTCTTGAGGGATCAGCTGCAAGCAGAGAGACTTGTGAGCCAGTTCTGTACAACTTACTCTAAATGAGGCTCTACCCAGCCCTAGCGCAGCCAAACAAAAGCAAAGGCTCTTTTCTTCTGAAATACACAGGAGGTCATAAGCTAGCTTGGAGCTGTATTTTCAGCTCTGACGTTGCTTTTCAGCTTTGCTGCTTGTGTTCGTGCTTGGCTGCTTCTCCCTTTCCAAATTCCAGCAGTGGATTGCTTTTGTTTCTTTAACGATGTGAAGAAGGACGAAGCTTGGCTATGGTCTTACAGGAAAAGAGTGGATGCAATTTACAGCATCTTGCACCAAGGGGGCACAGAGAACAACTCGGAGCCTCAAACCCATCTGAACCTGAATCAGTAGCCAGATTTTTCTAAGGTGCAGATGACCCAGCAAGAGGAATGGGTGAGCAGTGACCAAGGGGCATTCCCAGCTGCGGTACAGACCCTGAGAAAAGAAAAGACTGGCAAACCTGAACCCTGGGGATATCTCCAGAACTCAAACTCTTCCATTGATCAGAAAGAGCAACCACTTCTCAGAAGACTGACCATTTGGTACGGAGCAGCTCTATGGCCCAAAACCAAGCTGTAAATACAGCCCTAGGAAACCAGACCACTCCTAACTGGTGCAATTATTGAACTGTGGGGATGAATAATCATCCAAATAGCTTTCTCCAGGCAATGCAGTGAAGAAATGTCACCAACCATGTGAAAATTGAGACCATATGCTTCTAGGATGCTTTCTGAAAGGAGTGTGCTTGACAAGGCTGGTTCTCGGGTCAGAACCTAGCACAGCAGTCCCTCCTCTTCTGGTCCCAGGGACTCTCCCAGCCCTGGTCATTATTTTCACTGAAAGGCTGCAAGTCCTTCAAGGCCAAGACAAGAGCTTGTTCTTTGTTTGTTTGGAAAAAAATGAATGCTAGAAAAAAACAGATGCTGGAGAACTGCCTCTGGCTTCCCCCATCTGTGCATGAAGGCAACTCCTCCACGGCGGCAGCAGCCTCTCCTTCCGCTTGGCAGGTGTTGTCTGGACCAGAGCCATAGATGCATGATCTATTTTCTGTTGAGCATGCAAAGGAGAAGCAGTTGCCTGGCATAGCCCATGCCATAGAACACTTTGCTATGCACTTTAACAGCTGATCTGATAACAGAGGGGTGCTGACTCCTGTTCCCTGTGCTTCATTCCCTAAAGAAGCAGGGCGATCGTTGCTTTTTCTTTCCATGAGAAAGCTGTCGGACATAACCTGGCACCTGAAAGGGGTTCTTCCACCATGCAGTTAGTTTCTGAGAGTTTGGGTTCTTTCACATACTGAAAGATGGCATTTTCCATCTCTTGGGAAGCCTGTCCCTCATTGCCCAGCTCTCTGTGTGCCAGTAACGGAGCCACACGTGCATGTCCCAGAGATTCCCCAATGCTTTGGCCTGGTTACCCCGTCCTGAACAGCCTCGGCTACAGCTCCCACATCTCCGGAGGGCACGCACCAAAGGCTGGGAAACTGGGAGAAGGCAAAGCAAGCCCTAATCAAGCAAGGCGGCTAGTTATTACCAAGCTGCTATTTCTACTGCAAGAAGCCCTGGAGCAGCAAAACTGCTTGCCTCATGTACGTTCATTAGCAGCACGGATAAGAGCAGCATTGATTGCAGGCTATAATTAGATCTCTGGGACCTTTCTGGACTGGCTTTCTCTGGCATTGTGCTACTTTGAAAGCACTTCCAATTTCTTTTCTCATTCTTTTCTTCTTTTCTGAATGGTTGGGATGGCATTTCCCTATTCAGCAGATTTGGGACAGTTTCTGTTTTCTCCCTTGTGGCTCGCAGAGCTCTCCCCAACTTGGTGCCACAAACCCCACACCACAGAGTTAGCAAAAGCTCCATTGTTTTACCACTCCTGGTCCCTTGGGCTGTAGAGTTGGCCAGACTGTAGCGCTCTTCTCAGCACTGCATGGCTAACCTGCCAGGCAGCCCTACCCGCTTCGGTTAACTTGCCAAGATGCAGTTTCATGAGCATCTTCCTCGGATGATGACTCTGATTTTCCTGGAGTCGTTTTCTTAGCATCTTCTGCACAGCCAGCCTGGAGCACTCCCAGAAGAGATGGATGCAGTAAGCCAGCGCTAAGCACGTACTCCCGGTATGGTGGCCTACATGGAAATTATTACTCCTCCCTTGGAGGAGTACTGGAAAACAGCCTCAGCATCCACTCAGTGAAAACAGGGGAGGAAGAGTCAAGGGAAAGACCCACGTCGCAAAGGCCTGGTGTTCACGCACCAACACTCCACATGGCACGCAGTACCCAGGGGTCTCCCTGCTTCTGGCTTCCCCTCCAAAATGCTGGTGTGTTGGAGACAACCACTAAGCAAGGCCCTGTGGTGGACATGGGACTTCTGAAATGCACCACGTTCATCTTTCTTTGCCACATCCACAGACCATTCCTGTATCTTCTGAGCAGCCGGGAGGCAAGGGCAGGGGTGCCGGCAGCCCAGCTGGGATTAGGCAGCCAGAGGCAAACACGCGCAGCGAAGCTTGGCTGACCCGTGTGCTGAAGGAGGGTATCTGAGGAAGCACGTTTGTACCTCTGGGTTTGAACCCACACCGACTGAGATTAAAGCATATTTTTGCGGCACTCTCTTTGAGGACAGAAATTCACCCAGGACAAAACATTTTGTTGATGAGCTACTTTTTGGCTTCCTGCGTTCTCATTGGAGACGTGCTGACCTCACGCTGACGTGTAACCCAAACCAGATATACTAAGTGCCTGCCTCTTCCCAACACCTTCAGGCAGCGATACAAACTCTGACCCACCCAATGCAACTTAATCGTGCTATTTTCTGCAAAGTCAACATGAATTTTATCCTATTGTTTGTGCTTCAAAGCTATGTGAATCGTTGGAAGCAATTTTATCTTTATTCCATAGCCTCCCCTTCCCTTCCCTTTCTCTTCCCTAATCTTAAATTGCTTTTCTGCCAGTTTAAAGTTAAAGCGATTTAAAGTTAAAGCATTTTAAAGTTAAAGCTCTGCTCTGAGAAATGACTTTGTGAAACTGTATTTACTTACGTATTAAATCGGTTCCCTGTGTGAGATCTAAGCCAGATCTGCTGAGGCTCTCATATGGGTTTATTGCTTGTTACTCCTCTGAACCCAGGAAGAACCAGTCCTGCAAAGGGAGCAGGTGTTTTATTCTGAGTGATTTTCTAATTACCTGTATCAGCTCTGCACGTGCAAACCACAGTATCTAGCCAAAAGGTCATCCTTGGCAGAACACGGCCTGGCTGGAGCTGAGAAATTTGATTAAAAGCAAGGGGTGAAAAAGAAATTACAAGCTTGAGTTTCAGAGCCCAGCACAGGTTCTGACCCAGCTCATGCTGATTAGCAGCCAAAAATTTAAGATCAAGATCTCCACCTGCAGCTATGGCAGGAAGAAGTTCTCTAAACTGAGCAGCGTGAATCAGGTGTCCCCATTGACTTTCTTTTATATGTAGGTGATTTTTGATCCACAAAGGCCTTTGGTACCTGACTCCCTATCTCCCCTGTAGCTCTTACAAGTTGGCTAGAGCAGCCTGTAATAAACCAAGCCTGGCAACACTGTCAAGTAATTTCTAGCACAGAACTGCCCAAGCAGTAGGACAAGGACGTTTCTAACCAGCGGGGGCTAAGGACAGAGCCTCTCTCTCCCAAGACAGCCATGGGTTTTTGGCAAATCAGTCTGGCGGGAAGAAGAGACAGCCACAACCATTTCCGTCCCAAGGCATTTGACAAGGCAACGCATAGTTTGCACTGGAGTCAAAGTCCATTAGTTTAGCAACAAAAAGCCGGCAGCACCTGATTTTCTAATGTAACCTGATACCACTATTTAATGTCTACAGTGTGAATTATTAAGAGTTCCACCCAACCCCTTATCATTGGGAGGCTGGAAAAATCACCTACTTTCAAGGGCAGGTTCAATTTCCTTTGTCTGATGTAGATTCTATAATTCCCCCCTTATCTTAGCCTTATTTACACTTCCAAATTGACGATGTGTGGCTTACCGCCCTTCCATGAAAAGATGAACAAGGGGGTGAAGGTCACTGCTACCTGTCTATTGGAAGGGGATGAGCGGAGGGGGAGGCAAAGAGAGAGAGAGAGAGAGAGACAGGGCAGTTCTGTTTTCTTTTGATATAGTTTGGCACTGAAAATGCACACACCTAAAAAGAAATTGAATGTTTAAAGGACACTGTGACAGGGACAGGTTTGCGGGGTAAAGACAAATCCTCTCCTGGCCAGACAGAAACTGAGGTTGCCTCTGCCTCTCCCAGGCCGCTCTCTCATGCTCCCGTCTCCCCCTTGCCCTGCGCTCCCCTGGCAATCTCCCTGAGAGAAACCCCCATTTCAAGTGTCCCATTCCCCTCCTGGTCTCCTCTCCCCGCCTTGGTTTCCCTCTGGAAACCCACTGCTGATAGAGGAGCTCGTCATATCATCCTCACTTCTACCAGGGGCCAAGTCATGTCCCAGGTTTCTCCTGAGATGTCCGCAGCTAAGTGGTACCTGAGCATCTGGATGCT
Organism: Calonectris borealis; assembly: GCF_964195595.1. Taxonomy (NCBI): domain Eukaryota; kingdom Metazoa; phylum Chordata; class Aves; order Procellariiformes; family Procellariidae; genus Calonectris; species Calonectris borealis. The sequence goes on from NC_134315.1 coordinate 50,828,481, forward strand.
CTTGCTGCCCATACAGGCTGCGCAGCAAGCCATGCCGTGACGTGAGAAACGTGACAGCCATGCTGCTCAAGGGCCTGGCTTCTCGCCTGATAATTGGCTTGAAGAAGAAGGAGAAAAAAATTGTTTGCGAGAGATCATGGAGAGACATCAAGACGGGGCTATTAATAACAGGCGAGATGTAACCTGCAGGCCACATGTCACGGGGCCTCGTGGTGAGGCCATCGTGTGGTATGTGCAACTCAGTGTGCCTTCGTGGGGAGGCAAAAGTAACCTTCAAACCTGTGGACCTGCAGCTACTCAACCTTTATACTGAATATCCTGGTGCTTTGTGATCTTCTTGGGAAACACTTCAGGATGCCCAGGAGCGTTTCTCCCTTCTGTGAACGACCTTCACTCAGCCCTGTGTCCATCCCCTACCACTGCAGAGGATGCCACAATGGGCAGGCATCACCCTCCTTAATCCTTATTTAGCTTAGCTTACCTAAACTTACCTAGATTTACCTCGACACAGACTAAAAGAGCCTTTGACTCACTCTGGGCAATTGCTCCCCCGACCGCTCTGTTGGCAGCTCATCCCGCAGGGTGCTAAGGGGCACTCAGAGGCTGCGTGGCCAGGCAAAGCGGGCAGCAAATCCAGCAGACAGCAAGTGGGGCTTCCCTCTGCGGCACGTGGATCCGTGTCCTGGTGGACACAATGTGTTAGGCTTGCGACCTGCCTGCCCATCCCCTGCAGCTGCTCACTGTCGTGGAAGTCTTTCCATCCTCAGGACTGCAGATCCAGATGCGTTTTCCCCAGAATATACTACATTTATTTGTAGCACCTCAAGAATTTTCCTTGCCTTGTTTTCTGGCCACCTTCCTAATTTTTCCAGGGCAACTTGGGTTGTTGTTTCATGCCATGTTCAAAATCCTGGAAAGTTATTGCAAGTGAGTACCCTCGCTTGCCATTGAGATGTGCAGTCTCAAACTCCCCTTTACACAACCCTCGCTTTTCCACACAGACCACAGCCCTCTTTCCGTGGGATCCAGCCTGCTATCCAACACCTCACAGACCTCTGTGATATTATACCCAGCACAAACCAGTCCTCCACAGAGTTCGAGCGTCTCCCTTTCCTGCCAGCACCATGCAGAGACAATGGCCCGCTCCTTCCCAGCAGTATTTTCTCTTCGGCAAACCACAACTGGCTCCTGCTTTACAGTAGCGAAAGCAGATCTCTTTATTTCACTGTTACTAGGAAGTAAAATTATTTCACAATATTTGTCAAAATATCCTTCTTCCCAGGTTTCAGTATGACCAGGTACGGGAGATGCTGTTCTAGTTTCATCTACCTGAAGAAGTGTTTGGCATGCAGCTAAAGAGCAGAGCATGGCACAGCTAAACAAGAGCGGGCATCTCTGCTGGTGGCCCAGCTGCCTTCAAGACCAAACACAGCTGCCTAGAGAGCCTGCAGAGCCTCCTGGAGACTGCCGTCCTGGGGAACAGCCCTTGAGGCCAGCCTCTCGCTTTTCATGGGGTAGCCCCCAACGAAAGCCCAACTACCCCCCATGGGAACCATCTTCCAGGACACCTTCCAGCGCTACTCACTCCCCATGACTGTCAGGTCTCTCCAGCCAAGGGGCAGAGGTCTGCAAGAACCCCAGCCACATGTGTGAACCAAGCCCTGGTGTTTGAGCAAGAGCAGGATGGCCTCCATCCACGTGTCCACCCTGCTGAGACAAGGTGCTCTGCACAGGGCAGACACCTCGGGGCACAGCTAAACACCTCCCCCTTTATGGAGAAGAGACAGAAAGAGGCAATGATCTGGGAGGGACTGGCAGCCGTGCAGATCGACAGGAAGGGCAGCCTGGAGAGAGGCTGGAGAAGGCTGATAGGGAAAAGTGGAGAAATCCCGCCCCATTCCTCCTTAGTGGCTTTGCTCTACCTACTTCTACCTACCACTTCCAATACACAACCACCAGGAAAGCAGCTGTCGGTTGGTGAGAGGGTGTGCCTTTGGGCTGGAGGAGGAGGGAGGGACCTGGAGAAAGAGCCCCAAGGCCAGAAAGGCAGGTGGAGATGCCCCAACACCACCGAATAGGAATGATGGGAGACTGAGACTTCCCAGTCTGAAAAAAATGGCAGAGGCCTCTTCTGTTTGCACCATGTGCCCTCACAGGTCTGAGGAAGGAGAGCAAGGTTCCCCAGGCTCACCACAGCCATCCTACTCCACCATAGTGCTCAACAGTAGAGGAGTGTGAGGAACTAGCGAGAGGTCACTCCCTTGCCCAAGACACAGCAGCAACCACATATAAGGACGCCTCAAGGTGAGGTAAGATGCACATTTCTGATCCACCCAGCAAGCAGCTCTGCCCAACAGATTCCCCTGAGGAACAAAGGAGAAAAATGTGCGTTACACCCTGACCAGAAGCCAGCCAGCAGCTCACGGTAACATCAGCTGTCATAAAACTGCAAAATAACCTCATGGCTTAGCCGAGCCAAACCCCATTGCTATTAAATTAATTTAGTAAAGCATACGCAACTCCAGTCAGAAGGCCCATGGGAAACACCCCAAAAGAGAGACATAAAGTTTTCTCAAAGTTGCTTGTAGGGTAGGTTAAGAAGGCCCTCCTTAGAGGACCATGAATGGTCATCTAAGCACAGGGTAGCAGAATCAGCTGTGATTTTGCTGGAGCCAGTTAGAATTTGGAGGCAAAAAATTCTCCTCATGAGATAAAGTGAAGTTGCTTAGGACCAGGCTTTTCATAAGAAGCAATGGCTTGATTAAGAGGAAAACTGAAAGATTTTAAAAGGCCAAACATCAAGTGTTTTAAAACAGCAAGACGAAACATTTGGAGAAACCCAAGCGAAAGTATCCCCTGTGCCTTGGTTCACATTCACTTTGACCCTCCATGCCGGTTTGGGGTGAGGAAAGAGTGAAAACGCTGTAGTTTCCTTGGCACAAGCAAACCCCTCCCTACAGGGTGTTTGACTTTACCGTGAGAGAGGTCTGAAGGCTTGCAGGGAGCAGTGCCTGCGTAAGGCACAGCTATGGCTTTCTCCCCACTGAAACCCAGGCTCTCAACTTAGTGCTCGCGTTCACTCTTCAGGGAGGCTTTTAACCAAAAAGAAGGATTAGTATGGAAAAAATGACTCTGCGGGTACTGCGCTGGAGTCCGGGGCTTCCTTGACTTATAGCGTTGGCAGAGCAACCCAAGCTGGACTTCAAAGTTGGACTCAGGCCTTGGAGACCTTAAAATCCCAGTGGGATTTGGGCCCCGCTGCCTGGAAAGGCTCTCTGCCAGGCTCCGAGCCTGCTCCTCCTCACCCAGGGCAGGGTTATTACTGCTGTTGGCTCCAAACCTTTCTGCTGGTGAGAGCAGTCATATTTTCTTCAGCTGCTGCAAGTCTCCCTTCCTCAGCTGTTAACCCTCACACCAGAGACAGTTGCGAACTCACAGGATACTTGTCCTCCCCCTTGGTGTGAATCCTAAATTTCTTTTGTTTCTCCCGGGAGGAGATGGAGAGAAGACAGCCCTTCTTCTTACTGCCTCCATGGCACAGGCTAACGAGAACACATGCCTGCTATTCCTTCCTCCGAGGTAAGACGAACAGAGCCCATGGCAGGCACGGGATGCCTGCGGCAGCCATCCTGCCTTTCTCCTCCCTCCACCAATGTCAGATCAGCGATGCTGTTAAAGCGCTGAAACCACTGTCTTGCATGGAGGTAACCAACACCGATTCACGGCCCTTCCACGGCGAGGACTGATCCAAACAAGCCAGGCAGCGATCAGTGCCGAGACCTGGACATGGGAGAAGCCTGGAAAGGCAGGAGAGGTGAAGTTTCCCAAGAGGTGAGGAAGAAATGGCGTATCTCTTCAGCGAGTTCATGAGGTTGAGACAGCAGTCTGTGAAGACGTGAAAGGATACGTGGTGCTGGGCCTTGGAGCAGAGGAGAGGTGTCCAACTGGCTGCCCTTTGAGCCAGCCTGGAGGATCTCAAAGGATTTCAAGATGAAAGGAGTAGCAGGCAGATCAAGGGGTCAGGCAGAAAGCACCAGTGCAGCTCCAGGCAGCCTTTTGCACAAATGGCTGAATGCAGACAGAATGAAGGCCAAACAGACAGAGAACAGGGAAGCCTGGACATCTGCCCAAGGCTACTGAGGAGCAGTCTGACCGGGAGGCGGTCAGGCCCAGCACCACTTCTCTGGGTTTGCTCTTGCAGCGAGAGGTGTGTGACAGGCATCCAGTCCATGCTGATGGACCTGAACGTGACCGCAGAGGAATGCTGTGAAGCAAAGGCATTCACAAGAGATGAAGGCCATGGTGGACATTTTGGTGATGATTACCAGTTTTTAAGCCTGTTGGCAAGGTTTGCAGATGTGGAATTTTCCCTGTGAAGTCATCTGATGGACCCGCGCTGGAGCCAGAACCTCACCATCTTCCATATAGGGAATCAAACCTTGTGTCACTCCCTGCCCCCCCTCCCCTGCCTTTCTAAATCCTGTTTAAAAATAGGATGTTTCTGAGTTCAGCCTCCCCTAGTGAAAACCATAGGAACAGTTGCTATCCAAAACAGTGTTGTCATGAGTTGTGTACACTGAAAGACTGTAAAAATGGAGTGCAGAAAGCCAGTGACCTCAGGAGAGGTAAAAATGGCTGCAAAAGTACTCCCTCTCAATTCAAACGTGCCTGCCAAAAGAGACAAATGCTTTTTAATTATTCGGCCCTCAAAGTCATTAAGTAGACTAGTACCAAGCTAGCTGAAGTCTGATATCTTTGCTTTTTTTGTTTGAATGAGCATACTACATTTCCTTCAAAAAACATCTTTGCCATGCAAAAGAGCAAAAGCCAGCAGTCCGTGTTTAATTGGGTCCCTGTATGTTAGGAGAGAAAGAGAAGTATGCAAACATGGGAACAGGGCCAGCGTTTGCAAAATTCATGAGAAAAAAACCCCACAGTCACTGCTTCCGCAGAAGCACTGCCTCCCATGAATTTATACTTACACAACCAACCAACAGAAGAGAAAAGCATGCAGCATGGTCACTTGTACTTAGCTCCCCTTCCCTTGTCCCTCCAGCAGCACAGGGACATCAGGTCTGGGTAGTTTCTCAGCCCGTGATGCTGTGAGATAGGAACAGGGCGGCTGAATAAGCTATCTGTAGTCCTTCTGTCAGTCAGACCTGCCTTGGTCAAACATTGCTCCTAGGAAGGTCAGAAGTCTGCAGGAAGGAGGAGCAAACACCCACGCAACTTCTCCTCCAAAGCAAAAATCAAGGCTGAATATACCAGTAGTAGGAATCTTCCTCTAAGGACTTCACACTCTGCGTGACTTGGTGCAGGACCACTGGTGGTGAGAGATTCCCTGTCGCTGCTGGCTCCTGAGAGCAGAAAAGCCAGGCTGGAAGAACTGAGATCTAGGATGCTCATGTTGCTCCATGCCTCTTGGCAACCAGACAGCCCATCGCAGCGTTTTCAGCCCATTCCCAGGAAGAGGGTAGGGGAGGAAGTCCCAGTGCCAAATCTGAGATGATGTGACCTGATGCCAGAGCCCCACAGGAACTGTAGGTGAACACTAGCTAGCAACACCACATGCAAGCTGGGCTGCTGTGGTCAGGCCTCTGTCCACCATAAGGCACTAGGATCGCACAACGTCAGAGCCCTGAGAAGGAGCTATGCGTGCAGCTGACTGTGTGTCCAACCTGTAAGACCAACGATTGCCTCTGGCAGAATAAGTGCTCTCCACTCTCAACACTGAGCTGTTGAGCAAAGTGACCTTGCTGTGGTTTTCCACTCAGAGACCTTTTCTATGTTGCTGTGAGGACAAGCAGAGTACAGACCACCCTTGAGTGAAATGCTTGGGTCTGAGCAGACCACGTTAAGCAGAACCCAGAACGAGAACAGCTCGCCAGCAACTGGAAGGACTTCCCAAGCAGAAAAAGGCTCTCAAAAGCGTTCAAAAATATCTAGAGCCCTAAAGCCTTGTGTGGCAACACCAAGAAAAGAAATTCTGTACAGTACGAAGTCTCCTCTTCAAACACAGACAAGGGACTGGCCCTGAATTTCTCAACAACCCTGAAACTCAAAGTTGTGTTCTTGGTTGTTATTTTCTGTTAAGCACAATCCTTAAACAGAGTGTTTTCAGCAGTGCAAGTAGAAACTATTGCAGCTGGCTTAAGCTATGGACAACCATTGTGAAAATGCCTATAGTGGGGCAAGTATTCATTGGGACCTATTTTCTGGAGGTTACTGCCCTCAGATATATTAGTGTTTTTCATCCCCCTCTGCTAGTTGTGCTCGCCTCTCTGCAAAAGATCGTCTGAACTCACCTGGCCAACATTTTGCTCCAGTTACAGCTGGAAAAAAGGACATCTGAAAATGTCCCTGGGGTGATGAGGGTCTCACCTTGAGAAAGGTCATTGCAAAATATAAACAGTAAAGAACAGGGGGCACTCACTTGAGCATGCCCAATGTGGAAATTTATCCTCAGCCAATTCTTATGAAGTAAACAAGCAAGAACACAATGCCTCTGCAAAACTGGTACATCTCAGGGTACTGCAAACACCTGAAAACTGGAATAATGTGTGCAGTGAACACTACTTTGGTACTTTCTTATATTTTCCTTGCTAGAGATTAAAAGACTTTCTGTATACGAATAAAGCAAGAATTCTCTGTTTCAGTAGTCCACAGACAAATCAAGAGCCTGTGGTATCAAACATTGGCAAGTTTAGAAAAGAACCTAGGGCTGGAAAAAAAAAAAGGCACTAGCAACTTGGGAAGAACTCTGGTGGTTTTTTAGGAGCCTCAGGAAAGGCTAAAAGTTAAAACTGGCCTGAGCATCTCAAGTAATGCTTATGGCTACACACACCTTCCTGCTTTTTCTGAAGAACTGGCTACTAGCACTGGCCATGACTTGGGAGCCATTGGTCCTTCTCACCTCTGACTCCTTGTTGGGTGACCTTGGAAATGTACTTGGGGTCACCTGGGACACCTAAAAAAGGGCCAGATATAGGCACTAAGCAAAACCGTTAAATTCCACGTCTTGCCTTGACCCTTCCCTCAGTCCTGCCTCTCTCTGAGCGCATTCAGACCCTCCCTGCCCGACGTGACATTTCCCCAGGTGTCAAGAGCTCAGAAGTACCTTGAGTAAAAAATGGGAGCAGCACTATTTCTCCACACCCTGCCTCTCCCCTACAGTCATGGCTCAGGAGAAAGGCATGTCTCTGTCCATCACACGTACACCATTTATAACAGAAACCACCCTGTCCAAGGACTGTTCCCGCCTTACTGGTGTGGTTTTCTGCCAACGTATTCTTTTTTGGGCCTGTTTACATAAAATCACTGCCTGGCTCACTCCAGTTTGTAGACATCTTTCTTCTGGAGGTCCTCAAACTGGACACTGTGCTTCTGATACAACCCTGCAAACACCAAGCAGAGGGAAACCAATCCTCTCCCCTGCTCCCGTCACCCGGGTGCGAGCTAGGCAGGAAAAATCACCTCTGAGGACTAAAGACATGTAGCTCCAGAACATCAAGGATACTTTTGGGCTCATCCGAAAACTGGAGTGAAGATGGATGAGCACCACCTAGAACTTGTGCTTAGAGGGGTGGTTATTCTGAAAGAGGGGACTGCTACATCTCGAAGCTGACAACCTCTGCAGAAGTCAGGGCAGCAGCTGGGAGAGAGGGTGTTCTTGTGGACACCAAATCCCTGGGAACATGGCCTCCAGGAAAGGCTTAGTCACTGGCAAAGATGCATCTGGGTGTTAAGTTTATGCTAGAATTATATTTGCATATTATCTATTCAGATGTCCCTTTCTTTCCAATCTTGTGTAATCTTGTTTTCTGAGTCCCTTAGCACTCACTGAAGACTCCTTTTTGTATTGAGCCTGCCAGTATTGGGGTCAAGATCAGCTAAAATGAAACTTACAGCTTTGTGGAGAGAGGGTGTCCTACAATCATCAGAAAAGGCAAAGAGAGGGGAGATGTTAGCTACAGAAACCTTGAGAGGATTCAGAGTCTGAGAAGTGGGTGCCAAATAAGCTGTTCAGTGGACCCTGAACAAATACCACTGCCAATGGTAAGATGGTGATGGGGAAGAAAAAGTGCCATCAGGCTGAACTCTGGGAAGGTGTTTCAGATGGCAACCTGAAGCCAGCACCCCCCCCCCCCCCCTCAGCTCTGTTTTCAGTCTCCTCTAGAAAAAACATTGGCTACTTTACAAGTTTGATATTGGCAAGCTGGTGAAAGAACTTGTGCCTGATTTGCCAGGTAAAAGGGGACCAGTTTGTAGTGATGCTGTACCACAAGGTCAAAGTCACCTGTGAAATAGTGCAGGCTCTAGGCCAAACACGGAGACAAGCCCACAATAGCATTAGCTGCCAAACTCAGAAAGCCTTTGACTGCAGCGTTATTACCTAAATTTAAGGGCAGCAGGACTGGTTGAGTTATTCATTGCAAGCAAACTCTCTGGCAAACCTTAGCCCTGCTACCTGTTAACAGACTGTGGGCAAACTGCCTTTCTGTTTACAGATATTTGTTACGCAGAAGTGTACGAACTCTTCATGCAAAACACATTTCAGCTTAGGAGCTGGCTGCCAGTCCTTTACTTCCGCAACTCCCTGCCCATGAGTTGTACCGTGTCTCAGATGACAGACTGGTACCCCTGCTCCCTGCAGTACCTGTGAGTCCTACCCATGGGCAGAAGAGTGACACAGCCCAGGGAGGAGGAGGATTCTGCCTGTGAAGTGTGTGGGTAGATTTCACCGTCCTTTTTTGCAGATGCTTATGCATGTATTTGCCCGTATCCATTTTCCACTCTTTCTCGTCTTCCTCTGGAAGATGATCCTCTTTCTCCAGTGGGGGTTTTTGCCTGTCTGGGGGAGCAGACTGGAGATGGTGCTGAGAGTCCATCCTTAGATGCACTTCTCCTACTTGCTGTCCCTCTGTTTGCAGCCAGCGCTCTGTCCCTTTCTGCCTTCAACAGTCTCCCAGCCATTTCCAACTCTCCTGGCTAAATAATCAAAACAAAGCGCTCCCATGCTTGTGGAAGAAGCTAGTGCTGTGCTATCAGTGTTGCAGGCACATCCCTTTGAAGCCTTGCATTACCCTTTCCAGAGGCAGAGCTTCGTTACCAGGGACAGTCTTTAGCACAAAAAACCTGCTTTCTGGGAAGAGGAAGGATGGGGCTGAGGGCAGCCCAGAAAGACTGGCTGCTCCAAACTTATGAAGGGAAAATAAAGTGCAAGAATACTTCGTTTTTTCTTTCTTTCTTATTTGAGGCATTTTTCTTTTTGCAGGGTAGGGCTAGTTCTCTTGCCAGCCCCTTTCACCTATGCTCAGCTATGGCAGTCTCTTGCAAGGCTGGGTTCACTGCCTAGCACTCTAGTTTGCTCCACTTGTTCTCACGCAGTTTCACAGAAAGCAGCTCTGTCCTGCTCATGCAAGAAGTGCCTTTTCATGTTCTACCAGTGGAAAGGAGACAACAGTCTCAGGCGCTGTGGTTTGTGCAGACAACCACAGAGATACTTTGGCAGGCAAAAGTTGCCCTGAGAGGGAGTGACACCTAACCCTGAAAGCACTAAGACAAGGCATCCCAAATGCAGCATTTTGCTCTAAGAAACTGAAAAGCTGAAATCCCTTCATCCCAGCTTAAATACTTGCACCGAACCATTACCAAAAAAATAAGCATCACACTTTTCTCACTTCAGCAAGTGCTTCAGAGACTCTTCCCAACTTTGAATCAGTTCAAGACTTCCTAAAGGTCAAAGGCTAAGCACCCCCGCTCTGCAGTTGAGGACCTTGGCTAGTAATTGATTTCACAAAGGTCGGCTCCTCCACCACTCTTGTGCAAACAGGCAGCATAGCAGAAGGTGATCCCAACCTTAACAATCCTATAGCAGCTGTCACTATTCATTTTCACTGAAGTGAAGAAACAGAACAGCTAAATCCAGATCCAGCTGTCTTCCTCCCATGCTTTTTGGGAAGGCTAGCAAGTGAGCCAAACAGAAACACATCCTCATTTCCCAAAGCCTTTGGTGTTTGGGAGATGATGTCTTGGCCTAACAACTGCATTCCCTCTCCTGGCTGCTTGAAATCCCCATCCCTCTAGCAAAGGCTCTGTGGAAGCTCGTATGCTGCACAGCAGCAGCACAGCTTCTACCTTGCAGCTAAGTCATATTAAGAGGCAGCAAAGACCAACGGGACAATTCATCCTCTGGGGGTACCTGTCTCTTCCTGTTAAGCTGACTGGGCCATGGGCTTGCTCCGGGGGCACCATTCCAGTGCCCACACACAGGTATGAGCAATAGCGCTACTGGAGATACCTCAGGTCTCCAGTCTGGCCTCCAGCTGCTCCTTCAGAAGACAGGAGGACTCCTGCAGGTCCCATATGGTATCTGCAGGCTTTGTGGAGGCAGCTCAGATACCAGAGGGCACCAGACAGCTATGTTTAGGTAACTAACTCTTTCCCCTAGCAGGCCCTACAGGTCTAATTCTTAAAGAGCTTAAGATCGGGTGAATTACGTGCTGTTTGTGTCAAGCTCTTCTGAGACAGGAAGAAATAAAGTGGAATTGGAAACAGGACTAGAGTGAAAACTATGTATCTGTGGCAAACCCAGCAAGCAGGAACCATTTCTAATCAACAGGCATCCTTCTGTCTCCTTGAGAAAACAGCCTCCTAGTTGGTCTCCATTTGCCCATTAAACTCTGCCAAAAGTGCACACTTCTTCATGCTTTCTTGAGATGTTCTGCAGACTATGTCTGGAAGGACTCACAGACTCCTTTTCCATTTCAAGGCCCGTCATTTGAGGTTGTAGTCTTCAGAGTGGATCACTAAACCTGTTTTGTAGTGGGACACTGCAGTCCCCTGCCATCCTTTGAGTTTGCCCTTACATTGGTAGATCCTGAAAGGATGGCTCCTCTACATCCTTATGGGAGATTGCCCTTTACATTGTGTGGGGTGCCAACAGTCCAGTAGGTCATCAGTGCCTCAGCAGTGTGCTAAGTGGTCCACAGACACCTTGCAACCCAAGGATTTGGCTGCATATACGCTCCCAAGACCACTTTTCACCCTCACAGGAAGCCAAAATAAAATGGATCAGTAGAGGATCCTGGCGAGACATTCTAGTGCTACTGCTAAAATCACTAGCAGCTATTGGTTCCCAGCAAGCTTTCAAGAGTAAGATAGCCTGTCACAGGAAACCAAGGAGCAGAAAACAGTGTCAGAGCTTGCTTTTAAAGCGGAAAAATCAAGCCATAAAGGAAAAAGAAGAGACAGCTAGAGAAGGTGACTTGAAAAGGTGACTTTCCCCCGAAGACACTGGACCAAGAATGCATTTGCATTCCAGCACTGCCTATGCACTGAAGGATCTCTGCTCTTGCAGCCACACTGCAGCAACAACTGTAGCAAAGCTCAAGGTGAGACCATAGAAAGTGATTTTGTTTAAAAAATCGCAAACTGATTACACTCATGCATACTCACATACATATAAACCAGAAGCACTGTGACATGTTTCCATGTGGTCAGTCCAGACTGCAAGCACCAAGGGTCCATGCTCTTGCCAAGATTATTTGCAATGAGCTGGAAGAAAAAAGATGCCAGCTATCTTCCCCCAGCCTCCTGAACTCTCACGTTGGTGAGCATATGCAGGTTTTGGATGTGCTCTCTGTACCTGTAGGAGCCCGACCTGTGATTAGGATCATCTTGTCCTGTCTCTGTGAATCATTAGGATACACTCACTGTCTTTTGTCTCCTTATCTCAACGACTAATTGCTCCAATCCCATTCTTTTATCATCCAACCAGCATATTTTTACACCTTGAGATTTCAGATTTGTCTTGTCTTGGTTTAGGCTGCCCCTTGTTCATGCCATCTAGGTATTCGAAGGAGCTGTAGGTGTGCTGTAATTTTGACGACCTGCTAACACATGTGCCATCAGCACCTGTCATTCTCATACACCTCTAACGCCTTCCTTCCTGTGCTTCTAGACACTCCCATTCCTTCTCCATTCATATCGATGTGTCTATTACAAATCTCAAGAACTCCTGCTAGCACGAAAGAGCTGAAGAGCAATTGCTGATGTTCCTTTGCAGTCATGACAACATAGTCTACAGGGTTTTACGCTGTCAGTCCAAGTGACCGTATGCACTCAGAGCTCTTGGAATTCTCAGCGCAAGAGCCAGGGCAGGCAGACTGCAGTGTCCCATTGCTCAAGAAAGCATTTGCAGAAGGTATATCCTGCATGTCCAGAGATGAGATGCAGAGCCAGCTGCTTTGGAGACCAGGAGCTTGAGCGCAATTCCCTCAGGCAAGGGCCCAAGAAGTGCTCAGCCAAAATCACAACAGCAGTTGCACAACCTCTTCCTCCAGTGGCAACCTACATTAAGATGTTGTCTACTGAAAAGAAACAGTAGAGGGTTTTGGGGAGGCAGCAGCTGAGGAGACAAGGCAGCTGATTTCCATTTCTAGCACTATCCTTACTCGCTGCATAAACTTGAACAGCAATTTAATTCTATGCCTGAATTTCATCCTCTTTAGAATAGGGCTAATTACTTCACTGTAAACTACAGTCAGTGTATAAAACTTACTACGCTTGTCCCTCTCCTTAAAGCAAGCATAGGGCTCAGTCCAACTGCACATACTTTTGGGAGGTTATGTTCTTGACATTGAGGGGCTGCTGAACTATGATAAGATGCCATGGTCAGGATCACAGCATAGGGAAAAGAAAATAAGAGGGAGAAGGAGAAAAAGAAAAGGAAAGCCATAGCCCAGACACGCACAGCACAGCTGGTGCAGGACAGAGTGGAAAGCTTGAACAGAAAAGCAAAAAGGGGACAGAAAGCAGTCAGTTCTACTTCAAGGTATGTTACAGACACTTAATCCTGGCAAAAACACCCACAAGCAAACAGAGCAGTGGTTGTCTGCCAGGTTGAAGGGTAGTTGGTGTGGATGGAGGAACAGAGGTACATGAACACAGTTCAGTCCATTCTACATGTGCTCCAGAACTCAAAGATGGAGGGCAGGGGGAAGCACTTTCAAGACATTTATATACTAAAAGAGAGATGACTATATGTACAAAGGGCTCTAGAGCATGGGGAATTGGCTGAGCTGCAGGATGTGCTTGAGGAGATTTTGTGCAATTTTTAAAAGATTATGCAGATGGCAGAAGAGGAGGAACAGATAGAAAGCTCCCCACAGCAATGGCCAGGTGGCTGCAGCCACCAGCTCAGATGTTAAACTGTGAAGCCCTTCCATATACAGTATGAACATAGTTGGACAAGCTTACTATACAGCCAGTGGCACACAGCCAAGCTCTATATTCTTCACCTCCCAGACATAAAAGCTGATGTTTCCACCACAGAGTATTTTGCTCACTACCACAGCTACACCAGGGGACCTGAATTAGGTCTGTGGTCTCTTGGCTCGGGAAAGAAGTTCAACAGCCTTGAACATGGCTACCTTCATTCAAGACAGAAGTTGCATCCAGTATGACACATCTACTGCAATCTCTACGGAAATGTTTCACACATGGACAGAATCAGCCAAGCACAGAGGAGTTCATTCACTCTGCCAAATCACTCCATTAAATGACCAAAAAGTTCCCATGTCTATGTCAAGCAGTATCCACCAAGGTGGGCAGGTCTCTTGGCTGGAGGACAGGAAGAAAGCATTTCGATTTTCTGCCTGAAAGGGAGCTAAATCATAGGCTGTCACAGTGATTCTGTTTTCATAGTGAAAGACCATTGTCTGAGGATCATTCATTTTAGAAGCCTTGATCCAACACTTCGAAGAACATCACCATCTCCCAAACTAAACTATGGAAGAAAACTTCCTGCTGATATGTTGAGGCATAGTGTTTAATTGACTTTCTCTATGGAGCTGCCACCATCTCAGCCTGATAATATCTTGCCCTGTGCTAGAAGATGCACCCCTGCTGGGATTGCTCCACAAAAACAGCCAGCAAGGCTGATCAAGGTCCTCCAGAGCTCTGCAGTGCCCCACCCCAAAGTGTTAAACAGCTACACAATGCTAAATGGTACACAACTACCACAAGAACGTCTTGCTCCGAACAAAATCCATTCTGTTTGTCACACGCTCCTGTACTTGACAGCACAAAACCACTTTCTCAGTACCACTGTGTTTCTTCTAAAGTGCTTTCAATTTCCCAGTCCTCCTGAAACCATATGTAGATCTCTTTATCTCCCCAATCCCTCAAATACAAACTTTTTAAAGATTTTTATAAATTTAAAAACATTATTTTCCTGTTTCAAGACCAACACAAAAACAGAAGTTTTCCATGCTTGAAGGCTAATGACAATCTGTCAGAAAAATCAAAGGCATTTGAACCAGCTTACTTGCTGAAAAGCATCACCAGTAAAGCACCACTCTACCTCCTCTACGTGATGCTACACTTACCAACGCAGCTCTAGTGTAAAAACAAATACCAATCACACATCTAACTTAACCGGCAATCAGTTTCAAGGTGACACTGTCTTTGCCACAATTTTTAATCTCTAATGCTGGCAGCAGCCGCAGAGGAGACGTGCATGTGATAGCAAGCATGAACGCACCATTAAACCATGAGAATTTGCCACAAGCTTTCTGCCATGACTTGTGAAGGAAACCGAGAGATTCTCCGTTTACTTACACTGTCCTCCCCACTGTTAAATGGCTGCAGTATTCAGGGATCGCAACACCACACTGTAAAAGCTCCTAACAAGGCAGAAGTCCCTGATCTGATATGGTTTCTGTAAGACCTGTTCGTAACAGTTAGGCCAGCAGCACAGACAAGATTACAGCATAGAGTACAGCTGCTTCCAGACATGGCGTGTTAGAAAATCAGTACGAGCAGGGTCAGGGAAGGAATATTTCATGTCAGCAAAACAAGCAAGAACACGGAGCAAGCTAGTAAATTCCAGAGAAGCCAGCTCCAAAACCAGGAAATTTGAAGTGTTTGGGAAGGGTCTGAAGAAGAAACACGCCCCTGTGGCTCTGCAGATTAACAGGGGGAAACAAAGCGCCAGCATAGCTGAAGGAAACTGCTCCCAAAGATCTGCAGCATGCCAACGGACGGGCTTTGCAGGCACCACAGCAATTCCCTCCGATGCCGGATAAGGGTGCCTGATTTCTTTTTCAGCCATGCCCCACCCAGGCTTCTCAGCTCAAAAAAACGCCCCTTATCTACAGGGCTGCCTGTTTACTGGAGACTGCCAAGTGTGGTGACCTGCTCTATGGGTATTACTCTCAGCAGGACACGGCTTAACTTTCCAAACTAACACATCGCAAGACACACTGTCGGTAGGAAAGAACAATCAATAACGAGAAACGGAGTCCTCTGAAGAGTAAAGCTGGCCTGAAGGCCCTGTCTGTGGCCAAAAATGCATGGAAAATTCCCAGTTAACTAAGTGATCCCAGTGGCAGATTTAAGACTACGGAATAATCTACAGCTTGTTTTTCCCCTTGACGGGTTTTCACAGAACCAGAGGAGTTGTTTGGAAAGGAGGTGGGGAGGTCTCTTGTCCAGCCTCCCAGAGCCATCACTAACACAAGGTCGGGGGGCTGGCTCCGTCTTCCCTCTCTTTGTGGAGGACAGCAATATATGACTATGCTATCCCCCAGATTGTGCTTAAATACAGCCACGTTTAGCGCAGAAGCAGTCAGTCACCCCCTCTGTACATGGTGTTAGGCATCCCAAAAAGCCTGTTCTCAGAGTCCATCAACTGTATTAAACACTAGGACTATACGGATAGGTATAAGCACACACCTGGCCTACCCTGCTTAGACCGGCAGTTGTTTCTCCTTTCTTTTTAGGTCTCTATCATCTTAGTCCATATCTGCATGAACGGAAATTAATCACAAACGCTCAAGTGTTTTCAAGTGAGAAAGGGAGGCACTTTGAGTCTGGCTGCTACACCTGTCTCTAAATTACATATAAAGCGCTTTCATGCTGCTCTGAGCATAAGTATTCAACTACTTATCGATTCAAACTATGAATTATTATGAAATAAAGAAAGGAACACAGCAAGGAGACCTCCAAATCACACTGTCTGCAGTCATAAGTGAAAATAAGTGATGCCCAAGCGTGGTGTTCTGCTGAGCATGTAGCTGTCTGGGAAGGTGTGCCATGCTTCACGGCCAGCCTGCAGCCCAGGACCTGCGCACCGCCCCAAAGCTGAACACAAGCACGATGAAGCAATTCCTGCTTATTGGGACATCTCTGGCTCAGAGGTCCATTTGGCTACGTGTGCTCTTTAAAAATCAACATCGCTGAAACAGGGAACATAAACAAAGGAGGTCAGAATCACCTGCAAGTACTTTACCAATGCAAGATCATTACTACCATTCACTTCAAATAGCAAAATGATTAGCAACAACTTGGCCAGGAAAGTAGGCAAAAAACCTCCACTATATATCTGCAAACAGCATCATGAGATTTACAGTTAATATGTGCACTCGTGACCACACTGAGTTAAGATCGCAGGAGCAGGGCATGGTACTAGCCATGGGGCACCCCTGAACTGAGTGGCCACAGAGGAGACAGCTGCCTGAGCCATGCAATCACATCCCTAATCACAACACACCCAGAGGTCACCTCTGCTTGTCATTCATTCAAAAAAGGCTTTCCTCCATGTGAGGCCACTTAGTGCAAAGCAGTCACACTCCTTTACGGAGCACACCCCGGAAGCTACTTCAAGCTTTTCTCCCACAACACAAAGTCCTCCAATTTAAAGGGGGCAAGAGCCAGTCGGTGTTGGGGGCTGCGAATGCACAAAGACCAAACTAGAAGGAACCCAAGAGAGAAGCGACTTCTCATCCTCCAAAGCCTTGTCTACGTCCATACTTGCAGATCAGCACCCTGTTCTCCATCAGATGAGCAGGAAGGCCTTCTAAAATGAAGTGTTAACCTGCTTCCTACTATGGCTGTTCAGCTAGGCCACAGCTCAATACAAGGTAGAGCAGAAGCATGGACTGACCACCACCTTGCTACTTCACGTATGGCCATTAGGGGAATCCTTCTGGTAAGCTGTCACTGTTACCCATGAGGCTGTCAAATATGAAGTCCTTGAGAGTGGGCTAGAATGGTCTTGGTTGCAACAGAATGAGGTTCTATACATTTAGCCTGTTTCAAAAGCCTCCAGTCAGTAACTGGATCTCTTGACACCTATCCTCCACAGGTAAGACTTCCAATATCTTTTTAAAGGACTGGTTTTTTTTCCCCCCAGGATTAAAAAGAGCATACAAAGATCTTACCTAACACAAACTTCTTTTCAGGGGAGGCAAAAGTTCACTAATGGAAGAAAAAGGGAAATGGAGGACTTAAAAAATAGCTTTGGGAACTGCAGGGCAAGAGAAATGAGTTGTCCTTTAGCGAAGCTGTGGTGAGAAAACACTGCTTCCGCAAGGTCACGCAGGAGCAGTGAAGGCCTGCAGTAAAGTGCCGAAAGCTCTCCAAGGGCACGAGAACCACAACTCAAAGTGAACTGAGGTTTTTTTACTTGTTTCCACTGCTGGGAGCAGCCCCCTCCTCATTGCAATGTTAATTTCCAACAACATATGGAAACAACAACCACCTTGTTAAACTACATTATTAAACTACCTTATTATAAGACAAGCACAGGCGGGAGCAGTTTCTATGGACAACTGACCTGCTGAGACTTGCCCCTGTAGCCATACCTCACTAGGAGGTTGATGGGAGGCTACAAACTGTTGTGACCTCTTCTTCCCCATGCAGCTAGCGACATTTGCTCAGGCATTTGCTCATCAAGACAGAGAAGTTATTGCTCTTTAACCTGTCTGAGAAACCTTTCTTCCCCTCTAACACAACCCCAAGATTCTGTGAATCCCTCTCACATTCATAGAAATACATATTAAGAAATCTACTTGAAAGTGCTCATGTTGAAATTCATCTGCAACTCCTTTGTTTAAAGTTCGCCCGTGTTTTACAAAGGCTGTCTGCAGTAGCGGTAGAGTTGCTAAAGTACAGCTCCTGAAATGTGAAATTAAAAAAACCCAACAACAAAACAAGGCCTCTTACTGTATCAGCAGGTGGTTTTTTTTCTGCATAAAAAAGAGATTGTTTCTTACATAGTTGTCAATGAATTTTTCCAGCATGGGATGACTCCTCTAATAAATAAAAATAGTCATTACAGCAGAGATGCACTCAGCAAGCTTCTCTGGATGAACAAACGAGATCAACCCGAAAAAACATTGTTTGGCTGAACACGAGCATCACTACTAGAATCACCATACCACGTATTTTTTTTCCCCTCAAATGCCTCCTTCCCCTTTAATGTGAAAGCACCCAGGAAAATTTATCCCTTTACTGAGTGTTGTGAACTAGTCACATTCATGAGATTTAAGCCACCTAGCCATGGCAATGTTGCTAGTTCACCAGAGAAGACTAATCATGGGCCATGCTGAGACCAAGACCCCCAACACTGCTGAAGTCATCTCATGCTTTATAGAGAATTCAGTACCTGACATGTTAATAAATACCAACTTGGTTTAATAAGTTTGTTTACATTTCAAGTAAACCAACAAACATTGATAAAATTCACTTCATCTCAAAATCACAGAATGAAACATTCTGTGAAAATAGTTACAGCTTATAGTTTGACATTAATCCAACTTAGATAAAATAGTATCTGGAATGATTCCACTGATTTCTGCAACTCACTGACAAAAAAACTACTCAAGCAGTAAACAGAAAACAATTATTAATATTTAACCTTACCTCAAATTATCTTTTTGAAGTTATTTAACAAAAATAAACAACTCTGTACTTAAAATAAGTGACGTAAAATTACAACAGCTCTTCACTTATGAAGGCTGTAGTATAATCTGTAACAAGTAAAGTTTTTCATTGGACTGTGAGCCTGGTTACAGACCTGTAAATAAAAGAACTAGTGACAAAGTCTATGATACTGCCAGCACCCCACAGGGAGATCTGCTGAGTTAGACTCAATTTTATCACAGAAACATTCACCACAGTAACTCAGAGACAAAAAAAAGTACATTACCATGGTTCTTCAAAGAGGAGGATACTATGGTTGCTAGAGTGAAAAGCAAATATATAATTAACAATTTGTACAAAATATAGGCTGACAAATAAACGGTATTTTCAGAGTAAGCATATCAGAGATTTGGATTTTACCCTTCTGAAAATACATCAAGTATTGCTACAGAAAGAAAGGAAACTGTGAAGTTCAACGAAACTCTACAAGTAGAACAAGTATTTATTTTCAGAGAAAAAATGAACATCATTTTAAAGCCATTGTGGCTGTCTTAATCTGTGACTCTGGAAAGAAAACTGCTTCACACGTAGGAAGAAAGCAACTGAGAATTAACCAATACTTCTCTCTCTTACATGAATATTTTCGTTTCCATTGATCCGCTTTAACAGTCAGAAGAGCAAGGGGAGCTGGGAGGAGTTTGATTAGCCAAGCAGTCAATGTTCTCAACAAAGCCTTATTATGAATTGGTTATTTTGTTTCCTGAATCTAAGTGGCAGAAAGAATGAATGAATTATAATACAGGGATACCAAACTAACTTTTTTTTGACTAAGAGCAACCAAAATACATAATTCTGCTTTTCAGAACAAGCCATTCTAATGCAGAGCTGATCACATCAATGTTGTACTTCCTAACAGCCCATGGAGACAAAGCAAATTAACACTTTGGCCTCTTTTGAATATCACCTTATCTGGGGCCTAGGAAGAAAGCAGAAGCAGTTGTTAATAATTAGATGTGGCCTTTACTAATAAAATTGTATTAATCTTCCAATGTTAGATCTTGAGATAAAGGCATAGCTTCATGGTGGCAGAGGTACAGGAAGGTACCAAAATAGTTAAGCATGTCTTTAACCATGAACTAGAAGCTTCTTGTTTTGTTTTACATAACAACCTGATAGCACAACATTTTGACAATCTGGCATGTTTTGAACTTATTTTTACTTCACTCATTTTTAAGTCCCAATAGCTGACAGTGTCTAAAAGTGATATTAAATGAAGTGCAGCTATGAGTGTAGCAGGAATAGGAGATACTGAAGAACCTTCTCTTTTTAAATACAGGTTAAAAAAAAATTACTATCATACTGCATTAATGGAATTTTTATTCAATACACAGCTCTTCTATTTGATGTGGAAGCAGAGAAACATGTCCCTTAAATAAAAAAAAAAACCAAACCAAAAAACACAGTACTTCTCTACTGCTTTAG
Organism: Calonectris borealis; assembly: GCF_964195595.1. NCBI lineage: Eukaryota > Metazoa > Chordata > Aves > Procellariiformes > Procellariidae > Calonectris > Calonectris borealis. The sequence continues at coordinate 50,848,671 of NC_134315.1, forward strand.
AATTGATGAACATGCTCCCATCTCTCCTAGACTTTGTAACGAAAAAAAAAAAATTACCAGCAAGAACCCTTAGAAGAGTGCCTTATCAGGAAAGGCCAGCCCAACCACTTGCTATTTCAGTTCTTCCAGCAATGTCTTATTCGTGTGCAATGAATAATCAGATGCTAGATATCATTAGAGTATGGCATAGTGAATAAATACTACCCACAGGCTGGGGTGGAACAGCAACGCGCAGGCCCAATTGATCTTTGCATGTGTTTAAATTACAAGTTCTTAAAAGCTTAACACTTTGCCTGGATTCCACATATCAACCTTACTGCTAGAAAAGTTGCAAACAACAACAAAAAAAAATCATCAGTATAAAAAAAAAATTGCTGTAACACAGGCTTCAAAGAGCAAGAAGCTTCCACACTCCTCTATTTCAACAGAGATGATTAGTTAAGGTGCTTTCAGATTCTGCATTGCAGACAGGTTGGCAGAGGTGGCTGTTTAATAAGCTCTTAACAGTCTTCAGCGGGTATCTGAGAGCAATTCCTAAGGCAGAACCCCCGAACTGCTAGTTTCTGTAGCGGGGCATCTGTGGAGCAGGGGCTCCCTCTAAGGGGGCTGAGGAGGAGACTGTCATAAGCTGTCCAGCATGCATTCTCTCATTCACTCGCAGTTCACAGCCATCCTGCAGCATCCTTATCGCTATCCTTGCAATGTTTTTAGAGTCGTCAAGTCCACTGTGAGGTCTCCCATCATAATTCATGCCCAGCTTTTCAAGCATGATTGTCAGCTTGGTCTGGCTCCTAGGAACCTGATGGAGAAAGTGAACCACATTCAAGAATTAGGTTCTGTACCAAGTCTTTTTAATCTAACACAGTGCAGTAGAAACATATGCAGATTTTAAGCCTACTTAAGTCACATACTACTTTCATGTTGCCTTTTTTCAGATCACTAACAATTTAATTTCAAAGCATATTGGTGAGACAGACACTTTCATTTTTACAGAGGAGACATAGTCAACAGGAGCTTGTCTAGACTCAGGATAATCTCAAGAGCCTCTCACCATTACCAGCACCAGCTCAAGATGTGCCAGTGCTGGCAACGGTGGAAGCCATGGCCTAGCTAGGTTTAACAAGCTTTATAAAAAAAGGAATTACCACCCAAAGTGGCATTGCAGAGGGAGTCAGATTTTGGTTTTCCTTTTAAACGCTAAGCGATTAAAGAAGCACCAGTCTCCTGACTCCCACTGACATTGAGCTTCTGAATGCCTCCAAACACCGCAGGAACAGATCAGCAACACCTATAGCAGCCCATGTTTAAATGGATGACCAACAGCGTGAACAGACAAGGAAGGTTAACTGACTTATCCATGCAAAGTGCTGCACCGGCAAATGCCCCAAGTCCTCTCTTGATTAACTACTAAATATACATTTGTGCTTTGGAAAGGTCAAAGAACAACAAAAGGATAACTTTAAAGGAAAACTTTAGTTTGCTCTCTTGGTGATGGTGGTTGGGGTGGGGGAACATGGGACATGACAAGTTCCAGGATATTGCACCATACTACTGGATTTAATAGCTAGCCAGAATGGTGACAACACAGTTGCAATATGCAACTCCAATAATAACACCCACAAACTGGGCAGGGGAGATATATCTGCAGGTTGTGCGATATTGCACAGGAAAGTTACAATACATTCCTTGTCATTGATTTTATCTATTACTATTACATAACAACAGATTCAATAGCAGCACAGCATAGCTAAACAGAAGCACTGAACAACTCTAAATGCTACAACTGTTTGCATTTATTAAAAAAAAGAAAAAAAAAATCACAAAAAGCAAAAAGAAACAGATTCATTCTAAGTTACAATCTTCATCGCCTTTGATGAAAAAGCACTCACTGCTCAACAGAGAAGGAAAAAGAATGTATGTCTAGGTTAAAGCTGATAGGACTAACAAGACTTCTGTGTTCTTGCATGTTTCCAACAGAAACGGTCATGCAGAGGAGGCACAGTAATAGAGGGAGAAATGGAGCAACCCTGTAATATTTGCTCAGCCCAAAGTAAAGCTCTTCTCTTATTAAATGTTAACCTCTTTTTTTTTTCTAGAGGTTACCTTTAGTATGAAAAAGCCCTTCAAGAGAAGATTGTCAGCTAGGCTGAAATCATATTCAAACAAATGGTTTAGTGTAGACTGACTAGGAATTCGCTAGAATCTCAAATAACTCATTTTATGGTAATCTGACAGTGAAAGAAAGCAGCAATATGGTCCAGCACTGAACTTGGTATTACTTTTCTCTTGACAATTTGATCCAACTGCAGATATGTCCTAATCTGCAATAATGCTGCCCAGAGGAAAAGGACCTGGGGGTGCTGGTTGACAGCCGGCTGAACATGAGCCAGCAGTGTGCCCAGGTGGCCAAGAAGGCCAACAGCATCCTGGCCTGTATCAGAAATAGTGTGGCCAGCAGGAGCAGGGAGGTGATCGTGCCCCTGTACTTGGCACTGGTGAGGCCGCACCTCGAATCCTGTGTTCAGTTTTGGGCCCCTCACTACAAGAAGGACATGGAGGTGCTGGAGCGTGTCCAGAGGAGGGCAACGAGGCTGGTGAAGGGCCTGGAGCACAAGTCTTATGAGGAGCGGCTGAGGGAACTGGGGTTGTTCAGCCTGGAGAAGAGGAGGCTGAGGGGAGACCTTATCGCACTCTACAATCACCTGAAAGGAGGTTGTAGCGAGGTGGGGGTTGGTCTCTTCTCCCAAGTAACGAGCGATAGGACAAGAGGAAATGGCCTCAAGTTGCGCCAAGGGAGGTTTAGATTGGACATTAGGAGAAATTTCTTTACTGAAAGAGTGGTCAGGCCTTGGAACAGGCTGCCCAGGGAAGTGGTAGAGTCACCATCCTTGGAGGTATTTAAAAGACGTGTAGATGAGGCGCTTAGGGACATGGTTTAGTGGGCATGGTGGTGTTGCTTTGATGGTTGGACTCGACGATCTTGGAGGTCTTTTCCAACCTTGATGATTCTATGATTCTATGATCTTTCTCTGTTCCCATTACACTGTCAAAAGTGGAGATATCTGAGGGTAGTGGTGCAAATTAGTTTTGTAGTGTACATGAAAACAGGAAAAAATAATTGAAAAATCAATACAGAGTCTTTTCAGCCAAACTACTTCAAAGACACACTTGATCTGAGAGCACCAGTATGACATTTTTAGACAATCCTTCATGGAGCATCTCCTGATTCTTAAAAACAAGATTAAAATCAAAATGCAGTGGATTATATGATCTTCAATTAGTAAAGTGAGATCTGGGCATGAAGCACATTTGAAAATCAGACCCCAGGCGACTCGTTTAAGTGCTATAATTTTATACCACACAAGTAAAGATGACAAGCACAACAGGACATTCTAGACTTTTAAACCAAATTTTCCCGCAAGAGAAGCAACAATCTGTACAAACCTTATAGAAGTTCCCATATGATTTGCGAATATTGATCCACTTTTTGGCAAAAGAAGGGTATTTGATACGGCTAATACGGCACTGGATGTTCAAGAATTTACTCATATCCCAAGAACTTAAAAAGTCAAAAGAGAAAAGAGAAAAACATTAGTAAGATGAAATTCACATGCCCTGCGTTCTACATATTGCACAGGTAGCATAAACAGCTGTCTTTTCTTTGGTGGTCAATAGAAGGAAAATGGTTTAGGAAAAGCTCTTTTGCTATAATCATGGTAAAGAATTTTTTAATATGAATTTGTTAATCATTGGGAAAACAAATAATGACATGAGCAAGATTTTCACTAGGATGGTGTCAGGTCCAGGATGGTTCAAACAAAAAATAGCACGCCAACTTCTTCACCTACCACATCTACTCCAAAAACTGCCAATAAACTAGATGCTTACAAAGCCCTTGGGGAAGCAAGTGACACCTTACATTTTCCCGATTACTTGGGTATGCATATGTCTCTCTACTTAACGTAGGTTATTGAACCAAGACTGCACTTAGTTTTAAGAGAACCAGACCTTTATGGAAAGAAGATGAAATGATAACCCTATGCACTTCTAGACCGCCTTCCTGAAGGGAACCACTCCAACAAGTTTGTAAGCTTCAAGCTAAAATAAAGCCTTTTTTCCCCCCTCTCTTGCAGCTGTCTACACAATCTCACCTATATGACAGATTTCACTGCACCTATTTTCCTTGAGGAATTTCACTGAGGGGACTCCCCTGGAAGGGAATTCCAGACGCATTCTAGGACCAGTAACATAACCAGTCTTGCATCAGTTTTGCTTTAGCATTTTCTTTTTTTAAATTCACTGTTGCTTCCAAAGATAGAAACCTAATCATAGGTAAAAAATTAGTCAAATAGCAGTATTTATCACAGTTCCTTAAATTAAAGTTGGAATGACATTATTTTAACTCCTTATTTTTAAGGTGTACACGGATCTAAACTGTACACCTCAAGTCTTGTGTGACAGCTTTTAAACGGCTTCACTGTTCACAGTGGACACAATCACATTTCAGAGATACAGGTTCTTCATCAGAAAAGACCTGTGATTTATAGTTGTCCAAATCTCCAGGAATTTTGAGAAAAAAGACTCATGGCCAAAAAAATTTTCCCACTTGGTAAGTTGGATTAGTTAAAAAAGGTTTCGTTATGTATCCATTCATCTCCTACGATGCATTATTTTTCAAACCGCTCATATTATAGACTAGAATATTTATTTGTGTTTTACTTGACAGAAGTGTTAGGAAGTCATACTAAGATCCCCCATGCTCTTTTTTCATAAACTCCAGTTTTGTTTCGGGGTTCGTCTCCCTTTGGTTCGACACAGTCATTGTAACAGAGCGGCACAGGACTGCCTTTTTAATCCAGCACTGCAGAAGATTTACTCAGGCAAACGAGCAACATGAAAATGCATCATTCAACTCAACATGGCTAATGTTAAAAATTCTCTGGGCTACTTAAATACCTCCTTCCAAGAGAAGGAGGAAAGCAGACATGTTAACAGAATAGTAATGTTTCAGAGCTAAAAAGCAAGCATCACCTACAAAAAAATTCCGGGGCCAGTGCTATATAAGATAAGGCTCAAAGAGTATCTTTCATCGTATAACAAAGCTAAGATCACAAGAACAATGTTGCATCACAGATATATCAAGATCTCAAGATCTGTTCACTGTGCAGTCATTAGGGGACTTGATGTTCCATGCAGACCTTGTGAGAGAGCAAGTTCAGGTGGCAGCTGAAGGACTAGTCAATCCCTCACACACAAAGCTTGTCAGAGCTGGGACCCACCAGAGCCACAGTCCTCTAAGCCAAAGCAGAGAGCTTTCTGTGCTAGCCACTTCTCCTTCGATAAACAGCACAATCCATTATTGCCTTCTGGTGAAATATGCAGGGTGTATTAACAGTAACACTAACACACATAGGATACAACACAACCACCACACATCTCTGAAACCTCGGATTCAGGAAAGCATTGGAGTTGCTTAGAACTGAAATTGCACAATGTTATTTTCAGGTATTTTGTGCTGTATGAAAACTAGACGTAAACAGAGAATTACAACAACAAAAAAGGATAAAAAGTCTATTCAGTGTCATTTAGTTGCATACAGAAAGCTAGGAAAGAAACAGTGCCATCTAATGGATTTAAGCTTCATTTCAAATTGTTCAGTTCAGCTTTTCTGATTTTCCCAAAAGCTAAAATTGTAATAAAATGGCAAAACGGCAATGTCATGATCCACCTTTAACAATACTCTCATAAAGATTAAATGCTGTTTTGCAGTTTTAGATCATGCTGAAGGTTACGTAAGGACATACCCATCTGTCAACATGGAATAGCTATACTTTGTTCCCAGTTCTCGCTGTCTCATCCACTCTATGACATTCTGTAGAACTTGAGGAAATGTATCAGCTTTATCAACAATGTCCTAAGAGAACCAAAAAAACAAAAGTGAGGAGCATTTTTTCAGAAAAAAAACCAGCATGAAGTGTAAGAATTATATTGGTATATAAGCACTCACTGAATCACTCACTAAGTTGGCTTCACAAAAATCTTTAGAAACAGATGACACATTAAAATAAGCAGACAATTAGACAGATTTTTCCAAACTGAAAAAAAAGCACCACAAAAGCACCACTAAAAGAGCCAACCTCCAAATCGCATCTATAAAGGTAACAAGGTTAGTCAGCTATTGAACTTGCATTAAAACCTTCGAGCTTGCTTCCCAGGCTCCTGCTCAAGTCACTTGATCACAAGCCATTGCCATCGTAAGACTCTAAACCCTTTAGAATAAAAATCTTAGAAAAGGAACTGATGCAATTAAAAAGGTGCTTTCCTCTGCTAAAGATCAAGTTTCTACACACGGATTACAAAGTGAATGCTTTTCCCTACAGCTCTTTACAAACACCTAAATGACCAACTTATTGAACTCAATTCTGTGATAACTGGGGGGGGGAAAACAAGGATTATGAGAACAAGCCTTACAGAAAAGTTACCATGAAAGATTACCAGTCTGAAAACATCAACACCACATCTCTTCTTCATATTTTTTCCTGAAGAACCAAAAGTGCAAATTACCTGGGTGATTCCTGTCAGACTGATGCAGAAGTTTGAAAGCTTGGGATTAATTTCTGGCTTCACGTATTGCTGAAAGGTATCCTCCTGTAATCAGAGAATCAAACACTCAGCAGCAGCACGCTAGGTTGCAACTTCTTTGGCTTGCCCATAGCTGAAAGGCTATAGCGACTACTTGCCCTGCTTGAGGCAAAAATGAGTGTGCACCTCCCCAGTCAATATGAGCGCCCTGACTGGCCATCATGAGATTCCCAATGGGATGGATGGATGGCTTTCCAACTGGAACACATCCTTCCTCCCAGCCAGTAGGCACCGAAGAGCAAGGATGTGGATGTAAGAGGGGAGAAGGACAGACTGCAATAAAGGGGAGGATTTGGGAAAAGGAGAGCATGAGTAAGGAAAAAAGAAATGAGAGGCATGAGCAAAGCCTGATGTTTTCTAGGTAGTATCTCTAAAGGCTCACGTTTCAAGGAGGGCAAGGAAGGCAACCGGCCGCACATCTCAGAGGCTGCATGCAAATCGTACACCTCTGGATGCCAGCCAGCCAGAGATACACACAATGACCTCCCTCTGGGAAACTGAACAGTACAAGAGTGAAGACTACATGCAAGTTTCATAGAAAAAAGAAAGCCCCAAATCCCTGCTGCTATACAAAACCTTTTGGAGGAAGGAGGAAAAAAACCACGCTGTTTCCTACTACTCTAAGGGTAATAAAACAATCTTTGTAATCTTCGTAATCTGCACAATCCTCTCTCTGCAGTTAGTCATACGTGCAGCTACACTGTAACGTAGTATCACATCCTCCTCCTCTTAGAAGTTCTTGATAAATGAACCATTAGTCAGAGGAGTGCAGACTTCCTCCATTTCACTGAGCCACTCAGTTTCAGTTACACAGCAAGTAGTTTTTCCTAAAAGAAAGCTGTACTGGAACAGAGCACTTGAGGCTGCCAAATGCCTACTAAGTATGTTTAAAATCAGGTTACACAGCTGTCAATCTGTCAGGTACATTGTGGAAATAGTCTAGCCCACCAAGAAGCAGAGTTCACTCAATCCCACTTTCTAGACCTCTGCATTAGTCTCTTCTAGATGCCTCACACAGGACCACAGAATTTGCTAATTCTTGTTTATGATGAATCCCGTGAGTCCTAGAAATAGCTTTGTGGATCTTAAAACAGGGAAAGAAGTGGGGGTGGGGTGGGGAGGATGACTGAGAAACTGGAAGTCCCTCATATCAGTAGAGGGAGTCAACTGCAGGAGCATGATCTATTCCAGATGCTCTAAGAATAGAAAGAAAGTTTTGTTGGTATGTAAGAGGCACAGAGGATAGGTCTTTATGGGGAGGGGAAAAAAAAAAAAAGTTCAACATCTACCAAAAAACTAATCTAGGCTTCCTGAAGCAAAGAAGTTGCATCGAAGGACAGAATACTGACACAGTAATTAGATCACTTACTATTTCCAGGGTATGCGTGTTCAGTAAGACAACAGGAAACTCAATTATTTCATGTGTGAATTCAGGTGGGTTTCCTTCTTCACATGTTGCTTCAAAGTCAACAACACAGATGTAGTCATAGTAGCTGTCTCCATGAATGGGTTCCTTCTGCATCAGCTTCTGTTTCTTGTAATAGTTTTTCAGTCTCTTTTTCAGCACATCTTTCACCCCTCTAAAGAGATAAGGAAAGTGACAAAGATTACACTCTCATTTAATTAATTATTTCACCCTTGTAGAACTGAAGCTATATTTAACATTTGAAAGTTCATCATTTATTAACCTCATTTTGAACACCAGCACTTATGGAGTCTGAATTCAACTTTATCATACAGTTAACGCTCTCTTATCTGGGATACCCCCAACAACTAGAACATCTGGATAATATCAGTATTTGGAGACAGACTGGGAAGCACAGTGCAGACACACTCTGCAGTCATCTCCAGCTCAGCAAGACTCGGTAGCCGAAGCCTTTGCAAAGCCCAAGTCTTTGCAGATTGCTCCTAGATAACTTCTGGCCCTGGAAGCAGTACTGCTTCATCCGTATTTCCCTGTGCCCTCTGCCTGAAGCGACTGATGCCGGAGGTATTTCTGCATCAGTGGCACAGATAATGCAGAACCCAGCTAAAACGCCCACATTTTAAATTTGTCTCAATTTAAATTTAAAATTGAGCTTGAGTAACTCAATTAGAGTAAAGTATTCAAGATTTCAGTTGTCAGAAAAACCTCCTGGTCAAGATCCTGCTTTTCAAGAGGTTTTTGGCTAACACAAAAATTCACAGTGGCAAATGATTAAAGTTACTTACTGCATCTTTTTAATACAAACATTGTAATATGCAAGTGCAGGTGCCAGAACTGCCATGTACCAAACCAGAGCTGAATAAACAAGGACAATTTACTCTTTAAAGGAAGTTATTTTTAAAATTACACGTTGCAAATGAAATCACAGAAGCCATAAGAGCTACTTGTAGCAAGTGGTATGATCAGAAAAGCAGCCCACTGATCCAGAAGAAAAAACTGGGATCAGACTACTAAACCTGCATTTGACAACATCAGCCCCTTCTGCAAACACAGGTAACTCTTTTCCCACCCTGGTTTATTAATCTAGTTTAATTCAATGACCAGTTCATCCAAAGTTGAAACAGTATGGGAGCTGACAGAGGAGAAAATTACCTTTTTCTTCATCGAACCTATAAAAGAAGTTGAAAGAGGAGATGATGTTCTATCAAAATAACCCCAAGGGAAAGGATGGTGTGTGGCAGTCTGCTCAATTCACTACATTAGAGGTGATGCACTATTTGTTTACACGTAAGACATATTCTGACCAACTTAATTGAAGATATTGACAAAAGAAGTCTAGCTTAGCTAAAAGAAAAGTTCAAAACTTCCTACATTTACAACTGAGTAAAAAACACAAATAGAAAATTAATAACCTAGGAGGAAACCATCAACACATAATTTACTATTTGAATTCTGCTTTTTAAATCAGAATAACTGCTGAATAGCTGTACAAATCTAACCTGTTTTACTAAAAATCTTACCAGGTAGTGATAAAATTTTTTCCTCCTGAGGAGCCAAAGTAATTTAACTAAAGGAGAAATTAAAAAAAACATACAGCCAGAACATCTGTAGACAGACAGGGTGGAGGTGGCAGGCTGCACTTTCCACCCACACCATTTTTTTTCCCCTTTTATTCTTTTCAAATGAATCTCTGTTCCTTCCTTTTTTTTTATTCTCTCCACATCCTCCCTCAACAGTCACCTTCTTCTCTAGAAAGCTAGATTCTCCTTTCAGACTCCATCTCACCTTCCAAATTCCCTCTTCCTCCAGAGCAGTAGCTTCTCACTTTGCTAACTCCCCACCACCACCACCACCACTACTTCCTTGTAACTGTTGCCAACAGAAACAACACACTTTGTTTTTCCCAGCTGACCTTCTTCTCAACATCTCAAATTTGCCTGGCCACAGCAGTATCAAAGGGTCTTGCAGGCCTTTTCTGATAGAGCAGGAACCACTCTCTTACATAGCTAGCCCTTCCCTCCTCAATGAGCACAAATCCAGTTTATAGGACACCCACCTATTCACATCATTCTCTCTCACCTATTCAGATTAGCAAACTCTCCATCTAAAGGTATCTGTGCTCTGCATTGATTAAATTCTGAGCCCTATCACCACAGAGGTTCTATCCAATATCAGATCTGTACTGGGTACAGTAAATAAAAACACGTATGTTCTGAAGTAAGTTTCTATACACTGATGGTCTGCAACACCACCTGAGAACCCTTGTGGTCCTTCAGACCTATCTTTTTCCCTGGACCAAAAACATCTTGAGAAGTAACCTACTGTTACATATTCTTTCGTTTCTTTGCGTTACCAATTAAGACAGCGCACATTTCTGATAACACATTAAGCAGTATCACATCCTACAACAAAAGCTGCATCAAGACTGCACATGAAACAACTGGTGGCATGTCTGCTTTTCACTTTGTGGTGTGTTTTCAAACTTCAAAATAATCATCCCTTATGGCTCCACTGCTCTCAAAGATAAATCAAAAGGTTTACAAATCAGCCTAACCTGGTTTCAAGCTTGAACTCTGCAAGTTTACTTCTGAGCTCATCTCTGGTCATTCTGTTGATATAACCATTGGTTACAGCAATTTCTTTGTAAACTGGATCACTGAAGTCATTCGAACTGGCAGTTGAGTTTTTCCCATTAGTTTCTTGATCACTGATCCTACAATGCTGCCTACCCTAGAAGAAAGAGAAATCCGAAGGTCATTTAAGAAGCCCAAAACAAGAAGCTATAGCGTTAAAATTTACGTATCGTTTTGACCCCAAATGCAGTAAAACATCACACCGTTTCACTCATGATCAAACTGACCGAACTAGCTTACAGACGGGTAAGAAAATCAATACTGCTCTGAAACACCGTTTTCCTTCTCACTTTCATAAAAACCAACAGACAGAATGAAGGGATACTAACGCACGTCTCTGAAGTCATGCCAAAAACTAGCTCTAAGCGACAAAACCTGAACGCGTGGCCCAGTTTCAACAGAAAAAGTTAGTTCTCCAGTACGAGCTGGCCAAACCTCAACGGGCAGGAAGAGGTTTCTCTCGGTACCTTAACTAACTGACGCACGGACAGACAGATGTCCGGTACTGTGCAAAATAAACAAAGCAATAAATTAAGAGGAGAAGCTAAAGGCGCTTTGACTCTAAACGGTTATTCGCAGCCTTTGTGGGGCGAGCACACGGCGGGGCCGGCCTCCCCCAGGCCCGCCGCCGCCGCCACAGCCGCCGGAGCCTCCCGGGCCTCGGGCGCAGACGGAAGGGCCCGTGGCACCGGAGGCGCCCCCTCGGTAACGCGGCACTCGGCCCGCCCGGGCAGGCCGCCCTGGGCCCCGGGAACCCCGAGGGCCGGGGAGGGCGCGGGCACAGCGAGGCCAGGTCTGGGGAAGGCAGGCAGCGGGCGGCCTCTGGGCATGCGCGGGGGGCAGCGGCGGGCCGGGGGCGCTGGCGCATGCCCGACGCGGCCAGCACCGCCCGTACGGGCCCGGCGGGGCCGCCCGGCGCCTCCCGCCGCCCCAGCGCACTCACCGGCGGGCAGGCGGCGGGGGCGGGCGGCGCCGGCGCCTCGTTAGGGGCAGCCTGCGGGCGGTTCTCCTTCTGCTCCTCCATGGCGGCGGCGGGGACGGCGGCCCGTCGTGGGGCGGGGAGAGCGCGCGGCCCGCCCCTGGGCCGTGGGGCGGCCTCGCCGCCGCCACCTCCCCCCTCGCCGGGCCGCCGCGGGCGCTGGGCTTCGTGAGACCCCGACAGCTGCTCGGCCCCGGCCCCGGCTCCCACCTTCCCCGTCGGGGATGAAGAATTGTCGTGGGCATATGCCACGCGTGCCCGGCCTGCCTCACCCCCTGCCTGTCCCGCCAGCCCTCGGCCCTGCTCCTCTGCGGCAGCTCCTCTGCTTTTATGCTCCTGCCATCAGCTCTCCTGAGCTTTTGCTGAGTAGCCTCCTGGTTTTGGGGTCACAGCAGCTTTCTGGAAGCTCTGGCCATGTTATGGGGAAAATGCACTGGACAGACACCTTATTTATGCTTCCATGTTCCTCTCCTGACTTTGCACAGGGCATCCTAAACACGGATCTGGGACACCCATGGGGTGCAGGTGGCCAGCTCCCAGCCACCAGATTGATTCAGCTGGCCCCCATCCCCTCCCTGCCCAGGGAAGATGCCTCGTGCTCTTCCCCATATTCCTTAATCTGCAGTCAACAAGTGGGGTGGGGTGGATGGCAGGAGACACATGTGAGCCCTCTGGGTCTTCTCAGCCATGAGTGAAGGCAAAAGGAGGAGGCCTCTCCGTCCATCATGAGTCGGTTAATTTTCTGCTGGTGTTTCCCACAGCCCTGGAGCGCAGTCCAGGCACATACTCAGAGATTTCCCTTCTGTCCCTCAGCAATGGAGGCTGATGCATATGTGGCACCCACCTGACTGATGCAGGCACCTACATCTGCCAGCCCCTAAAAAAGCCTGGCATCTCCTCATCTGCCTTGCGGCAGCTGGGGCCCAGCCACCCGCCCTCAGCCTTGCCTCCTCTCTCACTCTGGCACGCCAGCATCCTGTTGCAGATGCTGCCATCCCGTCCCCTAGACCTGCTGCACAGCATCACTGTGTTGGTTGGGGTTGCCACAGAGGTCTGTCTTGTCTTCTCCTCCAGATGAGGGTGGTGATGGAAGTGGGGTCACACACAGCTACTCGGGGCTGTGTGGGAGGGGACTCGCTCTCTACTTTCCATTCACCCTCCTGGCACTCCCGCTGACACCCATGTTGGCAAGCAGAGGGCCATCTGTCTTACTGCTCTCCCCTCTGAACGTGGCACTTGAGCAGAGTTCGCAGGGAACCAAGCTTTAAAAGAAAGCAAACAACACGGTACCAATGAGAACTGCTGAGCTGCCTCACAAACCCACAAAACACCCTAAACACTATAGGGAAAAAGCTGTTCCCCAGAAATCACCTGCCTTGCAGAGTGGGCAATGGTTCACAGATGTTAATTCAAACAAGGGGCTCCATGCTTAGATTCATGCAATGCCAAATCTCCTGATGATTTGCTAACGGTGTCATTTGCTAACGGTGCTCCTAAAAGCTCTGGCTCCTAGATTCAGAAAACCCCAGATGTACAATTAGGTGCAGACCCTTCCAGAGGCAGGGCCCAAGGAGGCACTGGAACAGGAAAAACAAATCAAACAGCCAGGCCTCTCCTTGAGATTGAGATCACTTTTATTTTCAGTCGTTTTGGCGAGGATGTGTGGGCGAGTGTGGGTGTGGTGCGTGTACATCTGGGCATGCATGTGTGTGTGCGCGCAGAGTCCTGCCCAGTGATGTAGATTATATGAATACCTGCAATTACAGTCCATGAACTGAGCCATGAAAGCGCGTGATGAGTGCTACACTGAGGCCCATTTACTTGCCTCTTCTTGTGCTTACTGCAGTGCAGCATCTCCACCTCCCCGCACTGCCGTTACCAAGGATGCCAGCCCAAGATCCCACCCAAAGGGCACGGGAGGAGCTGAGCTCTGGGATCTGGCTCTGCAGGAGTGAGCCGGTGGGTTTCCACCTCACTTAGTGAGCTCCTAAATACCATTTGCAGTTCCCTTGAACACAACCGTATCCGTCTCCTCACAGTGAGGAGCCCCTACTGCTCTGACAAATTTTAACCACCTCAGAGGTACAAAGGGGAAGGGAACAGGGACCCCATGTAAACTCCGGCGCTATAGCACAGCCAAGCGCATCTTGGGTTCCTGGGAAAGCAGCACCCAAACACACTAGTGAGTTTTCACAGCCACTGTGGAACTGTAGCATGGGGGATGCTGCAAGGGAGATGTCCCGTGCTTCCACAGCCCCCAGTCTCTTCCATCTGATTTGAGAGACCACAAGGCAGCTTAAATCCCAATCTGGTCTCTATTTCTGTTTAACTTTAAAGCTGAATCCCCCAAGCTCAGAGCAGAGGCAGAATGCAGAAAGAATAGCATTGCCACGAAAGGAGACTAGTCAAACGCATCCTGGCCTTGTGGCAGTTGGAAACAATCTTATTTCTCTGACCTTTTTGCCTTTAGCACAGTTAAAGCAGAGGTATCCCGTCACCCAGGACACTCTGCAGTTGCCACAGGCCTCCAAGTACCCCTGCAAGCCCTAAGATGAGCTAGATGTGCAGCATCACCCTTCAGGCTTCCTCTCACTCTATCTCTGTGATTTGTGTGCTGCTTAGGGACATGCAATTTCTCACATGTTACACAGACCCAGCAGAAGGCAAAGCTGCTATCCTGGGAGTTTCACTTGGACGGATGCAGGTTTGAATCCCAGGTTTTGCTTCAGAGCCTAACACAAGATACTCCAGGACATGTTCCAGGTGCTGACAGTCCTGCAGTGCAAAGCAACTTGCCAGCTCTGCTTCCAAACCTGTCTGCACCAGTTTCAGTAGGAAATCAACTGGTCAACAAGCACGGGATCTGCAAACCAATAAGCAAAACCAGCGCAGTCCTCTCGAGTGAAGTAGGCATCTAGTACCAGGAGATTCTCCTCCTATTCCAAAGGGGTTAAATTCTCTGCCAGCTCCATGGGGAGACAATTGATGCCCCAGTACTTTCTGCCCTCTTCATACGCTTTCAGTAAAGGCTGCAGGATGCTCCGCTGAGGCCTTAGTCGTTTCTAACAGTTCAGTAACTCTCCAAGCAGGGACAAGAACAGGAATATAATACATGCTCTGAACTCGGGTATCTCTGCTCTTAGGGCACTTCCTTCAAGTCCTCTTTCCTTGTAGCTTGACTCATGAAAAATGACAGATCCTTCAAAAATACGGGGCCCTCATCCCTGGGGCTCAGGGATGTTAAGTGGGGTCTAACAGGCAGGAGCTCAGTAAAGGGACACCATGTGCAGAGAACTCCAGCATGCATCCTTAAAAGAGAGCAACTGCAAAATCAAAAGAACTACCAGCCACTTGGCTTAGTTCTCCTGCAAAGATCTCCCACCTGGCAGTTGCAAAGGGGAGACCTTTTTGAACTGCATAGAAAATTAAATGGCTTTTGCATATTAAAAAAATACAGATGAAAACACAGTTACACCAGTTACTAAACAGTGGGCGGATGAGTGATCACCATTTCATATTAAATAGACCCAACTAGACTGATCTCCATACTGCCACACTCCCGGCATTACAGCTTCAGTGCACACAGCAAAGTGCCTGTGAAGGCCAGGTAATGCCATGCTCCCGCTGAAGTGGCATGCCCCGGCAGGAGGGCTGCGGTCCCAAGGAGCAGGCTGTAAGACGTCTGTTCTGTCCTCTCGCTCCTTCAAAGCTCACGCATCCCAGACCAGATGGGCGCACTGGGAAACAGGCCTCCAGCTGGAAAAGGATTCCAGTTTGTGGTTTCTTTACAACGTGGTTTCCACGCAACGTCACAGCAACAAATCGCTAGTTTCTTCCTATGGAGAACGGAAAGAGAGAGGTGAGCGGCAGCAAAGAGAGGAGGAGAAGGCTGCCCAGCACGGGAGGTGACAGTAGGGAATGCTCTAACATAAGTTCTGACTATACCAGGGCCCTTCATGTCTCATGGGCAGCAAGACTCCGGACAAGGGAGTTTCCTAGCACTATTCCTGACTCCATTCAAAGATCTCACCTCCCTTCCACTCCCTCCAGCCACCACAGGCAATTTCTAGTTCCCAATTTATCTACAGCAATACAGAAGCACAATCAATTAACGTTTCTCACTGACATAAGAAAGGTTCAAATACCTACTGCCAGAGGTGGCAGGTCAACACATGAAATCTGAGCCCATGCTCTCTCCTCAGCTGGAATGATACCCTGAAGAGACATGCAGCTGACTGAGCTGCCAGCTTTTTTTTTGGCAGCTTTCCCCCTGAAGTGAGGCACAATGGCTTCTTCCACCTGGCCCCTGCAATCTCCCACTAGAGTGGATTCTGCCCTGCATTTCCCACTGTTCCTGCCAAAGGGGATATTTGCAGCCCTGCACACAAGGCTGGTATTTGAAGGACAAGAAGCCAGGAGAATGTCACCTGTGCAACAGCAGCAGGTCCCAGCAGGATGCATGTCACTGTCTTTCACTGGTTGCAGGCCTGCCAGCCTGCATCCTGGTGGGGACTGCCTGCCGACCAGTACCACCCATCCCAGGTCTGGGGGAAAGGGCCTCTGCCCCATGCCTGCCATCACAGCCCCAAGGGTTAAGAGCTGTACATTAACACAAGCATTTTAAGTCCCTCATCTCTCAGTCCTCCACCAGCATCTGATGAAGGGATCCTGGCTCTGGAAATGCTTGCCTCCTATTTGATTTACACTAAATCAACTACTTGCATGGAGCAGGACTCATATAGCCCAGTTATCAGGGCTCAGCTGTAGGGCACAAACTGACAGCAACATCTTAGAAGTCCTCAAAACCACCTAGTCAGGAGAGAAATCAGCACTGTGGTGCCAGTGCTCAGCCTGCCCTTTTCCACATCTGGTCCAGGGGAGAATGGCTGCCCACAAAGCACGGCTCCAGGGCCAGCCTAAGGGGATCAGGGCCAGTTTGCACAACACAGCCACATGCTGTTTCACTAGATCTCCACACAAAAATGCCTGGGTGGCTTTGCTAGGAAGAGGACCCAGGTCTAGGTTTCTGCTGCTCTAGTGGCCACAATGTATGGACAGTACCGCAATGGCAACTCCAGAGCATCCAGATGTGGCAGACCATGAGCTGTTGGGGGCTAGTGATAAGGAAGAAATGGCAGGTGCGGGGGCATGCTGACTGCCCTTCTTCTGTCCCTGCGTGATTACAACACATCCTTACCGCTTCATGGCACAGCGTATGTGAATGCACAAGGCAGGAAACATTTCCCAGCCTGCTTCTCCTCCCGCTCTGCCGGCCACCACCCAAGCCTGCTGTGTGGGACATAGCCAACTGCTTTGCAGTGGAGCAATTTTAAAGGCTTCACAGCATCAACCCCCTCCCCAACAAAGCCTTGGCCAACTGCCACAAAACTCACTTGTCCAGGAACAAATCCAGGGAATCCCGCTACAGCTCATTTCAAGAGACTTTCCTCCAAGCAGGTCTGAATTAAATGGTACCAAGAATATTTTTTACATTCATCATGAGATCCAAATGGGTTTTTAACACGCGATCAATGGGTCCACAGAATCCTATCCCCAGTGCTTCCCCTCTGGCCAGTGGCCCTGCCATCTGCAGCAATCGTTTTGCTTCATGCCTTGTTGTTGTCCCCGACCTCCAGCTGCCTGCGTCCACTCCAGCCACAAGGCCCCCACCTGGGAGCTGCCCCTGCCCCACGGCGTTTCAGAGTCCAAAGTCCCATCGATCCCCATCAGCATGCAACTCCACAACTGGAGAGATGGGAGCACTGCAGAGCATCAGCCATGTTCTGTCCGGTGGAAAACCTTTGGCACCAGCACTGACGATTTATCTGGAAGAGGAAAGGATAAAGAAAAAGTAATGTAGCATGAGCAGCAAGGTTCATAATGATGCATAACCTAAGACACACAATTTTCTCTAGGCTTCTAAATAGGGAGGATGAGGTCTTTAAAAGTAACACAGGCCTTTTTGAGAACACAAGTTTCCTGCCAGCAGAGTGACTATGAAACTGGGACACAGTTGTTAGACGCTGTGGAAGGCAGGCTGGAGGACAGGAGGACAAGTGCACACGCATAGCCTGACAGCACAGTACAACAAAAATTGCAGCCTCAGGTTAGAAATGTGCTGTGCCAAGTACACACACAGGAGGACCAAATGAATAGACAGTCGTGACCTGTGGCTCAGTATCAGGGCAGCTACTTTGTTTCCTGCTCCAAGGTGGGCACTTCAACTTCACCTTTGCAGACAGCTCAACAGCCATCCATCACCGAAGCTGTTCTCCAGAAGGATGAGCATATTTTGGGGTGGGAGGGTACTGAACCGAGAGAATAGCATCCAAAGCTACTTTCAGATACTGAAGTGAAAGTAACAGGTATCCACGTGCATCACAGCAGCAGCCACCAGCAAGACCTGGCTTGCTCCTCTAAGCTCCCTGCCAAATTCCCCTGCACCACTCCAAGGAGAGCAGGCCACAGCTGCATTTCTGTTCTGCAAGAAAACCTATGCATCAAAAAGCCAAGGCACTACTCTTTTTGTGAGTGTTGCTCCACATTTGTTCCCACCACAACACAGCTCTGTTTTCCAAGCACATCCTCACCCTGTGGAGTGAAGGACATGTAGGCTATTGATACGCAGGAGGGCAGGGCTTCTGTCCAGAGGGACCTCACCAAGTTGGAGGACTGGACAAACAACAGTGCTGTGAAATTCAACAAGGACAATTGCATAGACCTACACCCAGAACAGGACAACCCCATGCACCGCCATAGCCTGGGGTCCTGCTGGCTTGGGATCTGGTGGAGAACACATTGAACACAAGCCAGCAGTGCATCTTTGTGGCAATGAAAGTCAAGCTGTAATAAGGGAGACTCAGATGGGACAGAAGGAAAAAAGTTCTGCCCCAGGAGAAGAGCGTAACTCTGGAGTCCAGAGAGGTGGTGGCACCTCCATTCTTGGCAGTCATCAACCCTTGCCTATACAAGGTCCCAAGCAACCTGACCCGGCTGTGAGGGTGGCCCTGCTTAGAGCAGGGGGTGGACAGAGACCTCCTGAGGTCCCATCCTACCTAAACCTGACCATGATTGTATTATCTCCTGATCTGTCCTGCCCGCTATTTATGTCTTGCATCTGCCACAACACAGCTCAGGAAACACCTCAACCCGTTTTACTGTACCTCTGATCCTTTGAGCGGGCTGTCTATATCCACAAATAATTAGAACTGTCCCCAAGCTGTGGGGCTGCTACCTTCCAGAAAAAATGCTTAGTGAGGGCATGTTTTATGTAGGCTTTCTGGTGTCTACTGACAGGGGAATGGGGGTCTGCTTTCAGGTCTCACTTGGAACAAGGGCTGATCACAGTAGGAGTGGGGGGGTAAACCAAGGCAACATTAACTCGCTCGCTGCCGTTCTTGGGACAGATGATCTCCGTCAGTCCCTCTGGTCTCGGCTGACTCAACAGTTCTCCTGTGAATAAGGGAAAAGAATGAAAATATTTAAGCATCAGCAAGCCAATTTTTGCAATTTTTGCTTTTAGCATGCCCTTCCCCTCCCCCTCACCAAGTAAATGTCCGTGACCGATGCAAGTGAGCACTGTAAGAGGGCTTACTGGTCCTGCAACCCAAGCAGGTCTCATCCGGGTAACCATGGTGAATGTCCTGGTGATTACAGCTTTGAGACATGCTGCTCCACACAAACGTAACATCTGCCATCTTTCCTGTCTCTGCTTTGAATCACTGCACACAGACTTGAGAGCTCCTTAGGGATTCATAGCATCTAGATGGAGCGTAATGAGATGGAGGTTTTAGGAGTAGGTGTTTTAATTAGGCTTTGGGGGCAGATGGGATCCAGAAGTTTACCTTCAATCTCCATGAAAGGGAAGACGCTGACCTGTAGCATCAGCAGGATAATTGGTAGACAGATAGAGAAAGCTACAGATACAGGCCTTATTATTCACATCTGCATACTACAGCCGTGGGACTGCTGCTGTGTCCTGTCAGGGTTCTGCGCCACACTATACTCTGCTGAGCAGATCCCAGCACCCCGCCATCAGCCCTTCCCTTATGGAGGCCATACTAGCTCTGCGAGTCAGTAGCAGCGGGGGGCTCTCCACCACATGTCATCCCTCTGCTAACAGAGTTGCGTCAGCTTCACTGTTCAAGTGCTAAGTTGGCAGCTCCCCACCGCTGGCACC
The DNA here is from genome assembly GCF_964195595.1 of Calonectris borealis. Taxonomy (NCBI): domain Eukaryota; kingdom Metazoa; phylum Chordata; class Aves; order Procellariiformes; family Procellariidae; genus Calonectris; species Calonectris borealis. The sequence continues at coordinate 50,868,530 of NC_134315.1, forward strand.
CTTGCAGCATGTAGTCCAGGGCAAGACGCAGGTCAGTAAAGCGAGAGGGGAAAGACAGGTGCCGAGATGTGCCCAGCTCCGAGGATCACTTCCCCAACAGCTTGCTCAGAGCAACTCAAGTTTCCTTCTGGCTCCACTCCACACATGACTGGCCCCAGCAGGGCAGATTCCTCAGCCATGGACATGCAATCTCCTCGGCGTAGTCCAGCCACAGCTTAGACACCCAATAGCACCAGGAGCACCTCTTGATACCAGTCTGGCAGGTAGGGTCTGCTCTCAAAGGCAATATGGGATGGCAGCATCCATGCCCAGCCAGGGCTCAATTCTTCTGCTGAGCATGCCCACATCGGTGCCGCACGGCCCTACCCAAGGCAGAGGCACCAGGCCACAGCTGGCTTGTGCCAGCTACATCAGTGACTCCCTTTACAGAGGCAGGCCAGCTATAAGCAGGCTGCAGTCACAGGTCCACACAAAACTCTCTGTACCCATCAATCAAGCAGCCACCGTGAGCTGTCCCCACTTCCACTAAAACACTCAAGACATGGTCCTTGGACTCCCCTATTTTGAAATGCACTTGCAATAAATTCCTCTGCTGTTAAACAAATAACATCAGAAAAACATCTCCCTGTGTCCAGCTGTGATTGCCAGCCACACCAGGAAAACCAGAAAAGAAATCACACTTTGGAGAAGTACTGCCCAGCCTGTGCAGCAATGGCACAGCAGTCAGCCCCATCATGCCTGAAGCCCCCCAAATGCCGCTTCCCTCCTCTCCTCCTCACACAGTTTCTCTTCTCACTTTCATGACAAAGCAGATCTAAAACCCCTTGGTTTTTCCAAAGCAAAACCACATCATTTGGTAACGTGAAAGCAGAGGGGAGGGCTTGGCAGGAAACATGCACATACACAGTTCCTTTTGAGAGATACCCTACCTCTGGGGCCAGTAGTTCCAGTTTGCCCCCATGGTCCGCAATCTGAATTCACATTTGGTTTGAATACCTATCCTCGTCTCACACCCACACTCAAACCCGAAGTGGCAGAGCAGCTTTTAAGCCACGTAGACACGTCTCCCAAAACAGAAGAATCGTGATGGTATTTGCAATTCAGAGTCAAATCTGCAAGGCAGTGTCCTCAATTACGTGAGCTGTCACAAATTGAAAAGCAGCATTGCATCCCATCAAGCACGTACGCCACAGGGTACACTCCGTGTCCCAGTGATTCCCAGGTTTCCAACCTCAGGTTGACTTCCAAACTGCAGTATTGCTAACAGTACTGAAACACTGGCTCTGAAAGATGAGTCATAAAATCAGTGTACCATTAGGCGCTTTAAAGACAGGGCTAATATCCATTAGATCTTAAACCAGAGGAGTGCAGTAAGACTAGTCTGTCTGCTTGAGCCTTCATTCCCATTTCCATCTCCCCACTTCAGGAATCCTTAGATGGAGATTTCTGAAGCAGAGGAGATTGCTGCAGGGTAAAATAGATGCCTGATCTGCAGGCAAACCCCTTCCTGCAGCTCTTCAGTCAACCCTCTTTTTCTTTATGGCTTTACCTCTAGATTGCCTCTGGGATAAAGCTCACCTCACTCTCCCCAGCCCCCATCCACACCTTCTCCAGCCCCACTCCCATCTCCTGCTGACATACACGCTGCTCCCCAGAAGAAAGACTTTGCTCACAGTTGCTCCATGAGACATATCACGCACCAGGTGGGCAGGTCATCTGTGCATCCTCCCTATTCCTCCCCCTCCCAGCTACGGGATGTCCCACTGCCTTCCCACCATAGCGTTCTCGTCCCCTTGTCTTTACAAACTGCTCATCTTTGCTGCACAAACTCATCACCGTACTAAACCAGCATAACTATCTAAATCACACTTCACATCACTGCTAAATAAAGTCAGTGCAAATCCCATTGCAATATGCAATCTTCAGAGCTGTAACAAACTAGCATTGAGAGACTGCTTGGATGCAACTCTCCAGGCCTAGAATCTCTTGGAGGTTTCAGAAACCCCATGTTTCTATTGAGAAATTATTCAAACTGCAGGAGATTAGAAATAAAAGTCTTCAGGGCTGTGGCAGGGTGGGAAAGAGGAGATCAAACGAAGTATTGCACTGATACAGAAGAAAAAGTGAAGGGCCTGGCATGCAGTGGTGTTTGCTTGGTTTAACTGTTAAGTTTAAATGTAGCTGGAGCAGCCCACGTCTGCAGCACTTGTTCTGCCCCTATGTAAAGACTAGCCAGTCTGTATTTTGATTGCACATTCCTTCATGAGCATGTCACAAATTTTACTGGAAACCTCAGTCCTGCCTGCCCCCTCTGAAAGGTTGCCCTGCAATAACACACACACACAAACCACGAAGCTTATCCTAGTCTCAACATGGCCTTGGTTTTAATGTTAACTTCCACAGAAGCCACTAAGGTTTTAACCAAAACTCCAACTACTTTGTCTTAAGGCTAAAGACTAACAGAGTTGAGTTTTTGAAGAACAATCCCATCTTCCAGGAGACAAATCTGCATCACTAAGATTACTCATCTGATTTAGGACCATGAGCCCTATTTGCAAAGGCGCTTTAATGCTGGGTACTTGCTGACCAAGGCCTGATTTTTAGATGCATCTAAGTCCCAGTTCAGGTGATAGCAGACAGGCACCCACCAAGCCTGGTTAAAAGCACCTGCAAACAGACAGCAGATGCTTTAGAAGATGCTCCTTTGCTGCCTCCAATTTACAGTGGAACAAATGGTGCAGAGGAGTTGCATCTGTCCCATGGCCACCCTCCTGGCGTTTTGGCACAGAAACAGGTCTCCACAACTGGGTAAAATGTGCTGTACAGCAAGCCAAGGCTGAGACACAAACCGAGACCCTGTCACAAAACTACCATGGTTGGTTTTGGCTGCAGCATAAGCTGGTTTGTAAACTCCCCCAGGCAGATGGGAGCAGCAAGTCATGCTGTCCACACCATTTAAAAGAAACCTGCTACACGTGGGTGGTCACAGGCAAAGGTAGGAACAAACCTTCAGCCATGCCCAAAGCTCTATCATAAGGGCCTGTTTCCTCCCAGCATTAGCCAGCTCACCCGAAGCAGATATGTGTGTCAGCAAGATATTCTTCGCTGCTGCTGTTTTATCCCAAAACAGACACAGGCACGGCCAACTTTGAGCCGCTTCTGCTGGGTTCCTGGGCCAAGCCAATGCCTGCAGCCCGTGAGGATAACTGCATGTGCCAGACAGAGCTCAACCATGTATCACCACTCAGTGCACAGAGAAGACATTTCTACCGCCATACATGCCCAGGAACACACAAAAGCATAGGTGTACAATTTTTTGTCAAGTACAGAGTTAGACACTCAGTCCTCGATTTACTGTGATTTGCAGAGGGATGCCTCCCTCGGAGCCCATGCCAGCGATCAGACCCATGCGTGCTGCAAAGCACACTTCACTGACCTTTAGGAAATACCCATGAAATGCCAGATACCCATGACGAATCAGAGAGTTAGGAGGGACGCTGACAGCAAGAAAAGCGAGTACTTGCAGGAGTGTTTGGTTACTCCACGCTGGCAGCTAGACAAGCCTAGCTGTAAGCCTACTTGGCTGTCTAACAGAGAGAAGGGTTTTGCACACAGGGAGGAAAATCCCATCCGGACCATTTGCGTTCACACAGTTCCCACTGCCACGGGCTGTGCTAAGTGGCACAAGGTTCCCTGTTAGTGTGTCAACAATCTGCAGCAAGGGCACATGGGCGAGAAACTCTGCTCCAGCCTGCCATGCCAACTCCTTTCTTTCAGAGCTCCCAGTAGAACACATTTGCACAGTATCAGCCCGATGGTGTTTCTCATTTTCATGCTGTCATTCCTGCTGTTAGGATCTGGCCTCCACTGAGACAACAAGCAAGCAGTGGATGAGCAGGACCCTGGCCCTGGCTCTGCAGTGCTGCTTCTCTTTCTTCAGTCTGCTTGGGACCTTGAAGATACATCGCCCATGCTTCATGCAGGGGCATGAGACAGCCGAAACCAAGCTGTTCCTACATCCTGCCCTGCCTCAGCACTGTCCCACTCACTCCACCCCATGCCCCAGAGCTGTTCCAACCACACACCCACTGTTTTTGCAGCCCCACTGCTCATTTGCTCTCCTACCCCAAATCCCTTCTCACTCTTCCTCCTTGCTGAAAACCTTCAGACACCAACCACTGCAAGTGGGGTTGGCAGGAGATACCCTGCCTGAGCATCTCAGCCTCAACTGCTTTTCTGTCAAGCCTCCTTTGACTAATCTTTGCTCGTTACATCTCTCTGCGCAGCACCCAGCAGTCATGCCTTCAGAAAAGTAGAGACTAAAACACTTCAACACTGCCTGCGTACCAAAAGCACGTGTCCCATGCTCTGTTTCCAAGAGCAGTCAGAAGGCAGGGTTCACAAGACAGCCCCAGGTCCCAGGACACCCCTCTACTTTGCATGCAGTCCTACCCCCTTTCATCCATACAACTGCAAAGAGATCGGGGTTGGAGAAGCTGCAGCTTCTCTGCCTGGCTGTTAGTTGTTTCGAGGTTCAACAGCTGGAGCACTTACACAATTACATCAAACCTGTCACAGAGGCAGGATGAGTTGAATAGCCATGTGCACAGATTTCCCCCTCTGCTGTAAGCATAGGCAACACCCTCACACACCAGGACTTTGCAGCCAGCTCTACAGTAGACGAGAAATCTGCCAGGAGTCTTGGCAGAAGGAGATGGTGTCTCACACCAAGCCTGCTTCTACTCCACACCATTTAAATCTTGTCTTCACCATTCTCAGCTTGGATGAAATGAACGAGTTGCTTCCTGCAAATGTTGCTGTGCACGACGCATAAGCTTATTCTCAAGCACTGCGCACAGAAAATACTGCTCTGTATTGGTATGAATTTTTAATATGCTCCTCACAGCAGTGCCTGCATGTCACACGCAAAAATATTCCCCAGAAAGTTAGAACTCTGCACTTCCCTTGATTTATTTCTGGAGTCCTGAGCGACCTTATCTACCTGGCCTGCTTGGAGCAGGGGACTGGATAGAGACCTCCAAGTTAGGACTTCATTTTCTTCTCACTGGAGGCTATTCTCCTGGCTGCAAACACAACAAAGATAAAGAAGCTGAAAGCAGAGACATCACAAAAGGGAGCAGAGCAGGGTGAAATCCACATTAGGAACAGAAAGTTTCATGAGCCCCACTTTGCAGTCCCGGTTAAAGGAGCTTAAAACTAGCAAACAAAAACAACAACAAAATTCCCAGCCTGTGAAAGTGCTCCAGTGGGAGAGACCACTGTGAAAGAAAGCAACAGAGAGAAAACTCTGTTGGTAAGCACCGATCACAACAGCAGGCTGGTGAGTAGAGCCACCCATCAGGTACAGCACATGCTCAGGAACAAATCAACCTGGTATTAAATATAGTCAAAAAAGAAAGGGAAGGCTTGAACAAAAAACAAAGCTTGCTCTGGAAATGCACAGTGGGAAAGGTGGCCAGTCGCAAGGCAAAGGACCAACCTGCAGAGATGAGTCCCCAAGACCAGAAGCTGAGAGTACAGAGAAAAGGATGTGGAGAGCAAGGAAGAGGGTTAGAACTTTCCAAAATATGCAAAAGGAACTGACAGCAATTTGCCATTTCTCCTTTGAAGGGTTCAAGACCAAAAATGTCAGCAGTGACACCATCCTTGAACACAGAGTAGTCTCCTGTGGGTGCTCAGGTCCACTCCAGAGCATCACAACTGCCGGAGGGGCTGCTAGCTTTCCAGCTCTTGCATTCACAGCACCAGCTGCCTCTCGAGCCATCACCTCACCTCTAGGCCTCACAGCTCTGGCTGTGGACACATATATGGCTCACCTTGAATATTTCCCCCAGCTGGCTGCACCGGAAAATGTTTTCTCAAGGCTCTTAATTCATGCCAGGTGACAGAAACATGAAACAACCTCTTTAGTGGATCTTCGGAAACAGGCAGGAGTGCTTTTCAGCTTGGAGCTGACAGGTCTAGGTCAAGCTTCAGGACCTAGAGCTGCCGTTCCCCAGGCCAGGAACCCCAGATCCGCTGCAGGAGCCGTGCTCTGCTCAGCTCAAGCCCAAGCAGCTTTCCCAACCACAGCTGAGATCACCCTGCACTTTACCTCCTACCCGAGGAGCTACCAGACTAATCACCCTGGCAGGAAACCAGGGGGTGATTAGGGGCCGTGCCAAAGGGAAGGTGCTCTGCAACGCCTGCCCAGGAGGCACAGGGAGACAGATGCTGTACCTGGCTACCTCTAATTTTAGCCACTCAGGGAGGTCACACAAACACCAGCTCCAGAGGGGAAGGCTTAAGGGGGTTCAATACCCTCCTCCTTCCCCAAGTCATGACAGGGTCAGCTAGCTCTTAACCCTTTGCTGTCACAGCAAAAGGGGACACTGACACACCTCAGCTGTTGCAAAAGCTCTGGGGAAGCCTTTGGCACTGGACCTAGCGTACCTCTGGGTGGAGAACTTGAGTGGAAAGCATTTTGGATGCTCGACTCAGCAACTAAAGGAGGGTAATTATTCAAAATGCCAATTTACATCTCATCTACTAATTTCCCCAACATGACTTATTTGAGATCATCCCTTACCAGTGTGGCAGTACAAGGCTTCCAAGTATAAAACTTGGAAAACTCTATGTTTATCCCAAAACATTAGTTAATTATCTTTTTCTCAGGCACACTGAAGTTAATTATAGTTAGAACTGGAACCCAATTAAGAGCAAAACAAAAAACCCCACACATTCCCCAAACCACACAACTCAGTACTATCCCCATACTCGCCAGAATGGAGAGAGCAGTAGGAAACCACCAAAACAGCTCCATCAAAATAGCGCCAGGAGCAGTCATGAAGGTTTGAGCCCTTTTGTCTCTTTCTGACACTATGAAATAAGCACCTCAGAGAAATAAAGAATGGTTGACATCTACCTAATTCCTAAGCCAGTGCGGGTAACTGATCTACCATCAGTGTGGCTATGTGACGCATGCAACATCTCTCCCCTCTTTCCGCAACTCATGAAATACTGAGCACAGAGACCATCTGTACCAGGTAACACTATCACCTCAGCAAGAGACTTGCCATGAGGAGAGAAGGCTGTGACTTTTTACACCACCACCACCACCCCCAAAAAGGTGAGGGGGGGGTGAACATGATGCCATTTCTCCACTCTGTGCCATCAAACTCAATCTATTTCAAAAAGTATTTCAGCATGAGTAGCCTCCCTTGTCCAGCTTCATCTCTACCTGTTCTGTCGGGCGCTCCATCCTCCTTCTCCCTGTGCAATGGGAAAGGTGGGAGCAAGCCCCTTCTGCCCATGAGTGACCAGAGCAGACACTGGAGAAAGGAAGTGACCACAGGGGAGAAGTAAACAGCACAGCATAAAGGCTCAGGAAAATGAGAGGGGGCACTGGGGAAAAGTTGAGATAGAAAACAAAGCATCCTCCAAATTGCTGAATATTTTGCTGCCCTTCTAATATCTAAAAAGCTCCTTGAATTGCCAGGTTACAACACAGCACTTTCAGACGACTGCAATATAAAGCCATGAAAAATTGATTTGCTTCATTAACATTTTAGGACCTTATTAGCTGGAACGAAATTGACTGTCAAGGCATTTTAAGGGAGAGTCATGGTGTAATGAGCTCAGTACGAATTATCCTCATCCCAGAATAGAAACAGGCCTGTCACTGAGTAACCAAGTCCAGAATCTACTTTCTGGTTATTTTTAATTCCACCCCTTCAGCCGTATCTGCCATGAGCTCTTTCTCATTCTGCCAAGGCAAGGCACCAGCTGGAGAGAAAGCTGCAGCCAGCCCCAACCTGTCTGCTCTCACCCAGTAACAGCAAGGCAGGACTGCATGCAGAGCATCCACCAGAATGCTAGACACCACCAGCTGCAGCCAGTCCAAACAGCAACAATTCCCACCAGCCCTGAGCCCACCTTTCCAAACAGTAATTCCAAAGCTATTACACCCCCATCACAGACAAGATGCTGAACCTCCTTGCATCCAGATGATTTGCATGCTGCAGGTCCCACTAAAAAAGAGTTTGAAAGAGCTCTCAAAGCCATTACTATGATAAACAAAGTTAACAGGCAGGGTTCACCGAGGTCTGCATCCTGCTAGCTCTGGCTCTCTGTGTTTGGGTCACAACACGTTAATAGCTGGCCACGTGAAAAGCCAACCCCTGGAGGGGGGCTTACAAGACTCAGCCTCGTGGACTTCCAGCCTTACACAACTGATGAGACAGGGCCAAGTCTCAGCCTGCCCCTCCGCTAAATGTAGAGAATTAGGCAAGCCTGTAAGACATTTTTCCTCATAATAGTTTGGCTACAGCACTGCACCCAGAACTGGCTGATCGTTTTTCTGCCTGCTCCAACACAACTAGGAAGTCTCGATGCAGGTACTGCGAGGTGCATTCGAAGAAAGCCAAAGGAAGCACTCCAGCACCCGACCCAGGCTGCAGAACTCCCTGCTGCAACACACCGTAGATTCAAGAAGCTCACGAGGGTTCACAAAGAGATCGGACCAGTAACTGGCAACGTGTCTTTAAACATTACTAAACAGACAAATCCCTGTGCTGAAGATAGGAGGGAGATGCTATGAGAACACCTGGGAAAAATTTTTTTCCCAGTTGGCTTGCTCCTTCCTCACAAGATGACCATGCATATCACGGCTAAAGGTAGGATCCTGGCTACGCAGCCCCTCTTCTGGAATAAGTGCTCAGCAAAGTCCAGCTGGGGAGCAAAAGACCTGCAGTTTCCCTTGTAGTAGCCTTTTACATTCTGCCAAAACAACCCTTTTTTTTTTTTAAATTTGCCTGCCTTTCACCAGCCAAGAAAAAGAAGAACAAACCAAAACACACATGCAAAGACATGTGTGTACATGTGCTGCCCAACAGTCTTCCCTGAGATTAAATAAACTCCTTCCTGGGTAAAATAACTTGGCTCCATGAGTTGCTCTTGCCTTAGGGCCATTCCAAGGCTTCAGTGTGTTCAGCAAACTGAATTGGAGGGAGCTGTATTTTCAAACCTGCATGGTAAGTATTCTGTTCCAGATCATCTAAGGTGAGATCCATGTGCAATACTCATCTGTAAAGCTATTTCGGTCACTCTAAAACTCTTCCTGTTCAGCAGGACAACCACAGAGCCCACTTAAGCAAAGAAACAAATTAATTTTTTTTTCCCTTCATCATCATCAACTGGTCTAAGAAGCAAAGTCTAAACACCTTAAGTTCTACTCAGGCTCAAATGTTAAATCAAGTAAGTGTCTTACCTGTTAATTGAACCAACTTGAACTCATCCCTGTTTTAATCTAATAACATGACTTTCTATTGAAGCCACTTTACTGTGGAATTTGATCTATGCATGTACATCACAGAATTTATTCTAGGCTTGTGCTTAATTGGAGTAAAATGCCTCCTTGGTGCTTCTTTTACAAAGCTACCCACTTCCTGTTAGTTAATAACACTAACACTACATGCTGACCACAGGTATGGCTTTAGCTGATTAGGAACCTGCAGGATCACAGAAGTTTCCTTAATTACAAGGGCATCAGATCTAACTTGCTTCTCTGCATATACTTTTTCCCTTTACACTGAAGTTTCACAAGTACATCCTTAGGTCCAGTGTTTCTTCCTTGTGATACAGAGTGTGATGTAGATTTGGGTGAAGCTATATGGCTGAAATCAGAGGAGCAGAGCACTGAGACCAGTGGCCAACTCTCCTCTTGGTCTCACGGGTAAGGCTGGTGTCTTCTATAAAAGCATTGCTGGTGTACATGGCAGTGCCTAAGCAGCACTCCACAGAGCTCAGAGCCCGAGTTTCCCTATGCCAACAGAGGTAGAGAACTGATTTTTGTTTCAAATCTTCTCCATTCATTTGGTTTAAAGTATTTTTGTTATTACCAAAATTTCTGTCTTTGAAGTCTGAGTGAACTGCTGGCTTTGTACTGCTCAATGATCAAGAAAAAAGCTTTGTCTGTCCTTTTACTATTAAGAGCTTTACAAAATCTTTTTCTACTTGTCCCCTTTTCCAGAGGGGATGAGAACTAATCTTTCATATCTTTTTTTTTTTTTGCTGTGATTCCTCAGCATTTCCAATCATTTAATCATTCTTCTCTGAACCCTCTCATTCCCTAATATCCAAACAGCTGTAAATCAAGGCAATTGCTAGCTTTTGCTTACAAACACCTTTTCCCCATGGGAAAGTGCTTATTTATGGACTTAACATTATAGATTGTTTTACTACCACTGCTGAAACCAATTCTTACTACTTTTTATTCTGCCACTGAAACGCCTTCCAAAATGATAAGTCATGCGAGTTCAGAAACAATAGCTTTGCTACTTAACTCCTGCAGAGTTCATTGCCTGCTAAATGCCATCTGGTCTGGGGTTCTCAGAGCCCAAAAATAAACTGCAGCATCCGTCTTTGCTGTTTAAAAATCACTTCTACGGCAGTCATGTTTGCTACTGAAACAGGAATGAGACCTGGGGGCTGTAAAGAACTCATTAGCCTCCCAGGGAGGCAGCAGCATTGCCAGGAGAACATTTCACTCCTCCATCATCTCCTCTACCCCCCTGCACCTTCCCAGGAGCTGCCTGCTCCACCATGGGACTCCAGGAGAGAGCTGAGCTCCTTCCTGACCCCCTAACTGTTTGTGCTGCAAACCTGTATTACTTCCAGGTTTCTTCCAGGCAGCTTTCCACCACGTGGATGACTCTGAGGTACTTACTCCCCAGTGTCACTGTAACGCAGCCCTGGCCCCCTCTCCTTCAGATGTTTCACCAGCTCATGTGAACTGCAAGCTGGCTGGCTCTTCTCTGGACGTGCCCAGCACCGATCCCCTCAGAGGGATGTGTCTTGGGAAGAAATAACCTTAAAACTTCCCAGGCATTTACTTGTACTGATCAAAAAGGAGAGACTCGGGGAGATATTAAGCATACGATGAAGAGACCCCAAAAGCGAGGAAAAGCAGGAACCGGCAGGACGCTCGCTTTCAAATGCTGTTCAGTGCTGGAGTTCAGGCCCCAATCAGGCTTGCTCTGAGGGGAGGTGAAGCAGATGTGGCAACTCAAGAGACAGCTTCTGCCAGAATGGGCAAAACGCTGGCATACAGGAGGAGAAGACGGCACATTTCAGAGCTATTCAAAGATGATGCGTTATTTTAGACAGTGCACTTTCCACAATACAATGGCAGAGCCAAGGAAATAAGGTAAATCGCACACAAACTCACACAAAAGGCCATTACAAGAGAAGCAAAGAGCATGCCCTCCTCTGCTGCACTTCATCCAGGATCACAGTTTGTTTTGAGATGCAGGAGGCCCTGGAGGCCCACCAGTGTTTTGGACATAGAGAGTTTAAAGGGGGAGCACAAGCTAGACTGGACTAGAAAAGAGCCTTTCCTTCCCTCCACCACCACCAAAGTCTTGCGCAGTGAGAGAAAAATTCAGAGAAAGCACAGACCTACTGGCTGCTTTTATTTGCACACATAAGGATTTTGCATGCATGGTGCTAGTGGAAACGTGTCCCACAGCTCTGGACTTCACCAGCAGCTGCCTGGGAACCAGAGGTACCCGTGTCCCTTCTCCATGATCTAGTTCCCTCCCACTCCCCTCAGCCTCCTGCATTTTTCTTAAACACACAAGCCAAGAGAACAGTCCTGCAGGCAAGGCAAAGCTTTATTAAAAATGATTTCTGATTAAAAAGGAGTTTTAAATCCTTTTGTAACGATGACTGGATTATCTGCATCACGCTACATTATGCAACTGGGGATAAAGCAGCACAGAGCAAGTGGCAAAAATGCTGTCTCTAGCAGAGCCACAACTTTGTGGGCAGCTCCCAGTCCCAACACTCACCTGCAAAGCTCGCATGGGGTTGGGCACATTTGATATATCCCAGAGAAGCAGAATCATGCATGAGGCTTGTATGACACAGCAGCTGCAGAGCAGGGGGTGTTTTGCAATATAGCTTTCAACCAGAGGTGCTGTTTCAGGCGAATACTGCCATTAAATACTTCAGGAAACGCACGTAAGAGTGACAGACCTCTGACCTGGAGCCTGGCCGTGGGTGTGCCGTAAAATATGACAACTTGTCATGCCATACTGGCAATGAACTAGAGGCCAGGCAAGAACTGCACTCAAGCTCCCCAATCTCCCTACAAGGGCCACACTGCCAGCATCCACCCTGCTATCCAGGGGCAGGAGCAGCCGTACAGTAAGTGAACAGCCATGCTGCTCAGCTTCCCCCGGCCGGCTTTTAATGGGAAGCACATTTTCAGCACCTGCAAAGTGCTGTGCCAGAAATCCAAGTCACAGATTCAGAGCCAGCCTACTATACTCCCCAAACCAGCCCATCAAGCGTCTCCTCTCATCACACCCTCTTCAGCCCAATGGTTTGGGTTTTTTTTTATTTTTTACGTTTTTTTTTTTTTTTAAAATGAGATCCCTGTGTGAATCCCTAGCTTGAGCATGGTCTCACCTTGTTTGGCAACATTTTCTTAACATTGTATTTAGCTTCACTGCAGGGACTCAAAAATGTGCATGTGTGTATGTACATAATGTGCTAGGCTCTCTTTTGCTGTAGAAGAAAGATGTGATTTATTTCAAAGAAGGACAAGGAACAAGTTAAAAATAACAGGCAGCTTCGAAAGCTTTGTGGTAGCTTTCTGTTAGACAAGAAGACAGAGAAAGGTACTTTTTTTCTGATCTCAAAGGAAGGTTTCCAAACTTTTCTTTCATCCAGAAAAGTCTTTACTTTGGCTGAACCTTTGAGGCACAAATACGCTGCTTGGGAAAAGACACACACAAGACTCAACACTTACTTCATTTATTTCAGCATCTCATCCTAGGAAGGCTCCAAGCTGACCACAGCAGCCACTTGCTGAGCTGAATTATTTGTCCACGCAAGCATCGGTTAAGATCTTGCCAAAATCCAATAATAATCGCCTCGGAGTCTGCAGGTCTCCCTCCGGGCACACGCATGCTGCTCTGAGACATTACAAACTTCTCACTTACTAAAGCTGGCATGAAAATGTTACCAATGCTAGATCACAGGCTTCTGCTTCACCAGTGTGAGCAAGAACCCCTGCGCAAAACCCCTGACCGTACAGGTTCAGGTACACAGATCCAACTTGGACCTGTTAGTGAGGACAAAGTACACGGGAGCTTCATTCCCCACATAGCCCTCCGGCACTGTCACAGTGCTGGGCAAAAGTACCTGGAGATGACTGAAGCTCCAGTGCAAGGCTCGCATCACCTCCATTTTCACCCACTGAACGTTTTTGCACAACCGTCCACCAGAAGCTTAAAAAAAACAAAAAAAGTAAGAAATAAATTCCTGCTCAGCAGATCTCCGAGATATTGCAGCCAGCAAGCAATGGCATCTCTTCCCAATGTCCCAGTTGCCTGCCTTTACTCCCATCTCAATGTGAACACAGGCGTGGGATGTTCAGTCAGAAAGCAGCTGAAGCAGAGCAGTCAGCTATATTAAAATACGAGCTCAAAGCTCTGCAGAGCCAGCTTTAACAAAGAAGGAGCTGACTTAAAAACAAACAAAAAAAAAAACCCAAAAAACCAAAAAACCAAACACAACAGTAAAAAAGTTTGAAAGCTTGCATTATATATTCATGACACCAAGAGCTGAAGGTGCTCCAGTGGGCTGTGATTCCAGCAGTGCATTTTCAAGCCTGGGATGGCTCAGTCCTGGTGCAGGGTACAGTGAAGGAAGTCTGTGTACTAAAGAGATCTGTGAAACCAGAGGCATGACTGGTTCCCGCACGAACTCCCATTGCGCATGCAGTTGTCTCCCTACTTTGATGACAGTGAAACACCATCTTCCCTATGCTGTCCTTCTAGAATTTGGATGATGGAGAGTGGGGGAGGTGTGTTAAAATCCACCACTGCTGCCACCCACTACACCTCCAAGATGCTGAAAAAGTTAACTGCTATCAGAGCGAAGGCTTATTTTTAAACAGTGCGCTAAGCCCCAGAGCAAGGTGGGGAGGCCCAGAGACCCTCGGCTGAGCGGTCAGGGCTGGAGAGAGCTGGGCAGGCCTGCCGGGGGCCCCCAGGCAGCGCTGGCACAAGCTCAGCGCGAGCAGGCTGCCCTCAGCGCCCTGAAGCTGCAGCACGGCCGTCTTACTTCACAGAAACAAATTTCTTCTTTCACACTGTAGCCATCGTTTAGTGCCCAGGCAAAATAGATTTAAGCTATTCCACAGTAAAAATAACAGCAACCAAGAAATGTTATTTCAGATCACAGGAAGGGGAAGCTCTTTTTTGATAGATTTCCTAAATTTAGCCGCTTTGATAAACCAGAGTCATTTGGACATGAGAATTTTCCATATCCAGTGCATGCACCGTTGTCTGAAATAAGAGCATCAAAATCCCTCTTGGACAAAGAAAGAGCCTGTTCAAAAGGAAGACTTAGAGAAACGCACAGGGAGCTGAAAACTCATCTGGTTACGCAACGCGTGTAAGTAGGCCTGGTGCTTGCTGCCGACTCCCTGGTTTGGAAGCCTGCCACCAAGCACATTTGACCCCATCCAGCAGTTCTGCCTGTACGATACAGCCGCACGCAGCAAGGGGGTAAGAAGCACCATGCAGACCAGGAGAGGAAACACACACAAAACCCTCTGTCTCTTCCCCTCCTTGCAGCAGCACAGACTTATCAACAGGGTAAGTCTGTGCCTCTCTCCCCGCCTGGGATGACCCAGCAGCGTGGAGAGAGGTCCGCCTGCTTGCTCCTCTCTGGACACAGCATGCTGGCTTCCTGAAGATACAGCCCAGATGAGGCTTCTCCAGGAAAGCCAACCCATCCAAAGGACTACTTGGTGACTACTTTGAGCCAGCACTGATCATCCCAGCTCTCACTGCTTGCTCCTGGTTGGGCTGCCCAGCAATGTGGTGGTGCAAGATGGAGTCACTCAAAAGGGGTAACGGTGGGATGGAGGCTGGCTGGCTCAGAGCCCACATTAAGGCAGTGGAGGCCAAGCCAGCAGCTGTACCCTCAACCTACACTGCTCTTTAAAACCAGTTTGGGCCCAGGAACAGCTCCCCATCATTGAGTGAAAGTTTGGCACCACACAGCTGTTGCTCAGACCAGTTTGTCTGGATTTACAATTCCCTGTGCCCTTGGGCAACTCCCGGTCGAGTCTACAATTTGCAAGACACCTTCCATGCTACAGATCTCCCAACTGTGCTGAGCAGCTCAGCTGCCTCTTTACCATCTCTTCTGCTCCCGCTCCTATGGGTCCCACCATGACTAAACCCCCCTCCTAAGGAAGGTAATTCATGGCTCCTGTGAGCCACTCCCCAGTTCACAGATAGAAAAGAGAATGAGGAATTAAAAAAGGAAGGGGACACCTAATTTATGTAGCTGCCCCAGTCCCCTTTGCTCCCATATAGACAAGGCCCCAGCTGCTCAGCCCTTTTTGAGGAAAAAACAAATGAATTGGGCGTAAATACCTTGAAACATTCCCTATCACACATTGGAATAAATACAGCTGCATCTCACTATCTGTTGAGGATGTAATCCTGAAAAGTGCAATGGTTAGCAATTTGACAGTTATGCTATTTTTCCCCATAATGTAGTAGAGGAGAATGTGTGTACAGGCTAGTGAATTATACACAGTATAAATACAGAGGGAGGGTGGAAAGATAGAAATGCAAATATCAGGATGGTCAATATGAGATGACTGCTTTTCAGAATGGCTCACTATCCCCAACCATTACCTCATTTTGGGGTCTTTCATTCCTGATTGATCTTGATTTATCTGAGAATTTTAGTGAGAGCAATGAAAATGCAACTGTTCAGACACAGGCAACAGGAATACTTACAGTAAAAGACTGATGTGAGGCAGCCAGACTCAGACAGAGGTCCCTGCCACTCCACCCTCCACACCGTACATCCTGTGCCTGTGCATTTCAGCTCTGCACACTGCTAAGTCCTTGCTTTCTAACATTATCTGTTCAGAGAAAAATTGCTTGCTGTCCATACCTGACTGCTGCATCTAAGATAGAGGCCACAGTGAGTGGAGAAAGGTATTAAATGGTCAGCAACAGAGCTCCACAACAACAGCTAGAGATGCAGCAGGGTCCTGCTGCACCATGCAGCACTCATGGTCTGTGCTGCAGGACAATTTTGCAGTTCCACTGTGTCCCCTGTAATGTTTCAGAGGCCACAGGACAGAGATGCATGTTTCTTCTGCTGCAGGAAGCTCACCCTCCGCTTGTTGACCATGTAGCAAGGGGCCTTACTAGATATGAGGCCACTTGTTTTGGGGTAGGTCTGGGACAAATCAGCCTCTCTAGCCGTCCTCTGCTGCCAGCCTTGCATCCATACAAAGGCACCAAATGCATTGCACATGTCTCTCAAAGTCAAGCAAGATCCAATCACTATGTTCACCTTCAATATTTTTCCACTGTGTGGTTTCATGTGGCAGAAACAGCATCTAGATACATGGGAAGCAAAGTAGGTCAAGCACCTCTGTCTCAAGCCAAACCCTGCAGGTTTTGGTGCTGTGGAAACCATGGCCGATTCATTTTTTAGAAAGCTCATCAACAACCCTACCTTGTTACAGGGCAGGATCTGTCCCTTATCACAGGCCACTGCTCACTCTGTATTGCTGGAGAGGAAAACACCTGCTAAAAAGGCAAAGAACATGCTCCAAGAGGAATTCCACACACAGAAATTGGAGAGTTACTACGTACAGATCATTCAAGAGACCAGTCTTGAGGGAAGTGTGCCACAATCTTACACTGTTAGGACAAAAACCTACAATATTAATTTTATCATCAATCACAGCATGAGTTCTACAAACCTCTGTCCTACCATTGTTGTACCTTTGTTTCCTTCCTGTTATGCCGTAACAGGGAGAGCCTGAAAACTCTACAGAAAGCGATGGGTACCAGGTGAAGGAGGAGGGATCTCTCCCAGAATGGTCTGGGAGGTCTGGGTTCCTTCTCATGTAACACAAATAAAAATGCTTGTCTAAACCAGACACTTGGCAAGCATCACCTTAAAACCGGGTAAAGGGGAAGATATCCTGGTATTGCTTTCATAAAGGGTCTTACAGAGATGCACTTAGCCAAGCTTGTGAAACCCCGCTATCAAAAGCCCAGCAGAAGTCTCCCATCATCTCATCAGCACAATTCAATGTAACTGAGATCAACAATACAGCTCCTTCCTGGAGTATTCAAGCATCACCTCCAAGTCAGCATGTGGCAAAACCAGGCAGGTCTGAACAGGATTTGAGATGCAGCTTTGTTTCGCTCTGAAGGTTACTTGCCTCCACAGTTCAGTTTAGTCTCATCCTTACAAAGCGCTAAGTTTACTGGGCTTCCCCACAGAAGCGCCTAGCTCACCTCAAAGCTGTCATCTGGTCCATGTAGAACTTGCCATGCTGAACTGTCAATTAAAAATTAATGTTACCTTGTAAAGTCTGTAGGTCCTAGGCCAGCTTCACACCCGTCCCCCAAGAGTCCAACCTAGCCACAGCTAAAACTAGTAAGTAGGTGTACTCAGAACACCTTGGGAGAAGCATAGAGCTCTTGAAAATGACCACTGGGAAAAAAACAAATCTGAAATTAAGGTTTTGCTTTAAACCACAACCAACTCAAGCAGGCAAGCGCGCCAGCAGTCACAGCTCAGTCTGAACTCTGCCTCCATTCACTGGCCACAGGTCAGTCATCCCTAATCACGGAGCCTGTATCAGTCCTAAACCACACTGCCACTGACCATGTTGGCAACCCGATCAGCTCATTCAGGACCAAGCTTTAGCCAGGAAAATACCACAAGTACAATATGACTTCAGCCTCCAGCAGCCTGCTGGGGCAGAACTATAAGCCCTCAAAGCTGGTCCAGCTGAACACCCCAAATGAAATTTCTCCCAAAGCCAACTAGCCAGTTGTTTCACAAGTCCTGAACCCCCCCAACCCCAGTTCTTACATCTGGTTCCCAAGAAAAAAACCACTAGAGGACAAATCTCTTCCAGCTGCTCAGCTGGAACAAAGGCCACATCCATACAGGTGATCTTCCCATTACAGGCTGTAAACTGCATCCTCTCATCAGCTTCTAAAAACACCAAGGCCTCCCCACTCTCTCCATGAGATACAGCTCCTTCACACTGTGGTCACCAGAATCCCATCAGCTCTCCTGCTGTAGGCAAGGAGATCACTCCACCAAGGAGGCAGGCTGAGAATCCAGTTGGCGGCCGGTCACAAGTGGTGTTCCCCAGGGCTCAGTACTGGGGCCAGTTCTGTTTAATATCTTTATCAATGATCTGGACAAGGGGATCAAGTGCACCCTCAGCAAGTTTGCAGATGAAACCAAGTTGGGTGGGAGTGTTGATCTGCTGGAGGGTAGGAAGGCTTTACAGAGCCATCTGGACAGGCTGCATCGGTGGGCCGAGGCCAACTGTATGAGGTTCAACAAGGCCAAGTGCCAGGTCCTGCACTTGGGTCACAACAACCCCATGGACTGCCAAAGGCTTGGGGAAGAGTGGCTGGAAAGCTGCCCAGAGGAAAAGGACCTGGGGGTGCTGATTGACAGCCGGCTGAACATGAGCCGGCAGTGTGCCCAGGTGGCCAAGAAGGCCAACGGCATCCTGGCCTGTATCAGAAATAGTGTGGCCAGCAGGAGTAGGGAGGTGATCGTGCCCCTGTACTCGGCACTGGTGAGGCCGCACCTCGAATCCTGTGTTCAGTCTTGGGCCCCTCACTACAAGAAGGACATGGAGGTGCTGGAGCGTGTCCAGAGGAGGGCAACGAAGCTGGTGAAGGGCCTGAAGCACAAGTCTTATGAGGAGCGGCTGAGGGAACTGGGGTTGTTTAGTCTGGAGAAGAGGAGGCTGACAAGAGACCTTATCGCCTCTACAACTACCTGAAAGGAGGTTGTAGTGAGGTGGGGGTCGGTCTCTCCTCCCAAGTAACTAGCGACAGGACAAGAGGATACGGCCTCAGGTTGCGCCAAGGGAGGTTTAGTTTGGATATTAGGAAAAATTTCTTTACCGAAAGGGTTGTCAAGCCTTGGAACAGGCTGCCCAGGGAAGTGGTTGAGTCACCACCCCTGGAGGTATTTAAAAGATGCGTAGAGACGGACTTAAGGATATGGTTTAGTGGTGGACTTGGTAGTGTTAGGTTTACAGTTGGACTTGATAATCTTAAAGGTCTTTTCCAACTTAAATGATTCTATGATTCCTACAACCCAGCTGCGCTGCTTTGTCAGACCCAGATATGTTCTTAGCTAGCCAAAAGCACCTACACATTTTGTTTGCAGCAGCAGCAGGAGTTTGACTGAGTTATATTGAGTTACAATTGACATGGTACTTTAAGCACTCCCTCCCCACTCCTCATCCCTACAAGGTGCTCCCTTAAATAGCACATCCTTAAACTGGCATCCCATAAGCTCACCTGAGAAGAAGTAACCTTATCTAGCACCAGCCAGCCTGCTTACTCTCACAGTTGTCCACACCTGTATGGTAAGCGCAAGTACCACAAGCAAGGAGAGGGAGATAAAAGGACATAACCGATCATCTTGTATTCGCCCCCCAGACCACAGTTTTTTTTATTCATCTGCAGAGGTTATTCTTCCTCTACTCAGGACAGGAAAGAAAAAAAAAGTAAAAAAAAATTTGTACTCTGATGACTTCCAAGAATTCAAACCCGACACAGAACTTTTCATTAAATACATTTTCTCCCTTCTCCCTTGGCAAATTGCTTTCAAGAGCCAAACAACTAGCCTGCACTATTATTAGCAAATCAGTAATTGCAGAGCATGCTAGGCTACCACAGTTACCTGCCTAATACTGCAAATGCAACAAGACACCACAGCATAAAGGAGAATAACCTACCAGATGCACTCATATTTTGCTTTTAAACTGACACTTGTTTTTTCACAGCTCCATCCTAATGCCAAGTACACGACATCACCAAAAGGCAATAAAGATTCAGCACTGTTGGTGATTTCCCACCATCCTCTCCTGAGATGCGAAAGATGCTACTTGGACCTTGCAATATACCTGCATATCGATCATGCACATAATACATCTCAACCAAACTTACAAGGGAAAACTTTTCACACTTCAGTGTTTTTAGAAAGAGGCACCATAGCACCAGAAGTGCATGCACACAGCAGGAAGCAAAGCACGTTTCATGACATCTGTGTCCATTGCGTGCTAAAACAGAGCACAAATCTGTCCTCATGTAATCAACTGACTCTGGAGAGGGGAAAACCTACATCAACATTTTATCCCACCGCCACAGTCAGTAGCTTTTAAATACTTCTCATGCAATGCAACAAAGAATCATTTGGTACTGAGAATCTCTTTTATAAGTGATTTCCTGCAAAGACAAATTTCAGCAACTATAAAAAACACAAACAAAAAAAAAAGTAATGCACTACAGGCCAAGAACTCTGCTTTGCTTCACCAACCAAACCAAAAAGATCCACTCAACCAAATCTAGTGTTTCCCTAGTTCATCGATGGCAGCTCAAAGTCCAGAGGCCCAAAGCCCAGAGACGACTTCCATGGGTAATGGGGCAGAGCAAGACAAGCTGTTAAGGAACAAACCAGAAGAGTTTTCTTGTACCAGAGCTGACACACCAGGAAACCTTTCCTTTAGCAAAAATGAGTAGGAATTTTTTGCATAAGGAAGAGGGTTCCTCCAAACAGTGTTACATGTGCACATTGCCAGCCTAATTTCAAGTAATTTTAGCAAGTTCCATATTAGCAGCCTGAAAAAAAAGCCCCCAAACATACACAAAGCAATGCACACAATAAAGGTAACCAGACACTGCAGGCGGCAGGACGGCTTTAAGGCAATTCAAAGCCTCAGTGTCTCTTCTGGCATCCACAGTTAAGTTTGTCCCTCCTGTTCCTGTGTTCTCCCAAGCCAGATCGTCAGGCACAAGCTCAGCTCTGCACTGGCTACTCCAGTTCTCCCCAAGGACCAGTTCCCACACCTACACCCCACCAAGCATGGTCCCACGGCAGCCATCCACGCTGCACACCACACTCTTCATCCGGCAATTTCTCTGCCTCCTCCAAGATCACGAAACATTTATTGTCGCTTTCCTGAATGTGTTGTTTAAACTAGAGGATCCCTACCATAGCCACCAAGCAAGAGGACCTCAAATGCTCACCGTGTAACACACAGCTTAACATGAAGGAAATCTCTAAAAATCGCTGGTGGCAAATACACTGTTTCTACACCATTACGTACACCAAGTCACACCATTCAAGGTTGTCAGTTCAGCAGCACAGAAAGCATGGCTTAGACAGGTGCACTCTTCGCTGGGTAAAAAACTGGCTGGATGGCCGGGCCCAGAGAGTTGTGGTCAACAGAGTTAAATCCAGTTGGCGGCCGGTCACGAGCGGTGTTCCCCAGGGCTCAGTACTGGGGCCGGTCCTGTTCAATATCTTTATCAACGATCTGGACGAGGGGATCGAGTGCTCCCTCAGCAAGTTTGCAGACGACACCAAGTTGGGTGGGAGTGTTGATCTGCTGGAGGCCAGAGGAAGGCTCTGCAGAGGGACCTGGACAGGCTGGATCGATGGGCCGAGGCCAACTGTATGAGGTTCAACAAGGCCAAGTGCCAGGTCTTGCACTTCGGCCACAAAACCTCATGCAACACTACAGGCTTGGGGAAGAGTGGCTGGAAAGCTGCCCAGAGGAAAAGGACCTGGGGGTGCTGATTGACAGCCAGCTGAACATGAGCCGGCAGTGTGCTCAGGTGGCCAAGAAGGCCAACAGCATCCTGGCCTGTATCAGAAATAGTGTGGCCAGCAGGAGTAGGGAAGTGATCGTCCCCCTGTACTCGGCACTGGTGAGGCCGCACCTCGAATCCTGTGTTCAGTTTTGGGCCCCTCACTACAAGAAGGACATGGAGGTGCTGGAGCGTGTCCAGAGGAGGGCAACGAAGCTGGTGAAGGGCCTGGACCACAAGCCTTATGAGGAGCAGCTGAGGAAACTGGGACTGTTTAGCCTGGAAAAGAGGAGGCTGAGGGGAAACGTTATCGCACTCTACAACTACCTGAAAGGAGGTTGTAGTGAGGTGGGTGTTGGTCTCTTCTCCCAAGTAACGAGCGATAGGACGAGAGGAAATGGCCTTAAGTTGCGCCAAAGGAGGTTTAGATTGGACATTAGGAAAAATTTCTTTACTGAAAGAGTGGTCAGGCCTTGGAACAGGCTGCCCGGGGAACTGGTAGAGTCACCATCCTGGAAGTATTTAAAAGATGTGTAGATGTGGTGCTTAGGGACATGGTTTAGTGAGCATGGTGGTGTTGGGTTGATGGTTGGACTCGATGATCTTAGAGGTCTTTTCCAACCTTAATGATTCTATGATTCTAAATCAGCTCTTGTTGGTAAGCTAAATAATCAGTGCTAGAGCTACAGAATCACACTAGCTTCCCCAAGTCCAGCAACCAATCTGTTCTCTTCTCCTGAATCAGAGTCTCGTTCAGCTTTATCCTGCCACCCAGATCATCTGTGTCCAGTGCTCATGCTGTGCTCAAGTCTTGCCCCACTGTCTCTGATTATACCACAGTACTCCACTGAAGCCACAACCTTCAGGAGAGTGTGATAACAGCCCCAAAAAAGCTGCAGCATCTACTTCGATAGTCAGGCAAAAAAGACTCCACCCTCAAATGGGGAAAATAAAAGGCTGCCAAGTGCTAGCATCAGGCTCTATTACAAGCAGGTGTTGCTCTACTGCAATTGTCTGTGAAAAAACCCCAGCTGCTTACAATTTAATTACAAAGAACAATTAAATACCTGACATCAGCCTTTCATTGAGAGGCAGCTCAGATTTTGGAGTAACTTCTGAGCCCTTCTGACAAAACCAGTCCCACCTGCTCCCTCCTCACCTCGCACAGGACTCAATAGCATGACACATCATGGGATCTTCCACCTCTCCAGCTCTTGACACCATGCCACTAAGGGCATTCATGCTTGCTTTTGACGCCAATGCAGGGATGGTGAGCATGGTTCACTTCGAATCACGTGAATAAGGTGGCCTAGAATTAGCCCTGCTCTGGCCACGACAGAGAGTCTCACAGGGGAACTATGCTACAGTATCTCCATCTGTACCCCTGAAGGTGACTGGCATAGAATCCTTGCTTCTGCTCGCCTTTGATGTGGGAGACGAGCAGAGTAGAGGCTCGTGATCTCCTCCCTGTTCCGATACCTTAGGAAGGGGGCAGCAAGGCAGGCGGGAGATATGCACTTCCTCTCCACAGGAGAGCTCTTGCCAGTCCTCCAGCATCTCTCAAAGCTCCCCAATAGCTTTGCAGCATCCTTTTGGAGAGGGGCTGCTAGGCTCACACACTGTATCTTTGCCCGTGACTTTCTGTGTGTTGTCACATTTTTAATCTGTGAAAACCCAGATCATGTCTTGCTTGTGACAGCATTTTGCCCATTTTCTGCAATGGACAAAGCCCCCGGCTTTCTTATGTCTGCGTTCATACAGGTAACTTCACAGGCAGGAATAAAGGAAAACCACTGGTCAAACACAATCCCCACCGCACCCCAAACGCCAAAAGGATCACACATGGGACATCAGACCACAGCCTGGAAGAGCCCAGGGTGACCCAGACCCAGCCTAGCACAGAGCAAGAGGAGACAGCAGCAGAGCAGTTAGCAGGTGCACATGAAGGCAAGCTTGGAAAATCCAGTCACATTTGTCCAAACAAAGCACACGTGTCTACTATCAGACAGATGGCAAACCACCTCCACCCCCCCAATCCCAAGTCACTTAATAGCTTATGGGATGTGAACAACCTAAAAGCCCTTCAGTCCAGGGGCTAAAAGAACATCACATACAAAATCACAGCATTTCACAATGCCTGTGACAACCCAGTTGAGGTCTCATCACCTTGGAGTGGTGAACCATTCTTGTTGGTCACTTCAAGCAGGGATATGCCTTCCTTAGCCTGGCAGGGATAATTTTATTTATATATAATGCAAATGTAAAAGAAAAAAAAAAAAACTTCAACACATCACTTATCAGCTGAGTGGATGACTGCAGCCTCAAAGCACACTGAGATTCCAGCTCAGATGCCAATTCAGTTACTATTTCACCCAGCTACAAAACTGTTTCAAACACAAAAATTTCCTTAAAAGGACCCTATCAATGCATTTTTATATCACTTTTATTCACTGTTTGTTTGCAATAAACCTTCAGAAGACCGAATCCAGAATCTCAATTCTTCTTAACCATTTCTATGCACAGTAGCTTGTTCTTAGAGAATTTCTGTGTGTATTATCAATGGAAGTTATAGAGTGTGAGTGTGCAGGACCGAGAGGGGAGGGAAGGAGAGGAAAAACAAGGATTAATCCCCAACTCATGAATAACCAAGTTTTCTCTTTGAAGGGGATTCCAATGAAAATTTTGGATGACCAAAGAATGCGCCATCGGTTTCATGAATGACGACACAGATTGCGCAACCAGACACACAGTCAGACTGCACTTCCATTTTTGAGCACAAATTTGGCAGTGTCTCCACAGAAATATTTCCCTTATTAAGGTCAACAGGCTGCAAAGCAGTTCTTCAGTGCAGTCCTAAAAAGACCACAGCCCTATTTAAGAATTAGCAGCTCTGTAATTGCCAGGGATTTCTGCTGGAAGAGTATGGAAAGAAACAGACATCTCCCTCGCTACACATTTTCGTAACATTAGACCCATCTCTTTCCTACACCCTGTTAAAAATGAAGCCAACCACGATTCACTTGCACAACAGCAAGCTTGGCAGCACGACTTTAAACACGCACACCTCCTGATCAACAAAATCAGGAGGAAAAAAAAGTCGTCAGCTTCACGATTGCCATTTAGGGGCTCCTAAACAGTCTTTTATTCCTAGAGCAGATACACAGCTAAGAATATTTTAGATTAAATACAGACATACAGGCCTCCCCAAGCCAAATGATGGTTCACATTTTTCATACAATTCAGGTCATAGCTGGGCTGGATTTCAGCATCATCCAAGAAGACAGGCAGGTTTCTCAATTAATTGCAGCCTTTAATCACTCTTCAGCACTTCCACAGATCAGCCCTGCCTCTGAAACACATTTGTCTCCTCAACATGCTCTTCCCCCAGCTAGACTCGTATAGTATTCGTGTTAAGACAAGTCACCTCCTGCCCCAAGGCAGGGCCAGTTGGGATGCTAAGCCCTCTGCCCCTGGCAGCAAGGCCCAGCTTCTCCCCTAGAGAGCTTCAGAATCGCTACAACCCCCTTTCCACAGGCAGCATCACCCAGGTGGCATTTCGAAGCCTGCACACCAGCCCCTGCTCCTCCCATGCCCAACAATGCACTGCTTACCTGTGCCTCCCCTTCCCACCACACCCGGCCTGGCTCCCAGGTGAAAGCAATCCTTTCCAACCTCTAAGGAAACATATATGGCACAGCCAAATCCAAAGCAAAAGGCCCTTCAATTTCAATGCCTCCCCTTATGCTTCCAGACCTGCTCTGACTGCCACTGGTCAGCAAAGATGCCAATCGTCTGCAGACAGTCTCCACATTTCACTTTTAAAGCATCATCTACTCACTGGAGAAAAAAATGGGTCAGCCACAAAACATTCACCCAAAAAAAAAAAAAAAGAAAAAAAAAAGGAAAAAGGAGATATGTGACTCTGCAGACCTGAATTATTCACAAGCTAAACCTTCAATAGCCATGCATCACACTTGCACATACAGTTTGCTGTCTTGGCTAATTTTGGTGGGGTTTTTTGGTTTTGGTTTCTGTTTGTTTTTTTTTTTTTTAGGGGTTCTGTGGGGTTTTTTTAGTTTTCAGGGTTTTTTTGAAAGCAGATCACATTGCCCCAGGCACCATGTCAGCAGCAAGACCCAGCATGCGGATACCACTCGGCAACTCACACAGGATGGGTTCACCTCCCCAGTCCAAAGGCTCTTACATAAACTAGCACAGTTAGAGGGAGATAGAACTGACAGAGCCAGCATGTGGGCTGAGGAGCAAAGAGCATCTCCTTATTCTCAAGCTCCAGAGAAAAAAACAAAAGCAAACCCAAAGCAAAAAAGAAAACCCCAAAACAACCCCCCAAAACACACCTTATTATTCACATTTGTCTACAAACCAATTCAGCACCACTGCTTGCTTTAACTCAAATCATACTCCAGTTTCCCCACAATTTCAGGCTATCTGTGAATAAAGAATGTTCCAACATACGTCCAACATGGGTGTGTATATGTGTGTGTGTGTGTGTGTAAAAAATGCACATTTCTAGAGTGCTGCTTACAGTCCAGAGTGTGTTTTGATTTCACACAGATTTACACACCAAAGCACCTTTCCCATGGCCCCCCCAAGCCCCAGAGCAAACCCAAGGAGGAGGACACAGGTTAGGAGGCAGTACCTGCATACATACAAAGTAAAACAGACGCTGCTGGAAAACACCACCGATAAAATCACAACTTTAGAGGTGACAGCTTTAGAAAGCACCAGAGGACAGAGATTATGCTTTTTTGTTAGATGAAGGGGGAGGGAGGAAGGAAAATAATTGCTCTCAAGAATAGCTCCAAAAGGCACAGTCTGGGAATCACTTCTAGGTGAGACGCTTAAACAAAGAAGATGGAGTATCCCTCTCTCTTCAGGCAGGAATGCTTCCTGCTAGAGACAGGGCTCCCATAAGAGAAAGCGCTTTTTAGGCAGGGCTATGAAGACCAACACACCCATTGTCTACCAGCAGGAGCTTTCCTGCATTCAGAGAGGCTGCAGCAGCACCGGCCAGGTTTTGGGAGTGGAGGGATGAAGAGGGGGACGGGGGACACCTGCGGTCTTTTAGGCATCCCTATCCGTGTTTACAAATAGGCCCAAGGAAGGGGGAGCTGCAGGGTAAAGGGAATTAGGAAAAAAACGCAGTGCCATTCAAAGGAATCAAAACAAGGAGAAGGACAGGTCAGGGCCTTTTCGACAATGGCACCGCCAATGCTCGGGGCAAAAACCCAAAAACCAGAGAGAAAAGGCATGGACAAAGGGGGATGTAACACCCCCCCCCATCTCAGAATAGGGTTATTTTAAGCCTGTCTCCTTGGAGCTACCCTAATATTTTCTCTCATGACTCAAGTCACCAGGGAAGGGAGTTAGAGCAGAGGAGGGAAAAAAGAAAAAAAAAAAAAAAAAAAAAGAAGAGACAGAGCTAAGACTAACACTGTAAAACTCCCTTCTAGAAGGGGCAAAGCCCCAGAAGAGATGAGAGGCAAGCTGGGCTGTGCCTTACCTGGAAAAGTGTGTGGGTTGGGTGACCCTCTTTTAAGGCACTTTGAACAGAGGACGTGCACAGTGTAGTACAGGCCCGGCCATTCCTGGAGCAGGACATTCAGTTCCTCCACTAAAGGGGTAATAGCTTGCCAAGCTGTCCAGATATTTGGTAGGGATGCATGACTAGCGATAGACAGAGTATCTGGCTGCAGAGCTCCCCTGGCAGGCCGGTAACTCACCACCACGGGCACCTTTCCCCGGTAGGCATAGATCTGGTATTTGCCATCTGACCGCTGAACCACGTGGCTGTTAATCTGGACACTGTAGCGTGCAAACAAGCCGGGTGGGAAAATGAATGGAAAGCTATATTCAATCTGCAGCTGCTCGACCACGAAGGACTGTCCGCTCAGATTGGCACCGTTGATCCACGCCTCCGCATGGGGCACTTCATTTTTCACGTAGCAGGGAAACTTGTACCAAGCGGCCGCCCCATTTAGGGGCTTGCATTTGGGTTTGTTGACACAGTAACAGAGCCCCATCTTCTCCAGCAGCTCCAGGATGAGCTGCAGATCCTCCCGGCTCTGGATGTGGGGCTTAAGAAGTAGACGGATAACGTGGGCAGGGAGGAGGCCGTGCAGCAAGAAGCCCTCCACATAATGATGGAGCTGAGTGGCCCTCAGTTCGTCAATGTGGGTGTCGCTGAGCAGTTTCTGGAGCAGCACAGTGGCATCCCGCTGGCAGAAGACGTTGAGGATGTCAATGAGCCGTGGCAGGTTGTGGAACACATACTCCCGCAAGGTGAGGTGCTCCTCAAAGTAGAGCAGCTTCCCACTCTCGTGCAGGTAGGACAGGGCACTCTGAAGCCGATCCTCTGTCAGGCCTGCCTGCAAGCCCAACCGGGCAGAGTCCCACCAGCTAAGCCACAGCTGCTGAGCTTGTGGCTGGAAGTGGAGCTCCTCCAGCACTTGCCAGGATTTGGGCAACACCCGGTGCAGGTTTGGGAAGATATCCCGGTGCTCAGCCACCGAGAGGAGCTTGTCCCGCAGGCGACGCACCTGGCAACGGTCCCGGCAGCTGAAAGGCAGCACTGGAGAGAGGATCTGAGGGCGGTGGTTGAGAAGGTACTGAAACTGGGCTTTCTTTCGCCGCAAGTTCTTGTCCGAGACCCCATAAAAGGCAGCGTGCGGGCTGGAGCAGCGCAGGTCAAAGTCCTGTCCCAGAGCCTCATCCACCTGCTGGACTAAGCTCTGGAGTCCCTCAGCATCCCTCTTCTCCTGCTGAGCGATCTGGTGATGAATGTCCAGGCACTTCTCTTCCAACTCCCGCTCCGCACAGAGGTCAGCATGGGTTCCCACCATGCACACCACAGCATGGGGCACCTTGGAACCGAGCCAGTGCAAGAAATAGCCCACAGAGGGGTAGAAGTGCTGAGGGACGTAGGCACTCAAATTCACCACCAGCACATACAGGGCTCCGGGAGAGAGGAAGAAAGACTGGATCACATCATAGCTTGGGTCCCCCGCCAGCTCATACACAATGAATGTCAGGCCCCTCTCTGCATCCGCTGTCCAGTCCATCACCTCAATGCCCTTGCTGCCTCCCAACAGTCCCAGTCCTGATGGTACTTGGGAGGCATCCAGTGGCAGCGACGGTGCAGGGCACGGCGTTTCCCCTTTCACTCGGTGAGAGGGCACGTGAGAAGGGATGTCCTGCCGCTCAACGGGGAGATGTTCCAGCTGCTGCATGGCAGGTACCCGCGCTGAGGAGGCATCCTGAGGTTCGGGGAAGGGGCAACACCCAACTGGTGCTCTCCCAATGTCCTGCTGCTGCCCAGGGCACCCTCTAGGCTGGATGCTTCCTGCCTCCAGACTTCCCACGTCCTCCCTCTGCCCATCCTCCTCCATGAGGCATCGCCTCAGCAGGGTCTTTCCCGCATCCTTTAGACCCATGAGGACCAGCTTGAGGCGGGGTTTGAGGGCAGGCTGGGAGTGGGCCAGCTCCTGCTGGTAGGCTGCGATGTAGGGGATGCCTTTCATGCACACCTCGTAGGGGGGCTGGATGAGGGGGTTGTCTTTGATCTTCCACAGAGTGACGCGGGAGAGCTGCCCGAAGCCCTCGGGCAGGATGGCAATCTGGTTGCCTTGCAGGACCAGCTCCTCCAGGCTGTGGAGGAGCACAATGGAGTCAGGCAGGTAGCGGATGCGGTTGTTGTCCAGCCAGAGGGTGCGGAGCTGGCAGAGCTGACAGAGGCGAGGGGGCAGCAGGGTGAGCTGGTTGCGGCTCAGGTAGAGCTCCTCCAGACTGGGCAGCGCCAAGATGGCAGCGGGGAACTCCCCCAGCAGATTAGAGGAGAGGTTCAGCATCTTCAGCCGCTGCAGGCTGCCGAAGCCAGCGGGAAGGGCCTGCAGCCGGTTGCCGTCCAGCATGAGGCTCTCCAGGGCACTCAGCTGGCAGAGGCCCTCGGGCAGGGCCGCCAGCCCGGTGCCGCTCAGCCAGAGGATCTTGAGGCGGCGGAGGGCAGCGATGCCCTCGGGCAGGGCCCCGAGGTGGCGGTTGCCGGAGCAGTCGAGCTCCTCCAGGGCGGTCAGCTCCAGCAGCGGTGCGGGGAAGGAGGGCAGCAGGTTGTGGTCGACGTCGAGGGCACGGAGGTGCCGCAGGCGGCCCAGGCCCTCGGGCAGGCGGCGCAGGCGGTTGAAGCTGAGGTCGAGCTCCTCGAGGCGGCCCAGCTCGGCGAGGCGGGGGGGCAGGCCCGGGCCCTCGGCGCCCAGCTCGTTGTGGCTGAGGCTGAGCTTGCGCAGGCCCCGCAGCCCCGCCAGCGCCCCGCCGTCCCCCAGGCCCCGCAGCCGGTTGTGGCTGAGGTCGAGCTCGGCCAGGCGGCCCAGGTGGCGCAGGGCGGCGGCGGGCAGGCGGCCCAGCCGGTTGCGCCGCAGGCTGAGCACCCGCAGCCCGCTCAGGGCGGCGCCCACCTCCTCGGGCAGCTCCTCCAGCCCCCGCCCGCTCAGGTTCAGCGCCTCCAGCTCCCCCAGGGCCGCCGCCGCTGGGGGCGGCCGGCGAGGCGCGGCGGCGGGGGGGGGCGGCGGCGGCGGCCCCCCCGGCGGCCCCGCGTCCGGCTCCGGCTCGGGCTCGGGCTCGCCGGGGCCGCCCCGCAGCTTCCGTGCGCGCAGGGCGGCGTCGCGCCACAGCCGCACCGCCTTCGGGGGCTCCGTCTGCGCCATGGCCGGGGGAGCGGGACCCCCGCCCCGCCCCGCCCTACCTGCCGCCGCCGCCGCCGCTGCTGCTCGCCATGGGCGCGGCCGCGCTGCGCGTCGCCGCCGACCGCCGCCGCGGCGGGCCCGGGGCTCCCCGCGGCTCCGCGCCGGCACTGCCAGCCGCGCCGCGCCGCCCCCCGCACGTAGCCGCCGCCGCCGCCACCGCCCCGCCGGGGGCGGGACGGGGACACGGCACCACCCCCGCGCCGGGGAGAGCCGGCCCCTGCCGCGGGGACAGCCGGCGCCGGGACACCCCGCCCCAGCCTGCCTGGTAACCCTCGCCCGCCCGCCGGGCACCGGCCTCTCCTCCCAGGGAGTAAGGGTCCCTGCCTCCGGCCTGAGCCTCCCAGCCTGCGGCTCCTGCCCCTTGCACCGTCTGGCACGGCCCGAGAGAGCAGCCCCGCCGCCTCCCCACGGCCCCTCGGATGCCCCCGGTGGGGTGAGCCCAGCTGGCGCTGGGAGGCGGTGGTGCGGGCAGCGGTAGCGGTGCCGGCGCGTCCCCGGGACCCCGGTGTGTGGCAGCAGCCTGGGCTGCTGTGTGTGGCAGCAAGCCTGCCCTGGGCTTGCTGCGAGGCTTGTGAGGCGGTCGGCTCACAGAGCACAGCTCACCCCGTGGAGTAACAGCACAAGCTGTTGTATTGCTGATCTCCGCGTCATTTCTGCACCAGGCAAAGGCTGGTGTTTCGTCCAGCCTTGCAAGAAACCGAGATTAACCTTCCTTTCCATTAAATAAACGTGTTTCCGTGTTAGAGGGTGTGAAAGCCTGTGACCCTCTGGTTAGCCAGCGCAACTCCGCCACCTTCCTGCCGCTCTTTGTTTCCTTCGCTGCATACATCTGGCCAGATCCTAAACACTGCCTTCTCCAGGATCCTCAGCCAAGCTTCGCTGCTAGGACTCAGAGGAACATGCCAGGAAATTTCTACCACTGCCACAGGGGGGAAACAGAGCCGGTCTGTAGCGGGGCGGCGAGGCTGGCGGAGGCTGTGGGTGCTCCGATCTCCCGAGTTGCGTGACCTTACCCTTACAAATGCCAGTGATGCACTGTGGCCAAAGGTTCAGAGGTTTTAAAATGTCACTGTCTTTGTACAGCACCGAATACTCCAGCGTGCTTTAGGGGCCTGAGAACAGTCACTTCCTCCCACCTTCTCATGTTGTAACAGCTACCATTAAAGCATGCTGTAAGTTATTACTTCGGAGCTACGAAGAGAAAGAAAAGCATTTGAAATGAGAAGTGGGCCACGGGGCAACCAGTTTCACAGCCTTTATTCTCTTCTTTATTATGGAGAGCCCTCACAAGAACAACGCCTTCTCTTTTGGATGGCCCTGTGCATCTAACCACGCTCCCGCTTGGAGAGAACTGACCTGGTGTGAAGCTATAGTCACTGCACTAAATTACCAAATTTTCTACTTACTAAAACTACAGATTGCAAAGGCTCAGGTTCAGTTCCTGTCTTTCTCATTAGTAACAGACAAGCAGGGGCAAAATCATATTTTCAGGCCCTCTGAGTCCTAACAAACCTTCACCAGGTTTCTGCTAAATGCCTTTCTGAGCATGAAATCACACCTGGGTAGGGAAAAAATTGCAGTGTTGGCTGGTAAAGCCAAAAAAAGGATGCATAGGACAGGGAGGAAAGCTCACAGGCCTGGGAGAAAGCATGGCTGTGTGAAGGTAAGACCCATCTCCAAGCAGGGTTCAGGAGCTGCCCAAAGCCAGCAGAGGCAGTCCTGGGGTCTGGGCCTGTGATTTGGCTCCAGGACCTCCACTCAGGCTTGGGGGGAAGAGGTATGCGGGGATACTCATGATCTGGGAGGCTCTGCTGAGAAAGACTAAACCTGGGGATAAAGCTCTTCCCATCCTTCCTGCTTGGCTGGTGTCAGATCCTGACCCTGGGAAACAGAGATACTTCATGGCCTCTTGCTAAATTGTGCCCCTCTAGAGCTAGTTTCCAGGCTTGCCCTCATTTATTTTCAGAGCATCCTTGCATTGGGTCAGTACATCTTTCACTTGGGCTAACCCAGTTTTTGTGTCTTTGCTTTTCCTGAAGATCGCTGGGGAAGTAGCCCTTCTCTGCATGCCAAAAGGAGCACTCTCCTTCCCCGCTTCAGAAGTAGCACATTCAATTCCTCCTGGGGAAAGAGTAATTCTCTTCTCCCACCCTCTTGCCCAATTGCTCGTGATACCAGGTCGATGGTTTCCTTTCCAACTCTCTACATGCAAAGCCACTCAGGCTGTCGCTATCAAAATCACGTTTTTAAAGCAAGATGATGTTTCTAGAAAAAAAAGATCTCTGCAGGGGAAATTGACTCTGGCATTAAATTTGCAGCTAATTTTCTTCCTTCCTGTGCCTTGTGCAGATAAAGACAGAGAAAGCAGCATTGTTATGGGGGCTACCCACCCCATGATGCCCATGGGCACTGCAGATCCTCTCTGAAGCCAGGGCAGGCTCCCAGTTGCTCTATGATCTGCACCAAGTGTAACCCGAAAGGCTGCCGCTCTGCACTATCCTCTTGCTTCCCACGGGAAAACTGGACAAACCCCTCCACCGGGGATGCTTCAAGCAGCTGCTTGACTCAGCCAGCTGAAAAATACCAGGGAGACAAGTGCTTATCTCTGTTTGCCCGCTACTAGAGGTCATGGCCTGTATTAAACACATCTTTCTGACAGCATGCAAGGACAGCCAGGGAGGAACTGGCCTAAGCAGGGAAAGTTTTGAAAAAATACGCAAAGCAGCAGGAGATGAATGCCTCCCCAAGGTAATGAAGAGAGGGAGAAAAGCCATGCAGCACTAGTCAAACTTTGATGAGCTCCTGTAGGTGGTGAAAGCCAGAAAAAACATGATGAGCAGAATGCTGGCACAAAGACGTCCCCAGTGCTGCTCGGAGGTTGTCCAAGGGGGAAAGCTCTGGTGCTTCCCCATGAACCTTACTTTTTATCCTACTATACCTGCATGGGTGTGCAAATCTGTGAGCAACTTCAAACAGACAGGGACAGTGTCTCTTGGCATCTTCAACACATTCACCACAGTTAAAGCTGCCAGTTGTGAGTGAGATACTTTCTGGGGAAAGGGAAGATTTTGTTTCTCAGAAAATGTAGCTTTTGCTAGAGATGTAGATGATCCCTAGTCTTCCCATCTGCTTAGGCAGAGGAGATGTGTTTCTCCAAACAGGACTTCCTCACTTCCTCTTGATTTATGTGTCAGCATACTACAAGTCCCTTAAACGTGAGCGCTAGCATGCTGGATGCTGGTTTTGGAGCCATTTCCTATTTGTTGGAGCTTAAAAATATTCAGAAACCATCCCAAGCCCCTCTCCTAGCTGCCATCAGCTGGGGCTGAGAGGCAGGTGGCTGTAAAATTGCCAGCAATGCTATAAAGCATTTTGTTTAAAAAAAAAAAAAAAGAAATTAATCCCATTTCAGCGGATTCCATTATATACCAGAATCGCATTTGGAGTTATTAAATAGTGGCCCTGGAAAGTCCTATTGATGGGATTTAATTATTCAGCTGAAGTCTGAGGTGCCTCCACTTTACTGAGCCCTGCAGCTGCATCATTAATAAGATTTCTGTCTAAAGCACCTCCCTCCTGGATCAGGTAAAAGACACTGAGTTATCAACGGTATTTTAGAGCCTGACTCTGGGCTTTGTGGGACAAGAGGTGCAAATGTAATCAGCCACTTGTGACAGGACGTGAACCTAAATTAGCTCAAAGGAAGCATCAAGCTGCTGCGGCAAGCAGATGCGGGGAGCGCTGTGGGCCACTGCAAAGCTCACGGGCTGTGGCACCAGCTCTGAGCGAGGCTGGCATCCCTTGGGAGAGTGCTTGCCCTCCACTCCACCAGAGACACAGCCCAGATGGTAAAATCCCCAGGTTCCCGCTTCGGCAGCAGTTGAAGAAGCCAGGTTTCCAAGGGCTTGGTGGCTGGCCAGGGAACAAGCAACAGGTTGACTGAATGCTTTCTAAGATCCTCCCCATGTTCCTCCTCGACCTTAAGTAGAAATCCTGTAAGGATGAGGAAATTTTGCCCAGAACTGCGAACTGCGTTCCCCACATTGTTTTGCTCACCGTTTCTGCAGGAAAGAGTGAAAGGTCTCTCTGCTTCGAGGAGCAACCTTGAGAGGTGCCCCAACTCAAGGGGTAATCACCGCCATGCAGCCATGCTACCTAGCAGGGAAAGCTCAAAGAAGGCTCACTTAGGCTGTCATATTTATGGAATAAAGTGGTTGGCTTGTAGTCAAATTACATGTAATGGGAAAGGTTTGCATGAGACTCCTTGTACCCATAACTTTCTTTGTTGCTTGATAAACGAGTCTTGGAAAAGCCACCCGCCATTCATGTGTTAATCGCATGATCGGTGTTTCAAGCTCATAAGCATCGATGCTCACTGTGTCACTCTACTCCTTTGTGGGTTTTTAGAGAACAGATTGAAACTAGAGGAGTTCTTGGCCCAGCTATGGCTCTGGCCTTTACCTCCTTTGGAGTCTGTACCAAACTACTGCTAGATTGGTTAAGGGGTCGAGTGCATCCATCACACATGGGCAGGTCTCATACTAGGAATCCTAATCCCTTTACCTGTTCCTTCCCAGGCACAGCTTTCATAGAATCACAGAAAGGTTTGGGTTGGAAGGGACCTTTAAAGATCATCCAATCCAACCCCCCTGCCTTGGGCAGGGACATCTTCAACTAGATCAGGTTGCTCAAAGCCGCATCCAACCTGACCTTGAACACTTCTGATGGTGGGGCATCCACAACTTCTCTGGGCAACCTGTTCCAGTGTCTCATCACCCTCATTGTAAAAAATGTCTTGTGCTGGGGACCCCAGAGCTGGATGCAGTACTCCAGGTGGGGTCTCACGAGAGCGGAGTAGAGGGGGAGAATCCCCTCCCTCGACCTGCTGGCGACGCTTCGTTTTATGCAGCCTAGGACACGAATGGCTTTCTGGGCTGCAAGCGCACATTGCCAACTCATGTCCAGTTTTTCATCCACCATACCCCCAAGTCCTTCTCTGCAGGGCTTTCAGGAAAGGGTGACCCAGAGTGTAGCATTTCTTACTCAATCCTACAACCAACAATGAATTTTTAAGGCCACCATGAATCCCAAATCTTAAAAAATATTCCTTTTATCTTTTAAAATCTTTCAGGAAGTAGAACAAGTGTTTGCGTACCGATGCATTTTCTAAAAGTGATGCTGTCTGCAACCTTGGTTTATGGGAAATACAGAGAGGGGTAAAGGAATGTGATTTGTTTGCCACTGATGCCACAAAAGCAACTGGCTGGGGAAATACAGACTTGGAAAGCCAGCAGTGAGCCGAACAAGTGCATGCTGGTGCTCTGGCTTCTTAAATGTCTTGCAAAGCTTGGGCCTGACAAAGGGGATGTTGTAATTAGCTTGCAAAGTCCTTTTAGGGGTTTTGAATTAAAAGAAGGCTGCGAAGCAGCAGCTATCTAGATTCAGGTGTCAGGGAGGTCTTGCCGAGCTCTTTCAGTGCCTGGCCATGGCCCACGGCTTCAAAGCCGTGGCACGAACAAGAACTGAGCTGGGCACCTGTAAGTGGATCTTCATTTACTGCTCCACCAGTCACGGGGACTGATTCCATGCCTACTTCCTCCTCACTGGCAGAAAGGTACTTACTAGCACTGGACCAGATCCTCATTTCTTCTGAATTCCTGTTTTCTGATTTTCTGTGCCCCCAGCGTTAGACCTGGTCAGCGCTTCTTCAGCACGTCACATGGTGCTACGCAAACACTTCCCAAAGCCCTTTCCCAAATCTGTTTGCCGGGATGAGGCTGGCTGGCATTAGCCATATTCATATTCCCTCTAACGGGAATTCCTCATCGCTCTCCCCGTCCTCTGACCTGTGGCTGCTGCCCCACCAGCGCTGGGAGCCCCAGTACCTGGTGTACTGGGAATTCTCCAGGAGTTGCTGCTGTTGATATTTTTCCTGTCAACGGAATCCCCCTGGTGCTCACAGACCAAAGTTAAGGTGAGTGAGCTGGAGATCTCTTGGTGACAGCTACTGGGGCTTTCTGACCTGAGCAGTTTATCCGTAATCGGTGTTTATATCCTCCCGAGGTACCAGCAAGCCAGAAGCACTTTGGTCTCATCTTACTGCTGCTTTCCAAATCCAAACCAAAATCCTTACTGGAAGGCTTCTGCCTGCTCCCGCGCCGGTCAGACCTGCTCGTTCCGCGGAGGGCCCTTTCGCGGACGTTTCGGTCCCCGACATCCTTCGAGTTCTCTTTCTCACCCTCAGCGCTGACAGCCACACCTGCCTCCCCGCCTCGGGATTCGGTTCCCGAGCAGGGCCGGCCCCGCCCCGGGCTCCACCGCCCGGCCCCGCCCCGCCCCGCCCCGCCCCGCCCCGCCCCGCCCCGCCCCGCCCCGCGCCGGAGGGGCGCACCTGGCGGCCTCCAGGGGGCAGGCGCGAGCCGCTGCCCCGCCATGGGGCGGGTCCCGGTGAGGCCGCGGCCCCGTCCCGTCCCGTCCCGCCCCGCCCCGCCCCGTCCCGTCCCGCCCCGCCCCGCCGCCACAGCGTGCGCGTCACGTCCGGGCGCCGCGCATTGGGATTGGCCGGGTGCGGGCGGAAGTGTGGGCGGGAGTTGCCGCCGTTGCCGCAGTGACGGGGATCGTGGGGGGGGCGGAGGAGGGCGAAGATGGCGGCGCCGCCGCGTCGCTCCCAGCACCACCACCACCATCACCCGCCGCCGCCGCCCGGGCCGGCCTCGCCGCCGGCCGCCGCCTCGCCGCCGCGCAGCCCCAGCCTGGCGCCGGCCGACCTCGCCCCCGCCGCGCAGCGCCACAGCCTGGCCGGCCCCGAAGGCGAGGCTCCCCCCGACGCGGAGCGGCCTCCGGCCCTGGAGTGCTCGGAGGGTGCGGGCGCCGCCGGCCCGGGCCCGCCGCCGGGCTCAGGCAGCAGCTCCAGCAGTTCCTCCTCGTCCTCCTCCTCGTCTGCGTCGTCGTCGGTCGCGTCGAGCCCGGCGGCGGAGAGTCCCGAGGCGGCGGGCCCGGGCGCGGCGAGCGGGGCCTTCCGCGAGCTGCTGGAGGCCTGCCGCAATGGGGACGTGACGCGCGTGAAGCGCCTGGTGGACACGGGCAACGTGAACGCCAAGGACATGGCGGGCCGCAAGTCCACGCCGCTCCACTTCGCCGCCGGTGGGTACCGGGACCGGGGAGGGGTCGGGGCCGGTCCGGCCTCCCGTTCCCCGCGAGGGCAGTGACAGCGAGTGCGTCGGGACAGGGAGGGTACAGCTCCCGACCTGGCTTCCCAGGAGTGGCTTCCCTGGCTTCGGGGATGGACCTCCAGCGTCGCGGTGGGTCAGCAGAACTCGAGCGTAAGCTGAGAGGAGGAGTGTGAGCACACCTCCCCGGCAGCGTTTCGCTGCGGATTGTGGGGAGATGGCTGATAAATTGCCTTTTTTTTTCCACATAAAATGGAAGAAGATGCTTCCTTTGGGTGAAACGAGTAGGAGAGGAGATCCTGGAGGCGTAAGGGAGGCTGTATGATCTAAAAGTGCAGACGTTTTTCTCTGTATTTGACACGTAGGCTGCAAACTTGTGTGCATGTGCTTAGGAAGTAAGAAGCTGGAATCCAGGATGGTTGGCTCGAAGTTAAGGGTTTCACGGGTATTGTAGTAGCTCTTGAAAGTCAGGGATCCCTGTTACGCATGTAGACTTGACAGGAATCAAAGTCGATGCCTTGTACTTTGTAGCTTTTTTTTTTTTTATTTGGGCATAGCTGCTGATTGATCTCTGCATCTCTTGTGGTCTGAGTGGCTGGGGAGAGAGGTGCAGTGGAACACCTGGACTTGATTGATAGAAGAGTATCCAGGAGAGAATATGCCTCTTAGTGCAGAGAAGAGATGTCACTGTGATCAGAAGTAATGTCATAAAAGCAGTTAATAGTGAGGTCCAACAGTTTACATTAAGTAGAAGTAAACATTACTTTCTAGGAAGTATACCTATTATAGGTTAGTGTACTCCATAAAGAGAACATGTTGTACGGGATGTGATCTTCACTGGGGGCACAGGGCATGTGAAGTTCATGATAAAAGTAAAATGAGGAGGATGTTTTAAATCATCAGCCCTAACTCAGGACTTGCACAGTTGCTAGGTCTGTGGTCAGGCTGAGGGCTTTCTGACGTGTGCCACAATGTTATGGGACTGGACCTTATGTAGTAAGGGGCATAGATCTTGTTTGAGCTTTAAGTGGTGCACTAGTACACATAAATTAAGATAATTAACAAGACTGTATTGAGTGGTTAATACTTAAATGCTGGTGTATGGCTTTAAAGCACTGTGTTGAAATCGATAATAAAAATGAACATTTTGTGGCATAAGTTGCCTGGAACTCTGAATAGTGGTGTTCAATTTATCAGGCAGATAATGCTCTCTGAGATTGTGTGGGTTTGTTTTCATTTCCAAAGTACGAGTGGCATTTCACGATGCCCCTAAAGGGAACTTTTGGTCCTGAGCTCTACCAGTAAAGCATGACCTTGTGCAAGTGGAGTTTAAAACACCGTGAACTTCTGGAGTACGGACTTAATTTTATTGAACCCTGGAATGCTGGTACAACTGCATGTGTGCACATGAAGTTCTTAATGTTTTGGAAGGCTCATCTTGAGTCTGGTCTGCTTGTTTTGGATTCAGACTTAAAATTAGACCTTGCTGCTTCCCCTTAAACTCTGAGATTTCAAGTTGTAACTTCAGTGCTAGTGCAAACTAGAAGCTCTCCAATCAACTTCTACCTTGATTGGAGAAGAAATGGACAAAACTTACTCAAGGGGATAAGGCTTTGAAAGTTGATAGTGTCAATAGGATGTTACTGTAATACCAGTGGAAGGTGCTTCCTTGTAGCATGGGGAAAACAGCAGATGAAGTTCTCGTACCTAACAAATTCCTCTATCTATTTTTCTAGATTTAAAGACTTTCCTTAGCTATCATACATCTTTTATCTTGAATCACTGCAGTATGTCTGGTCTGAATGGATTTGACGTGTGGTAGCATTAGGCAGATCTCTTATTACAGAGTAATCGGAGTAAGAAGCAGATTCTAAAGATTTTAAAGTGATTGAGTGACTTTAAAATGCAAAAAAGAAATTAAGTGGGGGTATTAATGTATTCATAGCTTTTGCATTCAGTTTTTTCAATGAAAACTAGCTTGCTTATAATGAAAAAAAAGCAACTGTGCTAGGCACGAACAAAGGTATGTTTGGCTCAAGGTTTTATCTGTACTGGTGGCCAAAAGCAGATGTCTACGGAAGAGTTACACACTTGCCCTCTTGCTATATGATACTTCTCTGAATACTCTTCCTGCAGTTTGTAGCTC
This sequence comes from Calonectris borealis, assembly GCF_964195595.1. Taxonomy (NCBI): domain Eukaryota; kingdom Metazoa; phylum Chordata; class Aves; order Procellariiformes; family Procellariidae; genus Calonectris; species Calonectris borealis. The sequence goes on from NC_134315.1 coordinate 50,908,302, forward strand.
AGCAACTATTTGAGCAAGACCCAGTTTCTATATGTTAGTAGAAGCTCATCCTGTGCTAAGGAGTTCCACTGAATAATTGGACTGTTAACTTGTATTAAAAGTAACTTGCTTCCTCATGTGTTTTCCATGCTCTTCACTGGAATATCCTGTGTTCTGCTTAATGGTTCTCTTTTGCATTGAATGAGACAAACTAGTTCACTCCCTTGCCTTTCCACTACATTCCTTCTTCGATCTAAAGATGTGTTACCTCTTTTCCTTGGGAAAGATCTTAACTGTCATTGTTGATTTCACCAGATTATGAACATCTGTATTATATCCCCTCACGAGTTGAAAAATTTTGTTATGTCTGTGCTGTCTTCTTGTAAACTGGCTTGGTAATCCTGCATTTGGTGGTGGTGTCACATAGTTGACAAAATATCTTTTTAGCCAGCATAACCAAATGAGTTTGTTGTTCTGTGTGTATGTGAGAGGTAGGTTTTTTTTCCTTTGGGGAATGCTATTGACTTTTTGTTTTGAATGGTTAGATGATTTCTATGTGATAATGTGTCACATTTTAGGTGTACTTTGCATGGGGTAGAGTGGGACTTTGCTCAGCCTACATATTTTCTGTGAATCATTGTGATTTGCCGGGGGAGTACCTGTATTGGTCCATTGCGTTTGAAGCAGGTTGGCAGTGATGCTTTCGTGGTTCTCTTTTTGTTTGTCATCCTCCCTTTATAGCACTCACATACCAAGGTTGGCTTTCCAAGACTTTTCTACCTTTAATATCCTGGATGGGGAGGACTCCTGTGACCTTTTGTCTGAAATCCCAGCTTTTTCCCAGAGCCAGCAAGAATTTGTAGGAGCTGGCTTAGTAATGGACTTGCTTATTCCCTTCTGAAACAAGGTTTAGCCTTACAAAAGGATATGTATTTGCTGCTGACACTTTGATTCATATGTTTTTAGGCCTAGTCCTTGCTAGTAAATCATTATTAATAGCACCTCTTTCAGAAATGACTAGGTGGATGGACCTGATAGAAATAAGCTGAGTCCTAGCTAATTTCTTCATATAGCCACAGTCATAAGCTTGTCCATTTCCACACCCATTTAATGAGAAGTTTAACTTTTTGTTTTTTGATCATAAAGTTAGCCCCTCAAGTTCTTAGGCAACGCATTCCTTTAGCTTTACAGTTATTCACTTTCTAGTGTTTAACCCAAGGATACAGACAGTACTAATAGTAATTGCTGAACTGTGGCTTAATGCCCACTTCTGTACTGAGGAAGAAGTAGAGGTTTCCAGAGTGGCTTTTGGAAGATATGGAGTTGGGATCACAGGGTGAAGTGCTCTTGGTGGTATCAGCCCAAACTAGACTTGGAGAAACCTGATTTAAGGTGACTTGATAGAGCATCAGTGATATTCCTTGTTTTCTCTCTGCTTGGGTCTATAGTAATGGCAAAAAGCTGTTTGGGGAAAATTAGTTTTCTGTAAGCATGCTTCTGCTAACAGTAGTAATAACGGTTGGAAATCAAATCTTTTATGGAGGCTAACATATATAACTATTCTTTGGAAAATTTCAGGAGTACACAACTTTAATCCTGAAGGCAAAGGGATCTCACTTGGGTTGGAAAATAGTCAGTAGTCAGAGTTTAAGAAGAGAGCTCATCAAGTTGATTAGTCAACTAGCAAGCTGTTAATCATAAAAATGCATGCTGCTTCAACATGTGTGAGAGAAACAGCTGAGGAAGCAGAACTAATATAACTAGCTACTGAGTGTTCCTTGAGGGAGAGCCAGGTAAAGAAGTAGTTGGTAACTTATGACGTACTTCTACTCTATGCAGAGACACCTGAATTGACCACTCCACCTGTGGTGCAATGTACAAGTTAGTTTAAATTGCCTTGGAAAGCCCTGCTTGAGATACCATCCTTAAACTACTCCAACTCATTTTGTTGCAGTTGTCTGGTATACCCTTGCTGTAGAATAGATGTCTGACCTTACTCAAACAGTTGTTTGTAAAGCTAAGTCACTGATTAATTCTGCCTTGTGCAACTTAAAGCAAGGTTAATAACAATTTTCAGCTGCATTCATATGGATAGAATGAAGAGTGCAGATTGTGTAGTCAATTAGGAAACATCTTGGCAGCCTTACAAAATGCCGACTTTTTCATGTAAAAAGATGAGTTGATAAATTACTGGCCGTGACTTTGGAATTCTTTCTTTTATGTTTTTGTAGCATTTGTAGTACATGAACTCTGTTACAGTGTCACAAGCATATTACTTCCTAGGAAGTTTCAGCTTGCTTTCTTTGTGACTGGTGAATGGTCTTGCAATACTTTGTGCAATGTAGTGTATCTCCTTCCCATTTAAAATCCTTTGAAGGAATTTACAAGAGGATATAAATGTAACATCTCAGACCTTCAGTAATACTGAACCAGGTGCTCTTTTTCCCAGCTTGAAGGCTCTTCAGTTTACTTAGTTAAATCACTTGGTTTAATTGTGTTCTGCCTCGTGAAGTGGGAGAAGTGCTGGTGGCTTTTGGAAGACCTGTCTTGGGGAAAAATCTGTGCAGTACTAAAGCAAAGAGATGTACAATGACTTAGCTTGAACTTCTTGCACTCTTTGCTTACAGTTTAAAACCATTCTCAAAAGGTCCTGTGTCTCTAAGATGTGTGCTTCTCCACTTCAAGGGCTTGTATTCTCATATGAGCTATGTTTAGTGCTCTAACAAGTGGGATTACATTTAATAGGAGCATCTTTCCTGTTTTGCCTAAGATCACAGTAATACCTGCAGGTGTGCTAAACCTGTGATTATACACTTTTGTAAAATTTAACTCCTTTTGGAGTTAATGTGTTCTGAAGAGCAAGCAGGTGAAAGGAGGAGGAAAAATGCCTAGTGAGAGTTAGGAGTCTTCCATATGATAAGTTAAACTCTGCACATAACAGCAGCTTTGCAGAGGTTGGAACTGGCATTTGGAGGACTTCACACTATGTTGTGATCAAGTGACATTAATTGGGCAGCGGGTGAAACAGTACAGCTGTACTTAAACTGATCAAACTAACTACTTGATGTATTGTACTCACTGGAGAAATCATTCTTCCGATTCTAGTAGGAAATCCATATATTTATTTGGTTGGTTTTTTACCAAACTTTCTGAAAATGAGTCTTGAAATTGGGCAATGAATTATGTGGCTTCTAGGAGTACTATTAATTAAGTGTCTGTAAACTGCTACTGTGTGAAAGCTTGTGACTAACTGAGTGCAGGTTTAACATGGAAGCCCTAACCGGAGCATGTAACAGGGATATCAACTGATGCTCCTGTTGCTTTCTTTGCATCGCTTCCCTCATCAGTCATTCAACCCGCTCACCCTGTTGCCTCTTGTTACTTAGGTTCAATGCCACAAGAAGAGATGGGACAGGACAAGTTTGCAGGCTGGGAGCAGGATGTGAAGGGGGAGGAGGACAGGTCATCTTTGCACTAGTAGTAAGCATTTGGTGGTGTCTCTGTGCTGTCTTGTCTGATGGCATTTAAAAGTTTTTTATTTAGCTTAATTTTCAAGCTGTCAGTTTACTACCTAAAGCCTTTTTTTCTCACTTTCAGCCTAAAGTGACATGTATAAATTGGAAAAAGGCAAGAATACAGTATTGGCAAAGAACTAGTTAAGTGGTGTTTTCTCTGAATTGTCTGCCTATATCTTGATTTATGTAAAGCTGTCATAGCTATGTCCATCTCCTGGCTTTCGCCAAGCCTTAGTCTTCAGTTGTTTCTGTGAGATGACTGGAGAAATTAAGAGCCTGTCAGTCACTCTGAATTTTTGCCTTTTCTTTGGTTTGACTGATGAGTGTTTCACCCTTAAATTTCAGATGTTCTCTTGCTACTGCCTTTTTATAGGGGGATTACTGCTTCCTTTCTCTCCTGGACAATATGTTTTCTGAGGTACTGCGACTTGCCTGAAACTTCCAAATAGTGTGAAGAAGCTAAAATGAGGGCAAAGCTTGTGCATTTTACCTGTGTGAAATAGCCCAAGCTAATAAGGGACCCTGCCTGTGAGTGTGCTTTGGAAGCTGGCAGGTGAATCTCATCAAAACAAGCTTGCATGCTGGGCCTTTAAATGTGACTCTCCTCCATGGTTACCCTGGTTTTGGATGTTTTCTGTAGGAACCTTCTATTTGATTGTCTTTTGGGATCTTTAATTACAGGTCCGTTCTTGGGAACTCTTCCTTAGACTTTGTAAATTGAAGTTGCACTGGAAATATACAAGAGTAGGATTCTTAAAGGCATCACATCAGTTTCTTTAGTTTAAACCAAATTATACATGCTTCATCTGTCACAAATGGCTTGACATGTGTCTGTTGCCTTTACAAAAGGTGACCCCGACACTGCAGGAGTTTCAGTAATTACAACTGCTTTGTCAGATTGGGTCGTGTGATCATTTTAAAGACTTTTTGGCACTTTGTCAGTTCAAGTTTTTACAGGTTTGCCTGTGGTGGTGGTGCTGGTGGGGGAAGCTATTCCCATAATTGGTTACTTTTTCTCCGAAAGATGGGTGGTCTGGTGGGATAAAATCACAGTAACCTTTACGGTGCTTTTTGAGGACTGAACCGAAGAGCTAATTCACCAAAAACTGTAAAGAGTTTATTGCTGGCATTTCCAAAGATACCTTTATCAATGACCCCATGTCCAGCAATACCTTGAAGAAGTATGTGTGTAGTCCTGAAAATCACAACGCTGAGCAATTTGAAAAGAAGTCTGGGTTTTCAGGCACTGTCAGGTTGTTTTTCCACAAGAGACTAGAAGTACACGTAAAGCAAATGCTCATGCAGCGTCAGCATGTTTTTAGTAGTCCAATCTATAAAAACTAAAGGGTAATAAATTCTGTTGATTTACTGTTTAGTTGAAAACATCCTTTTCTAACTCTTGTCTTGGTCAATTTTCCTTTGCCAGTCAAATGAAAAATATAAACATGGGAACCTTGAGGGCTTGCTTCTTGGTGTTTATGCCCCAGGCCTGTTAGCTTTGCTGTGGGACCAGATACCCTTTGTTTGCTGTTGTACCTGCTTAAGCTGTCATTTCCTTTTGAAGACTTACAGGTGATGTTCCTTGACTATTTCGTAACAGAAACAAACAAAAAAAGTCAGTTTTCATGCTAGAAGCTGCAGTGATTTACAGTAGCAGTGGCCTTGCTGACAGTTCAGTTAAGAAAAACATGTCTTTCTGGTAGCGGTTTTCTCATGATAAGTAAGTATCACTTTTAATAATACCAGTTGTGATTTACACACTTCCATTTCGGTAGTGTAATTTCTAATATGAAGTTATCACTATATAATGTACCAGAAAGCTTTGACCCATCTGCAGTGATGGACTAAAATTGGATTGCTGAGTGGGGTGCTAGTCTGGTTGTGGGCCCCTCCCTGCAGCTGGTATGGCTCAGCAGCTTGTGGAGCAGCTGTTGAACTGCTGTTTAGCCCCATGTGTAAAAGAAAACCCACTTTGGTATCTACTCAGTGTGCTACCTTGTAATTTGTAGTGGTCCAGCATCTGTGCTGCAAGCAGCTGAGGGCTTTGTACAGTGGGGATGGGGGAATCCTTACAGCTATCCAAAAGTAACCAGGCTGTTAACTGGAGCCCCTGAGCTACGTTACCATACATGATTAACCAAGGTGTGAACTGCTACAGGCTGTACTAGATGTACTAGCATCTGTGTGCGTATCCATGATGGCTTCCTCAGACTGTTCTTCCACCTGCTTGCTTGTATCTCATATAAGAATACTTCTTTAGGCAGAAATAAAGATACTGTTAAACTGTCATCAAAACTCTGAAACCATGATAAGCCTCGGTAAAGGGGCTTTTTGTTTTGGCTCTGCCTGCCTTAACCATAGTATTAGTCAGCTTCTAGAAAACTTCTGTCCTTCAAGAAAGGGTGTTGAAGGACTCTGTGCTTCACTGAGGAGACAGTGTAAATTCCTGCAGAATGGCTAGCTGTAGCTTGACGGAAAGCTGGATGTCGAGTTATAACATTAGCCTTAACTGGATAAGGCTAGCATGGATGCAAAGCTGCTAGGTCTGGCTTAGAGATCTCACCATATGGACTGTGGGGGAAAAGCATGTTAATTCTGCACCATAAGTCTGCATAGCTGTAATTAGTGCACTACTCTGGCAAAAAGGGGGCTTAACTCATTGAAATGGAGGTTCTATACAGGGACTGTCACTCTGGGGTAAAATGTTCCTATTTGAGAAGTCTTCATGCATGAGTTGTTGCCTGCCACAGAGAGTGCTGACTTTTGAGAATCATTTCTGTCACTGATTGAGCAGCATTTTACTGAGGCTGAGTTACATGGTCACCTAGGGGAGAACTCGCAGCTTCTTTGTTGCTTCCCTTGAGCTTCGTATTCGCCCTCTAGAAGGGAAATTATGTCTTTAGTTAAGTTTGCCACCCATGATCTGTGGAGTTAATACAATCTATAAGCTTCCAGTTAGCACTGCTGTGATGGAATTTCACCTGCTGCAGCATTTAATTCAGCTGTTTCATAAACATAGTTCATATACATGGAATTCTTCATACTTAAGCTGCTTGATATCCATGATTACCAGAAGACACTAACTGTTAAAGTAACAGTCTTTTAAAATCTCCAGTGATACTGCTTTTAGCCCTGAGGTTTATAAGAAATGCAATCCAGCCTCTGAGATGCAATCTAGTACAAAAATGAACACTTGTGTTTTAGTTCAAACTGTCCTTCTTGAGCCTGATACCTGATTTTTGTTCCTGTCCTCTAAGGTAGTGGTCTCCAAAGAGGAGTGTGCCAGGTATTTCTTTGGGGTGCAGGAAGAAAATATATTTTGTACCATTAATAAATATAATAGGAATTTTAGAACAGCGTTTATTTCATGTTTATCTCAGCCTTTTTAAATGTCTGGTTTTGTGTCTGTTTATAATCTACATACTAGTACAGTAGTGCATGTGTATGATTTATAAATATACATATACTGGGGTGCATGCTCAAAAAATTTTTTACTGATAGGGGTGCACAATCAAAAAAGTTTGGAGACTGCTGCTCTAAGGCATTTGAGGCAATAGGATGCACCTTTCCAGGTTCATCGTGGACAACAAGCTAAAGGTGTCAGGGCCTGGCATGCTGATGCAGGATTTTGAAGCATGTTAGTTTAATGATGCTGGCTTTGTGGTGATATTTTCCCTGGCGATAACAGAGGTTGTGTTCCTAGGCTGAGACTTTCCTGAGGCATTCTTTCCCAGCTGAGGTCTCAGTTCTACTTATCTGTAACTTCTTAGCCTCTCTGTCAGTTTGTCAGTTGGAGGTAGTCAGACTCTTTGTGAAAGAGTGAGAATGTAGTTTGGGTTGAGATAAGGTTGTTCTGCTTGAGCACTGAGTGTGTCCTTCAGTGTTTATTAATATGAGGTCTTCTCCAAGATGAAGACCAACACCAAGAGATAGTATGTAAGATCCTTGCATTAGGTACATACAGATTATCCTAAATTTTTAAAACTAATAAAAAGCTTTTCTTGAAAAAGAATGGCAAGCCTATTGTAGAACTTCTTCACGAGTTAGAGAGGCAACCAGTCAGGCTGATTATAATACAACAGTGTTCACCTCTGTTATGAGTGTAAGTGAATCTTCCAACTGTTGTTTGAGCAGGTGAATATAGTCTCACTTTATGGTGAAATGAACCAAAAAGTGGAAGAGGGACATGAATAATATCATTTGATGTCTGTACGCTGGACTAAGAGTGAACAGTTTAAAATATTAAATCATGTTGTTTTACCAGACAAATGAACAGAAATATGTTCTCTTACAGGTTTTGGAAGGAAGGATGTTGTAGAGCACTTGCTACAGACAGGAGCCAATGTTCATGCTCGTGACGACGGAGGGCTGATACCCCTTCACAACGCCTGTTCTTTTGGTCATGCTGAAGTGGTTAGTCTGTTACTCTGTCAAGGGGCAGACCCAAATGCTAGAGACAATTGGAACTACACTCCTTTGCATGAAGCTGCTATCAAGGGGAAGATAGATGTGTGTATTGGTAAGTGTCTGTCACTTCTCATGTTGAAACTGTACCAGATATGTGTTTTGTGCAGTTGTAATTGTTAATGTACTGGACTTGAGATGAAATATATTGGTTGTTCTTTACAGCTCACTTCTTTTAAACTAGCAGGTAGGTATAGTGATAGTCATTTAAGACTAACATTTTCATGGTGTATAATGCAAGCTTTGCTGAACTTGCACCTGAAAAACTAACCTGGGATGGTTGGTTAAAGTTTCCTCGTCTGTTAAATTACAGTATTCAAAACCTGAATATGGAAGTTTGTCTTGATCGCTCTCAAGAAAATTACCTTCACTAGGTAAAGTCTTTGCTTTTTGGGCTGCTCTATATGTCATCTTAGTGGTAAGGAAGATGGTTAACCTTTCATTCTATGCAGTATGGGGAAGTATCTCATTAGTCCTCTGGAGCTTTCAAATGCAAGTTACAGGACACCATTGTTCACAGTGGTTATATATCCTCAGTGTGAGTGCTCTAGCCTGGAGTCAAAGCAATTTCAAATAAAATTGAACACTTCAATCATTTTAAATGTATCTAGAACATATAAAGAGCTTTTCAGTCAGGATGTCTTTAACTTTTATGTTTTTTCTCAGTGTACTTAGTATTACTTTTTTCTAAATGGGAACTTCTATTTTTGTTTTTTACACTCAGATCAGTTCCTTGAACTTCTTTATCAATTCTGGTTCTTCTTACATCTATTATCTTGAATAAAATGATCTGCTCAACATTGTGGTTTTTTTATCAAACGTGGAAAGAAAAGCTTGATTTTTAGGAAGGACAGTTAAGATTTGTTCTATATGTTATCCAGATAAGACACAATTTTCAGAATTTCATATAATGTCTATTTGCTTAAAGACTTGCTACATAAAATTCCTGCAGAGAAAGCTGCAAAACTTATGGGGCAAGTTCTTGCATTAGCTTTATTGCAATACTTATGTCATTTCTAAAAAAAACCTCCAAGATTCAGGGAAAGAAAATTGGAGGAAACACCAAAATATAAATTTTAGTCTATTTCTTCTCTTTACAAGGAATGTGATGGACTTCATTCATTTCATCTCTGTGTGTGAGGTAAAACATATGGAGAATATTCTACAGAAGTTGCTGAGTATAGCTGATTATGCAGCAGTGGGAAGAGATCCATTGATATAGTGGGTCCCAGTAACAGTCTGTTGTGACAATGGTGGATGGAAAAGTAAGCTTAATTCAGTCAGTAACTGGGTGTTATCTGTGACTTAAAGGAAGTAATTACTTTGGTCTGTTCAGTGCTGGAGTCTGCCTGGCTTTGGGAACGGCTGACTGAAAATACAAATTAAATGGGAGAATGTTGACAGTAAGAGGCTCCTTTACGCCTGTAAAGGCGGATTGGGTTTGTTTGCTTTGGAAAACATTTGTCTTGCTCAGTCTTTTAAAACCTTGTTATAAAGCAGGAGGGGATGCAGCTGCACACCTTTGTGTTCTTAGGTAAGAGGATGAAAGATGGTTGCAACAGAAGATTTTAGGATTTGGGGAGGCAGCATGGCTGGTGTAGCTTTGGGTGGTTTGTCTAAAGACTCTGTGGTACTCTTTGGAGGAGATTGGGCAGGTCAGATCAAGGCGGCAGATTATGTGGTACATCAATTCTGATGTACAATACTGACAGTAATTTGAGATTATTTAGATCTAATTTCCATAATCAAAGAACTGATGATACCTTTAAAGGTATACTCTAATTCAGCAAGAAGTTGTGGGCTTGGTGAAGGGAAGTACAGAATCAAATTTATGGCCTGTATTACGCAGAAGTTCATTCTGTGTTCCACGCACAGATTAGATCTGTGACTCTAAATGTTAGATGTTAGACTAGCGGGATGATCCATGTATCTGAAATATTCAGCACGTGGTACTGGTCAAATCCCAAAGCTCTTCTGCTGTCCGCTGCAGTTGTAGGGTTCCTTGGAAGCACTGAGCAGGGCTGCAGGACTAGATGCAGTTCTCCTTACTACTTGCAGGCAGATCGGAATCTGGGAATTTTTAAAAAATTTATTTTATTTTAAACAAGCAAGCATGATGCTGTTGTGCTCAGTTTAGTTATGGATATCCATGTATGTCGTACTTCAGTCAGATATTTGGTCTGTCGATGTGAGAGTTATTACTGAAGGCAGTGTCACCAGTCACTAGATTTAATATGTACCGTAGTATGATGCTTCTTTAGGATTTAGTTGATTCCATAATACTGCTAGGATGTGAGTATAGACAGAGTGAGTTTGTTTGCAATTTATATCTAGTGGGCAAGCATGTTTTGCTGTCTTTGGCAAGTTCCTGTTTCTTTTCAGTGGTTTTATATATAATTTTTATATTAAGGTCTTCAGCTTTTATCTCAAAGTCTTTTGAAGAAACACATTATACACAGGAATAATGGAACAATGATTGCTTAGGGCACGAATTCTGACTAGGAATAGTTGAATAGCTTTCTGAAATATATTGTACAGTACTATTATTTACACCTTAAGTGTAGACCGTTACAGTAGATATGATGGAAGAAATTGGCCTGGTTATAAAAAAAAAAAAAAAAAAAAAAAAAAACCAAAAAAACCACCAAACCAAAAAACCCAACATACTTAGGGTGTTCCTTTTCAAACAAGCAAGGCATGCTTTTTAAAAAGCATTAATTGAAGAGTAGTCTCTGGAAATCCTAGCATAATCTAGAATTCATTGCTGAACTTAGATATCTATCTGTCTGAAAAGCAAGATACTGTGTAGGAATTAGTCATCTAGCCTCATTTTTGGCTACCTATTCTTAGCATCTTCTTCCAAATGATGTAATGGGAGAGAATTTTCCAATTTATCTTCTCTCCTTCCCTTCTTCTGTGCCACCCCAGTCTGCATCTTTTCTTTATCATATCTAGCATAGAACGCTGTTCTTTGCCTCTTTTTAACCTGCGGCCAAAAGTGATAATTGAACAGAGTGTGGAGACGCAGCACATGTCATGAATAATGATTTTTCGGAGGAAAACTCAAGGCATTGAAGCAGAGTGGGAAGACCAGCAAAAGCTAGGTAGTGATTGCACTACAACTATAGAATGCTCTTGTGTCTAGCACTAGCCTTGGAATGGAGTGTGCATATTTATGCTAAAAGTACTATGAGTGCTCAGCTGTACAGCTGAATTTAGACTAGTAAGTACAAACCCTGCCACTGGAAAGCTTATGTGGAAATAAGTGTACATGAACTGATGAAAACTCATCAAACTATGCACAAACTTCTACTCCAGGAAACTGTAAGACAGCAAATGACTGATAAGATTTCTTGTTCTGTTTTACTGGTTGCAGGTTACAATCATAGGACAGTGTAGGAACTTAAAGCGAGAGAATGCAAATGTGCTGAGTTTGGGAGGAATATGGACTGTGGCTTTTGTAGATGGCAGTTGCTTTTGTATCTAGGGTCTGGAAGTGTAGGAGATCTTGGAGGATGGTAAGCAGTGCTCAGCTGGTTTGCTGACCATCTCTTAAAATGTATTTAGTCACTGCAGATTTGTTTAGTTGCTAAGTAATTGAATCCATTTGAAAACGTTGTTTCCTATATGTAATCAATTTTTGGACTAAATGTATTGAACCCTTAAAACCAATTGTTAGATAGTGTTTTCCAGTATTTATGGCTTCTAGGATTGCTTTATCTGTCAGGAAGATGCATTTTCAATGTCTGTAGACTGCTTCTAGAGCTAATGAAAAGTGGTTTTGTTCTTCAGTGTCGCATTTGCTCGCGGAATAATGAATGAATGGTGAACTCTGCAAAGTGTGTTTGGAGGAATGCTGTGATGTAGGGGTAGTGACTGTTCTGTGGGTCGGGCTGGGGAGAAAGGACGATCCATTTCTTCATCCGAAAGTCTATACTGCAGTCAGACCAAAGGTCCATGTAGCTCACTTTTCTCTGATAATGACATGTAGCAGATGCTTAGAGACTCTGAATGGCTGGAGTGTATCCTTCTTTCTCATGGCAATCAGCAATTTAGGAACTTGATAAAGTAGAGGCTGCATCTGGACTGTGTTGCATAGCCACTGGTATACAAAATTCTTGAAAGATAGGTCTAATCACTTCTTAAATGCTGCTATATTTTTGGCTTTGAAGGTGTTCTATGGCAAGATAATTTTACAAGTTAATAATCTTGCAGGAAGAAAACAACCCTTCCTTTTCTTTAAAACATTACTCTTGATGACTTTTATTGCAAGCCATTGAGGACTTTCATGAGAAATAGTGAACAGTTACTTCCATTTTTCACTCTGCATATCCGTTGTGATTTTATAGGCCTCTGTCTTTTTTTTCCTCAAATGCCTCTTTTCCAGGCTGAAGAACTTAGTCTTCCATCGTGTTATCCTGTTGAATATTCTAGTATTTGTCTTTTTTTTTTTAAGGGTGAGGGGTTGGTACGGCGGTACAGACATCAAAACTAGGTGTAGTAGATTTATAGGATAACTGGGTGTAGTAGATTTATAGGATAACTTAATGTTCGTACTGTTTTGGTTTTCTGGTTGCTGAGCACTGAATGGGAGTAGCTCCAAGGTATTTCCTGAGTGGTAACAGCTCCTTTAAAACTGTGTGTTTGTGCAACAAACAGTGTTTTTGTTAAAAAAAACTAGGCTAAAAATAACCTTACAGAAGCTGTGCTCATGCAGTCTGAACGGGCTTGCTTTGCCCTCCACTGTGTTTTTCTACAGAGGCTGTAGTTGTTCCTGCAGAGATTTTTTTTTTTTTTGGGGGGGGGGGGGGGTGATGTTTGGTGGATCTCCAGTTAAGTGTTGTGAGAACTATAGGACTGCTAGCCTAGAAGTGATCTCGCGTGTCATACACATGCCTACTTTTTAAGGGCATCCTTCACAAATATGCAAACCGTGAGCATCTTCTATGGTGATGCCACGATTTATGGATCTGAGCATAGGGTACTTTAGTAATTTTAGGTAAATAAAAAATCCTAGCTACTGAAAAGCTCTCTTCAACATTTTACAAAACTGTAAAAGTTTTTAAAAATTACTTTTGTCCATGTGCTAAGGATCCATCAGGAATTACTTACATTAACCAATGTTTTTACTAGCTTCCTCTGGGCTAGCTATAAAATTTCCTGCAAAGATCCTGTGGCATGATGAATTTACTGTTCCAGTGCTATGAAGCGATCTTTAATGGTAGTGTCAAGTCAAGCATTTGTCTCTCTTTCTGACCAGAGAACTTCTGTGGAAGTTGATTTTTTCCGTTACCCTTTTTGCACTTGAAAGATACAGCAAGCAAGCAAACTAAAAGTTTTTTAAGCTAGCAGGTTTTCCAAGATACAGGTCCTGCCCTTAGCGTAGGGATCACTGTTACTTAAATGTCTCTTTGTTAACATGTCAAAACATTGCTCACCCTGCTGTGCTTCCTCATGACTGGGGAAGGAGAAAAATTCATTAGCTATTATCTTCTGCTATTACATATCTTTAGGCTGAAATATGTGAAGGAAATATGATGTGACCCCTTCCTGCAGGGCAGATAAACCTTCTGTCAGCTTTAAAAAAAAATCTATGAAAGGTAGTTTATGGGTAGAACTAGCGCACAGTAAACCTTAAAGGAATTGTAGAAATGGTAATTTGCCCAATTGTTGAACTGCTTGTCTGTTTGGTCACCTTGCAAAGAAGGCATGTACAACAAATAGTGAAATTATTACAATTTATTATATATTTGTCCCTTGAGATTTTTAGAATGCTCAAAGCATTTTGCCTTCCAAGCAGAGGAACTGTATTGCTCTAAAAGTTAGAGCTAACTCTGATTTTACTGCCTGAAAAATTAAAAAAAAAAAATGACAGGAAGTGCTATCGAAGAGCAAAACTGTGCAGTAGCCAGTTCTCTTTGGGGGTGGGGAGTGGGGTGAGAGGAGGGGGAGCAGCTTTAGCATCTTAACTGAAAAATGATTTCAGTGACTATAGATTTAGCTGCTGGATTGACAGAAGCCTGTAAGAAGACTAGTAGCTGCTTAATAAGTATTAGAGGGGGGTATTGGTAATTGAGGTACATTGGGAGCTGGTTATGCATGTTGTTTGTTGGAGAGATGTACTGAATTCCCAAAGACTCTCTTGGAGAACTGGTGTTCTAGAAGGAAGCTTAGATTCAAAGAGGCATCCCAGGAATCTGATATTCAGAGGCTTGTAAAATCATTGGAAAATGCTCTCAAGTGAGTACTTCCAAATATTTTGTGTAAACTGTTTAACTGCTGTTTATATCAGAAGATTTTTGAATATTGTTAATATTTCTGCTTTGACTTTTGAACTACCGAGTTGGAGCACTACTGCTACTGACTATTCAGTGTGCAATGGGAAGACAGTCACTTGTATTTGAACTTTTTTAAGCTGCAGGACAGTCTAAAGAACTTCAGACTGTTCTTGTGTACCAGAAATGGGAGTTAGCTCCATTAGGAAGACATGAATTAATCCCTACAGTGGGGAAGCTATCCTGTCTGTTGGTTGCGGTTAGCATTGACACGCAGAGCAAAGGTACCTTGTGATTTGATATGCTTAAGGCCAAGCAGTCCTGGTTAACAGCATCTATCTATTATCTGTCCAGCTATGCAAATTAAAAATCCTGGCTATTCTTAATAATATTTATTACTCAGATGCTTACTGATCAAAGCCAAATCTGTTGTTATGGAAGCAGACTCATCAGACTATTCAGGTTATTAATTCTTTTGGTCTGTTTCTGCTCTGTGAGTGATAGCATGCGTGTGGAACCCTGCTTCTTTGAGTAGCAAATGGTTTTAAATCCCGTGCATACACTGTGGCTCAAAGACCTAACATGCTTAAGTCTACTCGTACTGTTTCTTCATGGGGTCTTTCTCAAATGAAGCTTGCATGATAGCCACCATAGGATAAAAATACCATGTTTTAGGTTGAGTGGAAGAATGCTTTTGCTTTCTCACTGGTGTTCTTGTTCATGGTTTTAAATAGTTTCAGGTCCTCTAACCACTTGTTTAAGCTAGGTCAGCTTCTAAACGTTAATGTTCATCACAGAAATGAGAGCTGCTTGGGCTGAATCTTACTACATTTGCCACTGTATAAGTCTGTAGTTCAGACTTTCCTTACTGAAAGGGACCTGAGAATAAGGCTGCCTTCTCTGTGAGCTGGTGGGGGTGGAGGAACCCATGATTGAAATCATACATCGGTAAGTTGGAGGCATTGTAATACTGTTGGCATAGTAACAATGGACTGGAGTGTGAGACAACAGGGCTATTGTCAAAGTGACTACAGAGAATGGTTTGGGACACTCTACCATGGCATATACAACTGCAGTGCTCCCTGGTGGACCTTGGCAGAGGGACAAGAGGGAAGTTGATTATCAGTTTCTTTGTGTGAAGGATACCTCTTCAGTATGTGCAGGTCTGTTAATGTAGTACAGTCTACAGGAGTTACTGTTTTGGGAAAAGCTGCCAAAATGAGATGGGGTTGTTTGCTGTAAAGGCTCCAGGGAATCCTTTCTGCTGGCATTTTGCAACTGTGCACATGTAGCTGTGATAGATGCAGAAAATATAGATGAAGAAAATCTGTGAGCAGTGTTGGTCACCCATGTATGCCTGACAAAGATCTCAGAGTGCCAGGAGCCTTGAAATGAGTGGGTCACTGATGCAAGGTGGAAGTGCCCTACCACAATGTTTTTGTGAGAGGACCAAGCATTGAGCTGGATTAATCCTGAGGTTAAATCCTCTTCAGAAACAAAATCAACAGTAAACTTGATAGCAGAGAGGATAATGCTTTCTACAAATCAGGTGAAAATGAGCCTTACTTCAGGTGAGGAAGACTTGTCTACAGGGTTATGCCAATAAAATGACTTACTGTTTTCATACCTGAAACTAGTGGTGCTGAAGGCTTATAAAACCTGTCGTGTTACTGTGTTGCTTACAGTCCTTAAGGCTATCATTTATGTTATGGTATTTGTACTGCTAAAAGTTGATTGAAATTCAACTTCATGAAAATATGTTGAGAAGGATTGCCTTGTCTAGGCTTTCATACATGGTTTATATTTTGGCAGCCATCTGTCTTTATGTTAGGTTTGAACTGTATTGACACTTAATGTGTTACAACCTATCTGTGGGTTTTAGACTGCTTGCCAGTTCTATTTCTTCTTTCCTAAAATTCAGGTATCAAGAAAACTAGTCTTTTTGCGTTGTTTGGCTGCTTGGCACAGGAGAATCTGTGGAGGACAAGAAAAGAGTCATTTATTTTGTGATGTTTCTTTACAAGTGTTGATTAAATCGGAATCTGGTTACTTGCAGCAAAGGAGGTGGTATGGTAATATGCAAAACACTATTGGAAAACTTGCTGTAGGGCATTTATGGGATGTAAGGTCTTCAAAAGTACTGATGTTAACTACTAGCAAATTGAGAGAGAGGGGAACAGGAAGTTCCATATTGTCCAGAACAGAGTAATGGAACAGTTACTGGTCTTGCAGACACTGAAACTGCTTTCAGGTGCCTGATACTAGTTTACAGTGGCTTTCTAAATATCTTGCAGAAATACTTAATCTTATGGGACTATGCTTCTGATTACTGTAGCAATATCTGCTTTTGACTTCTGAGAGGAACCATGTGGTCTTAATGCAGTTCATATGTGGTTTAAAAACAATGTCTAGATATATGTGTAGCTGCTAAGGCATAAATGAGTGGGACCAGTTCTAGCAGAGTTCTCAGATGTTTTCTTAGTCTAATGGAAAACATTGATTAAAGTATTACTGTAGGATATAAAGGTCTTGCTTGTAAAAATGTGCAGTAAACTAAATATTTGTTATATAGTGAACAAAGGAAGGTGTCTCTCTTTAATGATTTGGTCTTTCTGCAACATAAAGCAAGTGTACAAAATGAACTATGGATGACTGAAGCCTACTGAAAATATACTGAGTGCTTGGCTCTTGTTCTGTGTGGTCTTCACGTCAGTCTTTCATGCAGCTAGGGCTCATGATGAACATAGACTCCGGTACTCCAGTAATTCAGTGTTTTTCCATGTTTATATAAATGCACCATGCTTCTTAGACAAAGCTATTCCTTTCTAGGAAAGGCTGAAGTGTCTGATGCGAATCCTGCTGTTCATGCTGCTGTGTGTAGTCTTCAGGTTTTGCTGATGTCTTGTCCAAGCAAGCAGTACTGAGTAATGCCTTGGTTAGGCACTGTGCTCTTGACCTAGCTATGGTATTGGATACTGAACTTGCACGACAAGGGAGCCAAGAGGTTGAACTGGCTGCAACAGTTTGTTTTTATTTTCTTGTTTGGGGTGATACAAGGATGGCACAGGACACAAGTGTGACCCAGGAGAGGAACCCACTCAGACTGATCTAATATGCATCCTTCCCTAGCATGAGACCCACAGTAGTGATGTTATCTTACCTGACAGATTGGGATTTTTGCAGTGTAGAATATTTGCTTGTCAAGCACCTAATGCTAAATAGGATAAGACTTGCACTGCCCTGTATGAACAGGACATGGCGGTGAGCAGTTCTGAGACTGGAGAACAAATGGATATAGCTCTGTCCGTTAAGAAGAGAAAGCAATGTGACTCTTTTACATAATGTGGTCTAAGATAGTGGCTGGGGAAAGTTTCCAAGACTGATACATGTAGCACTGCTAGCTATTCAGTTGTTAGTAGAGTTCTGTATCTGCTTGAACTTAATGTCTTCTTTGCTTCCTGATGTTTACTTCAGAAATGGAATTTTTGAGAATACCCATGTCTTCTGGCCAACCTGTAGCTTTAGCCACAATTTCATGGACTGATCAGCTTGGTATCCCTAAGATTTCATGTACTACTTGTATTTCTCAAATATTTGGTAACTATGCTGTGGACTAATGATGAGTTTACAAAACTGGCACAAGGTTCAAGTGTTATGCAAAATATGGAAAAGTTACTTGGCATGTTGGGGCTTCTTTGAATCTTAAGAGTTTCAGCTCTTAATCACATCAAAATGTTACTGTGTGTGTTCCATAGGGTGTGTGACTAAGATACCATCCCCAAGTCACGTACTGTTGAAAACTGGTAGGCACTGAAGTTCGCCTCTGGAAAAGGCTGTGCTGTTGGATTGTGACAGTTGTTTTGTTTGGTGTTTTGGTTTTTGTGGTTTTTTTTCCTTTTTTCTCTTTGCCTTCTTGCGCTCACATCACTGAATGATGGGTTGAGAGCTGCTGCCAGGGTTTGAATCTCTTCAATGTATATTTCTTCTGGTGCTAAAAAGAGAAACTGGTTTTGATTGTGCATGCACCCTTTCTAATTCAGAAAAATGGTAGATCCAGGACAGGTTCTAAGAAACTTTTAAGACTCCTCAGTTTATGTTGCTTCCTGATTGTTAGATTTTAGTGCGCTGGCAAATAGTGCATTCTGTTAGCCACATAGCTAATTTGACATGCAATCTATCACCTGACTTCCACCAGCATTTTTTTTCCCCAAACTTCACCTGGAAGAAATGGTTAGCATATGCAGAAGGAGATTGGAATTGGTCTTCAGTTTCTCTTAACTCTCCTCAATTACTTTTTCCTCTTAGAATGCTACTTCTTGACCTGATTTGCTTGGTGGCTGCTTTTGCTTTTCAAGGACACTGAAGGCAGGGCTCTTAATCTGTCAAGTGGAATATCAGGATTACAGCTGACATTTATTTGAATAAAACTTGAAGTAGAAAGGTGAATTTATTCAGAGAAAAGTGAAATTGGGACCAAGCAATGGAGACTTGTCCTTAAAGCAGCTTTCAGCTTGGTATATAGATTAAAACATAAATTGCTCAGATAGTAGGGCAGCAGTTAAGATTTCTAGCTGTTGAATAAATAGTATACTAAAACAAATGCTTAGAAACTAGCAGCTGCAGAATTGTTGCTTGTGAGGAAAAGGGGCATGATTTAGTTGTGGCATAGTGAGGCCTCAACCCGTACCATCTACAAATGGGTTAAATGTTTTTGTGTTTTTTAAGCTCTTTTGGTTAAAGGGTTTTCTGTTCCATTTTGCACACTAACAACATATGTGTTCCAGATGAAGACCACTTGAACACACTTAGGTGTGATTCTTAAGCCCCTGTGTGAAATGGGCACAAACTGAAACATGGGAGGTTCCCTCTGAACATCAGGAAACACTTTTTTACTGTGAAGGTGACCGACCACTAACATAGGTTTCCCAGAGAGGTGGTGGAGTCTCCTTCCTTGGAGATGTTGAAGAGCCATCTGGACACAGTCCTGGGCAACTGGCTGTAGGTGGTCCTGCTTCAGCAGGAAGGTTGTTCCAGATGATCTAGAGGTCCATTCGACCTCAACCGTTCTGTGAAAAAGGAGTGCATGTGCATGGCTGCAAATAAATGGGATTAAATAAATGCTTAGTGTACTGTCTTTTATTGCTTGTTAGCGCAAAGAAAGATTTTTTTTTTTGTAATTTTTTTTTTGTAACTTAAGTGAAGCTTCTAGAATTCTTACATTTTGCAGGTTCATTGTGGAAGCCCCAAAGCTTCCTTTACACTACACAGCTTTTGGTGCAGATTGTGTGGTTGGCGGGAGCGTTCTGGAATGACGAAGCCATCTCTTGCATGATGCAAAAAACCCCCAACAAACAAAAAACTGCAGCGACACTAAGGTTTTGAGGTTGCCCTCTAGAAGACTGCATTCTGCATAACCTGCGTATACTTTTTTCCTCACTGTTAGATGAAATGGAAAATTTTAACTTGAAAAGTATTCCATCCAAAAAAGGAAACAGGAATATTTACTTCATTGAGTCCAGGCAAGATCAAGGCTTTGAATAGCTGTTCATGTAGGCTGAGCAATCTACCAACTCTGACTCTTTCTCTGAGGGCAGAAGGATATTATCAGCCTGCTGTGCTGCCTACAGCTTCCGGAACTTTCTGCTTGTTCTCTCTCCCTATGCGTATTTAATCGCTGGTAGGCAGAACTGGCGTACCAGGGAGCGATTTTGTAGTGCTTCCTACATACAGAAAACTAATCATAGTTAAGATGCACCTACTTATGGGGAAACAGTTGCGGGCACTCACTGAGGGAGGAGGGAGCCTTTTAAAAATGTGTCGTCTTACTCTGCTGGAAGAGCTCTGACTGTTGCAATGATGCCTGTGGTTTTGGCTGTCCGGTTCAGATCTGTTTCCCCTACCTTACTTTGATTAGATAAATCTGATCTCTGGAACATCTAGTGCAAACTTAATTCTAGAATACATTGAAGTATTTTGTAGTGCATTGGGAAGTGAGGTTTATGGTATGTATATATAGACCAGGAGTCAGGCTATCTTGCTAAGAGGTTGAAACTTCAGTCAGCAAAGTCAAAAAATACTTCTGGGGCAAACAATGAAGAGGCTGAGACAAATTGGAGCTTGCATGAAAATAGGATAAAGTCCTTTTAAAGTGATACTTCGTAATATTCTTTTTGTCTAGATCCTTCTCCTCTCAAAACAAACAAACAAAAAAAGTTGGCACTGGGAGACCTTGTTCATGCTGCTGCTTTGATGATTTCTTACTGCTGCCTTGAAGACTGTTTCTGTGAATTGTTCACCTAAGCTGAAGGAAAGTCTGACCTCTAAGCATTGTTTCCATTTCATTGGAAAGTCTTTTCCATTGGAAAGCCCAGTTTTACTGGGCCTCTGCTCAATTTGGTAGTTGCATCCTGTTACTGTAGGAACTGGTACAGTTTCTGCAGCATATAGATGCATGAGAACCTGCCTTTCAAAGAGGAGATCTGTGTCAAGAAAGTGAGATGTTTGATATGGCTATCCTCTGTTCCCAGTGGACCAAATGGTCATTTCAGCCATAAAGCTAGAAGTGCCTTGCTAAGAGCTGTATTCCAAGCTGTCTGCATGTATAGTCTCCTAGCATATATTGATGCCCTCAGCAGTTGCCATTGTTGCTTATCTAATGTCAAGGTAATAGAAACATGCAAGCAGGTGCTAGATTTTTATCTAGATTATGTCACATTCGGCCAAAGTACCATTTCTTTACTAGAGGTAGCTTTCTTTTACTTAGAAACAACCATTTAAGACCATATGTTTGTATAAATTTTAAAACTTTGTATCTCCAGGAGCTGGACTGCAGGATTACAATCACGGAAAGGTTTGGATTGGAAGGGACCCTTTAAAGATCATGTAGTCCAATTCCCCTGCCAACAGCAGGGATAGTTTCCCTAGATGAGGTTGCTCAAAGCCCTGTGCAACCTGACCTTGAACACTTCCAATGATGGGGCATCCACAACTTCTCTAGGCAAGCTGTTCCAGCCTTACAGAAGTTCAGGTACTGAACTGTAGCTTTTCCTTTGTTGACTGATGCAATCACTCCATTGTAGAAGGCTACCAAATTAGTCAGGCATGATTTGTCCTTAGTGTTTCTAATCAGCTCCCTGTCTTCCATGTGTTCCGACATGCCTTCCAGGAGGATCTGTTCCATGATTTTACAGGGCACGGAGGTGAGGCTGACTGGTTGGTAGTTCCTAGGGTCCTCCTTTTTACCCTTTTTAAAAACAGCTGTGATGTTTCCCTTTTTCCAGTCACTAGGATTTGCCTGACTGCCATGACTTTTCAAATATGATTGAGAATGGCTTGGCAACTAATCAGCCAGTTTCCTCAGAACCCTGGGATACATCTCACTGGGTCCTATGGATTTATGTATATTGAGGTTCCTCAGGTGATCTTGAACCTGATCTTCACTTACAATGGGAGGGACTTCATTCTGCAGCCCCTGCCTTGAGGTTCAGGGGCTTGAGAGATGTGGGAAGGGTTATTACCATTGAAAACTGAGGCAAAAAAATTGTTGAGTACCTCAGTCTTCTCCATATCGGTTGTCACTAGTTCTCACGTCTTATTTATCAAGGGGGGTATCTTTTCTTTAATCTTCCTTTTCTAGTAAATGTTCCTGAAAAAGCCCTTCTTATTATCTGCATCCTGTGCCAGATTCAGCTCCAACTGTGCCTTAGCTTTCCTGATCTCATCCCTACACATCCAGGCAGCATCCCTATATTCTTTGCAGAATACATGTCCCTGGTTCCACTGCCTGTGCGTTTCCTTCTTACACTTTAGTTTGACCAGGAGGTCCTTAGCTAGCCATGTTTGTCTCCTGCCTTCCTTGCCTGATTTTTTACATGAGGGAATCGAGAGCTTGTGCTCTAAGAAAAATGTGCTTAAAGAGCTGCCAGCTCTGTTCAGCTCCTTTGTCCCTGAAGGCAGTTTCCCAGGGGGTCCCATCCATTAATTCCTTAAACAACTGAAAGTTTGCTCTCCTAAAATTCAGAGTCCTGACTCTATTCTTCACCTGGTCCATATCCCTCAAGATTGTGAATTCCACCAGGGCATGACCAGTGCAGCTCAGGCTGCCACCAATTGACATACCTAATTAGTTCATCTGTGTTGGTAGGCAACAGGTCTAGTAATGCTTCTCCTCTTGTTGTGCTGTTTATCACCTGGATTAAGAAATCATCCTCAACGCAATCCAAGAGTCTCCTGGACTGCTTACAGCTTGCTGTGCTGCTGTTCCAGCAGATGTCAGGGTGGTTGAAGTCCCCCAGCAGGATCAGAGCTTGTGAGCATGATGCCTTCTGTAGCTGAAGTAAGAACTCTTCATCAACAAGCTCCCTTTGGTTGGGTGGCCTGTAATAAACACCAACCATGAGGTTTCCTTTGTTGACTTGGCCCCTAATTTTTACCCATAAGCTCTCAACTTGTTCATTGCTGTTTTTCAAAGGCAGCTCTGTGGAGTCAATCCATTTTTTTTACATAGAGGGCAACTGCCTGCTCCTCCTGCTTCTCCTTCCTTGCCTGCCCTTCTGAACAGTTTCTAGCCATCGATTGCAGCATTCCAGTTGTGTGATCCTTCCCACCATATTTCAGTGATAGTGATTAGATCATAGCTTTCTAGCTGCACAGTAGCTTCCAACTCCTCCTGTTTGAGATCCATGCTGTGTGCATTGGTATAGAGGCACTTCAGCTGGGTCATCGACTGTGTCACCTTTTTACAGGAACATGCCCTAATTCCTTTGAGGCATTTCACAGGTGTTTCCCTCTTGGTTCTTAATATATCAGCAGTCCCTGGCTTTTCTGTGTTGCTCAAAACTACATCACTTTCCCCTACTACTTGTCTGCTGCTTTCTCCTGCTGTCAAAACTCTCATTTCTGTCTACGCTGTTGGGGAGCACTGTTCTAGTTCCCTTTACAATTTTTTGTTTCAGTGTAGCAGGGCCTAGAGTTGCTTTTGTAAGCTTCTGTTTATCTACTTCATACTACTGAAGTTGGCATATTTGTCTCTTGCTCTGTCTGGCCCCAACAAAGAACAAAACCAACACGCCGGTTTATTGGGAATAAAATCATTGTCTGGGGTAATGGGAAACTGGGATGCCCTGAACAAGGGAAGTAGGGAAGGCAAAATGATGGGAAGTGCTTGGAGCCGACATTGACCCACCAAGACTTTGGCTGGTAATGTTAGATATACTCTTAAATAGAACAACAAAATGATCCTTTCAACTCCTGTCACTGGCATGTGTCCCTATACTGTGCCATGTGTCCTTTTCTGTGCCAACCAGAGCATGTCATGTTGTTGCATGATGAGCTGGATTGGCCAAGTGATTACTCTTCTAATCTGCCTTGTTGCCTGACCAAACATTTGCAGCCACCCAGAGCAGGGTGGGCAGCATAGGGCTGGGGATGGTGATTCTGCCAACCTGGTCTAGGTGAAACTGTAGCCTGTGATAGTGCTGTTTTGCAGGGGAGGGGCAGCTTTACAATTCTTTGCAGTCCTTCAATGATTTTTTTTTTTTAATGGGGAGGGGGGATAAAGGCTGCATGCTCTCCTGCTCTCTGCCTTGAAGTATTGTCTGTTCTCATCCTACTATGTTCCTTATTTCCCTGGAGCTTGGTGTTTGGCCCTCCCTTCTCTCCTTCAAGCTAAGCACTGTTGTGCATGGCCCCTTTGTCCCAGGGGTGTTGAGACTAGCTGGACATAATTTCTCAGCTTAGCAAGGTCCTTAACCTTTGCCTTAGAAAAAGCAGCTCTCAGCCTGGAAAAGTTCATTCCAGTCTGCCATCTGAGCAATAAAACCCTAGAAAGCAACTGTGGTAATGCAGGTCTTCGAAGTCTTCAGCAGTTAACTAGTTGCAGACACCTTTGTCGCTGGAGATCCAGTCTTCTGCAGCTTTTCCTTACTTGTCCTACCTGCACCCATGGGGACTTCTACTGTATTTCTCCCTGAATTCCCTTAGGGATTTAATTGCTCACCCTGCCTTTATTTCTCCTTTTTGCTTCTTCTGCATGCTCTTTCATGTTCGTCTCTCTTTCTTCTACCAAATGCATTCCTGCCCTTCTGTCCCTGCACTGCCACCTGGTTATCATCTCTTCTTACCAATAAACCACCTGCAGTGCTCCCAGATATGTCTGTTTATCACCTCTACCCTACACTGACTCTGAACTAAATCCTTCGGTGTGCTTAGTTTCTCTACTCAATAATCCTCTCTTCATTCAGCTTTGATGGCTTTCACTACAGAGGGGCAGTCAAGAACATAGGAGCTGCTCCTCTCCTTTTTTCCAACTCTTCTTAGCTAAGCTGGCAGTGGTGTTTGAGGCCATGGATGTCATCAGGTCAACTAGCGATACTCAAACCTTTAGAGCTGTGTACAGCCTCTGTAGTGATACTGCCTCTCACGTTTTCACCTTGTAATTCCTATGGCTGATGAATATAGCCTTTTTCTTAATCATGCAGCCAAGACTGGGATTGCTTACAGAGGTGAAAGTTAATCAGTGATATAGTTGTGGTTAATGTTATTAGCTGTATCTCATATATTCAACTTTATGAAGTGCTAAGAGTAGGGTGCTACAACTTTTGTTTTATGGGGTCATTTAGCAAAAAGCCTTATGTATCTGGTAACTTGCCAAAACGGGATTATTAGATCTGAATCACAGAAGTGTAATATCTAGGCAAGAAATTGTTCTTATAATATGAGAAAAGCTTCAAAACCTCAGTGGTTTGATTTACGTGTAGAAATAGTTAGGGGGAGAAGTTGCATTTAGCATTGGCTGAAAAGAATTACTAGTTTGGATTCTAGTGTGTGGTCTAGGTGTTTTCAGAATGTGGAGGTAAATGAGCACGTTATGTTTCTTGTCAAGTACAACTTGGAAACATGTCCTGCATGGGACTAGTACTGAGGTGTGTGTATTTCTGGGACCTAAGGTTAGTGAGAGACTGACCAGCTTGGATGGTATCATTTAGGGAGATGGAAGATAGTCCATATGTTGTGAGTAAAAAGGGAGGTTTTTTCTTCGGCTGTCTTCTCTGTACCTTGATACTTTGGGAGTAAGTAGATAAAGCTACAGTAATATGGTTTGGAAAGGACCTTTGGAGATCATCTTCAGAAAGTGAAGTTGAAAAGGAGGAAGAAAGGATATATAGTAAAGCTAGGGTAGCTGGAAGGGACTGCAAGTAAAGGCAGTGGGACACAGTGACAAAAGAACTGGTGGGGAGAGAGAAGACAATGGTATTGCTGTGAGGAACTGAAGACTCTGGAAATGTAATTAAAAGCATTAGGTAGCTTTAAATACAGATACTTCCGGAAGGTCTGCCTGTTGTTTTTGCATTTTTTCACTCAACAGTCAAAGGTTTGGATGTGTCCTTTTTTGTACTTATGTGCATCTAATTCGAAACAAAATGTGAACTTTTCCATCACCATTCCTGTAAGTATACTCAGGAAGCTTGTAGATGTTGGGCCTAGACAAACTATAACAGAAATATTATGATCTTTGATCGTGCCTAATATTGGAACAACCAAATTGATCTTTATTCCCATTGTATTTCTGTCAAAAATGTTTTCCTCTGGTGCACTTTTAACTGAGGCAGTATGAAGGAGGAAGGGCTAAGTACTTGGGTGATGGTTTGTGTGTAGACAAACTCCCTTTTTTTTTTTTTGTTCTAATAGAACTTACTTCTCCCTTGTTGCTATATAGCTACCAGGGAAGTTTTTGCCATACCTTGCTGGTGAAAATGTGAAGATTGAAACTGCTGAAAGTAAAAATGTTTGTTCTTGGTGGGCTTATAATTTGACAGCCAAATGAGGTAGTGTTGGTTAGCTTCACAGTTCAAAATACCTATGCCAGGAGGCTGTGGGCCAAGTGTTTAATTTTAGGATTCATCCTGCTATAGCAAGTTGGCAGTAATCTGAAATGATTAGTGGTTGTAGCTCGTGCTCTGTGCAATACCATAACTTTTTTTTATTTGGTGGGAAGAACGTGGCCTTTCTTATCTCTAGTACTGATCTGGCATAATAGCAGTGTAATTAAATAAAGCATATTAGATGGTATTTGAAGATCAGGAACTTACGTATTGTAGCAGTTGCAGCGAGAGTAAAAATACAATTCTGTACCAGTCCATGTTTGTTCTATAGTTAAGTTGTAAGCTTACAGGGCTTTGATGTCCATATACAATATGAAGATTCAATTAAAAGAAGAGCTGCTTTACACTGTACAATATGGTCTGTAGGAAAGGCAAGGATAGCCAGGTAATGGTATTGCTAGATTATTAAGGGCTCTGCCTGCAGTACAGAAAAATAATACACCTGAATGCTCCCCGGAGGAAATAAACCAGCATATCAAAATATGCTAATTAACAAGGTTCCAGGAGTGAATTTGTGTGCACATCATCCTTACGCTTGCCTGTTAACAGCAGTTTCTTGATAGAAACCATTGCCACGTTTCTTTTTCAGGCTACTGAGAAACCATCCTCTAAAACCGGTGTGCAGTGTTTGAAATCAAAAATAGCTACAGTTAGCTAGAATGGCTTGTTCCGTTGTCTTCCATTATAAAGGGAATGTTTTTCTCAAACAGGAGATCTGTCGACATTTTTGCGCATCCCTGGTGCATTGAAAAGGAAATTTACAGAGACACACTGTGTCTAGATCTCAAATACCCTGTGGTTAGAAGAGACTTTGTGTTGGGCTAAAGTGTTAAAGGTTTTGAACAAGCAGGAGAACATTCAATTAGAAGCTACCTGTGGTTTGCTGGGTATAAAAGTACAGCTGCGTTACACTGATAGGCTAAACATCAAATGCTGGATTTCTTTTGTTAATTCATGTTGATGACAACATTGCTCACTTGAATATCTTTTTGTAAGATTATGTATTAAAAAAGTATGGAGAGGATAGAATCAAATAGTCAATAGAGGAAATGTAAGAGTAAGATTGCCTTTGTGACCTGAATTTGCATCCTTTATTCATATGCATTCTAATACAATCCTTAATTACGATTGGTTTCTTCTCGCAAGATGCTACTGCATTCATTTCACAGGGTAGATCTGTCTATAGGACTGAATAAGGGTGCTGTCTGCAGGACCATACCCTTGGCTATTGGAGGGGCTGGAAGGATTATGATGAGTGGGATGAGTGACTGCAGAGACAAGAAGGATAAGTCTCATGGTTACAGTAGTTGAGTTCTGACAGGTTCTTTTTCTGAACCTAGTTTGGCCTCTTCAAGTGCATGTTCCACAGGCAGTCACTAATTCAGGGTTTTTGCAGGCAACCATCTCGAGCACCGTTAGTCAATTTTTAATGCATTTCCTTAGGTTTTTAAAAAACTAAAAACCTGACACAGAAATTGTGTGTTGTAAGCCATGCCAAAACCATTCATGGTTCATTAGCATGACTGAACAGGTTAGATACATTGCATACTCCTTTGTCATTTTAGCCAGGAGAGGAGCTGAAAGCAGTACTGTGTTATCTTCTGTGTGCGCCAGCAGAAGAGGCAGGGGAACGCTCTTGCTTGGTTTGCACATGACTGAAGAATTAAGAGACTTGAAAATCTGTGCTTCTGTTTGAGCATCAAGCTCCGGCAGTTGCAGATCCCTTTGACATCTCTACACCTGTTACCTCCCATTTTTCAAAGTCACCATTCTTGCACCCTAACCTGCCTCAGCTTTGCCTTCCATGCTCATCCAAACCTCCAAGCTGTGGTCAAATCCCAGTCATTCCCCTCTCCTGGTCTTTCTTCCTGGACTTTTTATGTGAGCTATTATCTCTTCCACATCTTCTTGCTCAGTTCTCTCCCCTATGTCCTTGTCCTAGGCTTTTTGCCATGTGAATCCTTCACTGTCTTCTCATCTAGTCTGTGCTGTTTCATCATTTTGTACTGCCTGCTTTCTCTTGGTAGACACTTAGTTGCTGGTTCCCTCTTTTAGGGTCCCACTCTTACCCTGATGCCTTTTGGGACAAATGGTTTCCCTCTTCTCCGGAATATAGATTCGCTAGCAGGGTCCAAGAAAATAGAGACAGGACACACTGAATGTGTCTCTCTGTACTTACTTTCTGTACTGCCTACTGTGTTTAAAAAATCTGCAAAAAGTCCTGTTCACCACCTCCTGCTGGAGTGTGCTCAACTGGCTTAGGAGGCTGGCTCAGAGTCAAACCTGCCTGTGAGTAAGATCTCTAAGGGGGTGGTAGCATGTATGGCACAGATGGCATCTTCAGAAACGTAGGTGCCAGATCTTAACAAGCTTCTGTGAGCACGTGCTAGCTGAAGTTTTTTTTTTTTCCATTTTGGTGTCTTCGTCTTGACATGGGGAAAAAAACCCACCACCAAACAAAACCTTCTAGGAAAAGCCCAATCTGCCTACTTGAATCTTCTTTCAAAAACACGGGACAATTGCACCTTCTTGGCAAAGCATAAAATAAGTCAATTTACTTCATTAAAGCACCAAACTTGTGCAAAAATTCAGCTTAGGGCAGGCATAGCATCCTGTGAGCTGAAATACATGAAATTTGGCAACATTAAAAGCATTTGAAGTCAGAATTGTATAAGAAAGAGGTTTGAATAAAAAAAGTACTACCAGTTAAAATTTTAACTACCACTTTAAAATTTTAATTTAGAAAAAAATTTGTTTCTGAAAAGCCTTTTGCTGATTAAAGTGATATGTCATGTAATATTGGGAATTACTTCTGTTCTGGATTGGGTTGTGTTTTTTCCTGGAGAATCCTGTCTATGAAGTGGTTTTGCACCCTTAGTTACAAAAAGTGTTTGCAAGTGTTTCTTTGCCTTGACTCCTTCAGTCCAGCTGTATCTCAACAGACATGGTTGCATGAGCAACCATAAACGTCTGCTGGTTTTTATTATTTGTCTCCTTGACATCGAGTCTCTGCATCTCTGTACACTGTCCTGTTATTCACACTTGTGCAAAGTAAGTGTGTAACTATTGCTCTGATGTGTTGTGCTTTTTGGCACAACACTTGGGGAAATGGAGAATTGGGGCCCTTTTTGTCAGACCTCTAATGTTGCTGTGGGCTTTGTTTTCCAATTCTCTAGAAAATGCCTTGATCTTGTAAGGGGGTGGTCTGAATTGCATTGTTATTATGTTGTTTTTGATCAAAAGAGTTCACAGGTGAAATAGCGTTTTCCTTTTTTTAATGAGCTTTTCTAGATGGTAATTTACTGTATCAATGCCTTCCTAGCCATATGGTTGCATATTGCATTCTGAGTATTTTTATGTACTTGAATTTTTATGCGTTAATAGGTTTAGTAGGGAAAAGAAATACCAGTGAGAATAATAGCCTCTGAACATCCAGACTGCAGGGTGCCAGGTTACACATCTTATCCTATTTGTTACACTTCTTGAAGGCAAGCAGGTATGCTGCAGTTAAGATTTTGTGCGCAAGTGATGAGCCACTGAAAGGCTGGAGTATTACTGATTTACAGAGGCGGGGTGACTTGGGATATTCGGCAAGAAAAGGAACAGGAGTGGTAACGAGCAGCAGTAGTGGTAGTAAAGGCAGGAGCAGGTTCCACAGTTAGCAGATTTCCCAGTGCGAGTCAGTGAATGCACAGCTTCCCAGCTAGCTGTCAGGAGGAACGCAAAACTGAGTATTGCAAGAGATTCAGGGTTCACGTTTATCATGCAAAGTCATGTGATCTTACTATATATCTTAACTTGCCAACTTAGCCTTACTCCGGAGAAGACCCTTTGCTGCAGTGCTTAACAAAAAAAAAAAAGGAAAAAAAAAAAGGGGGGGGAAAAAAAAGGAAAAAAAAGGGGGGGGCAGGGCAGAACCAGAAGGAAAAATAAAGAAAATTGTAAAATGTGTGTTTATGCCTACATCATGCCGAGGAGACATTTAACAGTAAATAATCTGTGTATCTCTGAGGTAAGATACTGTTTCTGCTTTCCCTGCACAGTGCTGCTGCAGCACGGAGCTGATCCAAACATTCGGAACACCGATGGGAAATCTGCGCTGGATCTGGCAGACCCTTCAGCAAAAGCTGTACTCACGGGTAAGAGATGCATACATCTCTCAGCAGCGTTACCTGTAGTTCGTTTTGTGTGTACAAGTTCAGCATCATAAGAGCCTTCTGCCTTTTTGGATTTTCTGTTGTGTAAGAGCATTTTAAAATTGCCTTTACTAGGTTTCGTATTGATTATAACTGTCGTTAATCTGTGCTGTTATAGGTTTGCTTATTCTACTTATACTAATGCTGTAGTTTTCTGTTATAACATCATTCATTATTTGCTGTGTTTCTGTGGTTTTTTTCTTTTTAATTGCTACCCAATATACAGATTGAATAGGAGCCCCCTACCTCTACAAAAAAAAAGAAGAAAAAAATCAGGTCAATTGTTTTAAGACCTTCATTGTTGAGCAAGCAAGGACATTTGTATAACTATAAAAGTACCTGTGATTTGAAAGACAACCTGCTACCGATTGCAGAGATCAATAGTTACATTATATTTTGCTGCAGATTCACAAGCTACCTTTTCCTCCTTCTTCCGCGTTAGTCATTTTAGGTAGAACTCTTTCTCACCCACCAATTTTTTTTTTCCTTTTTAGGGGCTATTAGCTGCCAAACAGTATGTTTCATGAAAATATTCTACAGATAAAACTTCGTTTTTACACAGCTTTGTTTTTTTATGAATTAACTGTTGTAGCATACCAGTAAGCATTAAAATGATAATATAGTAGTCTGTCAAATCTGTATCAAGAAATACATGGTCCTCTGTGCTGATTTTGACATCTAGGAAATAATGTTTAGAACAAAGTAATCTTGGATTTTAAAATATATACAATCAGATTTATAGAAAGAGATTCAGCAGCTGAGCTTCATTTGAAGAAATAGCTATTTTTCTTCTTTTACCTTTATTTCCTCTATTCTCTTTCTCTTTTTATTGACAGCTTAATTTATAGGTTATGTGCAACATCCGTATTCTTTCTTCAAATTATGTTCAGAGCGCACCAGCTCCCTTCAGTTTGGCAGGAACATTTCCTCATCTTCTTTTTCCAGTGCGCTGACTGCTATACATAATTATCTACAGCTCTGCAGTGATTTGAGAGTGCCTTTGGAACAATGCACTTTAAATACATATGATTTAGTTTAATTACTCAGTGTCAAATTTAAACATGTTGCTACAGTGTTAACGCTAATGTTAGCTGTGCTAAGCAGGTTAATCTGACTCTTGGCTGTTGATGGGTACAGTTGTACAGATGCTGAGGATGGAAAGGGCACCAAGGAGTCAAGGTACCTCAAAGGTGTTAATAGATATTCAGCATTTAGTTGTGGGGATCTTGGTATACATACGTTTAGGGGCTCCAGGCTCCGAGCTGCTCTTCAGCCTATGCTGGAAGATCAACTTCAGATAGTAGAAGACTTAGGAAGGTCTGTGATGGTGACTTCACGGCTGCTCCCCTGACTTACCTGGGCACTAGATCCACCTCGTGTTTTAGGCAGTGGAGAGGGCAACGTGTCATAGCAAAGAAGCGGAGATGGATTAGAAGCAGCCCTCTGAGAATGTCCTATTGAGTGCAGCAAGTGCCCTGTGTCCCTGGCCTGACCCCTAAAGCCTCGCACACGAGCATGCAGTGACTGCAGGGTTCTGCAACCAATGGATGTTACCAGGTTGTGCATATATAAACACACATACACAGAGGCCACTTCTGCTATTTAGGTGTTTCATTGTTCATAAAAAGAGGTAATCTTTGTATGTGTTCTTCCTAGTAAGAAAATCAGCTTTTAGTTTTACCAGCTTTGTCCTCAAGGTGGCTCTTGGCTACACTGGGCTCGCTCTATGCTGTGCACCTGAGCTCCAAGCTGTGTGAACAGGGTTTGGTTCAGGCTTTAGCTGCTGTATGATTTACAGTAACTGAAAAAGATGACACTGGATGCCATTTCAATGGAAGCTTTATATTAAGAGCTTAATTTTTCTGGATGCTGCCCTGCTTTCTTCTATCTCTGTTAGGCTTCTACTTTCTCATGCATTTTCCATATGCTGTTACCTTCAGGTCTTGCTTCCTCCCTCTGGAAGAAGGGGGCTTAAGGGATTTCTTAGGATCTATCTGGCTTGGGATAATCTTTAGCTACAGCAATGCTTTGCAATTAGGTGCATCAGGACTTAAAGGTATTACTGGATTAAGGATGAGTAGGATGTATTAGCTTAATTTTCAGTACTTGATGTTGAATGGTGGGATTTTAGAAACGCTCATATTTAGAGCTTTTAAAAACGGAGTGATTCTGAAAGCACAATCTGTAATTGTTACTGTATTTGCATCTTCAAATGGCATGCATGTCAAGGCTGTTCTCATGATGTTATTTTGGGTTCCTTTTTCTATCAGTGTCTACGACCATAATAGACTTTACCACATTGCTGCTGTATTGATT
The DNA here is from genome assembly GCF_964195595.1 of Calonectris borealis. Taxonomy (NCBI): domain Eukaryota; kingdom Metazoa; phylum Chordata; class Aves; order Procellariiformes; family Procellariidae; genus Calonectris; species Calonectris borealis. Next base: position 50,940,929 of record NC_134315.1, read on the forward strand.
GTTGGGGAACAAGCTTTCTCTTATTACTTTTTTGACCAAGTATTTGCATAAGTTCATGCATTGATGTTAATCGATTTGTGAATGAACTGTGATTATAGTCTCTCTTTGACCTCTAACTTAGCAAAAGTGAACAGAAAACTTGTTGGTAACTGATTAAATTTTTTCAATTTGACAAAGAATTCTGTATGTGCTTTAAAAGGGTCATTCCTGCTGTATAAAAAGCATTTCTGGTGTTCTGGCAGCAAATGCTGAATCCACAATGATTTGTCCTTTTTTTCTTGCAGTCTAAAATAATGTATAGTATCTTTTTCTCCTGAATTACAGAAAGGATGTATAATGCAGTAGTTTCTGGGATGACTTCCAGCCATTTTCATGCAACTTTCTTTTAAAATGTGTGTTTTATAAAGGATACATAATGCAAATGAAAGGCTAATATTTTGGTGGAAATGGACTTTGAGAATTTCTTTGTAGATTAAAGTGAATTTTATAGAAATTCAACACTTGGTTCCAGCTTCTTTAAAAAAAAAAAAGGAAAGAAAGAAAAGAAATAAAGGTCATATAACTGGGGAATCTACTTTTTATTACTTAAGCAGGAAAGCAGTCTTTTTTCCCCTTCTGCAGGATAAGCAGCATTTGTGTGAGCCAAGCACTTCATGACTGAGAGGGTGAATATTTTTTGTTTCTTCTTCCTTAGCATCCCTTACTGTTCCTGAATCAGGTAGTCAGAAAAGTAATCTTTTTCCCTAGGCTGAAATGGTAGTAAAGACTCCAAAAACGTATTGCATCTAAAAAACAGAGCTGTTGCACATGTGAGATTAATATCCTAGTTAGTTTTATTTTAGTTTAATTGCCGTTGGGATGTGTGGTTTCTAAGATGGGGACTCATCTTTGTTGCCGTACATAGCGCTGTGGGACTCCCATCCAGAACAGGGCCTTTGGGAGCTTTTGCACTACAAGTCACATTAGTCTTCATTATTCTCTTACCCTGCTTATTGCCTCTTTAAACATTAATATCCTGTCGTGGTTTAACCCCAGCTGGCAACTGAGCACGACGCAGCCACTTGCTCACTCTCCCTCAGTGGGATGGGGGAGAGAATCAGAAGAGTAAAAGTGAGAGAACTTGTGCGTTGAGGTAAAGACAGTTTAATAGGTAAAGCAAAAGCTGCACGTACAAGCAAAGCCAAACGAGGAATTCATTCACTGCTTCCCATCGGCAGGCAGGTGTTCAGCCATCTCCAGGAAAGCAGGGCTCCATCATGCGTAATGGTTACCTGGGAAGACAAAACACCATCACTCCAAACATCCCCCCTTCCTTCTTCCCCCAGCTTTATGTGCTGAGCATGATGTCATATGGTATGGAATACCCCTTTGGTCAGTTGGGGTCAGCTGTCTCGGCTGTGTCCCCTCCCAACTTCTTGTGCAGCCCCAGCCTCCTCGCTGGTGGGGTGGGGTGAGGAGCAGAAAAGGCCTTGACTCTGTGTAAGCACTGCTCAGCAGTAACTAAAACATCCCTGTGTTCTCAACACTGTTTCCAGCACAAATCCAAACCATAGCCCATACTATCGACTACGAAGAAAATTAACTCTATTCCACCCAAAACCAGCACATACCCCTTTATATCTTTCCTGTACAGTATATGAAGAGCCAACAATACTGTTAATGATTTATGTGAATGATTTATTTTGGGTTTTCACACAGTGATGCTTTTTTGCCACTTCTCCATATTATCTGCTATTTGGAAATGCTTTTTCTACGTGAATGGTCGTTCTTTGTAGTTGAGTGGTTTCTAAAGCTGTTAGCAGGAGCTGAAGGCACTTTTGTTGGATAATACGTTCCTGACTGCACCATGCCACTGTTTGGCAAGGTTGGTTTTGGCTGGTTTCAAAGACTACTCCCTTGAAACAGGTCAAAATGAAAAAAGTTTGGAAACTGCTGCATCTCCAGATTAAAGGAAGATTTCTTGGGTACGAAATAATGTCGTTTGTTAATAGAATCAGTTTTCAAAGTTAAACAAGACTCTGATCTTCCTACTTACTGTGGAAATAATGTCTTTTACAAACAAAGTGCTTAGGTCCTATTGAGCATTTCTCACTTCTGTTTTTTGGATGTGAAGGACAGCTTGATGAGTCAAAGTACATCTGGGCTAAAGTTACCAGAAGTGTTAGTGAGGATTCATGTTTTCATCTATCTGTCATGTCAACTTTTTAATTTAAGTGGGGAGCATAGTCCATTTATTAAAAAAAATTGTGCAAATATATTTCAAAGTAAACTGCCATCTATGTATAACTTGCCTGCAAGGAAGGGAAAAATCTGATATGTCACTACAAAAAGTTTACTGAACTTCAGAGAATGGAAAATGGATCCTAGGTACAACTCATCCATTTTAAAATTAGCAGGAAGAGAATAAATTATTTTAGTTTGGGTTAGTTTTATTTTTACTGTGGCACCTTTACAGCTTGACCAACTCAAATCCCAAACTCTTTTTCCTTCTAGGTTGGTGGTGTTTCCTTTCAGGTCCTCTTAGGATTTTGAAGGCATTCTGGATAGATACTAGCATTTCGTTTTGGGAGGTGCCAACCTCCTCCCCCCTTCCTTTTATTGATCTAATTCTTACATAGTGTACTCTGAAATCAGATCATTTGGACAAGGTGTAGCTTCTGAATTTAAGAAGTAGTACAGTAAACGTTAGTGCAAAAGGAGAAGCGTTTTAATGGTAAGGAGGGCAGGTGCTGCTGGAATGGTTTGGGCCATCCGTTTATCTGGATCATCGTCCTTTCTGATGGTGACACTGGGGTCCGCTGCCTTAGAGAAGAGCACAAGAAACCGAGCAGCTGAGGAATATCCTTGCCCTGCAGAAACTTTCACCTTATTTCATACAGGCTGTTGGCATATGTCTTGAAGCAAGAGGTCTGAAGGGCCTTTTCCAGCACTTGTTTGTGCGTTGAATGTATGTTTTTGTGATTGTGATTTATTTAGCATTCAGGTAGGTCTACTCTCCTCACTTTTACCAAGGCCTTCTCAGGAGGAAACAAGCCATCTGCTCTAGTTCACTGGTATGGGTGTTATGTGATGCTTTTACAGCATTTGGAGTCCATGGTGATACTTTACATCTACTCTCTGGAGAATTATGAGGCATATCAGCTTTCCTCTGGGAATGCTGGGGCATTGCTCATCCAGTCTTTGGAAAGATGTGGGCAAAATGTACTTGTGGCACAGATCCAATGTGAAGTCTACCATTTGGGTGGCCCTCATCTAGGAGGATCTCCTAGATGGATATGTAAATCTTGTCGCCTGTTTTTAGAGAGTATTATAATTGTGACTATCTTGTTATATTTGTAAATATATAGTTTAAAAAAATCTCATGCAGTGTGTGGTCTAGTTCCCACCTTCCTCTTTGAAGGAAATGCATTAGTTACTTGGGAGGCCAGGAGGTAAATGCCTGCCTTTCTCAGTTCTGGCATGGTCACATTTCAGTTTCATTTCACATTTCCTTGTTTTCGCATTGGGAGGAAAGAGGAAGAAACAGTCCTCTTGTGTTCTAGATGCCATGCCATACTTTGTGTGCACTTCTGTTATGTTTCCTCCTCAAGAGGAGCAGTCCTTGTTCTTTAGACTGTCTGCGTACTAAGTTTCACTTTAGCGAAAATGAAGTTTCACTTTGGTGTCAGTACCAGTATTGCTGATTCTCTTTCTGCTTTCCAGCACTGCATTACTCTTTCGAGATAGCATATCTCAATTTGAGCACTGTGCTCTGGTATAACATCCAGTTGACTTCTGTAGTGATGATTTAATAGCTTTCATGGAATTTTTTATTCCAGGTTTTATTCAGGCTAAGTTTGTTTTTTATTACCTCTGTGATTGCAGAAGAGCTAAATGTTTTATGGGAGCCTCTAAAGGAATTCTGAATTCTTAAGTTTGTGACTTAGATTCCAGTATAATTCCAGATGATTTATATTATGCATGCAGTGTTTATTGTTTTAATTTGTCAGTACTCCTTTCGTCTACCCATTTTATTGCCCGTTCCCTCAGTTTGTCTTTGGTCTAATTTCTTCGGTTTTCTCTTGTAACTGAATAATTTAAATGTTTCCTTCAATGTGGTAGATTATTTAACACAAGTTCCAGTGTGTTTTATCATAAAGGAGACAAGTTACTCCTGCTTTTAAGTGTCTGGTCCTTGAAAGTACTTTTGATTCTGATTCTATGACTACATAATTTCTTTAATTTCTCACTGAAGGACTTGTGAAAGGATTTATGTGAGCCGGTATCTGTCTGCTGCCTAAATTTTCCATTTCCATGCCTTAATGTGCTTGGATTTCTTTCTAGTGTAACTTTAGCTCTGGATGCTCTTGTTTCATAGGGCTTAGTTTTAGGATAATGAGAGCTTCTCCTCTCTTTCCCCCTGCTCCCTATTTCAGAGACGAGCACTATCATCCTCATCTTTTGTTTAACCTTAGTTGTGTGTCTTGAAATGGCTTCTTTGGAATGTGGCTGGCTGTGGCTAGATCAGATGACTTCTCCTTCTTGTTCGTATCCTCTATTTAGGCAAGGAGTTAAAAGCCTGTAGTCTGTTGTGTAGGTGGTCAAATAAGAAGGGGCACTGTGGAATTCAGGATTGGTGCTTTTATGAAAAGCATGGTTTTGATTTGCACCATCCCTTTTGCCAGGTTTTTCTCTCTTTCAGCTTTCCTTTTTACCATGGTACCCATTTAGGAATATTTAGTAAGAGCTCTTTGAATGGAGTCAAACTCTTAACTTGTCAAAGGAACAAATTATCCTTTCAAAGTTTTCATGAAGCATCTAAGTGCAGTCTTTCAGTTCTCTGATTCTCAGCTCTGGTATTGTATAGAGTTTTTGATGCTTTGAAAGCTTTCAGAAACCTGATGTACACAAATTTGTTTAGCCTATACTACACACTGAAATTTAACAACATTAAACTCAAAAGAAGCTTTTCTTCTGAAGATTTCTTGTTATTCAAATAGGCAGAATAACAAAGAAGATCTCTAAACCTTGTAAGTAAAGAGCCCAAAATGTATTTTCCATGCCCTAGGAAAGATAACTGCAGAAATGTGTAAGAAGCATTTCTATTTCTGTAGTGCATCAGAGCACTCATCTTTTTGTTTCTTTGCCTTGAGCACTGACCAATCTTATACTTCAAGAAATTTTTTCTTCTTCTCAATGTTGATTAGATAATTTTATTTGTTGTTAAATGTAGGATTTGTTTGTTGGTTTTTTTGCATAGTCTATGTTGTACATTTCTGGTTATTAATAGCAACTTCTACCAGTCCTGAGACCAAATACTTTGATCTCTACTACGTTTTTACATTGTCATAGATAACTTTTCTGGAAAGTTGTACCAAAATGGCCTTTTCACGCTGTATACTGCATGCGGTAGTAAGCCAGGGTACAGTGGTAAGAAATGAGTGGATGGAGAATGTTATATGATGTAACTTCTTATTTGCTTGGTTCTGTTTGTAAGCAGGGTAGCCATGCTGCAGTTGTAACTATTTTAATGTCGTTTTTGTGTATTATCTTTGATTCTCATCTGTAATCTAGTCTGTAAGCAAGCATGGAACTTTCTTGAAAAAAAACTTTTAGCTAGCTGGATAATTCCTGCAAACAAAAGCTCCCATTGCTTTTATCTCTTGTACTGTAACTTCAAGAGCAGTCTTTCATACTTGGACTTCATGTTTTCTTCTGAAGTGAAGCCACGTTTAAATTTTGAAAGCGATGAGCCACTCACAACTGTGAAATCTGTGAAGTCTGTGTATGTGTGGGCAAAAAATTTAAGATGATTTTTTCCAGGCTGAACAGATGAATCTGAAACAGCGTTAATGTTGCTAAGGAAAATATACTGACTAGGAAGTGGGAGAGGCAGACAATCTTGATTTTACCTTTTTATGCACATATTAGGACACAGACTCTGCTTCCGAGACTGCTTACTGTTCCCCACTGCCTCATTCAGCAGGGACGGATGGCTGTGCGCTGTGGAGGAATCAAGACTGCACAGTGAAGTACAAAGTTGTCCATATGGCTCCTGCTTCATTTGCTGCAAAAGCTGAAAGCAAGAGTGACTGGTGCAAGATGGGAAGAAAAAGGTTGTATATGTGGTTAAGGCAGCTAAATATTTCCTTTGGAAACAGGATTTTCTTCTTGATTCTGACCAGTATTTCCACATGGTCTGGAGTGTCATTCTAACATGCTGAAGAACAGTTGTTTTTTGCTGTTCTCTCTTCTGTTTGTCTCTGTTCAACTGAGTAAAGATTCGTTGGATCCTGCTATAAAGCACCTAGGTTTGAAGTGGCATACGACAGACATACCTCTGTCATAAAAGGTAGTGCATGGAAGAAGTAGTAGGCTGTTTCCCCCATTCTTTCTAAAATTGGTGATACTGGCTCATGCAGCTGGTTCTCGCAGTAGTCTTACCTACTCTGTCCAGTACTATCCAACATTCTGGTCCCAGTTCCAGGACCCCGGGCTGTCCTTCTTAAGCTTCTTATCTTGGTCCCCACTTCCTGCCAACATGTTCACATGCATGCATATATGCACCCTTTACTTGAGATCTCCATCCTTTATTCTGCCTCTTACTAGGCCTGTAGTTTTGATTTCCCTTCCCCCCCAGCTCCTAATCTTGGTTGTTTTCTAAATTCTTCATCCAGAATCCGTGGTCTCTTCAGCTCCTCTGTCCAGCTAGCTTCCTGATTCTACGTACCATTCTCCTCTTCCTCCCCTCACCTACATATTCCCAGACAGTTTCTGGTATGACTTCCATTCTTCTTTTCTTGAGCTAGCAAAATAACACCTTTGAGAGTGCTAAGTAAATGCCCAGATTTCAAAAGAATTTTAATACCATGTAGAGATCGTGTTACGTTTCGGATTGTTGTAGCTTTCCAACCTCCCTCTTTTATGCCAGTCACTTTTTATTTTTCCATACTTCATTTCCATGGGAGCTGTTTTTGAGTTTGAAGGAGAACGCAAACTTTGGAATTATTTTATTTTAAAGGATTTGTTTCCTTTAAAATAACTAACCTAGCCAGGTAGGTGTGGCTTGAAAGGTCATACTGGAATAATCTCAGTAAGAAGCATGGTTCTGATGCCCCACTTGCAAGCCCTTACTCAGCTGAGGTTTTCTAGTAAGAAGCTTTGTCAAACTTGAAAGTATGCATTTAAGAAAGATTTGCTATGTGTGTATACCTAATGTAATAATATAGCTAAAAGTAAATCCATAAATTGTTCTGATTTTGGTAAGGATGTCAACCTAGGGGAAGGCTTCTTCCAGCTCTTTCGAAGTGAAAAAGTGCTGAAAGTAAGTCCTTACAAAAGCTCTTGGTTCGGTTGCATTCCTACTGAGAGCTGTGGCTGTGTGGGCACTCTTTCCGTACAGAGCTACTACACCAGTTTTGTTCTGGTGAGAGCAGGCTTGTTCTTGCTGGCTGAGAAGTGCTCCTGCCTTGCTGAGTGCTGGGCACAGGCTGCATCCCGAGTTCTCTACAGCACAGGGCACCTGGCTGGGTCAAAGCTTTTTTTTTCCCTTTAATTTTACTACACACGTGCTAGATGTGATTCAAGTTCAAGGATAAGACTTTAAAAAGTAGTTAATACTCCTGAAATTTAAAGGTACTTGGGTTCCTGAGTTACATTTTGTTAAGGTAAATGATCAAGTGTTTTTAGGGCAATGTTTAGAAAGGAGAAATAAAATTGCTTTTTGCTTCTGTTGTTTTCTCATGAGGCAGTAAATGTCTAAAAGAATTTGTGTACCGATGTATTTAAAAATGTCTTCACCTATTGTCTGTGTAACTTCTGTTTCTTTGAAAACCGTTGTGATAGTTCTCAAGTCCCTGTGGCTTCATCAATCTAGGATTTAAGATTGTGATTGCTCTCATTTAGTAGGAAATCCATTTTTAACAGTATGTTTGAAAATTCTTCCTTTGATCAGACAATTTATACTTAAGGTTGTGACAGTCCTCTGTGGGTCGATTTGCAGCTCTTTGAAACTTCCATGCCCCGGGTTTTGTCTTGCCCTTTTGCTGATGCTGCCATTCTCGTAGCAGGGTTTGAAGCACAGTGCGTGTGTTTGTCTCAGATACCCCATTTCACCCTAGGATGCTCAATCATAAACACAACAGGGATATGTGCTGGACTCTGCTGCTGCGCTTGCTGCTTCCAACAGTTCCTATGTGCTTTCCCATTTATGGAGTAAATAAAGCAGGTGTCCTGCAGTTAAGATTTAGTTTGTGCCATCCTTATTCTTATACTGAATATTGGCCATCGTTTTGCAGAGAGCAAGTCAGGGATCCTGCAAGAGGGAAGGTGTGGTGTGATCATAGCGGAATGCACATGCATGCAACTTGAGTTTAGTGTGCACGGGAAGTCAACCAGATATTGGAGGGGAATGTGTTTTCATCCAAGTAGACCCCTGTAGCATCACCTTTTTCAGACTTTGCCCAGCATTCTCTTTTACTCCTGTCCCTCATTTGCCTAGATGTCTCCTCACTTTTCCCCTGACCTGTCTAATCCAAGCTGCAGTGTTCAGCAACCTACAGTTTAGGTTACAGACAGATGGGCTTAGATTTTTCAGATTGGCCATACTAGGCATTTCTTCTAACTTTGGATGATGTTCTGTCACATTTCAAGTCTCTACTCTGAAATATCTAGATGTTAAAATTTCTTCTCGAAGTTAGAAAAGGTTCTGTATTTTGTTCAAATACACAAGGTATTCGTGTATACACAGCGCAAGCACGCTTTGTCTTGTAGATGTGGTACAATTCTTTTAGTATAATTTTTAAAATTAGATTGAGATAGGAAGGAAGAATTTCAGCCTGAAGGATTCAAAGTTGGCAGAATTACAATGAAAACTAATCTTTAAATCATAATTGTTAAGTAACTTTTAGTTTCCTAGCAGCTATCAGAATTACCAACTACTACTGTCTACGTTTAGTATAGTGAAAAGAGTCATATTTCTTGGATGCAGCTTGTTTTGCTTTCGTGTGTTTCTGAGCTTAGACCACCTACCTTGAAGTCTTTCAAAATGAATTTCAGGGTGTAGGGGATTTTTATAATTGTAGAAACATGTAATGGAAATGGAATTGACCTGACTTATTTGATGAGGTGATCTGGTTCAGCAGGCTCGGGTGCAGTTTACATTTCATGTGGCCATGGGTTAGTTCTTTGTTGTGCTGTACAAAACTTTCCAGAGGTGAATGAGGAGATATAAGAAGCTTATACTTAGTATCATGTAACTTATACCATCACTTTGGCTGGCCTCTATTGACAGATGTGGCTCATCTTCCATGCCTTGACACGAGCCTGGTGTCCAAACACTGAGGCCATCAACCTGACTTGTTCTGACGTAAATTGAGGAGAGAAGGGAAGGGGAGGAAGGTAACCTAAAGCAAATACCTGTAATCTCTTTTTTTTTAGACAGGTTGCAAAGAATAGTTTGAGCCTGTAAGAGACTCAGTTTTCTTTCTAAAAATATTCCAGATGTTCCTCTATAGTTGACTATAGCACCGTTTGGAGTCTGAATGTGGAGGCTTGATGCATATGTCTCTACTTAGAGTACACTGCATATAAGATTGAAATAGAACTGCATTGCTTCTGTTGTATTTTACACTTTAATTTTACAGCTTTTTAATTCTGTATTTTACAGCTGTATTTTACAGCTTTTTAATTCTGAAGAAAGTTTATGTTGTTTTATACTGGGTGTGTGGTATGCGGGGAGTGTTTTAATTCTCAGGCATACACACACTCAGGCATACACACGTGCACATGTAAGTCTATATTATCACTGAGACAATTCTCATATGTGTTAGGTAATGACAGTATCATTTTTAAGTAGTTGAAGTTACTGTCAGAAGTGTTGTTTTCCATTGGTGCATGAAGAGGCTTCTAGAATGGATGCTTCTCAGTGAATGGATATTTTACTGTTATAAGTTTCTGAATAAACCATTAAGTTTCTACTAAACTAAGTAGTCATTTCAGTGGGACTAATTCATTCAAGCTATCACAAATAATCTAAGTATTGACTGCTAAGATTCGGAAGTCTCCCAGGGCTTGGAGTCTCATGAGCTTGTGTTTGTTTCATCTTTCCCTTTTCCGGGGGAGGAGGGGGGGGAACAGTCTTGATGACTATTTTTTAAGAAATTATTAATTTCTTAAAATTTAACAGTTGTTAAAATTGTCAGACAAAAATCATCCTGAACTTACCTTCACTTAAAACAGAACATATCTAAGCTATGCTAAAACCCAAACAAACCGAATGTATTTATATTCTCCCAGGAGGCTGGAGTAAGAAAGAAGAAAAACTACTTCCATAATGTTTGTCTTATTTCTTAATTTATCACTGGAAGGCAAACAGATCCTGTAGTGAATAGTGCTGATGCATGAACTTGAATTTCATAGAATATGATGTATTTTAGGTTGTTTAGGTAGCACTGAAAAAATCTTTAAAAATTTGTTCAAGTAGCTGGGTGTTTCTGATTTTAAATTTAATTGTGTGGTGCCAGTATGTGGATCTGTGACTGAAGAACATGGAAAGTTTAGTTTAAGATGAAGAAAATCAGGCTGAACTGTTTTTGAAAACTCTGAGTACTTCTGTTTGTTGAAAATTTCGGGCTCAACAGAAGATTTATTGGCTTCATTTCATGCTTTCTAACTATTCGTTGTGATCATTAAATAACAATCAAGGCTGTTTCTGTGTGATGAGAGATCACTTGTTATACTTCAATCTTCACTGGGAAGAATAAGTATTAGCATTTAAATTGAAATTGCTAATTTCTCCTTGCATATGTCCTTAGGGCTCAATCCTGCCAGATGCTGAGCACTCTAGTTGTGATCCAGGAAAGATCTGGGGTTAATTGGGGTTCATTCAGACATCTAAATGTTGCTTGCTGAAGCGGGGCCACAATGTTCACCAGCTCTGGAGTGAAGATGGAGGCCTTTCCAATGAAGGTCTCGCTGGGTGCTGTTCTGCTGTGGGGTGCTATGGGTGACTTGAGGGCAGTGGCTGTAGCCCGCATCTTGCGAGTAGACAAATAAAGCCTTGTTACAGATTTTATAAAATAAAGCGAGTTGTTTAAAGGATTTTTTTCTGCATGCAGTTATTTTAGGAGAAGCATAATATGTGGGTATAAAGGAATAATGCAGGTCAAAGCAGTATTTCCCACCAGAGTAATAAGCAGGCAGACTGGTTATTTTGCATTTTCTGTTTTTATTGTCTTCATGGATAAAGGAACACAGGTGGGTTTTTTTCTTTAAAAATTTAAGATAAAATTTCTGAGCATGTCTTTGATGTGATGGTTGAGTTTTCATAACTCTGTGAGCACTATCCCTGATGGCTATTCATGAAACTGTTGCGTTCAGGTATGAAAAGGCAGGACTTGTCCTTCAAACCTTCTGCGTCTGTGTGAGCCAGCCCTTTTTGTGTGTCTGTCCAACATAATTCCTGGCTGCAAGATGTCCGTCTTTCTTGGTGCTCTCCACAGAAATGGGGCCTCACAGTTCAAACGCCTTTAGTCCTGGGACTGTAACACGAGATCTCTTTCTTCTTTAGCTCTCTCCCACAGCCTCCTGCAGTCACTGCAGTGCAGTCTTCCACTTTGGGGGTGTGGTTCTTCACGGTGGCACTGGCAGGAACCTCTGATAATTCAAGGGTGTACAACAAGCCTTGGAAATCTTCCTATGTTGATTTCTCTTTACTGCACAGAGCACAAGGGAGACACAGAACAATATCCTTTTCTAACTGCCTGCACCTATCTTTGGTCCACTTTTGTAGAAATGAACGTTGTTGTAGGGTTCAACAGTTCTTTTTTGTTCTGATTTCATGACTAGAGTTGGTTCTTCTAGGTGGTGGACTCTTTCTTCCTATTCTTAGTGTTCATCCAAAGCTCAGTTGATGAGGTTAATTGCTGCTTTTTTGTTTGTTTTTTTTTTTGTTTTGTACCGCTTTTCTGAGGGTAGGGGAGGAAAAGCATTTTACTATGTATCAGGGATATTGTTAGTCTCCTGTGGATGTATGTCTATGTGTGTCTCTCTATGTGGAGACTGTTCCAGGGCTATAGGTGTTTTCTCTGAACTTAGATTGAATTTGTCATTTGTACATGGCTCTTTATCAGACTGTCATGAAGGTTCAAAGTTTAATTTGTAATACAGCAAAAATTACCTTTATATTAAGACTTATGCTAAACCTCTATGTAATCATTTTGGAGCCGATTTTAAAAAGCATGACCTCATTGGGAGGTAAGAAGTCATCTATGCCTTTGAAAATGCATCGGCTGTGGTCTTTCTTTATCATTACTTCTTTCATACATGAAAGAGAAACAAGATTCAGCCTTCTGTGTCTCACAAGCCTGTTTGTTTCCAGTATGCTTTACAGATTTTTTGAAATTATGTTTTTCTTTGTGATTTTTAACTAATTTAGTAGCATTTCATCACGTTTTATAATTTTCCCCTGTAGTGCAATGGGACTGTTCTTATGCTTAAAAGAACTATATGATTAAGTACTTTACTTGGTTGGTGGTGTTGAACGGTTTCTAACTTTAACATAATAGTTAATTTATTGTCAGTCTTGCACTAAGACACAAAATTTTGAATTGTTTACCTCATTTTTAATGAAAAATTTTCATGCATCTGGCAAGCTATAACATAAATTAAGCAAAATCCTTCTGGTGCTTTGGAAATGCATTGATAAATCATACTCAATTACGTTGTGACACTTAGAGAACCAGAATTAAAAAACAGTAGACCATAAAGTATGAATGTATGTGTTCTATGCTATTGATTATCTTTCATAAATAGTTAGTATCAGAAACCTTTGTTTTCCATAATGCTTTTTCTATTCCTGTTCCACAAAGGTAGCTACATTTTTGTTCAAAGTAGAATAATAGTTTTCAGTGGTAATTTAGCAACCGTGTAGCTGAGACTTGTTATAGATATATTCTAGATCTGATATACAGACATTGGTGTCATTTTACTTTTCCTTGGAACTGCTTACAGGCCCAAAACTTGGACAAAAGAGGATTTATCCTCTGTTGTGATTCACATGGTCTAATAATTTCCTTTTTATAACAAAAATAGGCTGTGTCCTGATATTAGTCTGAAATTTTTTAAGATTAGGCTTCGCTCTTTATGGATAATTTCTCTGCTGCTTTGCGCCAGACTCCACAGATCCTACTGCTTTGGGTGATAAAATTTATTTGGCCATACATGCCTCATGTATTTTTCATTGTTGTATGTATTATTCCTTTTAAACAACTTGGGAGATGACTTGAGGTAGCAGAAATTCTGTGATTAGGTTAGCTAAGTTTGATCTTTGAGGGTGGATCACAAGAAGCAAGTTGCAGAGTTAGGGTCTAAATTAGCAGTGAGAAACACAAGCTATCTCAGTGGACAAGAACTGTTTTACAAAGTAAAAACAAACCAACCAACCCCCTCACAAGGAACACACAATATTTTCTCTCTCTTTTTGAGGGCATGGAAGAAAACCTGTGAGTTAATGCTTTCCTCTTCCGATTTCCCTTGCTTCTATGCATGTATAGATGCTGGTTGAAGAGGACTGTGTTGATGAGCAAGCTGTTTTTAACTATCTCCTTTTAGCACTTCATTGGGAAATTGTTTTCATATCCCCAAGCTTATTCCTTTGAAAATGGCAATTTATATAGCTGTGGCTGAGAGACTTAGGGCAGCTTGAGTGTGTGGGAGGGATGCCCTAGGCTCTACAGAACATAGGGCAACTAAGTCTGTATTAAGTCTGGACAAAGTCTTTAGAAATAAAATGGCATTGGTATTTAATTGACCCATAGATGTAATGGTCCACCTCCACAAATCAACTGAAAATTCTCTTATTAAAACCTCAGGTCAATTATCCTTCATAGAGTTATTTCAAGCAAGTTTCTACAAAGCTCCAGACCTTGGAAGACATAGGTGGTTGGCTCCATGCAAGCAGCAAACTGGCAGCAAAGTTCATGTCACCAGGTCTCTCCCCTTGCATCATCCTCAGTTTCCTGCAGTGCCTTTATTGTTTTCACAGACTTGACTTTGTTAGAAATGGCAGAAGGACCCTGAGGCTATTCCCTGCATTCCTTCTTATTATCTTTTCACATTTCTACTTGATGCACCTTGTTTCTGGTGCCCTCCACAGACTATTTTTCTTGCTGACACATGGAGAAGGCAGGCAGACCTGACAAGCTGGAAGATAACAATACAGGGCTTGCCTAGGATTTATGAAGTACATGTTGTGATTTTATTTACAGCAAAGCAGCAGTGGGATTAACTAGAATTAACAGACAGTGCTGTTATTTTGAAATTTCAGAAAAATACTGTTTCAGATAAAGCCAGTAACTTTATTTCTGGTAGAAAGGAACACTGTTCTCCACGCTCCTGAAAATACAGAAAGGAGCCATTGAGCACAGGAAGCTGGTCATCTTTTGACTAATCTGAAAAAGTCTGTATTACCTTGAATAATGATATTAACCAGTACAGAAATTAATATATTATGTGCTGTTTGTCAAAATGGTGAACCAAGAGTCTTTTTGGGAATAAACAGATGCAAATATGTAGACCTGATGAAAAACCTATACAGCGCTAACAGACATGTAGATTTTTTCTTTGTATTGCCAGTTGTTTGAAGAATGAGTCTCATGTTTGTTTAGTTATAGAGTTGTAGTAGGTAGTGAACTCTTGAGATGTTCATTAATCCTGAAGTTAAAAGGAAGCTAGAAGAACTGGGCATGCTCCTTTTTAAGAAGAATTCTTAAATTAGTCCAGTACACTCAGCTTACTTTACATGTAAGCCATGGGATGATGTTCTTTGTCTGTTTCAGGGTTTCCTGGATATCTGAAAGATTGACCAAGACCTATTAGTCATCTCCTTAGTAACTTGTTTCCTTCTCCAGCATGGGTTCCCTCCCTACAGATTACAGTCCTTCATGAATTTCTCCAGTGTGGGTCCTTCCCACAGGCTGTAGTTCTTCAAGAACTGCTCCAGCACGGGTTCTTCCCATGCGCTACAGTCCTTCAGGAACAGACTGCTCCAGCGTGGGTCCCCCATGGGTCACAGCTGCCAGAAAACCTGCTTCTGTGTGGGCTCTCCACGGGCTGCACCTTCCTTGAGGGCACATCCACCTGCTGTGGTGTGGGATTCTCCATGGGCTGCAGTGTGGATATCTGCTCTGGCATGGTCCTCCATGGACTGCAGGGGGGAGTCTCTGCTCCAGCATCTGGAGCATCTCCTCCCTCTCCTTCTCTGACCTGGGTGTCTGCAGGGCTGTTCCTCTCACATTTTCTCACTCCTCTCTCACAGCTGCTGCACAGCATTTTTTTACCCTTTCTTAAATATGTTATCACAGAGGTGGCACCGGTGTCACTGATGGGCCCAGCTTTGGCCAGCAGCGGGTCTTTTGAAGCCAGCTGTAAGTGGCTGTGTCCAGCACAGGGCAACCCCTGGTCCTTTCTTAGAGAGGCCACCCCAGCAGCACTTCCTGCTACCAAAACCTTGACACCTGCATGCAGTACAGCTTGAAAGCTAGATAGATGATGTCTCCTTTTGGCCACATTGAGACTCCAGTTTGCTAAAAGCAGTGTTAACTTCAACTCACAAAATGAGCTTCTGCTGTAATGATTGATGTCTGTTGTGTACCATGTGTTCAGTTTTGGGCCCCTCACTACAAGAAGGACATGGAGGTGCTGGAGCGTGTCCAGAGGAGGGCAACGAAGCTGGTGAAGGGCCTGGAGCACAAGTCTTATGAGGAGCGCCTGAGGGAACTGGGGTTGTTCAGCCTGGAGAAGAGGAGGCTGAGGGGAGACCTCATTGCGCTCTACAACTACCTGAAAGGAGGTTGTAGCGAGGTGGGTGTTGGTCTCTTCTGCCAAGTAACTAGCGATAGGACAAGACGAAATGGCCTCAAGTTGCGCCAAGGGAGGTTTAGATTGAACATTAGGAGAAATTTCTTTACTGAAAGAGTGGTCAGGCCTTGGAACAGGCTGCCCAGGGAAGTGGTGGAGTCACCATCCCTGGCAGTATTTAAAAGACGTGTAGATGAGGCCCTTAGGGACATGGTGTAGTGGGCATGGTGGCGTTGGGTTGACGGTTGGACACGATGATCTTAGAGGTCTTTTCCAACCTGTATGATTCTATGATTCTATGTATTTTTTTTATATATATATATATAAAAATATATTTAAAAAAAAAAAACAAAACAAAAATCATGTTTATGTGAAAAAAAGTTTAATCTCTTTTTCACTATAAAACAGCCTAAATTTGCACGTGGCTATCTTGTGTTAATTCTTATCGTAATTGGAGACAGTGTAAAAATGGATACACCTCCTCTGGCGCAAAACTGTGCAACTTACATTTTCACATTTTACATGTAGTTTTTTGGAAACATTTTTAAAACAGGGATATTAGATTTTCTGTTTTACATTGTTACCTGTCCTGGAAAATATTTTGCCCCTGCAGAAGTTAGTCGTGAAAGATTATCTAAATATTTGTGATTTGAGCCCTCACAAGAATTACTCCTGAATGTGAGTAATGATACTATTTTCTCAAGCCATATCTGCCCTTGGAAGAAATATGTACTACTTTAAAAAATTTAAATACCTCACTTCTGCAGTAATTCATAACATTTTCCTGAGAGTTTTAGCTGTAATTAAAGAGAAAGTCTGTCCCATTATGAGTAGCATGATCTTTCAGGTCCTCAAAGATGACATAAATGGAGAATGTAATAGTAATTTGTTAGTGTGCACTAAAAGCAGCTATCATTTTTGGTATAGTTGATTGCTGTGAATTTTAGTCATTTCTATTGCATTTTGCTGTATAGGGCCAGATACAAGTCAGGTAAACGTTTTTTAAAATGTACCTAGATTTCACTTGGGATTGCAGCAGTGGTGGCGGTTAATATTTATCTCAACAAAATCCTCTATAATGTTAAAACAAAAATTTTATGCTAGTTAAGATAACACTTTCTACTTTAAAGAAAGCATCTGCTCCTCCATATAGAGCAAATATAAGTAAAACTGAGGATATTAAGTATTGCATTTAATGGGTAAGGAAAATGTCATGCTGTGTGACTACTTACCAGAAATTTTATTTCCTGGCATTCTTTCTGCCCCAATAAGCCCCTAACACTTTCCAAAGGCTTCAGAGCTAGTACTTTAGCAAATAATTTTTGGATTTTGGTATCACAGCCAGAATAATCATTTAGAAATTCACAGGTATGCTTCTAAAATGTCCCCCTACTCCCCCTTCTCCATGGGAGATCCCTAGGAAGCACGTAGTTTCCTATCTATTATTGTGACTTTTCCATGTCCATTCAGGTCTTTAGGATTAGTAGGAGAGGATTAGTAGGAGAGGGATCTTGAAATGGCTCTATAGATCTAGTAATAATGTGTATACACTGTGATGCAGGAAGTACAGAGGGAGCCCCTGTGGCTTTTTCTGGTGCAAGAAGAGAACCCCATTGTGTGAGACCGGTGTATTTGCAGTGGAGGTGGGACCAGTTAATATATAGTTACCAGTGTGCCAAAGCCCATCCTGATCTGAGAAGCAAGTTGTCCTCTGAAGTACCTCAGGTACTATCACGTCTGCTGAAAGAGAATTCTTTTCCAAGTCCAGCTCCCAGGGCTCAGGGTGGTGCTACCACTTGTGTTTTTCTTTTGCCAGTGTATCTTGGGCTTCTCTGCAGAGTGGGATACTTTTAACAGGCGGTCACTCCTCCTTTCCGTGTGTTAATAGTACTCTATGCATCATGTGTTCAGTCTGATAAACTTGCTTCAAAGATATTCAAAAGTGTTAAGTCTAGGAAGATTTGTACACGGTAGGTTTCTTGCCTCCCCTTGGTGTAGATATTTTAGCCTTGCTGCAGACCAGGTGCACAAAACAGTCAATTTTGAATACTTGCTACAAGACAATTGGAATCAGTTTTTTAATCAGATTTAGGCCAGCTAACCCTTGCCGAAGGTGATCCTTCTGAGAACATCATGGACATGTAGAAGACATTATTTGGCATGAGGCTGCTGTCTCAGATTCATGCCAGCATGCTGCGTGATCTACAAATACATACTTTTGAAAGGCTTCTGAAAAGTGTCTTCTCTGTTTCAGCCTGTCTCTCTTGTTGCTGCAATGTTCTTATTGTGTTTTCTGATTGTTGGTCCCATAAATGCTTGTCCTGGTTTCCCATACTTGATAGCTAAAGCAAGGAAGTGTTGTCAGGCCATGCTGTTTAAATCAGAATTTGCTATGGGTCTGTTCAGACAAGTTTGCTTAAATAGAAGCACTGAAATTATATAGTTCAATTCTGCTTGATCTCTTTTCTTCCTTAGTTGTTAGTTGCTTTTAACAGAGAAATTAAACTGCCTGAGAACCAAAAATGTCTGAGATTCATTTATTAACGTTTGGTTTAAGCCTACCATCAAAGTTAATGATTTATTTCTTTTTTGTAGAGGTTTTTTTTTTCTTTTAGTTTGGAGACCTGAGATACAAAAACTGGTTTGGTATCACAGAATCATAAAAACTCTCAGGTTGGAAGGGACCTCTGGAGATAGTCTAGTCCAATCCACCTGCTGAAAGCAGGGTAAGCTGGAGCAGATTGCCCAGGACCATGTCCAGTCGGGTTTTGAAAAGCTCCAAAGACGGAGACTCCACAGCCTCTCTGGGCAGCCTGATCTAGTGTTTGATCACCCTTACAGTTAAAAAAATCAGTAGACAAGGTTTAATGACTACAAAGTAAGAACAACAAGTAGTTTTCTCAGGTTTCTCAGAAACCAAGTATTTCTGTTTAATTTTTTTGATATATTTATGGTTGGAGCAGGAACTTCAAATTTGGCAGGTGTTCATGCTGGGTTCAGAGGTGTGCCTTTAGCTGCCCCTATGGAAGTCCACCTCAGTTTGACTAAACTGTTAAGATTCTGAAAATTTTCATTTGCAAAACCTCCAAAGAACTTATTATCAGGTCACAGTTGAAAGTTGGATACTTCATTGCTGTGGGAAGTATTTATCATAGAATCATAGAATAGTTGGGTTGGAAGGGACCTTTAAAGGTCATCTAGTCCAACCCCCCTGCCATGGGCAGGGACATCTTCAACTAGATCAGGTTGCTCAGAGCCCCATCCAACCTGACCTTTAATGTTTCCAGGGATGGGGCATCTACCACCTCTCTGGGCAACCTGTGCCAGTGTTTCACCACCCTCATTGTAAAAAATTTCTTCCTTATATCTAGTCTGAATCTACTCTCTTTTAGTTTAAAGCCATTCCCCCTTGTCCTGTCGCAACAGGCCCTCCTAAAAAGTTTGCTGCCATCTTTCTTATAAGCCCCCTTTAAGTACTGAAAGGCTACAATAAGGTCTCCCTGGAGCCTTCTCTTCTCTAGGCTGAATAACCCCAGCTCTCTCAGCCTTTCGTCATAGGAGAGGTGTTCCATCCCCCTGATCATTTTTGTGGCTTTCATCTGGACCCGCTCCAACAGGTCCCTGTCTTTCATGCACTGAGGGCTCCAGAGCTGGATGCAGTACTCCAAGTGGGGTCTCACCAGCACGGAGTGGAGGGGCAGAATCCTCTCCCTCGACCTGCTGGCCATGCTTCTTTTAATGCAGCCCAGTATACGGTTGGCTTTCTGGGCTGCAAGTGCACATTGCTGGCTCATGTCCAGCTTTTCGGCCACCAGTATCCCCAAGTCCTTCTTGGCAGGGCTGCTCTTAATCCCTTCATTCCCCAGCCTGTATTGATGCCAGGGGTTGCCCCAACCCAGGTGCAGGACCTTGCACTTGGCCTTGTTGAACCTCATGAGGTTCACATGGGCCCACTTCTTGAGCTTGTCCAGGTCCCTCTGGATGGCATCCTGTCTCTCAGGCGTGTCAACCGCACCACTCAGCTTGGTGTCATCTGCAAACTTGCTGAGGGTGCACTCAATCCCACTGTCTGTCCTTGATGAAGATATTGAACAGTACGTTTACTTCCTTAAGGTACCAGTTATGCACCAGAATATGCTACCAGGTGTGGGAATGGTGGGAGATTGAGGAAACCATGCAAGTACACACCAATAAGCTTTCAGTCTAAATAGTATTTACCAAACATCTGAAAGCAAATGACATTGGAATGCTTCAGCTTGGCCATGAGTTTCAAAATATGCATTCAATGTAAATAGGGTGTATAGAGTTAAGTAATCTTTAGTGAAGTGCTTTGAGCAATAAAACAGTTAACAAGGATGATTTTTAAAGAATTGCTGTTGTCTGAGGGATATTCAGTTGAAATGAAGGAAGCGATTAACTTAAAGTGAGTTTCATGTTCTGTGTAGAGTCAAGCCGGGTTTTAGTTACATTTGCTTTGCATTTCTTTCCTGACATCAGCTAGCAGCTTCTCTCTTGGAAAAAATTAAGCTGAGGTAGTTTTGCCATTT
Organism: Calonectris borealis; assembly: GCF_964195595.1. Taxonomy (NCBI): domain Eukaryota; kingdom Metazoa; phylum Chordata; class Aves; order Procellariiformes; family Procellariidae; genus Calonectris; species Calonectris borealis. Next base: position 50,961,313 of record NC_134315.1, read on the forward strand.
CTTGATTTCTGCAGTTATCAAGGAAAACAACCAAATGTTGCAAATGACATTTGGTCAATCACAGGCTTTAGTAGCACTTATCCAAGACTGCTGCTGCTTGTTAAACCTCTGCTCTGGAAAGCGTGTAAACTGTTAGTGGGAAAGTATGAGTAAAAATTTGTCTGTTTACCTTAGCTTTGCTTTAATTAAACCAAACTCAAAGTCTAATTAAACCAAACTCAAAGTGCATATCGGGGTGGGGAGCAGGAAAATTACAGAACTATCTGAAATCAGATGTGAATACGCTCAGAAATGTCAGAATTGAAGTTGCACAGGCAACCTGAGTCTCTGTTCTTTTCTGTCCTAGCCAGTAACTGGGGCTCCTAATATACTGATAGCTCCAGATCTTAGTTGAGGTAGAAAGAATCAGGTCTAGAGTAGAAGTCAGTTGGTGAATGGTAAGTTGTAGGATTTGCACTTTGATTTAAGATGCAGCAGGAGTAAGAGGTGGGGTGGGAAGCATCAACTCTATTTTTAAGTAACCAGGGTTTGTAAATATGGTATTGACAAAGGCTATTGCAATGCCAAGGCTCTGGCCTTTGTCCCAGACATTTCATTTCCAAATGGTGATTTCAGCATTTCGAAGCATCACTTTTTTCTCTGTCGTCGCTCCAGGAAGCATGTTGAACCATATCAGAATAAACAGGGAAAGGCAGCTAAATACTGTCAGACTTCTTACTCTGATGTGCTGAGTGGAGGTATACCATGGAAGAATTTTGGGTAAAGGTTAAGTTTCTTAGTACTAGGAGACAACTTTGAAACAGTCCCTTAGCATACTTTGCTGGTTGCCCTCCTGGGCATGTCAGAAGAGCTGGCTTTGAGTAGACAATAGCATCCTTCCCTTCTATATGCTGGTGGAATTTAGTTTCTGCTTCCTCTCCTAATATAGTGGCTATTTCTGTACTTTCCATTCTATTACAGGGTGAGATTATATAAAATACCAAAGAGCTCTTTCTGTCTTTTGTTGCTGCTTTGCCTGAAAGTGTCAAATGACAGCTCTTCCTTTGTGTAGAGATGGTGATTTTTCTGATATTAACATGCCTGGAATCTATTTTCTGTACTTTTTTCCTAATTCGTGTTTCTTCTCCCTTCATCTTCTTTCCTCTTCTTTCCATTTCCTCCTCTGTTATATTTGCTTTTTTTCAAGTTAGGTTTTTAGTATACTGAATTTGTACATTGTCAAATAGACTTATCAGGAGTCAGGTTCAGTTCCCTGCTTTGGAAGTAAAAGCCTTAGAAGCCTTTGCTGACTCACCTGTCAACACTCTAAATAGTATTTTAAAGCTGTTTTGGTTTTGTTTGTTTGGGTTTGTTGTGGGTTTGTGTGGTGGGTTTTTTTTTTTTCAGTCCAGGGTAATTCTAGTCTGGTCCAGTCCTATGGACTTGGTAGCCACGAGCAGTTGGAGTGCATTAAATAAGGGTCTGGAGTGCATCCTTTTGTGGACTTTTTGAAAGACGTCCATGTGGTGCACTCCAGGACACAAAACTGCAGTAAGTTAGGATGATGAAGATTACTTTGAAAGCCCTCTCCAGATCTAGAATAAAATGCTTATGTAAACACACCAGAGTTCAGAAGTACCAGAGGCACCTTTGTCAGCCCCTCTTCTTACAGCCCTCTGGTTAAATTCTTCCAGGTCATTGAGGTAACCCAGACTTTTACGGTAGTTTTATGGATTGGTATTGCCTTTGGCAGAAATAAGGAGAGGTGTTTCTTTGCATGGCCAAAGGTACTTTCTTCTTATAGGATTAGCTTTTTTCAATCACGTTCCTTTTCATTCTGTTAATGCCTGATTTATTGTCCCTAATTCTTTGGGTCCTGCCACGCTATTTTTAATGCTATTCTATTTTATTGACGTAATCAAAGCTTTTTTTAACAAATTGAGGAGTTGCATCAGTATAAATTTGCTGGCATATGTGTATTGCATAAACACAGGTGTATGTTGCAGGTTGCAATACTGCTATTGCTCTTATTCCTACAGTCTTTGAAGGTGTTTGCTAAGTGTGTATGCAGGTGCTATGAATCTTGTTGTTGTTTAGAGGGTGAAGATTTTGAGGAATGTCACCAGATCCTGAATATGTTCACCTTGTGATGTTGTCATTGCCACATGAGTGTATGCTTGCACGTATTGTAGCTGTCAGGTCAATATGATTTAAAAGTCCTGCTTCTCAGGTACAGTCTTGTGAGAGAAAGACTGCCTTGAGCACAATCTTACTATTGGTGAAGGTAGATAGAGCAACCTTAACTGTAACAATGCATTTATCAGTGGCCAGTGTTTCATGAGCACAGTCCAGGGTGTCTAAGTGTTTGGAATGGATTTGGATGCAAAGTCACCATTTTTAATATTTTATTTTGTTTGTATTCAGCGAGGTTTGCTACACACCAAAGAAGTATTTGTACACCTTAATTTTCCTGGAGGATTCTTAATGTCTCTCTCGATATTAAAATCATTCCTACCTGTAATGCTTCTTTCTGTTGTCCTGGACCAGCTCTCTTTGTCCTGTTTTGTTTCTTTTCCCTGCCTGTCATACTTCTCTCTAGGACGGCTTCTTTCTATGTTTCTGTGTACCTATGTACTTTGAGAGAGTTATGTCTGAAACAAGTCTGTATGTTTTTTTCCCCTGTTTTCCTCCTCCTCCAGTGGCCTCCAGAGGGTTGAAGTACACCTCTCCCTGCTTGGCAAACAAGGAGGGGTTAGAGAGGTTTGGAGTGAAACTGCCTGACAGAATTGAGTCTGCATCATGTGGAAGTTGAAAGAAGTGCTTGTCCTAGCTTGTCTGACTTGAAGAAGATTTGGCACTCCATGCAATGCAGAAAGAATCCAGATTTTCATAATTCAGTACTCCCAGTTGCTTATTGTTCCTATAGAGTGCTGAGTGCTTTAGACAGACTGATAACTATTATTATTATTGTGCTGCCCCACCATTATACAATGCATGTGTAAACCATTTCAGGAAGGAAGGTTGGCTGTGATAATGGCACCACGTGGAGCAATTGATTATGTGGCTGCAGAAGTATCTTTTACTTGGGGTTTGTGCTGCTTGCTCAGCCTTTCTGAAAAGGCAAAATGGCACGAGTTGAACAACAGATTAACGAAGTAGTGCACAGACTTGGTTTCCACGTTCTGGAACAGGCAACAGAGTAATGCAAAAAGAGGTCGAGAGATATTATAGGCAGGTAGTACTGTCTTCCTTGAGAGCAATGATAATCTGACATTTATTGAACTAAGTATATGTTTGTAGTGGAGCATGGCAGTGCAGTGCAGGGCAGCAGGCCAGAATTCATTCCAGTGCAGGTCTGAGCTGAAGAGCAAGAGACTTCTTTTTGTGGTAATGAAATGTGGTAGCCCTTCCGTGTAGCTGCAGTTCTACAAAGCATGTTAGACATGAGAATATCAAGGTCAGTAGGGCTGCTCACATACATGCTTAAAGTTAAGCATACTTTAGTGTGTTCTAACCGTGCTGTTTTTTGGACTCGGAATAGGCATTTTATAATCTACAGCTTCTCAGTAGTGGAAAAAATATAAATAAAATTTGAAAAGTTCAGATGAAAAGGAAAAGAGATTAATTAAGCTTGAAAGACTGAAGATAAAAGGTGTAAGTAAATACAGAGCGTATTGGTTTTTCATTCGTTTGTTTAAAGTCGTCTTGTTACTACTTTGGTGGCCTAAAGGATCATCAAATCTGACCTTCAGGATTCTTTTACACTGCCAGAGCAGAGTAAACAAGTCTTTGTACATTTGAGGATCAGATCTATGAAAACCAGGGAAACAGAGGACAATTTTTAAAATTGAAGCAGAGGAGGTTGAACCCCATGGAACTTTCTGTATCAAGTCTAAGACCTGTTTTGTTACACATGATCATGATATATAATCTGCTTAATAAATTGACCGTGTTCTAGCATGCAAGTGTTAAGAGTACTGAGGACAAAACATCTGCTGAGAGCCCAGTTCAGAAATCATTCCTCTGCTAGCTATGAACCTAATAATTTCCAGCCTAAAGGTATTCATGGCCAGTTTATAGTTATTAGTTCCAGTGCCAGCAATGTTACTTAGCGTACAGAGATCTTCCAGTCCTCTGTCTCCCTCCACTGATTTAGAGGGAGGCTTAAATGTGGCTGTGAAGTAAAGACAGATAAATGGCCTTGAGTCAAAGTAGCAGAGCATACAAAATGCCTCACCTCGTGATCTGAGCTTGAATGTTCAGCAAAATTTGTAAAAGCATATTATGAAATGGTGCTTGGTTTTTCTCAAAGTATGTGCAAATAATAGTCACAGAGTTAATGGCATAGTGCTGTCGCAGCGAGTTGAACAGTTAATGATGAAAGTCCAGTAAGGAAAAAGAAGGTGTCTCTTCAGGATCAATATGCAAAAGATGCGAGGTCTAATAGAGAATTGTGATATGCAAAAGGCTTCCTGGCAAACTGCACTGTTGGAAGAAAAATGAATGTTATAGTGGTGACCCCTGGAGCAGAATCCCCTAACCTTGTCTGGCCTGGTTCAGTTCCTCCCATGGGGACGGACAATGTGGATGTTGATGGTTCTGGATTACTTGTCTCTCCTTTGTCATATCACAGTTTTGTGGGGTTTGGTTGGGTTCATAATGAGTTTTTTTACCTTGCTTTTGTAATTCAGTCTGTAATTCAGTCTAATGGCAGCCTTGACACTGCTGTGGCTAATGCAGTGATCAACCCTGCCAGACCACTGCATGAATTGAAGGTATTAGGAATAAATAATTCAAGCCACAGAAGTAGTCTGTCCCACTATTTTCAGCCCAGTGGTTTGCCTTTCAAGGATAAGCTAATTTGTCTTCTCTTCAGGTTCTTTACGTTCCTACAATACTTGTACTAATCCCCATCTGAACTAATGTATCTGCATGGATAACATATCCTGTGTTTTCCTTTTAACCATCAGTAATTGCATCAAAGATTTGTTTGGGGTAATTTACCTTTGTGATGCTGTAATATATTGTGTCTTGTCATCTTTCCTTGAGAATTGTTTTTGACCTGTACTTGCTGTTGAGGTCAAGCATGTGGGTCTGAAGTTGCCTGAATGGATCTCCCCTTGAAAGGAGGCACTGAACTAGCAATGCCACCCATCTTGGTAAATTTATGACAATTTCTTACCAGGACTTCAGTAAAAATGATGTGCTGGTTCCTTCAGTGTTCTTGGATAGTGCAGAGATAGGAGCACATTCAGCTCTGTTTTCCTTTTGTGATGTTGTGCAGTTTCCATTCCTACATACTTATTGCTGTTTTTCTTTTGTCTCCATATATTGCCATCCTGATTAAAAACTGAGGCAAAGCTGGTGTGAAGAAAACCAGTGCTGCCAAGTGGAGAAGAGGGATGTTCTGTCTTCAGCTAGCATTCAAGGCAAGAATGAGTAAAACATTAAAAACACATTATTTCTTCACGAAGGAGCTTGTCTTTTCTATCCATGAATTGCAGCTTGTTGTCTGTAGCAATGAAATGTCTGTAGTACTTCACAGATGAAGCATCTTTCAAGAGCGAAATTAAGATGGCGAGGTACCAGTCTAGAGTCGTTGAATGAGACAAGAAAGCTAAAGAACTGACTGGTGGCTGATGGCTTCCTTGTTGGCAGAAGAGCAAAGTGTTTATATTCCAGAGAGAACAGCATCATTCTTTCAGGTGTTGAGGAAAGACAAGCATGGAATTTTACTCTGCAAAGAGTACAAGCAATGATTTGAGGCTTTTTGGAGGATGCAGGGAAGGTAATATAAATGTCTCAATACATAAGGACCATTTAAAATAACTTACAAACCAAAAAAGGTACTGAAAAAAATATCTCCAGGAGACTGTTATTCATAGATACCGTTCTTTTTTGTCAGGTATCTATTTCTTGAATAGAAGCTATATATGGTCCAGTGCTGCACTGCATTGAGATAAGAGGACTGATGCTATAGCATTTTCAAGCATATATTTTGAAATGTTGTCATCAGAACATATTTTGAAATAGTTGCCTATTCTGTAGGGTGCAGATTTTTGAATGGCATGTTTCCTTCCTATAGTCCTATATTTTCCCTTGGTCACCTAAGAAGTGAGCACTTTACTCTTTTGAGGGCATTCCCTTGTGTTTTGAAATGAAACCTCCTGTATTTTCTGCTGTTTCAGTAGAATAACTACATATAACTACATAACTTCATTCGATTATTTGTTGGCCATAGAGCACCATGGTCCACCTCCTTCTGTGCTCTGCAAATTTGTTTTTGCTTGCCTTTTAAGAATACAATGTTGTTGTTGTCTGTTGGGACTTTTTGTGTGATGGCAAGAAAATTTTGGCATAGATTCAGAATTTAGTTTATTCTTTCAATTTCGGCAGGGAAGTAGCTCTATTGTTACACAAGTAGCAGACTTGTGGAGTTGCAGCATTACTAGCAACTTTCATCTGACTGCCATCTTCAACAAAATCATCATCTCTTGCTATGCTTATGTGTCTGATATAAGCCAAGCCAGATGACGTAGGTGGCTGACGAGGCTGCCAGCTGTTCTGGGGAATAAGCCTAGTATGACTGTAGGTAGAGCAGCTTGTCAGTATGGCTGTTGTGAAGACAGCAGAAAAAAACCTATGATGCTTATCGGTACTTTTGAATACCTCTTGGATCCTCACATCTACCACTGTCAGCCCTAAAGCAGCAGTTTCCCATGACAAATGACTGATTCTGTGCAGAATCCCCCAAGTTTCTATATGCAGTCTACTTTTGCTTGTGGGAAGGTAATGTGGGAGGGGGCAGAAGTAACAAAAAACAAACATGGGATGGCATCAAATCCAGGGAAATTGGGCTATTCATTTCTGAAAAGCTTTTGAATAGATTTGTGCAGAGGGCTGGACTCAGTAAAATATGCACTTTGCTTCAGGAGCTCTGTTCCTACCAGCAGTGGAAAAGGAAGGTAGAGCCTTGAGAACCTCCCCTGTGAATAGCTGGCAACTGACTATATTTGAATCTTTTTTTTATTTAATAAATTCCAGCCTTTACTAATATTTTTATAAAAGCCATTTCTTGATGGTCATGTTACTCTTGCTACTTTATTATAGTAATAATAGTAATTACTACTCTCATACACTCTGCTTAGAGGATTAAGCACCATCACTCCTACAGCTAAATACTATTTTCTTTTGCAGTCAGTGAAACGCCCAAATCGTAAGCAGGTCGGTGTGTGTTCTGCTCTTCCCTGAACTCCTTCTGCTGACTTCTCTGGAATGGTAGGGTCTCTAGTACTCTGTCCCAAGAGTCAGGCAGGGTGTAGGCTGCGTTGGCATCTTGATTTACATCCACTGTTAAACAGCCCAGTCAAGAGCAGTCTCGCTTCAATGTGTGGTCAGTCTGAATTAACCTTCTTCAGGAAAGACTTTCTTCTGTGGCCAGGCTATCGCAGGAATGCATGCAGGGAGTCAAAATTTTAGCTATCCTTTGCCTGCAGGGTAAATCTCGCCTGTTAAAGGCAATTCTGTGCTGAAACTGAACAGATAATCTGGTGCTGAGAGACTGCTGCCAGTTAGGAGAACCATACGAAACCTGGGTGTCCATTTTGCAGTTGTAGAGAAACTTAAGTTTTTGTTCTTGTTATGCATTCTAAAAATATGGGGCAAAACAGATCTGAGTGCAGAGACGTTATTTTCTCAGTGATATACTATTTCATATGTGGCTTTGCTGGTTAGTCTCTTGTCGGCCATTGCCCTGGAAGTGAAAGATTTATTTTCTCTGACAGAACACAGAAAAATAACCTTTCCTTTGAAGGGAGGTGTGCAGATTCTGTTTAATTTTTAGCAATCATAGCAAAAAATCTTTTGTGAACAACTCTTCCAGTTTCCAGTAGAGAAAAGGCAATTGTTTTTTTCCTTATATGTAAAAAAAAAATTTTAAAAAATATATGCTTGATAATAAAACTAGAAGAATGGAATGAGCAAAGTAAGACATTAAAAAAAAATCAGCAGCATATTCATATATTAAATCTGATACTTGTCTAAGAATGGAGAGCATAACATTTCTGTGTTTGCATTGCAGCTCATGCTGGTCTTCCCCGCAAATCTAAAAGAGAGATATTTTAAGTGATTCCTTTTCAAATGATGCAGTATCCTCAGGGAGCTAGATGAGAACTCTCATCAGTGTTGTAGAAATTGTTGGTCTAATTACCCAGTACATCTTGCCTTTCATGGATCTTTTTTTCTCTTGAAGTCATGTTGAGCTATACAGGGAAACCTGTTCCTGATCACTGGCAGGGAAAATGTAGCTCCATCTCAAGAATCTGCCCACTTTTGTCTGTCTGCACTACTGCAAGATGGCAGATGAGTGTTTTCCTCCTGGAGAGCTAGCAAGTCAGAGGGAAAATAATTTGACTTACATGCATTGTGGGTCTTGCCATATGTGGCTGTACCTTCCTGTGTAGTATTCTCTCTTTGCTAAGGTTAGGAGCAGCATCTTGGAGAAGGTGGGAAAAGGGGGAAGGAAGAGAGGAGTGTGACTACTGAGGCCCTGCTTCTTAGCTGCTGGCCAGGAATCCCTCCCTAAAAGCTGAAAGTACCATACTTCCAAGTATGGTTCAAGTTGCCAGAGGACACCTGATTCTTAGAGGGAAATTTTCTTGTGAAGCATCATCTGTATGTTGAAGAATGATGAGGGCTTCCATATCTAAGCATAGCCTTCTATTTGGGCCAAAATGGTAAATATAAAAACTGTCTTGACAAAAACAGACTGATGTCTTACACTGTTCAACGACTCCTAGATAGCCCATAGGGGTCTTAGCCAGGGGTCAAGACTGCTGGTGTGACTGTTGAACGGAAAAAGGGAAACCAGAAACTTCTAGTACTCCAGCCCTTTGAATATTTCCTTGCCTATTCCTTTTCAGCCTTGTGTCCTTCATCTAAATCCCAAACCATTTTGATTGTAGTAAAGGATGTTACGCTAGACATATATGCTAGAACGGTTTTAATGGCACAATGTGATCCAGAGAGAGCTGTCCTTTCTTTGGGAGTTTGTTCTTCCTCCCTGCAGTTTGCATTGTCCAGCTCTCTGAAGACAGACCCAGTTCTCTTATAACTTGTCTTTACTCTGCTCTGCGGGGGTATGCTCAGAGGATGGCAAAAAGGAGAGTCAGCGTCAGGAAGCAAGATCTCTCGGTAATAGATCTCACCATCTCCTGCATCAGTAACTGGGCTCAAACAGAAAGAGATAAGCAGGAATCCTAAGCTGGTGGTGGGGAAGGTACAGTATTATTTCTCCTTGATGGTGTGTGCTCTCTGGAAGGAATGGTAGTACTGACTTAGCTCATGCTGAACTAATACACCTAGGGCACAGTAGAGAAAACCTGCGTTAACTCTTGCATGGTCCTCTTTCCTTTTAGGTCAAAGGGAGGTTTAAAATACCACTTCTTTGGAAGTTAAAAATGAAGCATACCTCAGAAAAACTTTGAAATAAAGCCATTAGCAAAATAGGCTGATTTAGGAGCTGCTGGTAATCCTATTACCTAGTAAGAGGATCATTTAAATGTATTTTCTTGGGGATATTTAAGATCATTAGTGGTTGTGATGAATGACGAATGTAGGAATACTTTTTGGCCAATTATATTTTGAATTATTTGAGGTAAGCAGAGTCTCTAAATCTAGTGAGAATTACTGGAAGTAACTGAGAATAGAAAGCAGTATTTTTTTTCCTACTTCATGCAGAACGTAATTGAACTACCTTTCGCTGCAGGTCTGCAGAGAAACCTGTAGAGCTGTTGTGCTGCGAATACATGCAGTTTATGTATTTTCTTTCTGGCCAGCAATGAAGAAGGAACATCTGGTTTGGAAGGTGCTTTATTCATGGATATACCTATGACAGTGAAGTCCAGGTACTTAGTTTTCCAGTGCAATAGAAATAAAGCGCACATGGTGTATCAACAGTGTCAGGCTGGACATAACTGGTGACTGATTTCCATAGAGTCATCTTGTGTAGGGTATCTCTTGAACAGGCAACCCTGTATTGCATCAGATGAAACTTTCTGTGCATAAATGAAAAATTGAAGAATGAATGCTCTCTTTTGGAGGTGAAACATGATGACAGCAGTCTGGTGAACTAAAGCTCTTGTCTTAAATTAATGAGTTAGTATTTCTTTCCTTCTATCAGCCTTCTTTTTTCCTGTGGTGCTATTCTATTTCCAGTCTTTGTAGTGAACCATATTGTCATTTAGGGCAACGAGTTGTTGGTTTTTTTTTTTTGAGAAATTATATGTGTAATCCTATTACCTATGAGGAGCGGCTGAGGACTCTGGATTTGTCTAGTTTGGAGAGAAGGAGGCTGAGGGACGACCTCATTGCTCTTTACAGCTTCCTGAGGAGGGGAAGTGGAGAGGGAGCTGCTGATCTCTTCTCCCTGGTGTCCAGTGACAGGATGCGTGGGAATGGTTCAAAGCTGCGCCAGGGGAGTTTCAGACTGGACATTAGGAAGCATTTCTTTACCAAGAGGGTGGTCAGACATTGGAACAGCTTCCTAGAGAGGTGGTCGATGCCCCATGCCTGTCAGTGTTTAAGAGGCATTTGGCCAATGCCCTTAACAACATGCTTTAACTTTTGGTCAGCCCTGGGTTGGTGTTGTGGTTTAACCCCAGCCAGCAAATAAACCCCACGCAGCCACTCGCTCACCCCACCCCCCCCCCCACCCCACCCCCCGGTGGGATGGGGGAGAGAATCGGGAGGGCACAAGTAGGAAAACTCCCAGGTTGAGATAAAAACAGTTTAATAATAGAAATAAAACAAAAGTAGAACAGTAATAGTAACAATGAGAACAACAACAATAACAGAAAAGCAGGCGATGCACAATGCAACTGCTCGCCAACCACGTGTCACAGGTCACGAATGAGGTGGGGGGGCGAGCCCCTCCACGCCCGTGGTTTTTATACTGAGCATGATGTCACATGGTATAGAATACCCCATTGACCAGCTGGGTCCACCACCCCGGCTGTGCTCCCCCCTTCGGGTGCAAGCATCACCCAGCAACAGCCAAAGCATCAATGGGCCATCAATGCTCCTTTCACACCAAACCCAAAACACAGCACACCCCCAAGCTACTGGGAAGAAAGTTAACTCTGTCCCAGCCGGAACCAGGACAGTTGGTCAGGCAGTTGGACTGGGTGATCGTTGTAGGTCCCTTCTAACTGAACTATTCTATTCTATTAGGTATTTAACTAGTAGAGCATTTAAAACAACAATGTTGATATAAGGGACTGAAAATGTTTGCAGAACTTGAGTTGTATTTCATTATTCTTTCACTGTTGGTAAATAATGTAACCCTTCACAGCTAGACCTCCTGCATATTGGCATTAGATAGTAATGTTGCTGTATTTCCATCTTGTGGTATGTTATTCCAACAGGAATAGCAAAAAGTGCCTGAATGTAAATAACACATTCATTTTCCCCCAGCTGGTTTTTAATAGATATTTTTTAGTGAGGACAACAGTCTGCAGATTTAGATTCCGAACACTTTCCGTAAATCCAAACTTTCTTTCCTCTTACAACACACCCCTAGTCACATGTAGGGCACAGAGCAGCTCTTTGCTTGAGTGAATACCTAGAGGCCACACCACTGCTCAGCTCAGGCAAAGCTTGATCTGACTTATGGTGACTGATCACTACTAGTGCAAATATGTGTTCAGAAAAGGCGTTAAAGATAATTTTTAAAAACAAGACAAAACAAAGGAAACTATCACTATATATTCATAGAATCATAGAATCATACAGGTTGGAAAAGACCTCTAAGATCATCGTGTCCAACTGTCAACCCAACACACCATGCCCACTACACCATGTCCCTAAGGGCCTCATCTACACGTCTTTTAAATACCTCCAGGAATGGTGACTCCACCACTTCCCTGGGCAGCCTGTTCCAAGGCCTGACCACTCTTTCAGTAAAGAAATTTCTCCTAATGTTCAATCTAAACTTCCCTTGGTGCAACTTGAGGCCATTTCGTCTTGTCCTATCGCTAGTTACTTGGCAGAAGAGACCAACACCCACCTCGCTACAACCTCCTTTCAGGTAGTTGTAGAGTGCGATGAGGTCTCCCCTCAGCCTCCTCTTCTCCAGACTAAACAGTCCCAGTTCCCTCAGCCGCTCCTCATAAGACTTGTGCTCCAGGCCCTTCACCAGCTTTGTTGCCCTTCTCTGGACACGCTCCAGCACTTCCATGTCCTTCTTGTAGTGAGGGGCCCAAGACTGAACACAGTATTCGAGGTACGGCCTCACCAGTGCTGAGTACAGGGGCACGATCACCTCCCTACTCCTGCTGGCCACACTATTCCTGATACAGGCCAGGATGCCGTTGGCCTTCTTGGCCACCTGAGCACACTGCCGGCCCATGTTCAGCCGGCTGTCAACCAGCACCCCCAGGTTCTTTTCCTCTGGGCAGCTTTCCAGCCACTCTTCCCCAAGCCTGTAGCGTTGCCTGGGGTTGTTGTGGCTGAAGTGCAGGACCCGGCACTTGGCCTTGTTGAACCTCATACAGTTGGCCTCGGCCCATCGATCCAGCCTGTCCAGGTCCCTCTGCAGAGCCTTCCTACCCTCGAGCAGATCAACACTCCCACCCAGCTTGGTGTCATCTGCAAACTTACTGAGGGAGCACTCGATCCCCTCGTCCAGATCATTGATAAAGATATATCACTATATCATAAGATTTGATGGGAAGGATAAAGGAGGGGAAGGATGTATCAAAGTCAAACACAGCTCTTCTTTACTCTGGAGTATTAGCATGAGTCTTTGATATCAATCCACATATCCTGTTTCCAGTCATGCTGCTGTCTCCTCTCTCCTCCAAATTGGACCAAGCTTTTCCTTATTTTCCAACTGTCTTTTGACTCTTAACTGGCAAATAAAAACCCATGGGGAGTGAAAATTTGCCTGCAGCAGCGAGGCAAAATTAGTTGAGTTATATGGCTTTAATATAAGTGGAAAAGCAGTTGGGTTATTTTGTTACCTTCTTTTTGTTGTGGGGAAATGCATATTTTTCAAAATATTTGAACTGAACTGTTGACAGATTAGTTTCCTGTTTGGTGTGACAAAATTGTTCATTATAACAAAATCTATGACCTCTGTTTTGACATTCTTTTGCTAAGGATTTACTTGCTGTACTTTGCGTAAGTGTTGCATAAAAATAAGTTGACTCTTTTTTCCCCTTTAATGATATCTCTGCTCTTGGTAATAAAGATAATGTTGCAGCATTGTTTTCTTTAACTCCCAAAATACAGCTAGGTGGTTTCATTGCTGTTGTGTTCGACAGGACTGCCCTGTGTTTCCTCCAGTTACAAGGGAGTTCCTTCCTTCTGCTTACTACTTTGTGGCCCAGCAGGCGTAGGAAATGTTTCGTGTTTTTTGTCTAGGAGGTAGAGAAGTGATTTAACTGGATTTGAGTTCCTTTCAGGGTATGTGCTGCAGGGCAAGCGTGGCAACACACCTGCATTTTTATGAGGTGGCAGCCTCTGTTTTCTCAAGCTTGTAGAGTAAGTTTAGATACATGGAGCAGCTTCAGATGTACAGAGAAAGGATTGTACTGTTCAGTAAAAAACTATTAAAGTCAGTAAAAAAGTACTTTGACATATATGTACATTTTATGTCTCTCATAGTCATTTCTTAGCAAATATTAAAAATCTACTTCTTTAAATCTGTACAAATTGTTAGTACAAAATCAGTCATGTTGCTGTATCTAAGAGAGTATAGATTTTTTGGTTAAAATAAATGCTTCAATTTGGAATCCAGCTATAGATTTTCAGACACAGTGACCCCAGCTTTCTAGCATGTGTTACATACAATGGGAAAATCGGAGAGATTGCAAAATTTAGTCTCCTCGTGTTCACTCTGGAGTTCTTTTCAAAAGATTAGATGATGGAGCATAATTTTGGAGCATAAATTTCTTTTATACAATATGGCTTTCCTGAGGGTTTTATATATTTTTTTCGTGCTAGTTTTCTTCCATGCTTTGTGTTAATTATAAACAGGCATTTCTGTGGTTTCTCTTTAGAGAATATTCTGGGGGGATGAAATAATTTCCTTATTTGAGGAAATTGGTTGGAAGGACACGGGAGGGAGTTGGCTTTTGAAAAGGATGCACTAATATGAAAGCAGCTTATGTCTCCTGCTCAGTTCTGGATATACTACTTGGCTATCTATCCACCTCTACTGTACCAAAGTCTTTGACAAAGAGAGTTTCTTAGTCCTTTGTCTTCCTTTGGAAAGATTTCCTAAAAATCCCGGAGAGAGAATATGTGTGCAGACATATTACAGAAATAAGTAGTTGCTGCAAAAATGGAATAGCACAGTTTATTAGTTATTAATACGGAGCATGGCTGGAGTAGTGGGAATTACAGTGGAGGTTTGTTTTTGCTGATAGCTGGAATTAATACAAGAAATGAAGAGAAGGGGGAGAGTCACGGGAATGTTGCTTTTGCACTAGGCATGAAGGGGTGGGTGATGGGGAAGGCTCAACAGCTCTGGAAAAAAACAATCAAATTTCCTTTTCCATGTGTATTTCACAAGAGATCTCATGAGTATTGAACTTCGGTGAAAAGATGAGCCTCAACCACTTCAGTTTTTCCCTCTCACCAGTGTGTTTTGAATTGCAGAATGTTTGGGTTTTCTTCCCACTCTCTTGAAATTGTGCAATTCTTTTTCCTCTTCCAGTCTCAGTCTGAAGACATGACAGGTAAGAGTGGTGTTATGTCTTCAAGAAAAGTACAGCATTCTGAAATAGCACAGTTGTATTGAAAATAATACGTTTTTCACACCACAAATAAAAAATGAATGTGTGCATGGTGTTTATATGAGTAGCATGCACTAATACGAAGAATTGAAACTGCTTGTACAGGTACAGTAAAGAGAATGAGTTTTAGAAGATTTGTCAGATTTATTATTTCAAAAGAAATTATATTGTAGGGTATGGTAGCATTGTTGAAGGTAAGATGATTATATGGATTACCACTTGATGGGTAGTTTTAGGGGTTTTTTTTGTTGCTTTGTTGGGTTGTTGGCTTTTTTTTTTATTATGGTCTTGCAGTGCGATGTGTTGTGTCCTTTCCCTGCACATTCAGGAAGATTCCTCTGTTTGACTGCTGTGATTGACTTAGCTTCATCTTTGTATCTTATGATTTAAGAGTTAAATTTGAAACTCTCTGACAAAGGGACTTTTTCATCTTCCTGCCACTGTATGGTGAAGGAAATCTGATAGCATTTTTTAACAAATGGGCCAGCACCACTGAAAGAGCTCCTCTGAGAAACGGAAGTATGTTATGTGCCAAATGTAAACTTAATGGTGCTATAATTGCACATGCACTGAAGACCCATTTTGATATACTACCTAATCCTTCTTAGTGACCAAAACCCATAATGTACATGCAATTTATACTTAGATAGGAAGACGGCATTTAATAACCGCTGTATCTTATATACGCTTATGTAATATATGTGCTTTGAATTGATGGCTTAATAGACAAGAACCTCTTCTGTCACTTAAGACCCTAGCAGAGGTTTTGCCAGTCTGCTCTATACAAAGCTGCAGATTTCCCGATGTGCTGCTTCCGGCCAGGCCTTAGGAGAGATCCAGGTTTCTGTTTCTAGAAGACTAAATCAGGAA
Organism: Calonectris borealis; assembly: GCF_964195595.1. Taxonomy (NCBI): domain Eukaryota; kingdom Metazoa; phylum Chordata; class Aves; order Procellariiformes; family Procellariidae; genus Calonectris; species Calonectris borealis. Next base: position 50,976,960 of record NC_134315.1, read on the forward strand.
TGCTCTGGATTTGAGCTCTGTCCACCTAACTGAAAGTTATTCCAGGTAGGATGCTGCTAGCTCAGTGGTCTGGTAGAGTGGTGGCCAAAACCAAATTATGTTTGCTTTTTTCTTTAATTCCCACCCCCCTTTAAAACATGTCCCTAAAAGCACTTCACTGTTAGCTGAGCCATTTTCAATTTTTAAATTTCTATTACAAATGGGTAATTTCAATCTGCGTGCACAGTTCCTGACTCATCTTCAACAGAAGAGGCAGAGTCAAGGTACCAAACCTTTCCTCCTTGGTAACATTTCCCCTTGTCTGTAACTTGTTCTTGGAGACATTATCTCCTGAGTTGCTTTTCTGTCACTCTTGCATATAATAGAGTTGCTTTGGTGTTTTTCATCTGTGACAAGAGCTTAAAATAAGGGTCTTGCTGTGTTCCTGGCTGAGCCTATTAGCTTATAAAATCAGCCCATTTACTTGTAGGAAACAGCTGAGTGGAGAAGTGCAAGAGGCCTAAAGAAATTACCCCAAATGAGTGGGAAGTAAAGGAGTATTATAATAAAATCTGAAATTATTATTTTTGTTCCTCTTCCTTCTCATGTCGTCTTGTACTTCTTAGTTATAAATGCCTTTTCCCAAAGGTTATTATTTCAAGAGACCTCTTTTTTTTAATTGTTGAAGTTTTTTTGCTGTGTCAGGCAGTTATTCCCACAACCTTGTGCTTTTTGGATGGTAAAAATACCTTGCTCTGATTTAGCTCTGTATTTGTCTCACCTGTTGCTTTACTTATAAGAAAAGTTAAATGGGGAAGAAGGAATTGATGAGTATTTTAATGGAGTGATTGGACCCTTCCAAAAGTAGCCACATTGAAAATAAAATTCGAGTTTGCTAGGAAAATGGTGTTTAAAAAAAAAAAAACAGAAAAGAAAACAAAAACCAAACACACACACACACACAAAATAAAACCCCTAGTAGTCTGTCACAAGCTGTCACAAGCACTAAAAGCCTTGTGCTCCGATTATAAGTTGAATATTTGTTTAAATACTTAAATATTACTCCAAAGATCGCAGTGGATTAAAAAGGATGGCATATATGGATGTATGCTCATTGCTCGCTCATAGATCTGTGAAGTCCTGGAGGGTCAGAAAAAAGGTGTATTTTAATTTATTTCTGTGGTGTTCATTTCTTTGCTAAACTCGTTTGGATTCTGGTCCATAGATTGCTTGCTTTGTAACAGTGCCAACTCAAATGCAGAGCCTCCGTTTCCCCTTCCTCCTCTCTGCACCATCTTGCCCAGGCTTTTCATTCTCAGGGACCCGTTTGGGTGGCCACGGGCTGAGCTGGATGAGGTAATGAATCTGATGGAAAAACAAGTTCTCAGCCCCCCAGCTGCATCAGGACTCTGATCCTGTTTTCCCAGCATTTCCACAGCATTCCTGTGCTAGCAGAGTACCTGGTTGGAAAGGCACCAGAAACACTTAAATGAGGAAAAAGGAGAGATTCTGATACCTGCTGTCTCTACTGCTGTGCCAGAGAGGCCATGTTCACTGGGTTGCTGGATAATTGTGAATGCTTTGAAAAAAACGTGCTGGGCTGTTCACAAATATCTTGTCAATCTTAGCATGGGACGTGTATTTTCAAAAGTGGTGGTTCAGGTTTTCAGGGTAGGCAGCCGATAACAAGCCGAATTCTGCACATGGTCAAAGTAAAATGTAGAGCTGCCGTGTTTTCTAATGGAGCAAAATTTCACCCCTGACTTCCAGTGCTGCTAGGCCTGCAGCTGCCAAGAAAGAAATGAGGTCCTGAAGAGATCGCCACCTGGAAAGTTGAGTCGAGCTCAGTGGGACCAAGTGCTGGCACAGGTTGCTCGAGGAGGTTGTGGAATCTCCATCCTTGGAGATATTCAAAAGCTGCCTGGACACAGTCTTGGGCAGGCTGCTCTAGGTAGCCCTGCTTGAGTAGAAGAGTTGGATGAGAGGACCTCCAGAGATCCCTTCAATCTCAACCATCCTGTGATTCTGTGATATTAATGAATCTTCTCTCCCTAGCCTGTGGCCATGGTTGCACATTCATCAGGCCCATGTCCTTTTGTCATGTATCTCAGAAGCAGGGTACCATTGGGTAGTCTAAAATTTTTCACTATTTATCAGTACTCTGGGGATTTAAATTTGTAACTGTGATTCTATATGATGTGCAACTTGTTCATCCTCTTTAGTTTTTCAGTTTGGTTGAAAATATTTTCGTCCATTTTTTCCCCCATTATTTTCTGCTGTTACATTGGATAATAATGGTTAATAATAATCTGTGTGACATTAATTTTTAGGGAATTGTCCTCACTGTGGAAAACTGACACATGATAGTATGATAATGCAAAACCTGCTTTGTTGAGTTTGACATTTTGGCTCCAGCTGGTTTCTGCATTAGCTGACGTGTAGGGGGAGAGAGAGAGAGGAGAGCAATTCACCTTGTTTCTTAGTGTAGATGCATTGAAAAACTGCTGTTGGTTTATGCCATGCATTCAGAAAGGCTTTTCAGCTTGCAGTATTCAGATGAAATGTCAACACTTTGGGGAGAGAGTGAAATAGTTATTTGTCTGTAAAGTACGCTGTAGGATTGATTCATTGTGTTAAATTTGGGATTTTTTCTTTTGTCTCAAACACATGCGTATATGATGGTCATGTTTCATAGACTTATCTAGTAAGTTTAATATTTAAAGGTTGCTAGTGAATTAAAGCTAGAAGTGGATTGACTGATTATTCCTTGTAACTCTTTAATAACAGAGTTGTTTCATGCTGCACCTAGATTTTCAGTGTGACCCAGTGTAACACCACATAATCATGTAGCACCAATAACCACAAAAATGGGAAGATGGCACCCTGAAGATGGGAAGCAGGAAGAATGGGTTGGTGGTAGAGGAGGGCTTGTGGACACTAGCTGCAATAGACTAGTTGTGCTTTTCTGGCTTCAGCTTTTATCATTAAGCTGGAAAACAGAAGTAAAAGGACTACATTAGAAGCCCATAAAGATTTCAGCCTGTCACTGTTGGTGCACGCTTGTCTTTCATTCTCCCAAATACAATGTTCCTGCATATGTCTGTGTATGTCTCCAGCTCAATACTCCACTCTTCTTTGTTACTTTCATCTGCTCCGGTTGGATTCAAAGTGGCTGCTGATCAGCATGTTGTATCGGTGCAAGGCAAGGTCTCCTGTTTTCCACTGAGATCTCAATTGAGCTTCCATCTACTGATCTGCTTAACCACTGGGTGTAAGTGGCCACTGATGTCTGATAGGTAATAAGCATTTGCTGCTAATCAGCTCCTGCAAAATGCAGCTAGGGCCAGGTACAGCCGTGGCTGCATAGCATGTGGAGCCGTGGTCATTGTAGTTTGCAGCAGCTGATCAGAGGTCTTGGAGATAACTCGTTTTCTTCTGGGAGGGGACAGAGATAGGGCTAGTTAGCTGCCTGGTGGTAGCTGTGTTTTGAAACAGTGATTATCTGTGGTTACCAGTGGTGACCTTCTAGTTCCAGCATAAATGGAGCAGCAGTGGTGTGATCTGGAGCTGGGAGCAAGTAGAGAACTTCATGGTTTAAAGGATGCTGAGCAAGCTCTAAGCAATGAACTTGATCAGATGCAGTGAACACCAGACACGGAGCAGTTTCTGCTTACCTACCAGCTTTTGTCTGACAAGATAGGAACAAGGACACTGCTTTGGTATAGCTCTCTAGTCCCCATTTTACACCTTTTCTGTCGTTGCCTTCAGAAATTCCCAGGCTGACTGTCTCTGAGCTACCCATCATACGGAGGTGAGCAAGTCCAGTGCTTTTCTTGTGGGCTGCTGAGCCAAAAAATGGCAGCCTTTCTGGGCTGTCACTCTGGGCTCTCTTGTATGTAGAAGGGAGGCACGCCTGGCAAGTTCTTACCCTACCTGGTGTGGCAGGATGTGTCTGGTGGTGTGACCGTGTGTTGTTTGGGCTTGCCATGAAACACAGAAAGGACAGGTTGAACTGAGATATGGTGGAAGGGCCAGATAGCAAATACATGAAAATTGTTTGCAGCCCTGTATTTCAGTTTTGGGCTTCTGTGGCAAGGTCTAACAACATTAACTTTCACACCTCTGGCAGACAAGCTTTGTGCTATCCAAAATATTGCTGCCAAAAATCCTTTGTATTGACACTGTGATTGGAAGGATGTTTTTCTCAAAGCTAGCAACTGCTAAGAGATTTGGAAGAATAATTCAGGCTGTTACCTGCGCTTTGTTCTACAGATGCCCTTTTGCAATACTATAAATCCTAACCTGCCCAAAGGAGCTCTTTAAGTGATGTTGTTAGCTTGGTTCAAGTCAAACAGTTTGACATTCTTTGAACAGAAGTGTTATGTGAAGTTGATGGTCTGTATTCCTGTACTTCAGCTCAGAACTTAAAATTCATCTCTGCCATAAACACGCATGGTTTGTTTTCAAATGCTTTGCAAATGAATATTTTATTAGGTAGCTGTGGCCAAATGCTGCAGGATGGCCTTTGATATGCTTCGTGGCCAAGCGCCTTTAGCTGGTTGGCAGAGCCCTCTGGTGGGAATGCAGCCTGCGCCAGCAGAAGCCGGTCCTGTGGGCAGTGCCACCCACTTCTCCCAAATGCCATCAGCCAGCCTTCTTTCAGCTCAGTGGCATCCCACCAACTGTTTGCCGGAGTGGCCAAGGGGTTCCCCTTCATCCCGTTCCTAGCCAGGAGAGCAGAGACCTGTGGAGCGCACTTGGCCTTTTTTAGCAAACCTGATAGTGTGCTGTAAGCGCCCGTATAATTTCAGGTGTTGCTTTGCAAAATGTGACGGCTTTTTGAGAGTAATAAAGTTAGCCAATTACAAGATAATATTTTCCTAATCCATATCGCAGTGTGGGAGAGCTGTGACAAATTTCAAGAATTGCTTGTATGAATTTCAACGGTATCTGTAAATACCTTTTTTTAAAAGTACCACTTAGTAAAAGTAACTGATTTACTTAGGCATACAGTGGGACATTTCTAAATCAAGAGCCACAGTGTTCCATTTCTGTTGGTCGGTAATACTTTTGCTAATCAAGGTATTTGAGGAAAGGGCTTTGTGTTTTAAAGTACCAACTTACTGAGCACAAAGGAAAAATGTTATTATACTTGTCTAACCTAATCGTATTCAAAAGCCTGGTTAGGACTGCTAACCACTGCCAAACCAGAATGTGCAAACAGGTCTTTTAATCTGATTAGGTCCCTAAAGTACTGATATAATACAGGCCAGTATCTCTCCTGCAGGAAATCCAGCTGTTTGAAATTGTTGCACAAATAATGCAGTAGTAATAAAGTGTCTTTTTTTCCTCATAACATGCTGGCCAGAGCTTTTCCCTCACCATTGATTTGAAACACTCACAACTGTGGCTAGTGTTTTATCTTCATTAAAACAAAAAAAGAGGAACACGCACCATGGCTTGAAAAGGCAATTGCCTGTGGTGGGCAGGAACCCCCTCTAATGAAGTTGGAGAGTGGCGGCAAGACAAAGGCAATCACATTTTTGTGTCATTTTACTTATTTCATGAACAAGTTTTCATTAAGACAGGCCTATAAATTCTTCCGAAAGCTAAATTAACCTTCATGGCCTATATTTGAAGTGCCAATTTCAGTTCTTCGCCTTTGTGTTGAACTCATCTGCTCCATCGCTGGGGTTCAGCAATACAGAGCCGCTCAGTTAAGAGACCCGTCATGTGAGAGGCAGTCGCGTGGTGGAACTCCTTGCTGCAGGTTGTCGTGAATTCCCAAAGCTGAATATATTTCGGAAAGCAATTAAAGACACTTGCGAAAGGAAAAATCACCAGAGTGATGAGATGCAGATACTGCCTTTGTCTGAGAATTCCTCAGCTGCAGCCAGGGGGATGGGGTGGGAGGTGCGTGGCTGTGTGTACTTGCCCTCTTCCTCCTTACCCTTGGGTGAAGGCAGGATGCTGAACTAAACAGGGCTTCTTAAGGCCCTGGGAAGGGCTCATTTTGTTGTGGTTCTTGTCCCCCTCTGCTGATAACCGGAGGAGCTGTGATGGGGAGCTGTTTCTGATAGAAGAGGACTCTAACCCTCCTCCCGCAGCCTAGAGAAGTTCTTTGCTGAGGGATATTGTTTCCAGAGGAGCCTTCCAGTTTACCTGCAGTCCGATCTGACATTTCCCATGGCCTGACGGCTTTCCTCACCTGTAATAAGTGTTTCACTGGAGGCTTATTACAAACACACATAGAAAGCAGCACAAAGTTTTTTTTCCTTTCTTGCAGGACAGCTTCATCTTCCTGTTTTTCTTATAGCGTTGTGGTTAGAGGCTTTAATTCTCTTAGAGGTTAGAGGCAGGTGGTGTATGGTACGTTTTTCAAGCCCTGCATCTTTTGGCTCTTAGGATACCCTCTGCTCTGTGAGTTTGTAAAGCTGCTTAAAAGCTATTTTTCTGATTTCTGAATTGAAATTCCTTTAAATTTGTATTGCGCAACATCATCATGATTCAGCTTTGTAGAATACCTTCTTACTTCCACAAGTCATCTTGTTCTATGCTCTTTTTAAGACATTCACGTGCAATTTTAATCCTGCAATGCAACAACCCTCCTGAGTTGCCTGTTGTAACTCAGAATTTCAAATGTAAATGTTGCTTTAACATTACTCATGGTTAACTCTAATCTCAGAGGCTCATAACAAAATCTCTTGGAGAGTTCCTGCTCTTTTGTCTGTGCTTTTTATTTCAAATGAGTATTTTCTTGGAAAGTGGCTGATGATATAATATTTGGAATTTTGTTAATAGTCACTGCTCTTCTGAAGAACTTGGTGAAGTCTAATATCACCGTTCAAATAGGCAGGTGAGAGCTTTGGGGATTGGTAATTTGTACCTTTTAAAAAGCCGCACTGCCTCGCTTTTGTCTCAGAATTTATTATGCTTCCCAAGTATAATGTGACATACTGAATAGGGCAGGGGGTGGGGACATTGTCTTCAGCTGACATGCTGTTATCAGCGGGACTGTGTTTCTGGACACGAGATTTCGCAGTCATTGGTTGTCCGAAGAAAGCCTTTCCATCTGAGGATTGGACAAGAAGATGCGTCAATTTGCTGCCCGTCTCCAAGGTACTGGTGATGCTGCCTCCACAAGCTGGCTAACGTCACAGCTCCATCACCCAGCGGGGTGTGGGCTTTTTTCTCCTCTTCTCTGTTTTAATTCTGTATTTGCTTCCTACTGCATTTCTTAATCTGTCTTCTGCCAAATGCTAACAGCATGATATTTTGCAATCATTTAGGTGAATACAAGAAGGACGAACTCCTGGAAGCTGCTAGGTGAGTGCTGCTTAGAATATAAAGCATATTTTGGGGGTGGAAGCAGGAAGGGAAAAGGGATTTTTAAAACAGTAATGTTTTGTCATTGCCTTTCCATGAAATGATGCAAACAAACCACCTCATTAGCATAAATCTCTTTGGACTTTACAGTCTGGTACAAATGGAAAAGCCTGTTTATATAATTGAAATCCCCCACTATGGTGGTTATAAGGTTAATACTGAGTTTTTTTGCTTTAAGCTGCTTAAATCCTCTTTATCGTTTTGTGACTGTTCTTTTTAGGGGCAAATTAAATATTGGAATTTTTCTTTTCTTTTGGTTTTTAGTGTTACCTTATATTTTGAAAATAGGCTTTATCAGAACAGAGCATAAGGAAGCCTGTACAAAAGGTGTAAAGTTCAGTCATATATTCCAAAGATGCTTTCATCCTTCCTTCTGACAGCACAAGACCATTTTATACAGACTGTTAACCCTTCTAAAAAATTTCTGGATATTGCTGTGTAGTTGTTTCAAATGTTATGGGCCAAGTGCTATGAAAATGTATTTAATTTAGAACACTTAATTCAGCAAATGGCTTTCAGAGGATCTGTAAAATTAGATAAAGGAAATACAGGATGAGGTTACGGAGAGAAATTAATAGGTGGTTTTGCATGATCTGCAGATTTAATATTCTTTTCTGTATTTACCCTTGGTTTTGAAAGGTTCAGAAGATCCTTTAGCCATCTGACATTCTCCATGGCAGAGTACAAATTTCAGGATATGATACTTTGATATCCAGTTCCTTAGCAAATGTTTTGCAGAGAGCTCTCTTTTTCCCCCCTTTCCGTAATCCTCTCCTCTCCATTTACAGGAGTGGTAATGAAGAAAAACTGATGGCTTTATTGACTCCTTTAAATGTGAACTGCCATGCAAGTGATGGGCGTAAGGTAAGTTAATACCTGCTTGATATTTCTGTTATTCAAGAAACGCCAATTTAGCCATACTGGGAAGCATAGGTGTATAAACCAAGAGAGTGTACGGGGGGAAAACTCATGATGTCTTTTCACCATGAAATTAAATGCTGTTGTACTTGACGCTGGCAGTTGTAACAGATCAGCAGTCGGCGGACGTGGATTTTATGTGTGTCTTTTCTTTTAAATGTCAGACCCTGGTGTGCGTGTAAAGTGAAACCTTAAGACCTTTTATAAGAAAAACAAAATGTACTGTTGCAGATGAATAAAATAACTAACGGAGGAAAGTTGTTATTTGTATTTGAACATTGTCTGGGTGAGGTGGTTGGTATTCGGCTCAGCTCCTAATGCCCTGCCATGTAGACTGGCACTGTATTGATATGTTTAACACCTTCTGCATTTTTTTAAATTTGACATTGTTGTTTTGACTTTCTCTGGCAGGAATGTTTGAATGAGTTAAATTAAGGATTAGGCTGAAACAGGAGGAGGGAAGAACATACGGAGTGAGAAGTAGATCCTATGATTTTTGATATTTTAGACATTGAGATGATGGTCTGTCTAGACTGTTGGATTTACAAACGTTGGTGATTTTTTTTTTACTGTGTACCAGAATGTTCTTAATCTGCATCTCTTAAAAATGTCTCTCATGTGTAACAGTACATCTCACTCTTGGAGAGAAAAGCATGGGAGTGTTTTCCTTTATAGTTTTCTTTATTTTTGGTAGAGTGTGCTGGAGCATAATGTAAACCTCTGCCCATTCTGGAGCTGTTGTGGAACAGCCCAGTTCCACTGAAATTGATGGAGATAGGCCGGTTTACGCTGCCTTTTCATTAAAAGACATGTTGTTGCCGATTATAAAAATGTAGCTCCATTGTGAAAATATTCCTATTTTTAATACACATTTTAAAATGTTTTTTCAATTGTAATGCCTATGATACCTACTACGTGAAAGAAAACCCAGCCAGTTTTTTGCTTGTTTACTCCATCACTGATAGAAAGATTATGAATCTTCTGCATTTTAAAACAATTAATTTTATGATCTGAGGACAAACAAATGAGCAAAGGCTTTATTTAGTTCAGCTGTGTTGGAACTGGTTAAATACTCCCCATATTTTAAGATTAAACGTATTGCCCATAGTTCTTCGTTTCCCTTTTCTTTTTTTAAGACTTTACCATTCAAATGAGACTGTATTTAGATATTAGTAGTGCACTGTGTTGTTATAATTAAGCATGGTGGTATACAGCAGTGCATTACTGAATAATTGAGTCCCCATCACTATTGATTTAAGGTCAAAGGCAGAGTTGTGATTTCTGTCAATACGGAGAGGAATAAGCCCTTGCAGATGTTATGTAGAATATTTATCACTCTTAAAATAAAAAAAAAATTAAAAAAGCTTTTAAAATTCATATTAAGCTAGTGGAAAATATTTATGTATTGTTGCAGCCTCTGAATTACTTCGAAGATTTATGCCCAAAGCTCAGAAAGCGTATTGCAGTTAAAGCTAATCAATGTGGATGCTTTGATAATGTGTTTTTATGTTTGGTTGTTGGTAAATGCACTGGTTATTAAAACTCCTTTTAAGATGGCTTGCCATTGATATTAATTAGCTTTTTTAATGGTGTTTACCAGATTTTTTTTTTTCTCCCCACCATATGTGTACAGACTGTTTAAGGTGAAGTAATTCTCTGTAGCAAGTATGCTGTATAACTGTTAAGTATTTCATTTGTAAGGCAAAGCTTTCAGGTCCTGTACTAGTGCAAGATCACTTGGGGTTTAATCATTTGAAGCTGTGCTGCAAATTAAGTGAACTTTTCAGCCTACAGCTCAGCTTTCTTGTAAATGAAAGTCTCCGGTGGTGTAGCTGCCTCCAATTGACCTATGCTGATTTACACTAGCTAAGAATTTGTCCATTTTGGAAGTTGGCTTTTGCATTCCTTGATGCTTTTTGTAGTTATTTTTTGCAGATCCCTTGAGTTTTCAAGCCTCAAACTTATCACAGTGTGAGGCCACAGACTTAATGCAGCTGCCAGGGCCGGGAAGTGCAGACTTTGTCGAGTGGCCTGAGATTCTCAGTGTCACGCTTACTCTGCAGTACAGACGTATCCACAAGCTCTTGTGTACACGCTTCTCCAGTTTGTGCATTCCTTGGCTTTGCATGTTTTTGAGATGCCCAGCACTACTCTGATAAGGGAAATGTTTAGCTTTGTAGGTGAGGAAACTAAGTTGAGTCCCAGTACTTAATGGGTAATTATTTTTTTCTGTATAGCAGGTGGTGATATTGTTTTTTTCATACTTTGGAGTGTGACTTTCCAGAATTTGTCATCTAACACTCATTGCACTAGAACTGAATAGAAGAATAGTCAGGATATTGTTAATCATAGTATTGCTTATTTCATTGCTGTATGCAGTTTACCTTTTTTTTTTCCTTCATCTCTTCTGTGTCCCATGCATACTAACATCTGCAGTTCCTGGATTTCCCAAACACCACATCTGCGAGGTTGTGCTTCATCGAACAGATAAAAGGGGTGGAAAACTCTGACAGTAGCTCACTGGTTTGAAAACAGCTTGGGTTGGAAATAACAAAGACTTAGTGCATTCTGTGTGCTGCTTGCAGCCTTTTTGAAAAGTATTGATAGCCAGAGTCTGATTCCTACCGGACAGGAGTCCATGCTGCTAAAACAATTACAGCTGGTGCTGATAACCATTGCTCCATCTGTTTATTTACCATAGAGGTCAAAGACTGAATAGGAGTGAAAACTGAACTTGCTTGTCCCCTCCAAGTCACAGTTTAGATAGATTATGAGCATTGTAGAAATGTTAATGTTACTGAATGTCTTCAGCTGTTGCGTGAAGAGGGAATTCATTCTCTCTTGCTACTCTTGCAATGATTTTCTGGAGTGACAAATGAAGGAGTGTGTGCAAAAGAAAGAACAATTTTATACATCAGCTAAAGCATTATTGCATACCAAGGATCTATGTAATTTATGGGGTTTTGTTTTGATGACCAAGGAAAATCAACAGTAATATCTCAGAGAAACAACTATTTTATTGAGCTAGGTAATGGTTGATTTTTGAGTAAGTATTGGCTTATGTGCCTGTTGAATATATATGAAGGCACAAATAACAGTGCGCAAGTACTGAGCTATACAGTGCAGAACTATAAGGTACAGTGTATGCAAATGGGTATTATGCAAGGGTAAAATTTCTCAAGAACTGTTTTTTTTGAAACTGTCCCATTTGTTTGCTTTTTAAAAAGCAATGCCTGAGCTTTTTAAATGTAATAGTCATTTTTCATGCCAATTAATCTTGCTTTAATTTTTTTTAACACGAGACTGAAAAATCACAGAATTGTTAGGATGTGGTGCATGTAATGTAAAATTTGTGTGTTACATCACTTCTGTTTAGTTTGCTTTGCAAAATATTTCCTCTGTCAAAACAGAACTTGGACAAAAGGCATGGCACCTGTGTATTCCTGATGGGTCTGAAATTTCACTGTGTCCAGCCTCTGAGCTCTGCCAAACTGTTTGGTCTTTAGGTAATCTATAAAAGTAATGACTTCTAGAAGACATGCTATAGTATTGAAGTTAACAGATGGTACTGAACTTTCACACTGTTAAAAAGCCAAGCCACCTATTTACACGTCTGTCTAAGTAAAGGTATGTAGGCTCTGGAGACTTGCTTTACCGCCCCCATTATTTTCCCTCAAATATTTTTTTTTTTTATCTGTGGGTGTCGTTTTCAAGACTCAGTTGTGGGTGAATTTTCGAAAAATGTTTTTGACTTTTTTAAAACAGCAGGTTCCTATCTGCTACTGGAAGCTAAAGCTGTATTATTTTATCATGGGAGCTGGATTTCTGACTTGTTAAAACAGTCACAGCTTACCTAATCTGGTAGTTAGTGGCAAGAGACAGGCTTAAAACAGAATGCATCATGGTTGCAAGCTGAGTTGAAGCCATCTCTTAGCTTTCTAATTTCCTTTGGAAAGCTGTTGTGGACACTTGGAAGGTCAGGAACATCAGGAAGAAATTGATGTTGCCTCCATTTTTAAAATAAAGAAGTATCTGAGCTAATAAGGAAGCACCGGTTTTAGCAATTCAGATGAGAACTCTTCTCTACAAGGCAGACTTCCCACATCACTTCTTGACAGCTTTCCAAAGTGAACTGCATCCAGCTGACTTGGTAGCTATTAGCAATGGGAGGTGGATTTTTGTTTTGAAGTTGGATTTTTGCTGGTATGTAATATCCTGCTCCTGTACGACGTTATGCATGCTCGGATCATGCCAGCACTAAAATACTCAGGTGTTGGTTGAATAAAACCTTCTCTTCGTGCAAGAGAACCCAACTCTTCTAGTGAGGAGTTACTCAAAACCAGTTTGTTTTGCTCCTTTTCTCAAGGTTCGTCTCTTTCGAAGTAGAGCAAATATCTGAGATTTGGAGCTCTTTGGAGCACAGAACAATTATTTTTCTATAAAATAAAACACATGCTTCATATTTTGAAAGTATAGTTTCCATTGATCTGTTGCAGCTGTGTTTTGTATTTACATTTTTAATGAATCATATGAAAAACAGAGAATACCATGGCATTAGAACAGCTTGGTCTCAGGGATTTGTTTAGCATGAGGCAGGAATTATTACCAGAAGGCAGCACAGGATGCAATTCCTCCACAGCTACGTTGTTTTCCTTCCTGCACCTTCCCTCCCTGCCTTGCTCCTTAGAAACTAGAAATGTAGAAATTTCTGCAACAAGTGAACCAGGGAGCCTGCAAACAACGCACCTCTGTTCTTTCCCAGCGTGGGACCATCCGGTGCTGTGGATCCCATGGAAAAAAATAATTGGCAATTATTTATTAAAAGGCCATTTCTAGCATGCACTCGATCCTACTTCATTTTATTTCACTGTAGTCTTCTGGCTCCTAGTGCCCCTTTCTTTGTTTATTCCCAGTTTTCAGTCCTTAACAGCTCCCAGTACCAGTCCTTAATACTTGGTATTATGCCCCTCCCACGCCTTTGTTGTTATGCCCTTCCAAACCAGATGTAGACAACCCTGGATCCAGAATACCAGTAGCAGGCCTTTGCATTAAACTTTGAGTCATAGGAAACGTGCTTGCCTCTTGGGTTTGAGACTGTTTCTTCAGCCCATTCCTTCCTGCCATACAGACGTTCATTTTTCTTGTACACGGCATCATCCAGGTTCATGGATGCAGGGTACAGATGTAAGAAATCCAAGTCTGAGAAGGTCTGCAATGCAGTGCTGAGTACCAGCATCCTTGGCCTGAAGCAACCCCTGCACAAGATCTTGCATGTGTGCGTTTTGTGGAGAGGACAGAGTGCCCCTCAGCTCCTGCTATGGGACATCTCTGATACCAGGTAACATTCTGTTGGACGGGGTTGTAGATTCCTCCTCTTGCCTCCTCTGCTTCTTTCTATCTGCAGCCAGCTTGATCAGCTTGTAAACAAAGGGCTGATAAATAGAAATTGAGTTCTAAAAAGATCAGGTGAGTTATGTCTCTTCTTACCAGGGAGTCTCCAATTTGCTGCTGGTAAGTGGATTTGCCAGCCCCTGTTCCAGAATTCTGGTTGTTCTCAACCATTTTCATGAAAAATCCTGCAGTTCAAAAGAAAATTGGTATGCTTTCCAATTTCTGACTCTGTATGGAACGATCGATGCATGTTTTCACAAGCTTTTTCTTTACAGTTATTAAACGTACAGACTTGAGCAGAGGTTGAGATTCTCTTGTAATCATCTTGGCTCTAGGAGCTGGGCGTTGAAGAAAAATGCCATGCACTGCAAGACTTGTGAACAAATTGTGTGCTAGTGACACTATAAACCTTTATAATTGTGCATTTTTCTTATGCAACAGTAATAAAAATGAAAACTAATACCACACAAACCTATAGGTCTGTTTGTTTTGTAAATTTATGGTGTACAGATTATATTCAGATGAGTATGGAACATCTTTTGGAAGAAATTATTTCACATATAATAAAATGAGTGTTGTTTAAATGTGAAAATACACACTTTTCTACAAACAAAAGCTGCATATTTGAGCAAAAGGCTTGTGAGCAGATACTTGATGCAAGGCATTTTTGTCATACCCAAGGGTATGTCTGAATCTCTGTGTGTACTCTACACACGTATATTTTTTTGTCACAAGTAATATATTATTTAGTGTCACAATGTATATCTTATCTTCCCCCAGATTTTGAGCTTTTTCTGTTGGTATACATTGTTTGTTTATGTTGTTTGTAGATATATCAAAAGTCTCTAATCTCAAGGCTTATCTGCACCAAAAAAATAACTTGTGCGGAGGAGAAGAGCAAAAGAATCATACACTGAAACCAGATTAATAGTTGACTATGTATATTCTTGTTTCAAAACAAGTGCTTTCTCCTTGATTAGTCTAATAAAATAAAAATTTAAAAAAATTTTTAAAAATACATAAAAAATTGTTTAACTAGAAAATGTCATCTTCTTTCAGAAAAAAAAGACAGCTCCACATGGAGTAAAACTAAAGCAGTTATTCCAGAATAACTGGGTAGACAAGCCCTTGCTGAATCTGCTCACTTGCTGCTTACTAGCATCAAGTGCCAGTCTGGTTTTGATGAAGTACTATAAAATCGCTTTTGTGGGTGGGAAATGTGGAGATTTTGGACTCTTAATTTGTTGTCCTGCAAAGATTAGCCAGAAGTTTCATGATGCATGATTACAGCTTTTTGGAACTGCAGTTATCAAAATAAGCGGTAACAGTGTACTCTTTATTAGTGTAAAGTTGTCCCTGACTGATGGCTTCACACACTGTAGTCTTTGTTGATACCGATCTTGGATGTGTTTCATGAAATGCATATGTATCAAAGGTATATCTAGGGGTGTGAGTGTGTATATTTTTTTATATATATATGAAAAATTCAAAAGTATATAGGTATATATATGCCTATATATACTCGCATATATATTCATATACACTGTTATATATACCTAGCTGTGTGTACTCATTCACAGTACCTGAGCAAACTGAGTGAAAAAGGACAGCTGGGAGCTAGACTACAAGTTGATCTCCAGAGCTCACTTCCAACCTCAGTTATTCTGTGATACATTGGTACCCCACAGTAATATGTTTGTATGGTCCATACTCCCAACTTTGACTTGGCTGAAGGGCTTCACAACCTTAGAGCCTATCCCTGTGTATGCTATAATTAGGAGGACTGATGGAGGGAAGAAGATGGATGTCGTGGTTTAACCCCAGCCGGCCACTGAGCACCACGCAGCCGCTCGCTCACCCCCCCCGCCGGGTAGGATGGGGGAAAGAATCAGAAGGGTAAAAGTGAGAAAACTCGTGGGTTGAGATAAAGACAGTTTAATAGGGAAAGCAAAAGCCGCGCACGCAAGCAAAGCAAAACAAGGAATTCATTCACTACTTCCCACCGGCAGGCAGGTGTTCAGCCATCGCCAGGAAAGCAGGGCTCCATCACGCGTAACGGTTACTTGGGAAGACAAACGCCATCACTCCGAACGCCCCCCTGCCCTCCCTCCTTCTTCCCCCAGCCTTATATACTGAGCATGACGTCATATGGTATGGAATAGCCCATTGGCCAGCTGGGCCAGCCGTCCTGGCCACGCTCCCTCCCAGCCCCCTACACATCTGGCAGGGCATGGGAAGATGAAAAGTCCTTGACTAGCGTAAACATTACCTAGCAACAACCAAAACATCAGCGTGTCATCAACATTATTCTCACACTACATCCAAAACACAGCACTATACCAGTTAATAGGAAGAAAATCAACTCCATCCCAGCTGAAACCAGGACAATGCACTAAAGTCCTTCTAAGCAACTCTTTCCTTAGTGAATATGTGCCTCAGTGGTGAAAATAAGTACTGTAAATCGGATGCAGATATTTTTGTGCTCTTTTCAGTTATAGCTATACTTCTCTGTAATTAAATATTTTAAATCAAAGTCTGCACGCAAAATTGAGGGTCTTTCCTGGGTTTAGGTAATGGAACACTATGAAAAAGGTGACATTTCCAACATTACAAAAAGGTTACAAAGCAAATGACATAATGTTTGTGATGTGCCTGGGGCAGAAGTGCCCAATGCAGTACACACATAAAAAGAATATTTAAAAATGGCCACAACTGTATTTTGCCTTTAAAATACCATTTTGTTTGTTTAAAAAGATAGTTCCCAGGATTCACGTATGTCAGAAATAGTGACAAGTTATGCCCTTTGTTATGCTGTGATCCCATCTTATTTCATCAGCCAAGCATGGTCAAAGTGGATAAGACAAGAATCCCTCCCCTGACTTTGTACACTATAGATGACTTGGCTTAATTTCTATCCCTGGTGTCACTTAAGACCCTCTATAGCCCAAGATGATACCTTTTGAATAAAATGTGAAACTGATCTACCTGCTCTAAGTTTCTGTTATGAGATCTTAAATATTTTCCCCAAAAAGTTTCAGTGAGTATCCCTTCACCTGTTTTCATTTTCTTCATAAATTATTTGAAGTGTAGTCTATTATGTCTACAAATAGAAATTGTGCACTTGAAGGACTGGAAAGAAATTGTTTACTCTGCAATCATTCTCTCTGTATTGTTCTCTAAAAATCAGGAGATCTCATTTGTTAGGTCTTAATCAATGTGCTTTTCAGGAAACCTTCAAATGTAATAAAGGTGTGGGCTTTTTTTGTACCCGAACTGTTTCCCCTTGATGATTAGCTTCACACAGGGGATGGCTTCTTGCATTATGCTATTATCCATCTACTGTCAAGAGAACACAAGTCAAACTGGCAGATTTGGGCAGAACTGCCATTTAATATTTTATGTACATTAACTAAATGCAGTGGTCTGGATTTGGCTCTACCAGCTCACACAGCATCCAGAAGTTGAGCACTGATGATGTTTCTTCTACTGTGATTGCAAGAGTGGAATTCTTTCCTTCACAGAGCTTGCTGAGGTTATGTTTGAGTTGTAATGTGGCAGCTCAATCCATGGACTGTATGCTTTTGATTTCTGTATATGGTTGACTATAGTGAATGCTGTAGATGCCATGTCTGTCCTTGGTGTCACTTCCATCTCAAAATCCCTGCATGTGAGCATGAGAGGTACTGAGAAGTAAACTGTTCTGCTTTCTTATTGCTTTCCACTTTTGAATGTGATATTAGGGTACTTTGTGGCTTCCCTCTGTTGTCAGACCTATCATTTAGTTGTATCCTTTGTTTCCCATGTCTGCATGCTATCATGCATCCATCCCAGAATGTAACATCATCTTCCTTAAAAACTATTGGTGAGGATTAAGTTAAAAACTTGAGTGACCACGTAGACTGTGTCAGTTGGATTACCTTTATGCACATGCTTGTTGACTGCTTCAGAAAACTCCAAGAGCTTTAAACGTGGAACTTTCCTTAACACTATTTGACTCTTCCCAAGCAGATCATGTTTATCCAGGTGTCCACTAATTCTAGCTGTTGTTATATTATATTTTTCCTGGTAGATATCAAGATTACAGGCCTGTAGTTCCCCAAAATATGTTTTAATGATTTGTTTGCAACTTTTGGGTCTTCATGTACCAAGATAATCTTAAGTGAAGGTCACATACAACTAGTAATTCACCTGTTTCATTCTCCAGTGCTCTCTTGGGTGAATGCAGTCCCATCCTGGCAATTTGATGTTCATTGTGGTTATGGTTATCATTACCTCTTTTAGGCTTAATTTAGTTTCAGACAGATCCTTTGCCAAGCTTCACCATGCTCCCAAATATGCACATGCTCACTTGCGAGGGTCCTGGTGTGAGAGTTACCTGTTTCTTCTAACATGTATTCCATGCAAAAAATTCCTTTAGTTCTTCCACAATGAATTCTTGCCTGCAAGAGCTCTATTTCTTGCCCTAGCATCACCTTGTCCTACTGGACTGTCTGGTGGATTTTGTGCTCCTGGTGGGTTGGAAGAAAGATTTGTGACTGGTTTGAATTCCTTTCACTAGTCACTGCTTAAACTGCTTTTTCCTGTCCAGTTGTATTTTTACCTTTAATTTGCTGGATTAATCTGCTATGATCCTTGTGATTTTCTTCAGCTTGTAAATTCAGCTTTTTGAATGATGCCTTCTTAATTCGAGTAATCTCTTTTAGTTTGCTGTTAGTCACACTGGCTTCTTTCAATTTATCAAGCCCTTCCTAATAGAAGGTATGCATTAGCATGGCATTTCCAGTATTGTCTCCATTAGTAGTCTTCATGCTGTCTGTAAGGACTTAATTCTCTTAACTACCACTTTTAGCTTATTGTTAAAAAAATTCCCAATTTTTTCATAGCTCCCCTTTCTGAAGGTTAGTGCAGTCATGCTGGATTATTTTAGCAAACACTTCCCCTGTAGATAAATTGAATCTAAGTATGTTATAGTCAGTGTTAAAGAGCAACTTCTACTGCAAGGTTTTGCACCAGGTGTTGCTTGTTACTTGCTACCAGCTCAGTAGTTGCATTTACTCCTGCGGCCACTCTAGCCAACTTCTCTGTAAAACAATCCCTGATAGCATCCAGACATTTCACCTCTGCTACACGTTTCAGTGTGATACTTACCCAGTCTATATGGCAGTAATTTAAGTCACCCGAAGCCCTTCTGTTTTCTGCCCTTGCTGCCTCTCTGATTTCTCTCAGCCCATCAGTTATCACTTGCTAATACAACCCCATCATTGACTTCATAGGTTCTATGGATAATTTAGAGTGATCAGTTTAATTCTAAATGAAAAGAACTACAAATACTTATGTGCAGAGAGAGGTGTATTTACACAAGCATTTCTAAAACTGTTGTGTAAGTTGACTGCACAGGCAGCAGGTGAACAATAAAAGGGGAAGAAAATGCCAAAATAAGGCATTGTAATTGATGATGGATGTGTCATTGATGAACAAGAAAATTGAGGTTATTCTATTAGTCTTTTCTAAGTAATA
Organism: Calonectris borealis; assembly: GCF_964195595.1. Taxonomy (NCBI): domain Eukaryota; kingdom Metazoa; phylum Chordata; class Aves; order Procellariiformes; family Procellariidae; genus Calonectris; species Calonectris borealis. Next base: position 50,996,151 of record NC_134315.1, read on the forward strand.
TAATACACTTCTACTTATAAAAGAGACTTATTTCTTACAGATGAAATTCTTTAGAATATTCGTATTCTAATAACCATAACTTTTCAATTTTGAAACATACTAAAAGAAAGTACAAGATAAATTCTGTCTTTTTTCCTGCATTTTGCAAGGCTCTTCTTCAAAGGAACAGTGAAGTCTACTTGACTGGATTATAAAGGCATTAAATTCTAAAATTTGCGAATTATCACTGTAATGCAAAAAGAGCATTTTGTATAGTTAATTTTGTGAATTATCTTAGATCTCATGTTTTAATTTCATTCCAAAATATAAGGCATAAATACTTATTTCACACTGAGCACCGGAGCCGAAATGCAATCAATTTGCAAGTGTTGTTCTTAACAGAGTTCATTCTGACCCCACTTCCAAGAAAATGAGTGAAGTGCTGGTTTGAATGTCATGTTAACAGAGGGAACAGTCAAATTAATATATTCTGAGAAGTTTTTCTTCTTTCTTAATAATGTGAAAATCTTATGAACTGAAGCCTGGAAAGTTTCTAGTCGGAAGGGGAAGGAGGAGAAGCAAAGTAAATATATAAAGACCGAGTGGGAGAAGTGGTAAAAATAATAAGAGATATAAAAACAAAAGGGAATAAAAGATTGTTAGTTGACTGTAGTAGGAAAAAGGTTTTGATAGCAAGTGGAAAAAGAAGAGACCGAAACAGCAAAAAAAAGCAGAGTTTTGGTTCTCTGTGTTCCAGTGTGCATCCTCTTCAGATTGTTTTAATGTTGTATGCAGGCCTTCCCCAGACATCTGGCATGGCTGTTTAGAGAGGAGCCTCTTGTTAACACTTGTTTGTGCTGCCAGAGCAACACCAAAATATTTCATTAAAAGGAGGGAACAGCAGCCTGAGCAAATAATTAATGAACAGGATTCTGTAGCTTCTGACGCTGGCTGACAGGACAGATAAAAATGTATGTATTTGTGCTGGAAGAGGGGAGAAAGTTGTCTCATCCTACTCTCCTGGAGTGATAAGTATTTGCAGCTTGCAATTTGACAAGATTGACGGGTTGAGACTTGGGCTGCGGACTGTGCTGGCTGGCACTAAGATGCTTTCAAAAACTCTGCAGAAACTTGGCTGTCCATGCCCCTTTGCTCAGACCAGCAGCAGTAGCATCTGTTCTTCCACATGCACTAAACTTGAATCACAGCTTCCAGCATGCGATTTAACAAATAGAAGTTCCAGCTGTTGACATGAGACAATCCTGCATGCCTGTGTGCTCAGTCCACCTGCCCAGATGAGTTTGTTCTCTAGCTGGCATGTGTTGCCACGGCTCCTTATAGTACTAGAGGTTTGAATACCCTCTGTTGACTTTAGGTAATAACATCACAGGGGAGGTTTCTTCTTCTTGCCTTTGCCTCTGCAATTTGCCTCAGTGCCTCACCTCAGACTTGCCCATTTTTTGACTTGCGTTTCTGACAGATTCCAGGTGATGAAAAGAAGCAACAAAAATGGCCATCCTGGACACGATACTGTAAGTAATTTCTATGTAGTGTTCTGCCATATCTTTCAAGGCAGTATACATCTTCTTTCAGTGTTAAATAACATTAGCAGCATTCCCTTAAGAGAAGAGCGGGTCTTTACTGTCATTTCATCTTTATGTAGCTCAGCAAGCCACTACTCCCTCAGGTGCCAGCATCTATCACTGAAGAAACAGTGTATATTCCTCTGCTTCTCTGATAATCCATCTCAAAGTCCGTCTCCCCATGTCCTTGAGTGCTGCCAGAGGTCTATTCTGTGCTTCTGAATCTGGGAAAACTGCAAATGCTGCTTCATGGTAGAAGCTCAGAATTTCCTTTTCATATTGCAGTTCCATCCCCAGCCAAACCTTCATCATTTGCATATAGAAATGGAAGAGATTCTTGTAAGGAACAGTTTCCTGAGAATACCATGGGTTTATGAGGGATGTTGCTCAGTTTTTCTGACACATCCTCTGTGGAGCTGTTTTACCAAATGGGTGGTAGGTTAAGATGCGTGCAAATACAGAAGAGTTTCAGGAATTGCGGGGGGAGGGTGTTGCATTTTAATTCTTATTTAGGAAGAGGTTGAGGATCACTAGTACCCCATTTATGGGACGTGCTGTTTGTGAAATCCTAAGATCAGAGGTCAAGGTGGTCTCTCCCAGCCCTTTACCATTTCCCTCTTAGTCTCTGCTTCTAGGTCAGTCTCTGAAAGTAATGGCAGTAACTTAGTATGGGGCTGTTGGGGAACTAAGCTTCCTAATTAATATTTGGGGAGCTGAGGTCCCTTTTATCCCTTTGCTATACCTGCTTTTTCTTGGGGATCGGATTGGTCTTTGGTTTTAAAGTTCATTCCAAACATTGTTGCTGCCTTCTGTCTCACAGTATCTTTTTTTCTTCTGGCCTTTCTTTTAGCCCTTTTTCTGCCAGGTAACGATGCTTTTTCAGGTTTGACTTTGTCTTCTTTTCTCTGAAGTAATCAATTTGAGTTATTTTCTTTTTTATACAGCTACTGTTAAGAGACTAGCTTTCAGAGCTATCTACATGGATTAAGGATTTGCCTTCCTGTTGTCAAGATAATAATCTCCATAATTTTGAAAGTCAAGTGTCATTGTCTGGAGAAACCTGCTGGGCAGGGAGACCAGGTTTTTCTTCTGGGATTCAATAAGGCTTTTACATGGTCACCTTCAAACATCCATCTTAAGCCTGCTTCTGCAGATGAAACTTTCTTTTGTTGTGTGGTCCTGCAGTGCTTGCATGTTTTCTGTCCTGACAGGAACGTATCTTTGCCCTTTACCCTCTTTTGCTTTTGGGCATATCTTGTTTGCCTCCACTTACCTACCTCCTCTGTGGTGGCACTGTTTCTATGCTAGCAGAAGGACTTCCTGAGCAGAAAAGGGAGAGCCCTCATTTCCTCTTCTTCCTCCTTTTAACCTCTAAGGGACAGAGACACTCTGGTTATTTCTTTGTCTACCCCTGTGCAAGATGATGCTTGTCATCTTTTCTGTCCTTCCCTACCCCAGGCATCTTCGTGATTGAAAAAGCTCTTCTCTCATAAATCTCCTGCCCCTTACTTGTCAACACTTAGCCCAACTTGCAGTACAACAGGGTCACCGTGTTAATGTGTAGAACTGATGCCAACCCTTGTCCCGCAGTCTTGAGGTTCAGAGGTACAGTCAGAAACTTGTATTGTCTCTCAAAGTTCAGACCTACTAGAGAAACATTTAGTAGTCGGTAGTTTGGACATTACAGCCCTCTGAGAAGGAACAGATTTGAATACTCACTGGATATTAGGAGTAGAAGAGTTCTGATCTGTCACCCAAGTAAACCTTTTCCAAATGAGGACTTATTCTGTCAGTGTATTTGCAGTATTTTTATTCTGCTCCTCCTGTACTTTTTAACTCTCCAGCCATTTTATGAATTCTTTCCATTTCCCCTTTATTATACATTCTTATCTTTTCCTCCGGTTTATGAACATCTGCCTGGTCTGGAGGTGTCCAACTCTAATTTGAAAATAACATTCCAGCTGTGGTTTCTGCACAGTTGAATACAGAGAAAAATGTTCCTTCAGTCTGTGATCCACAAAGCAGTGCTTTGTAGCTGGTACATGTTTCTAAATACTTCTAGGAGGTATGCCATTCCTGATATCCTGACCTGCTCTGGGCTTTGTACCATAACCCAGGTGGTATGATACCTGAATAAATTTCTGAAAGGTATTCAGTTGCAAGGAAGAATTTCTTCTTAATGCAGACTACTTCTTTGTTCTCCTTCTGCCAAGTGACAGAATGAAAAGGGATGCAAACATTTCTCTCTTACTCTTCATGTAATCCTCATTCTCGCCCGATGATGCTCTGCCCTAGCACTACTATGTATGTGAAATCAAGCTGGTTTTGTCTTAACTGGTTTATAGCTCAAAACAGTGGATCTTTTTTTTTTCTCTCAAAGAGATCATCTCATATACCACAGCTCCAAATTAAGATTGTGTGACTTGCAGATTCTGAATTGGTGAGCTGTTCAGTTAATTTTTCCCTGTTGTTAGCTGTTAGAAAGCATTATGTGAAATCTGTGATGTGATGTTTTTCTGAATTTTACTATACTGTCTGTCCTGTTCAACAAGCCAATTAAGTACTACTGGCTCTGTTCTGAAGAAGAAGCAGTTAAATTACCATTGGAAACGCAGTGGAGTGAGAAATGTCTTCCTTACACGTTTTGTAATCCTTGTCCTTAGGAATTGGGTTTTGTGGTTTGTTGTTTTTTTTTTTTTGTACATAGGAAAAGCAGTTTAAGCTCTTCATGCCTGTGCTTATTTATCTCTAGAGTTTAAACTTGTTGCAGCTAGCTCATCTACAGTCAGCAGTCTGACATAACTTGTTTTCCTGGAGCAGCATCTATAAGTTTGTCCCTAAAGCATAATTGTCAACCATGAAATTAAATAACTCAGTACTGCTATAAAATTACCAAGGAAGTTGCACAATTTGGGCAAGCCATGTGGCTGATGAACAGAAGCACAGCCCCTTTCCTGCTCATTAAGAGCATTGTTCTATAGCTGAGGTTAGGGACCTTTATTTCTGTAGTACCTGGCGTGCAAGAGCATTTGTAGCATGAATATAAAATAATTATTTTGAGTTATTTGAAACATGTTTCTAGAAGGAAGTTTTTTTTGTGTTTGATGATACGTCCAGTCTTGGCACCACACAAACAAATGTCAATGAGCTCTTTTCCCAAGAAAGCTTACAACTGAGTCTAAAAATGAAGGTGCAGGATGGGCACACTGCTTAAGATTGGAATGCAAGTTGGTATCTGAGCAGCAAAGGAGAAGTTTGATCACTTCCACAGTGGAAAAGTTCAGGAATGTCTGTTCAAGAATGTGATGTTGTTGCAACTTGTTTTCTTACCCCATTAATCAGAATGATAAAGTGGCGACAGGAGGTATTCCACTCCAGAATGTCTTCCCGATGTACACTCATGATTGATGCAATTCATTTTAGAGAAGTCTGTAAGAGAGCAGCATCAAGCAGACACAGACTATTGCCATTGGAAAGAAAGGTTCTAACCCAGTGAAGAGAGAGTTGTTTGCCTGATCAGAGGTTTTTCCTTAGTACACCAGATTCAAATAGTCATCTTGCCAGGAGTCAGGACATCTTTCAAAACAGTCAGTTTTATGCAAAACTGTGAAACAAAGGTCCCTTCTGCGATTAGAAACCTCTCTTCTCTTCCCTTGATTCAGCAGAGGTGAAACTGTTTTGAAGGGAGCTTGTAAGACAAACTACGAAAGTTTAAGATACTATTTTTATTGCAACTGCTCTCTACAGGCAGTATGGTCTGATTAGAATAAAGGTTTTGTTTGATGAAAGTTAGATGGGAGTTTGCTACATACCTGCAATTTCCAAATCTACCAAACCTGAAGATAATTATAGACAAGGTAAAAAAGTCACATATATTAAAGTGTACATGAAACATTTTAAAATCCCTCCTCCCCCTTCCTTTTTTTTTGACATCCTTTGTCAGCATGGTGTTGTAGAAGAGTTAAAAATAAATGTAACGAGTGTCCTTAGGTATTTTCTGCCAAGTCATACTTGTTTGTCTGTCTGTGTAAGAGCTGACCTTACTAGTGCGTCTCCATGTGGGGACCTTCTGAACATGAGAGTAGCCATAATATGTCAAGGCCAGAGCTGGCTCTCAAAATCAGGGTGTTGCCTCTTTATTCTGAGAATGCCCTTTCTGTAGTAGATGAGATTAAATGAAGATAATTCTAAATCACTGTATAGTGCTGTAAGTTAGCTGTGTGATGAGACATCATATATGTTATAAGAAGATTGTTGTTTGTTGATTTTAATAGCCTTCGGGAGGAACAACTTGAGAATGAGAGAAACATTGATTAAGATTGTTATCAGGTAGCCTTATATAGAGATTTTGGTAGCAGAAGGCAAGAACAGGCAATAGTAGTTCTTAAAACAGTTCCTGCAACTGTTATTGATCATGCAGATAATGCATGATACAAGATCCTTACATAACATCCCTCAGTTTAAAGTTGCCCATAAAATGGGGAGTCCATGGTTTGAATCTGAAAATGCAGCTTTCTTCTGAGGCTGTGGCAGCATTGCCATCTAAGAGCTGCTGAAGACTCTTTAGCAAGATAGGAAGGGAAATGGACCGTGCTTGGAGCAGCACTCCCACGTTACCTGTGGGCAATTGGTTGAAACCAATTTTCTGATTTCAGTAGAAGCAGCTCAGCAGCCTGCAGCCCTGGTGATTCCTTGTATGATGCAGTGGACAGGGGACAGCAAGGCCAAGGTGGCTGACCTTTAACAGGGATCATCAAATCAGCTGTTGGTAACAAAGCAGTGTGAAAATACCTAAGGCTCTATGAAAATAGTTTCAAACTGCTGTATGTACGTTTTTTAAATCTAAAAAATGCATTTCTCATATTCCCAGGCAACACATTTTCAAAAAGACTGCAGGCAAAAATAGCTGCTTTAGTATAAATTGTAGGTATACAGGTTGACAGTGATTGCCATCTTGTGTACAGTGATCTTCACTGAAATGCACAGTACCTGCTTTGACTCAATTACAGCTGCCATAAAACTTCAAAATAATGTGAGCAGCTCACATGAGGGTCTACTTTACTTAATAAAAGTGGAGTTGTACTCTTTTAATTACACTAGCAAGTAAGACAGTGGGATTGCCTTGGTAACTGGGAATGTGAGTCTGGAAGGTAAGTGCCCTCTAGGGATTCTTGTAAGTCAGTCTCTTGCCAGGTATTGCAAGACATGGGAGGAGGGGTTAATTGATAGCTCAATTAAATCTCTCTTCTTAATATTAAGTGGTTAGTTTGATATACCTTGCAGGTGCAGTATACAATACTGCTATTTGTGATAGCTAGTTTCTACTTTCCTAGTGCTATATAAACTGCATGTTAATTTTAAACATCAGTCTCTTTACTACTGTCATTCAGTTGATTTTTTTTTTTTTTGACTAATAATCCCATATAATGAGTAGTTTGTGTAGCATGACATTATCTTTTAGGTACTTCGTTTCTGTAATTAGCGTACAAGCTTGTTACACCAGGTTAGTATTTTTAACTATTAAATCTGTAATGTTAATGAATACTCTTTCTCGTGAGAAAGGAAAATAAGTCCTTAAAAAAATCATTGAGGTAGGGCCTTCCTGCTTCCTCCTTCCTGAAGCATATGTAAGTGCAGCATTTATAAGAGCCTTTTAGCCAAACTAAAGAGCAACTGGCAATGCTGGCTTGTGGGTTCTGATACATCAGCTTGGATACAGGGAGAGCAGCCCTCCAGGATGGCTGCTTCTGCACGCCCTGTGTGTGTTCAGTTGTCCTTGCCCTGCAGTCAAGAGGTCTCTCTGGCCCTCTAACTGCCTGTGTCTCCAGCACTGCATCGTCCTCCAGGTTACATGGCTTGCAATTGCAGAATCAAAGCGTGCAGACTGGCGGAGATCTCGGCCCTGTCTCCAGGGATGGGCACAGGGAGCATCAGTTAGCTCCTCCTTGGAGAGGCAGCCGCAGCACGGCGTGCAGCTTCGCTGAAGCTGCTGTGGATCAGAAGGCAAGCATACCAAACATCAGGCACCTGGCTGCAGCTAAATAACTAATTCCTGGTGTATTGGGAAAGACATGGTGTTCTGTGTTCATTCATGGGACTGTGGTGTCTGTGTGGTCTTGCTCAAGGAGAAGGACGTTGTTCACCTTTCTGAAAGGCAGGGATGTAAGTTTTCTGAAGATTTGGCATGTCACTGTTTTGCTTCACTTATGTCATTTGTCTTGCAGCTATAAGCTTGAAATATTTTGGTTTTCTTCTCTAATGAAGTTATCTGGCAAATGCAGGTCTAATAGCCCTAGAAATACAAAATGCACAGTCCCAGCTTGAGTCATAATAGTTTTTCTTTTAATTTTAGCAGTGAACAAGACTCCAAGGTTGATGTATCTTTGAGAACATCCCTATTAATAATGCTTAATATGAGTAAAGCATCATCTTGGAAGTCTGCCATCGTTGTTTTAGAAGTAGCACGCAGACAAGAATGGATGTAGTTTAATTGTAGTGAGGTTAAAGGATCCTGCAGTGGTCCAAAGATTTAGTATTTGCGCTGATTTCTTCAGGAGTTTAGACCTTTCAATAGTCTGACTTTTCTGCAGTCCATTTCAAATTCCTTCCAGGTTTTCTGAGTTATTAATTCAGTTGATAAAACTAGATTTAGTAACCAAACCAAGGCAATTGTCAGAACAAACATTGCTGAAGTATTCTGCTAGTAATCTTTATCCACACTTTCATTAGTGTTTATGGTATGCAGAAGCCAGCTATTTTATAATAGGGGCAGATGTGAAAGGAATATACCTTCTGGACCAGTAAATTCAGTAGTAGAAGCCTTTCTGGAACAGAATAATAGATCCTAACAATTTGAATGGCCAAACACTTAAAAGATTTGACCCATTTTGTTGGTAGTGGCATTTTGTACTTTGGAGACACTTTAGGGATCTTTAGGTTAGGAATGTTAGAGGTCCTTATTTTGAGTATAGATAATTCTGAAGATGGGTCTTATAGAAACATGTATAACTGCTTCACCAAATAAATGGAGTTACCCAGGTGTTTTTCTTAGAGATGCCCTGTGCTGTCATTTCTGACAGTACAAACTGTGTCCTCACTGTGGTACACAGGACACTTGGTAGGTGTCAAAGTGGTTACCCTTTCTGGAGCAAAGTAGCAAAGTGTTGAGACTATAGTAAAATACAATACAGACTACTCCAAGTTATGGTTATACTAAATATGTATTAATTCCTGGAAATCCATACTGTTTATGGATATATAGCACCTGCTGCTGTTTACCACAGATAAGACTATTTGTCTTGATTTTTGTTTTTTAAATCTTGATGATAGTGAAATGTGGTGTTTCACCTGTAATACTGTATAATGATGTTTTAATGCTGGCAGTAAATCTGTACTTGGCTTCATACTGTGAGATATGTAAGTCTTCCTATGTGTTCAAGCTGGTTTATGTATGGGGGTTTTACTTTAATAAAATTGTGTTGTTTGGTTGCGCACCACAAAATAAATTGTCACAAAGATCCCTGTAAAATCTTTTGCTTCTCAGCCTTGGGAAGGAGGAAACAGCATCACCCATTCATGTAAGAAATCAGTTCCTTTGGACTAGACAGCACACAAGATTTGTTTCATAATAAAAAGCTTTTAAAATAAACTTCGAGGGGAATTACTGTTGTCAACTTCAAAAGCTTTCAGTTAAAATTCTTACAAATTAGCTATGGAGAAAGGTGTTATTATTACTCTATTATTATGCAGCAAGGTGCATTACTGCTGAAGATGTGTATTTTGCAGGAAACTGTAAACTGCATACAGTTTGCTCTATGTGTTTTACCACAGTACAGAACTCGTATGGCTACTTGTTTGGTGCAGAGCTGAAGACAAACATTCCTGCTATGGGATAAACGTGTTATTTCTTGTTCTGCAGTCTGCCTCTTGTGCACTTGTTGCAAGTGCACTTGTACAAGTGTACATACAAGCAGTTTTGTAACTTGTGAGTATGCAGCCTGAACTGCATAAATTTGCTCATGAATTAGAAAAAAAATCTAGCATTTAAAAAATTAATTATAACATTTAAAAACAAACAAACAAACAAACCCCAACCAAACAAAAAACTCCCAAACAAAACAAAGTTGGGCCATTATTCAAATTAAGTTTAAATGATGAGCTTGTTATTGCCTTAGGAGATACCTGGATTCTTCCCCACCTTAAGGAACATTTATTTGGTTTGACAACAGGAAGTGCATGCATGTGCTGTGTATGTGTAATTTAGCTAATCACAGAAGGGAAGTGTAACTTTTCTTGATCCAATGTGTAAGAGAAACGAAGAGTACTTAAATGGCAGGAAGTGCAGTACTTCAAATTTATGTGGCTCCCATTCTTCATCTTGGTTTGTTTTACTTTGCAGTCCACTCCTTTACACCTAGCAGCAGGCTACAACAGAGTTCGAATAGTCCAACTTCTGCTTCAGCATGGTGCAGATGTGCACGCAAAGGACAAAGGGTATGTAAAATGAATTGATTTATTATCTGTTTGCAGCAGTGGTTTTGTATTAATCAAGACGAAGAATTATTTCTGTTTCACATTGCAGCGTAATCTCAAATAGTTGGCTGAGAATGTGACACTTGCTTCCAAAATCTGAGTGTGGTTCATCATGAATAAACTTTTGTTAGAGCCCCAATAACAGATTAGCTGTGATTGCATTTGTTTTAAGTCTTCTATTACACCTTTAAATTTTTTCCAAACCTTATTCTTTACTTCCATGCACGGACTACCCCGTGAAATCATGGACCAATAGCATTATTTTAGGGAAGGTGATGGGGAGAAGATATGTGGGCTCAGTGAAAAAATGTGCATTGAAAAATTTATCTATAGTCTCATTATTTTGTTGTATATATATGGATGTAATTCCAAGTAATATCAATAATGCTCATGAGCTCACAACTAGTGGTCCTCGGAGATCTATCTCGATTGATGTTGCCAGCAAAAATCCAGATACAGTAGAAGCTAAACTATTCTATTTTTGCAGTAAGGATGGTAGTTACATAAGATACCAACAAAAAGTGCGCAGCAGAAATCTGGAACAATAAGTGTTGTACATTGTTCTCAGCCATACAGTTCTGAACTCTACAGTGATGATTCTCACAGTGGTCTGATAGGAAGCCTTAGTCTTAACATTGTAGAAATTGGGCCCCTGGTTAAAGGCATGCGTTTTGTATTCAGAGTCCATAGAGGTAAGATACTAACGAGTGTGTGTTCTGTCTCCATCAGCAAACTTGAGGCACTTTCTGTATCTTCATTTTCTGCTGAGTCCAGCCTAGTGTTAAAAGAGATTTTAAATTAAGATCTTAGCTTTTTTCTTTTTTTTTCTTTTCTTTCCAAAACCAGTCCCAAGTGTACTTAAACTGTTGAAGATTGACTAATTGTAGTACTTTTGTCTGTATGTTCACCCTGATGGCTTTTTTGATCACAACTGTTGTGAAATGCATGATGACACATTATGTAAGTCAAAAAAAACCACAGTAAAGCTGCATTTAATACCTATTCAGGTAGATCCAGCATTGTTAAGCAAGTTGTAGCTATTTCACACCTTTCCGAAATTTCAGCATCACTTGGTAGAAAATTTCAGTGTAGATGCTTTAATGAGGTTTGAATGATCTACTTGGAAAGTGTGAAAAGTAATTAAGTTGAACTTGAGCAGAGGGCAAGGAGGGAAGGGGGAGGGGAAGGGGAAGGAAAGAAAGGAAAAATGATACACTTACGTTGTATTAAACTTAAAACCAACCCAAACATACTTAGAAACGTCTGACATCCCAGTAAGCTCCCACTTTTTTTAGTGGCATCACACATTTACAGTGTGGTGTTCTGTTTTTCTTGCTGTTTCTTATTTATACATAATTTATAAGTAAATAGGCTATAAATAAATGTCATTTATCACTTATGGAGCTAAATTAGGTTACATTGATTTTATAGACCTGTTAGATTCTCTTCAACGGGGTCCCTTCAGAGAGAGTCCTGAGGCACTGTGCCGCATTTTCCAAATGGTCATCGGTTCTAGTTACTCCCGAAGAGCACCACAGCCAGGGAAGCGGCTCTTTTTCCACTGGTCCTTTCTTTGCCTTACTGCTGTTGTGCACAAAGTCACAATGTGCTGGAAAAGAAAGGGGAAGGGTATGCTGCACAAGTGGCCAGGTGGATTGCTGCGGTGACTGTCTTTGCTGATGAGACCTTGAAGGCCTCAGACCTCTTAGATGACCACCATTTTGGAAGAGGGCAGTTTTTTTGAGTGCTTTGTGGACTGGAGACTCTCCCTCTGTCTCACACATACACCCATTAGTTGTAATTAAGAAAAGTAATGATGGAAAATAACAGTTTGAAAAATTTCCCCAAAACTAATTTCCCTCTCCTGTGACAAGTGCAATGCTGCTTCTGAGAGCATCTACCTTAAAATTAAGTTTACCCTGTTGTCTAGTACTTGCTGTCCTAATGCTCTTTGAGTTGATTTTGCAATTCTGGGAATCATCCCCTGTATTTTTCATAAATAGTTAAGGGTTAATTGTTGTTTTCAGTGTATTATGCATCCTGATTTGTTGAGCCATAACTAGCCTGTCTTGCTTGGCTTGAATTAAACTTATTTTGTCCTCTGTAATAATTGTTCTCTTTGCATCTCCTTTTCAATGCATGACTTTTTTATTATGTCTTGTGCTTATGACTAGATTCCTGTTATTTACTTTGCTAGCGTCATTTTTAAGTATGGCCTCCAGTAATATAGCTGTACAAAAATTACAGGGACTTTTTAGAAGTATCTTGCACAGTTAAATAGGTTGTACTGTAAAAAAAAAATGGACTAAAATCAGGTCATTCCACAGCCTGGAGCAGCAATTTCAGTCTGCTTTCTATGGATATTTGTACATCTTCATAATATACACAGGAGTTACATTAGTGTTATCTGGGGAGTTTTGCCTTTCACATAGCATTTTAAATAAACAGGAGTTCGTATTTAGGCAGAAACAGAACACTGACTTCTCTTGAGCAAATTGAATGTGGAATGGGACTTTCCCACACCTTAATAGCATCAAGAAAGATCATTTCAAAGCCAATTAATGCTAATCTTAGTGGTAGATTAAACATCTGTGGCCTGTTAGGACAAAAAAAAATTTAATGCTGATCTTAAGTAACCTGTTGTTTGGGAAGGTTAGATTTTTCCATTAGTTTGTGAATCTTAATTTTTAAATATTTGAATATTTAATTATTTTAGATTTAATCTGATTTCTGTTCATCTCTCAGTAGAGAGAAAGTTGTTCCTCCTTCTTTAAAAATGCTGCCTAAATAAATTTGTCATTTGCCTTCTTCCATACAGTGGTCTTGTGCCTCTTCATAATGCATGTTCATACGGACACTATGAGGTTACAGAGCTGTTGCTTAAGGTAAGCAGAAGGATGGAAAGTAATTACTGTATATTTAGATGTGTTAGGTGAGATATGAACTGTTTATACCAGAGTTGAAAAGGAAGACTTTTTTTTTCTATAGTAACAGGTTTCAAACATCCTGTATGTCATTTCAGAAGCCTGCAACTTTAGGTCTTTCTGTGGTACAGAATATGGGTTTTTTCCCCCGCCTAATGTCTTTGGACAGATAGTAGAGTTTCATTTATTTGAATTTTCTGTGGAAAAATCTGTTCTACTGAAAAACTAGCTCATACAGAAATTCCAATTTTTTTTGATGATTCAACAGTATTTTTGTATATACAAGTATTTTTATAATTAAATTTTTGTGTATGTGTTCATATATGAAAGAATGGAACCAGTTTTTATGATGAAATGAAAATCTGTAAGCTTTTAGTTGTTGAAGATGATTTCTTACTAATATAAAGCTTTTTTTGCTGTGCTAGCATGGTGCCTGTGTGAATGCTATGGACCTCTGGCAATTTACCCCCTTGCATGAGGCTGCTTCCAAGAACCGTGTAGAGGTCTGCTCCCTCCTGCTGAGTCACGGTGCGGATCCTACGTTAGTTAACTGCCACGGCAAGAGCGCGGTCGATATGGCTCCAACGCCTGAGCTAAGGGAGAGACTGACCTGTAAGTGTTTTCAAGACTGGAAACAGTTGTCGGTGGGTGTAAAGGGGTGCTTTCCTTTCAAGCCAGCTTCCTTATGCTTCACAAGTAGATGCAAAGCAGCAGAGTAACTGCAGCTGTGCCTCTCACTTTGAAGTACGCAGATACCTCTAATATACCCTTTGTGATATTGCCTGGTTTCTTAGGTTTAAAATGTTTAAGGCACTGCTGTATCAGTGACCGTGGGAGGTTTTTTATGCTTAAAGTCCAGTTAAGTCACATAGGAACCTCTATATCGAGGCTCTGTATCACACTTAGAGTAACTTCCAGAAGGTAGGTAGCTTTGGTGTGCAAACTTGGAGATGGAAATTCCAGTACTTTCTTTTGTAGTCTTTGCAATCCTTATGCTGTTTACAAAACAATGTTTCAGCTCTAATTTGAATTTGTCTGTCTTTGCCCTCTTTTGGGGATTTTTCTTCTCATAAACTGTAAAAGATAATTACATGAGACAAGTATGGAAACAAAGCATTATGAAGTTACAGAACACTCCTTCTTGAGAAGTAGATTCTGAACTCAGTTATAAATAAGGTTTTGGTTTTGTCTCTCACCTTTCCAGTATAGCAGAAGCCCCCTGACACGTGAACAATGTGATCCTCCACTACTCACAATCACAGCTAGTCAGGTTGTTGTCTGGCACTATTCTTTGCATGTGAAGGTGATGAGATCATGTGCAGCAGAAAACTTTGCTCTAGGAGAAAATGGGAGGGCATTAATATCTTTTAGCTATTTCTCTACTCTGGGCTAGTTTGAGAGATGCTTCTGGCTTTGGGGCGGGTTAATTTACCATTTGTTTAAATTATCAAGCAAAAAAAAAAAATCTATTTAAACTTTGTTTTATTTCTGTATTTATAGTTCCTGGAGAGGAGTGGGGAAAGATTAATGTCCATTAATATCCACTGCAATGTGTACACAAATGTGAGCGTTATGCCAAATTTGACAGTATCTTGATGGGACATCCTGTATTTGCATACTCAAAATAACATGTTTAGTATATTCTTGAGTTCTTTGTTTTTATACTTTAGAAATAATATTTCAAGATTTATTTGTACTTGTGCTTTGAGTAATGCTTTATTTACAAAGAAATTTGAATTCTATTGGAAATGAAAACTTAAAAGTTACTACATTTATTTTTATTTCTAAATCCACAAATGCACCGGATGTTAAAACAAAGCTGGGAGAAGAAAGCCTCTCTTAACAAGCTTAGCATTTCAAGCTTGCTTATGAAAGAAAAAGACTGATATTTTTACTGAGACTGAGCTTTTTCTTTTTAGTTCCCAGGTTCAGACGTCATTCTTGCTAACCTACCTAAACACTTTTAGTTCTTTTCAAATTCAAAATGATTTAAAACTAAAATTAACTAGTTGCTGAACTGAACAAGATGTGACACTGAAAATAACAAAATGACGTCTCTGTACTTGCAAAGATATAGCTGTTATCAAAACCATCTTTGTAGCAGACTGGCTTCAAATGCTTAGCTGGTTAGCTTTCATTAAGACCAATAGTTTAATATTTTATATTTAAATTATATATATTATTTTATATAAACTATATATATTTATTCAGGCTTTACCTTATATTATTTGTAGTTGTAAATCAATAAGGTTTCTGAAAAGCAACTGTAATGCTTTTTTCTGAAGAGCATGTAATAGCATTGTGCTGACTTGAACACATACATAGGTAATTCAGAGGTCACGTATGCATTTAATATCAAGTGGGTGGAGGATAAAAGGGAGAAAAGCTATAAGGATTTTACTCGAGGAATCACTTCCCCTCTCCTTTAGAATGTCCCTTTGGTTTCAGTAAACTGTGTTTCATGTTCTGTGTCCCAGGTCAGTTACTATTTGAAGATGTACAGAAATACTCTTATTTCCTCTTAATTGAGGAAATTAAAACCTTTCTCCAATAACATTTATAAATATGATGTTGCTGAATATTAAATGCATATTTTTCCTCTAACAGATGAATTCAAAGGACACTCTTTACTGCAAGCAGCCAGAGAGGCAGACCTAGCCAAAGTGAAAAAGACACTTGCTTTGGAGATCATTAATTTTAAGCAGCCACAATCACATGAGACTGCACTGGTGAGATCATACAGTCAATCCATTTGTTTTATGATAAATGTGGTGGTAGGGCTAGTTGAGGAGTTTTATTTCTACACTGTGAAAATATATTCATCATCTGAGATTGAGGATTTGCCATCAAACACTTTTATATATAAAATTAAATCACTATTATAGAAAAAACACCATATAATTTTTTATCACTTTTTTCTTTTTCCTGGTACATTACAGAAGTGCTCCAGCATTCCTCACCTGTTCATTTTTCACTTCTCTCTTGCTTTTTTCCCATCACCCTCTCTTTTTTATTGGTCAGTTGCTGTGGTTTTTCTGGGGTTAAATTCTATTCCAGTGGCCCAGTGCTTCCTTAATGTTTTATGTGGGCAAACTCTGATTACAAATTTTCTTCATAGGGCACATAAAATTGTGGTGAAAATAGATGCTAGGTGTACATCACAGGGTCTTACAGAATTGGCATAGTACTGACAATACCACATTAGCCATGGAAACGGGGATCTTGGAGACTTTCCTGGCAGTATCCTGCTCTTATTTCATTGTTTGAAGAAGCAGTGGAGGCAAAGAAGACAGCCAGTATCCCAGATGCAGTGAAAATGTTGAAGTTGAGAGGGACTGATGGTATTATTAAAACTATTATAGTTATGATACTTTATTCCAATGGAAGATTTTCTTCACAGCTGCAGGCATACAACTGCATATTTAGTATTATAAACTTTGTGATTTTGATCAGAACATTGTGTGTTGAGTACCAAGCATCCATACACTCTGTTCTCTCCAGAGGACTTAGAATCCTAGCCTGAACTTAGAAGCAAGGCAGAGAAGAGATATTTAGAGGTTGAACATGAAGACAGTAGGAAGTTTGGGATGATGTTGTCCTCTTCTTCCTGAGTATATCGGTTGCTGATATGTGGCATCTCTTTAGCTGTGTAATGATAACTTTGTGGTCCTGTGGTGTTCTTTGCTCTTCTCTGCCTGCTCATTCTGCAGAGACAGCTAGGCCAAATGGGCTATTTTAGCTCTGTTGATGCCTTTGGTTCACTGTTCAGTAAGTGGTTGACTGCGATTTCTCAATTTTTGCCTCCCGTACTTGAGATTTCCAAGTGGTCTCCCATCCAAGTGGCAGGACTTAGCTTCCAGGATCAGATGACGTTATGTACAATCTAACTGAGCTATTCCTGTCCTAAGCATGGTATCTTTTACCATGGGGCACTGGGGTCTGTGCCTTATTACTCCACAAAGGCCAAAGCAAGCACCTGGTTTATGTTTCAGTGTTGCTCTGAGGTTTGGCAATATTTCAGCATTTGTGTTACTTTTAGTGCTGGTTTATCATATTGGCAGGAAATACAGATAGGTGGTTATCTGCAAAGTTGCAAAAATACTGCCATTCTTCAGAACAAAAGTTGATATTAATGTTCATTTACAAAGCTTGCCTTTGGGAAACTTGGACATGCTCTGCTGACATGCAGTGTGGAAGCTTGAGTGGCAGTTACTTCATAGTGAAGACTGAAACTGGGCAAAAGATGGTTATCAGTACTATTGCTACTTACCAGCATTCTGTTTGAGTTCTATCTCATTGTAAAGGCTATTGTTTTGCTATTGGAAAGTTTGAGAACTCTGTACAAGGAGACTTATCTGCTTTTTACGGGTTACTGGTTTAAAACATGGGTAAACATATAAACAAAAATATTCAAAAGTATCTCCTATTTCTCATAGTCTGCTATTGTGAGACATCCAAACTTGAGACAAGCATTTCTGGACTGATTTTAACGCACGGTGTTCAGCTTATCTGGAACCATGCTTGTAGTTTCAGGCCTCAGGAATGCATTGGTAGGGCCACTGTTGAAAATGTCAGGACAGATTGAGTCTAGTCTCTGCAGAGGATGAAATTAAAAAGTGGGGAACAAAGCGCCGAATGCACAGACAAACCAACAAGCAGACCCCAGCCACGTTCAGGAAAATAGTTACACTTAGCAAAGGGCTGTATGGTGTTCCCACAAGAGCAGGCTTGAGCATTGAAAAGCACTGTGTGAAAGATGTCTCTTCCTCATAGCACGGAAAAGAAGATACTCTAAAAGAACTTTATTGCCTGTTTGTTTATTACGTAATTTGTAACTGGGTCCATAACAGAATTGCCATTAGGTTAACAAGTTCAGTACACACTGAAATAGAAGAAGAAACAAAGCAACATTCAAAAGTCACATTAATCTGACAACAGCAGCAGAATCTTAATGGACCCCTTCGGAGTCCCTCTGTAGAAAGTTAGGCTGTTTCAAGCCCTTTGTCTTTACCTCCTTTATGCATTATGTGCTGGTTTTATCCTAATAACTTGTTAATGTAGTTGGGAACATACTGCTTTTTTCATAAGTGACAAATAGCTTTAAAATGAAAATTGATTTTCTGAATAGAATAATTTAGCATTGATCACTAGCTTGTAGTTTGCTCAGTATGTTATATGTTCTGGCAGAAATATGATGGATTCTGTTTGTAAATTTTGTAGTCTGATGTTCAGCAGAATAATTAAGAGATGAAGTCATGGATCTTAAAGCTCTTTGTCATCTGTGTAGTTGAAATATAATTTATATTTACTTTTTTGCAGCACTGCGCTGTGGCGGCTGTGCATCCCAAGCGGAAGCAAGTTACAGAACTATTGCTCAGGAAAGGAGCAAACGTTAATGAGAAAAACAAAGAGTAGGTTTCTGAAATTTTTTAATTTTCCAAAGGACTGTGTCATACTAGGAGTGTAAAACTAATATCTTCCTTTTTTTATTTTTTTTTCTGTCTAGTTTCATGACACCTTTGCATGTTGCGGCTGAAAAAGCTCATAATGATGTCATGGAAGTTCTGCATAAACATGGAGCAAAGGTAAATATACTTAAATATATTTTATTTAAGGCAAAAGGCAAGAAGAAGGGTTATATTGGTTAAATACAGTGTTACTTTTTATGATAGTTGTTGCTTTTTCTTCTGCATGCCTTGTGCTTCTTGTGTTAACCTTGAAGTGTGTTTATCTTAAATCAGTACAGGATGTTCAGGAATCCCATTTGAAAATTAGGTCTTCTCTCTGGGTAACTGAATACAGGCTTTAGGAGTCTAGCTTACTCGTTTTTAATGAATCTTGCTACTCGTTTCTAATAAATGTGGTCATCTAGGTGCCTCTTGTTGCTTTATCTTGTTGGCTTGAAAATATCCGATGTCTGAGTTTGCTGACACTGAGTTTAGTAGTCTAATGCTGGGCATCCCTTAGCCCTTGCTTTCTTCTTATTCTCTTGGTCAGATTGTTTTGCCATGCCCTTTAGCCATTGATAGCTGCTGACCAAACTAATTTGTGAGCCTATGGTGAAGCTTGCTTAGAAACACGTGGTTCAGCAAGTTACCAGTTAAAGGCAGAGGAAAGTATAACTTAGTTTATTTAGGATGTTTTTTAAGCATCTTTCAGAAGTATTTCAGAATGATCTTTCTCTGAGTTTTAGCAGCAAACTTGACATTCATGGTAATGGTATACTTAGCTGCTTAATTTTCTCAGAAACTCTTCTTGATGGGTACCTTCTTTGCATTGGTTAAAATATAAATGATCTCCGTACTTTTGCTTTTAAGGGGGCTCACATTACTCTCTTTGACTCTTCATCGTCATTCGGGTAGCTAGAAATGAAGAAATATAACTGTAATAACAATCTAGTGTGTCACTCTTGACATGCTAGAAGGTGCGAGCAATGTAATTGTATGCATAGTTAATACTAAGTCTTTTTATTTTGAAACAATGAATTGTAATTTATAAGCCTGTATGCGAGCTCATTGCCAGATTTCAGTAGCTGATTCACTTCCATAGTACTTTAATTGCTTCATAAAATAGCTACGTAACAATACCATGACAGAGTTTATCGCGTTTGAGAATCCTGATGCAGTGGTAACATACCAAGATCTCCCCCGTGGAGGGAAGATGGGGCCAGAGGTCTCAGTCATAGTCATTAAAACCATTCATTATAATTTTCCCAGATTCACTCTTAGTAGCATACCTATGCACTGAGTGTGAAAAAATTTCATCTTGCCATAGGAATAGGTACTTCATGGCTTATGGATCTGATTTTGCACATGAATTCAGTACTGATATTACTTGGATAGGCAATGAACTGGACATGCTGGGATTTCAAGTGTATTGATACCTAAGTACTACCTGCTTTGAAATACAAGGAGTTTCTGTGTGCTGAGAGATTTTGGAAAGCCTGCTACTATAATGTAGGTATTTAAATTAGTGCTCCCTTGAAAATCTAGCTCTGTGTAGCCACGTTAGGAGCAAGCTCAAAGACGTCATCCTTTCTGGAATGGCCCAATTTTATTGTTTGCATCAGTAGCACATTCTGACGATAGCTTGTAATTCTTTTATGTCCTGAAGCAGGGGTTCCTAAATCATGATCCATGAGTCATTTGTGGACTGAGTGATGATGGTGAGTGGCCCACAGTTATCTACAGAACTACGCTGAGTGGTGTGTTCCATTGTTTTTTGAGTTGACAATATGAAAATTGAGGTACATGGTGGTCATTAAAACTCATTCTTTGTTCATATCCTGGTATATGCTTGCTATGTTATTCTGAGGATAGCCATTCACATTTATGATCAGCAAAGCACTTAACTGCATGGCAGGAGACCACTCATAGTTAAAATTAAGCATTTATTTCCATACTGCAATGGATCAGGTCCCTCTTTCTCGGTGTCCAAAGTTCCTTAGCTGTAAAACAGTACATAATGCAATCACGGTTTGTTCATCAGAGGTAGGTCATTAAGGCTTATGAAGCACTTTGAAGTTCCCAGATGGGATATGCTCTAGAGTATTAATTAGTTAACTAGGCATATTTAATCACTCTAAAATGTTTGTCTTCCTTGTATGTTATCATTTGACCTCTTGCTCATGCTTTGACTGTAGGCATTTAGTTCATCAGACACTCTTAACATTGATATTTCTTTGTTTCTGATGGTTGGGACATGGCAGCTTTAATCCCTGAAGCATGATACAGGTTTTTGATTTTTTTTTTTTGTTGTTGTTGTGTTTGTGGAAGCTTTTTCTTCCTGTTTACTTTTTTTGTGCCTTGAATTTTAGTTACTTCATAAGATGTAGTCAGATGTACTAAGCTCTTTCATCCTGTCTAGTCGTATTTTTTTACAAGAGAGGGTTCTCACAAGCTGGTGAATCTAGTCCCCCTGCAATAGCAGCCTCACAGTAAATATCCATTTGTTCTTTGAACAGCACTATTCTGTAGTTTACATACCTCTTTTCCATTTTGATGCTTCCTTTGCTGAGATATTTGCAGTGAATGAACTGATTCTTCTTAGCCTTAGCTAAAAGCCTCAAACACAGTCTTCCCTCATAAGGGAACATTGCCATAATCATCCTTATAACCCTTCTCCTTACTAGCACCAGAGGAAATGTTGGAGCTCAAGCAACGAGAATGGAATTCATTCCCCCACTGCCTTGCATGATGGCACTTCCATATTTCTAATGTAAATGCTGGACTAATGCATACTGCGATCATGTTTGCCTTTTTAATAGACATGACACAGTACTCAGACCCTTCCTGTAGTCTTGTAGTACACAGAGAATCTTGATTTTTTTCCTTGCTAATTTTTCATATTCATGCCCTTCAGCATTCTCCTGAGCCAAGATCATTAATGAAAATATTAAAACAAAATTATCCCACAACCAATCACTGAGCAGCCCTCCCCCTTTCAGTATGTTCAGTTCCCATGTGATCCCATATCAAATGCTTACTGAAGTGTGGATGGGTGAAGCCTACCGAATTTTCTTTACTTTGCAACCATTTCTTCCATCAAAGGAAAGGTACTGTATTAGTCAGCTTTAATCTACCTTTTGGAAACCAGTACTGATGATAGAGAGAGTAACAATTTGAAAAGTATGAGTAACTGGGGCTTCAAAGAAAGTGGAACTTTCTTCTTCTGAAATACAGTGCCAAAAGGCAGACAGCTGATCCACAAAAAAAACATCCGTAGTGCATTTAGGAAACAGTCTTGTAAAGTTTTGCAGATTGAAAATAATTTGTGATTATTTTAGCAATAGAGAAGAAACTGCTGTTTTCACGAGGAGCAGCTGTGATCTGTGTCAGGCAGCAAAAGTGAGATAATGTGAAATATGTATGTTTGGGAAATGGGCTTGAAGCATGGTAAAGACTCTTTAGGGAATTTGCTTGGGATGAATGAGAGATGGTTCATGGTCTTGGAACTGGATTTAATTATTCTTAATTTTGTCACTGTAAATTTGCTGTTTGAAGTATGTCAAACTGTAATAAGAAGTGAAGGACTGCTTGAATAACATGCGCTTGATCTAGACTTATTTTACAGAAATATTTCTAAGCACACTAGTATTGCCAAGAGTCAACCTACACCCACAAATTGCTTTGTGGACACAGACTAGATTTGTAATTTGAACTGTAAAGAAGTCCTTGGTACACATCACTTGCACATCAGCATGGTATGTCTAAGCAATGCCTGTTCCATGGTCAGTGAAAATATTTTCATTAGCTTGTTACTTGAGTTTGCAGAAGTTGACTGTCAACTGTACATCTAAAGCACAGGTGAGAAACCTTCGGGTTTCTTAGAAGTTTCTTCAAGAATGTTGATTATAAATGTCTGTGGTTTTAAATGCCATACCCAGTTTTTACTTGTTTGCCTGAATTGCAGTGTGAAACAGCATTTCACACCACTGCTTATTTGATGTTGAATATCCTCAAAGTACCTCATGAAAAATAAAAGCAGAGGATCTTTAAAGAATCCTCAAACATAAACTATTTTTTATTAGACCCATGAGTAAATCTTCAAGTGCCACGATTGTATCTTTGAAGACGGTCAAATCCTTTGTTTAAAAAAAAAAATTTGAAGGTGATGAACTAATAAAAAGTGGCTTTCATCCTATTTTGTTGTATTGTTAGATAGTTGGATACCTCTTATAACTAGCTCCTTGTCTGAATTTACAGATACATGGGAAATGTAATCTATTCAGAAAGACATGCGGCTTTCTAGCAGTGCAGAAGAAAAGGATTAAAGTTTTTTCTGAACTGCAATGATTGTTGGAAAGAAACACCTGCAAACATGCAAGTTCACTGGTATCTTGGGCAAGCGTGGAGATGTTATGAATGCTATTTGTTTAACTGTGTTATGTTTCTAAAGGATAATGTTGAAACTATTCTTCTGCAAGAGAAAATGAGCCTTTCTAAGGTCATGTTAGACAGATAGTGTCCCTGTTTATGATGGTAGCAGAAATGGCTTCATTCTGCTCTGCTAGAAGGACCTGGCTTTATGGATCTTTACATAATACAGTTATTTCTGTGCATTGGAGTAGCATGTTGCCAGTCTTTCATGATCATGGATTTGACAATGGTCACCATCTGTCTAGACCCTCACAACATACTTAAATGGTTTTGAATAACCTTGTTGTGTAATACATTTGCTTCCAACATTTCACATAGAGGTATGATTTTCTCAGGAAAGAATAAGCATCAAAAAATTAAATTTGCTTTCAGAAATGCAGCAGGTTCTGGATTGTGATGGTTAACAACATGAAGAGCTGTGTGATCTGTTGCGATTGTGTGGTTCAACTTTTCTCGCTGCTTAGACATCCAGACTTAGTGACATTAATCTTAAGCTTTTATGCAAAGGTACAACTATGGAACATATGGTTGGATCACTTAGGAGCTTTCAGAGTGAAACTAGACCTTTTTTCTTTTTTATTCTTTTGGTTTTTTTCTTCTAACAGAGCTTGAAATTGCCACCAGCCTCTCTTCACTCCTATCTTGTTTATTGTTAGTGATGCACAAAGACACAAGACATACTGCCAGTTGTCTTCAGAATAAATGCAGCAGGAGAGCGGTTAGAACACTTGCATTGTGCAGGGAAGGATACCCGGATACTGGAACGGCTGGCAGAGCGCAAGTTTCACGTGTGATTTTTAGAATGTACATCTTTTAGAAAGACCTCACAGAGAAAATTGCAGTGCTTGGAAGCTGTTGCATTTTGTGCTGCTGTAGTGTCAAGGAGTAGTAGGGTATTTAGGGCCTTTGATACGAAGAGAAAGCTGGTATGCTTATGATGTCTTGCAGAAAAAGTTTCCTGAACAGGTCCCAGCTGTTGAGCTGCCACAAGTGCCTGGCAGCCACGGGAGTTTTGCTGTAGCTGTGTACGCTGGCCCGAGACAGCAGCAGTGCAGGGAGGAGAAATCTCTTCAGTGTCTAATGATACACGACCATTTTGATTTCTCTATTGCATGTATCCAGGATGGGGAAGAGGAAATGAAAGGGATAAAAAGAAGGAACAGAAGGTATTCTGCAGTGGAAAATACTGTATAGGATGTTATCTTTCCATGAAAAGCCTTATTAAAAACACTTTTCATTTGATAACTGCATTCTGCTTTTATGTTGCAGTTTGAGCAGTGGAGTGACTGTTTTCATGCGAAAGGGGAAGAAACCAGATCCAGAACCAGTGTGCTGTGGAATAAAAGCTGTCAAATCTGTCATTTTTAACTCCTTGCAGAAAACTCATCTGTAAAGTAATTCAGAGCTCTGCAGCCTTCTAATTTCAGACTGCTTATAAAGGGGACCAGTTGAATATTTCTCATTTTTTTTATTAGTGCAGCTGGAACAATCTGCCTTCCCAGCACACAAATAAGGCAGTACGCCTTGGGTATTTTACATTTTGTCAAATAGAGTTTAAACTTTAGCTTTGAATTTGAAAGGGCATATGTTTTTAGACATAGTATTGGGCAGGCATATGTCTTACCAGGTTTGATTTTTATGAGAGTTTAATCTCAGTTTGTATTTCAATTTGTAATGCTCAAATTGATTTTCATTTGGAAATAAATCCTGTTGCCTTCAGCCTTAGTGCAGTACATTCCTGGATTGGTTTTAGACAAGTGCTGCGTGATTGGCGAGAGCAGATCTGCCTCAAAGCGAACAGATTCCCCACGAAATTGCCCTGCAAAGCCTAATTCTGTTCCCAAGGGAAAGAACAGCTTCATCTGGTGCATGCGTCCCTCTGTCAGCTGCAGCCCTCTTTGTCCCAGAACTAAGCAGGCATTTCTTCAAATGGCTGGCGTTCTTCTGCCACAAGAATTGATTGTTGGCAAAGATAATTATTTGGAGGTGAAAGGAGACCTGCATACGACATGTGAGACGATGGATCTGATGACACTACCAGTGTTCTTTTCAAATGAATATTAACATTTTTTCCAGGTACACCGTCAGTATTGAGTTGTGCAGTGCGAATGCCTTGCTACTGTTCTTCAGCAATTTGTTGAGTACAGGAATGTTTAACAAAGGAATTCAGTGTTACAGAAGACATTAATTATGATTCTATTTCTTGGGTCCTTATCAGTGGTGAAAGGTATCTGGTGTCCTGAAACAGATGAGGATCATCATCTGAACAAAATGATGGATTTAGGACACTCAGCATCTAGTTAATATTTATGATAGCAGTAAGTTTTTATTTAAAACAAAACTTTTAGGGAAATCCCATTAGAGTGGCATGAGCTGAGCACAGTTAGAAGAAAGCAGAACTGTTCTCCTGTACATCTTCCTGCAAGAGAGGTTTGTGATCTGAGAAATTCCTGCTTTACCAGATTGTAGAATTGTTCAGGGATATAGAAGAATTTCAGACAGTATCGAATCACACTCCACTTTATTTATGTTGTAGTTCTTTGTTCTTTCCTGTGGCTTGATATTGTTGTATTGCAGGTATTTTACTTAATTTTTTTACCCTGTCTGGTAGTAGATATCTTCTACATACTTACCCCTCTAATTAAATTTCATTTAGTTACAGAATATGCGTCTTACCCAAAATGTTTTTTCACTAGTTTTCACGGAAAGGTAGTAGGATTTGCAGGCGGCATTTTAGATGAGAAGTAACAAGCAAAACCTGTGTTCACTGCTACCACAAAGATTTTGAGAAGGTAAAAAGGTGGTTTTTTACAGTAACAGAGTCTATTATGCATGCCGTTCACAGCCTGCAATCCGTAGGCTTGGAAACAGATAACAGGTTCTGAGTTGCTTGCAGAGAATATAGAGTAGTTCTGTATTTCATAAAGTGGTAAAAAAGCTGTTGGACATTTGCATTTAAATTTGTCATGAATCGCTGCTAGGTACAAAGTATCTTCTTGAAAGGTTATTTTCATGAGGGTGTTTTTAAAGCTCTCTATTATTCTCTTCCTTTCTCTGATAGTGAACCCGTGGAGATGCTTCTAGTTATTTAGATACTCTGTTAGATCTTGACAGGCAGATAGGTTTCCATTATATCATACTCTTTGAAAGTGATACTCCATTTTGCCTGTTTATACAGTCTTGTATTGAGTAGAATTATATCCAGTTATACTCAACATTTCTGTAAAAGTACAAAAAGTGAGGAGGAAGTGGACTGTTTGTATCCAACTTCTTTTTTTCCTCACTCCTTCATAGAATTCCTAATCTGACATCTTTGTTTTGCTTTAATTCTTGGTAGTGAGTAATGTTGAGTTAATTCTGCTTCTGAGGATGACAGATGGTAATTTCCTTAAAGCTGGAAGATCTTTGAATTGTTTGGTTAATTGTTTACCTCTTTCGACTCTTCTGTGAGAGTTTTGCTTTTCCTGCACAAGGTTGATCTTCATCGAGTTTGTCAAAAGCTTGATCACCATTTTAAATATGGTTTTGGGGATCCTGTGTTGTCTGTTAGCCATGCAAACAAATAACCTGCGTTGTTAAAAAACAGGAGAGCATCTGCGGCAAGCTATCTTTACATTGGAGTGTTTACCTATTTTGTCATTTGGTTTTGTTTAGTTGCAATGCAGAGGGATTGATAGATAAATTTGTATGCTGGAAAATTCTTGTTATTGCTCTTCTTATTAAGGGCAGGGACACGTGCAGGCTTTTAATTATAACAATGTTTCATTTTGTATTGCTGCTGATTTTTCAGATGAATGCACTGGACACACTTGGTCAAACAGCGTTGCACAGGGCTGCGTTAGCAGGTCACTTGCAAACGTGTCGGCTTTTGCTGAATTACGGCTCTGATCCCTCCATCATCTCTTTACAAGGCTTCACAGCGGCACAGATGGGAAATGAAGCAGTGCAACAGATTCTAAGTGGTGGGTAAAAATAAAGGCTTGTGTATTTGAACTTCAGCTTCTCCCTTTACAGCTGTGGATCTTACTTCTTTTTCAATGCAAGAGACTTGCAGTAGTTTTGTCATCCCTCACTTCCGCCATCGTGTGCACACATCTATAGTATGTACTGTGCGATACTTTTCAGAAAAAAACACAACAAAACAAAAAAAGCCCTGCTCAATTCAGTGATTTTTTGCAAATCAGGAAGAAAATAAACATCTTGTGGATTTAGAGCATGCTGCTACACAGGGAGATTGTAGGACGGCAGATGTGGGGAGTTTGGGGTTTTTTTGGTAACAAGTTCTGAGACAACTGGAATATTGCTGAACGTATGAGAAACCTTTTTCTTCTCATCAGCCACCCTGTTACGTACTCCATGCTTTAGCAATCACAAGCAGAGTGCTACTAGCAGAAAAATACTGATGGTTGCTAAACCATTTGAACTTTTACTTCAAATCTCTTGCTTGTCCAGCAGAGAAAGATTTTATTGTGAAAGTGCTCTGGATACTGTTCAGATAACAGTTTGTTTATATCTTGCATTAAAAAGGTGAATAGATGTTTGAAGAGGGTGCCACTATTTTTCATGTAAGTGCTTGAGGGTTTGCATCCTCGTACCCATGTCACATTTAAATTTTTGCAAGTAGGGAGAAGAATAATTGCATCAGTAGCTACTACAGAGCAAGTAACTCACCTTACAGTGGGATATGCATGTAGTCAAAGAGGCAGATATCCAGATGGATGAGAAGACCAACGGTAGCTAGAAACTCCATTTCCTTCAGTGTTTTCAACAATGTTGCCTTAAAAGAGGCAAAAAAAAAAAAAAGAGGCATTTTACAGCAGTGCAAGGGAGGACTGTGCGAAGTATACCCACTCCTGAGACATAGCTGGTTACATACAGCTGGTTACACTGGTAGCATTACCTGTTTAAAATATGCATGTGACTGTATGTGTGTGTGTATGTATGTGTGTATTGAGAGAGAAGAATGTTAGCTATGAATCAGAAGAAAGTAAACTTATCCCCTGCTGTTAAAGAGAATAGGAGTTTGATTTTAAAAAAATAGTAAACTTGCAAGTATTCTGAAAACATTTACTTGATTTTGAATTAAAAACTCATTTTCACTGATTTACCTTTTCTAGGAAAACTAATTTCAGATGTCACACTGTACTGCTTTTCATTGGAGAGGTAGCAGCCTTTCTCTTACATCCCTGAAGGTGTTCAAGACTGAAAGATTCAAAAGCTGAAAAAATGTGTGTAGTGTAGGGTTGCTGACACTTTATGTCCTCTGTATTTCAAAGCTAGTAAATGAATGCTGAAATTATTTACCAAATATTACTGCATGTTCATTTTTGTAAGACTGGGTTAAAGAAATATTTTTTTTAAATGTTGGAGTTGTTTTGATAGAGATTGTTACCTGACTCTTGAGTTCACAACTTAAAATATTTTCCATGCAGTATTGGATATTTTTTTTTGCCTTAAACTTGGTTGCTGAGCTACTTCCCAACTGTAAGGTAACAACCATGAAAACAGCTTTCTGATGGCATAGTGGCCAGTGGATATCACTTTGCTCTAGCTCCTTGTGATTTTGGTTGCAACTGGTAAGAGTATGGCCATGTAATGTAAGAAAGCTCGTAAAGTGAGCTTGTTAATTTTTTCAAATGTTTATTAGAAAATGCTGCTAGTTTTGCTAGGAGTAGGATTTGTTTTGTTTCTTTGCTGAGTGCAGCCTTTTGGTACTCAAGTTCTAATCTAGTGGAATTGAAATTTCTCCTTCCTGTATTAATTAGATTGTGTTTCTGATTGATTTCCTTTTTTACGCTCACCAAAGTGAGGGTCTTGGCTATCTTGTGAAGACAAGGACAGGAGTCCACAGAAGAGATAAAGAATTGCTAAGGAGCGGAGCTTTGGATGCAGTATAGGACTTAGCCTCACCTATTCTCTCCCCATCTCAGGATGCTGAGGTGCTGGTGCTGTTGGGGAGAGCAAAGAAGGGCAAATAACTTCAGATGAAGTAGGTGTGAGCTGAAATCTTAACCCGCTCCAGCAACAGCAGTTATACATGCCATGCTCTGCCCACAGTCACTAACATTTGTGTCAAACCCCTGCTGCCATCCTTCTCTTGCAGCATGTGTTTGAATCACTTAGAATCATAGAATCATTTAGGTTGGAAAAGACTTTTAAGATCATCGAGTCCAACTGCTTGCTAGTGGAAATGCTCCAGAGGATCGAGGTAGACTCGAGGAAAGGAGCTGGCAGCTTTGGCTGTATTAAAGGTGCCACTATCCCTCTTCCCTGAGCTTTCTCAGCCTTTCCTTCAACTGAGAGCATTTCTTCACCTAACAGTTGAGCTTGTAGGAGTTTTTTCTCACTTTCTCCTCCTCCTCCTCCTTTTCCTGCAGTGAGTGTGGAGGCAAGGAGGTAGCAAAAGGCCACAAAACATTGATCAAGAAGAGAAAATAGGGCTACGATAGGAAATACTACCTCAAAGTGAATAGATAAGTTGATGTCCTTCTGTAAGGATAGCTAATTAAGAAAACAAATAAGGCTTTCCACCCATTTCCCACTCCTGTGATATAGTCACAGATTACATTGCAAAGTCGGGAATTGACTGGATTCTGCAAAGACTCTGTTGGTCTGTAACAAGTACTTTCTCATAATGTCTCTGCAGTTTCCTCCTGGGACATAGTACCGATTCTCTACATTCAAAAAAGTCTTTTAAGTATTTTTGATGGAGTTGCATGCCCATCTAGAATGAGTTTAGCCTATTACAACACTCTGACTTTCTTACAGAGGATTGCAACCCCAAGTTTACCTTGCCCCATTTGTTTTGCACTAGGCAGTCATTTCTGTTGCTGATCAGGCAACGTGCTGCCAAAACTTCTATTCCATAAATCCTTGA
Source organism: Calonectris borealis (assembly GCF_964195595.1). Taxonomy (NCBI): domain Eukaryota; kingdom Metazoa; phylum Chordata; class Aves; order Procellariiformes; family Procellariidae; genus Calonectris; species Calonectris borealis. The sequence continues at coordinate 51,025,924 of NC_134315.1, forward strand.
GCTTGAGAGGAGTGGCTTCTGCAATAGAAAGCAGTTTCTATTAAAAATGAAGTGATCAAGATTGCCTTTTCAGCTTCTTTTTGAGCAACACTGAAGAGCTCTAGGGACAGCTAGTCCACTGCTCCTTTCCAGCCACTTCTTCCTCTTCCCTCAGTGCATGCTTGCTTTCTCACAGCCATATTTCTAATGAGAAGTGGGGGTAAAAAAGAGTTTTGAGGCCAAAACCTGTCATTGTCTTGCAGTCATTTAAAGAGGAAAAAAGATATCTCTCTAAAGATCTCCTTTTAATCACTGTGTCATTCTTCTGATTCTATTTTTAACCACCCTGTGTTTATAACAGACAGATCTCATTGTTGCTATGAAGTGCTGTACACAACGGGAGCGTCGTAAAACAAGCAGTCACCATGTGGCCAGGGCCATCTTAGAAATCCCATCCCCTCGTCACTGCTTCGTAGTATGAGACACATGACAAGTGCAGAGTGCAAAGGCTGTGATTCAGCTGCTGAATTGAGCACATTTAACCCTGGCTGTGCATTGGCATCTCATGCGGTTTGCTGAAATTGTTGAGAAAGGTGCTTTTGATCTTCAGCAAAACTTTGAATCTGTCCCAGTGAGCATGTAGATTTCTTAAATGCAGAAATGGTCATTTTTACCATATGTAGGGTTAGCAAAGCATTGAAATTCCATTTGGCTCAATAATGTCAGCTCCAGAGTCTAAATCTGACTGGTTTACGCTGAAACTAAGGTTCCTTATTCAGCTGTTTAGGCAATATGAACTTTGAACATCACAACTCCAGCTGCATTTTTACAAATGACAACAGACTTTTTTTTTTCTCCCCAGTTTGGAAAATATGTTGAGCAGAAGTTAATATAACTTAATGATCCTAAGTAATCCTAAAATATCTTTTTCCCTATGTAGAAAGTACACCTGTGCGCACATCTGATGTGGATTATCGGTTGTTAGAAGCATCCAAAGCTGGAGACTTGGAAACTGTGAAGGTGGGTTTGAACAATTCATGTTAATTTTCCACTTTGTATTGCTGTGCAAGGCTTGTGGAAGCCACAAGAGTTGTGGGTGTAGTGCCCGGTGGATGGTAAATCATAAAAAATGGGAAGGTAAATATTTTTTTTTCCTAGAAAGTAGTGCATTAAGATGTGCTGAGGTGTTTCTCTTGAGTTTTTGATTGTTCATTCTCCCAGTCCTTCACACAGTCATGTCTTCGATGGACTCAGATGCAATGTTGCAGATGTAGCTGTAATTTTTTGAATTCTGATCCTCAGAATCACAATTTAGTAGAAACAAGCCTCAGGTGCATGATTCAATCAGAAGGCAAGCAAACAAAAGTGTTAACAGGTAGCAGACTTCACATTTTAAGCCATCCTTAATTTGAAGGTGAAGGGTCAGGCCACGGAATCCCAGCATCACAGGGATCACATGATCTTGTCTTTCATACTTGTTCTGTGGGCAAAATAGCCTGCAGGTAGACTGTTTTGCATGCATTCTCACCTTGAACTTCAACATGACACATATTAATATTCAAACAACAGCAGTTTTGTGCACCAGCAGCTCCTTTGACTGCCAAGCTCAGTATTTCTAGATTTCTGAAGACAATGTAAGCTGGAAATGGTAATATATCTGGAGAAAGTTACATGGCCTTGAACCTGGTGCTTGGTGATTTAGAGGCTCACCCTTTCCAATACATTAGGAATGTCTTCATACTGCTTCCATCATTTAAGTCATTTGTTATAGTGTTATAGAAATACTTCCAGCCATAAATTTAGAGCAGCTGTTTTTTTAACTTTGCCTAAATGGAAAGAAATTTCCTGAAACCTAACTTCTAAAAATTTGTATATAATAATAAATAGATCAGATTTTGTGTTGGGGTGTTTGGGGGTGGTAGTTTGGGGATGGTAGTTTGGGGGTTTTTTGTTCATTTGTTTGACTGTTTTTTGTTTGGTTTGTGGGGCTTTTTATTTGCTTGTTTTAGTTCTGTACTAGATTTTGGTTTCTTCTTTTGTCTTTGCAGCAACTTTGCAGCCCTCAGAATGTGAATTGTAGAGATTTGGAAGGCCGTCATTCAACACCACTGCACTTTGCTGCAGGATATAACCGCGTATCAGTGGTGGAGTATCTGTTGCACCATGGGGCAGATGTGCATGCCAAAGATAAAGGGTACATTTCATTCCATTATATGCTCTGCTGTTTTGCATTAGTGTGAGACTTCTACCCTCCTCTGTTCATTTTGCTTCGGATCTCAGTAACCATCATGTTTTTCTCTTGCAAATTTTTTTTTCTTCTTGTTCTGTATTATTCCTGACATCACTGTAGGGAGATTTATAGACCATTAAGGCATACTTAGCTTTCTGGCAAAGCCATTGTCAATTGCTTATCTGGCACAGTAATGCATGATCCTTTTCTTTGCCCTTTTGCCCATTTTGGAGACTTTGTTGTGCTTAAAAGCAGCCTTTAAGTTATTTCAGGTGATCTAAAATTAGTTTTGAATTGCGTGGGGTAAATCTCTGGTTATCTCTGGTCATTTTTCTAGTTCTATTAGTTAGCTTTTATTAAGTTAGTTAGTTATTCAGTTAATATTCAGTTAAATGATATGAACCATTTACAGTTTTTGCATTATTTGCAAAGCAATCATGTAGAATAGCATGATTATGTTTGATCTTTCGCTGCAATATATTGGTTCAGGGTGGGGGATAATTCATTTCCAATGCTAAAACATTTCCAATACTGAATTTTCAGGCTCTTCCTGAAAGAAATGTTTGGGTATCTTTCTGTATCTATCAGGTTTGCAGTGCTTACTAATAACTATACTTCAAACCCATTGTATAGTGTTATACCTTTTCTGAAATTTACACTCAAATATCCAAAGTCAGAACATCAGTGATTCTTGCAATTTAGTTTTTGGCTGTTGTTAACAGCATTGAAGTTACTTCCTTGTGGAAGTAGTAACATTGGTGTTTGCTAAGTATTTAAAAGTCTCGTGGATGAGAACTGAAGGAGGATAATGAAGTTTTAATTGATGTTTTAATAGCAGGGAAATAAAGCCATGAAAACTGGAAAGACTGAAAGATACCAATAATGTCTGGTGGAGGTGGGAGTTTTATCTACTGGAACTTTGTATGATTGCATATTGGATTTTATTTTCTGTCTATTAATACTTTCTTTTTGATTAGTGGCTTAGTACCCCTGCACAATGCCTGTTCTTATGGACACTACGAAGTGGCTGAACTCTTAGTGAGGCACGGTGCTTCTGTCAATGTGGCAGATCTGTGGAAATTCACTCCTTTACATGAAGCAGCAGCAAAAGGAAAATATGAAATCTGCAAGCTGCTTTTAAAAGTATGTGCTGGAGTTCTCAGATGTGTCTTTAAATGTGTATATGTTTATTTTTGCTGAAGTTTAATTAGTTAATACAAAGTTAATTGCATTCAGTGAGTTCTTTATGGTGTCTTTGAATCTATTTTTATCTTACAAATGTCAGATGGTTTCTTGTGTAATGTCAGTTCACTTACAAAGAATCATCAGTACAGTTACTTTTTCCAGTACGTATTAGCCAAGTAGGACAAGACTCTCAAACTGGAAAAAGCAGCTGAATTTGTGTAAAAATACAAAAACCCCACCTTATCCTATTCATACCTTTCTGGAACAGTTACTGCAGTTAAGTAAACCTTTGTAAATACTTATGCAAGAGTGTGTTACAGAGCAGTAACTGAAGGTGGGTCCTAAATGGTGTCTGGCATGTGAGAAATTTAAAACTGTTATGTTAATGTATAATTTATCAAGCTCCTGGAAGAAATGCGTACTAATATATGTGGAATAAATATTCATTACAATTAGTGGAAGAACCTGTAAAAAGCATGAGGTAGTGCCAACATGTTTCCAGTGAGAAACACGAGTTTGAGAGACTGCCGTGGGAGGGTAAAAGAGGGTGCTACAGTAGAATTTCTTGCCAATCCTATTTCCTCTTTTTAGCCTTGCCTACTTCATGTCCCTCTGAAGCACAGCATTTAAAATAGGAGTAAGTCACAGTATGGATAGTCTTAAAATGGTGAGGCTCTTCCCCTTCCATTTCTCTTTTTATTTGCTGCTGCGAAGCCCTGCTATTTCCCTCCTATCTATTAATTACTTCACTTGATTACCAAAAAAGTATTCAGAGGAGGTAGCACATCAGTTTGAAACACATCTGCAGTAGAAACCAGAAGATATTCAGATATGTCTGTGGAGTAGGCACGATGATGGCCCTGGTAGTAACACCTGGATACAGATGTTAACTCAAGCTGTAGGAGCACTCATAGTCTCTCAAGCACAGTGTTACTTTATAGACACTGGAGGTCTGTGGAGTTTTCTGATCATTCCACTGGGAATGTGGCCATTTTTTGTGTTCAAAGGATCCTGAATGGATGTACGACAGGAAATAGAAAAGTGCTGAAATCTTTCTTTTTGAAATCACTCTTGCACAAGAGCTAAATATGCCCTTAAGGTGACATAGTTTTGTAAAGGCTCTGAGTGTCCGTGGATGCTCATGCTGCAGTTTGCTCAGGGCTTCTCCTGTTGTGTCTCTTATGCCAGCTGGCAGTGCTGTCAGTTCTGCTGAGCCATGGATGTTGAGCTTGACTCTTCCTGACCTGCGCTCTTTCTGTCCTGGTCTGCTTGAAGAAGGAAAAAAAATGTACAGGCATTTTGGAGAGACTTTCTTTTTTCATCACCTTTCTTTAAAATTACCACCTTCATTTGTTTCTATGCCTTTCCAAGGGGTGTCAGAAGACACTGCCTCTTCATTTAGATACTTATTTTGGAGAGTATTTGAATAGTTCCAGTTTTGATGAGTTTTAAATTAAGGGATTTAAGGTCATATCTTGTAGAAGTCATTGCTGTTTAAAAGGTTTTGTGCAAAGAATGCTCTCTTCCCAAAAGCACCACAGATGTGGAACTGGTTCCGTGTAATCAATACTCTGTCCCTTTCTGTCCCTTGCTGTTTACCCTCTACACCCTGAGCATTGCTGTACTGCTTCCAAATACAAGGCAGTTAATTCCTCCTGCTCTCCCCAGCCCCAGCTCATTCCCTGTGGCTCACACTAACATAGCTTTGCCAGCATCTCCAGTGAGAAATGGCAGGGTAGACTGGCTGGCAGGGCTTGGACCCCTGTGTTTGATTATTCTGAAGGGGCCAGCCAGAGAACTATAGTGCCAGCAGCTGCCTCTGCCTTATCTATCTCTGTTTTTCCCTACTGCTGCTGAGAACGAACAGGGAAGGAGCTGTCCTCCCAAAAAATTATATGTGGACATGAGTCACACCATATGCTGTGTGTAGATATATGTTCCCCTCCTCGTCCCGTGCTCCAGTACTGTGGTCTTATTACTGGCTGATCTGCATGTTTTACCAGCACAGACATACTCCAGCAGTCATCCAAATCCACTTTCCCACCAAAATGTTTTCTTCGCTGCTTTCCAGGACCTGTAAACTGCTTACGATGGTGCTGTTATCTATTGGAAAGTGCAGAAATAAGTATTTTTCTAGTTCCCTTCTGAAACAAGTACCTTTCCATAGCAGGGTGACGTTTAGTGAAACTCGGGGCCTGGCTTCACTAGCTCAGAAAGGTGTGCTGAGGAAACACCTCTGTCAGCCAGTTTGCAGGAGAAGGGAAGGATTGGCTGGCAAGGTATTTGCAGTTGGCTTTTCTTTAGCACCTGCTGTGACAGTAGACTATAGCTATATGCAGGACATGCTCCTGAACCTACTTCAGCTGCAAATAGAGCAGTGGCAGCTTTCGCAGAGGGCTGCCATTCTTGCCTGTGGAGTTGAGATTCACACAGCTGTGTTGCAGACTAGTGCTTTAGGCCTCAGCCGCCTGGATTTATTCTCATGTGCCTCCTAATCTATACAGTTGTTACTTCATGATGGCAGGTCAGCAAAATCTCCTGCCTCTTATCGTGTGCCACAAAATAGTGACACACTTACGTGCACTGCTCTGCTCATGGTTGTGACAGTAGCATTCCACTTTGCTCATTGCAGCATGGAGCTGATCCAACCAAAAAGAATCGAGATGGGAACACTCCTCTAGATTTGGTGAAAGAAGGAGACACAGATATCCAGGACTTACTGCGAGGAGACGCTGCCTTGCTAGATGCTGCCAAGAAGGGATGTCTGGCACGAGTGCAGAAGCTATGTACTCAAGAAAATATCAATTGCAGAGACACCCAGGGAAGAAATTCAACACCGCTACATCTTGCAGGTGGGTGACTCATCAGGTTTTGAAGGCTTGTATATTTATGATAAGGCGACAGAAGGTAATCACCAAAACCAGGATTGGTATAGTAAGAGTTTCACAGAGGATTGTCCTGTACAGAGAGTTGTTAACTATGGCAACTGTATTTCAGGAGGAGCTTTTGGAGTCAAAAAATGCTTTAGCTTTTCTGTCCAATAATTTTTCTTTAGTTTAGCCCTCCTAATACCAGATTTCTTTTCCTGTGCCTTTTCTACAGCTGGTTACAACAATTTGGAAGTAGCTGAATACCTTCTTGAGCATGGTGCTGATGTTAATGCCCAGGACAAAGGAGGATTAATCCCCCTACACAATGCAGCATCTTATGGGGTAGGTACAGGCATTCTTGCCATGAGTAGACCAACAAGAAACTCCTTAGAGGCCTATCCAAAGCCCATTATTTTGTAGCTGTCTTGCTGTGAACATAGTTTAGGTTTTGATGGCATGAAATATTTGTTGGGCTAAGTTGCTGTTGTGAGTCCTGTTTGCAGTCCTAGAGATCTAAATAGGACATAGATTCAGGTGTGCTGTAGCAGTTAAAGGCTGCGGTTTGGAAAGATCACTAGAACATAGCTTTTATGCAGGCAAGCAGATGCACAGCATTGAATAGTGCTAAATTTGGGGTGACTGTTGAAACAGAAAAGACTTGAAATTGTCGCTGAAAGACTTGGATGGAAGGAAGAGATTGTGTCTAGGTAATGACACGGAAGTGGCGGTCTGTTACAGCTGGTCTCTGGTGGGGAGCTATTGCTAAAGCTGAAGTGTTGAAGGGCTACTGAGTTTGCAGCATGGGTGTCCTCCTGGGCAAGCTGTCTACTGCAGTAGGGGTGCAATGGCTGATTCAAACCATTTTGGATGAGGCAGGCCCTCCTTCCTCCATATAGGAGGAAGCATCTCTGTGCATACCATTTGCACAGATGCCCCATAGATTGCTTATAAGCAGCTGTTAGTTGTGGATGAGGTGAGAAAGAAATCTCTTGCAAATAATTGTACAGAGACAGTGCTTGAGAAGCTCCTAGCAGTGTACTTACGGTCAGAGGACATGAAGCTGAAGAAGCAGTGGTTTTGATGGTCTCATGATATGTTTTGACTGTTACTACCCGGCCCTGTCACAAGAAGAGCAAAATCTGGGAGAGATGATCGTAATAGAACCACGATTACTTACATTTGGGAGCCAAATGAAATAAAAAGTACAGTGTTCACCTTGTTTTTAAGGAGAGCACATCAATGATACTCAGCCTGCATCATTTGCATTGGTTCTTTGTGTCAGTCTGGGATCCCAGTGTCGTAAAGAGCAAAAAGCTTCAAATCCTGCTGAAGGTTTAGAAATGCAACACAGAATTCTTTTATGATACTGGGTCCTAATACCAAGCAATATTGTTCATCAGCATCTGCCATGAGCATTAAATTCCCAGGACGTTGCTTAGATCTAGAGATATATTCTGTTGCAAAGATTGTGTTCTTTCTTTTCAAGCACAGGAAACCAAAACACACATTTTACGTGAAGGCAAAACATTCCTTACTGGCACAGGGAAATGTTAGAGATTGGTTCAAGTTGATTATCACTTCTAAAAGTCATAATGCCAATCTAATCTGGTTGCCTTTCTTTCTCTAGGAAAAGTTAACAAGGCAGTGTTTGGTGCTTTTCCATCAGCTTATTTAGTTAAGAGTTGCTGTATACCTTTCCTGCGGTGGCCCACCCTTCTCCCTGAGCTGTCATCAGCCCATTCAGATGGGAGGTAGAGAGGAGATGAGTACTGGTTTCACAAGTTTATAGCTGACAGGTTTCACAGGCTCAGCTTTTTTCTCACAAAGTATCTTCAGTTCTCCCACCCAGCACTTCATGCTGGGTGTCCCTCAGTAGGGCTTCTTGTGGCAGAAAAGTCACAGGAACAGCAATTGCTTTAAAAGTTTGGCAGAGAGGACAAATAAGGTCGGCAGTCTTTTCAAACCACGCTTATTCAGAGAGGAAGCCCTTTTACAAGAGCTGCTGAGAGTCACTTAATTGCCATTGAGAGGAAAAATGAAATCCATTGGCAAGTCTTTGCGCTTCTGATTACAGTTTTGGTGTTTCACGCTCCTGCCTACTCATTTTGACTACCTGCTTTTTTATTTCTTAGCTGTATTGCACAAGTAATTTTACTGGTTAGAGGCAGCCAAAAATTTTATTTGCCAGTTTTCTGTTCTCTTATTTTAACTTGGGAGATTTCAAGGATGGGATATTGATGGAAGCGTGGGGTTATAAGATCATTACTTTTATAGCCCATGTAAAACAGTTGTCCCTTATGACATTCATAATGCATTTTATCTATTACAGTTCTCTCATAAAATATGATTGGAGAAAGAACAAATTTGTGCTGCCACAGATGGGTTCAAAGTCTTGCAAGAAATTGCAAGAAAGAAAGAAAGTACGACAAAGACTTCTGTGTTACAGACGTTTAAGTGGTGGCTCAGCAGTACAACACATTGATCTTTAGAGCTTCTAATATCGTATCTCAAATGTTGCAGCCCTGTAAATTTGTGTTGCCATTTCAAATTTGTCTACAAATATTTTGACAGTTAGCTCTTATCAGTTTTATGCTAGATCAAGTATCATAGCTGCTCCTGCAGCTGACACAAACTTCATGCTATGTACTTGGGGTGATTTGGCAGAAATAGAATTCGGTGCCTGATCCCAATTATACATGTGCCGGTGGATGATCTGGTGGTGCACAGATAATATGACCATGGAGCTGCAGCATAAAGTGGTACCTGAAGAGGTGCACTGCTACGTAGACAAGAGGCGGAGAAGTGAGTTAAAGGAAAGAAATTACAGGGGTCTCTAAGCACCGTTACCTCCAGCACGAAAAAGGAAATACGTATTTTACCAGTGTTATGTTGATTAAGATGATGTTGTGTTTTCCAGCATGTGGATATAGCAGCGCTGTTGATCAAATACAATACATGCGTAAATGCAACAGATAAATGGGCGTTCACACCATTGCACGAAGCTGCACAAAAAGGAAGGACGCAGCTCTGTGCTCTGCTGTTAGCTCATGGAGCGGATCCAACCATGAAGAATCAAGAGGGTCAGACACCACTAGACCTGGCAACAGTAAGTTCGTGTTAGCATACGAGCCACAGGCTGCTCTGGAGGATTTGCTCTGCATATTAAATGGCTTTCTATGGCTCCATGGCATCAGTGGTCCTCAGCTTTCACTGTGCTGAGGCAGAGGGACATGAGCATCTCCAGGGTGTCTGTTTGTGACTTTTTCCCTGTGGGTCCAAGCTTTTTCCTTTGGCTGAGTTCTTAACGTGGCTTGTGATTTAAGGTTTGCTTCTGCTTAAAGATTCACTCCTGGGATCAGTCTCCTCATTGCCAGAAATAAACCTCTCTGAATTGTCCCAGATGATGGTCAATCTGTGTACTGTTGGTGATTATTTCTTTGAACCTAGCAGGAAAATCAGATGGGCCTTTATAGGAATTGGATCATTTAGAGGATGATTATACTTGGTGCCTGCATATTACCTCAGTTCTTTTTTGTCTAACTCCAAAACAACATTCTGAGATTTGCAGGTAGCTATCAAACTTTTTATAAGGCATCTGGAAACTTTCTTGTGAGTGGTGGCAGTGGCAGCTGGTTAAAAAGCCTAATAAGGTTACATGAACATGTATGTCCCAGATTAACCAGTCTTGGTGGAATAGATAATGCAACCAAATTGGATGCTGCGTCTGCTTATAGTGTGAGTATCTTTTAAGGCCATTGATTGATTTATGGGGAGTTCAAGAAATATCCTCCAGAATAATCTGAGCTGTAGAAAACTTGCTTTGTGATGGGAGGTATGAAAACTATTTGATTTCTCTGGGGGAAAATAAGGATGTCTGATTCATGTTCTACAAGCAAGGAGGAAATTCTTTAAGGTGAGGGTCCTGCTTAATTTAGTCAACAAAGGCTAAACCCAATTGTTAGCCCAAGTTCTTACTTCTCCTGTAGCTCCTGTCTTTTTTTTTTCCTATTATAACACTCTAAGATGTGATTATAGCAAAGGCGGTGGTAGTCTTTCCATTGAAACCTTGATCCAGTGCAAAATGCTTCACCAGAAGTTGAACCTGACAGAGAAATTACGAGGTGGCATTGCCTGGCCTAGGTTGTGAAAGATTTCAGATAAAGTTGCTGCATTGCTCTTACTGGCTTTTAACACCTATAAAGTCATTCTGCCAGAAAGGAAATTAGATGTATCTTCTTACATACCTTTAGAAATGGGGAGAACCCGATTCACCTATGTCTGAGCAGCAAATCAGAATGTTCTTGCAACCATGAATTCCTGTGTTACAAAAGTTGGCAGTTTTCTTTTTAATGGGGGAACAAAGCTATCAATTAAAACAAATTCAAAGAAAAATTATTTCCAGAGATCGGTGACTTGTGAAAATAGAACCTCATGTTGAATGTTCTTTCTGTTTTTCAGGCTGATGATATCCGAGCTTTGCTGATAGATGCGATGCCTCCGGAAGCTTTGCCTACATGTTTTAAGCCTCAAGCTACTGTTGTTAGTGCCTCCCTGATCTCACCAGCATCTACACCGTCCTGCCTCTCCGCTGCCAGCAGTATAGATAACCTCACTGGGCCACTGGCAGAACTGGCTGTAGGAGGGACATCAAATGCTGGTGATGGAGCAGCAGGAACTGAAAGGAAGGAAGGAGAAGGTGCATTTGCTGCTGGACAAGTTTACGTTGCCAGAAGTACAGTAGCTTAGTATCACAACAGGCCTTGCTTTATCTGAAAAGCATTTCTGACTAGCCAGAAAATATTGTACAGCTTGAACTCTTATCTGTGTTTTAAAGTGTCTGATGCTTTCTCTGCTAGGAGCATTGTTGGCTGTTCATCTATGTTTGCTATCAGTGATTAGGTCTGACTACAAAGGCAGATCTGATTAGGTGCCCAGATGTTCATTGTTGATTTTATACAGAAAATCCAATGAGAATTATTTTGATGAAGAAATTACGATTGTGATGGCTGGGGAATTTTGCTAAGGCTTTTTAAACCCTTTGATTAGTATCTGGAATGCATGCTTTATGTCAGCATCTAGGTGATTACATAGCAAAAATAAACCCATCCTTCCTTCCTTTTTCTTTGCAATGTGAGCCTTTATTTGCCACAGATTGTTTGTGCTTTTTAATAGTTGATTCTGAGGAGGAAACACTGATGAGCTTTGCACTGAGCTTTCACACAGTGGAAGTGGCTTGTTTATTATAGATGTAGACAAATTGATTGTAAATAGAATCAGAGTTTGGAATTTTGAGAGAATCAGTGGTATTGCTTGATTTTTTTTTTAAGTTTTTTTTTTTTTTTTTTTAAATTCGGGTGCATAGGTTATAATGACTTCTTTCTTCTCTTATAGTTTCTGGTCTTGACATGAACATTACCCAGTTCCTAAAAAGCCTGGGTCTTGAACACCTTCGGGACATCTTTGAGACAGAACAGGTAAGTGGCAAGCCTCATCTCTGTTTGTATGTTTAAAAGATAACTAATCTAATAAATTTCAGTGACATTTTCATTCTCTAATTGAAAAAGGGAAACAAAAAACCCAACTTCACATCTACAGAAGAACAAGTATGTCCAAGAAAACTGCAAATGAGTCGCCAGATACTTTATGGTGAAGTTGAGAAACCTGTGAAAATCTCTTTTCTTGTTTGATTCAGATATCCAGTCTTTCACTTTCTTACACATTTATGATGACTGCCAATTTGGCTTTTATTCTGAGATTTACATAGGACCTTGTGAACTTTGAACGTGATGGCTATAACAAAAGTCACTGCACTTATCCTTCAGCAGTCTTGATATTCAAACAAGCCTTTTGCCACTTGTAGCGCTGCATGTGATGCTTTGGTTAGATCTAGGAAACCATCCAGTTTGACTATAAACTGAAATAAAAATCTAGTTTACTGGGGCGTGGTCACACTAGAGAATGCAGAAACTACATTTCCAAATAGGTTACGACTATAGCATTAACTGGGTTTTGCAGGGCTAACAAGTTTCAAATGGAATTGAGAGATGGGGGGAAAAAACCTGCGGATTTATCAATAATTCACAATATATGAAAAGAATGCGACTAATGTAACAGTTTCTCAAACTTACGTTACTTTTTAGAGCAGAAGTACCTCTAATGTATTTGTAGACTCTTTTTATGTACGTTTTCTTAAATTTAACGTGTTACAGTTAAATAGATTATTTGTTCGCATGAGCAAGATGGACACAGCGGTGGAAGTGAAAGGTACAAGTGCAAGAGACTGGATTTGATGGCTGTTTTTTCCCAGGCCTCTGCTGCTAATCTTTTATGAGGGGTCAGGAAACAAATGTTTGAAATGTAATGTGTTGTTTACAGAAAAAGTTCCAACTGTTTCCATGAAATATTACAGGAGATATCTCCCCAAAGATAAAATGCCATATAATCTTTTTTCCCTTCTTATATATGAAGCATAAGTTCGTTTCTTTAATTTGGAACTGCTTCTATTAAGAAGCAAACCAACCTATATTCTACTCACGTTTCTTTTTTCTTATTTTTCACACCTTCCTGTTACCATGCTGGTTTTATTCCACTTTTGCTTCCTTAACTCCTAACCTGTTTTTAAGATCTTCCCCTGCTAAAGAGATTTAATAATGCAAATTGGATTCACTATATTCATTCATCATGTTGAAACTGTTTAGCTCCTCTTGTAAGTTTCTTTCTAGAGAAAACAAGCTCATCTTCCTTAAGCCTATTGTTTTAAGCTGCTTTTTCCAAGCACTGCAGTGCCTTCATGTGCACTTTTTCACCTTGGCTCTAGCCTCCTCCTGATGCTTCCTAATATCTGGGTTTCTTCTGTATTTTTTTAATGTTCCACTGCATGTGATGAATGTCTTCAGTGGCTTTTCCACAGCAATCCCAGTAGGGTTGTTTTCTGCTCAGTTGGACAAATGTTCAGTGTAGCTATTAATTCCTTGCTTGAGTTGCTTTCTTTTGAATTAATGATATTCACTTTGTAGCGGACAGAGTTCACACCTGCAAGTCCAGTTGTGCTAACAATACAGCTTCTTTTGAATCAAGTTGTATGGTTTCCCATTATTTGCTGAGCTTCCCGTTCTAGTTTAATGTGTAAATTTGGAAGTAGATTTTATATAATTATCTCCTCCAGATGAAATCTTATTCACAGAATCGCCTCAGTGCACAATTGCTTTATAGTAATAAAAATGTGTACTTTATTTAGCCTTTATCTCCTGTTCTTTAAAAAAATGTTCATTTGCATCGTGTTTTATTACCTTTCTGCTTCCACCAATAATCTCCGTGACCATGAAATTTAAAACCTTGTCAGGTGATTGTAGATGTATTCATATATTGCAACCAAATGAATAGTTGTATGTGTCCTCACAATGTTAATTATTTCCAAAAATAGTGGAATAGTTGAGCATGACTTAGCATAGCTGACCCACTGGTTTGATACACATATATCAAACCAACCTATATTCTACTCACGTTTCTTTTTTCTTATTATTTTTCACACCTGCCTGTGTGAAATATACACACAGTAATAGCACACACATAATAATGTTGATGTGAAACACACTTAACATTTAGTAGTAAGCGTATAGAATATTTATTTCTGTTTGTGTAGTGAAAATAATAAATTGCACATGAATGTGAAACCTTGAATGCTTTAAACATATTCCCAGATTTGTTCCAGCATTTCCATACATCCTCCTTCTACATAAGGAAAAATGTTTTTGAGAACCTCCTGTGAGAACGAGCTCTTGTTAATTGCTGTAAGAGAAGTAAAAGTTTTGCACAGCTTCAGGCTGTAGCAGCTGGGTATGGCCCTGTGACAGGGAGAGGCTTGCCAGAAGGTGGCAGCAATTAGAAGTGCAGCAAAACATAAAATATGTATACTCTTGGTTGCACCATGAATACATCCCATTTTCTGAACTGATGGGTCTTCAGCCTTGGGAATTGGGCCAGGTTTGGCAAGTGATTCTTGTGGTCTTTCACCTTTCCAGATAACGCTGGATGTGTTGGCAGACATGGGGCATGAGGAGCTTAAAGAAATTGGAATCAATGCATATGGACACCGCCACAAATTAATAAAAGGTGTGGAGAGACTTCTAGGAGGGCAGCAAGGTAAATATGACGCTTTTACTGGCTAGTCTGTGTGGTATACAACAAGCTCCCAGAAGTCACCTTCTGTAAATGTAGGCATTGTCACCAGGACTTGAAAGAATCAGGATGTCAGGAAAACGTACTTGCTCGCCGACCTGGTGGCTGGGTAGGTTGTGACAGATAAAGAATATATTGAGGAGATACAGGACCGAGTGGTCACTTGCCTTTCCAGAGAATGGACACCCCTGAGGCAGCTGTAGAGGCTGCGCCCATTTCCAGGGACTCTGTTTCACCCAGGCAGGAGCTTTTGGTTTGATTTGCCCTACATACCTACCCACAGGCCAGTTGTATCCAGAAGGGTAGACCTGATGGAGTTTTTTGCTGCCCCACACTTCTCAGATGCTTCTCTTGAAAGCAGGAACAATGCAGTGCAATTATGTCCCACATGCATTTTCCTTCTCTCTTTTAAAGCCTCTGCTGCTAACGAAAGCACTTTATCTTTTCAAGGTTATGTTTCTCTCTTGTGTTTATTTTGCATTTCCTGCTGTACTGAGATTATTTAAGAAGAATAATGATGGTGCTGGATACAAATAGAGCTGGTATTGTTTTCTCCTGTTGATTTTTACTCCTTTAATTCCTTCTCTTTGCAGGCACCAATCCTTATTTGACTTTCCACTGTGTGAGTCAGGGGACCATTCTCCTTGACCTTGCTCCTGATGATAAGGAGTATCAGTCCGTAGAAGAGGAGGTATTGCAAGTACCTTTCCTAATGCTCCAGTGGCAATGTATTTCTCTTTTCACTTATAACCCGTCAAAGCTAAATCGTGCAATGCATGTTGAAAGTGATAAAATATGCTTTGGTGTGTGGAATGCATAGATCTGACATGAAGTTTAGGGCTCTTCATTTGTCTTTTTATATGGAGCGATGATGGAAATTATTTTGCTATGTGCTAGCAGTTTTTTTTAATAAGTGGTATGTTTGCTCACTTAGTGTTATCCCAATTTTCCTTTGTTGTTGTTGTGTTTTGGATGTCGTCTCATAGCAAGGGTTTCTACAGCTTTCCTTAGATAGGTGGACCTGTGAAAATCAAAGGCTGTGAGTGAAGACCAAGGGTTCAAGGCCTTGCAAGTCCGCAAGCATTCTCTGTGCTCAGGCTGTTTCTGCATGTGAACCAGCTTGTTTTCTCTTGTCTCAGTGGCTTAGTTAATCTGTAACCCAGATAAACAGCTCTTGGATAATTGAGAACTGACTGTAACTTTGCCTCCCACACACACATGCTCTTTTATTTAAGTAAACCACAAGCAGATACCATTTTGAAAGAAAAATCATACAGAAGAAGAGACTTTCTGAAGAGTTGTGTTTGGAAGAAACTCCATTTTACTGTGCACTTGCTATTTGTGTAGTGTTCCTACACTGTAGCACAGAAGTGTTTGGAGTCTTTTTAAAAGTCTAGATGTTCAGGATGCTGCCAGCTTAGTCTGGAATATTTTTGATTAGTAACTCTGTAAACTGGAGTTTGTGCAGATCTTTTTTATAAACTTTCCTGACAGAAGGGGTCACTTGTCTGCCGTAGTAAATTAGACAAGTCAATTTATTTGAGCTGTTACTAAATGTTGCTGCTGTAGCTATAAATACCTCTGGAAAAGACACAGTGAAACCATTGAAATTCTCAGGGGCTGCTAATGACATAGGAAAATTTACAGTGCAAGCATTTTCCTATCACTAAGAAATATAAACTGTACTCATTAGAGACACATTTGTTATTACTTCAAAAGGATCTTTTTGTATATTCATTTTCCAAGACTGTTTTTTTTCTAATCTAAAGCAGGTTTTCTAGTTGTGTATAATTTTGATAGCAAGTGCCACTATTCTCCTTTTTCCTATGTAGATTTTTATTGCAAGATTGGATAATTGCATTATCCAACTTCTCTATTGTGCAACAGCATAGCATGTTGGGTGCCTGAGAAATAAGGGTGTGCCTCAGTTTAAATTTGAGATTTTTTTTTTTTGGACACCTTTTAATTAATTTTCAATCAAGATTGTCTGTTGTTGCCAGTGATGTACTGATATATTGCATGAATACTTTGCCTTGCTAGCAAGCTTTGTGTGCTGAACATTCAATTGTGTTCATTTATGTAGATGCAAAGTACAATCCGGGAGCATCGGGATGGTGGAAATGCTGGTGGGATCTTCAACAGGTACAATGTCATCAGGGTAAGTTTCAAAACCTCTTAATTCTATGTTGTAAAATAAGTTGGTACTTATGCAAGCAGGCAGAATTGGCTTAACGTATCACCCTTTTATATTTAAAGTTCTTTGTTGAAATAATATTCAGGAGCAGAGTTAAAGCAAGTGCTAAATGCTAAAATTAGACTGATCATGTGCACTGCGCATGGAATGAGAGAGAAGTGTCCACTTGTGCTCTTAAAGGAGTCTGAAGAACTGATATTGAAGACAGAGGTGGTGAAGAGCCTGACTTACGTTTCACAACCTGATTTAATTTCAGAGGTCTATAACTTCTGTATTTGACTTTGCAGCACAGATTTTTTTCTCGGTGTAGTCTTTTCTTGTCTTTTTTTAAAGGAGATTTTTGGGGAAGGGGAAAGGATAGGCATGACTTTTTATTAGAAGTTTCTATCTCCCTATGCTACTTTGGAACTTGACACCTCCTTCTTTGCCCCTGCCAACTAGAAAAATACCTTTTACAAACCCTGGTATATCAGGAGATGGAATGTTGTCTTTCTGAGGGAAAGTACACTTTCTGGTTCCTTTTTTGCGGGAGGAGGAAATAGAGGAAATCAGAGCAAAACTCAGTTCCTGAGCTCCAGCAAACCCCTGCTGTGTATCTGTTTGAAAAGTGAGCCTGTGCAGAGCCTTTGCAACTTGGCCCAGTAGATCATGTATCCTGAAGTAAACTCTGCTTCCATTCTACTCCCAGCCAAAGGTGAGGTCCTTTACAGAAATCACAGTGGTATTAGAGCATGTGGCTGGAACAATCTCTCAAGATAGATTAAACAGCACATCTCCTAATTTCTTTCCTCAGAAGTTGTTTCTTTTCATAATTCAACCTAAACCAGACAGCAAGCTTCAAAATGCTAGCTCAGATTGTTCAACAGAGCTCAAAGCAGAGAGGGAAGGAGTTTCAGAGAGTTCGTAGTTCTTGGTGGTATTACAAGCTCTGAGGGAAGAAGCCTGAAAGTCTTCCTTAAACCTGAGAACTTAGACCGCAATTTCACAGTAGTTTTAACTATCTGTGTGCTACTGACTTGTTTGAAAGACTTCAGCCTTGCCTGCAGAACAGCCATGGGGTTTCTTTATACCATTCATGTGTCTTACTCTCAGTTTCCCTGTCGAATTTATGCAGGCTCTGTGAAACTATATTCCGTTTCAATTCCAATTCAAGTATTTTTGAATCACTGCAGATTCAAAAGGTTGTGAACAAGAAGTTGCGGGAGAGATTCTGTCACAGACAGAAGGAGGTCTCAGAGGAGAACCATAATCATCACAATGAACGCATGTTGTTTCATGGTAAGGAAGTGATCTCTATTTGTATGTACTGGTATTTAACAAAAAAAAAAGCTTACAAGGACCCACAGGCAATGTTAATGTTGCTGTGTCACCATCCTGTACAGCAGCTGTATTTCTACACTAGAAATGCAAGGGTGTGGGGGTGGTGGAGTTAGACTGTGTGGTTACTGCAATCCAAAAAGCTACACTAGGTAAAAAATACTTTTTTTTTTAAAGGAAAAAAAAAGGTTTTTTGCTAAGACATATCTTAGTCATTTCCAGTAAAGCTTCTGGGAAGATGTTACATTGCTGTGAGAAAGACAGGGTATCTTCTAAAAGGGGAGAGCAGCACACAGTAAAGCGTTTTACCCTGGCACTTCAGGCAACCATCAGGGGAAGGAATCAAAACCAACCATGAGTTTCAGCAAGATGTTCTCTAGAAGCATCCAGAAGTGCCTACAAATGACAGTTGCCTGAGGGTCCTTCTGCCCTAGATCCTTTTATGATTCTGTGTAGGAAATTGGTTTTGGGTATGATTGTCCTGACATCTTGCCCCATCTTAACGAGTACTGACTGCTGGAGAAGGTGTGCATTGACAAGATAAATTGTGCTGAAATGTGAGTGGGGGGGAAAGCCATTTAATGAGATCTGAGAAATGAGTAAGAAATATGAGTCACACGTGGGATCTTGGTATATAACGATAAATCCCACACATCACTGCATCCTGCTGGGTATCGCCCCCTTCCAGCTGACTGAGCATGCTTTCTGGTGTTTAATGGTCTATTCGAGGCAGACAAGCTCCTCTTGATATAGAGTCCTATATTACTACAGAGCTTAACAAGTATGTATGATAACACATCATCTTGTGTCATTCTGTTCTAGGGTCTCCTTTTATTAATGCTATCATTCACAAAGGATTTGATGAAAGGCATGCATACATTGGAGGAATGTTTGGAGCTGGAATTTACTTTGCCGAGAACTCCTCAAAAAGCAACCAATATGTGTATGGAATAGGGGGAGGAACAGGCTGTCCCACACACAAAGACAGGTCCTGTTATATCTGCCACAGGTACGAGTCCAGCAGAGTTCCCTATATGTAATTCTGGCTGTCCTGGTTTTTACGATCCTGGCACAGGATGAACTGCAGGGAAAGAATAGACACTTGAGCTTGGTCATGGCAGGAAAAATGCAGTTTTCCATTTGTCAAGGCTGAACACAAAAGGATATAAATGCAGCGAGTCCCACAGAAAGGTCAAAAGTTACATCTAAGCATACAGTGAGTATAAATCAAAATGGATTGTGGCTCAGGAAAGAGGCTTGAAACAGCAAGTTTGAAAATGAAGAGTCAAGGGAAAATAGCAATTAAACTCCAGGCACTTTCAGAACAAAACTGCAGTGTGAAGTGGTGGTCAGCAGTACAGTGTTGTGCTATGGATCAGATAATTTTGGAGGTAGTGAACAGGACTTAATCACAGCTTTGTTTTGTACTGGAGGAGATCAATGTGCTTTTTGCACTTTGACACCTGTCCATACCCTGCTGGTAGGAACACAGAGCGTTTCAGCTTCTTTCAACAGCTTTATATAAAATGAACTAGAACAGGCCTCCATGTGAGGGCTAAACAAAGTGTGTGTTTTCCCTTCTACGTGTCAAGAAAGTGTTGGTTTTTTGTTGGTTTTTTTTTGTGACAGGTTTTATGCAGCCTTAGAACTGGTTTCTAAAAGTGTTTCTCCAAAAAGCCTTGAGAAATTAATTGTAACAAAATAAACTCAAAAGTCTGAAACCATTCTGGAAGCATACAACTCCTAGTAAGATATCTTAAAATTATGTTTTCTTTTTTCCTTTTAGACAAATGCTTTTCTGTAGAGTGACCCTTGGAAAATCCTTTCTTCAGTTCAGCACAATGAAAATGGCTCATGCCCCCCCAGGGCACCATTCTGTTATTGGCAGGCCAAGCGTGAATGGACTTGCATATGCTGAATATGTTATCTATAGAGGAGAACAGGTATGTAGGTTAGCAAGGACTTGGGTTTATTGAAGGGCAGAGGCTGGAGCTGGAGCGGGGTTGTGACTGGTTTCCATACCAGGTATGCTGTGATAACGTAGTTGATTAGATTTTTTTCATTTAAATGTGGAAATAAACAGCGAACTGTATCAAGCCAGCAAACGCTACTCCTATCCACTGAGCTGCTCTGATTTACACCATGCAGAATTGCCTAATTGCGCCTGTGCAGCACTGCTAAAGTCTATTAAGAGTTGTAGTTTCTCTCAGTAGGCACTGTTTCTCCCATTGCATTTTACTGGCGTTACTGCAGTAACAAGAACACGGCGTTTCTGGGGCTCTTGTATATACTGAGGATTCTGGGCTTTTTACCTGTAGATTCCCAGCAGTGACAGTGTCACTGTCTGCCAGAGACTACCCTTAAATGGCAGCTGAAGTAGCACAGCAATCTTCAGGAGCTGATTTTTAATCTGAATAACTCAGCTAGACCCTCACTCTAGAAAAGTGGCTTGCTTACTACTCTTACTTACTGCTCCAAGATTATATAATAAGTTCAGGTTGGAAGGAACCTTGGGGAGGTCACCTAGGCCAGCCTCTTGTCATGCTGAATTCAGACCAGATTGCTGAGGGCTTTCTTTGACCAGGCATGTCTTGAAGGCCTCCGAGAATGGTGTTTCACAGCCTCTTTCAGCAGCTTCTTCCTTTGTTTAATTATCCTCAGAGTAAAAAATATGTTCTTTGTATGCAATAGGAACCTCCACTGTCTTAATTAACCTCATTCTCCTGCTGCGCAGCTCAGAAAAGAGTCTGGCTCTGTTTTCTCAGTAGCCTTCCATACGTGATGGAAGATTGCTATGAGGTCCCACAGTGTCTTCCCTTTTCTGAACTGAACAAGCCCATCTCCCTCAGCTGCTGCTTGTTTATCCTGTGCTCTTTCCCCCTGACTATCTGGTCCTTTGCTGAACTTGGGCACCAGCTTGTTGGCATCTTTCTTTCATTGGAGGGCCCAAAAGTTGTATCAGTTGTCTAGATGTGGTGAAGTGAGTGCTGAATAAACGGCAATCATCACTACTCTCAGTTAACTGGCTACACTGCTGTTGATGTACCACAGGATGCCGGTAGCCCTTATTGCTGCCAGGACACACTGTTGATTCTGCTTTCGCTTGCTGTCACCCAAGGACCCCCAGCACGTTTTCAGCAGAGCTGCTTCCCATCCTGCAATATTACAAGGAATTCCTCCCAGGCGCATTTGCCCTTGCTGGATTTCATGAGGCTTCTGTTGGCCCAGTCTCCTGTCATCTCTCTAGGTTCCTCTGAATGGGGCCCTGCCCTCCAGCAACTTTAGCTTTGTTCTGGGACTGAACCTCCTACCAGCTGTCTTCAGAAAACGCTGGACAGATGACTGGGTTACATGCTTTGGGTGTGCCAAGTATTTTACTGCCAGTAGAGGCACTTGCAGGTCACATGGCAAGTCAGTGAGCATTTTAGGATCAGACTACATCGGTCATCTGAGATTTTTTAGTAACTTACAGGCACTGACGGATCTGTAGGATTAGCTAACAAGGAGAATAACTCTGATTGTGAATTCCTGTTGCGCACACAATTTCTGGCAATGTCTGCATGGAAGAAACATCTTTCTTTCTACTTAAAGGTATGAACTACATCGAGCAGTTGCCACTTAGTGCTAGCTAGGTTTGAAATACGCTTTTTCTTTTGCACTCTGCGAACGTAGAGCTGATCTTTCACTGTCCATCCTGGTCACTGTTTAGTGAAATCCAAAATGTGGACTTGCTTAGCAATTCTTTTTTTCTTGACTTACTTTCAGGCCTACCCAGAATATCTCATTACATACCAGATTGTGAAACCAGAAGCTCCCTCACAGACAGCAACAGCAGCAGAGCAAAAGACCTAGTAGCTACAGAGCAGTGAAGAAGGATGTGACTTCAATCTTGGACTGGATGGATATGTGTTTCAGAAAATCAGTATCATATAAAATTCTTAACAACCTGGAAATAAGCTGTATGTCTTTTTATAAAGCATTGGTGTCTTGATGAATACGATATGAGTAACTCTTGCATACTCAACTGCTACTGTTCCTTTTCAGGAAAGTTTACAAGGGACTGCCTTTTAATAACATATCTCAGGCTCCTAGTCTCTGCAGTTACCATGTGTAAAATAATTTTGTTTTGATCTAGACTTTGGGAACGTTATTGTGCAAATAGAATTCTTTCAGTGCCATCTCACATGTTAAACTTTCAGACACTACTATTCTAGTTATCTTATTTGCAGATAAATTGCATTAAGCCCATAATTTTCTTTTCAGCATACACCATTCATTTTATGTTTTCAAGAGATCCTAGTCAACTATTTATTTTCCTTTGTATTCTGAAGTTGAGCCGGAACCTTCTTAAAGATATTTTGCACAAAGTCAAGTTGACTAAAATCATTAACAATGCAATATGAATTTCACCTGAGAAGGGGCTAGGTCCAGTTCTTCAATATAGGGTTTTTTTGCACACCTCTGAGCAAACGATAATATGAGTGAGTGTAACTTTAGAGTGGAAACAAATAGTGTCAGTTCGCTGCTTTGTCTGTGTGAGTTTTCTGGAGGAAGCCTAGGAAGTGTTCGCAAAGGTAAAACCAGCTCTTGTGCTTGGAAGAACTTCATAAAGCAGGTCAATGCCCTCTGCTGGCACCTCTAAAAGAACATTTTATAAAGCTTCTATTAAGTACATGCAGTTTGTGAAATGTGCTCCAGTTACAGTGGCATATGATTTTGCTGGGAGATAGCAGGGGAAAAGTCAGAAGATTGCATACACGAGGGCATATCTAGTTCATGTCCCTCTATAATATGAGACCCAGTAAATGGGTTGCAAACTGGTAAGGGAGAGTGTATTATAGCAGTTTCATGTCACATCTTTGTGTGTGACATCACAGTTGAAGAGCTTAAGGGATTTACAAAAATAATAATTTTTTAAAATATCGATTTTACATTTTGATGAGAACAAACTTTTAAAACACAAGTTGGCAAGTGGATTTGTTTGCAGGTATACCAGAAAACAAAGCTAGGATTTATTCGTTCTAATCCCCTTCCCCGCAAATTCCTGGGTTTATTTCACTGGGTTGGAGAAAGTTATTTTTAAGCATTGCATAGCACAGCATCAAACAATTTCAAAAGTCCCTCTCACGGAGGAGATACATTTAAAAAAAGTAGAAACCGGTTTCTTTTTTGTGTTGTTTTTACAGCTTCAGAGAAGGGTGAAAATCAAGCCGTGATAATTTTTTTCTTAACAACCAATTCCAGATGTGCTTCAGTGTTGAGCATGTAACGACTGGAGAAAAAAAATGTTCCTTTGAACACAACATGCTGTACACCTCCTTGTCAACCAGCAATATTTAGTATCTGATGATCCAGTTCATGCATTCAGGTTTTATCCCCCTTAAAGCAAGGAAATGACAGAATAGTGTGCTTCTAGTTTATAAAAATATATGTGCTCCCGACAAGTGGGATTTTGCTGACGTGTTTGGATAAAACAAACTTAAACCTGAAGAGCTTTTCACTTTCAGCGTTAGGACACAAAATTTTCATTTTTAACATTAAGACATTAATGTTGAAGCAAGTTATTCTCTCAGAGGAGTTTCACCCACTGTAAAATCAGTCATTTGATGCAATCTGGCTACCTGCACATCATCTGTTTGTAATAACTCTAAAGAAAACCTTAGAAATAGCAATACTCCAACAGATCTTGAACTTTGGGTTTTATTTTTCTTGAGCTGGCCATGGATATATGGTTCTTGCTTCATTTTGTGACCTGACTAAATATGTAGCTTCGAAGTCCAAGCCAGACTCTAGCCTAGTTGTCCTTTTAATCAAATTTCATTGATAAAATTGGGTGCTTGTATTTTGGCTACTTGTTTAATAGTGTTAGGATTGCAAAGATCACCACTAGGCTTTGAAGCTTTGTATTCATCATTTAAGTTTGGGGTTTGTTTTTAACTTAGTTAATAATGGAGTGGGGGGATGTGCCTATCTACACTAGGGTTTCAGATAGCGGTGAGAGTGAGTGTTGCTCAACATCCCCAGTTAGACATAGTTTTAAATGGTAAAACAGTTGTGCTGCTTAGGTGAGCAAAATGGTTAATGTGGGTGTGGAAGTTAAAAGCTTTACGTCTTTCAAAAACAAGAACAAACCTAAAAACAAAACCCCACTAAGCCCACACCAGATTCTGTTCTTGCTTGTTGTTTCCTGTGTGCTGATTGAACTAATGGCTAGTCTGGATTTCTTCTGCAGCCTTGAACTTCTAGAGGATAAAAATACTGTCCAGTATCTTTGAACTGCCAGTGTTAATGTATCTGATGTTCTGTGCAGAGTAAAGGTGCTGTGTGAGGAAATTATTTTGCAGTGGTTTTTGTCTCGTAATGACATGATCTCATATCCGTTTGTGGCCAGATACAGAGGAATACCCAGGTCTGATGATGCGTCTGTGTGTCGTAGAAACCTGTGCAGGAGTAGCGTCCGCCTCTCCTGGCGTATGTTGTAGCTCCTCTCACAGTTTAAAACAAAAGTGAGGATCTGCCCATCAAAATCAAAGTCACCCATGAAAAAGCTGGTCCTGGTTTTGGTGGTAGAGCTGCAGTTGGCAGGTTGTTAATGGTACAGAGGCTGCTGCTTTAGCTGAGGCAGTTAACTTGATGCCTCCTAATTCTAGAGAATAGGACCTTAAAAATAGCACGCCCCCATAACCAGGCAGCTGCTGCCTGCTGAGAAATGAAGTTTTTCGACTTCCTGAGAAGGGCAGTCCCCTGATAATGGGGTGCTCGTTTGCAGTGTTGGGTCACCAGTGGAGGCACGGTAAGAACTGAGGATGCAAGAACACGCTGGGCTAAGCCACCTCATAGGCTTGGGAGCATGGGCACCCCCTCACTGGCTCCAGAAAGAGCTATTCCCACTGGGACAGAACGTGGTGTCTGCTGGGAAAAGGGACAGTTGTCTCTCAGGCCTGTTGATTTTTGTCCATGACTCTTTGAGGCAGCATTTTGCAACGTCTGTGCAGTTTGCGACAGGCCCTTAATAGGCAAAACAGAAAGACACCTCACCACGTAGCAAAGAAGGGAGGGTTCTGCTCTCCATTGCTGAAATTGTTTCCACGAGACAGATGAATTAGGTACCTGGTGCAGAGCGACATTGCAGTCTGAATGCTGTCAACAAAACTTCTGTTAGGATTAAAAGCAGAGAGTACAGTACCTTAATAAGGTGTATCTTATTTTCTCATCCTTATTTTTATCTGCCGGTCTATTTTGATCCCAGCTCCACGGAGACTGTTACAAACCTCTTGTACTAGTTCCACTGTTTTGCAGTCACTATTGGTCTGTAGTCCAAGGAATGAGCAATGTGTTTTCTAACCTCTGTTTTGAATGTTTGCATGTGATGCGATTGAATCCCAATGCATTATGCAGCAGGAATTTATTTTGTCTGCAACTTTTATACTTTGCTTGTTGATAACAGAATACCCCAAAACAAAATTCTACACCAAAGCAAAAAGAAAGCCCCGCAAAATGTTCTGTACTGCTGGCTTTGGTGGGCAGCAGACACAGAAAAGGCATGTGGTATATGGGACGGGGTAGCTTCTGGAGAAGGGCACTTCCTTGGCTCTGGAAACCAGCTGATCCTACTGTTTGTTGTAGGCTAGAGGAGATGTCTGCTCCCCGTGAATGCGTGAAGTGCTGGGGGATGCTAACATGTTGTGCCACTGTGTGGCCTGCGGGAACTACTTGAGAAGATTTGGTACTCTCTTAAAAAAGGCTCCTGCATCCCTGCAGTGAAGTTGGAGCTCGTGCACAGTACGTGCACAGTACATGCACAGTACCTAGAATTTCCACATGGGACTGTTAACAGAAATTACCCAGAGCAGATTTTTTCAAAAGACAGGTAAAAGGAAGGGTCCAACCACAAAACAGATTAGTTTGAACATTGCTAATCATTCTCAGAAGCTGAAGGTCAGGAAATGTGGGATTATTTTTAGTGGGATTTCTCCCTTTCCATGCTGCTTTGCCACAGAAAATCTAGCTCAGAAGCCTACAGGGAGATGCATCTAATGCACGCTTCAGTCATTTTAAGCTATGCTGCAGCCCTGCTGGGGAAGACAGGGAAAGTACAGATTCAATCCTAGCCTCAGGTAGTGAGGGGCTTGTGAACCTCCGTAGCCCTGAAATCCATTGATGATCAGAGGTGGTGGCTTTGGGACAGTCCAGAGCATGCTCTCTTGATCTTTCAGAGAGCAGCAGGACACGTGCGCAGATGGAGTGGCAGTGTTCCCACCTATCTGAACACGTAGTAGATGTGAAACCTAGAGGATCAGGGGACAGCATATGCGTGTTAAAACTTCTGAAGCAAGGTGAACGAGCCCATCAATCAGCAGGGAACGTGAGAAACAGACGCACTTCCCGTTACACTAACACATATGCCTGTCAGGTCGTATTATCTGACTGGTTTTGATATATCTATTTCTATCTCACTGAACCTGCTGGTGGCAAGTTTTAGTGTTTGTTCCGTTAATTACTAATGTAGATTTAGAGTCTCTATTACAAGGCAATTTTGACACTTTCTTTGTAACATCTGCAGAACTTGTTTCAGCTTTGGAAATTGAAATGGGGATTTTTCTGTGCTGCAGTCCTGTGAGCTTGTGCATCTTCATTCCTAATTGCTTTCTCTGCCAACCCAGATGGCAATGTACCTGGGGATCGAGTTTTTAGACCTTTTTTTGTATAACTTGTTTTCATAACTAGCCCTGTATGTTTCCTCTCTTGGTTGCCAATTACCTGGAGCTGGGATATCATTTATTTATTTCCTCCTTTACCCTCTCTCTCAAAGATGACGATGGGCAGGTTCTCAGCCTACCTACATGGTGGACTTTAGGTAACATCTCTGTAACAACCCAGTTTGATCGATAAATGTGCTTGGCTAAATGTCTGATCTGCAATACTTGTAATAGTTTAAAATTCAATAAATACATTTTTAACAGTTGCTCTGTAAAAGCGGAGTGTTTGCACAACCTGCTGTTCTGCCTTGGTCTTAGGACAAACCTGCTCCAGCCACAACTGTTGAAAACAGTTTTATTTTTATTTTCTCCAAACAATTTGTTTTCTCCCTCCCTCAGGCAATAAATAAAAAGTTAATTTCTAAAAAAAAAAAAAAAAAAAGGAACAAAACCATACATATGTACATCAGCCACACAGGCATCTTGTGTGTTGGATTGGACTGGGGGGGAAGGAGAGAGGTAGGGTGGGAAATAAGGCTCCAGGTGGGTTGAAGATGAGGCATTTTCTAGGCTTGGACCAAAAGCTGCAGCAGTGTTGCACAGGTAAGTGAGACCCAGCTCAGGTGGAGAGGGCTGGTCATGAGGTGGAGGAACTTTGAAGATGCCGGATGGATGGATGACATGTCTGGGCCAGCCTCTCCTCCAGCTGGCTGCTTCTCTCTTCCATTACAGTCCAACCATGTCCCATCCTACTCCTTCTGGAAGAAGAGCAGCAGTGGGATGGGTGGAGAGGAAACCGAACAGAGCAATCAAAAGCAGCCCAGACTGCTGCCCCCCACCCCTTCTTTCTCTTCTTTAAGCCACAGGAGATTGGACCTAGTTTTTGCAGGAACCAGAGATGCGCAGAGGCAAGAGGCATTTAGGACTGCATCTCCCCCTCCACACCGCCTCCCAGCCACAGAGATTGCTCTCCCCCACAAGAACGGGCTCAGCTGCTGACTCGGCAGGTGCCTGCCAGCCCCTGCATCGCCTCCCCAGGTGCTGGCAGGGGTGAGGTTGGCTGCAGGCAGCCCTGTGCCACCACGGCTGCTTGCCCCAAGGCCCTGCCTGCAGCTCTGCTTGTCACCCAGTGCAGCTGGCTCAGTAAGCAGCACCAACCACAGGCACCCATGTCTCTTCGTGCAAGGGGGATGACTGCTGCACAGTAAAAAGAGCGTATGCTCCCTTTTCAACCCAGATGAGCTAGGGGCAGAAATACAGGGAGAAGGGGAGGTGTATCTTCTTTTTTTTTTAAAAAAAAAAAAAAGAAGACAACAAAATAAGGATGGAAAGAGATGAAGACCAGGCACTTGAGGAAACCCAGTATACTATTCTTTTCCTCCCCCAAAGAGCCTGGACAATGTCAGGGTTTGTGGCTTTTACAACTTTCGTGCTTTCAAAACATAAAATTAAAAAGCAAAAAAACCAAAATGAGGTAAGAAATTTCTCTACGAAAAAGACTTTGAGTCCAGGGTGAACGGCAGTGTCCGGCACTATTGCTTAACATCACAGGGCTCCATGCCCACCTGCCCCCTCCACGCCTGGCACTATCCGCCTGGCTGGCCTCAGCCCCTGAGCTAACAGCTGGGCGAGGTGGTGATGGGGCTGTGCAGGTATGGGAGGCTGCTGGGGGTGGCATGGACACCAACAGAGACTGGGAAGCTGAAGACAAACTGGGAGGTAGGGGTGGAGGTGGCCTTGCCCCGCTCCCGCAGTGTCCCTGAGGGGCTGACAGCTTCCACTGCACATGAGGTGGCCAACACCTGCGACTCAAACTGCAGCAGCTGCCCCATGAAGCTGAAGTTAGGGGAGATGATGCTCCGGCGCTGCTTGACAAACTCAAAGGCCTCCTCCAGCTTGACACGCTTCTTCATCATCAGGTAAGCCAAGCAGATGGTGGCTGAGCGGGAGATACCAGCCTGGCAGTGGACTAGGACTCGGCCGCAACACTCCTTCACAGAGTCTAGAGGACAACGGGATGAGACGTGAGACCAATACCCTTCCAACAAAGCCCAACCCCTTGCCAAACCTCCAGCTGGTGGCTGACCTCCCTCCCACCAGTGCAACAAATGGCCTGGACTCTGCTGGACCCCAGTCCTCTCCGAGCCAAAGGCTGCAGCTCTTTGAGGCAGGAACCTCCCCCCCCCGGTAAAACACACATGGACACTGCTCCTCTGCGCAGGCACTCACCGATGTACTCTATTGCCTCCATGAACCAGGAGCTGATGTCAGCTTTGTGGTTATCCTCCACGGGGATACACTTGTACTGGTAGTGCCCCTCGAAGTGGTTGGGGCAGTCTGAGGAGACATTCAGCAGGGCTGTGATGCCCAGTGCATCAAGCATGTCCCGCCGGGCGGCATGGTAGGCGCTGCCAAGGTAGAGGAAGGGAAGGATTTCCACAGGGCCACCCTGTTACAGAGAAAAACAACAGATATGAGGGTGACCAGGGGACAGCAGTGGGCAGGACACACATCCAGATGGCTTGGAGGACCTGAGCAGTGCAGGAACATGGTACCTGATCCAGGATCCTCAAAAGAGGGAGCAAAGGCTGCCCTTCTGAGCTGTTGAACCCATTTCAGCCTCCCCCTCTTCATCCCCTTCAGGAATGGGCAGCTGTGGTTAACGGGATTTGGGGCTGTCCACTCCCCAGGGAGCACAAACACCCTGGGATCAGGCTCTGCAGGCCTCAGCCGAGGAAAAGCAGAGAGAGTCCAGCAGGACCAGGTTGCAATGCTCGAAGGAGCAGACAAAATAGCTGAGCGCTGGGCTTTTAGACATACCTGGTCATGAAGGGGGGTCCCACAGGAACTGCAGCCCAAATCCAGGGGCTCAGCGCTGGTGGGGGGTGACACATTGCTCAAGGACTTGGTTTTTGCACAGAATTCAGGGTACTCCGAGGAGAAGCGCTCATAACCCCCTGCAAGAAGAGAGGCACGAAGCGTTATCCCAGGCTACATTCACAGCACTGCAGAACAGCATAGCCAGAGCTGACGCGTCTCACCGTGCCCTTCGCCACTAGATGATGCTACAGTGGTGGAGAGTGGTCTCCTGCCCCAGGACGAGCAACAAGGCTCCTGGCAGCAAGGGGGGAGTCCCTGAGGCCCCACCGCTCCCTTAGAGCAAGAGCCCCGTAATGCTCTTGGCCACCTGTAGTCTCTGGTCCAGGACTTAGCCCCCTACACACCATCAGCCAAAACCCCAGACCGAGGCCAACGTTGTTCTCCAAGATGATGTTACCAGTCAGCATCCTCTGACTTTAATGGGAAAAGCTGCTCCCAGGCCAAAGACTGTTCAGTTCCCAGCTTTCCCAGACACATCATCCTGCCACAAAGCACAGGGAGATCTCCCACTTTTCCAGCCTGACCCTCCAGCCCAGAGCTCCCAAAACAACAGGCCAGAGCCAGGTACTGGACACAGTGAAGCTAACCCCACAGCAAAGCTGCTCTCCAAAGAGAGATGTCCACTGCCTCTCAAGGATATGGGTACGACCTGAACATGGAGGTGAGTGCCCTGTGAAAGAGCAGCTTGCTCCTCTGACCTGCTGCCAGGGGTCATAAGCAAAGGTGACCTCAGATCTTCCTAATGGCAGGCAAAACAAGAGCAAACCCCGCTGACTTCCCAGGACAGGGAAACTGCAATGTTGGCTGCAAATAAACATTTCTGGTGAGATTTCCTTCTCTCATTCAAATCAAATCAATAACCCTGACATCTTTATAGAGCCTGACCTTGAGCCTTAAAACCAACGGAAATCAGGTATTTTACTATCACCACAGGAATCTAGCTAGACCAAGCCCTGACTCCCAGGATAGCCCCTGAAGACTCACCCGAACTACAGGACCTATGCCTGCAGATTTGGGCTTGCCAGAGCACATGCAGCAGGACGCATATTCCTTATCCAGTCTTAGCTCTGGGACTGCCCTGAACAAGGCTGGATGCTCAAAAGACCAGTGGATGCAAGCGCCTCCAGCAAAGCAGCCCGGAAATCCCTGGGCAGCTAGAGACCAATATTGCCAGCATCCCAGAGTCCTTTATGGTTTCCTCCCCCTACACAAGGAAGGGCTCTAGTACCTTAAAGCAGAAACATGCATATGCATCAGTGAATTTGCATTGTCCCTCCCACGTGAGCAGGACAGTTTGCAGAGGCTGCTTTCCCAGGGCCTGACATCCCTTTGCAGTCCTACTGGTTCAGTTTGGAGGAGCACCCAAAATCAAGTGCCCCTGTTAGACATCTTCAGGATGGTCTGATCCTAAAATCCCAGGATCTACCACATCCCACTCCATGGTGGCCACCACACCATCCAGAGAGGGAGAAGCTGCCCAGGGTGATGTGCGGAAATGGGCTTCCTCCTTGGAAAGGCAAAGCGACCCTTTCAGACAATGCAAGGTGTTTCTCTTCAATGCATCTCATCAGATCTAATGCCTGTTCAACCAAGCACCACATCCAGCAGCTCCATCCAGAGGTGTACAGATGCTGGCTGTGCGTGCAGGCCCTGCCTGCCACAACAACCACACTGTGTGGGTGCCCATCGCCAAGCAACACCCAGCCGGGCTGTTTCACAGGGAACCTGGCAGCAGTCTGATCTGCACAAAACAGATCCGGGTCTTCATCGTGACCTGCACCCAACAAGTTGGCATTTGGACAGGCACAGTGGTGGGTTAGCATGGCTCTTGTGAAATCAGAGTGAGCTCAATGATCAGTAGCTCTGTGGTAAGTGAGGAAGAGGCCTCTAGTGCCAAGACCGAGTCTCTAGGAGCCCCTTCCTTAAAAAGAAAAGATTGGAAACCCCAAACAACCTCCCATGAGAACCACAGGGGCACCAGAAGCCCTCAGCTTCTGGCCACCCTTCAAGCACAGCAGCGTTTCCTGCCACACGCACGGCTCCCAGCACCACAACAGCTCATGGCGAAGGACCCGAAAGCATGTTCCCGAGCGAGCCCTTGCTGTGCAGGCACTCCCGCAGCAGCACATCGTATCGCATCCTTGGAACAGCTCCTGCTGTTTTTACTGTATCTAGTACAACAGAAGCGCTAGCTCCTCCATCTATCAAGCCTCTTAATGGATTTGCTACTCTGCATACGCATCCTCACCCCTGCTGTAAGTAAACCAAGGAATAAATTAGCTCTCAGGCTGTAAACAAAAAAGAAAAAACCCCACAGAGCTCATCCAGGAACCCCAGCTGAGCATCCCCCTTCCTAAATCATCTCACGGCAATTCTCAGGACCAGCAGCTCCAACTGCTCACAGCACCTCATTTAACACGCGCCGATGCTGAGAGCACGGTGGGGGGAAAGCCCCGATTGCTGCTGTAGCCGCAAAAGGAACACAGAGGCGTCCCGGGGGGTTCTGCCCACTGCAAAGGGACATCGGCATGGCGCCATTTATTTGGTCCTGCACAAATAACCTTCTCTGCACCGTGGGGCGGGGGATGCACTCAAACAAAGAGGGGGATCCCCCTCTTCCATCTGGAGTGGCTTGTGCCGTTGGGTTTGCACCTTGCCCCCCGGGCTCTGCGTGCCCCCCAGCCCTGCCCGCAGCCGGTCCCAGGCAGAGGCGTGGGGCCTGCCCCACCGCTCGCTCAGCCTGAGGTGGTTCAGACCGCCTTTCTCTCGGGCCACCCACGCGCGGGGTGGACGGCCGCGCTGCCGACTGTCCCAGGACCCCCGCTGCGGGGCCACAGCCGCACAGCCTCGCTGGGTGCGCCCCCCAAACCAGCACCCACAACCCCCCGCCCCGCGCCGGCTCCCAACTTCTGGCAGGACAGCCGGCAGGAGGAGGAGCGGGAACGGGGCGCAGCGCGGCCAGACCCCCATCCCCGCGGTCGGCAGCCCCGTGGGGCGGCGTGGGGGGTGCTGCCCGCGGCCAGGTCCCACCAGCCAGCCCAGGGCCCCCCCCAGATCACCCACCCCCCCTCCGCGAGGTACCTGCCAGGAGGCGGATGTCGGCGCGCGCCGTGTCGCGGCGGAGCGCGCGCACCACCAGCGCCACGGTGCTGTCCTCGCGCAGGGCCTCCGCGCGTGGGCTGCGCTCGTCGTACACCACCACGGCGGCGTACAGCCCGGCGCGCAGCCGCGCCCGCACCTCGCCCTCGGCCGGCAGGATCTGCTCCAGGCTGACGGCCCCCTTGGCCCGCCGCCGCACGATCGTGTTGCAGCGCACGTTGAGCGCCCCGCGGATGTGGCCGGCGCTGTGCGCCAGGAAGGGGCGGCAGTCCAGCACCAGGCACCGCCCGGGGCCGCCGGCACCGGCCTCGTCGCGGCACACCAGCCGCCGCAGCGCGCTGCCCTCCATCTCCCGCAGCCCCTCGGTGGCCACCATGGCGGCGGCGGAGGCGGCGGGGCCCTCCGCCAGGTGCCGGTGCCGGTGCCCGGTGCCCGGTGCCCGGTGCCGCTCGCGCACCCCCGCGCGCGCGGCGGAGCCTTTACTACCCGGCGGCGGCCGGCGCGCGCCTCCGCCCCTCCCCGCCCCGCCCATTCATCCCGCGCCGGGGCCGCATGAATGGACGGAAGGCGGCGGGCGGGCGCGGGCGACGTCACCGCCTCCATTCACAAAAAAAAGCAGGCCTCCCCGGCAGCCGGCCATGTTCTCCTCGGTTTGTGAATGGGGGAGAGCGGCGGGCGAGCGGGCGGCGCCGTGCCTTTGCCACCGCGGGGCACGGGCTGTCACCCCCGCCGGGACCCCCTGCAGGGCACACGCGCTGCAGGGCACACGCGCGTGCACACATGTACGTATGCATGTACACGCACCGCTGGGCACACACGCACACGCATATATGCGCACGCTGCAGGGCACACACTCGTGCACACACACACACTGTAGACCACACGCACGCACAGGCACACAGGCGTGGCTGGGCACACACGCACGGACACGCCGCACACGCTCCTCTTTCCCCCTTTGTCCCTTGGCTCCCGTCCGGGCGCTAAGCGGGGCCCGCTGAAAGGTCTGCAGGGTCCCTCTGACTGCGTATCTGCCACCGCGACGTTTTCCCTGTCAGAAAACGACAGCTCATTAACTGCAGAGCCTTAAAAACACCGCAGCGCCCTGTCTGGGAAGCAGCCCCATGGAAGGCTCTCTGATTTGATTCTTCATGTGGAGGAACACTATTTTTGGCTAAAAGCCAAAGGAGCAAATTCACAGCCCTGAAGTGACCTCAAGAGGGTCTCCCCGTAACCACCACCTAAACACCAAGCAGTCATTTCACCCAGCAGTCCCCTTTAGGGCTGCTTTCAAACTAAAGCAATGCCGCCGCCAACCCCAAGACCAGCAGCTGTGCTCAAGGCGTTTCCTGCAAACCGACGCTGGCCAGTCCCAGCAGAGTCTGCTTCAGAGACCAGAAGGGGCTCAGCTACCCAGATCTGGACCTGGACGTGGTGGGAGTAAGGTTAAGGGCCCGATGGCTATCCAAGCCCACCTGCCCCGGTCACTGCTTTCCACAGAGGGCAGCATTTGGACAGGCAGCTTGACTTCCCCTCCCCTGCATGCCCAGTAGCTGTTTATTTGGGCAAGGCAGGGTAACACCTTTCTGTGCGTGCCTACCTGGGAGGAATCCAGCCTACCATGCACGTTCGAGGCCTACAGCTGGTGACACTCCTGTGTCCCACTGCTGCCTCTCCCTTACACTCTGCTCTCTGACTGCTACCGGATTGTCCCCTCCATCTGCGTCAGCCTGATCTTTGTACCCCTGGCTTTTGTGTGCAGTGCCAGGCCTTTGCCAGCCAAGCCGAATCAGATCAGCTATGGGAGTAACATTTGTTCAGTACACCCCACTCCAGGAATGCATTTATTTGAGCCCATTGCCTAATACAATAGGGGTGGAAGGCTAATTTTCCCCTGTTCCCCCCATTCTGTGTCAGACACAAGGAAAGAAGAAACCTATTTCTACTGAACCAAAGCAGACTCTGACTGGCCAGTGACATGCCAGGGACATGCTTTCCTCCTTTAGAGAATGCTGTCAGAGACCAAAAAACTCAAACTGAGAATCTGATTTCAAACTAATTAAAAATTACGCTTTCGTAGCAACATGACTTGAACTCAAGTTGGACCATCAAAAATGTCTGAGGAAGTTTTACCAAAATATGCTGTTTTCTTTGCTCCTCTTCGGCAGGAGATATTGGCCACTACCACGTGATGAGCTAGCCTGCTGTGTTCAATGCCTTCTGCACTATTCACTCCAGCTTTTACACTAAAATTGGAAGACCAAGGGTACACAGCATATGTCCTTGGAGGCAGGGCCTGACATCCTAATTTTTCCCTTTCTGGTCCTGTGTGTGACTGGGCCAAACTGGTCTGAGGTGGGAGAGGAAGGCAACATTGGCATGGGTAGAGGAGGGGGATTTGGGCTGCTGTCCCTGGGTGTTTGCATGAGCATTGATGGAGGACATTATTTCAGGATGGAACATGGATGGATGTGTGTGCATGTGCACCTGACAGAGATTTCCAAGTGTTTCCACGTGCCTGAACCCTCCTCTCCCCATTGTGCATCCCTTCCTGCTATCTGTGTGGAGGTGGCAGGTTCTTGGCTCCTTCTTCTTGGAAAATAAACTCCACCCAGCCAGAACTGCCATTGTGCACCTACACCAGCCATTCTCACAGCTGTGCTCCTGGTTAGTCATGTCTGGAGCTGATGCTGTGGTGGGGATGGTGGCTCACAGACAGCTGGCAGTAGAGAAATAGAACCCGAAGGTGAGAATGCCCAAGCTGCACCAAGTCAATGCTGCCCAGCCGGGATCCACCACTGGAGGAAAAGAGGGATCTCCCTCACTGCGGTTAGCTCAAAAGGACATCTAGTTAACTTTGTCTGTGAAGGTGTTATGATGGGACAACCAAGAGCCACCAGAAATGCTTGCAAGGCAGAAGCCACAAAGCAAAAGAAGGAGCACAATTACCTGGGATGGAGGAGCAGGAGGGGCAGAAAGGTTTGGGGAAAGGGGGCGGGATGGGGATGGGAGAAGGCCATATGGCTTCATGTCCTGACTTTGCAAACCTGGAGAAGTGTGAAAGCGAATATTCCTGTCAAACGGCATCCGTATGGTGCAAACTGAAATATATCCTGATGGAAAACAAACAATCAAAAGAAAAGCGAGGGAGCAAGGGACATTCATTTCCTTCGCAACAGAGTCAAAGAATTGTCTTTTATAGGGCCCTGGCCAGAAAAGGCAACTGTGGAAGGAGGCTGGAGGGAAATGAATTGTCAAAGGAAGCCCATATCTGGATGATTAAATGTCAATATGTACCTCGAATTAAGGAAAAGGAATTTACACCTCATCTCACTGTGGCAGTGAAAACCAAATTAGAGTCAGGCTGTAAATTTGCCATCCAATAGACACCAATTTGTTTGGCTATCTAAATGCTTTTCCTGCCCAGAGAAATGCTGAAGCACGAGACCCCCTGGGTGGGCAATGGTTGCTGTGGGCAGCTGGTAAGCTGCTGAGCTCAGCGAGCCCTCCCGGCTCCTCCAGGCTTTCCTGGCGCTGCTCCCCCCGGCTCCCGGCCCCAGCGCGCACACGTGGGGTCCTGGCGTGCTGCGTCACACCGCAGGTCTCAGCTACCCGGCAGATGTGCCTGCCTCTGTGCCACCTGGGCTGGAACACTGGCCAGGATTTGGTTATGCTGGAGTTTTCCCAAGAAAATTCCGTCCGTCCGCCCGGTCAGCCGGCTGTACGGCCGCGGATGGACGAAGCACAGAGCTGTATCCCCGCTACTCTTGGCAGGCGGCAGAGGTTGCAGCGTAAGGATGCTGCTGCCTTCCCCCAGCAGCTCCCAGCGGTTAGCCGAAGGGTTGAGCGATTTGCCCTGGCGTGCGCAGGAAACCTTTGGCAGAAATGAAAGGCAGAATCAAGGTCTTAACAACTTGCAAGTCTGCGCTTACCCACAAAACCCAGCCTTCCCGGAGTGCCGTGGGGTCATTGCTCCCTTTTGTCCTCACACAGCACCTTACGGGGCTCCTTTCGCGGCACCTCTCTTTCTCACAGCTTTGCAGGCTGGGGAAAGCATCCTCCTGTCTGCAAAGGGCAGTGCAGCAATGAAAGAGTTAACAGATTCATGTTAATAAATTCAGGCTCTCTTTTCCTCTAGGGCATATTTGCATATTAATGGAGGGGAATTGTAACGAACCTGTCTAGGGAGGCTAAAGGGAAAATTATGCAAGGTTGGCTGAGAAGGTGGAGGAGGGGAAAATGTTCATTTCCAGTGCTTTCCAACCCCTCAGCTGTAAAAGCATGTGAGCAACCTGAGCTCCAGGGCAGCGCCTTGCCGAGTGGGTCACCCTGGGGGTGAAGGGGTGCGGGTAGCTATTCGGACCCACCTGCCTCCCTCCTGCACTGGCTTCTCATGGGCCTGCTAAGCTTCACATTGCCCCAGACACGCTTTTATTTTAAACCCAGGGCCACAACAGCAGATTTCAGCAGGCATGTCCCTAATTATCGCCCTGTCCTCCAAGGCATCCAGATAAAATGCAGCTCTTGGTGGGCTGTCAGCAGAGCAGCTCACCCACAACTCATTTTCAGCAGGGGATCTCTCAGGGCTTTTCAGCAGCGCTGTGCCTGGTGCAGGGGGTGATGGAGCCAGGGAAGGGGAGTTGATCCAAGTGGCCCAAGCCATTTTCTGCTGCAGGTTTGGCTTCCTCTTTCTATTTCTCCCCCCTGCCTTTTGCCACTGCCTCATCTCTGCTTGTAAAAGTCAATGTGGCTCCAACCACATTGAGTGAGAAATGTGAGGTCTGATCCTCCAGGACAGTCAGTGAACAGGAGCAGGATTTTAAGAAGATATATGGCTTCTGCTAGATGGTTAGCTAGCTCAGGTGGTTAATTAGGGCTGGTGTTGGGGGGGGGGGTGTTCTGCAACAGGCTTAAGTGCTGCCTGTGGAAGCAGAGAGACTCCCTCCCCAAAATCCCCATGCTGTTTCTTTTTGACCCAGTTGGTTTTGGGGGGAGGTGTGGGGAGAAACAAACTGCAGGGTTTGGAGGTTAGCTGCTGGCAGCATTCCTGAGTTCTGGATAGTGGGTAAGGGCCCGCGGATCTGATGCATCACTCCAGCTCGGAAGGACTTAGGAGCCCATTGGTCCCTCAGACGTGGCAGACTTGCCCCTCAATATCACCAGGACCCAGAGACCAGCCCTGATACGGAGCCCGGCAGGTGCGAAGCCAGGCTGGCTGTCCCCTGGGCAGAGCATCTTCCAGCACGTGGTTCAATCTGAGTGGTGCCCGGTTAGATGCAGGGTCGTTGCTGAACATTTCTACAGCGTTGGCATGCAAGGGCAAGCCACATCGGTAAGCTGCTTCCTGACATAAGAATCTGCATGAGCTCTCCTTGACCTTTTGTCATTTTTGATATAACTGTGGTGCTGTGCCCATCCCCTTCGATCTCCTGCCTTCTCCAAAAGCTTTCCCCATTCCAGGTGTCGGGACACACATGGTCTGTGATCATGTTATTACAACCACAGATTATAAAGCAGATGTATAACTGAGGTGGATAAAACAAGCACGTGGGTCCCTTAAGCCCAAAATTTCAAGTGCCATGGGGATTAGACTAATATTTTGGCTGCAGGATTTGGGGATGCAGCTGTGGAAGCAAGTTGATCCCCCCCTCTCAGTTTGCTGTGAGACAGGCTCAGTGTAAGGGATCAGCTTTGGAAACTAGATTGAAGCCCGTAAGGGATGCGGCATTTTAACCTTTAACATAAACTGTGACATTTTGCCTTAACACACATTGGTCCCTCGTGGTTGTGAAGCCCTGAAAGCTTCCTGAAAACCTCCTGAAAGCTCTCTAACCCTGGTGCAGTATTTAATCGCAGGCATGCAGATCCTAGCAGCTGCCTTCTTTAGGGACATTGCTGTTTGCAAGTTGAAAGAGAAATGCCTCACTTGAATTTCCCAGTGTTTGGTTAAGCACACAGCCTCGGTGATAGGATTGAAGCTGAGCTTTGAATGACGTTTTTTGCTAGGAAGAAAGGGCTGGGGAAGAGACATTTCTCCCTTGGGCTTAAGATCATAAATAAGACAGTGTTATGTAAGTGTTTATAACCTATTTATACATAGTGTCAGACTCATACAATCAGCTAAGAATGACAAATCTCCCACTAATTTCTATGAATATAACAGTGTTACCTATTTGAGTTTTGAAACAGCAGGGGAAATGCGTGCTGTTCTGTGTCAGCAGTAACTGGGACTCCCCTCCAAATTGTACCGAGGGAGGGGTGACTTGTGTCTGGCACTTCTTCTTATACAGGCACAGCGGGTGCAATTGGCTTCAGGCAGCTGCCTTGCACCCATTCCTGATCCCAAGGCCCAAATGGCAGGCACCAGGGGAATGGAAACGTGCTGCCTTTCCTGGACTCTTGTCCCTCAAGCAATGGGCCAGGCGGGAGCTGGGCTCCTCGGAGGCTTTTTCAACAGGACTGTGCCCTGTTATGAGGCAT
Source organism: Calonectris borealis (assembly GCF_964195595.1). Classification (NCBI taxonomy): domain Eukaryota; kingdom Metazoa; phylum Chordata; class Aves; order Procellariiformes; family Procellariidae; genus Calonectris; species Calonectris borealis. The sequence continues at coordinate 51,065,032 of NC_134315.1, forward strand.
GGAGATGCTGAGTGTTCACCCAGGTGTCAGGGCACGGGAGCCAAAAGCATCAGCTGGGAAGGTCAAACCAACATAAGAAGCACCGGCTCACAGGCAGTGTTAAGCAGGGGAATGCCTCGCTGCAGGACCCTGTGTGTGCTCAGAGTTTACAGGGATTCAAAACCAAAAGGATAAATTCCTGGAAACAGAGCTCATGGGGGGGTTACTAAACACAGGGAGATTGCTGAGCCAGAAATGTTCAAGGCTAGAAGCGTGGCTGGAGTCCTTATGGCATACACTTTGTCCCTAAGTGTAAAGCTGCTGAGCAGAGTGGTTTGAACCAACATGGCCACACTTAGGCTAACGCAGCCTTAGCTGTGTGGGTCTAACGTGGCTGGCACGGCCTGATGCCTGCCTGGGATCAAGATAATGGCAACTGTATATAAAAAATCAAAGGAAGATTCAAACCCAGAAATGACTTCTGAGGCACAGAGAAGCAGTCATTGTAATTTTGACCATACAAAACCCCAAATCAGGTTCAAGTTTAAAGCCAGACTTTTTCCTTCTCCATCGCCTCCCAGTCTGGGCTCTGCCTTGGGCACTGTCTCAGCATGGCAAACAACTGCACATCACTGCTTCTCCCAGGGTCCCTCTTGTGGCCCCTGTGTCAGCAGCCGTGAACCCCGGAGACCTGGCCATCACAGCCGTCCACAGGAGGCCGTGGCAAGAGGAGAAAGTCTGAAATCCCTGTGGGGCTCCTTTGTGCCTCCGGCTAATCTTCCTTCCCTGCTTCACAGATGATCTCAGCTCCCACTGCGGCCTGATCACACGAATCCGGAGGGGACGTGTGGCCCTGGCTTGTTATGCCCTGCTGTCCCCCGCCAGAGATGAAGCAACCATAGGGTCAAGTGTGGATGGCCCATGGGGTCAGAAGCGACCGCAGCTGCCGTGATGTTTTCCTAGACACCCCCAGCAGAGCCCTGTGACTGATTCACCTCCTGTCTTGGTGCATCAGGCATTGACTCACACCCAAAATGTGTCAGATAGTTGTGTCCGTGAAGGGCTTCATGGACTTTGCCCCAAGCATCCCCACAGAACTTTGAAGCTGGGCCTTCTTTCAGAGGGGGGGGCAGATGGGAGACCCTTGCTGGCGATGGTCTGGGCCTCCGCAGGAACATGAAGCCAGGCTGGACAATTCTCCCAGCCTCCTGCAATTTGCTTCTCAGTGATCTCCTGTGCCAGTGTGCGGTCTCTCTTGCAAAAAAAGACCTGATCTGAGAAAGGCCTGATCCTGCTTTCTTTGCAGTCATGACAAAGCCCTTGGTAGCTCCAGCAGGAACAGGGGGAAGCAGCAGAGACCTCAGGCTTTCAGGCTGCTGCTCTCACGGCTGAAATCAACTTCTGCAGCAGTTGGCACGCAGACGGATAGGCACACGCCACAGCCTGGCTGGCAAGAGTTTATGCCCTTGAAAATCTCTCCCAGGAGCTGTCTCCTTCTGGACTCTGCTTTGCCCAGTGAGTTCATTAAAGGGAAAAGAAAACCCCTAACAGAATAGGAAACACTCTGACAGATCCCTTGATGTCCAGGCCAGCCAGAGCCCATCACTGACCCGGTGACTCTGTCTGAGCAGCCGCCCCCAAACTGGATGGCTTAACCCCAGGAACGGTGTCGAGTGCCAGCAGCGCTGGCTCGGCAGTAATCAGGAAAAAAACCAGTCAAAACAGAAAGCAGTAGGACAGCAGAAACAGCAGATACAGTAAAACTATGTGCTAAATAGATGCGTTTGGTAGATGTCCCGGCCAGTCCAACAACACTGGGAGCACTAAGAGGATGTTTGTACTCCAGCCATAATATAGAGGTGTAAAAAGTCCAGCTGGATCAATGACCAGGCTGCAAGAGCAGCTAACATGCTTCAGGCACCTCGGAAACAGCATGAACCCGGGCGAGCGAGCCAGCACTTCCCAGGTGACTCTTCCTGTCTCATGCAATGTGCCTAGGGGAATTCCTGAGCCAGCGCTGGGATCTGTGCCCCTAATAACCCCTAATAGGTTTTTCCTCCATGAATAGGCCCAGGTGCTTTTTGAAGTCATGCAAATGTTGAGCATCCACAGCATCCTGCAGCGAGGAGTTCCACCGCTTCATCACGCCAGAGCCACTTCCTTGGGCTTGCTTTGAACCTGCCACCTCCTTGTTTCACTGCTCCTCCCCATTTCTGTCCTGGAAGAGACAGTCATTTCAAACCCATCTCCCTCCAGAAGAAATGGCATCTTACTTACTGCTTTATTTGGGGAACTAACAGTGTTGCCCTGAATTAACTGATAAGAGCAAAATGTAATTCTGCCCAACTAATTCAGGAAAATACTGCCCTTTTTGCAGCTTGTTTGCTTGATCACACGAAGGATTCATAGACATCTCCTCAGCATTTGTAGACTGCTCTTCACCATCACGACTTGCTAAATAATTTTGTCAGGACATCCTCTTCTGAGAATGTCACCTTATAGCACCATGCTCTTCTCAGGGGATGGAAACAATTTATGAAAGTTTCTGTGAGGGTCCCCAGGTTGCTGGTTATTCAAGCCCTATCGTTCTGGGCTCTGAGCTCCAGCTCAGTGAGCTCATGGGGTGTAACACGATTAGCAGAGAGGAAGTTGTGTTTTTGCGGAGCTTGGCGTGCCGTGGGAGCCCATGCGCATTTGTGCTGCTCTGTGCTGCTCTGTGCTGCTCTGTGCTGCCAGCACACACTCGCCAGTGGCTAATAGTAAAGGGAGAAGTGGTCAAACAATCACCTCTGAAGGCAAAAAGGAATGAATAGTTTCTAGCAAGCTTTGCATAAGAGGCAAAACATATGGGTGGGACACACAAATATGTGTCAGGTCTGGGGGTTGTTCTCGCCTGTTTTCAGCATCGCTGCCGTAAGTTCCCGATACACAGCTCCAGTGACAAGGCCATCTGTTTTGCCACGGCAGCTGGCAGCTAGCAGAGGCCAGCATGAATAGTCTGTCTCCTTTGGAGCCAGCGTACTGCCAAACTTACTAAGAAAAGCAATTTCAGCCATGCCAGATGAAAGTCACCTGCTGCCCCGGTCGGAGGCATGGGAAGTGTGGGCACCACGGCACCGGGCTCTCCCAGCCTGGCACCACATCCCTCTTGTGCTGCAAGGCAGCAAGGTCCCGGGGCAGGGGAGGTCTCCAGCGACATCTCTTTTCAGCCCTGCGTTTTAGCAGGGAGAAGCTACGGCAGGGCTGTTCTCCCTGGGTGGACTTCCCCTGGGTTCTTTTTTTTAATTTTCTTTTGAAAAATGAAGGATTTTCCTCTCTCTGTCTTTCAGTATCCTTGTGTGACCATTACTCAGTGGCTGAGGGAGAGCGTGGTGAGTAACGGTGCTGGGCATGAGGAAAGACTGACATAGCAGCGAGGAGGAGGAAGGGGCGCAGACAGTGCGGCCCCGCAGGCTCTCCAAAGGGCAGAGCAATGGTGACAAAGTGCTCAAAAGAGGAAGCAAAAGAAAAAAAATGGGGAACTGCCAGCCCTTCGTTGAGTGTCCCCTGAGGAAGGTGTGCAAGACCAAGTCCCCAGAGCACGTTATCCAGCAATGCGTGGCCAGCTGGTGACTGGGGGGAGCTGCTGCCTGCTCCAGCCCTTCTGTGCCACCTCTGGGAGCCTTTTTGGGAGGCGCTGCCCTTGCTAGTACCACAAACCTGAACCCCATCTGCCTGGTGCTGACCCCACACACCTTGCTGCAAGGGGAGAGGGGTTGTCTGTAATCACATTCATTATTATTGTTATTTGAACTATAATTTCAAATTGAACTATAATTTCAAATGTTGCCTTAAAAAGATGGCCAGACACTTTTTAACAGAAGTAGCCTTGAAACTATCCCAATAGAAATAGGGGCTCACAAGAATTTTCAGGGGGGAGGGATGGGCCCATCGGCCAGCATCAGTGATGCCACCAGGAGGCTTTGTTTGAAGAAGGAAAACTGAGACAATTTACCCAGAAGCAAGGACCTCAATGGGGTTACCACCACATTAAGGGAACCTCCTTAATCAGGATTAGCGCTGGGATCTCCCACCGAGGTCAAAGCCAGAGGTGCAGTTGCAACCCATGGCAGTCCCTGCACCCTCCTTGCACCATGCGCTGGTTTCAGTTCCACCCAAAACTCCTCCTGGGTTTAAGTGTGTGGTATAAGACAGAAGAGGAAAGGAAAATTTCCAACAGAAGGGTTTTTCAGAGCTGTCCATTGCATTTGTTTGGCCTTGTAAAAGCTCACTTCATCTGCAAGGAGAATTTCTGTAAATGTGGCCACACAACTGCTTTGCAGAAAAATTTTGAGGTCCACAGTGGTATCTCTCCTGCAGACCTGCTGGGCCAAGGGAAAACCTGCCTGACTTTCCCTCCCTCTATTTGGAGAGCAAATCGGCAGGGATGTGCTTTTGCTTCCTTATGTGAGGACTGGCCTCCCTCTTTCTGTGTTTTTGGGAAAAACTGCAAAGGTCTCAGGACAAAGGTGAGCTTTCTAATTCTCGTCAAATCTGTTGTGATAATTTTCACCCTTCCCTCCCCGTGTTACACACGTCACTGTCAGCTTTGTTGCTGGACAGCTGAGGAAACCCACCCTGGATCACTGAGATGTCTCATCTCCTCCCACCCTGTCCTGTCCATCAGGGAAGGGCGATGGGGAAAGAGTCCATTTCTTATACCACGCTTTCTTTTTTTCTGATTGAGCCTGGAAAAAAAATGCCAAAGCACTAGGGACTGTAAAGAGCCTGAAAACACCAAAAACATGAGGGCAGAGCATCCTTCCTCCCCAGGAAATTGCAACAGCAAGCACTGATGTGCATGTGCCCGTGGTTTCAGGGTCTCATGGAGAAAGGGACTGGGATGAACCAGTGGTTTTAATTGTACACATGAATTTTTGCCACAGCCTTACCAATTCAATGCTGAGTATTTTGGGGCACACACATGCCTAAGCATTGCCAGTGACTGTTGCATGGGGAGCAAAGGCACGCTTAGAAGGCATGGATTGGTTTTGTATTAGCCCATTTCCTTTTCCCTGACACAGGAGAAATTTGTCTTGCATTAGCGTTGTTTCCTACCCACTTGGAAAGGAAGAAGTGGGTGGTGGCCACATCCCCTTCTCTGAAGGCTGTCCCCGGTGAAGGGGGCCCTGGGGCTGGAGGGGAGGGAGCAGAGGGGGCCCACTTCGCCACGGCATCCGCTCGAAGCATGTCAGACTCAGCTTTTAACCTGCCATCACGCAGCCAAGGGTCAGCCCTGTCTGCAGCACACCCTCTTCATCCTCATCTAACCGTCACAGCAGCACAGACAGCTCCTCACTGCCCAGCAATGCTGGCTGCAGACTGCCTTCCCACAGCACCGCTTCCTTAGTTTGAAATCCCTGGCAGGCAAAATGTCCTCTTTGTCCCTTTTTTCCCCAGAAGCTATGCCATTCTGCATTGTCCATTGCTCAGCAGGAAGTTTTCTGGCATGACTGCAGGTGCCGGCAGGGAGGTTGGGTAGCTGCTGTGGCCACTGGCCATGAGACACAAAGTCCCGGCAGGGAAGGCTGGTCAGGCTCATGAATGACCGCTGCTTGCTCGATGTAATGAGCAAATATTGTTAACAAGCAGCTGTAATCTCCTGGCTTTGCGCCCTCTCCCTTTCCACGCACAGAGGCAATGTCAGGGTGTCAGGGCAGGCGTCTCCCTCCTTGACACCCTGTGTGCTTGCAACCCGGGAGCAGCAGAGATGCTCTCTGTGGCCCCTTTCCCCCTTCCCTTGGCCCTGCAACCTCCAGGCCAGAGCAGCTATTATACCTATTGCATGTCTTCTCAAATCTCCCCAGCATATGGTGGTGTAGGGAGGCATGTGCTCAAGCCCAGACACCCACCCACCCAGACCAATTTAATGTCCATTTCACGCAAGTGTGGGATGGGGGGGGCCCAGACCCTACAACTCAACAGATATTCAGCCTTGCTGGCATATTTGGGCCTTTAGATGCTCCCTCTGTAGGCCAGTGCTCTTTGGTGTTAAGGGCTGACTCTTTAGCATCATCCTTTTGTTGGCGGAAGAGATGGTAGGATTAGGGGCAGAGGAAAGAAAGGGTTGGAAATGTGCTTCGTTTCCTAGAGGCGTCCGCTTTTTCCTCCTCCCAAATTGCCCAGTCAACCACAAGATGAGTCACTGGTCTCCCGCATTTCCACCTGACCCACTTTTGGCTTGTCGGGGCTGACTGCAGAGCTTTTGTTTCTAGGATGCACATACGCACAGCCGTGGAGCTGCGATGCTTTGGCCTTCTCCTGTGTGAAATAACCTGGAAGCAGGAAAGCTTTTCAGCCCTGGACTTACCTTGAAGGCACAAAGTGATGACCATCCCAGGCCACCATCATCCAGGCCGCAATGGGAAGGTCCTGGGGGCCTTGCCTGAGCTCTGTGCAGCTGCTGCAGGGAGGTTTGACCCCCAGCAGCTCCAAGCTGAGCCTGGGGGTCCGGGGCTGTGAAGCCGTTATCCTGTGGTTAGGTTTCCCCCTGGGGAAGCTGAAAGAAATAAACAGCAGATGGGACAGCTCGTTCTGCTTGCCTGCTAATGGGTTTCAGCAGGCTGCTCCTAATTTGCATCGCTCCTGTCTGTGGAAAGGTACTGTCACGAGTCAGGATGCTCGCGCAGCCCAAAGGAAAAGCATCTCTCAGAGGTGCTCAGATGACTGTGCCCACCAGGTGCCTGTTCGCCTCCTCAGTGCTGTGTCCAGCATGGACCTCTCCTTTTCCAAAACCAGGAGCAGCACTGTTTTGAACCACAGTTGAAATGGTTAGCTGAGACACACAGATTAGCGGCAGAAAGCAGAAATGGCATCCCAGGCACAGGAACAGCCCTGGGCAGCAGTATAAATAGACACGCGCTTGCTCTGCTTTGTGCATGGTGGTGTCATGATTTTTTTTCCACCGCCCAAGGGAAATTTCCAGAGGTAAAATGTCCATCCCAATTGTATTTTCCATGTCCAACTCATTGTACTTTCTATTTGCTCAGCCATCACATCTTGAAGGATGTTGCAGGGGACTTGCCTTGCAACGAGCTCATGCCTTGCATTCACCTCCCTTTGCTGGCCAGTAAGGCAGGGCTTGTTCCCCTGTCCCCAGCTATAAATGCGTGCCTCTCTCTCTGGCTCCTGGTGCAGTATCTCCATGGCTGCCTGAAAGAGCCCCTGCCTGCCCTCTGTCACCTGCAGCCAGCCCCTGGCTTGCTTGCCTCTCACCACGCTTTGTTGCAGTCTCTCGCTTAGGATCCCAAATTCAGGTAAGTGTCTCAGCACCTCAAGCCAATGGCTATGGCCCTCGTGGCTCAGGTGCAGGGCAGCAAAAAAGCCCAAGCCTACCCGCAGGGCATGGCGGGACTCCCAGGAGAAACTCACTGAAGAGGGGCAGCGAAGGGGAAGGTTGCACTTATTTGGCTGCTAAAGGTACGAGGACTATTTAGGGCTGCGAAAGCCCACTTCGGCTCAGTACCTGTCCCACACAGGGTAACGTTCAGGTTATCCCAGACCCAACTCCAGCTCCCCTCGTGCTGAACGGAGGACATTTAGTGTTAGCCTTAAAAACCTTCCCTAGCCAGCTGCCGACAGCTGTACAAGGTCCATGTCTGGGCACTGCCCGTTGGGTACCCCAAAGATGCTCACAGCCCCCTACAGCAGGGCAGCCATAAAGTGGCCCCTCCTTTCGGCTCTCCGCAGCGCCTGGCAAACCCTGTGAGCAACTGAGCCAGCAAACAAATAATGCGGTTCCTGCCCACAGGCTGTAAAACGTGGGAGAAAGAGGCCACGCATCTCTGCCAGCGGCTTCGTGGGCATCTGACCACAGTGAGGGCTGGGGGCTGGGGGCCGGGTGCTGATGAAACGGCCTGTTTATGTTTTCAGTGCACATGGCCCTAATTACTGGTGTCTGTGCACTAATCCATGCTCTGCGGGCAAGCCAGGAGGCGAGGTTGGGCACACCTGCCCAGCGTGTGGGACCCAGCCCGGAGCGCTGGCAGGGTCTGGCGAGATGGCGAGGTGCCTGTGCCCCACGCGTGCGAGGTATCCAGCCTCTGCCTGTGCCCAGTCGTATCCACCAGCCCACAGAGCGGGGCCGTGCTGCCCAGCAGGAACCCGCACAGAGCCTGCCTAGGGTCGTGCCAGGCCCTGTCTCCCAGATTTTGAGCAGGTTTGGGATACAAGGGGTTTACCTGGGCTGGAAACGTGCTGATCAAGGCAGGGCTGTAGCTAAGCCCTCCCAGCCGCAGCCGTGCCAGAGTCGGCCGCACCCTGGCTCCCATCCGAAGAGGTGGCTGCCTTGGCCAAGGTGCACTCCTCCACAGATGCTTACAATATTTGGCACTTGTTAAGTCCCTGGCTTGCTGCGCCAAGATTTTGGGTGGTGTGATAGCTATTTGTTACACCCTGCAAAAGTGGGAGACTGCATTTGTTTGGAAATCGGGGGTTGTTTATTTGACTCTTCCCATGATCTCCTCTGACAAACGAGAAGCTGTTTAATGAGGCTTTTCTTCCTTTTTTCATGGGAACTACAACTTCTGACATGCCTTTTCTCATATAAGCCCATAACTGTAGTACCTACCATGAACTGCAGCTACTTGTAGCCTCATAAAACAAAAAGTGCCAGGTCCTTTTCATGCCCTTTCATCTGCCCCTGAGAGCAGCCTGTGGCAGAGTACGGTCACATCCATCCTGTTAAGCTCCTTTTCGCTCCCGAGCAGGGAACCCGAATGGCTGACGGTGTTTCTTTCTTTGCCAGCCACAGCCTAACACTGTGCCCCATCTGTGAAACTCCTTCCCAGGCGACTCGCAAAGATAAAACCCACTCCTCAGTTCAGACCCTGAAAGTACATAGCAAAGTATTTGCAGGAGGGTGCAGACATGCCTAGAGTCACTGACATACAAGCCACTGCACTCAGCCAACTCTGGGAGCGTTAATGAAGCTGGCCTGGATTTACACCGGCACAACAGAACAAAATTCAGACTTTGATTAAAAAAGAAAGAAGTCAAGGAAATCCCATGTAAATGTAATAGGTGTCAAAGGAAGATAATGGCTTTTCACCGGTGAGGAATAAAAATCTGTACTGAAAGTCAATTAAGTGAGCAAGTAGTATGCTTTTCCCCGGTCTTCAATTTGGAATCACATCAATTCCCTAAATCTCCCTTTGGAGATGACTTTTAGCTCCGCTGTTAAATATCACTGCTGGAATTGCAATGAAGGAAATCAGTGGTATTCACTGATATATGGACCTGCCAGGAGAGAATGGGGTTCATCTGAAAATGTGGTCATAATTCTTCTCTTTGCATTATTTCCCCGCTTCCTGTGCTTCTCTGCCTCTCTCTTTGTATATTAGTAGTCCAGGCTGAAACCGTCAGCTCGGCATGTCCTTGACTGCAGCAGGAGTGGGGTGCCTCCACAGAGACAAGCCAAAGGGACACCCAGGAGGGACTGAGCAAAATTTGGCCTGAAGTCACCATCTCCCGGGGCTCTCCTCAGTCCATAGGGCATGGTTGTTAAATACCCAGCACTTCCTTGGCACAGCCTTCAGCCCCCAGCCCCTGGAGCCCACCTGCCTGCCAGTGTCTCAGCTCACTCTGCTCACCCCATCCTTGGGACAATGCCCGAACACCCAGCAATTACTCATTTTTGGCAAGCGATTTAGCAGCCCCGAGTTGCTCGTAGTGCAGCGAACATCCTGTGAGCGCCAGAGGCGAGGGGGGACCACAGGATGCGAAGTGCAACGCTTATCAGAAATGCCCCCACAGGAAACGCAGTGATGAATATAGAAACCTGATCAAACCGCAGCCGGAAATGGGCTGCTGAAGGCTCCGAGAGACGCTGGGCTCTCTTGTGACCTGCCAAATTGCTATCTGCTTCCTTCCGGCAAAATTAAAAGAGGAGGAAAGTTGAACGCAGATGGGGAGAAGGTGTCCAGCACAGCAGAGGCGCGTGCGCGTGTACCTGCTTTTGCAGGAATCTGCTAAATTTCAACCCTTTCTCATACACATGCCAACTCCAAGCCTGTGCTTCTTCATTAGGTGCTGGGTCAGATCCCCAAAGCAGGAGGCTGTCAGCGCCATCCAGCACCTCCACGGCTGGTCCCAGCCCTGAGGCGCTGCACCCCACTCCCACCCATTGCCCACAGCCCCTGCAGCTGCCTGGGCTCCTCCACGTGCCCGGGGCAGGACCCGCTCACGTTTGGCAGGGATGCTTCGGAGCCGGTTCAGCCCCACGGTGGGCGTTAGCTGGTAAAGCCGGGAGACCTGCCGAGGCCACCGCCTCGACAGATTCCTACAGGTGCATTGCTTAAGGGTGAAACACAGAGAACGGGACTGCCTGCAGAAATAACAGCCTCAACAAGAAAGCACCCAGCTCGCAGGCTGGAGGGCCCCTCTGTTGTGCCCGTGCTCTCTGAGTCTCTGCCTAAGTCCCCGAGTGGGCTCTCCGTCACAGCGTCTTAAGTCTGAGCAGTGGCCACCGAAGGAACCCACCTCATTCGCCCTGGGAGCCCAGGACTAGAAAGCAAAGGGGGAAGAGGCATCCTGGCAGTCTAGGCTCACGGGCATCCAGAATATGTCGTTTAAAATGTTCCCCCTCCCTGGGGATAGTAGGCTGGTGTTGAAATTAATTTGCATTAGCTATTTTAAGTGCTGGCCTCTTTCTCCAAAAAGCCCTGGAGCTGGAAAGCTTCTTGGGTTACCTCATGCACTGCTCCTCTCTGGCTCCTGCCAGCTCCTAATACTTTCTGCCTCTCCAGTAAAACAAACAGGTTTTGCCTGCAGTTCCCAACTTATCCGTTGCATGCCATAACCAGGTTGGCGTTTGTCTTGAACGTGGTATTGTCTCTGCTTCAGCCATGGGGAACCATGTACTGAGCTCCCACACTTATTCACTCGGGCCTAGTAATTAATCAACTAGCAAGGGCAATGGTTAAACGGCACTCAGTACCATACATAGGCACATAATGGCACAATTAAATCTCCTGAATAGATGTCAAATGACTTCCTTAAGGTAGCTGCTAAGCTCAGACAGTTCAGAGAGCTTTTAATACCAGATGCTAAAGGGCAATGCTCAAATGTAAGCCTGGGCTAATTAAATCATGCCGCATCAATGAAGCATGAATGCAGCCTAGTTGGTATTTCCAGTTTATCGTTAATATGCGACCCCCACTAGGCCCAGAATTAATCAATACAACCAATTATTCTGCCCCTACCAATAACACCGGTGCTCACCAGGCCCCCTGATGGTGGGGCACAGACCTTCACACAGGCTGCTTGGCCGGTGGGTGCTGCTTTTCTGCCCGAGAAACGCAGACTGAGAGTGGGTGACTGAGACCCCGCGGGGCTCAGCCAGGGCCGTGTAAGAAGGACCTAGAGCACTCTCTGGAGACAGGCAGCTTTGCAGTGGGAAATTGCTGGAGTGAGCCCATCTCACCTGGAGGAGCAACAGGGGAGGAGGACGGTCCAGGGGACGCAGCAGAGACGGACGGACTCTGTGTTATGCCAGAGGTTTTGAAGCCACGTGTCATTAGGCCTTTCTACACGTTTGTTTCCCCATCCATAATAAAATAAGTAAAATAGCACTTAGTTGCCTCATAGGGTGTGTGAGCTGTACTTAATTGATATGTGCAACCGACTCAAAGGTTCTGGGAAGAGGGGAGAATCGAGAGGAACTAAATGGCACTCATGCTCCTGGTTGCCATGTCCTTGTGTACTGCACCTTTCAAAGGATGAAGTGTCCCATGTCACCACTTCCCTTTCACAGTAAACCCCATTTTGAAGTCAGATGGAGACAACCTGCCCTGTCTTGTCTTGACACACAAGATGTTTTTGTAACCTTGACACCTTGACCATCAACACACAAGGGTCTGTTCTGACCCAAGGAGATAGATGTGCTTTCTGCATGCAGAAAAACACTGTGAGTCAAATCATCCTTCAAAACAAGCCACTTCAAGGCACTGGAGCAGAGAGATGGAGGTGAACCGAGAGAAAGTTGGAGGGAACCTGAGGTTTACAGAGTGCTGCAGCTCTCTGCTCTGCACCGCTGTCACAAGATGGTACAAACATATCACCAGCCCTTGGATGTGGCTTCTAGTTTCCTTTGCACTGATGTGTTGGTAATATTATACAAGAGTCACTTAAAATATGAAATAAGCACCCTTTTCCCCCGTGCCATATTTAGCCTGTTTTCTATCGCTGCTCTGGGCTGCAATCTGAAGTGTGTTATGACACCCTCTTTTTCCATGTGCTCCATCTCCCTGCTCCTCCGGACAATATAAAAGTTAAATTTTCTTTTGACTTTGCCTCATCCTGGCCTTCAACAGCACCGAGACTTCACAGCACAAGTTGTCTAAGCCACCAGAGTTGTTGGCTGCTGGCATGAGTTCACAACTTTCTTGAACGTGCCAGCGCCAGGCCCGTACGCAGAAGACTAGGCTCTGGTGTGCCTGTATGATTAGGTAAGATGTGCACAGAGATGTGTGCAAAGAGAGGAAACTGAGCTTTCAGAGGTCTTCGCTGCCACAGCTGTTCCTGCCCAAGGGAAAATAATTGAAGAGTAATGACAGACATCATTGGTATGCCAGTCACTGGAATATTGTCTCATCGAGATGATGGGAGTGCTTCTCTGTAGGCTAGATGACATGAGGACCACAAAAGAAACCTGTAATGAGATAATGGAGCAAATGAACCAGGATTGCATCTGCCAGCTTCTTATGCAGCATGGAGCCACACAGCGACACATGGCTCCTCACAGAGGAGCTGTGAAGCTAAGAAGAAAGATGGAAGAAGAGAAAAGAAAGAGGAGGTGATGAAGAAAAATAAAATCAGCTGATTCATGTTAGGACCATGCACAGGCAGAGTCAGTCCCTGCCACAGCATTGACTCAAAGCTGAACGAGTAAAGGGACAGGGTTCCTACCAATGCTCCCTTGCATCCAGCCATTCATCAAACTCAGGCAGGACACACTTTTTACACACATGCAGGTAATTAATTCAGACATCAGGAAGAAGACACTGGAGACTTATTGCTCACTTAATTAAAGAAAATAAAATTGAAAGAACCAACACAACCTGGCAGGAGCTCAGCTCCATGCTTCCCAGGCAGGCAATGGCTCAACCTTGATATTAATTGTCAACTATTGCTAGACAATACCCATCACTGGCAAATAACCAGTACTTTAGGAAGGACATCGTCTGTTAAGAGCACTCAGGACCCCTCCTGTTCCCCCAGTGAAGCAGGGAAGTCCTGCTGGTGAGACTGCTAGCCTAGAGATGTTCAGGCTCTGGTAAAGGCTCTGCAAGATAGAGAGCCCACTCAATCCTATGAACTGTTGGTCAAGGGGTCAATTCCTCTCTGATTTTATCCTTCCTCCCCTTCAAACCCTGGGATGTGCTATCCCTCTGTACCCTGGGATGGAAAACCAAGCATGGGCAGAGATGTCCTCAAGGTAGTACCCAGAAATAAGTCATGGCTGGGACCTGTATGTGGCTGTTGTCTCCTGGGGCAACAAAGCGCAGGTAGTTCAGCCTGTGTCCCAGGAAACCAGCGAAGGTCCATCTGTGGAAATGGAGGACATTGTAGGCTCAGGCTGCGATTGCCATCTCGCATGTCATAGGCAAGGGAGAGACCCAGCCACTGCCAGCCAGTGATTCATCCTTCCTAAGACAGTTCAGATGAATAATCTGATGCAGATGTCTGCTCTTCTGCATTAGCCACAACAGGAGTCCAGCTGTCCCGCTTTGAGACATTGGCTGTTTGGTATTACCCATCTCATGTGAGACCTTTAGCAAGATTAGGTCTAGATTTACTAAGCATCTGAGAAGCTACTGGGACTTGACCTTCTACACAGGCCTTCACACCACCGTAAGGGGGTTGAACCCTGGGCTGGGACAGTGAGTTTGTGATGTTAAAACAGCTTAGCTGGAGGCTAGCCTTTAGCATATCACAGTTAAGCACCACCACACTTCAGTCAAAGAGGCTTGCATGTGGATGGGACCCAGGCTGGAGGTGTTACTCAAGTTACAAGCCACATTGACCTGTCAGGGAAAACAAGCCAGGAAGAGATGGCTAATTTAGCATTCTTCAGATCAGTAGAAAACTCACCCAATTAACCAACACTTTGTTTTCCATGCAAGTCGTCTTACAAAGTTTATTATTAATGCAATTAAGCTGGCTTCCCTGGCTACAGCTGGGGTATCTCTACCACTGGCCTATGGTGCTTTGGGTCAGACACCAATATAAATAACCAGAGCTGGCTGAAATGAGAAGTCTTGGCTTGTTTGAGGACAGCACTCTGGCTTGTTGGGTGATTTCAGGTAAGTCTGAAATCACCTGACCCTTTACCTGACTTCCCCCGTCTGTCCAGTGAGGGTAACTGCTCCAACGTCAGAAGTGCACAGAAACTGAGACTTGTTCTCACATGAGGATTGTCCTTTGCTCTGTCCTTAGCGAGAACACTTTTCAAAACCCTGTTTTTAAACTTCTGTGGGAGTTAGTTAGGCAGGAGCTCAGGCTGAGGTGGGCACACCAGCCTGGCCAGGGGACAGGAAGAGGAAATCCCAAAATTGAACATCTCCTGCTCTCCCTGGCATAGCTTGTCCCACCTGTGACACTGCTTAGTCAGCACAGCATTCGCAAACCCATTGGAAAAACAATTGAGTCATTAAAAACAGAACCTAAAGCCCCTAAAACCCAAGCCGACAAAGTGCAGTTATCCTTGTGTAGTGCTCTCAGACTCTGATAAAGGGCCTTGGGTACATCAGATTTAACAGGCAGGTCAGATCAGCCATGCAGGATGTGGAGAAAACGCAGAGCAGCTGCTACATACATAATGCAGCCAGTTAGAAAACATCACAGAAGTTTCTTGCCACTTCAAAACATTAATCTTGGGAGCTACTATAGACACATTCAGCAGTAATGGTCCATTTTTTCCTTTACAACTAAGAGAAATAAAAAAATGCAGGTCAACAGGGCACGATCCTTGAAGGTGTCCCCAGAAAGCCCCAAAAGCTCATTTGATAGATGAATCACCTTCAGCGACATGGTAAAGCCTCCTGAATAGTGCAAATGGATTAGGACTTACAACAAGTTTTCTGCAAAACCATGCAAGAGCTTATAAGGTAATGAAAGGACAGAGAAACAGGGTGGAAAGGAAGCTAGGGACATGAAGGACATCAATGTATTTAATGAAGGCTACCTGTGAAACAGGAAAAAAAAACCACCTTCAGTCAGGCTGATCATTTTAACTACACCAGAAAATCACCTTTCCAAAGAGGACGGATATCTAGGCTTGTTGACAAACCTCCTTCTAAGTTAGGCCTTGCTCTTTGCCTGATCCTACTCCTAACCTGATGAGGACAGGACAGATTATTGCAGCGACTCAGCTTCGCACTTGGCACATTACTACCACACAGTGCATTGCACTAGTGTCGAGAGGTTGCCTGTAGCTGATGGCACCTCTAAGGTGTGAGATTTAGTCTGCAAAAAGAGGATTAAGCCACAATCATTATCCTTCTCAGCGATTTCAAACCACCTACCATGCACCTTTTCAATCTGCCATCAGCAAACCATGGATGTGAGGACTCTGACTGATGTTATGGCTATGGTTATGGAGCTTGTAAGTGCAGTGACCTACCAAGACTCTCTATGGTCCCAGAGAGTTGGGGTGGTCCAGGGGTTGGGCTTCCTTCAGAAAAGATTGTTCTTAATAAAATGTTTCATTGCTATTCAATTGCCTTCATGGCTCAAAGACTGTCTCCTCTAGTATCTATAAATATTCTGGTGATCCTATCCTGGACACGCTCGTTCCAGAAGCTGATTGCTTTTGCAAAAGCTGACTTAGACTGTAGGACCACGAAAGTGAAAAAATTAGACTCAGAGCTATGCACACTCTTAGCACTTGGCTGAATCACACCCACAGTGATGTCCAGCTCCAAGCTGGCAAAACTGATCCATTGTCTTAAAAATATGTTGACTTTCCCTGCCATATAAAATTAAGCTTGGATCCAGCAGAGTGTCTTTTGTGTGTGCTTGTGGCTAATTTCTTAAAAAAGAGTAGGCAGGAGGGGAGTCACAGAGGGAAGCACACCTGGGCCTGTGCTACTTGGCTCACATGTTGATGAGCCAAGATGGTACAGGGGCTGGGAGAAGCAAATGAAACTAGGTGACAGTTTCCAAAGAAGGGACATCTTTGCACAGCGCATAGTTAAAGCATGGACATGCTGAACCACAGGATGTTGTGCATGCTAAAAGCTCACACAAGTTCAAAGGGCAATTAGACAAATTCATGACAGAAAAATCCATCAAGGGCTATTAATTGCAAAGACAGAGTCTCTGCTTCAGGAATTCCCTCAGTCCCACACACCTGGAGGCCAGGACAGTACCCTGGGATAGTATCAGAACATGCTAGCCTCATGCTTTTACTCCTTCCTAGGCATTTTTTTCCTGGCCCTTAGTAGAGAGAGGATGGATGGGCTGAGTAGTGCTGGTCTCACGTCAACATGTGGGAATGGGATGTTGACCTGGGAATACCACAGACCTACACAGGACTTTCTGCATATGAAGAAAATTTCCTCCAACTCTAAGTAGCAATGTCGTAAGGCTAGAAACAAAACTGCCCAGAAAAATAAACCTTTTCTTTTTATCTTGGAGTGTATCTGTGAGCCCTATGGAAAAGTCCCCAGGAGCAAGATCTATTGCTGATGTGAGGAGGCAGAGAAGAAAGCTACGCCATTTTGCCTGAACTGCCACTCTGGTTTGAAGGCACCATCCCTGCCTCCTGTTGATTTTTTCTTCCCACAGGCTAAAATGCACATGAATCATTAACAAGCTCGTAGAGCCCGTGTGCGCTATCATGGCTTGCGTAATTAATCCTGAGCCAATGTGATTCGGTGAATTAATAAAGTTGCTGTTGCTGGGGTAGAAATTCCTGTACCTGCAGCAGGGCTGGATTTGCTGTTCATCTGCATCTGCACATTTGCAGACGCCTGTCATCACAGCAGCAGGAGCTGGGTGTATAGATATGGGGTAAATATGCACAGAGCAGAAGAGAATGAGAAGAAATGCATCATGATCCAAGGTTTTAGTGGCTCTTCTTTCCAAGAAAGAGGGCTCATCATGGCTCCTGTGCAAGAGATCAGGTTTGTCATGACGAGCTTGGGTCTCCATGCATCACTTCTAGAACCTGGAAAGACATCTCCAACACTTTGGTCTTTTGGTCTTTCTACCTATTCAAGCGGTTTCTTTACTTAACATCTTCTCTTAATCACCTTTATTCAAGAGATCCCTGTTGAGAGGAGCAGAGGAAACTAGCCTGGTTAAAGGGAAGCAACACTGCAGACCTAGGCAGGAGAGAAGTCCATCCCCCTCCATTGTCCATCTGGACTCTGACACACAGAAGCAAGTAGATGAGATGCTCAGGTTTTACCTAAGTAACAGAGCTTGGTTTGATTTCAGAATATTCAGCTGCGGGAGCAAGATGTACATGCTCCAGACACTAAGTTTTATGCAAGCCCCTCTTCAACATTTGGCCTGTGATTCCTCCAATACTATTGTCCAGGTGAGCTGTCTGGGTTTGGCCTTCATTGAATTTAAGACTCTCCTGCTGTTGAATGCAAAAATCTGTCTATATCCGGGGACATCAAGACCCTGTTGACCATCTCCTCCGGGAGAGTAATTTTGCTAAATCCTGCCTGATAGCTGCTATGGCAGAGTCTTGGTCCTGCCAGTGATCTAGAGAGATCCCAAAGATCTCAGTAAAGTGCTGAGGATCTGGGCTGGAAATGTTGAATTTGATGGTACCCTTCTCTCCCCGTTCGTCTCGTGCACTAAGTTAGATGTCTGTCGCCTTATCAATCTCGTTTGTTCTTTCTCGAGAGTCAACAGGCACTTGTCCCACCCAGCTAGCAAGCGTGTCTGACATTGACCTAGCTGATATCCACCCCTCCCTGGGAGCAGAGCCCATCCATTCAATGTGAGCAACGCACGCCCATTTCTGATGGCAAGGCAGCTTTTCTGCATCAAGAGGACATTGTGTTTTCAGTGAGTGAGCAAGAAAGGAGTCATATAAAAATAGTCACCCAACTTCCTTTCCCAACACGGGTTTCACAGACTCCTCGGTCACCATTTGCCAGATATGGTCTGTCCAGTCAAGGAGTCAGGTCTGAGTGTACGCAACTGTATGCGGTTTGAGGTGCTCTTCTGTTTTTTTTTTAAATACAATTTGGTTTCTTTTACAGTCAAAAGTGAAAGAAACCTGGGCTTGAAGTGTTGAACAAAACAGAGCACAGTAGTGGAGAGCTTACAGAAAACTGGGGTAGTGAATTTTCTATCAGTGCTCACTCTGCTCAGTGATAGAAAAATTCCCATGCAATATGTCCTGAGCAGCCTTCTGCTCACCATCACGGGAGGGAAAAATGTTATTTGTCCTAAACACAGATGTGGTAAAAATAGAAATTGAATCCTAGGCCATATTTAGCATTTCAATTAAATGACCTCATTTTTAATGAGCGTACCTAGATGATTCACATATTAGAAAAATCAGGCTATATACAGAGCTGTCCAAATGGGAAAATATAGCATGCCCAGATACAAGTGGAAGATTTAATGCATCTCAGGTTCAGATCTTCACACTACTGACCAGATTTCAGTGGTGGTCTCTCTGCCATTCCTTGCTTCTCCTTTTCCCAATAAATGTGGACTGCAATCTACCTTGTGCTAGGACAACCCCATAGTTCCTCTCCCCAAAGTCAAAAGAAAGGAGGTGAAAGACAGCCCAGCCAGTTGTTTGATCTAGAAGAGAAGGGAACAGCCCATGCTCGAGAGGCCAGCTGAGATCAGGGCAAAGACACGACGTAAGGCAAACACTGATGGGGTAGGAGGAAATAAATCTGCCCCAGGAGAGCAGGGCAGCCCTGGATCAGGGCCCGGAGGCATGGTGGCATCTCCATCCTTGGGGACCATCCACCATCAGACCTGACCTGGTTGTAAGGGTATGGGGGAGAGGAGGGGCACAGAGACCCCCGACCTCCCTGCTCACCTAAACCCTTCTGTAAATTTACAAACTTATGAGCTGCCCCCTTCTACCCCAAAGGATGGGGTTGAATGCGCCAGAAAATGAAATCTAAGCAGCAAAACTTTGGCCCTATTATCATGGAAATGAGCTGTGGAAACAAAATGATTGTATTAGCAGACTGGCTTGAGCATTAGTATAAACCTGTCATTCTGTCAGAAAGGACAAATATTTCCTGCAGTAGCTCTACTGGGTTGCTCTTAATAGTTGTTTATTTTATTTTCCACTGTTCGTAATAAACCTCTGTGCATCTGAAAATAGCTCTCTCTAATGAGTACTGTATGAGTACTCGTGCATTATCTGAGTGCATGGGTGTGTTTGTGTGTGCTGATGACATCTCAGGTATATGTAGAGAGCTACTTGGCTTCTTTGAAAAATGTATATTCACTGAGAAATCCGAAATGTTTTTGGTTCACAAAAGTTTCACCAAATCCCAAACTGGGTTAGCATGTGATTGCAATCCTTGGCGGTCACTGCCAGATCTCTGCCTTTGGGGGAGACATGCACAGAAGAAATCCTGCAAGGAAGGCAAGGGACAGTTAAAAGGAAAAATCAGAAAATTAAAAAAAAAATTAAAATGGTTTGCTCTGATTCATACCAAAATTAACTGTCAGAAAAATGATGCTTTCCCTGAACATGAAGCCTTTCTGTTTTTTTTTTCAGTCAGACTCCAGTGACACGCTCTGTCACCTTTCTCTTGAGATTTTTGTCACAAATTGCTATCCTGATAAGATTTAAGATCCTGACATGCAAAATGAGACAAAGAAGATGGATATGGTGATTTCCAGCAGTAAATCTTGGTGCTACATGAAAGTCTTAACTAAAATATGGCATTGTCTTAATGAACAAGTTGTTTTTCATTTGGGTTCATTGGGGCATCTGGACAACAGCTGCATCTGAACAACTGGTGCTCAAAACCAGGGTGCAACTCAAAAGCAGTCAGAGGGTAGGAGGAGCTGAGAAACAAAAGACAAATTTGAGTCAAAATTTTGCATGGAATTTGGTCAACACAGATCAAATCAGTGCTGGAGCAGAGAGATGGGTGAATGCTCAGCAGTGTGCAACAACCAGGGACAATAAGTTTTGAAGTGAAGGGGGACAAGGTATTTTTAAAGGGCTCCTGGCTGAGCTTCACATCTTTATTTTTGCTTGGTTAAGTGCAGCTCTGAGAAATTAGTCATAGAAAGATTTGCACCGCATGAATCTGTAGGAGACTACACCTGCAGTGACTGCCCCTGTTCCGGGTACAAGCAAATTAAAAGAAGTCAGGACCAATTTACTTTAAGATCTTTTCCAAGTCCAGCCCTGTCTTTGGATGCATCAGTGGATTTTATCTCTATGCCCACCGTTGAGCTAGACTAGCCTCCTTGTAGAGGGAGTATCCACCACAGCATTAGAAGTGCTTCTTTCTTTTCATTGCCTTTTTTCAGGTCTGGAGTGGCTGTCTATGCTGGGGCGTACAGCCACATCTTTATTTTATCCAGGGATGTCAGTCGCAGCATGCTCTCACCTGGCTGAGCTCTTCCAAATGAAGACCAGGACTGGAAATAATGATGCCTGCTGAGAAATGTGGTACCAGCTGACTGCCTTGTTCAGCATGGCCTTCATTGTCTTTTTTTCTGTCAAAATCGGGGGGGGTGTTTTGTCAAAGTTGATGACTTTTCCATGGGATAATTCTACCCAGCTCTGAAACACCCCTTTTTCTGTCTCAAATATCTCTGGCATTTCAGCTGAAGCATCAACATTTCCTTCCCACTGAAAATGTTCAGGGGTTTTTTGGAATTGCATGCATGGAATTGTGTGTGGGGTCATATGTCTTGTCATTTGGTGGTGGAGGCAGGTCTGAAAACGCCAGGGACATTGTTTCCTGTGTAACACGTTTCTGTGTGTGCACTAGTGTATCTGTGAAAGAAAAGACAGAAAGGTGATCCTAACGGTGGTGATGCTGGACACCTTCCATCTCTGTAGCAGGCTGCAATGTGGGTCACAGGCTGTTTTACAGAAGCTGTCTCTCGCGCTGTCTTTCCTCTGGCTGATGCTCTTTAAGCACCACCACTGCCAGATCACACTCCCTAGAAGAAGCAGAGAGGTACCAGGTCTGTGCAGCCAGCTCGCTCTGCCAGCGCAGCATTCAGGACGGGTAACAGCATCCTTGTTCTGACTAGATTCAGGCAATTGAAAGCCAGAAAAATAAAAAACAAATGTGCCATCCATGTCCCTTGGATCTGCAGGCGAGCACTGCTCAGTGCCACCGTGCTGCTGGCAGGGCAGCACAGAGCCAGTAATTCAGCTGCAAAACGTTGTCCAGTAAATCAGCAAAAGTGCAGGGTGCCCAGCTAATGTCCGATAAGGACAGGGTACCTGAGAAGAAAGGACCTTCCAAAACAAAACCAGGAGATGATTGCTTAATGTGAGATAAGGAAGGCTTCTAGGTTTTGAGTGATGCAAGTGGACAGCGAGAAAATCACTCCTTCACCTGCAGGAGCACTTCTTCTGTGCCCAGCAGGAAGGCTAAACTCCAGTCTGGTGTTTAGGTTGTTTCACTTCCTTCTCAGCAAACAGGAGAGGTCAAGCTGGCGACAGAGACTGGGCTGTGTGCATGCTTCGGGTTCCCCACACGGCCTGGCAAGGGGCTGGCAGAGGAAACCCAGGTTCAGTTTCTTGCTCTCTCTCTCCGTCCCCAGTTCTGGAAAACCTGTCATCTTTTCAGGAAAGCCGTTGGATGGAGAGGAGGTGTTTGAAGGAAAAGGAAGAAAAGACTGCAACAGAAGCACCAAAACCACTGAGATACAGCAGTTCGCTAGTTTTTCATATATGACATGCAGAAAAACAGCTGTCGAGAGCTGACAGATGAGTTTGTTAGGCATTTTGGAAGTCCTCTGAGAAGGTGCTTACCAGGCTGCTCTCCTGACGTCCAGCTGGCTGAAAGCACCCTCAAGGAGTGCCCCTCTTCCTGTGATGACCTGCTGCCATCTGCCAGAGCAGCGGCCATGCCCCAGCCCCAGGAATAAGGTGTCAGGGAGGCAAAGAAGAGATGAAATTTCCTCTGAACAATTCATGCACACTGCAGGATTTGACAGCTCCCAGGACAGCGGGAAAACCCAACTCTTTGAGAGCAGTTCCCCAGAATCCCAGCTTCTCAACTTTCATCCCTTGGGGTCCACCATTAGCTGCTCCCAGCACTGCAGACTCTGCCACACAAGGATGCGCAAATCGTGCAAACAAGTGACACGGCATGGCTCACAGCTGGCATGGCACCTCGCTGTGGCCCGCACTTCATTGCAGAAGGTTATCGCGCCAGTTAAGCACAATTTCCCCTTCATAAATCTATGCTGACTACTCCTGATCACCATCTTGTCCTTCATGGGTCTGGAAGTGATTTCCAGGATTAGAGAAGGTGTTAGGCTGGCTGGCCTGTAGTTCCTCGTATCTTCCTTCTCCATCTTCCTGAAGACAGGAGTGGCACTTGCTTTCTTCCGGTCTTCAGGAACTGCTCCCAGTTGCCATGATAACTCCGAAGATGGGGGAAGCAGCAAAACTCCATGGAGTCAGAAAGCGCAGGACAGGCAAAGGCCCTGGACTTCATGTCCGACAGTTCCTCACCTCTTTACTGATATTTCCTCAGCCAAATTAAGCCAAAAAACGGGGATGCTGAGGTTTTTCTTGCCCTTTATGCTGCTTTCTCTGGAAAGCAGAGAGCTGTGTGACATGCCACTCCAAGCTCTGCCGGGTCATGTCTTGCAGCTCATTAGGGCATGGGCTTGCCTTTAATTGACCCAGATGCTTAAATTTAAACTCGCGGTTAAGGACATTGCTGGATCTGGATCTAAATTTCTGAGGGAGAGATCTGCTGCTGGGAGCGATCCTGCTGCTTCTCCTGGCCACTTCTATGGTCTTTGCTCCTGCCAACACTCCTGACTGCCTCTGTACACACGTCTGGCCCCGTCTGCAGAAAGAAGGTCAGCATTTTAAGCCTTTAAGGCAATTATTAGTTCAGCTTCAAAAGCACATACACCCTGCCTAAAAGAAGAGTTTCGTGCTCACACTCAAAGCAAGAGAAGCCACATGGGGATCTTTGGAAGAACAACTGGTCCTGAATAGAGCTGAAGGAAGAGCTCTTTAAAAGCCTCAGGTTTTAAGAAGCTGAATAAACATTGGAAACCAGCTGCTCGGGATTCACTCTGGGCTCTCTCTGTGTCCGATAGTGCCTACCAACCTCTGAGGCTGGAGCAAAGGCTGACGCGTCTGGAGGGGATGCTGAAATCACGATGATTTTACTTCTGCAGAGAATCACAAAGTTGTGGCCATGGGGAAAACAAACATGGGAAGTCTGGAGAATGGAAAAAAAAAATCACAGAATTGGACCAGAAAGCCGCCTTCTATTTTGTATTTTCCATGAACTACAAGCCTACATATTACTCATTTTTTTTTAATATAGCCTCTCAATTGTATTATCTGCAGATTTCTGATTGACCTTACAATTCCCACTCCTCCTGTCAAACCAAATCAAAGCCCAAATCTCAGTCCTTCCCCCAAAATGCTTGGACTGGACAGATGTTTTGGATCTGAAGCCAGATCCACAGGCCACGGAGCCTGGCAGGCATTGGCGGGTCTCCTCAGCACGCAGGGCAACACGTGAGGAACGACAGGGCCCTGCCAGGGCTGGGCAAGAGGGAAGGTGTGTGGCAGAAAGACACAGTCTCCGTGACCCATGTGGGTGGATTTGGCTCCTTTCTTTGGAAATGCTAACGACACTCCCTCTGGACGCTGCAAGCCAGGCTCCCAAACCACCCTCACATGTGCAACGTGGCTCTCGCCTTCTGCCAGCCAGAGGCTCCCAGGGGGTGATTCGCCAAGTATAGGGGGGGACGGGAAGCAAAGGTGGCATTAGAGTCTTCAATATGTGCATTGGCTCTAGTCTATGGATCAGCAACCTTCAAAAATACGGAGAAAGAAAGCTTTGGAGCTACTTTTTACTCCATTCCCCACTGGTGGATGATCTTGACGAGATTTTGCACCTTTGTACCAATGAACTGGAAAGTCTCCAGGAAATAGTCCCGCACTACACAAGCAGGGTCCAGATGCACAACATTCAGAGCAGCGTCTGCCAGGATGAAGGTCCCTAAGGCCCCTCTGATCCCCCAGCTAGGCTGTGTCCTCACCTTGGTGATACAGCTAGCAACACGTGCTGAAAAGCCCCACCAATTCCACCCGTGGGAGACAGCAGTGATCACCTGGGACAGGTAAGCGCATCCTTGTGTATTTGCTTTCTTTCTGAAACCAGTCATTAGAGAGGGTGTCACTTGCTTTCAGCTGACAGCAAGCAAGGCGTTGTTACAGAAGTCTTCTTTGCATGTCAGAACTTTCTCACGGTCAGAAGTGCTCCTGGGCATGGGAAGGGTAGAGAAAGGAGTGGTGTCGCCCTCTGAATGTATGTCTCATGCATTGAGGAAACACTCACACAAGCCAGGAGGAACAGGAACTGGGCTGAGGTGATTGCATCAGGTCCTTTGCATCAATATCTCACCATCCCAGCCATTTCAGTATGTCTTTCTCTACCCTGACCTGCTTCTCTGAAAATGAGGAGAGTTTTCCTGTGGATTTCTCTGGCCCTGCTCCCTGCTTGCGGGGCACCTTGTGCTCTGGCTTCAACAAGCCTGACAGGCTTTATGGTACCATAGGAGCTGGTCAGCCTCTAGGTATCTCTGACTGTTTCAGAGCAATGGTAGCACCTCACAACAGAATTGGAGAGGACGACTCCAAGGGGCATGTTACTGTTCTGTTTGGTGCCTCCACAACACGCAGCTATCCCATTTATGGTTACCCACAGACTCAGTCCTCCTCTAGTAGCTCTTCTTGTTGCTCTGCTGTGAATCCTGTGAACTTGTCCCTTCATGGAGCCAACTCTTCTTTCCAAATCCTGCTGCATTGCTCCCAGGCCTTCCTCCCACCTTCCTGCAGCAGAGCACACCTTTCTGGCCAGAATCCATCCAGTATCATCATTAGAAGGTTTGTTGATCCCCACAATAACACCAGCACATTCTTTAGCAAGCACTGAATTTAGTTCATGGCTGTTTTACCCTATGTGTACTTTTATTGAGTCACACAGTGCTTGCTGACTCATAGAAAGCATTCAGGTGGAAAGTGGCAAGAATGGTAGGATGCAGGCTGGATAATCTGTTTAGCTTAGAAAGAGACCTCATGCTTCTACATGCATCCATATGGAAGGAAGGTTTCTGACAGTAGAGCTTTCTAATTTATAGGTAAACACAAAACAGGATCTAGAGGCTGGACATGGATACCAAACAAATGCAAGCTGAAAGCAAAGCCAAACTTTTTCTAAATAAGGTAGCAGAGTACCTGGGGAATATGAAGAGCCCTCCATCATTTGACATCTCAAGCAAGTACTTGTCATGGAAGGGAGAAAGGCACACTATATATGAAACCTTCTCAGAAGCAGCCCTGCTGCGTGCTTATAATGAAATCTTCATCCTTACTTGTGTTCTGGTCAAACATTATTGTATTATGCTGATGGGTACCAGAGACATGGTACCTTTCCTTTGAACCACTCCCAGAAGGGCTGAGGCACTTGCAAGAATCAAGGGACACTAACCCTAGAGTCCCCCCTCCACACAGGCATCACAACTCTACCAGGAGTGAAGAAGAAAGCCAGCTCTATCCGTTCACATGTACAGAAAATACTGGCAGACTTCCCATGGGGTATGTCCAGGGCAGTCCAAACAGGAAAGGCCAGTCTGGTGCTGCTAATCTCCCACAGTGCTGGATCTGGGACTCTAACACTGTGATGGCTCTTGCAAGCTCCTTTCTGACAGGGTTTTAGCGAGACAGGACAGCCTCCACCAGAGTGAAGGCTGGAGCCAAGACCAGATAAAGCAGGTGGAGTGATTTATCATGCTGGAATAGCTATTTCATAGTTCTCGGCTCAGCCCTTTTGCATGGTTTGCAGATATTCACCCTGGATGTGTGTCTGAATGTCCCCAGTACCTGCAGAATATCTCTGCAGCTTTAAGCAGGCCCTTAATCAAAACACCAGAAGCAAAACAGATGCAATTTCTCTAGCTAACTGTGTTAGACCTTGAGGCCTCTGGAAAACTGTAGCAAGGTCCCCACAGCTTCTGGGATGAATGAGGGCCACGTTAGTGGCACTGAAGGGATGACAGCCAGCTGTGAGTTTTGCCGGCTGCACGTGTGTTTACCCCACTCATTCACATCTCACATGTAGGGAGCTGTGGATTCAATTAGAAAATAATACCCGTTTGCAGCTGATTGCCTGAGACATCAGCTTTAATAGCAGCTGGAGAGAGTTAGACGCCTGAATTGGTTCTGAGCTGCACTTCCTAGTTATTATGCTTCTAATTATGGCAAACCTGCTATTTGTCAACAATGTTTTATCAAAGGTGGGGAGACATGACATTCATCTTTTGGGAGGTGGCTCAGACTTTCTATTAGGTATTACACAAGATGGAGTCTGCCATATACCTTCTTGCCTTTCAAAGAAGCATCTTGGCTTTTTCTGCGGCAATGAGGATGTGTAGACAGTCTGGGAACAGTCGTTCTGGCAGCTTGGTGGCATACCTGTTTCTCTTCTGATACGCAGGGGGCTTACACATGTTCCAGTGTATTTTTTACTCCATCTGGACCAAATCTGTGAGAAGATTTGTTCTAGAAGCCATTAAAATTTTCATTTCAATCAAGGCAGCAGGGAAATGGTCTAGAGCCTAGGACAAAACTTTGTTGACAGGTATGTGCTTATAAAGAGAAAGTGAACGGTACTTCTTGTTCCTGTTGCAGCAATTCAGCAAGAGTTGGTCAGCGGATCTTGATAGCTTGGTCTTGAGGACCCCTTAAGGCATAACTTTTCCTGATGAAACTCGGTTCAGAGGAGCAGCACTTGTCTGTTATAGAGAATGTGATATGCTCTGCTTGTCTTGATGTAGAACATACAGCAGGAGCTCTCAGGCTGTCTAATCCAGCCTCCTGCAGTCAGAGGCAACCAGAGTAGTCATTCAGTCCTGATAGCGACACAGGGTTTCGCTCCATGAGCTACAGAGCAACGCTAATGCTCTTAAGCAAACTTAAGATTCTCTACCAAAAAAACCTACCCCAAAAGCAACAAAAATTCCTACTCTAGGAAGACAGCAAGAGACCTGAAGGTTATTGCCAGTGTCCTTGGTGCCTGCAAGGGAGAGGAATTTGGTAAGTGAAATTCCCATGTGTGCCTAGTAAATAGATCACATCCCTGTAACAGAAGACAAAACAACAACTAACACAACCCTGCTTCTGCTAGCCAATTTGACTTGAAATTCCTTCCTGACTCCAGATTTGATGTTCTGTTTAACTGTGGGCAAGACAGACCAGCCAGGCACTTGGAAAGCTTGCTAGCATCCATAGATGCAGCATCATCCTCCATACTTAGCCGTGGTCAATCTCCAATGTTCAAGCAAGCTGTGTTTCACATCTTTCTTTCGAGCACTAGGTCTGCTTGCCTTTTTCATGTGGCAGTCCTAATTGTGGCCACTGCCTCAGGCACTGACAAAGTCTATCTCAGGACGTGCGAAGACAATTCCTTTTGGATTGTCCTTGGGAGCGTAGCCCTCATTGGCTTCATGATGAACCCACATCTTGCTCTTGCAGAGGGATACGAACAAGCCCATTGGTGATATTAGCCTCTGTTCAGGACAAAAAGAGACCAAAGATCCCAGAGCTTCAAAACAGCAGCATTGACTCTTCCCAGAGAGCTCTTCTATGGAGAACAAAAAACAGCCCATCCTGTGAAAATCACAGGAACCAGTTCTGGGCAGGGCAGAGGCGTAGTAAACAACTTTCACCTTCCTGTGACCCTACTGCACATCACTGTAGCCCATGTGCAATATATTAGGGATATATAGTAATCCCACAAAGAACAGGTGACTATAAAACTACAAAACACCAAAAGGCATGTAGTTAAACCATAAGCTTAAGTGTTAACATGTAATGAGGTCTCATGGTATTTCCTGCAACCTCTGAAACCCTGAGGCCCCAGGGTCCTGTGGCTCTGAGAAAATCTCAGCATTTTATTTAAAATATCTCCAGAAGATAGACATTTCTTTCTCATTTTGTGGAAAAACTTGAGTTTGTTCTAAAGGCATTTATTACCTCCTTCAGATCTTGTGAGTTTTTAGGGGCTGGCAATACATAAGCCATCTTGTTCATCAGCTGGATTTATGAGACTGAGCATACTCTCTCCAATTTCAAGGATGACACCAAATTGGGGGGAGCGGCTGATATGCTGGCAGGGCTGTGATTCAGGGGGACTGCAGTGGGCTGGAGTACTGTGCCAGCAGGAATCTCATGAAGTTTAACCAAGGCAAGGACAGACTCCTGCAGCTGGGATGAAGCGACCCCTCGCACCAGGACAGGCTGGGGGCTGGCTGACTGGGAAGCAGCTCCGCAGAAAAGGGCTTGAGGGTCCTGGTGGACAAGAAGTTGAACATGAGTCAGCAGTGTGCCTTCACAACGACGAAGCCCAATTGCATCTCAGTTAACATTAGCAAAAGCACAGCCAGCAGAATGAGAGAAATTATTATTCGTCTCTGCTGCACACTGGTGAGGCTGCATCTGAAGGGCTGTGTCCGGTTTTGAGTCCCTTCAGTGCAAGAGAGGTATCAATAAACTGGAGCAAGTCTGGCAGAGGCCACCAAGATGGTCAGGGCCTGGAGCACGTGGCATATGAGGGGAGAAGCTGAAGGACTTGTCCTTGATAAGCACAGAGTCTGACACTATCTTCCCTGTAATCCCGCATTCAGCAGAGGCAGACAGCAGCTAGATTCCCCCCCTACCCACATATCTTTCTCTTCTCCAGGCTGAGCACACCCAGCTCCCTCAGCATCTCCTTGTATATCATGTGCTTCTCCTCATATCCCAGCTGACTGCATCTGCCCTGCTTGTGATAGCTGCCAGCACTGCAGTTGTGGGTGTCACCACAGAGCAAAGAGCTGGGGGCTAGGGGACGAGGGGAAGAGGAACAAACAAAGTCATCAATGAAGCACTGATGGCAGTCTTTGCACCAGGATCCCTTTGCTTTGCAGAAGCTGGGACTATGACTAGAAGAGGCAGAGAACCCACGCTGTTTCCCCCAGCCCCGTCACTGACGTGCACCCATACAAGTTGCCTCTCAGAAGAGAGTGAGGTTTTTTTCGCTGTACTTCAGGCACACCATGAGCTATGAGCAATCATTTGGAGTGGATGGCTGTTCTGCAATCCACTGCCTACTCTGGGGGATTAGCGTATCTAATGAGTCTCCTGCCTCTTCTAATTGTTGCCCCTGTACAATTACTGAAAAACCTGCCTCAACATGACCCAATATTCTCTCCCCACACTTGCTAATTGCCACAGGTCCTTACTCTTGTGCACGTGGCTATAGCTACTGGGAAATGTTCTCTTGCTCAGATAAAAATTGTGACACAGGCATTTAATCTGGGTGGCTTTGTTTATTCACTCAGCTAGAAAAAAACAGCTGGGGGAAGAGCCAGTTGAGCTCACAGCATGAGATAGGTGAGGCACTAACATTTGGTTTAGGCCTATGCCATGCAGTAGAATCCAGCAGAAATGTTCCCAGTGAGAGGCTCCAAAGGGAAGCACTCCTAACCTATCTGTGGTCTAAGAAATGGCCCATTTTGGGATACAGAGCATGGACTAGCTCCAGAGAAAGCAACAAAACAGTAGGCTCTGAATGAGCCTAAGAGATGGCTGAGTGAATCTACTTGTGGCCAACAGCATTGATGTGACTGAGAGAAGCTGGAATAAGTCCCTGAGGTCCATCACAGATACTCTGGTCATGGGTACCTCTATTAGGAAGTGGTGGCCACAACTCATTTACATTCTTTTTTGTCTACTGAACCCCCTCCCCAAATTCCTCACCTCCCACGACACGGCTCTGGCCAGTTGCTCTCCAAGGTTGAGAAGTGAGAAACCACCTGACAATCTTCTGTTTTCAGATATCCTCTTCCAGCACCCTCAGATGTTTCTGCACCCCTAGTGCTGAGTTGGGGATAGAAACAGGGATGAGGTTCTTTGGTTTATATATTCAATTTTACCAAAGACTGTGATGAGAAAGGACAAGGATTGTAAACTTCCCCCCTACCAACAGGTTTGCTGTTGGGGTGAGACAAGTCCCTGAACAGAGGGAAGAAGTTTATAGACACCATTTCCTACAATGTCCCCTTCTCACCACTAGTTATGTTGGCACTAAGCAACCTTAGATTGCAGACCTCTGAAGCTAGGTAGAATGACCCCCTCCCCTAGATCTGCATCACAAGGTTTATGTGAAACTGAAGCTACCTCCTTTCTTTCTTTCTCTTTTTTTGTTTCATTTTCATTCAGGCTTTCAAAGGAAAAAGAAACAGTAGACTCAGGTGTACCACCAGGTACCAGATGTATTTGTAGTGTACTGTCCCAGAATCTTGCTCAGACTCAGCTGAAAATTTCCTTCTGCTCCCCTAACAATTTGGATACCAGTCAGGTTCTGTAGTACAAGTATGTGCAGATGCACATACGTTTCAGATACAAAGAAGAAACAACCAAAAGGTGCCTGTAAGAGGAATCACCATGTCCCCATTGCACATGTATCTTAATCTGCCTTCTTTCTACTTCAAAGGGTTGGCACTTTTTACACAACAGACCACGAGCTCACAAAGTGCTGCGCCTTGAAAGGTAGGGTGAAGAATACCCATTTATGAACTGTATGAACCACACAGAAAACTTTAGTGCATGTTGGCCACCCATGCATCTCAGCAACGACTGTTCAAATTACACCTTGAAGAGAAAGTAGAGCCACAGAGTATGACTCCTACAATGAACAGGCTTCATCTAAACATAGTAATTAAGGTATTGTGCAACCACTCTGCTACTTAAGTATCTGTAATAATTATGCCCCAGGAAAGTAAGCCCAACACATGCTCCAACCTTCCCCTAACATATGGGTTGTTTACACATTTAAGTTCCCATCCCATCTTCTTGGCAGCTTAGGAAAAGCATTTAAAAATATGAGGCCACATTGCTGAAATGGCCCTCTGACAATGCCATTCAATTCAAAGGCTTTTGAAAATCATCCTTGAAAGGAAACTGGGTGGTAGGTTCAAGGTTCACACATGAGCTTCTGTACTCATACCTTCAAATAACAGCCACCATTCCATGCACACCAGGGTCACCAGCTCTCGCTGGTGTTTTAGCCCAAGTCTTGCGCTCATGTTTCCCCAATGACTGTCACACTTGCACTCTCAAGCGAGAAGTCCTGGGGATCTGTTTTGCAGACTCCAGGATCCCACCATGAGTCAAGTATGGAAAAGACAGAAAAGTTCTGCCTTCCCATGAGAAGGCTCAGGGATTGGGAAAGGGCAGCTAAGAAGATGCAGAGAACTGGGATTTTACTTGAGCCTTGCTGTGTGCTAGCAGTACAGCCACAACTGGCTCAAATCCGTTGTGACTGTCAACTGAAGTCTGCTCAGATAGCTGGTCAGGGCTTGGCTGAATCCATATGACTCTGACAGCCTGGAAGCTGACAGCTGGTGCAAACAAGCCCAATTTCTTTGTTTTAAGCCTGTGGTTACTAAAGTCCTCCCATTATCACCTCTTTGTGATTTTGAGGTCCAAGACCGACAACTGTAACATGGGAACACATCCAAAAAGCTCACAGATAAAAGATTGCGGCACCAAAAATACAGAAGCCCCCAAATGACAATTACTCCTGAGGCCCTAATACTGATCCTTAAGCATCCTTCTTTCCTTCACACATGGGCTATTTCATTTGCATTTCTTATTAATCTTTTCCCTTCCTTTTTTAAGACTGTTTCACATAGCTGGATTTACACAGTGGTATAAGCAGGGCAGAAGGCAAACACCTCTAACATAGACTGCACCATTGAAGTAATCAGGGAGACGAGGAACGGGGCTTGTTGAATTCTTTCTGGCATAATTTCACCAATTTACTGCTTGTGAATTACCTACAAACCTTTTTTTTCTCCAGCCCAATATCTGCTAGATGCGTATCAGCCAGTGGACCCTCAACTTCATCTGAGTGCCAGTGCATTTGTTATTTAGGCCGTATGACTGGTCACCAAAGTCACCCATCATTTCTTCCAGCTCACTGCATAATAATAAACCACAAATAAAACCAGTTCCTGCTGAAACAACCTGAGCTTGCCCACAGACCTGAGGTTCTTCAAATAAGACAGCCTCTCCCCAGGGGATACTTGGCAAGTTATGACCAAACCTCTGCAAGCTGAACACCGAGTATTTTGAACTTCCACAGCAGTAATGCCATGAGCCTGAGCCACAAGAATATATAGCAGCAGGAGGAAACCCTTCCTGGAGAAGTGGACTCTGAACAGATGGTAAGAAGATGAACCCATGTCATGCCAAAAAATGCCCCAGCGGAAGAACATGGCTTTTCCTGGGCTAATATTTTGTATAGGTTTGGGCTTAACAGTGAAGTCTGGAGATCAAAGGGATGTTTATCCTTAGCTATCCTTTCAGTCTCTTGCTTAATAGGAAGGAAGGAGAATATTTATGTCAAGTCTGGATTTTCATATTCTTGTCACCATTTTTACTGTATATAAAATAGGAAAGGAAGAATCGCATCCTGATTTTCTCTGTGCATTGCTGCTCTTTACCACATCAAGGGCAAGCCAGAGGAAAGATGTTGCAATATTGCATCGATTTGGTGAACATGGAAACAACTCAGGGTCCCTGGGACCCCATGATGGCTGCCTCCACTCTCTTTGCTTGCTGCATGCTCCATGCCATGTGCTGCCTCGAAAGCAAGATGGACTGGCCATACAGAGAGGATGCAAAATGTCCCAGACAAATCCAGATAAACTACCAAATTTGGGAATGTCTCATGGAGCCCAGCCCACATTCCAGGCCTTGTTGAGGTGCACTCCTCTTGACTCATAGCACGAAGTTGACAAACTACCCACAAAGGCCTCTGAATTCTCTCTGTAATTAATTAGCCACAGGAAAACCTCAGAGAAGAGAGAAGGGAGCAATTTAACACAGCTCTCAGAATGACACAGGATGCTGAAATGCTGAAGAGTTAAACCTGTCCCTTCTTCTCACCAACCTGCCCCTTAACAAGGCGTCCCAGAGGCCATCCCTCTGAAGGGGAAGGTCCCAGCTCCAGGACAGATGGTGATTTTGGGGTTAGTTTTCTGAGTCACAGGTCTGGCTTCCTTCCACCTTGCAGGGTTTATTCAATAGACAACAAAAACAAGCAGTGTTACTCAATGGAAAGCTTCCCATCAACTTCCATGGCAATTGAAAGAGACCTCATTCTGTTGCGGATCTTCCTGAGATGCTACTCCTGAGACATGGTCTATCCGTTTGCTGCCCCAAACACCTTCTGATGTCTTAAGACCCAGATCTAGACAATAGCATGTCTTGTATGCAAGACTCCCTCCTCCTTCCCCCGACTCCATCCCATAGCTTTATTGATGATACTAGTTTGAGGCATGACAGGAGAGCTTTTCTTATACAACTCTGTGTCCTCAGTCATCTTTGGTCACATCATCCTATTTGGTTGGTATTTCCCCCAAATACATCTGCTTAAAGGCTTTGAGAATAATTTAAGTCTGCTGAGTGAAGAGGAACTTCCACTATGAGGGGAATTCCCCTTCTCCCCTCCAGCCTACATCTCTAGTAAGTGAGTCCACCTCATTCTGGGCTTGCATTTGTAACCATCTGTAACATTTAAGAAAAAGCTGAATGAATTCTTCATCACAACATGGTGTGCAGCAAAGAGCTCATAATTTTCCAGCCATTTACTTAAATTACTATAGAATAAGTGAATTGCAATAAATTACAATGGGGAGAAGGGAGAAAATGTTGTCTTTGATTTCAATACTCCACCTAAGTGCCAAATTTACTACCTCATTACATCTTCTGTTGTCTTCAAGAAACAGGAAGAAGAGGGACACGCGTATGCTTTAAACCACTTATCTAATCAAACCTTCTGCTAATTTTGGAGTGGGAAGGTTGGGAAATAAAAGATACATTTTTCTCTCCCAAACACGTGCTGTTAAAATGGCATCTGGTGTACATTTTTTGTCCTACCCTAGCCCATCCTACCGTCACCTCAGTATAAGCTGCTTCTCCATGGGTGCGTAAGTCATGATTCAGCATATTGTCCTGCCATGATGTCCAGTTTGGCCAGATATCAGTCTGTATATTGGTTGCTCTGCGAAATCAGCCTCTAGCAGAAAAGGCATCAGAACAGCCAAAGCCCAGCTGTGGCCTTGCTGTCCGGGCTATGAACATAAAATTTCCAAGCCATGGCTCAGGTGTGGAAGTGGAGATCTGCAGCCAGCCTGCTGCAGAACAAATAGCATCAGGCCTAAGAAGACAGAATCTTCACTCTGGATGGTTTCTTTTAGGTTTCCTGTGCAAAGCCCTTACCTGCAGGCACGAACACCTCTGTTTGACTCCTCTATCTGACCCAAGCCACTCTGATTCTTCTACTGTCCTGACAAACAACAGCTGTGTGGACACATAGCAGGTTTAAAATTGATGGACTCTTCCAGACCCTTGCCAACATATTGCTCCTAGCCAACCTAGTCTCAGCTGCCTTTTTACAGGTTTTTGCAATTGCGTAGCTTAGTTTAAAGGTCCAAACTGGAGGGCACGTTTGCTTCTTGAGGGCTGCTGGGCTGCTCTCCCAGAGCCCTCTTGTGGCAATGAGGGAGAGCCAAGTAAAGGCCCTTGCCTCCCTGGAAGACAAGAGGATTTTGGGAGGTGCCCTGGATGCGTTTTGCCATCCTGTGACGGCACACCAAGGACTGAACTCAAAGCTGACCTCAACAGACACATCTCTGCTTGGCTGGAGCAGAAATGTTTACACCACAGATTGGCTGATGCAAGACCCAAAAAAGTTTTCTATTCTGAATATATGTTGCTGTCCTTCTCTCAGTTTGCCAGGGAAGAAGTTCTAGCTGATGCTGCCAATGTCTTTTCATGGCTTCACATTAGAAAAAGGGAAGCAATGCAGTAATTTTGGATGGGTTGGGAGCTTAAAGAGGCTCATAAATTTTAACAGAAATGCCTCATCCTCTAAATCTGGATTGGGTGCATTTCCAGGTTGACCTATGTGTGACCACAGCCAACCAGGACTCAAAGTTTACTTCAGCCAGAGATTAACCTAAACTTCGCCCCAGATTTTTCACCCAGAGCTTACTTGAGATATGATAGACGGTATCTCAGGTAAAAAACAGACCCAAGACATTCACATCATACGGCTCTTGGAGCTGGTATCAGAGTAATATCAAACAGTGGGATAGGTGATGTCACTGATATTATCCTACTGCTCCTGCACCATGCCTCTCGGGTCTGATTCTCAAGGAAAGTGACAATTCATAGTTCTCCTCCCACTCCAAAACACAGGTCTGCATCTTGCTCTTCTGCAGCTTATACAAAGGAGGTTGTGGGTTTTTTAAGGTTTATTACTGTCATCAAAAGAGGCAAATTCTTCATGGCCAGGCAAATGAACCAGAAGGTAGTGGGCTTGCAATGCACCTTTTGCCCAAAATGCAAAATGTCAGAGTGTTACAGCAATTCCTGCCCCATCTCATTTTATACCTACGCAACGCCAACCGAGAAGAACATCTTTATAACAGTGATCCAGAAAAAAATATATGTGATCAAAAAATACCCTTGCAGCTGAAGCACCACAAAACTGTCCTTCTCCTAGACACAAGTTTGATCTGCCAGGAAAGGTGCACACAGCACAAGCTGTTATCCTTGCTCTAGGTACTGAAGAGAGAAGGAAGCATTTTTGTTCAGTTAGCATGAAGTTTTGCATAGGATAGAAATTCCTGCAGGAAGACTGGAATCTCCAGCTGGAGCACTTCCTCTGACAAAGGCTGTTTGGTTTTGACTCAAGAAGTCCACAGGACAGTGTCCTTCAAACTGTATCAGTGTGCTGTTCCTGTGACTAAATATTTGTGCTAAGATGCAGGTTTGCATTTATTTTCATTGTGCAAATTATTTACTTCATAGGATTTCATGTGATTTTATTTCACAGGATTGGAGAGATGTGATGACATCCTTAGTTTACTTAGTCCAACCTCTGATAACCAAAGAAATCCCATCATCATCTGATCTTGGGAGGAGGGAAATTTTCTATTTAATGGAGACAAGAGGACAAATCTTCCAGGCTTCCTCCTGAATCACAGTTTCTTTTTCTTTTGCCTCTTCAGGAACA
The DNA here is from genome assembly GCF_964195595.1 of Calonectris borealis. Classification (NCBI taxonomy): domain Eukaryota; kingdom Metazoa; phylum Chordata; class Aves; order Procellariiformes; family Procellariidae; genus Calonectris; species Calonectris borealis. The sequence continues at coordinate 51,101,358 of NC_134315.1, forward strand.
CTAGCTAGAAGACAGACAACAATGCTGTTAGTGCATCTCTGAGCCCTGCCTTGTCTTTTACAGCAGGATCACACTGACAGCTCATATTTGGTCCGTGTCCCTCTACAACCCCCAGATGCTTTTCTGAAGTACTGCTCAGACAGTTATTTTCTGTTCATAAAAAAATCATAGATGACACTCTCACAAGGTCTTTAATTCCATCCAGCTAGCTTGGCATTGGGAATTTGACTTCGCCTTCTGAAGTGCAAAGTGCCACACCCTGTCTTTTATCAAACTTTATCTCATGGATTTCAGACCTTCTCTCCAGTTTGGTAGATTGTGCTGAACTTCTAATACTTGCTGTCAAAGTTCTTGTGATCTGGCCCCACAAATTAAATACCATGTCTCTCAGTCCTTTGTCCAAATTATTAACAGAAATTTGAAATGGCAACTAGACTGTGATGCATCCCTCGAAGGTGGATCTGTAAAGTTTGACAGTTTGACCGTTTGACAGTTACCAGCAAGCTGCTGGTAACTACTCTTTTTCTTCTTTTTTTAATAAGGGTGCATATGGAAGGGATGTCCTGTGAGGAGCGGCTGAGGACTCTGGATTTGTCTAGTTTGGAGAGAAGGAGGCTGAGGGGCGACCTCATTGCTCTCTACAGCTTCCTGAGGAGGGGAAGTGGAGAGGCAGCTGCTGATCTCTTCTCCCTGGTGTCCAGTGATAGGACACGTGGGAATGGCTCAAAGCTGCACCAGGGGAGGTTTAGACTGGACATGAGGAAGCATTTCTTTACAAAGAGAGTGGTCAAACACTGGAACAGGCTTTCTAGAGGTGGCCGATGCCCCATGCCTGTCAGTGTTTAAGAGGCATTTGGCCAATGCCCTTAACAACATGCTTTAACTTGATCAGCCCTGAATTGGTCAGGCAGTTGGACTAGATGATCGTTGTAGGTCCCTTCCAGCTGAACTATTCTCTTCTCTTCTCTTCTGTTCTGTTCTATTCTATTCTATTCTATTTTTTTAACAAGAGTCTAACCTGTGCTACAATTCCTTACTTGATCCTGAGACTATCACTCAACCTCAAAACATCTTCTGTCAAGGCATATCACACTTATGACCTGCCCTGATTTCAAGACCAGCGGACCTACCATAGGAGAAAATTACATTAACTTGATATAATCTCCTCTTGACAGATCCAAACCAGCCATAAATGTATTGGCAGCACTGAAATGTTTCCACTGAATTTTGGTTTCATGCAACATTTGCTGTTGATGGCTCTTGTTAATCAGGTTGCTTTTCAATAAATGCTTTGGTGAAAGCACAGGTTTTTATTTTGATGATGTACAGTTTATAGGTGCATTAAATGGTAGGACAGAACCAGCGAAAACAGATCTATGCATTTTGGTCACCCACGTGATGTCCACTCCTTCTTGCTCTCCATCCCAGAGGCCACCAACAAGAATGTCCCTACAGCAAAGTGTGCAGCTGTTCTTTACAACATCTGTGGCCACTACAGGCCAGCAATGAGCACAGTGCTTCCCATCACAACATTCTTTAACATCAAAACCCTTGAAAAAATACATCTGAAAAAAAAATGTAAGCTTGGGTATTTTCTTATGCTGCACCATTTAAAGGCAAAAAGCCTTTTCTTTCCCAGTACAAATGGAAATAATTCCTACGTTTCCATCTGTTAGTGAGTGATACCGCCCTGATAATGCACAAACCCACTCCAAGACAGAGGCATCAATTGCACTGAGAAGCACTTCTCAGAAAATAAAATAAAAGTGTTTTCCATTTTTACGACATTAATCAAAGCATGGAGGGAAGTGGTTTCTAGTCCTGTTCTGTGAACTAGCCTTTTCCTTTTTCTGCTAGATTCAGGGAGCTTTGGGAAGCTGTTGGTATGCAGATAACTAAAAAGAAAATAATTGCAACTTGATTGAATCTGATGCCCAAGTCTCAAAGAGAAGGAAGAAGCCATAATGCGCAGGGAGCCTACCTGAACACTACCCTTGTCTTCTGCTGCTTAGAGCTTTCCCAGACGTTGGGTTGCCATTTTTCCTGCCAGGTACCCACCTATTTTGAAATCTTCATGACAACAGGCTCAGCTGTTTGCAAGAACAAAGCCAAGGACAAATCAAGCCACTGGCCAGTGTTATAACACTCTAGACTCTCTTCTGAAAATTTCAGCTATCCACGAGGTTATACTTTCATTCACCACATAATCTGCATCTGCCCCAGCTCACAGTGTTGCTGAAGATAGGGGAAGGTTTGCCAGCCAACCCTACGCGGAGACTAGGAGAAGAAAGGTCTTTCTGAGCCCTTGAGCACAGAGGTCTCCCAGCAGTTTGCACATCCACTGAGTTTTGGATGGTTTTTTTCACCACTTTCCAGAGAAACTGCAAATTGCAGCACAAAACTTGGAAGTATTTATTTGTTTTTTAGCTGGAGCAAAAGACAGATTTTTCCCCAGCCTTATTTTCAGAAACAGCCAAGCTTCTTTGACTGAAAAAAATTCAGCCCAAGGCAGAGGGTAACACTGAGAATTTCACTTCTGACATTCTGACTAAGTTAGACACAAGCAAAATAGGTTCTTACGAGAAGCATCAGGCAATCATAATAAGAGGCACTGCCACCAGTGCAGCCTATAATACAGCTGTAATACAATCAATTCCCATATAGTTTGTGATTGCTGAGCCATTATCTTGTCAGCTCACTGGTAAGTCAGAATAAAAGCCCACATCTAGCCAGAGCAACTTTTAGCATGTAAACAAAAGAAATCAGCATAGGGTTGTGCCGCCCCATCTGAGCTGGAGAGGAACCACAACACACAAAATACAGACAAGAAGGATTTACTCAGCTCTGAAAGCTGTCTCGGTCCTGTCTCTCCATGGGGATGTGGTAGTTCTTCTCTGACCAGCATTGCACTGTGAAAGAAGGAGGTCTGTTCGGTCTGTTCCACCTCTGTGGCCTTCAGCTAGTCTCTAAAGCACTTGCCTGATGTTATTTGATGCTCTGACTCAAATCCCTTGCATGCCTGATATGGGACATGGCTTTGAGTAGGAGCCTGCTGATTCCCAGCAGAGTTTCATGCCTCTCTCCTGAGTCTTTTCCATTTAGAGTAGTGCTGGGCTGGGTTTGGTAAAACCCAGCCTCAGCCAGAAGCCCAATGCACAGAAACTTTTAGGCAACAACCCAGGCTGGGGTTTAGTTATTGGAATTTCTTTTTAAACAAAAGGACTTCCAAAAATACCCATTTCAAAAAGCTATTTAGTTGTGTTGGAGCTAAAATACCTCCTTCATCCTCCACAATCTCTTATGAACATGCTTGTGCCAGAAAGCTAAGCACAAGTTGGACTAGCTGGCATCTTTTCAGCTTAGCCACTAACACCTGCCTTCCTCTGCGTGCTGACACAGCTCTTATTGGGAAAAATTTGGGGGATGGGGCATGAATTTTCTCCAGCACTCGGGATTGCATCCTCACTGCCAGGCTGGGATCACCTCTACACCACTCTACATCATCACCTTTTTTTTCCCTGAAGTGAAGCTGTGCATTTCTGCCTCCACAGGCAGCCAGGAGGGATGAGGATATCTCGAGCAGAAGTCACCGAGGAAGGGGTTTGTGGTACATAAAGATGTTCATGAGCAGCTTAGAGATTACACATAGGCCCAGGCACAGAGACAGTGACTGATCGTGCCCTGGCTACAGAGGGCTGCATGGCCAGGAGGAGGACCTGTGCTCACAGGGGACTCTGGATTCAGAGTGAGCCCTGTGGGGTGGGAGATTCTGAAAGGGTCTCTGGTGCTGCGCCCTAAAAAGCCCTTTATCCTGATGTCAGGGTTCCTATGGCAATGGGAAGACTGAGTCATCACAATGGTAGAGGAGTGGGGTTGACATTAAACGCTTCCCCATATAAGTCACTGCTTATATGAAGTATCCCAGCTCATACCTATGCCTTCCAAACCCTTGTCATGCACTTGAGGTGATCAGAAGGGTTTCAGCTCTTGCCACCAACTTTTAGGGTTATTTCATCTTTCATATTTCAGCACAAACTCTTTTGGGGGCTGTTGGTATCTTTTTTCTTTGAAAAGATATAAAGTATTTTTCCAGTCATTTGTTCCCATTTTTTCCAAAATGGCAATTTAATGAGAAGGAATTTAAAAGGCAGTCCAACTCTCAGTGACCAAGGTTGGCTGCACGAGCCCCAGGCTGCGTTTGGAGTTCATGGCAGCCACTGCTCTCCTCACAAGACCACAGAACATGTAGGCATCATAGGGACGTTCCCTGTTTACTGTGTGCACAATGTGGGCAAGATCTGATCCACTTTACCTGGGAAACAGTTGCTGAAAGTGTGTCTTCCGTCCCTGCCAGCAGGTGCCCAATGTCCCATCCGCTCATGGAGCTCAGTCTGTCTTCAGATGCACTACTTTTTCATCACCTGCTCTTTCATCATTGCCGTTTCCATCAGCAATTTCCAGGCTTCCCGGGGGAGCTGTTGGATCTGTTTGCCATCTGTCCTTCTCCTTCCCCTGAGAACATTGGACGTTTCATTTAGTGTTGTTGTTTTTTTAAGTAAGTTCAACATCTTTTGATAATAAATTGCTCTTCATATCCCTTGGAGGCACTTGCATGTCCTTTGGTGACCTCTTGCTCTTTCTGTGCACTACTATGGCTTAATGTTTGCCTGCCCTCTTGCCATTTCATCGGTCCACGTTTGATGACAGAACAACCCCTGAGTCATGATCCTATTGCTTTTCTGGAGAGTGCTTACTACTACCCAAGATTACTTTTCCCCTTAGCATCTTAACATTACTCTTTTCTTGTTTGCATTCTTTTGTGTGTGTGTTCTCCATTTCCTTCCTTGATTTTCACTCCACATGTTTACTTTTGGCATTCCCCTTTCTTTTGCCCTTGAAAAACAAAGATAATAAAACAGTTTTTTAGATAAGATATTTTTTTCTAATTAACTTTTTATTGGTTTTCTTTGAGAGAATAAAAAGGATTTGTGTATACCGAACACAGAAAGGGGCAAATACGGATTAAAACCAAAGATTCTAGGTTAAATAATTGGAAGAGGTGGACAAGATTATATTTAAGGTGATGAACACAGAAGGAGAGAAGAACAGCAAATGAAAGCAAAATCTGGGAGTGCTTTCACTTAGCCAACTTCTACAGACAAAAATAAAGCAAAATTAAGTTCTTCTAACCTGATAAAAATACAGAATTGGGCAAATGTACCACTTCATCTAAGACTGGATTTTGCTTCTCTGTCTTTTCCATGTTAGGATTGACAGAATTTTTCAAATTTCCTTTAAAATATTATTTAAAAAAAAAAAAAGACAGCTGAGATTTTCTCCATCACATGACTGTGAAAGCTGAAGCTTGGAGAAAGACTTCAAGCACGGGGCTCAGACAAATACTGCAAGAGGTGGCAATGCTGGAATATGCTTTACAGCAGCAGTGTCACTTCATCTCCTAAACCAAGATTTTCCTCTGAAATTTCCAGACTGCATTATTGGTTACTAGACAAGAAAATGCAAAGTGCTGAGGGAAATACCAAAAGGAAGCCAGTGGAGGAGCTCAACTGATTATTCACAGGAAGCGCTTCTGAACTGACTGCTCAGCTTCCATGGTTTCTCTGGGTAACACCAGAGAGAGATGTTTCCTCTGCCTATGTCTTATCTCTTTTTATTCTTTCTTCTTTTGTCACCATCCTTCTCGGAGCATTGAGGGACTCTCCCCGGACAGGTATTGCCGGAGTGTGGAGCCTTACCCACTGTGGTCCTCTGCTGTCATTCCTTATCTCCCAGGTAATTTGTTCTTGGTACCAGGACACTGTTTGTGGTCTGCTTGATGTTTAAGAGCTTTGATGCAAGAAGTCATAACAGACTCCTAATTTAGGTTGCTGGGTGTAAAAACCGTTCCTTGAATGCTGTTGCTTCATTTGCAGAGGGGCTGTTGGGCTCCCATTGCCCAAGTGTACCGATTTAATGCGTCAGGGAAGTCGTACCAGTGTCATTGCAGGAGACAGCTTTCCCTGGTGATCCAGGGGGCTCTAAAGTGGTGTTTGGTAGCCTGTGGCTCTTCTGTGCTTCATATACTCAAGATATAAGTTGTGGTCTAGCCACAGTATGTGCTATGGCTTTTGCTGAAGTGTGGGTGCTGTACTTGGCCTGCAGGTTATTTCTACAGTCCTGGCCTTTCTAGCAGGCAGTCTGAGAGAGAAATGCATTGTCAGTAGAGGGACTCCTGAAACTGGGGTGGTCTCCACTCTGCTCTCCTACCTCTTACAGAGAAGCCCTGACTATGAAATGTGAAGGACACGTCTCCTCTTATCCTCCCAGCACTGCTATCATCCAGACAGCAGTATACAAACATGAACTAGTCTCCTGAGATTCCTAAACTCATCCTGGCTCCCAGACCGAGCTTTTCCTTCTTCCGCTTTCTTTTCTTCAGAGGCCTGCTCCTGGCTTTTTTAGGCAGCTGGTGAGAGCTATGTGGCTTGAGTCTCTGTGGGGCTCTGATGACCATGTTCCCTGCCCCACTGCCTCCATTGAGAGCTGACGTCTTCTCAACTAGCAAAGCTTAGGCAGGCTGCCCTTCCAAGGAGCACAGCCAGCTCTCCCATCCTACCACATCAACAGACCCAAAACTGTTCCCCAACTATTACATTTCAGTAGGGAATCACAATTGTACCTTGCATTTTTTGTTTGGGGTTGTGAGGGGTTTTTTTACAGGGAGAGGGAATACATCCTGTAATTGTGTATTAGCGTTCAAGCACCGAGCTGGTGAACTCCTTCTGGCTCAGGTGAGTGACAGAGAGAAATTCTGACTCATTTGCAACAAGAAAGGAAGCGGAGTATACTGTGTGCTCAGAATTAGGGGCAGCAGGCAAGATTATAGCTAGAAAGGCTGCCTGCTGAGAGCACAGTGTATTTAGAAGCATCTAAAATTATTTGTGTGACTCAATACTGTTTTCCTAACACTGAGAGCAGCATGTGGTAACTCTCCCCCCTAGGATGCTCTTTTTATCCTCCTTGATTTTTTTACTTGTGGATGAGAAGGGGGAAGAAAAATGAAGAAGAGGGAGAGTTTCTCTGCTGTTTAATAAAAAACAAACAACACTTTGCACTTCTGCAGCAATTCAAGGTGTTTTGCAGATGAGCTTGGAGGTGTCGGATTTGGACCTGGGTCGGTATCACATGGTATCTGCTGTTGTACACAAAAGCAAAGTTGTGTGGTTATCTCTAAGTGGTTCTGATTGAGCTGAAGGGTTTGTTTGTCCTGGAACAAAGCTTTTTCTTTCTATCAAAGACAATTTTACACAGTCAAAGCCATGGGAACGTGTGGGCACCACTATGAAACCTCGAATGTCCAATACAGCAATTTGGGGACCCAGGAGGACCCAACAGTAGCAGCACTAGGAAATGCCAAGGTCAAATTCTAAAGACTCTGCTACAACTTATTCACCTTCATATTACAGAGGTCCTTGGCGATCCAGAACTGCCAAATAGTATTTAATTTTCTTCCCATTTTTGTCAGCTTCTGAAACCCCGTTCTCCCCTCACCCATAACAGTGTGCCCTTCAGACAAATCTCATCTGATGGGATCATGTAGAAAGTGATAGCCACTCTCAATGCACATACTTTAGAGAATCTACTGAATGAGCTGTCCCAGGATTTAATTTCCTTCCCAGGTAATAAAACTAGGTACCTCCCGGCTTTTCTTAACCTGCCTCACATCTGGTTCCAACCATTACATTTGCCTCTGTCTACTGGATCAAGCAGTGTTTGGCTGTCAGGAATGCTCTGAGGGTTCCCAGTGGTTGGAGATAGTGACTGAGCTGCCTCTTTGCCAGCTCATTTGAGCCCAAAGCTTTCTGGGAAGCTTAAAGGAAAGACAGTTTCATGTCACAGTGTGTCTCTGGAGGTCCAAATGGACCTCATGCCAGGTGAGTGGGCACAGACACTGCTGTGCAGTCGTGATGATAACATGGCAGTGCCTGAGCCAGCTATTGCCTTCAATGATTCATTATTTCCCCTCTTATCTCCTTCCCTAACCAGCTTTGCTTACAAAATTAGCAGCTACCTGCTGTATGCTTAGTGCTACCATTCACAGCACAGGGGAACATATTAATTCATCGTAAATGAAAGCAAATGGACCCACATTAAGCAGGAAGCAGCTTATACTTGTATTATTGCATCAAAGTGAATGGTATGCTTTGACTCATCTAATAGAGACCATCACAGAGAAGAGGCAGAAGAGAGGAAGCCCAGATGTAATGATGAGAAAGCTAGTGACACCAGGAGCCATCTCTAAAGCTCTGTGAGTATCAACCACAGCATATTTCTTTCTTCAAATCCCCTTGCACATCATGTAGCTATCTGGGCTGGAGCTCCTCCTGATCCACCCAAACCACAAAAAAGGGCAAATGGGCCAACAGCAAGGGACGTCTTACCCTTTCCCCTCTCCACAACCACCTCCAGTGCCCAGCACTTGCACTCTGAAAACTAAAACAGTAGAGAACAGGAAAATCCAACTGAGAAGGAGCATGGATTAATGTGCAACTCGTGCAGCTGGATACCCTACCTGACTTCTTTTGGATCCACTGTTTTTGTCTGGGTACTTGTCATCTACCCAGGATCTACTGGTGGAAAGATTCACCCTAGCCTTAAAAGGAAAAGCACCAAAATGAGAGCTATCTGCCAGCGGAGGAATGGAGGCTGTCCATGCGTGCAGCCGACTGCTACCAGCTCACAGCCAGAACATCTGCACAGAGATCATCGCACGAATGAGTGAGGCCTTAGTCAGGTCCTTTTCAAGATGTCTTTCAGTCATACTGCAGAGGATACAAGGAGTCACAGAATCGCTCTTCTTTAGAGGCAGTCAGTACCTTGATGAAACAATAGTTCCAGCTCCAAAACATTGCTCCCACCTTGCCTTCTTCCCCTAAATTGCTTTCCCTATATTTAGGATCCCAACAGAATTGCATCTGAGCCCGCAAAGAGACAAGTTCCAGACACGATGGCTTTTCCTTCCTGTTCATTCAAGGTCAGCTCCAGTCCTACGGCACCAGCTTATTTTTTCCAACAAAGCGTTACAAAACCATGGTAATGGGATCGACCTCTGCCTGCAAGCTGCTAATGACTTCCTGGGTGAGCACCCAGGGAATGGATCCACTCTGGTCTGCATGCCGCTGGGGGAATTCGTTCACTGGAAGAGCATTACTTAGCTGACTTTCAGCACTTTCACAGAAAAAAGGGGCTCAGCAATGGCTGGGTGAAACCCACAGCTTGCCAGGGGGGCTGGCTGTTGTCAGATGTTGTTAAATCTCACAACGCTGCACAGCCACTCCATGTCCCTAGCAGACAGGGTGTTTTCGTTCAACAGTTATTTGGGAGCAAAGTGCACCAAGTACCTTAGGCAAGCATTATTATTAACTCTGATTATTCACCACTGTTTTTGCTATTACCCTATACCTAAGAGAGGGCACAGTGACTCAGATCCCGGGAGACCAGTGAAGGAATGCACAGACCACGGCATGAGCAGGCATGAGCTCATGTCCCAAGCAGGCACAGCAAGGCAGTTATGGTCCAAAGACCATGCTTGCATGCTGTCTGCATGCTGTCTGCAGTCCAGAGCTGGCTGCAGAGCCCTCCTAGGGCATATGGCAGGCATGAGAGAGGAGGCTGCATCCCTCATTTCATGTGATGTGGATCAAGAAAAGAAAAGGAAGGGAAGAGGTTTGCCTGAGAACAACATCCTTCACAAATGAGACTGAGCCAGAATTGTGTGTTAAGCTGCATTACGAATGAGGTCTAGCAAATGAATTGGCTCTTCAGAAAAATAAATAAACCAAAAGCATGCGGAAACCAGGCCTGTTCCTGATGGCGTTTTGGACCCAGCTCCCTTCTGAGCTCTGACTTGCAGAGCCATTCCATAAGTCCAGAGGTTGGAAGAGATGAGCTTCTCTACTTCAAATTGTCCTGAACAACCTGATCTAGCAGTTAGGGTGGCCCTGCTTGGTGCAGGGTTTGGAGACAAATCTCCAGAGATTCTTTCCCACCTAAACCTCTTTATGATGCTATGATATTTCCTGCTGAAAACCATATGAAGGGAAAAGGACAATAGTTTTAATTTTTGCAGGTTTCCTCTCATGGCACAGGTCTTTTTAGCCTCTAACAGCCAACCCAGGTCTCTCAGGAAGTGTACTCTCCTCTCCAAAGAAACATGCATATGCACCAACCCTTCCACTACTGCTCATCAGCACCTTTTCTGTGTTCTGTATTTTTTGCAATTACTGGATAAGCAAAAAATCAATAACATTTTCTCTTGTCCTTCTGCTGAACTCACAGAGGGATCAGTTTACCCTGAAATGACTCAACTGGCTTTGCAGTCATCCAGCTGCACAGGGATCCACAGAGACCTACAAAGAAGGTCCAACTTGAATATTGCAAGTCAATAAATACGGGAATTCAGTGCACTTGATTTTCAAGTTCCCTGGTTTATTAACTCAACAGTATGGTCCAGTTGCCCAAGAAGAGGGCTGTGAGCCAGGTCTCCTGACTTGTCAGGGCCCTGAGTGCACATAAACATACTCACATGCAACGGCTCCATTTAAGCCCAGCCCTGGGCCTTCAGTTCCTGTTTGAGCTGCGCTGTGGCTTTGCTCAGCCACAGCTATGCCTGTGCCTGGCCATGGACCCTATCAGTCTGGGCTCTCATCTGCAAGCTGGCTTCCTGAGTTGACCTAGGACATGTCTTGTCACTATGAACTTGCCTGATGATCTTCATTCGTCATTCTTCCTATGGAGAAAGGCTGAGAGAGTTGCGGTTATTCAGCCTGGAGAAGAGAATGCTCCAGGGAGACCTTACTGCAGCCTATCAGTACTTAAAGGAGGCTTATAAGAAAGATTGTGGCAAACTTTTTAGCAGGGCCTGTTGCGACAGGATGAGGGGGAATGGTTTTAAACTAAAAGAGGATAGATTTAGACTAAATATAAGGAAGAAATTTTTTATGATGATGGTGGTGAAGCACTGGCACAGGTTGCCCAGAGAGGTGGTAGATGCCCCATCCCTGGGAACATTCAAGGTCAGGTTGGACGGGGCTCTGAGCAACCTGATCTAGTTGAAGATGTCCCTGCCCATGGCAGGGGGGTTGGACTAGATGACCTTTAAAGGTCCTTTCCAACCCAAACTATTCTATGATTCCTGGCTGAACCTGGCTGTCATCTAGGCCTGCCTTGCCTGGGTACTGTGAGTTGGGGTCCTGGTTTGCAAAGCCCCTGCCTTGCTGGCTGTGTTACCATGCAGGGCTCCTGTCCTTTAGGGAGGACCTAAGGCTGGCCCTCACTGTTCCTGGACACTAACTCTGCTATTGAGGTCCTCGATCACCTTGGGGAAATTGTTCCCATCCATGCTTGCTTTAGCTCTGGGGCTTTTCAATGCAGCAATTAATGGGGACTGCAATCCAAGCCAAGTGCGAGTCACCAGAGAAGCCAGCCAGGTATGTGGTTGCCCTCCCTCGTGTGGCTGTCTTCAGTTTAGCATTAGATTAGATTCTTGTTCAGGACTTGTCCTAGACTTAGCTGTTGTTCACATAGTGCAGAAAATGGGCTTGTTACATCTTGCCCCATCAGTAGAGGGGAGAATCAGGAGCGTGGGAGTCAGGCTGGGCATTGTGAGCTGAGAACTTAGTGCCAGGAGCCTGTTAGGAGCTGAGAGGTCTTTCATGGAGACACACAAGGTGGGCACAAGCCAAAGTGAGACTGTGATTTCACTGTCTGTCTTTATCTGTGGTTTGAAGATACAGAAGCAATTATTTTAGTTTTGTGAATGTGCACCAAATGTGTGGCTTTCTTATAAGAAAAAGGATCAGCTTAAAAAAAAATTCAAGATCACAAACCTGGTTCTAATACTGCTTCAGCTTTCAGCTAACCAGGGAATCCTTTTCCTCTGTGAAGAGGCGGTGGGTTTTTTTGCTACTTGTGCTTTCAGGTGAAGTCTCCCAGTGCTGGCAGACTTCCACCTGGGCTGAGAGCTCCCTTCATTTTTCCCCCACCAGTGAAATCCACATTTACAGCTGGTGGAGTCTTCAAAAACAAAAAGCAAGCAGGAAAACCAAAGCCTAAACTGCTATGCCAGTGTGACAACTATAAGTCTGTAACATTAGATTTTCTTATGAACCCTTTCCCTCGTGTCTGATGGATCATCTGACATGCATGCATCCAAACTGAGTGAGCTGGTGTAGCTATTTCCAGATGGACTTCATCTCATCCCAGGGTGGGTGTATAAGCTGAGTGGATGATTCATTCTCTGCAGGTATTAGTCTTTACAGTCTTTACAGTCCTATCATAACCTTCAGAAATGCTGCTTTGTTGTTTATCAACACCTGCTTAAAAGAAGCAAGTACGAAAACAGTAATGCCTCATTGCAACAAATCTCATCAAATTTGGAACGGAGCATCTAACAGCAGAGAGATGTAGGTGTGCTACACTGCCTTCCTTCTGCCACTCAAAAACTGGATGAACAAATGAAATTGTGATGCTATTGTCAATGGGAAGAAATCCCCACTGGCAGGAAAGGGTTGAGTTCCAGTGGAGTCACCCAAAAAAGAAGACCAGGGTAGCTTTTCAAACCTTTTTTTTTTTTTGTCTTCTTCCCCCAAATCTTTCTCTGAGAGGTAGCCTCTTTTTTTTTATTCCCACAGAGAACAACGATCTTTTTGCTTAACCAAGGAAATAATAGGTGCTTACAAAAAGCAAAGAACTACCTTAAATTGCTTGGGCAGCAGGAGTGGTTGGTTCAATTAATTGCCTTAACTTTGCAGGAACATCTGGTATGCTGTTTACATCCTGTGAGAAGCAGACTTCCATTAGGAACGGAGTAAAGAGTAGAGTGGGTGGGTTGGTATGGCTCATCTCATACATCATCTGCAGCTAACTGCTGGGACTGTACGGAGCTTGCAGGCGGCAGGAGATTTAATTAAGAAGAGATGTATGTTGCACTGGGGACAGAGCTCTTGCCTTGGCATGCTGTGTTTCTCTTGCACACTTTTGACACTGAACATAAATGTTTTTCCTTCTTCCTAATGTCAATTCGTGTTCCAGTAAAACCGTTGCCTAACTGGTCCTGTGAAAGCACAAGTCCCAGTGTACTCCCTTATGTGGTGGGGAAGCCATTTTGAGACTCTCAGCCCCTCTTGTCCCTTTCTTTCTTGACAGGAAGGATGTTTTTAGCCCACACTGCTCCTGGAGCCCGCTTCAGGGTAAAGCGGCAGGGGCACGGAGAAGCCGTGAGGTGTGGAGCTCTGATGGGAAGCCCAGGAACACCCCCAGCTTGCTGGGTCACAGCCACCACCTGAACGCTACCCTTTCGGCAAGCATCTACTTCCCTGCGTTTCAGTGCGCTGCCACGCAGGAACATTCATCACGTGCAGGCAGCAATGCTGAGCTGCAATTAGAAAGAATCATTTCCGATATTCATAAATTAAGGGTGTCTTTTGCAGGACCTTCCCCTGTAAGGGTTAGGAGGTATTTTGTCTTCAATTTAGCCATGGCATATCAATTATCTCACCTTGTGCCTTCCCTGACATTTTCCAGCTTTGCCTTCTCTACCTATCTTTCAGACCCTTCAGCTGCCTTCTTTCATTATTGTTAAAGCCTAATTAACAACAATTTCAGTCCTCTTTCTTGAGGGGGCAGCTCATGTACATAGCTACCTGACCCGGCTCGTGTAAATGAACATGCAGAGAGAAAATGGTTGTTCTGGAGTTAATATGGGGTAGCAACACACTTGGAGGACTCTGCTGACACCAAACACCGAGGCCTTGGCATACGCTGTTGGAGGGCATTAGCAGAGCCCATTCAGAGAGTTGCTGGTTTCTATTCTTTTTACTGATGGTATCTTACTTTCCAAGCTCCCCTCTGAAGCGAGAAGAGATCACTTAATATTAAAATGATGGATCGCCTCAATGCCTCACAGTTTTGAACTCCCAAAGGAGCAACGTGGAAGCCACAGTGACCACCACTTTGAAGGTTGCGTTGGCCACTGCATCAAGGTATATCTTTATCAGGAGCGATCTCTCATTCCCCAGGTGGGCAGAGGTCTTCCACTGCCTGGAGTTTATTCGTAATGCCATTTTTAATGCAGTCTGTGCTCAGCCAGGATATGACAGCCATCAGCCTGAGTTCAAACACTGTAAGTAACAGCTCATATCACCAGGTCTCATATCACCACAGTTAGAGATCTCTCAACAACTTTGGTCCTGGCATGCTTCTTGCAACCCGTGGCCATCGTCTCCCTCATTTGCTTTATCTTCTTGGCTCCCACAAAGCAGCTACCTGAAAAGCAGCCAGTACCACCAGCTTCTGCATCCAATAGCACCCAAGAGGAAAACCTGAGACAAGCCTTGAGACTTCTGACAGTTCCTCCTGACTGTTTGGCCCTGTGCTGCCTCAGTGCCAGAGACGTTAGAGAGTCTGTAGCCTGCTCCTGAAAAGGCTGGATCCCAGAAACCTGTCCTCCTCTTGTCCAGGACCTTTGGTGCAGATGAACTAGAGCATTGAGTCTCACAGCTGCCACCTCATAAGCCAGGGTGGCTGGGAGTCTTCTCACCTGATTTCAGCCATCTCCTTCAAGCTCAGTATTGTGAAGTCCCTGGACAGAGCCAGGCGCCTCCAGGTGGGGAGTCTTCCCCACTACCTGATATCCAGAAGGGAAGAACCCATCTAGGAGATGAGATATTTGGACTAAAAAGTGTGTCGCGCACTCCTGCTCTAAGGTGCAGACTCCATCTCCTCTGAGAGTGACCTAACAGTAGTCAGTCCCCCCCTTTCCATAGTCATCTTCTGGCAAGAGAGTAATGGATGAACTTTTCTTGGGTTCCCCCAGGCTTTCTCCAGGCTAAGGCTAGACTCTGGGACTATGTCAGGCGCCTGCTCTTCACAGACAGGGCACTGGGGGACCTGAAAAAGCTGGTGGCAGTCTCAACCCCACCCCAACTCAGTGAACCCAGGCAGTGCTGGACTTTTGCCTCAACCTACTTCCCAGCAGTGAATACAAAAGTATCACCATTTATAGCCCAACTGGACTAATCTAGTTACAGAAAACATCTTAATGTGTACCCCTCCGTACCAGCTATGACCTCTTTAACAGATTCTCGTCAATCCACTCTTCCTAAAGCACAGGCCAGAAATAGACTGTGGCAGTGACTCAGAAAGGGAGAGAAGAGGAGAGGAGTCATTCTGACTCAAATATCGAGGTGGACCTCCAGAGGACGGCACATGGGACTCTTCGCACCAGCACTCGCAGCTCTCCATGTCTCAGCTGCCAAAGTTCCCTCCCCAAAACCTGCAGCGTGCTGGAAATGCTGCTTTTTCTCTCTTGGTAGAGGAGGTGATGCTATGCTGACACTGCAGTGTGACTCACTTCTCCAATAGGTCTCAACCATGGGCTGAAATCCCAGTAGCTTTATCTGGGCTGGTAAATAACATGGACCAAGGGTCACTGTCTGGCCTAGAGGGCAAGCAGCACAGCAGAACTCACATCCGTACAACTAAACTCTCTTCTCTATCTATACATCCTGGGAGCACTCCCTGTCCTGTTGTCTTACCTGAACCATGGCCAGGCACTGCTGCAAGCTGAGACAGTCAGAGTCACAACAGAGATGTGGATGGTCTCACAGCTGAGCTCACAACCCAGATCTAATTAGGAAAGCCGAGATAAAGATCAGTCAGTTTTAACTGCTTTCCTAAGCTGGTCCCACTCTTGTTAGCACCAATTGCCCAGCTAACAAGCATCTTGTCCACAGACAACATCACTCCACTGCTCCAGTGGCTGAATGCACAGCTGAATGGCAGGCTTTTCCATGGGAAAGAGGAGATAATTTTCAGAAAGGTAAACAGACACATTTCCCTAGAAGGAGAAAGCAGAGCTTCGTTACCAGGACCTAAGTGATTTCCCTTTTCTCTCCTTTCCTGTTTTTCTCATGTTCTGTGCATTTTCCCCTTTGTCTGGCAATACAGCTCAGACATAATATCACATGGACTCTCTGGGTCTAGAAACAAATATTAGATGACTGGGTAAAATAGGGCAAAGTATGGCAAAACATCGAGAAGCACAATCCCAGAGAATGGTCCTATCTCCCCTCCCCTCCATATCACCAGGAGCAGTGGGATCCCTTCCCAGCCTGCTCAACAAATCAGCAGGGACTCAGCCCACCAGCCTAGGGCAGGCTCACCTGCAGCAGGGAAAGCAGGTCCACATCCTCACCTCCTACAGGAACACACTCAGCTTCCCATGCTTTCCTCACCATCTGAAGCCTAGTCCACAGGAGTGTTAGTTCCTCTGGCTGGTTGTGAAAGATCAGCAGAGATCACTCCCGGGGTGGCACTTAAGGAGTTGAGCAGTCCTCTGGCTCCTGGATACTCATCTCATCTATTTAAATGTCCTTCTTTTTGCAACTTGGGGACCATGACTGAGGAAGTATCTGCCCCAGCCATCACTTCCCTTCAGCAGAAGTCAGGAGAAAATTGCTCCTTTGAACTAGTTGGAGCAGTTCTGAGACCAGTTTTGTGTCTGTGACCCCCTATAGTCCTTCAGCCCCTTCCACTCCTGAATTGCTTTCCCCAAAACATTCAAATCAAGATGCTCTTTGCATCCCCCAAAACACAAGGACATCTGTGACCTGAGCTGAGTAGAGGAGCTACCTGCTTTCGGACTCTACCCCACTGCTTGATTTTTTACAGTAGGAGGTTTTGACTCAAAAAAGTTATAGCTTTGATCAATGCAACCTCTAGCTAGGGCTACAAAAGCCTGACCTGAGCTGGCTTCCTTCTACCAAATATCACATTCTGCTTCAAAGCTGGAAGGGTCTTGAAGATGTCAGAATTTTTTTAATGCATCATTTTGCCTCTCCTCTTATCTGGGAAACAGACAACTCACCTGAGCTGCAACTTTCCAGAAAGGTCAAGCCTGAGCCAGGCAGGCACCAAGGACATTGCTGCTCGAGTGAATCATGTTTTGCCTAGAGATCAACCCCATCTTTTAAATGAAAGCATCAAGGAAATCTCTATGCACCTTTCTGCACCTGGACAGTTCAGGTCTTTCAGGGAAGGAAGCCGAACCGCTGCCCAGCTCATTAGCACCGTGCAGAACCACAGCAAAAGGCTTTCCCAGCTGACAGCCCACATCCATGCAGGCAATGTGCAGCCGCTGTAATGGCTCTCTCACGCTTGCTTTTCCTGGCTGTTCAGAGGCAAGCAGCATCTAACACATCTCAAGAGCCACCAGTACCACTGTTCTTTAATTTAAAAGGCCCTTTAGTGTCTGATCACAACAAATGGGTCCGTATTTTTAAGGTCCCACTGAATAACAGTAAAAAAAACACTTGACATAGAGACACATCACGTTTCTCGGGAAGTCAGAGAGATTCTTGAAGTTTATTTAATCCAGCAATTTTGGAGCCTTCGGGCAGTATTCCTGGTCATACAGGTGGTAGGTATATATGTGCACAGGTGTATTCTTCTGATCTGTTTCTGACCTTGATTACGCCAGGGTTAATCCAAGTGAGTCCGTTGCTGGCCAGGAAGTGCTTCAAACTTATGACAAGAGTTTCCTCTGAGAACCTTATCGTCACTTAAGCAGCACAGAGCAAAACCAAGCATATCAGCTTTCTGCAGTGTGCATCTGTCGCCCCTTCTCATGACACCCCAGTTTTTGGCATGAGCAGAGCCCTCATCATGAACGTGTAATTGACTCTGCAGTTCACTGAATGGATGTGTAATTGCTTTTGTTATTGCCATCTGCAGGTTAATCACAGCTGACCCTTAACATTTTTCCCTGTGCACAAAGGAGCTTCAGCTTCTATGGTCTGAAACTGTGTCGCAAAGGTTTGTTGCTAAGCAGAGACTAAGCCAGTCACAAGGCTGTCAGTGCCAGAAAGAGCATGTCACTCCTTCTCCTTACTCTCCCACTGGGGTGGCTTATAATTAGCACAGCCCAACCAATAAAGCAGTGTCAGATAGCAATCACACTTCTGGAAGGTATTTACGGGCAGGAGCAAACGTGTTTCATGTAAACTTGCGTTGTGGTGTGGCAGGTTACCCCCGGGAATTTCTCGGCCGGAGCTGCAGTTTCAGCTGGCGCTCTGCTCCAAGCCGCACAACGTTCTGCAGCCCTGTGGCAGCACGCTGAGAAGGTGTTTGGGCCCTCTCTCATCCCTGGGGGAGTGTGGCTTGCATTTGCTTTGGAATGGACAAGTTGTGTCCTTCGATGAGTACTTTTTCCCTTCTCAGTGCAGATCTGCAGCCTTCCTACCTTCCTACTATTCCCCTCACATTTTGGCCAGGCAAGAGAGCAAAGAACAGAGAGGACTATCCAACTAACTGCTCTTCCTTCACTCAGTCTGATGTTAAATTCCACTCACCCCATGCCATTTCGCATTTCAGCAGACCAATACAAAAGAGACGCATTTGCACCTTAGCAGGATGCTAGAAAGAGAGAGGGAGGTGGAAAGACTTTTTTGGTAGGTGTCCAGGAGACACAACAGCAAGGGATGGGAGGGAGGGCTGAAGACCCTCTGTAGCTGCCTCTCACGTTCTGGTATAGGACTTACTTCAGGATGGTCATTTTACCCAGGAAAGCACATCTTCCTCAGTCATCCTTGGAACTCACCATTGCTCAAGCCTAACCCAGAAGGCAAGGGAACAGACTCCAGATCAACACATTGGCTAGGGGAGGAACTGACCCCTTGGCTAGTTTAGGTCTCTCCCAAGGTTTAGACAGCAGCTGAGCAGGATGGTTGAAGATCTGCCTGATGGTGTTTTTTGCTGCCTAGGGAGTTCACATTCCCTGTGTCCTAACTTCCCTCTTTACGACCTTGCCATGTGGGAGACACTATAAGGAGAGGCAGGGGAAGGACATTGAAGTGCTCAGCTCCCACAGTAACAGGGGACATGCCCATAACTCAGGAAAGCAAGCTCCCAGCCTTTCATGTCTAGGAACATCCCTGAGACCTATTTATTTGCTCCTCACACCATCTCTTTCTGGCTGAGGCTCCTGCAGCTTGAGCCATCACCTGGAAAAGACATCCCAGGGCAGGAGAGAGGCTGTGGCACTGGGAGGCACCTGGGGAGTGCGAAGCTGCCAGTTGGCATTGCTCTTGAAAATTGTCCTGGCTGAGGCCTTGACATTTTGTCCCGCTTCCTGACATGGGACTTGATATATATGCAATGTTGAACCATCATGGACCACCAGCCCAACCCTATACATGCAGCAAGATGGATGTCCCTGCTCATCCCGGACACCGGACAGAAAATTGCACCTGGAAGGACCAAAAGGTCTTACTTACTTTGGAAAAGCTGGTTAATCCAGTTTGCTGTGAAATAATGTTTCCCACTCCTTACCAAAGGAAATGCCTAAAATGAATTATCCAAAAGAAATGGAAGGCTGAAATGTCTTATATCTCAGGTACCCATAATGCAACCTGGAAGGTATATTTAATGTTTTTTGAATGTATCAGAAAAGGAAAAGCATAGGGCTGATACCATTGAAGGCAGCAAATCCATCCTAGTAAAGACAATGGACTTAATATGGCTCTAAGATTTCTGATTAGCTTTTCTCCTTACAAACACTTTGATTGTTTGAATCTTGCTCTTTTACTTACCGATTTTTTAATGCAATTAATACTCATTTCAACATTGCCATCGAGAGCATCTTTTCATTTGCTTTTACAAACAGAAAGCTGAGGTCTGCTCTAATCAAAAGATTCACTCCAGACACGTGAAATACAGTACATTAATGTGCATTACAACGATCAGTTGATAAATTACATCAGCTTGTCATTCCCAGGAAGGATTTATTACCGAGCTAAAAGGAACAAATGGCTACAGCAAGAGATGGTTTGTTTTTCCTTGCTGATTTACACAAAAGCTCTGTTCCAGCACTCACTTAAATGGAAGTGTTAAGGGAAGAGTACACTGTCATATGAATTCATATAGAGAGAAGCTGTGCATCGTATAGAAGAAGGGATACTCACAACGCTATCTTCATCATTCGGTACAGTTAGTTTCTTCCACCAGGGGAAAAAGTTGGACTGTTAAATGTGGAGGGAAATGCAAGGAATAAAATCTTATGAAGAAAAATGCTATGAAGAAAAAAATGAAGTATAAAAGATGTTTTAAAAACAAAGAAAAAAAGAATGGATTCAAAGTTACTGTAACAAACTTCTATCACATCAAGACATTTTTCACTTTGTTGTCTCAGGAGATTCTTCAAGACCTTTTCATTTTCATTCTGATCAAGTTGCAAGAAAATACCAAAACCTGGAGAATCTTTGCCTGATTTCCTCCCCTTGCCATTGCCATTCTCAGCAAGGCTTGAACAAGAGCACAGATACATTTTGTTAAGACCTCTACAGCCTTTAATCCGACCATGGACCCCCAGAAGAAATCCAATCTCTCCCTCAGCTGCCTTGCATATGCAGGCAGTACTTTAAGGCAGTACTGGTTGTTAGATGTGTCTGCATGGACTACAACATACAGAGAGGTTAGCTAACACATCGTGACCACAAATGCAGCAGGAAACTAATGTCTTGAAGAGATCACACCTACCCATAACTTCGGCTGGGGAGCATCAAAAATCCATTTTTATTAAGCCCAATAGGAGAACTGTCACATGTGGTAAGGAAAACTAGCATATAACTCCTGCTCCATGTCTCTTTGAGTCTTTCTTGCCTTTCTGAGCCAACCTGACTATATTTTTGCAGTGTGCCTCATAATTTTCTAAATACTGGACTGGACATTAGCCTAGGAAGCCATTCCTGGCTCCCTGCCATCATTTTGCAGTAACGAGCTCTTGCATAGGAAATCGCCTCAGCCCCAGGCTGGGGTCTCTCCTGGCATAAATTCTCCCTGTCTCTTAGATGGCATCAATCATTCATAGCCTTGTCCTGTTCAGAGCATCTGCTTCCCATTTTCTTCCTTAGTTTCCTCCTGATTAATTGATGAAATTGTTGAAAGTGGTTGCCTGGGAAACTGCCATTTCCTTAAGCATTTTTGTCCCCCTTTATGGGAGAAAGCAGGAAATCTTCACAGGAACCCTGAAGGGACAGCAAGGTTGGACAGGACCCACCTTTCATCAGGACAAGAATGGCTAAGATACCAAAGTAGAGCCAGGCTGTTCCCAGGCTGCCACAGCGTCTGAGGGCAGAGGTGAGAGCACAAGGAGAGGAAGGACCATGCTTTTCCTGTCATACTCAGCATCCAAGTGGCAAATAAGCCACTCGCCAGGCAGTTGTCCCTCAGGCAATGTCTACAATGGCTCTCAAACTCCTACCCATGACATCATATGGGTAGCACAAAGCTTGGTGCAAGGCAGAAGTGGGCAACCTTGCGCTACCACTGCCTGTCCTCTTCTACCCCTGCTGTTCAGCACCTAAACTCCCTGGTTGCATGATCATGATGCTCCTGGGCAGCTTGCACGTCAACCAGGGAAAGGCACCACCGGGAGAGATGCAGCTGATGTGAGCACAAAAGCATGGCAACTTCTCTGGGAGCCTATGGCAATGCTTCCTCATCCAAACAAGCCCCAGGGCCAGCACAGTAATGGTTTGCAAGGAGGAGCTGGGGGCAGAGACAACCATGGTATTAAAGGCCACCTTCAGCTGCAAAGCTAGGAAAGAGGCCCTGGAGAGCCTGAGCCTCAGGCCTGTGGTGTTTTTCTCCCTCTCCAATGCCCATGCACCATGCTTACCGCGAGGCCCAGACTGCACAAAGTGTGAGTCAAATCCTGCCTTCCAGGGCTGCCAGGGGACCAGTCCCGCCCATCCTTTGCAAAGGCACCAGGCATGCCTACCCCATGCTGAAGAATGAGCGCGGAGTTTACTGACATGATGAGATAACGGGCGACATTGGGACTCTGTCATAAGACTTGATTTACAGGCGAGACTCATTACAAGACAGCAATTGAGATATAACGTGGTGAAGACAACTGCCTCGTGGCATAATTTCATAACTCGTGAGAAGCCTGGTGGACCAGAGTATCTCCTCTGGATGCACTCTGGCTTCACTCCTGCATGAGGCAGGAACCAGCGTCAGGAAGACCCTAGAGTGGGTGTCAGCTGGGGGCTCTCTCTTCTTTATCACAAAAGGGAGGCACTCTGATTTCAGTCTGTTCGTCTCACTGCCACTATTCAAAGCTATTAGTGCCAGTGCTTTTCTGCCATCATTCTTTCTTTTTCAGAAGTGTTTGCTGATCACTGAAAGGGCTCATGCTATGCTGTTTTCTTAGGCTGACTCTCTCTCCTTTTACTTGGCTGAAGGAGAAAGCAAACATCTCTGGCAGCCCAGAGGTGCTTATAGTCCCAGCAGCTTTCACTCACAGCAGCAGAATAATCCTTAAAAATGGGACTTGAATTCTACTTGATGTTAAAAAGCAAGTACTACAGCCATTGGAGACCAATGAGAGATGACACAAGCCAGTAAAATCACTGAATTTTGGTATTAGTCAACAGAGATGTTGCAAATGTCCCTCAGCAACTTTTCTTTCTCAAACAGGCACACGAAGTGCTGCATGCACTGGTCCAGCCATGGGAGACCACTGGATGGGTCCCAGCAGGCACAAACACTGATAAGTGACATGCTTTCTGACCTGCCATGGCTGTGGTGGGGAAGTGGCTCGTACCACATTCAACTATTACAGCTCTCAGTAGCTTTTAGTACCCCATGCTCTAGGCTGGATCCCAGAGCAGCTAAAATCAGTGGTGGGGCGTCTTAGCCTCCTTTCAAGGGAAGGTAAGTTAAGCAGCCTGGTCTATGCAGAGGGAGTCCTGACTTGAGAACCAGGAGTTCAAATTACTAGCTTTGCCACTCACCTTGGTAGTCTTGGTCTCTTCTCCCAGTCTCTCCTCTGGCCACACAACCTTTGGGCAGGGACTGCTTCCCACCTGCATATTTACAACCCGTAGCACTCTGAACACGGAGCCATTAGAACTTACTGTAGACTAAAAACATGTAGGAAAACCCAAGTCTTTGGCTTTGTCTCTCCAGAGCTTTTGGATTCAATTCACTATTTCCCTCAGGAGAACAAGACTTCAGAGCTAGTTACGTCGATAAAAGAAGAAAGAAGGGACCAGCCCATCACTGTCCCTTCAGTCCCAGAAACTGTGTATCCTGTGTCATCTCTGCTTTCCCGTTTACAGCCCAGCTTCCCCCACTTTGGAAACAGGGGTTTGCAAGCAGAGTACTGCACTGACACTCCAAAAGGAAAGAAAAGGGGAAGAAAACAAGCGGGGCTGGTACATGTGGGCTGGAGCTCCCCTAACACCCAGAGAGGCAGTGGGTGCTCAACCTAGGGGACAGAGGCTGTAGGACAGAAGAACCTGCTTGGTTTGCAGAAATCTGAGAATTTCTTAATGAAGATTTCAGTGGATACAAATTGTTTCCTGGGCAATGGCTAATGACAGCTGATAGGGACCCCAGAAACAACACGACAGCACCTTTTTATTTTCTGTTGCCTGTGATCACAGTGTCCAGCTGTTATTTTCATCCTCCTGAGTAGTTTAATGGACAATTGCATTCACATTTCTACCCCCTTATTTTGCCAGAGATGTCACCGTTTCTATTTTCTCTGTAAACATAGGAATGCAAGATTTCTTCCCCCTCCCATTGCTTCAGTTCTCAACTAATGTAAAGAGGCAGAGGCCAGTAAAAAGTTTATTAGCAGACCTCTCTGGAGAATCAATTTAGCATAGTTATGCATAATACAGCTTTACTTCTTTTATTTTTCCTTAAAAAAAAAAGATAGAAAAGGGAGTTATTTTAAATTTATGAGCTGATGAGACAGTGAGTAATGGTGAATCACTGTTTAATATTTTAGTCAACCATCTGCAAGGTGAGCTGTACTCCCATTTCATATTGCTAGAGCTAAGAAGTCACCTCGAGTATCATGAATGGAATCAGTCTTGCATCAACCCCAAAAGGCTGTATTCAGCACCAAAACCAATCATTTTCCACCCAGGGATCTCAAACACACAGCCTTTGAACGCAGGAGAAAACAAGCACAACTATAAGCCAGGGTGGGGGGTGAATAACACACTAAATAAAAAAAGCTGCAAGGATGAAGCTGGCTTTTGTTAGCTCTCAGTGATTCTGCAAGCAGAGTTACAGGGAAGAGCAGCTTTCTGGCCCTGCATGGAGGACAGTGCTTATGGCTCTTTATGTGCTGGCTTGTGATGGTCTTGTCTTCCTGTGCTTCCAACACCATTACTAGCACTCCGGAGGCACTAAACCTCAGGCCAGCCTGGGATTTTCCAGCCAGTTTCCCAGAGGAAGCAGACAGAAGCTTCTCTCTCCTGTTTCTTCTTCCTCCAGCCCAGTGACGTATGTGGAACATCTCTGTCTCAGTGTCACAGCTGCCCCAGGAGAAAGCACAGCAGTGCTTGCGAGGGAGGAGGATGCAGCGTCGTCCTGTGCAAAGGAGGTTTGTCAGCAGTCTGGCACCTGCAGATCCACACTGCCAGGGGACACACACGCCATGCAGACCGGTCACCTGCCCCACCTGCAGGGACAGTGTCGGAGCAGAGAAGGTGCAGAGCCAGCTGTATCCCTTCCAGTCTTCACGGGGTACCTCTCCCACTGGGAACAACCCAAAGACTCTGAAATCCCAGGTGGCTCAGAAAAGCCTCCCTTAGACCTGCTGTTTCCAAATTTCCTCTTCCTCCTGCTCCCAGTGCTGAAATCCTCATCAACCTCTTGGTTTTAGCTGCTTTCATGATAGCATGGTCTCTCCAGTCCGGCTATTTAACTGTCTTTTGCCCACCGCTCATACCCAGCTCCTCTGCTGCCATTGACAAGAGCGGTCTCTCTAGCATGTGCTACCAGCAAAAACAGGCTCTAGGCCCAGCCTCTCAGTCTGTCTTTCTCCAAGGGCATCTTCAAGTTCCTTTCCTTGATTAATGCATGTTAAGGCTGACTAATTTCGTACCTTCCATCTCTATAGCTGCTTTACAGTGGGGAAAAATGCAATTTCCTCTTGCTTGTCAAGTGTCACAAGAGCTTTGTGAACCATGACAATGTACGTTGCTTACTGCTGTGCATGCACACACCTCCCCCCAAAAAAATCTAATGGGATATAAATAACAGTTTTGCAATGAATATGAGCTATTAAATTACTATGGAGAACCAGTGCTACAGAGAAGGGTACTGCGAGCCTCTGTGACCCAGCAGATATACGGCTCTCCGTATAGCACCAGCAGAGCACAACCACTCCGAAGGAAACTACATCAGTTGCCTTGGGGCTGATTTCAACAGAGAGTGGAAAACCTTCATGCTTTTTTATGCAACTTTTACATCTAGAGGAAGACCACTCATGTCTGTTGTCTTTACATTGCTGCAAAAGACAGAAAAACTTCTGGTGCATCCAGTTTTTTCACAATGTTTTATTTATATACATATGAACAAGCAGTTTAATCTCCACATTGGTTTGCAGACTGTTCTTCCACAGCAAGTGCTCCAACCACGTTGCAGTGAAATCTGATGTCAGCACAAAGTCAATGGTCATTCCTTCTCTCCCTAAAAATAACCTGCTTCATATTGTGTAATAGGAATTTTGGGAAGCTTAGGTGAGCTTATTTAAACCAGAAAGATGTCTCCCTCTCTTCTCATGCCAGTGGTTCACTACCCACCCCGTTAAATAGTATGCAAACTTTATTTGCCATAGCTATTTCTCAATGTCCATTTTTTTTATTGGACCTGACCCTACCAACTGAAGGATTCTTGCCTCAGAGATATTATCTGGCACTCAGAAAAATGTAGATTTGTTTTCTGAATGCTCTGTTTCCTCCATAAAAATTCAAAAAGCTTGCTCACAAGCTTGAAGGACATATCTTGAAGGACAGTAACAGAACAAAACCAAACATTCAAAGCAATACTTTCTTTTGTCTTTTCCAGGTCTTCCAAGTGAAGCAAAATAAAGAACAAGAGAGCTTTCCACCCTCTCAGTTTTTCAGACATAAGAAAAGATCTCCAAGCAAACACATTTCCCTGTTTTTTGAGGTGAGAGAAGCAAAGGAAAGAGTTGGTAGAGAAAAAGAGAGAATCTTCCCTATCTCCTTAACATTTAAGGAAGGAAAATTTTATGGGTTTTTAAAAATTAACATGAAGCTCTGATATTTTGATCCCTCCCCCAAGCTGTACAGACCTTGGTGTACTCAGGAACTCCTTCTCAAAGTCCTCTCTTGAGCCACCCTTGACCCTCCATGCATTCACCCACTCTGTGGTGCAGTGAGCATGGCCTGGGTGACAGTGACCGCCCGGCGAGACAAGGGCCCCCATCTTCATGCCACGCCAACCCCCTTTTCTCACTGAATCCACCACAAGACAGGATAAGAAAAGAGAGGGTGAAAGCACTGTCGTAATGCTCCAGTTCTGCCAGGAGAGTCCAGCATGAGAGTGGAAAAAGACACCCTCCTACCAGCACGTACAGTCATTTTGCTTTCCTGGATTTGTCTGAATCTCTTATTGTTCCCCTCTCTCCACTCACTCGCCGTACCACACAGAGCTGCGATCTGAAAGCCTCGTGTGTATTCATCAGTGCTTCAGAGCAGATGATTCACCTACCCCTCTTTATAATTTTATCTCCCATCAGCTGAGAAGTCAAAGTCTGCATAATGCACCATTGTTGTTTTCAGGAACGGGCTTGTCGCTGTGATACGAATGATACCAGGAAAAAGGTATGATTTGAATTGAAACAGAGGGTCGGCAGGTAGCATCCTAACACTCCGGAGCTAGCAGATTAAAAATAACAACAATGAAATTGTGTCTTCTAACAAGCGGGAGGAAAATAACAATAATAAATACAATAGCCCTGACTGAGGCACTGTGTGGGAAGGTGAAGGTTAGAGGGTGTATTGTCCACTCTGGGCAGAAAGTAAACAGTGCTGCTTGTTTTACATCCTTTACAACCAATTGTATCTACATCCAAGCTCTGCCTCCTGCCTGGCTCCCACCCTGCATCTGGGAGAGCTGTACTGGTCTCCACAAGAGGAGCTCTGTGGGGGGTACGTGCCCGGTGGGCTAGCAGCTGCCCAGCTGCGGCAGCCACCCTTGCTTGGCGTAGAAATATTGAGGAGGACAGGGACAGAGGGTGCACCTATGTCAGATCCAGCTCAGGCTCTACCATGGATTGTTAATCCCTGAAGGACATCGGGTAGCCTTGCCCGAGGACTACTGCTTTCTGCGTACCTTGCAGCTCTTTGTCAGGACGTCCCTCTGCTACCCCAGCCAACAGGCTGTGAAACACCCCGACGCCATGGGGGACCTCTTCCAATTCAGCTGGCTTAACGTGAAGCTGATGACGGTGCCAGCTGCGATGGCTGGAAAAAGATGGACTGACAGAAACCAGTGGCTAGAGTACCCTGACCTGAGGGTGCATTCAACCTTCCCAGCGTGTCCAGAGGATGAAATGCGTGTTTGTTTCCTTGATTGTTGGTGTTGTCACCCTCCGTCCTGCTAACTGAATGGCAGGGATGGGGTCCCGAACACAGCTGTAACTTCCCTGCTCCGCTCTGCTCATGGAATCAAATTACCTATCATAAAGGACATGCCTTGTTTTTCTAAATTGTCACTGGATTTTGCACGAAAGTAGGCCAGATGGAAGCAAACAGCCTCTCCAGTATTGCTGGATGCCTGCCACCGGGGCCAGATTCCCACACAGGAGCCATAGGAAGGACACTGAAGGCATGCCTCCCTGGGGACCATCTTGCAGAACATGGAGTGCAGAATGCCCTCATCTTCTCTGAATTTCGACTGAGATGATTGTTTCTTAGTTAAGACAGAGCTTATTCATTCTTGCAGAAGAAGAATTCACCCATTGTGCTCATGCTATTGATGGTAGGTAGGTTGTAAAGCTGCATAAGACATGCCAGAACCTCACAGGGCTCACAACAGCCAGCTTTTAATGTGATGCCACACGCTGGTGTAGAGCAATTGCTATCCTTGGCTAAGCACTGGGTTGAGGATCCTGCAAGCATGCCCCTCTTTTTCACTATGATCCTTCCTCATTTTCAGGGCAATGGTTGAGGCATCTTCCCCTCCTGTTTCATCTTGTAACATTTTGGGATTTAAGGCCTGGCCCAACTCGTGGCTTCTTCTGACAATGGTGGACACTGCCCTGAGACATCTAGTCCTGCCCACCATTTTCATTGCATCAACCCTGAAGTTTGTGGGATCAGGCAGGGAGCAGGATCAGGGAAATGATATTGCTGGGGGGCACGGAAAGAGAAAAAAAAAGTTTTGTTTTAAGGAGAATCAGCTCCCCAGACAATGATTCAGGTTGATGGAGAGAAACAGGAGGACATACTCAGGGGAAAAGGAAATCTATGACTTGCCACTTCAGGTGGCAAGATTTTTCAAACTATTACCTAAGTTAGAAAGTGGCCCCCCAGCTCCACCTGTAGTTAAAGGAGGAGAAAAGGATGTATAACAGCTCCCAAGCTGGGCTCTGGCTCCCAACCACCCTTCCTGGAGGCAACATATGATAAGCATCTTGAAAGACAGAGATGGTGTGATGTGCCTCCTACACTGGCAAGAAATCTTTCGCTGCCCTACGCTGTGGTTCCACACAGGCTGGATTGATCCTTCAGTTGTATTACCACCAGCACAGCTATTAATCATCTCTAGTATGTACTAGCCTTCAGTGACTACAAATCCTCAGCAGTTCCTCTGGGCAGCTGCATAACATACCCCTCACTGCTCCATGGCATGAAAGAGACAGTAACCTGAAAAGCAGTGACTCGCATAACCACCTGGCGTTCTTGGAAAAAGCAAGCTTTGAAACAGAAATTGGCAACATCCTACAAGGACATCCAAGAATTGGCATGCTCCTACATGAGGCACTCAGGATAATATAACAACGTGTTATCCTTCTGAGCACAGCCCAAAATTCATCCCTAGAGCTACTCAAATAAAACAAGCTCTGAAAGCAGTGTTGCTGGTATAACTACAGCTGCAACATAACCTTCAAAACAGTCATCTTCTGGCCTCCTGTGTCCATCAGTATCACATATTACCTACCCACTGAGCAGCAGAGCAATGCAGTCAGGTATGTGTCATGTAGACCTGGCCAAGAGAAATAAAAAATTACAGATCTCAGTGTCTCCTGGGAAACCAGGACTGTCCACATGGACAGCACAATCAGGACTCAAAGGACAACCAGAAGGAAGAAAGATGTTCTGCCCCAAGGTCTATGTAGGCTGGTAATACGATACTGAAAAGAACTGAAATTTACTGATGTGTGAATTGACGTGTCAGCTGGGTTAATAGTTTCCATTGAACACATCTTTGAGCTACAGATCCACCAGAGACCTCTCTTGAAGCCTCTGAGTGCACAAGGAGAAATGAAAGGAGCAACTCACTTTGTGCTCACATAGTTATAGCTGGAGACACAGGAAGATCACCAGGCTTTGACACGACAAGGTCTCTACAGGTGGGATTTATCTTGCATCACTTCAGATATCTGTAACATAGACACTTCTTTGGTTGGTTCTCCTAGGCTCCCTTGATAGTCAGTGAGGAAGAAGAGGTGGTAAGAGACAGCTCCTCAAGGGGCAGGCCTTTGAAACAGGGCGGGTGTAGGTCCATCCACTGGAGAGTGACTGTTGCTTATTCTCCACAAAGATGGCACACCCAAGAAATCACATCTGCACTCATCTTCTGCCATCCTGCAAGGCAAACCAGAACGCAACACCGTTTTACTATATTCCTTCTATTTATCACCTTCCTCCTTAAAAGAATTGCTCCCTTTGCCTTGAAATCAGCAGCAGACTTCATCTTACTCTTTGGTTGGTAAAGCCAGTATTTATCAGTCAGAACATACTATGGCTAAAAGCCAGGCTACACTTCATCACCAGGTCAAAGCGTCTCACACCACCACCATTCCAACGGGGAGCGCAGCACGGCCCCCCATGCTTTCTAAGGTCCCTCCGTCTTCTGGGAGGAGTCTCTGTGGCATGGGAATCCTCCGGTATGGACAGATGTGATTCTGTTCTTGTGGCTGACGGATGTGGCGCTTAGCACCAGCTGCAACGGTTCACCTACAGCAACTGTCTCCAAAGACTACTATTTTTGGAAACACGGTCTGCTTGGAGAAAGTAAACGGGTTAATTTTTCTTGAGAAGAGCCCACCAGAAGCTAAGGACCTGCCTTGGTTTACTGTCTACTATTTCACTGCAAATCCACAGGAAGCTCAGCTAACAGCCAAGAGAGATCAGCGTGAGTAGGGAGTATGTGAGAGGTTTCCAAACCATGCCACAGAGCTTACTGATAAATACAGAGCTGTCTGAAAACACAAGGATTTTGCAGTTACTGAGTGAGCAGGTCAAAGCAGACCCCATCTGTGCTCCATTTTCTGCAGAGAATCATGCATACCTCCAAAACACTGCTACTAGGTCTTAAACCTTCTCCATCTGCTGTTTGCAATGATTGCCTGGACCGTAATGAACGCGTTGCCACTTCCAGCACCCAGCAGTGATTGATGCTCTGTTAAGAGGACACCAGTGGTTCCGGTCTATTTACATTTCCAAGGAGCTTGGCTGGGGTTTGTGCTGTCATTTTCTTTTGGTATACCAGCTGTGGGAGACCAAAGGGTACAAAAATTACTGCGACGCTCAAGCGAGGAAATGCTACTGTTGAGAAAACATCCTATTTATGCCACATTTTAAAAGGAGCCCCTCTTTAAGAGTTTTAAAGAGCTGCCACTAGCAACAAATGAGTCTGCTAATTTGGCCTGGCAAGCAGCATTTGCTAAACACCATTTCAGGTTTTAATTCATCACATGTAGATTTGGAATTGGAATTCTACTAGCAAAACCATCATCAGTGTGTTTTTGCAATCCCAGCTCCCTTTCTTTTCACATCAAGCCTGTCTCCCCCTCTCCCTCTGTCTTCCACAGCTGTCAGCTGCCATCAGCCAGGAAGGCAGATGAGCCAGCCCCAGCCTTGCAGATCCGACCCAATCTTCTGTGGAACAGATGCCCAGGCCCCAGCTCCTCTTTGCTCCCCAGTCCCTTGTTTGTCTGCAGAAACTGCGTGTGCTACTTGCCCCCTGCAAAGGGAGGAAGAACGATTGACTTCCTGGGAAGCAGACAAGCGATAAAATGCTTCACGCAATCCCTCACACTGAGAACTGAGGTCCAAGAGCCTGCTTGTGCCGCTACAGATCAGAGGAGGAACAACCGCCGTGGCCCCCCTTCCACCCAAATTGTCACCCAGCAGTTCCCACGAGGAGCTCTCCTGTTTCCTCTCGGTTTCACCGCCGCCATGAGGTGGCTCAGAGAAGGGTGCTGCTGATGCTCGCTTGACTCCAGCCATGCCAAAGTGATGGCAGTTTGTGGGGAAAACCTTGAGGAGTTAGATCCTCTCGCCAGCACAGAGTGAACCCTGCCAAGAGCTATGTGAATAAAACTCTCCTTTTTCCCACCCAGGCGTTTCCCCACCACCACGACCACGGCTGGGGGGAAGGTTGCAATGGCGCCAGCACTAAAAGTCCCCTGTGGGAAGAGTCCTGGTACCAAAGTGAGTTCTCAGAGGAAATGTGGCCCTGTTCGGGCTGTCCTCCAACACAGCCCTCTCGCTACTCTGATCGCCCCGGTAGCTTTCCCTGATCTGTGCCCAAGCAAAAAACTCTTTAGCACCCGCAAGACAGACACAGTGATGTCCTCTGGCTAGGAACTAGGTAACGGACTCCTAATTCACTCGCTCAAAAAGGGGCATCCAGCGTGCCATGCTGCCAGCACCCAGCCTCCCACAGCAGCCAGGAGTGCATCTGCCTGCACAGAGCCTGCAATGGGACCAGCACAGAGCCACCTCCTCCCTGGCACGTCTTGCCACGTGCCTTAGGTCCATCCTGGGACAGAATTTGTACGTTTAAAGCCGGGAGTTGTATTTACATTGCGCCATGCTCCAAGCTTCATATATTGGAAACCGAATGCTTAATGGGAAAGAACTGAACCAGCAATCATCTCCTCTGGTTCATGTTTCTGGTATTTTCATATCTATTTATTTGCTATTTTACATGGCTCACTACCATAGAGCACAGGAGATGAACATCACATTGGAGCGACTTCCAAAAGTCAGACCCCAGCTTTTTTGCAATCGGGCTTTTGAGAATTCAACGTAGACTAAGGAGCAGGGGGTGCCTGTGCCAAGAGACCCGAGCTGGCGGCCAGGCAAGAGCTGTGCCGCAGGAGGAGGGCAGGTTTCCCAGCCTGCCTTCGCTGATCCGGGCAGGGGGGCTGCCATTCCCAGGGAAAGGAGCTGTCTAGATCCAAGCGAAGGAGTCATGTTTTGAAAGCTGCTCTCTGAATGAGTCAGCAGAGCCATCTCCCAAGGCGCTGGAGCCTGCCAGAGGGAAGAGCAGATAGTTTTGTTGTTTTTTTCCCTTCCGCTGTTGAGGTCGATTATTCACCATCTTGAAGTACGTCACCAGCCTTGGGAAGCCGTTTTTTGAGTAGAATACTTCTTGACTTTTCTATTTCTGAGGAAGTTTTCCAGCCTGCCTTGCCGCTGTTTTGTCAAAGCCGGTCTGTGACAGCAAGGTCGGGAGGAGAAAACAGAGCAGGCCAACACGTTATCCCTGCAGGCCTGGCCTTCCAGGCGGGGACAGCTGCAGCCACGACAGCCTTCTTCATCAGGACACACTGAAATCTCTCTCCTTTCCGCTTCTCTCTTCCCTCCTCTATTTCACAGCTGTCAAACGCCTTTTCTTTCAGAGGTGACCTCACTGGTACACACCTAATTCAACACTGAGCAGCTTGGATTTACCTTCAAGTCTGCTGCTTCTACTTCAGACCTGAGGAAGGACCAAAACCATGTCCTTTATCCAGCAATAGCTCTTGCTCTGAGAAGTATATGATCTCTCTTGCCTTGAGTTTTTCCAGTCAAGGTAATTGACGTAGTTAAAATGACTTTCAAGGGACACAGCAAATGCTTCAGCTCTTCACATTAGGACTCATTCAAGTTAAGAACGTTTCTGGAACAGATGCTTGAGCAAGAACAGGCTCTTCTCTGTGCTATTCATTCATGCTAGCCTTGCAGATTTGACACCCCCAGAGGGCTGGCTTCTCTCATCTCCGCCATGGCACAGGACCACGAGGGCTAACCTCCCAACCTTGATCACATTCTGGCCTGACTGTCATGCTCTGGGCAGTTTTGAACCCATGGCTGTGCCAGGCACAAAGCCATGGGTGAAAGCCAGTATGTGAATAGCTGGGGCAAGAGGTATCGTGTTTGCACAGGGCAGGGGTACGCACAACAGTTTGGCTATGAGGTGGTCCGAACCTGACACTCCCCTGGCTGTCATGATGACAAATGTGAAAAATAGAGCTCTGTTTTACACACCCATGAAGAAAAACCCATAGCCTGGCTGGTCCCAGAGAATGAGCTAGAGTTTACTCTCTCAGCCTGGGGACAGGGAGGAGGTGTCCTGCAATACAAATAGAAACAAGGAACACTGATACTCAATGCATCCATCAGCATCAGCTTGGGGCACGCAGCAGCCAGGAGAAATAGCATCTCCACAGACTATCCTACCACATGGCAAAGTGGAAACTCTTGATAGGCCCCAAATCTAAAAATCATAACCCCCCCCAGACATTTAAAGCCATAGATACAAACAGAGATTTTTATTTCAATCTTCTCCACCACCTCTTCCTCTCCCAACACAAACTAAGCTAATTGCTAGTCTCTCTATTCCCAAAAAGGCTCGTTACTTCTTCATCCCTGCAAGTCAGCCTCCCTTATCCCTCTAATTGCTTGATTGATTAGCATAATTAATTTGAACCACAGTAATTGCTCTTGACCTGCCTCTACTTGGAAGAAGCAGCTTCCATTCCCGACCTCGGAATGGATTTGTGTGCTGGCAAGCATGTCTGCCCCCTCCCTGTTGTATCTGTCAGCCTGGTAAAAGATAGGAGTTCTTCCTACAGACCACGCTCCACTGGCTTCCTAAGGCAGGATGCTAGGCTGCTTTTTGTAGGCCCTTTGCCATGAATAAATGTATGTCACTAAGAAACAGCTTGATAGTAAAATGGTCAGAACAGCAATATATGAAATCGGTGTCTGGCTGCACTTGGCTAGGATTAGCTCCATCAGATGAAGCACACTTAATGCTAATTTGTTGCTGCTGGAGCCAGCTTTCCTACCTCTGATGTCCCATGGGAGCAGGGATTACCATTGAGCTAACAGGATCATCTAAAACCAGTTGTGGTCTACTCCAGGAAACAAGTTTTAAACCCAAATCTTTATAGTCCAGTGCCTCCTTTTGTGATTTTTTTTTTAAGGCCAAGCAGAATTATTGTGATCCCTTATTCTGATCTGCATAGCTCAAGGCCAGGTAATTTTGGCCAGCAATTTCTGCACTGACTTCATTCGTTTATGATCGCTTTGGAAAGCCATCCAGTATTCCCTGCAAATGACTATTTTTTCACACCTATCATTTACTGGGGTGTCAAATACTTTGTGCTAATACACTCACTGGCTCTGACTTTAATCTATACTCGGACCACCTTGCTTTAGTGTGGAAAAACAGCTGAAGTTGTACTTTATCCACAACTCCCAGTTCCCTGGGTTCAAGGCACCTGCAGCAATCAGAAGCAACAGATACAATAGATATGATAGAAATATCCAAATTCCATTAAAACAGAAGGCTCCTGTCTGCTTTTTACAAGTTAACACACAGTGGAAGTTGAGAGACAATGTCTTTAAAACCCCGAGCTAATGCATCCTGTGGGCCATAGAAGAGGGTTCAGGGTACACTGGTGTATCTCAGAGGCTTTTTGTGGGGTTTTTTTTTTTTAGTTTCTCATTCCTGTGATAACCTTTCACCCCAGGCTTTGTGCTCTTTGTGTGTTTATCAGCAAAGCACATCCAGATGCCCTTCAAGGGAGAAATGACTCATACCTGACTCACAATCGCTCAAGCAAAGCTGCAACCTTTAGTTCATTTCCTGGGAGAAGCATCTGTTAGATTCATCTTGGAAGATTAAGCATTTCTCACTGTCATTTTACAGATGGAAGCATTTGTGACTGGCTGAGGAAGGGTCAACTGATTCTCTGCAATGGATGGAAAAGAAACTTCTCTGGGCAGTTGAAGCGACGCACTGAGGACTATGAAGATGCTCTTTAGCAAGTGCTGTCAGCCCCCTCCCTGTACGTAACTCTCGCCTTGCAGAAGGACCTCTAGTTTCACCGTACGCCTTCAAAAAAGATCACCCTTCCCGTGACAAGTGTGCAACATTGCGAAGCAGGCAGCCAGCACGCTCCCTGCCCACATTATCCACACACTGTCACTGTCTCTCTCGCTGGCTGATTAACTGCCACTCAGGAAATGCAAATTGCCCTCCAGTCCCTGCTTCCCTGACTGCAGCCACAGCCCCTAAGTTGCCTGTCTGGCAATAAATGACAAATGCACTGGGAGGCCACGGCAGAAACCACCTTGTTTCACAGAGCTGGCAACTTTTCACCCCAAAAGGTTTCCCAGCTGTTTCTGCACAGCCAAGGGCCCCTTCCTAATGTGACTTTTCCTTCCCAGAGGACGAAAAGGAGCAGATCCATTAGGCACATCAAACAAGGGCAGTGCTGAAAATCTATTTTTTTCTATCTTCCTTTGAAGAAGCCTTAGTTCCTCTTTAGGCTAAGATTTGCTTCACACCTTTAGAACTCTAAAGTTCTAAAGAACTCTAACTCTGAAGAACTCTACTTGTATCTGCCATGTATCCCCCCTTTTTTTTTAGAAACAGAGAGGGACGTAGTGAGGCTACTGCCCCATCCTTTGGATGCACAAGTCTTAGGACCAGAGGAAGATCGCCTGTTCCTCCCCATGAGGACTTGATCACATGGATGTTTATACACAGACATCCCAATATGCCCAACCCTGCCATGGTGTATGGCTTTGCTTTCCTCCTTATGCTTCCAAATAATGTCGAGATGCTAATAACGATGTGTAGCCCTTGGTGTGCACATTCCTCTGCTCACCACTGTTTCCCTTCTTGGCTGAATAATCACAGATAATTCACTTGTCTGGATATGACTCACAGCTACTTTATTTCACACAAAGCAATTTCTAATTGCATGTTGTATGTCTGTGTTATGAAACCCAGCGCTAACTGTTATTACAAAATTAGTGCAGAGAACTCAAGGGGAAGGAAAACCACAGTGAGAAACCAAGTAACAACCCACAAAGGGGCAGGTCAAAACTGTGTCAGGTTTCCCATGTCTAGTACAGGAAGCTTTTCCATACAGAGCCAAGCATTTTCTAGTCGCTCACACAGTAATTTAGGGGCAGTGAGACAACTGGGGTCCTTCTTCCTTTATCCTCAGATGGGCTGAAAGTATTTTGGCAACAGAATACAATGGGGATTTGGACTGGCTCTGCTTGTCCTTGTATTTGTGCTCAATAAGCTTTACAGCAACACCGACGCAGAGTCAGATGTGGCAGCTGTGAGCTACCACAGGGGAGGCAGGTGCTGTCCTCTGCCGGGTGTCCCACTTCTCATGGCACTTTCACAAGAGTTTTATGTGCCTCCAAAAGGGCAGGCAATCAACCAGAACATATCATGGCTGCAGAAAACAGAGTGATGTTATAGACCTGGCAATTTTTCACATTTCTGGGTAAGACCAAGTCAGGAACATGTGAATTTTCAATTTTGCTCAGACCTGAGCCCCATCTGCTCCAGTGACCTCCTTCAGAGCATTGCCATTGCCAGGCACTTTGGACAAAGTTGGATGAGACCTGGTAGCAGGCGTTCAAGGGATAATCCATCCCACGGACTAAATTTTATCCCCACATCTAATGCAATGTCTAGACTGTTAAATGAAACAGAACCAGGAAGAAAGATGAACTCCAGAACCCTGATCATCCAAACTACCCAACCATTCATACACTACAGGTATGATTTTGGTCCATACCAACTGTGTCTTTCCCCAGGACACGGCTCAAAGGACAGCACACACCAGTGACCACTCCCAGCAGCTATACGGGCAAGGTCAGTTTGAGCTCTGGGACCCTATATGTTCCTCTGACACTGTCCCAGCAGTCTGTGCTTCCTAACAGTCCTACATACCACACGCTCTCAATTCTGTGCTATGAAAACATTGTTCTTGGATGCTGAAACACATCCCTGTCATTACTTTGAATACTTTGAACTGGAAAAACACCCTTACAAAATTAATACAAGCATGTCTTGCTATCCACTGAGGATGTATTTCTTCTCTAAATACCTACAGCGAGACGTGAGCTGAATGGTGAGCTCAGGGCAAATCATCAACCGTCCATCTGCATTCATGGGGATTAAAAAGTATCCCAACTCTGTGTGAAGAAGGGAGCTGCTAGATGCTGTGAGAAAGCACCCACAGGCAATCAAGACCGTGAAAGGGAGACGTAATGCCAAACAAGACTCACCATGCATGCTGGGGAGGCAGATTCTTAGCAGCGAGGGGTGCTTAAACACCTGGACAGATTGCCACAGGGCACAGTGTTCTCCATCACTATCAATATTTATACCACAATGAGACATCTTCTGACAAGGAAATCACAGCTCAGCCAGAAGCTTTCAGGCATGAAGCAGAAGGCATTGGTGGGAGTCACTGATCTGTACTATGCAGGTGGCCAGCCTAGAAGAGTTAATGATCCTTTCTGGCTTCAGAACCAGAGGAAATATTGTGATTTAATCAAGCACAGAAAACCCACATGGGCAAAGGCTCAGCTCTGGAAGACTGCCAAGTCTCTGCGGTTGGGCTGCAAATGAAGTGCCCAGTCCTTCACTTGCGCCATTGGCAATCAGAGGAGCGGTCCCCGGACCCCAGAATAACACAGGTGCTCAGGATAATCAGGATTTGAGCTGTAAGCAACCAAAGAAAACAAATAGGATGGATATGAGGCAGACTTTGTGTACCCAAGGAAAGCAAGACATAGGGACAGGGCTGAGTGATCATTCGGCCCACAAGGGGACAGGCATGGTGGGGAAGCGGGCATCATCTTTCCTCAAGTACCTCTTCGCCTAGCTCCGTGATCCCCTCTGGCTTCATTCATGTAAAACACAAGAATATGAATGAGAAATGCTGCGAAGTGGAGAGGAGGAGGGGGAAAGAAGGAGAAAGGATTTCATGCTACCAGGGCAACAGTCACCATGGCAACTATTTAATTAATGAGCTGCTGATGAACCCTACCAATATGGTTCTAGTGAAGTCATGCTGTAGTAATTACCAGAGTTTCATTCATCCTGTCCTGGCGGGGGCTGCGCAGGCAGCCTGGAGAAGCCTGTGAGCTCTGACAGACGGGAGAGAACAGCTTGCCGAATCAATGGAAGGAGAGCGCGTGCCTGGGAGCATGCTCCATTACTCCTCCGAGCCAGCTCCCCGGGCACTCGAGCACGGAGACCACATGCCGTCCAATCCATCTTACAGACCCACACTGCCAAAAGGCAACCCAGCTGGCCTCGTGCCACCGACACGGGCAGCATTCACAAGTAGTCTGCAGAGCTAGCTCTCCTCCCTGCTATGCTTTCAACCTCCAGAAGATGATACAGAAAATAAGCAAATGAGCAGGTTAATTTACCTGTTCTCATGAGATGAGAAGATGCTTCATGGTACTGCAAATGCTGAAAACACATCACAACACTAGCCTGCAGTATTACCTGCTCCACAAAACTCCTTAAGCTTTGTGGGACATGGACATGATTTATACACCGATCACTAGGATAGGACATCTTACAGTCATATTCGATTGAAAGACGTGGAAGTGTACAAACTCATGTGCTGCAGGACATGCCCTTTTTTAGCACTTGCTGCGGACAAGCCCACTTTGCCCACTTCAGAAAACAGAAATTAGTCTGCCAAATATTTTCATGGCAACTGAGAGAAATGACAAGGATATGCATCCCATTCACCTAAATCTCAGCCCACAGGATTAGCTTTGCACCTTGGAATTGCCACCAGAGTAAGAATAACCATACATTATAGAAAATTCACTGTACACCATACTGACCATCCTGGAGATCAGAGACAGAAGCGGTGGGATTTCTTTTCCTAGCCTTTAAAGAAGCACACATACATCTGAACTAATCATCCAGACTCCCTTTATAATCAACAGAGAGAAATAAGCCCCTCTAGTAGTTTCAGATGTCTATCCAAGGATAATTTCCTTCTAGAAGCAGCCAGGTCTCCTCCCTAAGGACACAGCATCTATCAAATCAGTGAGTTTGGATGGAAACATGATGGACCTCTGTACCTGGAGGGACCTGTCTGATACAGCATCCTTATTCCTGCTCTCCACATGAGCACTAAGTTGGCCTGAGCCAATGGTTAAATATAGGAGCATGGTTAAGTATACCTGGCAGGAAACAGTTTGTGCGCTCATGTGAAATACCAAGGCATCATCCAGGCTGAGTTGTCTTTGAGAGCATATTGGCTAATCTTCAATTGTCTGGTACTTCAGGAGCACAGCAGTAGAGAAAAAGAGGTGGAGTCTGGATCATGACTGCCTTCTGGGGTATTACATCCTGTCTGCACTCTGAAAAAACACATTTACATCATAGCCTAAGATCCATATCATGGGGGAAAAGCGATCTTCCAGCACCTCTCCTTTCCCAAAGAGCTAGGCAGAAAGCACAAATACCGGTTGATAGATGGAGACAGATTATTTTCCATACTACAGAGAGTTCCCATTCAGGTCAACACAATATATTCAGAACCAAGCTAAAGGTCACCACATAAACCTGAATCCCAGGGTCCTTCTGTATGTCTTGCACCAGCTGCTGAGGAACATCAGCTCTGCTTTTTGACACCATCAAACACTTTCCAAAGAGTTGGTTCTGAGGCTTCAATTTTCAGCAGTGTCATAAGCAGGGTCAGACACTGTATTTTGGATAAGCTGATGCTGACAGGACACAGGAACATGCAACATCCCTGATCTCAGCAGCACATGGCTGCCTTCCTCTGCTGGCTAATGGGATCTTCTGGTTTGGGCTGCAGATGAAACAGTGAGAAGAGTTAGCCTCATCAAGGCACCTGTAAAGTCTGTTAAGAGGAAAATAAGAACTCTTCTCTGAGCAATTGCTTTTAATTTCCTTGCTCAGGCAAACTGGGGACAGGATCAGCAGCAGTGCTATGGGTCCCACAGGAACACCACACTTGCTGTAATCCTCAGCTCACACAGTCGCTTTTAGATGGGCACATTTAAAAATCAACAGAATTTTGAAAGGCATTATATACAATTTATGAGTACACAGCAATTATCTATTGGCTAATACGCTTACACAAAATGGTTGGGACTAACATGCACCCCAGCTAAGAGGACCCAGTGCTGACTGCCTGCGCAGCAGACTCGGTCACATGGAAAAGGGTTAGTCTTTACTGCTTCTTGGAGAGGGCTAGGCCTTCATCTTGCTGAGTTGCCATCCTCCAACTCCCTGCTGTTTTTCCTCATGGTTTTTTCACCTTTTCACATCAGCGTGTGCCCACTTGAACCAGGAAAAGCCAACATACTCATTTGCCCAAAGGGCAAAACTCGGCTGTTTCCCTGCACTTTGTCAGCCGTGGAAATCATTACTAGTTAGCTCCCAGTTTGCATTATTATAGGGAATATCCACTTTATAAGCCACCTAGAAACACCTCACAAGGAAGTTCATGCTGCCTTTCCACCATAAGGACCTGAGCCTCCATTACTGTAACATCTTTAGTAACTCATGGCTCCCCTGTGAGGCAGGGACTGGATATGAGATGGGAGTCATCTCACCTGACTTTAGGTGCCCATCTTAGAATCAGACAAAGTGCTCATCTCTCCACAGTCCATGTAGGAGGAAATTCAGACCACTAGCACAGGGATAGAGCATGGTACTGGAGGTATCTCAGTCTGGACAGATGAATCATAGCAAAGACACTAACAGTTACACTGAGCAATGGATTTAGGCACGCATTGCAATGCTTAGGTGGAAATGAAGTGCCACAGTCCACACCTAGCATCCAAGATCTCCAGCCAGTGTCCTTCTCACCCCACTGACATTTAACTCACCTGCAAACACTCAGCCTGACTGGCCTGCTACTGCGAAACCTGGGCATTGTCTGTTCGAGACCAGATCCACACCTGAAAAGAAGGTGCTCTTCTAGACGATGTCCTGAAAGATGTGGGCAGAGAAGAGTGCTAAAAGTGTCTCTACCAGGGTGCCTCTCTCCTGTTAATATTGCACACTGATGGTGCTTATACAAGAGGCTGGTTGCAACATTGCTCAAATCCCATGAAATCTAAATTCAGTTTCCTTTAAACTTCATTTTGGGGCTCTAAATGCAAACAACTCAGTCACTCTGATCCTAATCTGGCACCACGGAATCAGTCTTTATTTCTCTGATGAAAAAAATCAGGAGAAACCTCTTGCCTAGCTTCCAGGCTCATTCTTTATAGCATTTAAAAAAGAGGCAAGACAGCAGGCTCAAAATTTTCTCTTAGAAAAAGTTGTTTGGTTTTTTTTTTTTGAAGGAAACTTTATCATCCATGCCAATACTAAAACATCCATGGGAAAGTACTGCTTTGAAGCAAGAGCCACCAGGACCCCTCATAACCCAGCACATACAGGGTCTGCAAGAGAGGTCTGCCATTTTTTCCCTAAAAGCCCTTCTATTTATACTCATCTTGGCAGGCTTGAAAGTACCTGCCAGATGGACAGATAACTGACATCCGGAAAAGACACTCCACCAGCTGCTGTTAGCAGGGGTTGGGAAGCGTGGGGGCTGGTTAATAAGAAACCACTCACTTCCTCGTGGCTGTTAGCTGCCCGCTACCTTCCTAAGGCTTAATGGAATTTGGAGAGAGTATTTCAAGTCAGACCATCTGTCAGCACAGATATATATCAGAGGAGTCCCAGCATCTTGCTTGCACGTCAAGCCTTTGTTTGCCCACAGGAGGCTTTGTTGATGCACTCTCCCTCATCTCTCCGACTTCCACAGTGATTCCCACGGGGCAGGGGTTTGACCACGGATGGTACTTACTGCTGATGAGCTGGCGAGCCGAGACCCACGCTGACGGGCGGAGGGCTCCTTGGATAGCTGTTGGCTGCAAGTCAGAGGCAGCTGTGCCCAGCAGAGGGGTAAGAGGAGAGAACTAGCTTTCGCACCACTCGGAAGCTGTGAGCCCTCAGACCACAGGCAGTCCTGGGTGGAAAGGCCCTGGGGGTGACACTGGACACAAAGCTGAAGGAGCTGGCAGCACACTTTAATTGCAAGTAGAGCAAACCGTGTCCTGGCCTACATTAGATGAGTGGCCAGCAGAGCAAGAGGAGTTGTTAAAAAATCATGCCAGCTCTTACCCACCGCAAGAATCACAAAATTTTAAAATGCACCCCTCTTTGGGAATTCTCTAACAATATTCCTGATTTTATGTTCTTTGTCACTTAACTCTTAGTTTTGCTAACATACAGACTGTGTTTATTGACATCCTGAAAGAAGATTTCTTACACTTTTCTGTGTTCAGTTTTTCCTCTGCAATTTCAAAAACCAAATGCACCCTTTTCCTTTCGTTGCAAGCAGGGAGCCTGGCATAACCACGGGACTTCAGGAACTGGGACTTTAAGACCACTACAACTTATGTGAGCCTCCTGAAAAATTCACAGGCATTTTCCCCATGTTTCTCTTAAACACGGTGTTCTATTCTCCTTTTTAACCTAAAACAGTGCCTAGGCTCCCTTAAGAGGTAACAGCTGAGCCCAATATGGGCAGGCTGAACAACTGGGCAAAAAGCTACCAGCATTTTTGCATTCTGTTGATCAAGAGGACCACTAGAATAAAGCCACACGCTCCTTTACACTGCATCGGTATCTGTAGTTGGTGAAATCCCTTCACTTCTCCCTCTGCCTCCACACTTCCATTTGTAAAACAGCACCATGATGCCATCCTCCTTCACGAGCTCCTGAGAATCATGATTTATAAGAGCAAGGGACTGCCATCCTTCTGCTTAAACAGAAAGACCCCCACCTGCACACAGAACTTAGTTAAAGTGAGTTTGACTGATGGATTGGTTTGCAGCTATTTTTGTTCTCCAAAAATCTCAACATAAGAGCAAGTACTCTGTTCTGATGCATTAACATGGCACCTGCCTGTAGTTCATTCACTGCATTTATTTCTACCTTATTAATACATTTGCCTGCAGAAGAAGAATAAATGGGAACAAACAATCTGGATATTTCTTCTTCTGGTCCATGCTACTTGAGAGATCTGCCTCGTACTAATAAGATACGTAAGTGACAAACATTACAGCTCCTCTGTGTCTACGATCTCATTTATAACTAGAATAATCTTCAGTAACTCTGCTGAAATCAAAGGAGCTACTTAAAATTTAAGGGCTGGTGCTGAGATCAGCATCCACCTAATGCAATACCAGTTACGGATTCCTCCACTCCCCGACGGTTTTGCAGACACTTGCAATTTCACCCAAGAGTGCCATTTTTCTTTTAAAGCACCAGATCCTGAAGCCTTAATTTGTCCTTTTGTTTTCCTTTCCTTTCTTTTCTTTTTTTTTCTTTTTCTTTTTTTTGTCCATTTCAATCCCATTGAGTTAGAAAGAAGTCTGAGCCATTCCAACAGTAAGAGACAATTAAGAGCAAATTATTTTAGAAAGTTTCACATTTTCCCAGGTGATTTCACATCTCTGAAGATGTGCTTGGGTTTGGAATTTAGCGATGCCAGACTAATTCTCTGAGTTGCTGCAAGCCAGTAAATCACCGCTGCTGACCCTTTGAGAGCAATAATTTTAGAAGCAGTGGCATCAATATCAGATACATTGGACAGCCCAGTAAGTTAATGAGGCTGATGATCATTCTTCAAACTTCTTTTTCAATACATTTGATCCAAAAAAACCCGAAGTCACTCTTTGTCTCTCCTCAGATCCTGCCTTGTAAATGAATTTATTTTAAATTCCTTCTATCTGAGAG
The DNA here is from genome assembly GCF_964195595.1 of Calonectris borealis. Classification (NCBI taxonomy): domain Eukaryota; kingdom Metazoa; phylum Chordata; class Aves; order Procellariiformes; family Procellariidae; genus Calonectris; species Calonectris borealis. Next base: position 51,145,311 of record NC_134315.1, read on the forward strand.
AGGCCAGGGCTCCGTTAAAAATCAGGCACTGGCACTGATTTGAAGCATTAGTTTTGGTAACCTTACTACACTGGCAAAAGGATACACATGGGGTTAAAGCTCATTAATTTCTTGTGGCTTGTTTCATTCAAACGATTGTGTCTTTCCTGCTGTAGCAGCGTGACCTTGAAAAGACCTTGCTGAACCCCTGCTCTCTCAGAGTCTCGCTGCCCATATTTCACTTTCTTCATGTCCAGGAAGATACTCTGGAGACTAGAAGCAAAGGGCTCCTCATCCACAAGATGGCCAGGGACGTTCAGGGATGGCAAGAGCTGCCCTGACCAACACGTTGCAGCCTGCTTGTTAGGGTAGTTGTCGTAGTATGTGGGTGATCACCAGCAACGAGTGAACGATAGTCTGGGGGTAGAAGCCAAAGGAATGAAACGGGAGAAGGCAAACCCAGCCTCGCGTGAGCTGTAGGGATGGTCTCAAATGGGGATGGTAGGGCAAGCCTCAGTCGTACTGATGCCGCGAGCATGAGGGGAGGCACTGCGAGACGCAGGCTGAAACAACTCTGGAGGAGGTCAGGACTTCTTCCGTGATAGCACTTAGATATCTCAGCTGAAAAATTCAGGAAATAGCTGGTTTTCTGCTGGGACAAAAATCACATTTTAAGGAGAGTCGGCTGCAAACAGGCCCCATTGCTGAAGAATGCTGGCCTAGAAACAAAACTGCGTATCCAGTTCTCTTCGGTACAGCATGGTTACCGTTCAAACTTGGTTTGTTTGTACACTCTTCCCATGCTTCACAGCTGTCAGCCACGCAAAGGCCCACTCCTAGCCTCTCAATCCTATTGCCAACAGCCAGGGCAATGACAACCTTCCACCACAGTGTCAGTCTGGGAATGATGAAGCAAGAGCAGTAGGTAGTGACTAGGAGTAGGACATAACTATTAAAAGTTGCCAGTTCATATAAGTACTCCATTGACACTCATTTCAGTGTGAAATTTGCTGTAAGGGCACAATCTCAAGTGTTCTGGAACAATAATCATCTACAGCATTGCAATTCTTGAAGACCTCTTAATGAAGAAAAACACTTAAAATTAATACTTGACTACTAGAGGAATTGGCCGGTTCATCAGGACTTTATTACTGTTAACATATTATCTTTCCCACATAAAGTTTAATTAATGCAATGAGAGGAGAGAGAGCGGCACAAGCAGCAGCAAGCCCAGAAATGTCAGAAGGGACAGCAAGCCCCACCAATCACCCCAGACTTGTCCTGGACAGGGGCAGCTGATAGAAGGCGATGCCACGATAGAGTCAAATAGCTAAAGATAAATTTAACCTGTTTTTAAAATAGTTGAAATCTCATCGGCAATGTCCCAGTAGAAACTAGGCCACAGTGAAGATATTGAGAGATTAGATATCAGTTCTGGCAGATCTGTTCATTTTCAGTAGATGAAAGGGGTAGTGGATCATATGATGAAGTGAAAAAAATCTGAAAATCTCTGAGTTCAGGATCTGGGCATTCACGTGAATTCCAGTTGTCTTCTGGAATTTCCTAAACTTCAGGAATTCAGCGTAGAAGGGTGTGCAACAACAACAACAAAAAAATTGTAGTTTATTTATGGAGGAATTTTGCATTAGTCAGCTTTTTTTGTCAGTTTGGAAATTTTGGTATATACTGTTGAGTATTTAAAGAAATAGTAAATCTATATGCATTCAATACATTTAATTTCATCATAGAGTACAGAGGTTTCTTTAAAAGTCTGCTCCTAATTGTGAAGCAAGGAACAATTCCTAACAGTCTTCCAGAAAAAGCTTCACATCCAAAATTATTTCTTGGTTTCTGCAACAACACTTGAAGCCATTGAGGAATCCCTCAATATATCTTCACCTTTGCTTTAACAAAAGGATCCACTTTCTTATTCTTGAGTATGTGCATCTCCCAGTTTGTCACTAAATATAGGTGATTTAAAAAGACCATTGCTTAAAACTGCTGTTCAACTTGATTTGGCGATTGCCTTTGTATGAAGGATGTGAAAAGGCCCTTTCGTATTTGCATAGACTTGGAAGAGCGAAACAAGGACCAAAATAAAACCGTGTAAGCACAGAGATATTCAGGGACAGTGTGTTAAAATGGAACTGCTCTGGGCAGTTAAATTGCTTCCTTCGTTATGGGAGGCTTATTGGGCAGAGAGCAGCCTGCACTAAGCAACACCACCTGGTGAGGGGCTAAGAGGAGACCTGGTGCCTAGGTCCTACAGAGACTTCTGCCCATGATGGATCAAGTTCTCCCAAGCAAAGTTAATGCACTAATCTATAAGGAAATTAGTTGTACACCTTGATTCAAATAGAGCTAAGTCTCCTTTAGCTTTCCCTGAACAGGATTTACACAAAAAGTAATTCTTTCTGACGCCAAATTCATAACTCAGTTCAATTACTTGCTGTATTAAATTGCTGAATCCAGTGATTTATTGATTCAGTCTTAATTGTGACCTTATTTTCATCCTTGTCTTGTCCCTCTTTAATTAGTTTCATGAAACTGTAGTAAATTAGCCTAATAATGTGCTTGATAAGCACATACTTGCTCACTTTTTTCTTTTAGTAAAATGCATAAAGAGTACATGGGGCTGGTCTACCCCTTCAAGTCATGGTATGGGCCATGAACACTTAATTCTGCCTAATATCTAAAGCCCAAATTCACAAAGGCATTTAGGAGGCTAAAACCCATGTTAATAGAACTTGGTCTCATTTATTTATTTATTTGATTATTTATTTAAATGAATTGTGTCTTTTACAAAAGTGGGAAGCTTTCCCTCGCTGAAGGTCTAGTCAGCCCAGCATGAAAAAATTAGTGCTGCTTCACTCTGCACAGGACTCCTGCTTGTAGGTCAGTTGTGAGGGCATTTGGCTGCTTCCCAGTCATCGTACAGGCCATCACACACAAAGTAATGCCAAGGACTGTTGCACGCTCTCCACAATCACACGCTGCTCTAGGAAAGGTGCAAGTTCTGTGGGGAAACAGTCTAAGCACCCATGCCAGAAGCAAGTCTGAACTTTATAGATGGGCTCATTATCAGGGCAAAGCAAAATGCTCAGTCTGAAAGGTCTCTAATCCCCAATCTGTAAGAGCCCGTTCTTTTGTCTACGCTGGACTTTCTGCACTAAATCAAAACGACTCCTCGTAAGCAAGATCCATGACTAGCTTGTCTTCTCTCCACTTCATCACCCATCACCCAAAAGGTTGGTGCCACTACCTCTGTCCAGATATCTTCCTTAGTGCATTGCATGAGTCCTACATACCAAGTCTCTGCATCCCAAAGACTGGGGACTGGCTAGAACTCACAGAAAGGACTGGGACCTTCAAGGAGAGCCTGGAACAGCAAAGCCCTGAAAACATCCTGTGCTTCCTACCACTTTCACCTGAAAAACACACTTCCTACTCTGCAGGAAAGGGAGAATGCAAACAAAAGATGTCTGTGCAGCCTAACTCCAGGTTCACAGCATCAGAAAGAAATGTTCAGTGAAGAGTGGCGTTCATACGCATCCTTTATTCTTTGACTGTGTTAGCCTCTGACATAGGCTGTTTTCTGTGTCTAGAACAAACAACCTAAATCCATTTAAAAAAAAAAAAAAGAGGGGAGAGTAAGGTTCTTAAGGAGCTTCTTTAGTGAAAGAGAAATCTATCAATTGCTGCCAGAAGAGGTGTGTTATCATAGCAATGTGTATCTAACCATGTAGTTTAAGTCATATTTCCAGAAGGGAGGGTGTTCATTAGCTTTTTTTCCAATTTGTAGTTTTCTAGTCCCTGGAGGAACCTTATGTCAGCCACCAATGCCAGAAATAAAAATAGAGGACCAGTGTTCCCTCCTTTTTCTATTAGTGTAACTCTACTGGCATGTGCTCCCCAGGGTAAATCCCAGTATGATGATCTGCCTCTTCCTCCACCCAACTGAGTCCTTAGCCTCACTCAATTCTCTGTCTGTCTGACTGCCAAGTTTAAGAACAATTATTAGCAGAATGATCCCCAAATGAGCACTGAACAGGAAACAGAACTGATTAACTAAGGCAGAAAGCTCTCCAAACCACAGCCAGGGTTTTCTGCTGGCTTAGAGCTCTGCCTGGCACCACGGGGAGCAGCCCCGACACATTCACACCACCCTGGTGCAGAAAGGACCTCTGCTTAGCAGAAGGGAGTAGAAGTGGATCAGACAGTGGGAAGCTGATCCCTAATACTGGCACAAAATGAGAGATACATTTGTAACAGTCTGGAAATCCATAGGTGGATCCACACACCTTGGGAATCATCACTTGGAGTTTTTCAATCCAGATTGAGCCAGTACACGTCCCTTAGGAAAATGCCAGATAGGGAAGTCCCATGGTCCACATCACTGCAGTCCTCTCAGGCCTTCCAATCTCTTTCTATACAGCCCTCACAAAGCACTACGGCCGGTTTTCCTCTTTTGAAAACTGCATTTCTCATCTACATCATATTACCTTGTGATGAGAGAACCCCTGAGGTCCCTGGGCAGTGACCACAACCAACCCTGGGAACTGGAGGCAAAGGCTCAGCCACAGTCAGGAGTTTTGCCGTCCAGGCAGACAGTCAAGGACAATTTGGCCCTTTATTACCGTACGCAAATGGTCATCTCTAGCAACAGAATGATCATGCCAAATACCATTTCCAGTTTGTGAGCCTTCCCAACAAATGAATCAATTACCACTCCTAGCTGGGATCATTACACAGCCTTGTTCCCTTCTGCATTGTTTGCTCAGTAATATTGCTCTGTGTCTTCATTAACTAGCAGTGATTTGGAAAGAAACAACCATAATTCACATTCAAAAAGTCATCCTCCCATGTACCCATTCACTCACCATTCCTAATTAAGTTCATGAAAGATTAATTCCTTAATGATTATGATTTGTAATGTTAATTAATTAGCTGTTTTTCCATTAAGCATTCAGAGGTTTCCAGCATTACATCGATTCCTTAATTAGCCTGTGGCAAGTGTAAAAAAAAAAGTGAGTAACCTGCTTCATTCTCGTTGTCCCTTAGGCAAATTATCTGCTGCTTGGCCTTCCAGTCCATCTCCTTTCACACTCCATGCAGAATCCCTTTCCTCCACTGCTGCAAATGTACCTGCTTTGCTCACTCATTTTTCTAAGTGGATACCATAACCAAGGAACAAGCGCAGTTGACTCACATCACTCTTTTCCTTTGATATGAACCCTGCCTCTCTTCATGCTCCCCAGGGTGGGCAGACCTGCGACTGAAAAGCTGCCTAGCATCCTGCTACACCAGGACGGCCCTTTCTAACATTTGGCTTGGGATGAGAATCCCCAGGATTGCTGAGCTCTGCCTGACGCCAACATCAGGAACGGTATCTACATTGCAATTCCAGTTAGCCTGCCAGAAGCCCCCTGCAACTTCAGCTTCATCACAGTTTCCAAGGCAACTTCTTTGGCTCCTGGTGTTGATAGGCTTTGGAGGATGCCCTCAGGCGGTTTGCAAGCTTTCTCTCTGCCCCGACGGCAGCAACTAGAAGCTCAGATAGCCACAAGGCTGAGGCTGCACTTTGGAGCAAAAATTTTTAATTTCTCCAAAACTTCTGGGCAAAGCTCTAATTCTCAGCAATGCTCTTTGTTGGGTGCATGCTCCAGCTTTGGCACCAAATGAGCACAGAGCATAGGCATTCCCCTTCTAGCCCTTACTGAGTTTTGGGGACTCAAACCAATGCCTAAGCTGCTCTGAACAGTGGTCCCAGGCCCAAATTCCCACGGCACTTTCTGCTCCATGTCTGCTCCCCAGCTGCCTGTGGAAGAGACTTGCTGATATCTTCTAGAAACTGCAGAGGTGTCCATGTGTGCACGTCAGGTATGGTCACCATGGGAATGGGCATGCAGAACCCAGAAGGAGAAGGAACTGAAGAGACAACTGAGGTGCACAGAGCATCAGTTCACCTTTGAGGATTGCTGCACATCCAGTTCACCCAGAAAGATTACTCTGAGATGCACAGACAAGAGGCCTTTCTTCCCCAAACAGTCCTGGAAGGATAGCAGAGCTTGGGACTTCCCTCCAGCCCTTCTTGGCTCCTTTCATGAGGCATATGTTCGGACTCAGAGCTGGGAGCAACCAAAGAAAGCCAGAGTTGAGTGGTTAGGATACATCCCTGCTGCCTTTCCATTGCCACTTTTAGAGGTGCCCCTAAGCCATGTTTCCCTAACACCACCATTCCAAAATAGAGATGATCCACTGCCCCAAACCCCTCTAACACAGAGTTTGGGGGGAATGTCAGTAACCCTGACCACCCCAAACATGGCAGGCCCAACCCAAGGTTGATGGCATTTTTAAAAGGACAGAGCATTATAGATGTGGAAGGATGTGGTCTAGGGGCCTTGGCTTCAACTCAGCATTTCTCCACACACCTACTCACAAAAAGAAGGCTTCCCATATGCTGGGTGCAGCCAAGTGTGCTGCTCCACAGGCCAGCTCACTCCTTGCCTCTCCTGCAGACTGTATAGCCGCAGTCCTCAGGGGCGACCTCAGCATTAGCCATCAGTTTGCTTCCAGAGTCTGGTAGATAAACCTAGTAATGTGCAAGGAACTATTGGGAATCACAGTAAAACAGTGAGCATCTCCTACTGGACCAATGCAACAGGGTGAGGAGCTTGCACAGAGCCACTTACCAGCAGGAAAAGCTCCATGCTAAAGTAATAGCAAATACATGAGTAAGAAGCCACAATTTCTTCGTCCGTTGCACATGGAGACGCTGCCATCAGCAATTGTAGTTCATTCCCAAGCTCCGTACTGATATTATTCTGTCATTAGTTACTGCACTACACTTGGTTCCTACAATAAATTCATCTCATAGCTCCAAGCCCTCCACTTGAAGCCCAAAGCCACCTGTACTAAGTAGATCTGCTGCAAAGGGTCCCCTCTGTGCGATAAGCCAAAAAGGAAACCCACCAGCCCAGCCTCAGTTCTCCAAATAATTTAAAAGCCCATTTAAGGAAAATGCTGTGAGATCAACTTCTATCTACTCCCCCCGCCATCTTCTCTGCAGGTTTTTATACTACGGTCATTATCATGGGGTTAGCACCTGCAAGCAACAGGGTCTCTAAATGTAGGAAAACTGGGATTTGCAGGATCCCACGGTAATGGCAATGTGCCCACAGGGTACCAGTCCTCAGGGTGGCACACATATCAGAAGCACAACAAACGTGGAGGGAACAGAGCTCCCCCATTTAGGCCACCTGGCCAGCATATATTGCAGAGTGAAAACACCAGCAGTAGTCTTGCATTTGCCAAAATACAGCCTAAGAAATATTCCCTAACTAATTACTATACCATACATGCATCTCTGCTCAGAAACAGCAGTGAAAGTCAGAATTAAGAGGAAAAAACCAATATTGCAAACCACATACATCCTTTCTGCTGGAGCTCAGTGAAGTGTAAACCAGTTGCGGCACACTGTAATCTCCATGCAGACACTTTTATTACAGCAGTAAGTGCTTCTCTGTTTAAATATGTGGTGTTTGGATGATTTCTAGTAAAGCCAGCTTGCACTGAAGCAAACGTGCCTTAGGACAGCCACATCAGCCTGACGAGATTCTTGGTGGCTGGAGAAGCTGACAGGTAGAAAGTTCTCCTGTCAACATCATATGCCTCTGCCGGGAAGTCTCCACATCAGCTGGTGACAGGGACAAATGAGGATTCGAGACAGAGACCACAGCTGAGCTGTGTCCCCAGATGACCTCAGGTGACCTTTCAGTTTAGATGTTTTCTGCCACTCCAAGTAAACCTTGCCCCTGTGTCTGGTTCCCATCAGGAAAAGCTGAACAACTCTTGAAGCATTTCTCTTCTCCTCTTCCTACTGTCATTACTGCTTGGTGACTCACTCCCAAGTATGCCCACAACCTGCTAAGCCATTGATGCTGGAAAGCCCCGCCAAATACAACACTGCAGCTCAATCAAAATAAATAATACCACCTGTCTCCTTCCTCCCCTCAAGAACCAGCACAGGCAAACCTGGGAGCAGAAGAGACCCCAGCCCTCCAAAATGGGGCTCAGAGTGAGACACGTACGGAGCAGACAAATCCTGCGTGAATTAGCAGGGGAAAGGGGAAGGAACTCAGCTAGGAATGGCCCTTGCTACCTGCTGCCAGTCCTTGCTCACAGCTCCTGGGCGCCTCTGGGATTGCCAGGCAGAGATCTGAAAGGCTGGGTGAGATCTCAATGCCACAAACATCCTCACGTCCCCACACCTGCACAGCCCTGTCACTCGTGCGGCCCTGACAATACGTGTTGGTGCACCCAGCCCAGCAGAATGGGCTCTTTCACGCTGAATTATAGATGTCTCCAGCATGGCAAGGAAGGGAAGCAGTTGCGCATTGCTGATGCTGTGGGGATGAACACACTACATTACATTACAATATTATCCAGCTGACAGCATATATGGTCCATCGAGCTCTTCACCCTAAAAAAATGTTGCAAACAAAACCAGTCATGCGAGCAGGCAACACAGAGCACGTCCTGTGAGCAAGGCTGCCACCACATGGTACAAGGACAAGCCTGCAGACTCCTTCAGCCAGAGCGGGAGTGGGGAAAACCATCCTCACACCTCCAAGCAGCCCTGGCCTCATTAACCAGCTATGGCCAATTCCTGATGTCTCAGCCTGATGAATTAATTTGGTCAGGAACTGTCGCTCTTGCACCCTTCCCTCCCCTCCAAGTCATTAAAATTTCTTGCAGAGAAACCACCAGGGTCTTGCAAACCAGGGATTCCTAAGACACAGATGAGCTCTGGCTGTTCTCACTAGGGAAGACTTGAATCAAGTGAACCAGTTCAAGAGTGCCCCAAAGATCAGAAAAGTCTGGGCCCAGCAGAGCCTGGGAGCACCAATATACAAAAACATACCAAGCTCTTGCAGTTCCTAAACTCGCATTGCTTGCAGGCGTGGAATTAATCCAAAAGCATGATACTTCCAATAATGGCTGGGGAGCCTTGGCCTCTCGTGTTGAACTACAGAGCAGTTCAGGTAAGTGTGATTCTGTGCTGCAATAACAGAATGATCTGCCAAAGACAGAAAATATTTTTTCTTCCTCCCTTTTAGCCCCCTCAAAATCCTCCCCAAAAATGTGGGGGAGAGAGGAGTTGAAAACCTAGAAAAAAACTGAGATTTTTCCATTACACATGAAAATTGCCTTTATTTGTTGGAAAAAACATCATGAGGATAAAAACCATTTCAAACGCTACTTCAAAAAAAAGCTTTTTCTAGAATGCAGGCCTACTACACACCCCAGATGCCAGATACGGCCCCAAATGTAGCAGCAAGAAGAGCAAGAGAAACCACAGCTTTGTGACGGAGGAGTACGGGCCAGGTCAGGCCATAAAAGGGTGAGGGGGAAACAAAGCTGAGATTTACCTTCCTCCATCATCCTCAAGCCAGGCAGTGTTTCGGGAACTCCTGCCTTTTGCAGATCTTCCATCCAGCATTTCCACTCAGAAATGGTGCCTCCAACAAGCCCCAAGCTTTGTCATCTCCTCCTCCTTTTGCTTGCCTTGACTGATGGCAGGTTTCTAACAAAAATACAGACCCCGCAGCTGTGGCTGGCAGCGGTGCAGGCAGTAAGACGCACACACACCCATCGTGAAGTGATACTGGCCTTCACAGGGAAGGCACAGCCTTCAGCAGCATTGGGCCTTCATGGGGATGGTGCCTACCACCTTTGCAGCAAAGTCATCTCCATCTCCAAGCCATCACTTAACTTCCTTGGTGAATAAAGGTCTTTTTATCCTCCATTTTACCAGACAGTCCATCAGGCAGACTGCCTGCCCTCCCTTCCACCTTCCCTCCCTCTGCCATTGATAGTGACCAGCAACCCTTTCCCCCCTGGCACGGATCAGCTATAGTGCCTTTGTCCCACAAATCCAGCCCAAGGGCACTAGATGCTGGACAGAAGCTCTGCTGGGACAGACATGGGGAACACAGGGTTTGCTTGGATTAGGCATTTCTCAGGTGACCATTCCATTCACAGAGCCCGTTCCTGCAGGGTGAAGAGACAGAAGAGGGTGTGAGGCTGTCTCTGAAAGCAGCTTTGGATGGACACTGCCCTGGCCGAAACCACCCGCTTTGTGAGAAATAGGTGGCCATTAAAGAAGATGCCTTTGACTTTTCAAAGTGTCTTCCTATATGGAAATAAGACAAGAGTTGCTGGATCAACTAACTTTCAAGCACTGTGCTGATTCAGTAACACCTTTGCTCCCACCCCCATGGACAATCTCTGCCCTTTCACAGCTGAAAACAGTTTCTGCTGACCCATCATCCTCGCTGTTGCTGCAGGTCATCTATGGCTTTTAGCCTTAGCACTCAGAAAAAGGTGAGCAGCCTTCCAGGCAGGTTCCCTTAACCCTGTCTCCTTTAACAGCTTAAGCAGTTTGAAGAAGCTTTTACAGCCTGTCTTGAAAGTTTCTGCTCTTTGAGAAAACTTTTGACATAAGAAATGCCACTGGCACCAGCCACCTCCCTCCAAAGTGATCAGGATCCCAGGGCAAATCATTAAGACGAGTGCATTTCCCCGCTAGCAGGATGTGTGGCCCTGCTCTTCCATGCATGATTTGAACTAGCACACAGACAGACAGCAGAAGTCAAAGCCACCACCTGTAAATCTGTCCATGACAGATCAAGTAGACAGATGTGCTTAGTCGAGCTGAAAAAAACAGCAGAAAAACACTTCTGGAGGAGAGAGAAAAGGAAAACTGTGTTGATTTCTGCCCATCAGGACACCCCTTCTGGAGCTTTCTGGAGGCTCCAGGGACTACTAAAGCCCTTGCTCAAGACTGACTATCACAGCAATCCACACACATTTCTCTGCCAGGCGGAAGGCTGCTGCTTTGTGCTGTGATGGTGACTGGGGGCATGAGCAGGTCCTCCAGGAGCATGGGGGTAATCCACAGCAGCCCTGTCCCCACCATCCCTCAGCGGGTGCAGCGGTGCCGTCCAGCAGCACTACCCACAGGTCAGCAACACTCCTTAGGGCCATAGGAAGCTGCAGTGCATGCTGCCACCATGAGACAGTCACCCCCCCTCCAGGGAGCACCCGCCATGTTACCCACAGATGGGAGGGAGCCAGGGACGCAAAGTGGGCAGTTGGCCAGCCAGTAAATTAATTTCAAAGGCAGGCAGGTGATAGATGGGGTTCATGTGGGAAACAGGAGAGGATAAATTGCCCGTCTGTGACTGATACAGCAGAGAACAGCACAGGATGGAGCAAAATGAATGGGCACGGAGGGATCAAGGAAGGAGAGACTGAGCGGCGTGTACATAATTGAATCCCTGGATCCTGTCTTTTGGGCTACGTGGGATTGCAAATGTAGGAGCGCAGCTGAAGTGAATGATTCATGGGCTGTGTGTGACAGACAGGACCCCCAGAGCAATCTCTTATTAGTGTGGGGGTGGGAATGCCACTGACAGGATGGTGAGGGAATGTGATGAGACAAGAAGCTTCCTCCACATCTTTCCGTGAACCTTTGAACCCAGCCTTTACAAAAACAGCCTGGAGGAGTCTACCAAAATTAGAGGTGATGCCACAGCTCAGGGCTCTGGACCTGGCCAGGGAGGCAGCTTGTCAACTGGAACCAATCCCCCCTGCACAACAAACCCAGACTTACACCTAAACCTTCTTAGTCTGCTCGGTGCTGCTGACTTCTTCCCTAAGGAACCATTGTCAGGGAGATAAAAATGTTCAGGAAAATCAGCTCTTTCCCCTCTGTCCTTCTCTGCCCTGCTGCTGTGCCAGGTTCAAGTTGGTAGAAATGGCCAATTAGCAAGTGCCAAACCATTTCTAGGGCATTCCCAGTCTCACCAGAAGCAGGGGCCCTCCAGTGCCTTAGGAAAGAGGCTTTCAGCAGTGCCACCCCAGGCTGATGTGCTGAAAAGCAGCTCAGAAGCATTTTTGACCGGCCTGTGCTATGTTCCTTCAAGCGCGTTGCTTGCTTTTACCCCAGTAATTACTCAGGTGGAAAGACACGCTCCCGTACTTACAGCAAGAGACTCACATGCATGGCACAAGTACAGCTGGGACGTGCCCAAGCACTGCGCCCTGCCAGACTGCCTGGAGCAGCGCAGGCAAGCCAGCTGCACCGTCCTGCTGCTTCAGTGGATGTAAACATCCTCCCCCGTATGACTGGGGGCTGCGCGAGGACATTAACTGCAGGTTTTGTGTGACTGTATCATCCTTCTCACCAGCCTCCTCCCTCCAAGAGAGGCCAGCAGTGATGGCCAAGAGAAAACTGGAGCAGATGCATAGTGAGACTTCTCCTGTGTCACCTGCCTGCCTGCAGCAGCCTGCAGGAACCTGTTTAAGTGGGAATTTTCATGCTATTAAGTCCACCTATGGTTTCTTGCTCTGCAACTCTATTTTTTTTCTTTCATTTTTAAACTTTTAGCATCCACCACAACCTGTGGCAAAGAGGATATTCCACGTCAAACTCCTGAATCCTCCAGTTTAAGTAGCAGGCAATCCAGTCCCTTAGTCCCAATTCTCCTGGCACCTGGACCTCTCCCTGTATTTGTTTTAAGCAGATGAGGCGATAGGTCTCCTAGCTTGTTCCCAATATGCCCTGCCACCTAAGCCCATGCTGCTATTGTGCTTGAGCAAAGCCACAAGCAGCCTGACTCTCTGTTTGCAAAGAGACTTAATTTCACTAAATGGTGCAAAACAGCTCTCCACTTGTCCCATCTTCATGAAATAATGCGGTTTTTTATTAGGCTCAGAGGCGTTACTCTCTGAGGCACTGAGAGAGGCCCGAAGTAGATGTTAATCCACTAATTCAAATGTTTTACATGAATCAGAGAATAACAGAGAATGCTGCTAAGGTTTATAACCCAGATCCCCACCCATTTTTTTTCAGGTGGGAGAAGAGTAAGGGACATATTGAAGCCCTTTCTACTGCAATGCAGGCACTTCTGCACTCCCAGAAATTGCCTCTGTCTCACTGGTATGTTCCTGAAGAACTGACAAATAACAACCTGTTGTCCCTTCAGCTTTGGCACACCCAGCCTGGCACAGGTAAGCCAGCCAATCCCTCTTTCCCAACAAAGGTCATACCATTCCAAAAAACAGGAATAAATGGCACCACTGAATACATTTTTGATAGTTGTGTTAAGCTGCATATCCAGACTTTTGTTGGTATTGAAATGTTGCAAAAAGTTCCTAGCACAGGCATGAGTTTTGGGCTGTCTCTCACTGGAAGTCTCCATCCGTCCAGTGCCTGATGCCCATTGATTTCAGGAGGATAGGCGACATAAGTAAACGCAGTATGAATCAGCAGATGAAAGCTCTGAATGGATTTCAGGGACAGGGACATAGAGTCATGGCAGCGACAGCTGGAAGGGACCTCTGGGGTCTCTTGCCCATCCTCCCACTCGGAACAGGACTATTGCCAACAGTAGAACAGTGAAGTTGTAACCTTGTCTAGCCGAGTCTTGGAAATCCTCAGGGATGAAGATGTCAGAGTCCACAGGTCTTCAACACATTTTCTTTCCAAGGAACACCAAGAGAGGGGCAAGTTCAGTTTTTCACAGGGGGACTCAATTATTCAAAAAGGAACATCAGATAATGGCATTTATCATTCTTTGTCCAAAAGCTTTCCTTGATGTTGAATCCATTCCACATTCAACCAAATTCTTTTTGCTGCAGTTTGTGGATATCTGCCTTAATCACTAGCTATTTCATTTAAGACCTACTCATTACTGACTGTATATAAAAACTGTTCCTGTTTTGATTAGCCTGGTTTGGGGAGATAGGGAACAAACTTTCTCATCCTGGAATAAGCTGGGGCCACCCACGCCATGACCTTGTGCCAGAGGTTGCCACTTCAGTCCAATGTGGCTGGGATACTTGGGGATTTTTAGCAGTAGGCCTTTGCTCACCTAGATGATTTGCACAGATTTAAGAGAGGAAGCACTCCCACAGGCAGATCCAAGCAGTCGAGCATCTCAAGCAAGCAGGGCAGTCATGAGTGGCTGAGGATAAACTATATAGGTGGAGACATAAAAGGACCTCACCTTCCTGTTGCCGTCACTAGGGTGGTCATGATCAATGGCCAATCTTGGCAGCAGGTACATCTCAGAAGCACCTGGCTGGCGCTCGCTGGAGCAGCAGCAAGGCCAAGGAGCATCAGAAAGGTTTCAACCCCAAAGGTTTTGCTCAGCAGCTTGTTTTATTTTTTTTCTTCCAAGATGCAGCCAGACTACAGGCCAGCCATGCTGGAAGCATGTCACTCCTTCCTATACAATCACTTTCTTCTTAGGTGAACCTGAGGCTCTGAACTCTGCCCTGTGTTCTCCAGGCCAAACATAGACTCTCACGCGTAACACTTCCTTGCTCCAAGAGAAGAACACAGGCACACGCTTCTGCCGTGAAACCTGCCCTTAGTCGATTCTGCTGCTCTTAACATCTTTCAGTCACAAGATCTCTATATCTTGGGTCACAACCTTGTTAGTACCTAACCACTGGGCAGCAGAAGAGTGTGTACATATAAATTCACTAAGGGAACTTTTTTCTTTCAGGGAGTCATATACATTTACTTAGAAATTCAAACAAATTCTCTCTTCCATGCACAGAGGGTTATTCCACTAAGCATAAGGCAGAAACAGAGCTTCTCTGTAGGGATGTAACTTCTAATTATGTATTGCTCCCTGCAGCCTATATGCTAGGATCATTATTATCTTCCATGTTTATTAATCAGCTACCTGATGTTAACAAGAAGATAACTTCTAGGAGATATGCAAATAATTCTGCATTTTTCTTTTCCAGTGACTCAGCATTCACATCAGAAATGTGCTAACAGGATACAAAGGCTATTAAGAAGGCCTCTGCGTAATTATTCTCTTCTTTGCCTCCAGTTCTTAATAATTTATGGAAGAAAATGGGTATTTTCTAATAGATACTCCATCTTGCCAGAAGAAAAGTTGTGTAAGTTATCTTTTCTTCTGTTTAAAATCTCATTTCTTTTATTTTCCCTTCTCTAAAAATCTGTCTCTAAAATTTATAAGGCAAAGTTTAATATTCTCAGTGGAAAGAATTTAAACAAGTGAAATGAAATGCTTTCAGCACTGAGGAGGCTGGACTGGTACCAAGTTAAAATATGAGTGTCGTGTTGAGAGTTGTTAAAGCACCTGCAGATTACTTTTCCATATTTTCGCTGCAACATCAAGGGGAAGCGTCCGGGACAGAACACATGGCTTCGAGTGAGTTCATGTTACTGTCACAGAGAGGCAACTGAAGCGATGTTAAACCAAAATGGTCCCATTCACCCCGTTTATCTAGGATCAAGTGCAACAAATTGATAAGCACGTAATTAACTCATTGCAAAATGCATTAGTATGGAGAATGTTTTTTTGGGGGCAGCTATTCTCCTAGTCATCTCCTAGACATGATGACAGAACACATCCATCTTGTGCTTGCTGTGCTGGAGTTGTTCAGGAGAAAGCTTGTCAGGGCTACCAACAGCTGGGGCACTGAGCTCTTACTTGGTTTGTTGTGTTTGGGTTTTTTCCTGTGCAAACACAGCTCTGTGCAAGAGCTTTGCACTTAGCTGTTTAGTGGCATGAACTTAAGAAATTAACAACTTAGGAGATAACTCCTACTCTTGGTTTTCTTCACCTTCCCCTTGGTTTTGCTTTCTTCACCTTCAGCTGGCACCTTTTCCTTTGAAAAATCACACCTTCAAAAAGCAAGGAAACCCACCCCGGTCTAACTTTCCAGTATTTAACCCCCTGGTGCTTCTTCTCCCAAGGAGAAGAAGGACCTAAAAGTCCCCCAAGGATGGCAAATCCAGCAACCACCCCACCAATAACAAGGTAACAGAAAGTTGCCCTCTTCTCAAATGGCTTAGCAGGCAAAGCTGGGGCAAAGACTTGGGCAAAGCTAGGGAAGGAGATCCAGCAGAGAGAAATACCCCTCTACATGCTCCACCAGCCATGAAATGTTCTGATTAGGCATCTTGCTTAAAATATCCAAGCCAGCGGCTTTTGCATGAAACATCTCTTGTGATGGGTATTCATTTCAAAGGTGTGCTCTGAATGGAAATCTAACTGCAATCAATTTGTAGAGGTTACCTGGAGGAATAAGAACATATTCAGCAGATAATAAACCAACCTCACTATGATGCCATGCGGGAAGGGCACACTGTCAGAAACATGCAGGAGAAGAAAAGCCGTGCTTGGAAGGACCCGGAGGCTGAAACAGAGACAAGAAGGATGGGTGTGATGCCTCCATATGCACCTATATGGGACATATCAAAACACTTGATAGGTCTAAACCCCGACTAATACACACAGCACAGGCCATTTTGCAAGAAGCCCATACCCTAGATGTTAGGAAACAGCATAAAAAACAATTCCAGGGCCAGACTCTGTGTAAAGCTAACCCCTGGGCTTTGCAAAGCTAACCACTCTTATCAGTGACTAGGAGATGAGATACTCTTTGGAGAGCCACGCTGCCGAGACACTCAGTCATGCTGGCAGGACAGCGTGCCAGGCCTTTCCAGCACCCACTGGCCTGGATTCCCCTGACTTCGGATGCAGGCAGGTTGGCTTTATTGCTGGGGCTGTGTTAATTTTCTCTTTCTCTTGGCAGGAATGCATTCATAGCTCAGCACAAGCCATCTCATGTCACTTTATGACAAGACAGGGGCTATGACCTTAACAGCCACATGGCACTGCACGTGTATTTCCAACTTCCCCACGTTGCCCAAGACACTCTGCAATCAAAACAAAACGCTAACGAGGTGAAGTCAAGCAGCGAAGCCCAGGGAATGCTGAAATTACAGCTGGGCTCCCACCGTTAACTCTGCTACCCCGCCTGTACAGCCCTGACGTTAAAGCTTTTCACCCTGTGATCATGGTCCTGGCAAGGTTTCTGCACTGCGCTGTGCATCGCAGAAGCAGAGCTTGATTAGTTGCTGTCTACTGGATATTTTGGGGGTTCTCCATGGAAATGGCAGGGATAAGTGACCCCATGGGGACTTACTGGTAGGGCAGGCACAGGCTTGCTTGCCAAGGACAGCATTTGGGCACCTTAACCCCACATCCCCCCAGCAACCCGAGGGAGGGTCCCTATCCCTTCTCCATCCCCGGGGGTGCCTCTGGAGGTGCCTGCCCCCTCCCCACGCCCACAGGTAAGACGATAGCACATCCCTCCCACCTCTCCCGGCGCCTCCAGCCCCGTGGGTGCCACCGCTCCCGGCGGTGCAGCCTTACTCCCGGGGCCTTCCCGCTCCTGTGGGTGCCCCACGGGTCCTCAACCCCCAGGCCCCCCCCGTGGCATCCGAGTGCCCCCCCACCTCCTCCCAGCCCCAGCGCCCGGCGCTCCCGCCCGTGCCCGCCCCTGCCGCCCCCCGCGTTCCACCGCGGCCGTTTCGCCCCGGCGCAACCCCCGCCCCCGCCTGCCGCCGTTGCTCTGTTGGCGGACATGGCTGTGCCGGTGCCGGTGCTGGTGTTGCTGCCCGTCCTCCTCGCCGGTACCGGGCGCACGGCGCCGGGGCGGTGGCGGTCGGGGAGGGGCGAGCCGGTCCCGAGGAAGCGGGAACCGGGCCGGTACCGTGCCCCGCTTCCTCCCGGTCACGTCCCAGGGAAGGGGAAACCTGAACGGTGCCGGGCACTGGCCGGCTTGGGGCGGCGGCCGCGGAAACGAAGCCGGTAGCGGGCATCAGCCACCCGGGGGCAGCGGGGAGAACCGGCACAGGACGGTGCCGGGCGCCGGCTGGTCAGGGGGTGCCGGGACCGGAGACCGCTGGTCGGGGACGGGCCCGGTAACGGACACCGGCTGGTCCCGGGGAAGGTCGCGGGGGGAATCCGGGCCGTTGCCGAGACGGGGGGAATCCGGGCGGGACCAGAGGCCGCTAACGCCGGTTGCTCTCCACAGGACTCCTCTCGTGTCCCGGAGCCGCTGCCAGCGTCCCGGTGAGTGCGGCCTGCCCCGTCGTCCCCGGGAAGGACGATCCCACCTGCCCTCCATGTCGCCAACCAGGCCTCACGGTGCAGGGCGGCCCCTTCCCCGGAGCCCCGGGCCTGACGCCGGGAGCGCCTGGCCCTGGCTCCGGAGCCCCAGGAGATGCCCCGGGCGGTCCCTCCCCACAGCTGCAGGACCCGGTAGCCTGGCACCCGGCTGCTAGGGGCTGCAGCGGACATGCCCTGGTGATGCCCACCTCTTACCAGCTTGATCTGCGGTCGCCCTTCACGGGGACTCGCCGTCCGTGTGTCCCGGTGACGTAAGACGTCTGAAGGAGCTGCGTTTTGTAGCACACAGATGTCCTGACACCACAGCTCAAGCCAAGCCTCAAGCGATAAATTCCCATAAAGGCATGAAAGATAAGTGGCACTTTATAACGCTGTGCCAGCTCCTGTTGAGCGCTCCTTTCTGTGCGCGAGTGTGCCAGTATTCTTCAGAAGCTCTCAGATCAGAAGCTGATCAGAGACCTGTTTCAAATGGTGTATCTTAGACTTCTTACCTACCTGTCTTCCCTAGCCTGCTTGCTACAAGTATGGTGTGCCTGGATGTCCAAGGGACTACAATCCCGTTTGTGGGACCGACGGAGAGACCTACTCAAACGAGTGTGTGCTCTGCCTTTCAAACAGGTAGTCACTTAATCGACATTCTAACCTTCCCTTCCCTATATGCAAGCAAAATATTCACCCTCACATCCCAACTAACTGAGATTATTGGCTCTGGATCGTTCACACTCTGTTAAACTGCAGTTTTAGCAGTGTCTTCTCAACTGTCAATCCCTTGCAACAGCTTTTATCATGATACCTGTAAACGGCTTAGATTGGATTCAGTTAGCTGGCAGTACTGAATATTCGCTTTTGTAATTCTTAAGGAGGAGCATCTCAGAGGGGGTTTGCCTGTCACTGTTCATACAGTGCCACATTGCCATTAAATATAATGCCGGACTCTTCCACACTCTCCGCCAGAAAACATGAAATATCCCACCCAAAATGCAGCTTTTACTACAAAATGTTGACATTCAAGATCCAATCTCCTGTACTTCCTTTCACAGAGAAGAGTAAGAATGCCAAGTGTTAGGAGAAAATACTATTTTGCCATTCAGATTGTTTAAAAATGAAGAAAAAGATCTCCTAATATTTGAGAGAGGGTATTTTATTCTTTAATAATTTAATCATTTTTTTAAAACAAATTGAAAACACAGAAAATCAGTACTTAATGAGCATTGTTACCCCCCATTATGATTGACTGGAAACCTCTATAGAGCATCCTCTCAGTACAAACTCAGAGGAACTGCTTATAAATTGAATTTGATGGTGAAAGGAATTTATATAAATGAAATAACAGAATTTTTGTTTCCAGCAGTGGGAAGAAGTGAGTAGCACAACAGCAGTGCTGGGCATTTACAAAATTACTAATAGATCTCAAGAAAGGGAAGGCTGAAATATGTTTCTGACTTTGGGGTGGGGGAAAGATTAATTGTGACCAGATAATTTACAAAATTCAAGTGACCAAGATAGAGGGAACATAGGCCAGAATAAGGAAAGTGTCAAAGATGTCAAAGGACACTTAAGGAAATAATATTTTAAAGAAAGTGCCAAAGTGCATCAAAGTATGTTTAAAGCTATGCAGATTTGCAGAATTTGGTAACATTTTCATCAGAGTACATCACAAACTACCCAAGCAAATGATAAATTGCAAAGAGAATTGGTAAACCTACAGTCTGGAAAAAAAAAAACCAACCAGGGAATCAAAGGGCACACACAGTACAGTCCGTGAAAAGGGATGAAAAGGGGTGCTGGCATGTTACATATTAGGAGCCTACCCATCTTTGCTGCCTAGGATGATGTTGGAGTAAGTTATTAAGTGATTGACTTGTAGACAGCCAGAGGTAAGCAAAGCTGATACAAATTTGTCAGAAATAATCCGATCAAATCCGTGAGATTTAGTTTTTTGGAAAGATAACTGGCCTAGCAGAGTAGGAAGAAACAGAAGTGTTGCTCCATGACATCAATAAGCCATTTTACATGTCAGCTCCGCTTGACATTCACATAAGCAGAGAAATAGTTACTCAGCTGAAATTGTTAAAGGAAGAAGTCACAGCAGTTTGAAATGCTGTGGTTTAAAAGCAGTAATCAGCATTTTACAGTCAAACTGGAAAGATTATGAAGTGGGATTTCCTTTAGGTGTAGTATATAATTCAGTATATTTGTAATGAATTGGATATCGGAAACAAGACAATGAAAATCTGCAAAATGGCATGAGATGCAATGATCTGTGCAGGACAGTATCAAAATTCCCAGGGATCTGGAGAAATGGACTGAAATCAGTACAATGAAAGTCAAAGAAAAGTGTAAGTATCGCACATAGAAAGTGCAAATCCATGTCGTGGAGATATAGACAGGAGAGTGTCTCATGACCTAAACAGTATATTTGACCCTTTCTCAGAGCAGAATGATGGGCTTTGAGATCCAGCCTTACATTTCTAGGGTGTTTCATTTTTTAGGCATGATCCCTCAGTTCCAGATGAGACTGAATAAGTTCCTGAATACAGCATTGCACATAGCATAAAGGGTTCTTTAGGCAAACCTGCTGTTTATTTCCACTGAATTCCTTAAGTAGTTCATGATGGGGCTTACGTCTTATTAGTATGAGATGCAATGTACATGTATGGTGTGAAACATGGCATTTAATCCAGTTACACACATAAGACAGATTTTTATCTTAACCATCTTTTTTTGCTGGCATCTTACATGCTCAGAAACATGCATTTTGGTCTGAAGGGGCACAGGGTGATCAGATGCTATCCTGATTTTTTTTCTTTAATAATTCAGTAGTTGGTGTACTCAGTGGCTTTCTAGTTCAGTCTGGAGTTGTTGTTCTAAAGTGTTTGACTTGGCATGAACACAACAAGGATAAAACACTTTGTCTTACTGGAAGAATTTCAGCTTTGAAAAATGGCTTATAGTCATAAGCAATGGTCATTTCACTTCAAGGAGTCTGAGGTACAGTTCATCACACTCCTTAGGAGGGGAGAACAAAGAGATCTTTCTGCCCCTCTTAACAAGCTGCATGACCAGTAGTTGCTGAGATAAATAGTGTAATGTGGTGATGTAGAAACAGATATATGGGTATATCCCATAGTGAATTACAAAACAGTCAGTTCTAAGTTAACTTAGGTGATTCTCAACAGCCAACTCCCAGGTCACTTTCAACCTGTGTTTAAGCCCGTTAAAGGACTCTTTAAAGGGAGTTGTACTTCCCTGATGGGCAAGGCAGTACCGTCCATGGGCTCTTTTAGCCATGCAAGACTGTGGAGAGCCCCATGTGCATCAAGAGTACTGCAGGAGAGGTTGCTGTGGCTGATCCACGATAACATGAGACACCTGGAGCAAAGGTGCAGCACAAACCCTGCCCATCCTGGTTCTGCAGTGCAACCCGTTAACTGTAAGACCGAAGCTGGTCTTCCTCTCTGCCTTTTTTTTTTTCTAAAAAGCTTAGATCTAAACCATTTTTAAGTGGGTGCTCAAATGCAAATCCCAGGTCTCTTAGTGTCCAGTGGCAGTGACAACAGCTGATCTTAATTTAAACCTAGTCTGACAGCACCACAAGCTCTTCGGAAACAGACACAGCAGCTTGAGCTGCCTCTACAGGGTTTAGCATAAGGGCTGTTCAGCCAGAACTTTTCCTTGCATCTTTACATGTGTTTTACATCCCCTGGGCTTGATTTTTCCTTTCATATTCCTAATCTGCTCCACTACCTTCTGGTTAAAAGATCCCTGATACAACTATTAGTACAGATTATCCCTGCTTTTGGATATTCATAAGCCTCTTGAATTTCATGAGGAGTAAAACAGCCTGATTCTATTAAGATAGGGAAGCGAACTGAAGATCTAGGGCAGTTTGCATTCCATCAGTTTCTTTTTGTATCTGCATTTGCTTGGTAAATGGAGATTTGTAAATGGAGCGCTCCAAAGTACCATGTATGGGACTTCCAAAAAAAAATGTTCCCAAACTAAGGGAGACTTGGCTAAAATTTCCTTAAAGAAGATTCCAACGCTCGGAGAACCACACATTCAAATTTTAGTGAAGCCTGGGATGCAGGGATGCGTCAGAATGCACATCCTTCCCACTGAATTCCCATGTGAAAGGGGGAAATTTTGTAAGGATTGGAACTGTTTCCCACTTCATGGACTCTGAAGTTTGACTTGCATTAGTGCTTTGTAATGAAACTTTAGTCCTCATTGTGAGATTTGTCATGTGGTTTGATACTTCTCAGATTTGGAGATGGCTTTCTCAGGTTTTTATATGTAACGAAGCCTGAAGTGAGGCTGTCTCTGGTAAGTTACTCACTCTGTGTGTGTGATTCATAAATCTTTGCATCACAGTTACTTTGTGGTAATGTTTGCCGTAAGTGATGGAATTAAATGCATCGCTGCATTTAATTGAACACATAGAAAGACATCGGAGAGTCTGCTTTATAAAATGCCTCTGTTAACTTCAAGTGTAGTGCTTCTCTTCTAAAATATTTTTCTTCTGCTTGCAGTGAAAATAAAAAGGATGTCGAAATTTTTAAGATGGGAAGATGCTGATATGGCAGATGGCCACTTTTCAAGAAAATGAGAGGGACACAGACAGTCTAAATGGAAACAATGCCTTAAATGTACCTTCTATGTAGCCTGTCTTAATAAACAAGCTTGCCTGTTTAAACAAAGTACTGTTACTCTGTTAAAACCAGTGTTTATAAACATAGCCATAGTACACTTATAACCTGAACCCCGATTTATTTTCTCATGCAAGACAGATCATAGGGTAAGAAAGAGATGTCCTGATTGTATACCAGTAAGTCAGTCGTTTGGAGAAGGAAATGAAGAGGTACCCAGTGCCATTTCCACAGCAGCACCTGGGAGCAAGGAGGCCCCAGCACCTCTGCTGCGTGCCGTGCTGGCGGCGGCAGCTGCTCGTTGTTTCTGGGAGGATCTGAGCCCACAGCTGCCAACGACCCCTGGGGAGCCACCAGAGGGGTTTCCTGTGGCGGCTACCAAACTGGTGATGGCAGCCTGACGTGCACCGAGCTTCTGCCCCAGGCTCCCTACCTGCAGGTCCTGCCGGCAGAGGGCAGCGACCTGGGCACCCTCTGTTCCTGCCGCAAGTAATGGCTGTTTCGGAGCACTGGAGGCATGGGCAGGGGGCACGCGCTGCCCCCCGGGCCCCCAGCCCTCTGGGCTCTGCTCCCTGGGGCGCCGGTGTCACCGCCCTGGGTTGGCACCCAAGAGCCGCTTCCCGTGACAAACATCAAAGCAAAATCGGGAAACTCAAGACTCGCGTAGAAGGGTGCACTCCGGAGTGGGTCTGGCAGACCTTCCCGCAGGGAGGGTGTGCGAGCACTCGGGTTCGGTCCTTTCCTTCACCCACTTGTCGTGCACATGGGCACGACATAGCCTTTCTTAGGTTTGCTCCCTTCTGTTCTGCTGAACACCTCTGCTTTCTGCGTGTCGCTTGGAATGAATTGTATTTGCGTTGTCTTACGGTGCATTGGTAACATTCAGATGGCTTCTACCTTTTGATCCAAGCCAAGTGGTGCCTGCTCTAGCCCTGGCCCCGGCCCCGGACAATGGCTTCGTCAGGCTTTGCTGGGCAGCAGCAGCGCAGGCAGAGATGTACAGCACACTTCATGCCTGTTGAACATTTACAGGTCAGTGACTTCGGTTTTGAAAAACAATAATGCGTTTGTCTTACAGTTGCTTTAAAGGGTCGAAGCTATCCTTATCTTCCAGCACATGCCTGCTTTCATTTCCTTCATGCAAAGGCTGATCATGGACGGAGGGATGCCATGTGTGGCACAACTGGAGGGCTGGAAGCTTAGGATAAAGCAGTCACACGGAGACATGAATCTGTGGATGGAAAAGAAAGATGACCAGTGCCTCCCAACAAAGTATCACTTGTGGATGGAAAATCAATTTCTCTATTGGTGGCAAATCCATTTGAGAAAGTTCCTGTGTGCTCCCAGCTGTTGTTTCCACATCCAGATCTGGAAATTTTCACTTTTTCAAAGTGGATGGAAACGATAAGCAGTTTCTTTTTGTATGTGTATTTTGATAACTAATTGTGCTTACAAGGGAACTTTAACAACTCCGGTCTTGTTAGCTGGAGAAATATTCCTTCAGTATTTGACAAAAGTGTGCATAGCATTGCATTTTTTTTGCAAAACTCAGGAAAAATATGTTTTTGTAAACACCACTAAATGAAACAAATCTAAATAAAAAATAGCATGTAGGCTGACAATTATAATCACACTAGAGCACTGTTCCCAGCATATGAATGCTTAAGATATAACCTTAGAGCTGACTTTAAATCTTCCTATTTTTCTGCGTATTTGAAAAGTGGTGAATTCAGCACTGCATGCCATTATTCACCAAATCTGCCCCCAACATCTGTACTTCATTTTCTGTACATTAAAAAGTTCTGGCAATTCCCGCAGGTAAATTTTGACAGCAATATTTGTGAAGAAGTGCAGATGTATGTCACGGATCCTACTTCTTTCTAGTCTAATGTACTCCAGTCGGGTGTTTATGAAGCTTTGTAGATCAAAAAGATGGTGAATTTCAGTAGGATGGGTTTAATTTTTGTTTTAAGTTAAAATTGTACATTACGTTTAGGACAATGCTGGTCTTATTCATACGAAGAGTAGGACTCCCGCATCTAGAGTAGGACTCTAAGGCTTCCTATGAAGCCTTAGGAGAAGGCTTACTTGTATGAAGAGTACTCACTCTCATGATTTAATCCAATTGCCTTCCTTGGTGCTGTTAGAGGTCTGTTTTACATACAGATGAGGTAGGAAATCATCTAGATGGTGGAGTGCTAGAGCAAAATTAAGTGGCAAAATTAAGTGGCAAAGAGGGAAAGACAGCCTGTGGGTCTTGCATCAGTGGCTACAGTGGGTCAACATTGATGACTTCCATGTGTTCTGATTGCCCAAAATTTGGACAACAATCCAGTTGTTCCCAAAATTGTCACCCAGATGGCTCTTTGACTGCAGGAATAGTTTCACTGCTGGCAACTCTAGCCTCTGCTGCTCAGGGAAGCCACCCAGCAATGAGGTTTTTGAAGACAGACTATGCTCCCATCCTTCCTATTTCTGGAGTCATTGGATCCTGGAAGTGTGTTACTTGGAGGGGAAGGTGATCGTGCAGGCTCAGAGCGTGATGAAGTACCCAGGTTCTGAGGCCATAGCCACATTGCACTGGGTCTAGCAACCCTCTCAGTCTTGGAACCCAGAGCTCCTTGGAGCAGACAGTATTAACTTTTCCACTAAACCAAGGCAGAAGTATTTCTTTTCTCTTGAGATTATTTTTCTTTTAAACTTTTTACATTGCTCTTCTTATCGTAACAAATAAACAGAATCATTGAAAGCAGGAGTTGCCCAGAAGCTCCTTACTTTTGTAAATTTCTTTTAATTTGACTTTTATTTTCATGTATCTTACTGTTATTCAACCTCCAGGCAAACTGGGTTTTGGATGGAACAGTTCTGAAAGTTTCTTGCAACTGCTGTAGCTATGTCACCCAACTTTCCTTCTGCTCTCTCTTGTTGCATTTTAAATTGTGCTTTATACTTCTCGCTGTTCTTCAAACTGTTTAAACATACATTTCCAGCTGGAGCAAAGAGGTATAGTTCTCTTTAACTGAGAAACTGGTGTATAGCATTGAGTCATGCCGTGCCTGGCTCTGACAGGAATTGATAAAACCCCAGCCTCTTTGAAATTAAAAATTGACTAGCACAGGACTACTCACCAATGTTTGGTGACCACCATGTTTGATTTATCAGATGCATTGAAATCCATATGTCACTTTGATTTCTCAAAGTGTTGACTGGCATCTACTCATGGCATTTATGAACTGGCTAAAACCAGTAACACAGAATGATGTTATGTTACTGTAACCTTTAGACATTAACAAACCTTATGCCAAGCATTGTTAGCTTATTACATCTGCATGAGGCTAACAAGGGATTATACTAGCTGAACAGCATGATTGTGAAACAAGATATGAAAGAATCTCTTTTCTGTCTGAGCTCAGATGGTTGGATAATATTTTGTTTGATTAGGATTTTATGATATTTTCTAGCTTCCCAGGATCAGCACAGTCTTGATCTAACTGGGAAGAGAATGTGCAGCCACCCATCTAGGTCAAATGAAGGTTAGAAGATGTCTTACTGACTTTTGCTAATGAAGGGTAGATATGAATGGGTTTGTTCCTGGCTGAGCTACAAGAAGAGGTTTTTTTAATTGATTAAATTCCCAACTTTTCCTCCTGTGGGTATATTAAAAAAAAATTTGTCCAGGAAACATACGTAAACAAAATGTTCCCTGGACTCCACGCACTGTTGCCCAGCAGACGCTGCAGGTGTGTTTCTGGGACAGCTGGGCTCCAGCTCCCAGCTTAGTTGTGGGTAGTTCAGAAGTGCTCAGCCCCTTTGCTTCAGGCACTCTTTTGAGGGTTTGCAGGTTTTCTCAACCTGAGGAGGTAACACACTTCGGTTTGAACAAGGAGGAAAGCATCTCTCCTTGAATTGCTGGCAGAATCTTTCAGGACTGAGGATACTGAAGTTCTCTTGGGCGTGATAGAAACCAATCAAACCCACCATGCTTCCACTGAAACGTTTAAGGCTCAAAAAATACTGCTAGCTGTTGAAAACCCTTGTCTATTGGAGAACATCTATCCAAAGGTGCTGGCCACTAACAGTCACCCAGGAGAGACTTCTCTCTTCCTCTTAGGTACCAGTGTACTGTTAGCCTGTACTCGTGTACAGCCTCCCCATTTGTCCTGGGTGGCACAGAAACATGAGCAAGAGCAGAAGGGAGAGTCTAACTGGGGGAGCCATGGTCTGACTCCTGTGGGAGAGAAGTCAGGATGAAGGGCCTGAACTTGTGGATTTCCATCTTGCTCCCTAGGCGGCAGCATTTGTTTTCTTTTAAATCTCATTGTATTTTGTCTTCTCAGCAGGGGTGTAGGAAAGACTTTTTGTTAATAATTATCATTTATATGCATAAGCGTTCTGTTAGGAGCTGTTTCTTTTCATCTGTATTATTAGTGTAATTGATACGCAGTCAATCTCATTTACTTGGCAAAGTTAACTTGCTTTTTTCCTGATCATTGAAGCCAAGTATGTTTGCTGAAAGAGCCTCTACAGTACCCCATTTTGTAAAAATTTTATTCTGTGGGCAGATGCCTTATAGATGAACCCGTAGCATTCATTGCCATGCATAGGATTGCATTGCGTTCTGTCTTAGCTTTACGATTTTTTAGCTGGTCATGTAGCAGTTGCTTCATTTTCTAAACTCTAAACATTTATAGAAGCAGCACAGGTTTCTGGACAGAGCATTCTTAGCTAGAACTTCAGAAAAAAAGTAATTTTCCTCTGTGACTGAGTGTCATCTTTACATTGAGGAAAAATTTACTCTTTTTAAGTGCTTTTTTGTTGAGAAATTATATAAGATTCTGGTACACTTGTATTATTTTACCTTTTAAGCAGATCCGAATTCTTCTTCCTGACACTAGATTCAAAAGCATTTAGAGTTGACCTAAAACCATTCCTACTTAAGCTAGTCTGTTCCAGCTTCCCAGTGACCAGAGGCAAAGGGGTTGAAAAATCCTACTGTGAGGCTCTCTGGAGAAGAGAATAGGGCTGGGATTGAGATGTTGAACTTGTCTAGTAATAGTCTGGTACGATTGTACATTCTGTGGATATTGCAGCAAGGCTCAAACTGCCAGCCTGGAAGGGCCTGGGTTTTCTAGAAGTCCTTTTTCTTATGTGCCAGTCTCTTTTAAATATTTTGGGTACCCAGCAAGCTGCAGATGTCCGTAAATGGACACCTGAAGTGAACACTCTCTCTTCATCTCTGTTTAAAGAGCATCTCTCAAAATGAGGAGTGGGTCCTTTAGGAAGCTTTGGGGCTGCTCTACGATAGCTATCTGTATGCATACTTTTACCTTCTGATAAGCATTAGGAAACTCCAAGTAGCTTGTTTCTCTCTGTGAACTTCTGAAAATCAGCTTTGCATTTACATGGGATTCAGAGCTTTTCTGGGGATTTTTTTTTATGGAGTAGGTGGTGTTCTGTAAATATATGGGTATGCTTGCCCCACAATGTTCCTATCTTCCCCAAGCTTATGCTAGGAGACATAAATACAGCTAGAATGGTCAAAGCAGTAGTGAAATGATTGTGAATGGGAAGTCACATCGATGATTAAGTTTATCTAATAAGAATCATAGAATCATTTAGGTTGGAAAAGACCTTTAAGATCATCACGTCCAACTGCAAACTTAACACCACCAAGTCCACCACTAAACCATATCCCTAAGTGCCATGTCTACGCATCTTTTAAATATCTCCAAGGATGGTGACTCAACCACTTCCCTGGGCAGCCTGGTCCAAGGCTTGACAACCCTTCCAGTGAAGAAATTTCTTCTAGTATCCAATCTAAACCTCCCTTGGCGCAACTTAAGGCCATTTCCTCTCGTCCTATCGCTCGTTACTTGGCAGAAGAGACCAACACCCACCTCGCTACAACCTCCTGTCAGGTAGTTGTAGAGCGCAATGAGGTCTCCCCTCAGCCTCCTCTTCTCCAGGCTAAACAACCCCAGTTCCCTCAGCCGCTCCTCATAGGTCTTGTGCTCCAGGCCCTTCACCAGCTTCGTTGCCCTCCTCTGGACACACTCCAGCACCTCCATGTCCTTCCTGTAGTGAGGGGCCCAAAACTGAACACAGTATTCGAGGTGCGGCCTCACCAGTGCCGAGTACATGGGCACGATCACCTCCCTGCTCCTGCTGGCCACACTATTTCTGATACAGGCCAGGATGCTATTGGCCTTCTTGGCCACCTGGGCACACTGCTGGCTCATATTCAGCCGCAGGTCCTTTTCCTCTGGGCAGCTTTCCAGCCACTCTTCCCCAAGGCTGTAGCGTTGCCTGGGGTTGTTGTGATTGCTTTCTTCAGAAAAGATAGTACAGTCTCAGAGTCTTAGGAAAGCCTCCAGGTCTTCAGAAATGGCAGGCCCGAACAGCAGCTGACAGAAACCAGCAGGTTGTGAACAAGTCCCTGGCTCACACCAGGTCCCTTCCAGGCGGGGTACATAGTCACCTGTCTGCTCCCACCCCTAGGCCACCCAGATTTCCAGTGCGACAGCAGGCTGGGCACGGAGAGCACAGCTGGCCCCTCATGTATTTTATTTTCCCCATGGCTCATACTTGCCATGATCAGGCACAATGGCATTTCTGCTCACCCAGCTGAGCTGTGGGAATGCTGCTGAGCCCATGGCAGCCCTTAGGTGTACTCAGAGCCCTGATCCATTCTGGCGGTCAGTAACATGGGACACGGTCAGTGGGGTGGGTAGCCAGGCTGAAAGCAGGAGCTGGCTAAAAGTGGTGCATGTACATCCAAAACACGCTACAAAGAGTAGGTAAGCCAGCCAAGCTGACGCCCCACTGCAGAGCTAGTGATCTAACTCAGCAATTACACATCACAACAAAGAAAGGGTAACACTCTCAGCTCAGTAATGAGCAGACACACATGAGCTACTTGCATCCACCCTGTTTCTTTAGCTTACTGTATTATTGTAACAACCTGTCCCTGTAAAGTAGTTGTGTCTATAGAAGTGGAGTCACTCTGGGACTCTATTGCTTCATCCGAAGTCGCCAGTTTTCTGTCCTGCCTGTATGTAAAACCCGGGAGCTTTGACAAATCCCTTCTGGAATTCGAGTTTTGCTTCAATGCACATCTCTTCTTCTCTTTTTCAGCAGATGAGACCCCAGTAGCAAGGGGAGATGGTTTATAAAAAGGCAGCACGCGCAGAAAAAACATTCCCTAAGGGCTGAATCTGGCAGGGCAGTTCCAGTGGGCTGCTGGTTTGGGCCTAACCTAGACAATCATTTCCCTGCTTCTTCTTCTTCCCAGGAGAGTTAATGCCAAGAGGTGACCTTGCTGCCAGACTGGGCAGTTGCTGGGAGCAGCCAGGAAAGTGTCAGTGCATTGTCAGGGCTGTGGGTGATGAGCTCCCAGCAACCAGTGAGAGCTTGCAGAGCAGAGAAAGCAGATCCCTGTGCTCTGCTGTGTCAATTTATGGCCTGGTTATAAAGCACAGCAGTGATCCCAGCGGTGAAGGGTTCTTCTGTGTCCTTGTCGTCTCTCCAAGGGGCATAAGAGCTGGATTGTTGAGAAGGCAGCTTCCCTTTGGCTTTCAAACAGGAGGGGCAATGACTGCAATCTCCCCCTGGCAGGTGAAGAGTTCAGCTCCAGTGTCCAGAGCTCTTCAGCATGGAATATGGTGATGCACTTCTCCAGCAAGTTCAGCCAGGCCTCCAGCAGACTGGTAAGGACAGAGCATGAAGCTTTGGGCTTCACTCTGTGCTCTGGGAGCTCCTGCAGTCATCCCTGAAAATGGGGAGCTACACATATCAGGGCTGCAGATCAGGAAAAGATCAGCAGTGCTCAATTGGACAAGTTCCCTTGGAGGACCCTGGTCATCCCAGGGAATAATGATGTAGCACAACTCTTCCTCAGGCATACAGGGTTGCTCTCTAGCTGTGCAATTCATTTCTGAGTCTGAAGAGGGTCCAGAAGTATGCTGCTGTGAACACCAGGATGAGTGCAGCCAAGCGCCAGAGTTCACTTTTGAGCTCTGCACCAGGGTGAGATGTACAAGCTGCAGGGACCTCCTTTCTTGGCACCAAGGAAAGGAGCATGGAGTGACAAGTTAAGGACAAGCAGAGTGCAATCCAGGGTGGCTGATACTGGGATATGTCAGCCCCTTCTAGCCACCTGCTCCTTCTCTTCCAGACTTCATGGTCCTTCCAGCCTGCACGGTCCTTCCAGCCTGCTAGCTGAGGGTCAGTGAAGTGGCATTTTCAGCCAGAGAGAACTCCTTTGTCCCTGCTTTCCCCTAGGCCAGAGAAGGTTCAGAGCAGCTGGAAGTGCTCTACAGCACTGCCATGAACGGTGTCTTTTGAAGCTGTGCAGAGATCTAGCACAGAGGTGATGCTGCAGCACAGCAGTAAGATGCCCTGGGCGAATCCTGCCACCCTGGCCGGTGCAAGTTTGTCACTTCTTCACTTTTGGCAGAGGTTTCCCAGTGCCACAACCCAAAAAGACGGCGGGGGGGAAGAAATCAAGTTGGGAGAAATCAAGTCAGGAGAACTCAAGCCTGCCTTTCCCTGACTTAAAGCCAGCTCAGCCTCACAAGTCAGCAAAGCCATGTCTACGTGCAGAAGAGCTGAATGGGCAGTGAAGGCTAGAATTAGTATCTTGCTAAAAAAAAATCTGCTAAGTGAAGTGTATTTCAAGGGAAGCAAGCTCTGGAAAGCCCTGAAAGCCTGGTTCAGTGCTCCCTGGCCATGCAGACAGGCGCTGGACAGCAGGAGCAGCACGGTGATGGGGACACAGCTTTCCAGTGGGCTCTCTCGGCTCAGCCCCACTGTGCCCACCCCACTGAGCAGGGTTCCCTGTGGCCAGGCCATAGACTTAAGAAACAGGAGACACGGCCCTACACCAAGCCCTCTCTGGAGAAAATCTTACTAGCCAGGAATAGGCCTGAGCCAAGAAACAGCCTTCAAAGAACAGAGAAAAACCCACGCAGGGAAGCCAGACACACTCGCTGTATGTAGTACCAGCTAGCCAAGAGACAGGCACATAGACACTCGGAGCAACATGAAGGCAATCCCACGCCAGCGCCAGAAGCCCTCCTTCTGCTTCAAATAGCCTCAGCTTGGCAGGGAGCACCTGCCAGCACCCGGGACCTGACCTCACTGCCAATTGGCACTGACACCCCCAGCCTCTTGTGTTCCCCAAACCACTCCCCTCCAGCAGGACAAGGAGCAAAAACACATGCTGCAGGCAAGAGTGGGGCTTCCTTAAGCAGTGGCGCAGGTACAGCTTCTTTAGCTCAGGTTTGTTAGGGTGTTTGTGCCTGTTTGAGCCTGCTGGGCTCTCCCATGAGTTGAGCACTCTCCAGGGGCTTGTCTGTGCAGCACAGCACCCTGCTCCCAGTGCTCCTCCCTGGAAAGCACCCCATCCGCCAGCCCCGACACCGCATCCTGAGAGAGATGGCAAGGAGCATCCTCCTCCAGCCTGGAGCCTCTCTGCCAGACACGCTGGACAGAACCGACCTTCTGACAGCAGAGTGCCCCAGCCCCCAAAGCTGGAGCAGGGGGGAGCTCCCAGGAATAGGGGATGTCCCCCTGTGGGTGACCCGCTCCCTGGGGCGGTGAGGCTGTCAGAGCAATGAGGGAGCCGGCTGTGAGCGCCTCTGTTGTGCTCACCCAGCTGTCCCCATGGCCAGCCATGTAGAGAAGACCGTTGGCAGCTAGCACTCAGGTAGCTGCAACGCCTTCCTCAGTGCCGGCTTCCCAAGAGCAGCAAAACCCAGGTTGCTAAAGGGAAAAACATTTTTTAAGTCAATTGCACAGGGCCCCTGAAGCCGCTCTCCGACACCCGGCAGCCGGAGCAGAGGGCCAGCCTCCATTACGTCCCTTCCCTGTTCACTGTCACTCTGCAAGTCATCTTGGTCACCTGCCAGTGCCACGGGGGCCCCACAGGTGCCCCGGGGGCCATGGTGTGTGTCGCAGGGAGACGTCCCACCCTGCTCACAGCCCTGGAGCCTGCGGTGATGCCCCAGCAGCTGGTGGCGCCGGGGTCACCTCTCAGCAGGCGCCCACGATGGATGGCCCTGTGCCACCCACCCAAACTTGTCCGACAGAAACCACAGGGACCGCTGCCGGCTGCTCGTCGCTGCTGCCGCGAGGCGGGTGTGGGGGCCAGGCGCCTCCCGCAGCCACGGGCACCCTCCCTGCCCCTCACCACGAGCAGCACCCATGGGCTGCCCGGCCTGGGACAGCACAGGGGAAAACGTGGTCCTTGTCCCTCACGGTGAAGGTTGAGGAGAGCGGCTGGGCCCGATGGTGCCTGTGCTCACCCCGCTACGGCCCCTGGCTCTCCTTGGGGTAGTCCTTCAGGACAGCATGCCTGCAACTGGGAGGGCCATGTTGGTCGCATGCTAGTGGTCTGGCAGAGCTCATCCCTGCTCCAGGGAGGGATAACGTCCTTTCATTGACCGGTATACAAGTATTTGAGTCAGGACTTCCAAAACCAGGCAGCTTCAGTTTAGAGGTTCACACCAGGATGGATTTCAGCTGGCGTTTTCCAGCCTCCCGCCTCCCTGACTTCCTCCCTAGAAAATGCGCGGCCATCCGAATCTCTGGAAGGGCGCTTGCTCTTCTTCACATTCCTCCGGCGCTCCAGGAGTAGAGAGCGGATTTGTGTGTCTCCTCTAGCCTCTTGCCTGCCTCTCACCAGTGCCGCAGCCCATGTTTTCCTGGGCTCACACGTGTGATGCCCTGCCGGCTCTCTCCGCGTGCTAGAGCACGCTCTGCCTACAAGCAACGGCAGCGCTGCTGAAAAGCCTCCTGGCAAGGAACTGCACGTATCAGCGCCTGGTTTAGTCACTTCAAAACAATCTAGTTAGTAAGAGGGAGAGGAGGGAGGAAGGCTGTACTCCAGGCAGAGATTGCACATGGAAATACCGATGAGATGACACTCTTCTCTGAGTATTGGAACAACTGGAGGAGCAATAAAACACTGCCGTTTCCATCCACACGGCTGTATGCCATGGACAAAGAAAAGGCAGGGATCTTATTGGAAGTCACACCTGATTCATATCTGTCTGGCCTGTATCAGCTCTGATGCTGAAGAGAGACAGGCTGAACCCTGCCCACTAAAACAAAAGGAAAACGCACGAAGGAGAGTGGAGCCGAGGCAGTCGCTGAGCCTGGGTGGGCAGCGGGCAGCCCTGCTCCAGCAACAAGGGCAGCAAGGAGCCGCCTGTGCCCACCTCCTCCTCTTCCCCCTGCCCAGGACATGATCTGAGCTCTGTGTGCTGCTGGCTCTTGGGCTGTAGCTAGTGTTGCTGCTCTCCCAGGGCAAAACTGATCAAAAGATCAATGATTCAGTCAGGTTCTTGTGTTTTGGGCTATCTGAAAAAGGCAGTTGTTAGCTGCACCCTGCAGAGCAACCCTTTTCTTATGCTATTCTGGGGCCAGTGGGTTTTGCAGGTAGAAATCTCATCTGATTAGCTGCAAGAGTTATCCTGTGAGTCAGTACTGGCTGGTTAGGAAATTCTTCTCTAGCTGAATGGAAGCCAAAAAATTCTGTAAAGCCTTGTTTCCAGCCACATTTTTTGGGTTAGTAGCCAGAAAACCCCAGCACATCAGGAAACAAACACTGGAAAAGAAAAAGAAGATGGCTTTTGCGGTTTTCCTTTGCATTGGTGTGTTCAGGGGGAGTAGGGAAGGTTTTGCTCCCTCTCTGACAATTGGGTTGGGAGGGGTCTCTGGAAAGCACATATTTTTTAACTGACATACTTAGAAAAAAAAGAATATCTCTGCTTAATGCCCAGACAAGAGGTGCTGGTACTAAACCTAATTTTCAGGAAGGAAAACATGGCAAAATTCAGGAGAGATACATGCATGTAAAGGAGGCAGTACGAACGAGTCAGAAAAGCTGAATTATATCCCATTCTGATGGCTTGACAAGTTGCTTCCCCCCTCTCCTCTTGGTCTTTTTTCCATCCTCTCTCCACACAGCATTAGAGGGACAACATTTGGGCCAGGATGGCCATGAGCTATGTGTCCGATGCCCCCCCCAGCATGTTGCTATGGTGCAAGCACTGGATGATATTCAAGCCTCCGCAAGAGCGTCCAGAGGAGTGGGATGCTGAACACAGGCTGCAGCTGCCAACTCCTCGCTGCAATGCCACAGTATCACACAAAATTGTCAGCTGTATTTCTTCCGCTGTAGGGAGGAAAACTCTGCGATGGGCCTGGATGCACCCTGCATTTTGTTTCTATTTAATCTAACTGTCCTGGCAAAGGGACATCCTCTGGAGACAGGATTTCCTCATACCAGGTGAGGCATAAACTCCAGCAGTACTCTGACCCTCTCCCAGGAAGAGAAATGGGACCTAAAACATTTCAGGATCAGAATAGCATTAGCATTTGCCAGCCAGACACAGACAGATTTGTGACGTGACATTCGCACTGTCACTGCAGGACTCCCAGCAGCTCTGAAGCCATTTCAGTGGCATGTCTCAGCCTGAAACACGTCACTGCCAGCGCTCCCAGTGCAAGTCTGGGCTGGGTTCACAGGCTAAGGGAAAAGGGCTTTTTCCACATTAAAGACTTTCTCTCTGTTGACAGTAATAAACGAGGGAAGAGAGAAGCCGATCCTGTTCCCGCAGGCCAGGTTACTCCCATTTTACAATGCTTGGGGCACATGCATGGAAGAAAATAAAAGACGGCATACAAACATAAGAAAATCTTTCTGGGCCAGAATATCTTCCCATCTGTCCTGTCTCCAATGGTGGCCAAGAGCAGGTGTCAGGGCAGAGCATAGGCATGGGGTAGGTAAGTGGCAATACCCACCAGAGCTCCCCCAAGCACATGGCAGTACGCAATTCAGGGCCTCTGTCTGGACCTCCCACACTGGGTTTGAAATCCAAGGCTGTGTCCTGCTGCAGGGGTCTGCTCCAGCCCCCCTGAACGCACCCCGATCCCCCAAGCCACGGCTGCTGGAGCCATCCTACTGAACGTGTTTTCCAACCTGCTTGCCCCCACCCATCGCTACCCATACTCCTGTCGCTTAGCACCAGTGATAAACAGGGCATATCCCCTTGGCCGGGTGCCTGCCCAAGGCATGCAGAATCAAGTCTTTTCCCAAAAACCTCCTCTGGCAGCCACCTAACAGCACTACTTGGTTTATCAGGCAGTGAGGCTATCCCTGTAGCAAAAGCACTCTTGCTTGATCAACGTCATCCTGCTAGGAAAATTGGCACCGGTCTGCCTGCCCTTTGGCGCAGATCTCTTTGCAACCCCCTGGCCTTGGCCTGTGTCTCCCCCCGCATTACAAAACCACTCAATCTTCAGGACAGTTTTGGCTCATTGCTAAACATATGGCAGATTTCTTGCCTGGGTTTGTCCAGCCACTTCTCCCCAGAGGCAGGGGTCCCTGCCCCGGCTCCAGCTAGCTCCACAGCTTTTTGCATCCAGTGCCAGTTTTCCTTTTGCTCTGGCAGATAATCTCAGCCATTGCAACCCATACTCAGTTTCTCATGAGCCCTTTCTCCAGCCCCTCTGTTTTTCCAGCATCCCTTTCCAGCTGTCTGTGAGCTGAGAGAAAATCATCTCCTCCCCACTGTACCCCACTCCACAAGATGCCTCTTTTTAAGCTGCTGTCTAATGCTTCCAGCCCACCCCACTGGGGACTGCAGGCTCCCAGGCACTTTAATCGAGGAGAGTATAGGTCTTTGGCAGACGAGGATGCCCTGCCTTCCTCCCCATCCCCATCCAGGCTCCTGCCCTGTGCCTCTGAGGGGACTTGGGCTGCAGCAGCAGGTCAGATCCAGGATGCAGTCCTGCCCCTATACCCAGCCTGGCGGGATCACAGGGCTGACTAAAGCAACAGCAAAGTCAGGAACCTTAAACCTGGACAAATCATTTGCAGGGGACTAAAGTGAGATGAGAATCCAGCCCTGCACAGCAGCGACTGCTACCATGCTCCATCAGCAAAGCCGGGAGCGGGGCTGCCCACAGCAGGAGAGGTGGTCGCAGCCCGGCCGAGGGGGCAGTGATGGGGGCCCCAGGGCCCCCAGAGGGGCAGGGAGCCTCCGCTGAAACGCCGATGAGCGGCTGAGCTCAGTTTCCGCCGCACCCTGCCTTCACCCTTCCTGTACCCCTGCAGGAAACAGCCCCAGCGGCCCTCGCCCGGGGCCCGCAGGACAGCATCCCCCAGCCCAAAGCGTGGTGGGACGAGCCCCGACGGCTCCCCGTGCCACCCGTCCGGAGAGCCCCGCAGCGCCTACAACCATGCGTTGAGCCCTGCCAAGGAGAGTGGATGCCAAACCTGAATTACCAGCCCAGAGAGCGGCTGTGGATCCCGGGAGCTCCTGTGATTTGCGGCAGGTTTTTCAGGTCCCCGCCTGTCACACACACACGCAGATACTTAAGCAGTCACCCAAGGACCTGCGGGGTTCTTGTTTTACACACTTCTGGTCCCTGCCACCTCCAGGTAAGTGCAGGCTTTGAGCTGAGGGTGCTGGGGTGGATTTGCAGTTGGGGATGGGGGGGATGGAGGAAGGAGCTGACCTGCACTTACTGATGCTGGGGAGGTTGGAGCAGCACCCAGCAGGGCTGTGCTGGGAAAGCTTCATGCCTGGGGCAGGGAGAGGGGCAGACAGGCAGGCAGAGACCCCAGGCTGGGGGTACGACGGGGACCTGCCTCTGCTTCAGCAGCTGCTGTGCTCTTGTTTGCTTTGTTCCCATCCGATATTATCTTCTAAAAGGCTGAACGGGTAGTTTACAGGATGCATGACAGGTGGTTTTTCCTTATTTATGGCAGGGTCTGGTTTATTTTTAAAGCTTCTGTCCCACCTTATCCTATGCGCCATGCCGGCTGATGTTATCCACAGCCACCCCACAGCAGGAGGCCGAACAAAGCTCAGGACAGGACATGGCTCTGCAGCAGAGCAAGGGAGGGCAGGAGGGCTCGTTTGCATTGAGAACTGCTATTTTGATCCCTGCAGTGGCAGGAAATAGCTGCAAGCTAAAACCAGACGCAGATGCCTCCAGTCGCATCCCAGCGATGACAGTAGGGAGAACATCGGGGAAGGGGTCAAGAAGCCCAGCAGGGGCTATGGGGCCCCATCAGCTGGGCAGGAGCTACTGCTCAGAGAGTTTTCAAGGGGCTTCGGGTGCAGTAAATCGTTAGAAAGCTGCACAGCCAGTCAGCTATTGTGTCTGCTGTTCAGAAAAGCAAAGCTGAGCAAACAGAGATCATGTCTTTTCTGGAAAAGTTGCTGCTTTCTGCCAGGATACCGCACTAGCAGTGCTGGGTAGGCATGCTGGGAGACAGAGGGATGTCCTCTCCTGTCTCAGGCCAGAGCTGGGAGCCCTGCTAGTAACCCCAAGGTGTCTCTGGGGAGCTGGGTGCAACCACAGGATTCGGCAGTATAATTGCAGAGGGAGGTCTCTCTCCACCCCACCGCTACTACCTCACATCTAGGTCGGGTCACTCAGGGCTTTGTCCAGCTGATTTTTAGAGGTCACCAAGGATGAAGGTGCCCCCACCTCTCTGGTCCCTGTCCCCATGTTGGACCACCCCCCACTATGAAGATTTTTTCCCCAATATCTAATAAGACTTTCTCTTGCTGCAACTTGTGTCCATCAGCCATTGCCTTTTGTCTGCTCACTCCAAAATGGCCCTGGAGGTGCATTTAAATGCCCCATCAGCCACAGTAAGAGCACCAGGTGCTGCCTGCACAGCCTCCACGCACACAGCAATGCTGGGCTGGAGCCGCCCGCAGCCCCGGCAACCAATGAACCCCTTGCAAGCTTCAGCTGGTGGCTGCTCTCACATTGCTCCACCTAAAACCAAAACAGTTAGTCAGAGCCAAGCGTGAATTCCCCAGGGCTCTTTGGCTTGACACGTAGGACAGAGCAGGTGTCACCGGTGCTGTGGTTTCACTGTGACAGTGCATCTGGCATTGTCATTTCTGCCTGGGTGAGTAACTCCCTGCCACCGAACTCTCATCCCTCTGCTGCCCAGGGGAGACAGCAGCGGGCATGGGACTGCTCAAAGAGCTGAATGACGACCACAGCCCCCCAGCCTTTCTGAAAGCCGAATAGGTAGTTTATACCCTTTGCACTGAAAAAGCCATTTTTTCCCAATGCCTGCAAAAATTTAGGCAGAAAAAAGCAGTGAGCAATGGTGCTTTTCAGCAGCTGAGCAAAACAGTTGTGATTCTCCCTATTTCTGCCAGGCTTAAAGAAATGTGAGCAAGAAAATCACCTCTCCTGTACAGGGGAGAAGTCCTGTGCAGCCTGAAGGCCAGGCTCCGGGCCTGAGCTTAAATGGGGCTCCATTTAAGTAGCGGTAGGTGAGCAGTGGTCCAGATACGGCCAATCAGGACATTTAGGGGCTCCTGGTGCCCTCAAGTCCTGTCATATACCCCCAATTTTTAGCACCCTTGAGGTGCCAAGTGCTGGGTGCCACATGCTGCACAGGGCCACATGGCTCCTGAAAACCTGCAGGGCACAGTGGAGCAATGTGGGGAGACCTACAGAGCCCTCCAGGACCCCCAGGGTTTTGACCTTTTCCTGAAAGCCATCTCACAGCCTTGAGAGGTAGGAACTATTGTCCCTCCAGAGCAGTGGTAGAGGGGAGACAAGGAAAAACCATCAGGCATCACGTCCTGCGTGCTGGGGCACCCTGAGCTGCCAGCAGGTAGAAGATACCGTGCCCTACGGGGAAATGCCTCAGGAACATGGAGATTATCAGAACTAGAAACAGCTGTGAAGATGAAACATGAAAGTTGAAGCACATGTTCCCTATGCAAATCAAAGCACACACATCAATGTACATTAATTGTACAGGCTGCAAACGATGATTTATAAGCCGCCAGGACATGTTGCTGCTGGTGGCCCAGGCTAGATGCATGATCCAGAAGTGATGAGGAGCCCTGTGGTGACTGAGCTTTCTAGGAGAAGGGCAGGTGGCTTGGAGTTGACGTGGGGTGCTGATCAAGGAGGGGAGGAAGGACTGTGGCCTGAGCCTGGCCTCATCTGCATTCTGACCTCATGGAGAGCCCGGCAGCCACAGTGCTGGAGAGCAGCACCTCAAGTCCAGGCGATCTCCTTCTCCCCTGCATCATTTCCAGAGGTCTCCAAATGCCCAATGTGGGTAATCAGCATTCACCTGGCCCCCACCAGCTCACATGCATGAGCAACTGAACTTTGTCTGCCCCCTTCCTACACGGACACCTCTGAACTGAGCTGACACCAGGAAAGCCCAGGGAGCTGCTGCCGCACACTTGTGGCTGCAACACGCTGCAGACAAGGCCAAGTCGGCTTGCAGCACCTGGGGTTAAAGATGGTCTTTCCCCAGTCCATCCAGGGTGGTGGTTGATGCCATCCGCCCGCACACTCCATCACGCTCAGAGGTGCTCCGGCCTTACGCAACCACCATGTTACAATCAGTATTTACCAAGTGACTCAAGCAGAGTGGGCTGTTTCACAACCAGCCCTGGTCTATTTATAAGTCCCTACTCAAATGCCAAAGGATCCTTTTATTAGTCAAAACAACCTCCTGCAGATAAGGCTCAGTGGGGCCTTTGCTTTTTGAGGTAAAGGTGAAAGAAGGGGATCTCTCCAGCCTCTTGTGAATAGGAGAGCTGGCTCTCTGCAAGCTGCAAGGCAGTTCTGGAGCTGAGCCCCAATCCAGCACTGCTGTCAGCAAGTGGGAGCCCTGCGGCATTCAGTCCACCCCAGGGTACCAAGTGGGTTAAGGTGAGTTATCCGTCAATCAGGAAAGCAGCTGGATTTAAAGCTACGCAGTAGGGGTGCAGCATGATGGAGGTGCCTGTGTTACATCCCAGAGCCAAAGGGTAGGAGAAGCTGGACTGCAAGGTGGAGGCAGGGCAGGTCTGCAGCTGAGGAGGGGAGCAGACGGCCCACAGGAGTCCCACAGTGGGCCAAAGGCTCCTGGCAGCACTGGAGAGCCAGCAACATCAACCAGCCTGCCTGACAGAGATGGGCCAGGCAACTCGGACAGCAGGAGAGCAGATCAAGACAGGCCACATTTTTGCATCCAGCTCCTCCCCTGCCAACACCCCACAGCTTGGTTTCGGAAACACTGAGATGATTCAGTGTCAAGGGACTACATTGCTTTGTAGGGGCAATGCCTCGTGTTTTAGTTGACCGAATTGGCAGGCTTGACCCTCTGCCACACAGGAGCAAACTTGGAGCCCTGCAGAAGAGAGGTGTGGGACTTACCCGAGGTGTACTTACTTGTTTTGCTTGTGCCTTTGTGCCAAGTCTGCCAGAGATTCATGCAAAGCACAAGTGGGACAAACGTTACTCTGGAGGAGAATGTGGGCTCCTTGCTTCTGCCATTGCCGGGAGCACCTAGCACTGATCACAGCTGAAGGCAGTGAGCGCTTGGGCAACAGACATGCACAGGGTATGGTTCTCCGAAGACTGACCCTTCACTTAAACACCAGAAAAAAACCAAACAAACAGTTCAGCCATGCTCAGGAACAACATGAATAACTGTTTGTGCCCATGCCTGATATCATTAAATATTAGTAAAAACAAAGCAGCTCACCTGCTCATCGCCAGCTTTGTGTGATGTCTGGCCATGCTGCTAGGAGGAGGACCAGGACATTGATCAGGAGGGAAAATGGGGTGATTGCTGGGTCCAAGCCCACACTCCCAAAAGATCCTGCATCCTCTGGTTTGTGATTCCCCTGCACAAACTTGCCTGGTGGCTGGGGAGAAGAAAAAAAAACCAAAACACCAGGCTGGATGCCAGATACTGTCCCCTCACCCAGAGGATAAATAACATTTTTTAATGAATGTCTTGAAATTAACCCCCCCAACATGCCCATTGCTGTGACATCATTCCCAAGTGACGCCCAGGCCTAAATACGGCTGTAAACAGGAATCGTCCCCACGGGAGTCACACTGGCTATAAATACAGCAAGAGGGGAGCACTGAGCAGAGGACAGGCTGCAGTTTCCTGCCAGCTAAGGATGGTGAGACAGCTCAGCTGGGCGCTGTTGGTGTGTGGTCGCCACAGTGGGAAAACTGAGGCAGGAGTTTCTCAGGGGCTGGGGCTCCCGGCTGAGCTCCCCGGCATGCCTTTGGGAAGGGAGTTGTGCCCTGCTGCAGCCAGAGGCCACTGGGGAGGGGAGAGCTGGTGGCCACGGGGATGGGAAATCTGGGCTCAGCAAGTGTGGCCCCACTGGCCACTCCCAGCTGGGGCAATGACGCTGGCCCCTCTCCACAGTGCCTGGCCCCATAGCCCTGCCCCAGGAGGAGATGGCCACGGAGAAGCCAGTGACTCCCACTGAAGAGCAGCTGGAGATCCTGGAGTACAACTTCTGCAAGGTGAACAAGCATCCTGACCCCACCACGCTGTGCCTCATAGCGGCCGAGACCGGGCTCTCTGAGGAGCAGACCCTGGTGAGTGTGCACCCCCCACCCTTGGCACCAGCTCTGCTCCCCCTGCATGCCTCTGTGCCCCACACACTCTCCCTCCATCTCCTGCCTGTCCTGTCCCTGGCTTTCTGTCATACCCTCCGCTCCCTTCTGTCCCACCACATGCTCCCTACTGCGCCCCCTGCACCCCTCTGTGACCCATAGGCTCCCTACTTGCACTGCCTGCACCACTCTGCACCCCACATACTCCTTACTGCACCCTGCACTGCACCCACAAATCTCCTCTGCACCTCTGCGACCCCCAATGCACCCCCAACTCCACACTGTACCCACAGATCTCTACTGCACCACCGCACCTGCCTGTACCCCCCGTCCTCCCTGCACCCCACATGTTCCTGCACCTGCATCCCCAAAGCCCCTTCCCCTGTAATCGTAGCCCCTTCATCCCACAGCCACGACCTCCTGCACAGCAGCCCTGTGCCCCACTGGGATCCTTGCGCCCCCCCTACCCAGGAGCCCCATCCCCAGCCTGGGCTTGGAGACCACGTTAGCGCTTCCCGCAGCCAGAACAAGGGCAAACCCCAAGGGTCCCCGAGGAGCCCTGAATATACAACCATGCATGCTGTCCTTTCCTTCCAACCCATTTCTGATAGTCTTGGGTGCCCAAATGACTGCTGTCTTTATAGTCTGAAGAAACTACAGTCATTTTAAAACAGATACAGGATACATGCAACGCCTGCAGACGTGCTGTGGGACATGCTCAGGCTGTGCACACTCCCCCTCACTACAATTAGCTAATTCAGCGTCCCCAAGCCCAGATGTCAGGCAAGTCTGTCAGCCTCTCCAGGAGACATAGAGGCCTCCAAATGTCACTGCACAGGGACAGGCTGCCACTGTCTGGGGCTTCCACTGAGCCCTGTGCTCCTTTTGGCTGCCTGCAGGCTACCTCGGGCTTCAAAAGCAAACAGCTCCCTCCCAATTCCTTCAGGTTGCAGTGCAGCCATTTTTGATGCAGGTGTTTTATAAGCTACTAGACCACAGCAGCATTGATGGGTTTACAAAAGAAATCCAACTCACTGAAAAGTTAGCAGCATTTTGCTGAGAGCTGCCAAGCTTGGCTCTCCCTGGGCAAAACCAAAGGGATACGAAAGCCGAGCAGGCAATGCCAGCATTAAGCCTGTCCCAGGGAAGGATGCTGGTATAACATCCATTGCCCTGATAGTCCTTGGCTGGAGTGGAAAAGGAGACCCTCCTATGCTGTGCTTTGGTGACAGGCAGGTACCACTGCTTGTTTGAGGCAGCAAGAAGGCAATACCCCCGAAATACCTTTTCCTCCTTAGAAATGCCACTGCTCCATTTTTTTTCCTAAAGCAAGTTGTAAACACAGGCCATATATGCCCAGGACACCTCTGGAGATGTCTTAAAACGTTGCCTGATAGCCATCTTTTTCCATGAATCCAGGGTGCTCCTAGAGATCTGGAGATGAAGGTCATGTTAGGGACAGGATTGAGACTGGGATGGTGAGCTGCAAAGTGCCTGCATTGCGTATGACACAGAGAATCCTTGCTCCTGACATCCGGAGTGCTTTATTGTCT
This sequence comes from Calonectris borealis, assembly GCF_964195595.1. Lineage (NCBI taxonomy): Eukaryota > Metazoa > Chordata > Aves > Procellariiformes > Procellariidae > Calonectris > Calonectris borealis. Next base: position 51,188,943 of record NC_134315.1, read on the forward strand.
AGATATAGCAGCCATTTTAATAAAAAATTTAGTAAAAATGAGATGCAAAGAAGTACTGAGTCAACAGGAGATGATGGTTTAGGATAGGAACTGAAATTTTTGGGAGGAGGCTAGGCAGGCAATCATCTGACTGGATGTGGTCCAAGGCCGTGCTAGTGCGAGAGCCACTTGTAGAGAGCACTGTGGTTGTATCATTACGGACCACAATAGCTTCAAAAATAGCCATGAACTAATATAGCAACAAAATGAGCAGCAACAAAGCAAATCACAGGCACATTCCCAAATAAAAGACTGAGCTGTGCTTCTGGCACAGGAGTTATATCTCTCCTCTTACGGAGGTAGTGTGGCTTTATCCAGCTGCATTTTATCTAACATTTGAAATTGAGGCTGTGTTGAAGTGGCATCAGCACCTCTGGGAGTTGGCTTGGAGATGCTAAGTTACTACAGAATAATGTAGCCATGCATATTGCTTGAAGACTAAGAAGTTTTTTAACCCATTTTTTAAATCTATTTGTTTTTAAATTTGCTGAGAGACACGTGTTGTCCCTCATCCTTTCTGGAGCAGGTCAGCTTTTGATTCCTGTCGTTTTTGGACCTGCAGTGATTGTTTCACTGCTCCAGCCATTTAAACAGACACCATCCAGCAGCTCCTTAGCCAATCTCTTACCCTGTTTGCAAAAAAAACCTGGACTCACAGCAATAAAACGAGGACTCACCCGTGCTGTCAAGGTCTGAGGCGAGCAAGAGAAATGAGTTTGAAAGAGATGCGCACATAGGTAACAAGACCGTTTAGTCAGGGCCGGCTGTCCTGCTGCCTGTACTGCCTGGGAACAGTGCAGCGCCCTGCTACAAGACAGCAGTGCCGTGAGCTTCCCTCACCTGGTCCCACCTGCTGACCACATCTGCACCTTTAGCAAAGGGTTTGCTCAGCCCAGTGCACTCAATCTCTCTTTTTTTTTTTCTCCAGAAATGGTTCAAGCAGCGCCTGGCAGAGTGGAGGAAGTCTGAAGGGCTGCCCTCAGAAAGTGGGTCTGTCAGGGACTAGAGAATGCTGCTCCGATCCCCATGCCTGCTGTAAATGATGGTGAAGCTCTTCAGAGCGGGTTTCCTTGGGGTTCTTCTGTTGCAATAGGTTTTGAGATACAAAGTAATACCCTGCTATTTAACATAAGTTTTATTTAAAGTGTACATAACCAGGAAAAAAATATTTTATATATATATGCATATACAGCTTCTGATGGCTGCATAACCTGTCTAGTGATTCCCATCCATTACAGCGGCTGCAAAGGGCAAGGCAACCTCATGCTCTTGTCCCAGGCTTGCAGAAAAGCTGCCATGAAAGGTTCAAACATAGAAGGGGGGAAAAAAGATTTCTTTTCCTTGTGATTCCCAGAGGCAAAGTATGTGACTAGCTTTAATATACAGATCATCCAGAGAGGAGGGCACCTGGAAAACTATGTGTGTTGTTCAGGTGAGCTCTGGGTGTTGGCAAACCAAGTGCCTACACCATAATCAGACCAAACCAAGCCCCCTTGAATGCATTTCTCACATTTCTGTTAAAGGTCACCAAAGGGAAAGAATTGGTCTTTTAATTTTTTTCCAATGCATTAATAAAAAAACAAAGTTTTTTGATGAGAGGAGCTGTGTTATGTCACTGCTTGTGCTCCCTGCCCCAATAGCAGGAGGCAGACTCCTTCCTCTGGGAGGGTAACACTTCTCCAAGGCAGCCTCAGTGGGGACCATGGGTTTTCCCACTTGCCACAGGGATAGCCTGCAGACACGGGCAACCTCCTCTCCTAGGGCACCCACAGAGACCCACGCACACCCCAAGCCCCAAGGTGGCAGAGGCTGGTGGTGCTGGGGTTGCCCCGCGGGCTGGGGGAGGCAGACCCCAGTCTCCTTCTGGCCATGCAGCTGCACTGGGGCTCTTGCACAAAGGCCAAACTCTCATCCATCCTGGTACAGGATGATGCATGGGCTAAAAAATAACCAGCACAATTGCCCAGTGACCTTACCTTGTTCAAAAGGGTTCAAAAATCCTCTGCTTAGTGGATTATTGAATCAATTAGTGGATCCTCTGATTAATCCTCTTCTGGTTTGTGGTCACCTGCCTCCGGTCCTTTGGAAGGAGAATCAGCTTAACACAGGGAAGATTAAAATACACTGGCACTGAAACTGCCACATGCTTTCCTTTATGGCTTTTGTCCCTTGCTGGAGAGCACCTCTCTTGCCTCAGTATCTCCAGCCCATCTCCAGCCCAACTGGTTAGGTTGCCAGTGCAAAGCACATCAAACTCGCTGGAAACAGATAAAAGCAGTCTCCCTGTGCCATGTCCTACACAGGCTGTGCTGTTCCCCTGCAATCCAGCTGCCAAACTGACTCGCCCTCAGACCCGACTGGAGCTCAGTGTTTGTTCTGCAGAGTCTGGCACTGATATCTGTTTTCTTCTTAGTCTTTGCAACGTGCCTTCTCCCTTACACTGAGGCGAACTCTGCCTTTTTGAGTTAGGCTCCAAAAATCCCAGTGCAGAGCTCTATTATTTTGCCCAGGGTCACACAACTGAATATCTGAACTGCACAGATTTAACCCACCTGTGGAACTTGTATCAAAGATGCATGCAAAGCAAAAGGCTGGATCTCCCTGTTCTAAAGGCATTTGAGAAAACGGCCCCCAAATCCAAGCCAACTCAACACACATGCCACCCCAGCATTTCCAAAGTCTGTACTAAAGCTTTGCACCTTATCAAATCCAGCCCTGGATCTGGAATTCTGCAGCCTTTTGTGTTTCAACTTCTGTCACAAGCACAAAACTTTGAGTGTCACTAAGATCTCTAAACTTTAGCAAAAATTTTGAAACCCAAGGTCAGGAGTTGTGTTGCATCAACCTACTGTGCACCGTCGGCTTTGGTTTGCCACACTTCCTTATGTGAAAGATCAGTTTCTGTGTTGGCTTCCCCCAGCAGTTGCTTCATTACTTCTTTAGCTATTACAGCAAAAAAATAATGAGAGTGATAAACTCCAGACATAACCCATCCTAGGGAGTAGAGGCTTCCCACATTAGGGAATTTGACCACATTAGGTCAAATTCTGCTCGCTTCCCCTGATGACAATTTTGTTCTTAGGGAATGATCATTTTATTTAACTCGCCAGATAAGCCCAGTAAAAGTGGCTGCTCATAAGAAAATGTTCCTGCTGGGTGTTCAAGCAGGTTTTCCAGCCACAGCACAGCCCGAAGAGGGTGATGTTCCAAGGGGTGATGGGGACAGCCGGCACGAGCGGTGGGCTGTGTTTCTGAGGGAGCTCAGTGCTTAATCGGACGAGCCAGGTCCTGGATCCGAGCAGAACAAGTTGCCTTCTTAGCAGTCTCCTTCACTGTGAACGCGTCTGGGTTGAATTGAGCCAAGCACATAGGAGGCCTGGGGGAGTGAGGACAGAGCCCGTCAATTCCAACTGGCGCAGGGCCAGCTCTCAAAGCTGCCTGCCAGCTGACACACCTCCACCTGAGCCCTGCCCTTCCCTGTCAAGGGAGGACAAAAGCAGTCATGCCGCCGCTGCTGTCACCAGGACACTAGTGAGAGGGGGTGCCCCATCTCTCACTGAAGCTGTCACAGCCACTACAGCCAGGCATTCCCTCACCCTCTGTGAAATATCCTATCCAGCATTTCCTGCAGCCCGGGCAGAGGCCAGCTGCATCATGCTGGGCAACATGAATGTGCTACACTTTGCCACGTGTCAGCTGGTTGCTTTTTAGTTAATAATTAAGAAGTCCCAACCAGTAATTTCTACTGGAATTAGAAAGTTCATATTTCTTCTCTTTTGGTTCTCCTTCCACCTCAAAAATGCTTTTTAAACCACAATCCATGTAGCATTAGCACATCCAACCATATAAATTACATGCATTTTGGAAGTGGAAGAGCAGTGGCTTAGCCACGGCCTGCACAAAAATGGGCTGACAGTTGATCATTTCCCCATGGCAGGGAAGCAGCACCTACCTTTTGCAAGGCTGGGCCAGTTCCACGAGCCTTGGTGTGGCCACTGCGTGCTTTGCAGCCTTCGCCACTGGCCACTCAGCATCCCGCAGGGGCACATAGTCAGGATGCAATCTTTTTGCCATAGCCAGCTCCAGGGTCCGAGGGCTTGCAATTGCCTCCTGAGCCAACCTGGAAACCTGCGGAAGAATGGGGAGGAAGGTCTTCCCATGCTCCTGGCATTCAAGGGTGACAAGCCTGCAACACAGTGTACCCAGGTTCACAGCCACCGACCACGCACAGATGGGATGTGATCCTGTCCACAGTTGTGTCTAGCACCAGACAAGCTGTGGAAGGAGAAACCACTGCATGGCCAGTCCCACAACCTGCCCTCCAATCTCCTCTTACCCATAGCCCTTTGTCCAACCCATCCCCCAGCACTGGAGATCCCAATGAGACACTTGTCCATCTCTCCCCATCTCCACAACTGCAGGCTAGGCACAGGTCTGCCCTTCTCTGGGGATGTCTGCTGGGAGCCAGTTCATGAGGATGAGTCCTGCTCTCCAGCCCCGGAAGCAGCGACGTCAGCCTCACAGACAGCAGCACATCCAGGGCTGCCATAAAGAAAGCCACCAGCAACTGGGCACCCAGTGCCCTCCCCTCTGCCTGGCACCCCTGCCATGCATGCTCCTGCCTTACCGGACGGATGACAGATTCGGGAAAGCCGTGCTCATAGCAGCAGGTCACCTTCCTGATCCGGGGCTCTGCGAGATGCTGTAACCGCGAGGATGCTCTGGCCAAGGCTGCGGCATTTGTAACCTGTGTTGGCACCTACAAGGGTTCAGAATGGGGGGAGGATGTGCAGACACAGAGCTCATCCCCAGCAGCCCACAGGGACACACTCCCTCTCCAAAGGGGAGCACCCTTCCTCTCAGACACAGTCACAAGAAGGAGCATTCTTACTTTCCCAGCACCTGTTATTTTTCTTTCACCCGAACTACAAGGTAATTTTGGTGCTATTGGGATTTGTACATCTTAGCCAATATTATTTTTTTCCCCAGCTGTCACCGACTCGTAGCCAGGGAAGGAATGCCTGTAATTAGAGCCTGTGTAACCACGTAAAAGTGCAGAGAAATTTCTTCCAGAGTAGAGAAATATTTTTCATATTCATCTTCCTGGCTGAATCAAATAATTTCCTTGCTAAGGAGAGACACTCAGATTTCAGGGTAAAAATGCTGGTGCGGTTAACTGCATTCCTACAGCAAAAGTGATTACTGCTCCAGCATGGGACTTCTTCCCCTTTTTTTCATGGGGTTACTGATGCCAAGGCCCACTCCAGCACAGCCTCCCTTATTTTCCCAGCCCAGAGACTGCAGCCAGAAAACTTAGCCTCTGCCATGGAAATGACTGTAACCTGAGATTGCCCCAAGCCCTTTCACCCCTGCCAAAGCAATGACCCGCCTAAAAGGAGCAAGTTCAGAAATACATCTCTAAATCAGGCTTCTTAAAACGCTGTTAAAATATACGTAGTGTTTTCAGGCTCATCCCCCCTATATACACAGATAGGAGCACAGCTGCCCAGCTACAAACATGACTGTACTCCCTAGGAGCTAAACAGGCCATTCCCATCAGGATTCTCCAGTTTCCCAGGCTGCTTTATTAGGGGATGCAACCCAGATTCCTCCCTTGGCTCTCCTGCTATTCTAGGCTGCTCCAGCCTGGCTGTTTTCTGCCTCTCAGCAGGGAGATTTTCAAAGACAGCATCTCACTCCAAAAAGGCAGTTTCTCTCAGCATCACAAACCGCAGCAGAACCAGACAACTTCTCACCTCCATAGCACACACTGGGCACATCCAGGGCAGGATACAGAGTGTAAAAGCTCAGGACAGTTGGCTGCATCACTGTCCCCTCCAAATCTCACTCAATGACCTCCTCACCTCTCTGGCCAGCAGGAAGTCTGGGTGCAGCATCTTTGGCCGTGCAAGCTCCAGGATCCGTGGGGAGGCCTTATAGCTCAGTGCAGCTGGTGACACAGGCCACTCTGGGGACTGGCGAGGTCTGGAAGCAGAGAGTCATGGCACCACCACTCACGGATATTCCCTCACACTGGTTAAACCAGGCTGCAGTGGGATGTTTAAGCCCCATGTTTGCTGCAGTAGAAGGCAGCTTTGTCTTGTGGCCGTTTCCAGCGTAGAACCCACTCATCCCATAAGAGAGTCCAGAGGTCCTAATCCCAGCATAGTCCCTGCTCTGCATTTTGCCCTCTGTTGTACCCATCCTCTGTTCCTCTATTTATTACTTTGAAGCTGCACTGATGCTACAAGACCCGAGGGCCTACCTATAGTGCCCTACAGGCTTTCTGGCCTCTCACCTTTGCTGCAGGTAAGCAGCCTGGTATTTTTTAGGTTCAGACAACTTCAGCAGCCGATCAGAAGGGAAGCCAAAATCCACTAGCGGGGGACGCTCCCAGATCGTTGATTCCTGCCCACAGCTGTACGAGAAAAGGGATCAATGAGGAAGAGCACAGAAGAGTTAGTAAAAGGCAACTGACAGAGAACATGATCCTGGCAGATGGTATCCTAAGTCTGGTTAAACATCCATGCCTGCTGCGTGTACAAAAGTTGGCACCGATGCACATGGAAAAGTTGTGAACAAATGGGCATTTACTCTTGAGATTTCCTGACTTTAAAGGTAAATGCTGTTTGCATATGAAGAGTCCTCTTTGAAGCACCCTCAGTGCATTGCTTTCAAGGTCTAGGCCTTTCCCTGGACCATTTCAAGAAGCCACTCTACAACACAAACCTGGCAGTATCTCTGTTGTTCAGCTCTGCAAGGTGCCAATTTAGAAACCTCTTTGTTGCAGTGGCTTAATAGCATCTTATGCTCTTGCAGCTCCTTTCATCTTGGGATCTCCCCAGGCTTGCCTAGTGCATGCTCATCCAGCTTTCCATCAGCCACAGCCGTTGGCAGATGCCTGTCATCACCAGGGAAGAGGTGATCAGAAAGGCAGGAAGGGCTGTCAGATGGACACCGTTAGTCTGAGGCAGAAGCTCTCAGGTGGTTGAGAGCTCCTGAACTGATGACAGTGGCAGAGGAGAGAAAACTACAGACACGCATGTCTTGACATCCCTCCAGGTAGAGGGAAGCCAGGAGTGCAACACAGTTTCATCTCCATTCTCACTGCTAGGACTTCTTACAGACTAGCAACCACCATCCTGTCTCCAAAAGAGCTTCATCCCCTCCAACAGAGCTACAGATGAATTGCTTCAAGTAATGCAGCATCACCCAGCCCCGCTGAAGTTTACATTTTTTACATCATTTTTCACTCCTATTCCCAAGCATGGACTGCTTTGACTCGTTGTTCACCATGCAGTGACAGCAGAGGTTTAACTCAAGGCAAGAGACCTGGATTCCCTCCAGCCAGCAGGATGCTGCAAGATTTCTCTGTTCATAGCACTTCCTAACCTTTATCCTCAAGATTTAGGCCAGGCTCCAAGAGGATGCAGGGGTTCACTAATTGTGTCCAGGTGCCTGGCTGGGCTGCATTAGAGTGTTCCAAATACAGACAGGGACCACTCTAGGGACAGACAGTCCCTCTATATGCACAGGTATGACACATACACGTTTCCATCAAGGCATGCATGCATGCTCATGATGTCTCTGCTTCCAAGCCCAAGCAGAGCTGTTGGGGTTTTTTTTTTCTGTTACAGCAGAGGAACATGCTCCCATGTTCTTGGAGACTCAGATCAAGACTGGCTCCTACGGCAGCTGATCCGAACCCAGAGCTCTAATCAGACCAGCAACCACCACGTGTTGCAGAAGCCCTTCCCACAGCCAGGAAGCGGGTATGAGGAAATAAAAGGGCACCAAAACTTAGCACCCCCAAGTTCCTCTTCCTTTTGGAAGTCAAGCACTCAGGGTGACTATGCTTCCATAGCACTTTCTTCCCTGCTACAGACAGCCCTTGTTCCAAGCATCAGTACAGCCTGGTGGGTCTCAGTGGCATGGAGTCACCTGTGGGGCAGCGGTGGCAGGAGAGGAGATGGCACCTCTCCTTCCCCTAGGAGCCAGCACATGCCCCTGATTAGAGAGCACCATCTGAGCTGCCTCCTTCCCCGGGATGTGCTACCACATCACTGACCTGCACTGGTGCTTGCCAAAATCTTGCTTGGGCTTGGCCAGTGCCAGTGTTCTTGGGGATGGTTGAGCTGTCACAGCACCTCGCGAGAGGGTCCAGATTGTCTCTTGGTTTCCCCACACAAGCCTAGCAAGAACAGCAAGGGTGTGAAATTTTAGAAACTTGCACAAGTGTGAAATGTGCTTGCCAGGGCTATCCTTCCCTGCCTAGGATGGGACACATACACAGTCCCTATGGCTCCCCACAGCTGTAAAGTGCCACTGCCATCCCCTGAGCACTCACCTTCTCTGGCACTTAATTTCCTAACACTGTCCAGGTGGTTGCTGTCAACTCAAAAAGAAAAGAGCCTTCAAGTGATGAGTCTCGTTTTACAGTTCCCAGTGGATGTGCAGAAAGGGTCGTTCCATTACATCTCTGAAACCCCTGGGGGAGTTTCATGATTGCATTTTTCTTGCCTCACCATTACATCTAACTATACCACAGGTATGACAGTAAAAATAATAATAATGTTACGGTCAGGGTGTGCCATGGAAAGTGGGTGAGGTTTTGCAGTACGTTAGTGGTTACTCTCCTGTGCCCAGGGCAAATTTGGAGTTGCTTATCCCCCACTGAGAGAGAGGCCATGGTGGGAGAGGGTACCAGGGTAGTCAGGACAGGGCACAGCAGGGCGATGGGTTTGTGGAGCCTTTTTCAAGCACAGCGACATCCATCCAAACAGTGGACAAGAGACGTTACCAAGAGACTGTTGCCCTGGCTTGTCAAGCCATAGATTGACTGCATAATGCAGATAGCAACTCTGTTCCTAAAGCTTGACTCTGTCCTCCAGAATACAGCAGCCTGCGGCTCCAACAAGGTCCGGTCCCCTTGCACCACAGCACCATTCTACCCTGCAACATCTCGGTGGGGCAGCTCAGATAGGGCAGCAAAGGCAAGACTCGGGTCAAGCCCAGTTTTTGGATTGAAAACAAGAAAAAGCAAATTGAAGAGAGCCCCTCACACACTGAACATCTCAATCTGGTTTTTTGGAGCCACTTCTGCTCTTGAGAGGAAAGCAGTAGCAAGACAAAGGCAAAAGGTCTGCACCGGCTGAGGCCCCATCAGTCCCCAGCCCTCAAGCCAGGGCTGTCTGGGCGCCTCCTTACCTGGGATCGTTTGCACAAGCTGCTTTCTTGGGTTCTGCAAGTTCTCGTATCCTGCCAAAATTGCAGAAAAGGACAAACGTGCCATTAAACATACAGTTAAACCAACAAAGCATGAAGAAGCTACTGCTGTACTCAAAGCCATATAACACACTTTCGAACTCCCATGCCTTTGCCTCCATCCCTTGTGAGAGTGCGTTTAAGGGATATCTCTCTCTCCAAGTAACTTTCCATCTGATGGACTCACCAGCCCATGGATTTTTGTGCTATCTCTTGGATTGCAGAGACACGAATTTGCAATTCTGCTGTCACTGCAGGGTCCCTTTGGGACATGGCAGAGAGAGGGGGAAGGTACTTTTCTGGTTAATAACATGCCATGCAACCCCAGCAGGTAGGAGATGGATGATCTCCCAGCCTACAGGAGCCCAGATGAACAGAAACACCTGTTATCAACACTCTTGTAGTCTACAAAAAGGCACCATGGAGATAGCACTGTTCCCACATGCCTTTAGGAGCACAGGTGAAGACATTTTTTTAATTTATAATTTTATTTCAGTCTATTTAGCACTGTTTAGATGTCCGTTTAGAGGCCTTAGATGCTATAGAGACACAGGAATATACATGGTCTGTGCCCTAGGAGCAGCACTGAAAATGTTTTTACTGAATATTCATCAGAGCAAAACCTTTCAGGAAGACCAGATATCGCTGTCTGCTCCTGCTGATCAAGTGTCCGAGGCCTGAAACCCCGTGGCCGGGAAGCGCTTGTGCTTTGTGAGCCTCAGTACAAAGAGAAGGACAAGACAATGCCAGTGCCACAAGTGCGTTGCAGAACTCCCTGGTGACACGGACCAAGCCCATACCCACCCACTGGGGCCGCAGGTGCCTGCCCCCAGCCAGCTGGGAAACAACCACACGACGCAGCTGTGGAAGTGCCCCACCACGGAAAAAGCACACAAGGTGAAAGCCTGGGGCATTACTTCCATGCTTAGTATCACCCGGCAATAAGGCAGCATAGCCCTAGAGAGGAGGAGGGACACCAATAGAGAGATGTTTGCTGACAGAAAACGGTCCGTGCTTTGGGAACACACCTGTGGTTTCTCTGATGGGGTCAATACCTCTAGTGAGACGCCGAGCCCCAGCAAACACTTGCCGGAGAGCTCAGCACCACAGAGACCCTTGCAATGGCAGGCTGCTGTTAGAGCATCCTCACCGCATGCTCCCTGCGAGACTCCTGCTGATTTATCTCCCCATCACGCCTAACCGCTGGTCACAACACTGCAAACAAGGCTCCCACTGAGATCCCACAGAAGAAACTGCCTGTGGGACCTTGGCACCCTGCCACCAGTTCAAGACGGGACACGCTCTGATAGGCAGCTGTCATTTCAGGAGCCAAAAACCAGTTTCAGCTGTTCATTCCCAAGCGGCTCCCCAGAGGCTTTTCCTTGCAAAAGTGCAAATGGGTGAAGGATAACCACGTGGAGGTGTCCCCCCCCAGCCTAGCTGCATCGCAGAGCTGGCACTATCTCTGCAGGCAGGCTCATCATTGCTTTTCCTCCACTGCTGGCACAGATCCACCACATAGCTACAGCCAAACCTAGCACAAAGTGCACGTCGCCCTAGAGCCCCACAGCGCTGGCTCAGACACTGCTGTGCAAAGCTTGCATCATGACCCAGCCAAGGGACGAGTCACACATACATCCAAATCAGGTCCCTCAACTCACTTGACAATCGTTAAGTATTACTTTTTTTTCCAATTACAAAAAAAGATTACTTTCTACTCTTTCATCATGGCAAAAGCTCTGGACAGACAGGCATCCCCACACAGGACGCACCTGCAGCAGCTCTGCAACTTGAAGGAGTTAAGCCACCTTGTTGACAAGGGGACAGCCCTGGGAGAGCCTTTGCCATTTGGTCTCACACATGCTGCCCAGCAGGGAAAACAAGGCCTTGCTGCAGCCAGACACAGAAACACCTCCCCTCCACTGCCTGAGCTCATGCAGACTCGTTGCTTAAGCAGTATCAACTCCCTTTGAGATCAATTCCTTGTAAAGCAGAGGGCCACAGCTTCCGTTTTGAAGGGGCAGGATGGTCGGCTGTTGTTTGCCATGAGAAGCAGGGGGAAGGGCAAAACCAGGCATCATTTCCTCTGTGTGTTTATCACAGTGTCGTCTGATATACTGACTCGCTGCTCTGCGTAAATCCCCAACCGAGCCCTCCCCAAGAGACCTGGGGCACGGCCTGGACACTCAGCCAGGAGGCCGGGGCTGGGAGGGTTTCTTACCTGTCGCGTGAGCGTGCAGACAAGTAACAAGAAACTGCAAAGGCAAGAAGAGGTGAATTTAAAAGCTTGGTAACACCTGCACCCCGGGCTGCCTGCTTTTCAGTATGAAATAATCACAAGGCAGAAGTTTGTGCATCTCCTTAGGATACAATTGCTTGGCAGGTGTTTGTATTTTTTTTTCCCCCGGTACCTTCCCGGTGCAGCTGCACAGCAATGCACTTGCACATGAAGCACTCCTCTCTGGTGGCTGCTCCGCTGGCAGCCCCCGAGGCTGCAGGACAGAGCACCCCCAGCACCAGGTCCCCTCACCAGCACCCCCCTCCCGGGACGAGCACCAGCAGCCACTGCTGACCTGCAGGCTCCCACCTGGCTCAGTGTAGCTACCCCTTATTATTGCCTTCAATAACGGCAAGGGGACGTTTTGAGGAGTAGCGTTTTGAGGAGGGGAGTAGCGGCTGTATTAAACTGGGACTCCGTAGCAGTACAAAACAAGCCGCCACATTTTAAAGGGGGGGACAGGAAAACCAAGGACGTGGCGATACCGGCACTGCGGGGAAGCCAGGTGCGATTTCGGGGAGGCCCGCGCTGCGATGGCGGCAACGGCCACGCAACGGGCTGGCATCGCGTTGCCCGGCAGACGCTCGGAGGTGTGGTGCCAGGGGCCTGCCAGCGCCCGCCGCGCCGGGCCCGGGAGCCCTCCCGCCGGCGGCCCGCGGAGCCCCCGAGTCCGGGCCGGGGCACGGGGGAGCCGCCGCCGGAGCGGGAGGGGCCGCCCCCGCCAACGGCCGCGGGCCCCGGCAGCCCCGCCGGCCTCCGCCGCCCCGTCCCCACCCACCGCCGCGCGGCCCGGCCGCCGCCATGGCGCGCGCTCCCGTCGCCACGGCAACGGCGGCGGCCGCAGCCCCGCCCCGCCCCGCCGGCCCCGCAGCAGGGGGAACCAGCCGCTCCTGCGGCCTCTGCTTCTCCGGCGGGCCCCGGCTGGGAGGACTCGGCTGCCGGCGGAAGCCAGGGCCCGGTGGGCAGGGGAGTATGTGCGGGGCCCCGCAGAGGCGGGCCGGCGGGGCACCCGGCCGTTACAGAGGGGTGAAAAGGCCCGTTTGCTGTCCAAGAAAGGCCTCGGGGGTCTGCTGCAGCGCTCCTTGTTCGGGTAAATGAAGCCCGGACCACCGGTTAGGGTAAAATTGTCTGCTTTATGCATCCGTTCCAAATCACAAAACTATAAAACCTCATACAATAAATGCGGTTGCAAAATGGGTCCTTTACAGAACTGCCCAGATCCTGGATCATGTTCTTGGAGCACAACTACAAGGACAGTGGGAGAGTGACACTCGTCAGCGACTCATCTTCCCCACCTGCTGCGCTAACAGAAATGACTTTCGAAAAACAACAGGTTCTCCACATGTAAGAGTGCTTGCTCGAGCACAAGCTGGACTAAACCAAAATAAGCCGCTCAGCCCAATGGAGGAGTCTCCCACCTCTGGTGCCAATTTAACTTAAATGGCTTCAGTCACCATCCTAAATTACACTGTTCTGTTTTTCCCCTGTAGGCAAAGAAACACTTAATGTCTTACCGCTTTCCTTTTCTTGTTCTTATCCGCTAAGGAAGCAGTAACCAACCCAATTTCCAGAGATTACTAATTTGCCACTCCCTTAAAAGCCGGCTCCAATACAGCGACAACAAAAATCACCACTGTCAAAAATACTAGTCGCAGCACTTTATATTTCTGACACTCTCAAGAAGCGAGGTCTCATTTTTAACAGAACATCACCATTAACAGGGTTCTGCAAAAAGTTTTGACGAATATTTCAATTTAAGCCTGAGACATCAAGCCAGGTTAAATTCACTGGATACAACTTTGTTCTGCTGAAGTCAATGCTTGATTCCCACCTGGCAAGAAGCCATCTCAGCCCATCTAAGCTATATATCCCCTTAACTCTGCTGTCTGAGACACTAATTTTCCCCTACAAATATGCTAAAAAATACACTACTTTTCAAATGTATTTTCAAACCACTATAAATTAGATTTTCTTACCAACTAGACATCATTTTCATAGGAATTCCACACCCACAAGGAAAAGATATCTGTACATTTCAGTCGCCACACAGCAAATTGACCATACACTAACACCTCATCTCCCTCAGCTGCAAATATCACGTTGTAGGAAAAGAGCTGTCACTGTGTTTCCAAAACCAGCTGTGCTATCAGCTCCTTGGCATCCTTCATACTGGAGGAGATCTCGGAGCCATCTTCTGCCACGTGGGTACCAATCAAGAACATCTTTCTCTTGTCCCCAATATCAGACAGTGCCAGAGCATCGTGGATATCGGTGATGCAATATGCACCTTCGAGGTCCTGATACGCAAAAACAAAACAAGTCTGTTAGTTGCATGATGTGGCAGCACCATTCCTGCTTTGAGCCACTGCCTTTGTCCAGGGAGGGGAAGGGTCTCAAAGGCTCTGGGGGCACCATTCTTACGTCCCTTCTATGAGATCAAGTTCCCATGCCCTAAAATGCTTTGGGGAAAAAAAATGTTTATCCTTAACCTAATTTCTTCCCAAAGAAATAAAGGTACGGTTCTGTTTCTAGTAATTCCAGTGTTTCTGATAATAATGTAAGACTACCTGTACAAGGCAGACAAAAGTCTTGCTGGCCCAAGACCCCAGGCGCCCAGCAGAGAGTTACGAGAACAGGCAAACATACAACAGTCATTCCCTGCGTACCTTCTCAGCCACCAGTGTTTCTGACTCCGGGACCTAGAGAATCAGTAGTAGCATTTGTGTTTGATGAAGCCAAAGCCTGCGCTTGCGTTCAAGGGTAACACAAAGGACTACTAGTAACATGCCTAAGTTACTAGAAATTTAGGAGGTAACAATGTAGAGCAAACCGAGCACACAGCCCTCATAAAAGAAAATCTGGGCTTAAAAACCCTGGGCTGTTCCGTCATCTGACCATACCATAGGCACAATTCTATTCCAGGTACAGCACCAGTCATTGACACTGTCACAAAGATCTTAGGAGAAAGCACTGCTTTGTGAGGAAAGCTGCTCTTCTCTCATGCTTCAGCAGCAGCCTTAGGAGCAACCAACTGGACAATCTGAAGGCAAACAACGATGCTTCACTTTTTGGCTGCTGCTAGGTAAAGTGGTACTTCTAGACAGACATTCAGAACAGAAACCTAACAGGTCTAACTGTGGTCTCCCTTGCAGCTCTCAAACCTTGCAACTCTACAGCAGTTTCCACCATTATTTCCACCCACAGCTCTGATTGTACCGTCTCTGAGCACAGGACCTGCATCTTGCAGATCCAAAACTCAACCTCAGATTATTTTCTTTTGCAGTCAACAGGTGTCCCAGAAAGACCCCCAGCTCCAGCCATGTGGCCTCCTTAAAGGCATGAAAGACTTTGTTGCTGTTTCCAGAGCTGCTGCCAGCCCAAGCCCAGCTAGCAGCAAAAAACTCTTACCTGCTTGTTGGCCAGAACCACCACCGGCAGGGTGGAGTTGTTCTGGATCAGTTGATGAAGCAGCTGTTTCGCCACAGGCAGTCGGGCATGATCGGCCGAGTCCACAACATAGATTAGCAACAGCACTTTGGGCAGGTACATCTTCCAGTATGAACGCAGAGATTCACTGCCCCCGACTGGAAGAGAAAACAGCAGCACAAGATTCACCAAGTAATCCAAGCAGCACTGCTCCCAGAGGTGTGGACAGCAGGCCCTGGGCTGAAAACCCAAGGTATTTGGGTTAACAAAAACTCAAAGTATTTGGGCTACTCTATATGAAACTGGAAATAGCTTTATTTTCCCCAGTGAAGTCCCATGCAGGCATATGTGTATGCTCGGGGCGGGGGAGGGGGGAAAATCTTTCCATTCTAAGCTCTTAATTTGAGAGGATTCTGGGTTCAGTTTCTTTATGGTTGCTTTCTGCCTTGTCGGTTCTTGCTCTCAAGCTAGGGAGAGCTGAAAGAGGTTCAGGGTCCACAAAAACCCTGTGAGAATATCCCCATATAACCTATCTCCACATGCCCATCTCATCTTAAGACAAAGCAGGCCTACAATTTCCAAAGAAGAAATTTAGCTCTGAGGTAGGGAGGGCTCTCATCAGATTTGTATGACCCTGGGGACCAGTTCAAAGCTCGCACAGCTTTCATACTGCCAATAACCAGAGGTGCTTAGGAAAAGAGAAAAATCAAGTCCCGGCAGATTCTTTAGGCAATCCTTAGGTGATGGGAGAAATCTTTGCACAGGATACCCCTTGACCCTTTCTCTGCTGGATACAGATGAAAGCTGTCCACCTTCAAAACCAGGTCGTATAACAATTCTATGGTGAAACCATATGCTGCAAGTTGCCCGAGACTGTTGTTCCCATCCGGGGACAAAAAGAGTTTGGTAGTTTGCTGAGTTTGATAGGAGCAGGAGTAGCAACAGTACAGTAAGTATTTCAGATGTGTTTTCAGTTCTCCGGGTCTTCTCCTAGGTACACTGCGGAACCACTCGCTCAAGAGTACTGAGGTGCTCAAAAGGCATGGGTGAGTCCCCCAAATGTAGCAAGTTTTCAAAGCAATGCATTTGGGGTTCCCTATAATTGTCTCCTGCCTTATACAGGAGCTCGTTTCTAAACTGACTTGCTAATCAGCCACCTTTTACTGCCCTCAGTGACTTTGCTCTGTTTCAAAGCAATTTTGCTTTCACTTAAGTCAAAATGATTCAGTACGTTCAAGAACGTAGAAATGGAAGCAACATCTCCCCCTGGGGCATGCCTGACTTCCTCAAGAGCCCCAGTGTATCTGCAGGCAGAACTGCAAGTCTGCCACTGTGGAAAGGAGCCAAAGGGCTGTGACTGACACATCACACTTGGGACAGGTGCCTCTGATTCTGTACTGTGATGTTTTGGGGGCTCACCACCGTTCCCTGTGTTAAGTGCATTCATGCATTGCATAACCCAGGGGTCAGCAACCTCACAGAAAACATTTATTTTTCCCAAACCAGAAGGAACTCAGCAGAAGCCAGGAGCTCCTATCCCGTGCAGAGGCAAGATACCACCCACTTATCTATATGATGGTACAACGAAAAAGATAGAACAGTTTTCTGTCTGTCTAAGCCAGCAACATAATAACCCTGCTGCGTGCTGATCATCTTGTGCCATGTGATCACAGCATAGGCTGCTAACCCCTGGACTAGGCAGCGGTACAGACTGGATAAGTAACCAGATTAGAGAGCCATGCACGGATTTACCTGGCTGAAACTGGCCTGAGACATTTCATTTCCCATGGGTCAGATCGCAGCCATCACATCTCAGTCACTACCAACCTGGACCAGAGAGGGAAGGACGACTCAGAAACAACAGGTTCTGCCATGGGGTGCGCAGCGCTGGGCCCAGGCCACCCCCGGGCAGGAGGAGAGGTACTGTGGATTTCTCTGGGCTCAGCTACGCAAAGCACCTCCCAGCAGGAGACACAGACTCTTACCAGGAGAGGGGCACAGACTACAAGCATCTCTGGAGAGATTATTTCCCTAAGACACCGCAGAGACTCCTACGGTAGTAGGACTGGGAATGAAACTCTGCCTTAGTGGCCTCATCCTCAGATCCCAAAGACTTACCTTGGAACAGCACAACTCCTTTAAGCCTGCTATCAAAGGTACGGAGGCGTCTATGGGCTAGCTGCCAACTGAGCCTGTTGAGCACTGGTGCAGCACAGTGCTGAAACAGCAGGAAGCAAAGGGCAGCATCTGCCTCCACAGAAGGCAGGCACCGATGAGGCAAGGATGTCAGCCTCTCTGTACCAGGGACTGACCTGACTCCAGGGCCTCTTCCTTCCCCCATCAGCTAGCTGCACCTAGAACAGCTGTGACACCTCAAAAGCATCGCAGGAGATGCTCTCTGCAGACACAGACAATACCCAAAAATCAGTGCTAAGGACAACACAGAAAGTTTAGTGAAAACCTAGAGATGTTCAAAAGCCGTTAAAGACAAGAAAACACCACTGATGAGGCTTTTGAACAAAAAGGGTACAAAGCTTTTCTCTTCCTCCTTTCTTCTTTCACCTTATTATTTATTTCTCTTCTGCTCTTGCCCTTTGCCAGGCATGAGTACCAAGGAGAAGCTGTACAACACACAATGGCTACGGACCACACACGATGGCTATGGACCACAACACGTGGCTTACTGGGGACACCTCCACTTTGGGCTGGTTTCACACAATCAGTCTTACCCTGCTCCCTCTGGGAGCAGAACTGCCTGGAGGACAGGGCTGACTGAACATAGAACCCTTCTTACACCAGTGTATCATCTCGTTCAAGAAGCGGGGTGGGGAAGCATAATCCCCAAAGAGAAAACAATCACAACTTCACATTATCAGAGCAGGCACGAGGGAATATGGAAGTTTTAAAATATGGGCCTGATCCCTAGGACATATGATAGGAACTTATTTTATGTTCCATACTAAAACAGGTTCACTCACTCTCCAGGAACTCCATCTGGGACTCTCCAGTGTTGATGCAGACGGCATTGAAGCCCTCGGTGGGAGCCACGCTGCGCTTGACATGGTTAGTTGCCAGGGAGTGGAGAACGCTGGTTTTCCCAGCCCCATCCAGGCCCAGCACCAGTATCTGCTTGCGGTGTCCTTTACCCTGCAAAACGGGGGACAGCACGCTTAGCCAGGGCATGTGCAAAGCTTAGCAGGGCTGGGGGGAAAAGGAGGCTTAACAAGGGGCCTGGAGAGAACAGCAAAAGCCACCTCTCCGTGAAGAGGGAGAAGGTGCCTGCCGGGCTCCTGCGGCACAAGCGCCCGGCCGCAGCGCCGGCGAGGCGAGGGGAAGCCCGGGACGCCCGCCGGCCCCGGCCCGCCCGGCCAGACAACGCGCAGCTGGGGAGGGAAGCGGAGGGAGCGGCCCCGGCCGGCCCGCCCCGCCGCGGGCCCCGCCGTCCGGCCCGGCCCAGGGCCCCGCCGCGCTGCCGGGGAGCGCACGGGGGGCGACGGGGCCGAGGGCCCGGTGGCACCGATGGAGGGGGGGGCGGCGCAGCCCCGCCGAGAGGCCCTGGGCGGCCCCGTTGGCGCTCCCCGACCCAGCGGCCTCGCCCGCTGCCCCCACCCGGCCCCGGTACCTGATCGGCGCCGGCTGCCGCAGCAGGGCGGGCGGCAGGCAGCGCGGCCCGGCTCCGCAGGCGGGCCCAGGCCCAGGCCGCCACGGCCACGCCGGCCGCCACAGCCAGCGCCGCCCCCCAGAGCGCGGCGGGCCGCCCGCGGGTGCCCATGGCCGCCCCGCACCGGCTCGCTCGGCGCTCGCTCCGCGCCCGGAGACACGCACAGCCGGACACACGGAGAGCTCCCCCTGCAGCCCTCCGCGCACACGGCTCCCCCGGCAGCCCTCCCCCCATCAGCTGGGTTCTCGACGTCGGGCTGGGAAGTTACTAGTTTCAATAAAATAAAGAGCGAACCGTTTCACAGGTGGCTTTTTGCTGTTAAAGGAAGGCAGCCTTTCCCCACAGCTGCTGCTGCTGCCCCCCCCCACAATGGGATTTGCTCCCAGCTCGCTTCTACCTGGGCATCCATCTCCGGGGAAGCAGTCAGGGCACCCGCCAGGCAGCCTGGTCAGGGCTCCAGCAATGCCACAAGTCACCCTTTCTGCCAGGTTTGACCAGAGAAGGCGTCTGGAGAACACAGAGTTGCATTCTCCTCCAGTACCTCCTCCCTCCAAATCACCCTCCAGAAACCACGTCGCTGCAGGGCAGCGCACTCCCTCCTGCAGTCACCAGCGGCTGGCTAAGAGGAGGCACATCACCCAGGCAAGGCATCTAGAGCAGCCCTTGCTACCCAGCACTCGGTTGGCTGCAAGTGACTCTGCCAGCCATTCACAAAGCTGTTTTCTCTATGCTGTTCTTCTTTCTTCTCACTCAAGAGCACCACACACATTCAGCCCCCTTCAGATGCTGCCAGTGTACAGTCACAGTAATAAAGATTGGATTCTACTTAGCAGATTTTTACTCCATGAGGACTCAGGGCGGAGTTTCGGCCACAGTAACCTCTCCCTTGCTCCCCGCCTCTTCAGGCCTTTGCTTTAAATTCTTTCAGACAGAAGCCTTTGCCTTTTGGGCTGACACCTGACAACTCTCCCCAAGGTGCTATTTCTACCCATTGAAAGTCCATGTACGGAAAAATGTTTTTGCTACATTCAGACCAAACCAGAAGTTTCAAGAGATGCTTGGGGGCTACCTGTGGAGTGCTAGGAGAGCAGACATGTCTTCCCTCTCACCGCCAGCTTTCACTTGAGAAGTACAATGGCTCTTCAAAGCAGCCCACCACCACAACCAGCCACTTTGTTTTAGCTCGTTCTTGTTTTGCCAAGCCCACTAGAATAAGGCATCTGGCTTGCAGAAAAGGGGACACTGAGTCAGCTGCCACACACTTGGCCATGCTTTCTCCTAACAGCCTCGTTCTCCCCCTTCAGATTATCTCCTCCTGTATAATCTAGCCCATATGTTGTTTTCCAAGACCTTTTGTGCCTGTGCTGTTTGGCAGTCAATGACTGACTGGGGTGAGACATAGAAGACAGTGCTTGCATCACGCATAATCAGAAACATTGATAGATAAATCTGTTAAAGGCCTTAACCAACATATGCAGGAGGAGCATAAACCTACATTTCAAGAAGTTCTTGATTATTCCGCATCTTCTAAATGTTTGGCAACGTGGACAGATTTCTTCTTAGGGGCTGCATTTGAGTTTGATGGCAACACCTAAGTCACAGCAGGGGCAAGTGTGAGGAAGGCAACTTGGTGAGCAGACACATCATGGTGGCTACACCAGCCCATCGCCCCCCAGACCACTGACAGGCAGGACAGAGTTCTGGATGCCAAGAGTCTTTCGCCAGCACTTGCTTTTGACCTTTATTCTGCAACCAGCATCACCTACTGAGGGAGGGAGGTTACACATCCTGCTTTTTACCACCCTCCTTTAGCCCCTTTCTTCTTCTTCTGCTGCTGTTTCTTCTTGGTGGCCGGGGCACCAGCGGGTTTTTGGTGCCTGGGAGGGATGACGTTACTTGTGGCCGACACAGCTGCAGCGCTGCCGGGCCGAGGGGAGGTAGGTGGGCTGCTGGCAGTCCTACTGGCATCCCTGCAGGGAAGATGAGAGAAAGAGATATCACGTGGGTTGACAGCCACCTGCAAGATATGGCACTACTGCAGGAAACTGACAGCAAAAAACAGCAGCTGCCCCATAAGATAGCATTAGGTAGCACTATATATGGGAGGGCACTCATGCAAGGAGATCTTAAATAAGCTTCAACATATATAGAAGGGCTGATGGATGATGGGAACATGTCTCAAAGGGCAAGCAATCACCTTCTAACTGATGTTCACTAGATAGTGTAAGTCCTCAACAACGAAAGCAAGGCTAACTTTTGAACAGATGCGTGACAGCTCATGCAACACGTGAGAAGCCTTTCAGGCCCCCACGCTTACGCAGTGCAAACCCAACATCCTTTCTCTCCCCTTAACCACAAAGGCATCTTTGTGCCAGCTCCCCTTGCAAGCACTGCTCAAGCCAACAGTACCACAAAAGGCTTTTCATGCTTCTGTTTTGAGACAGCTGTCTAAAGAGAAACTATCAGAGAGCACTGGCAATTCCCTGCGTTGCTATTATTTTAGAAGCACTTCCTTCTCTCAGATGCTAGTAAGTCACCATCTTGCTGTCAGGCCTCATACACAATGGTAAACGCTGATTCGAGCTCAAATAATCAGCGTCAACTTAAAAGGAAGTATAGTGTTTTCCCAAATCATGGCTAATGGTTCTCCAGCCACCAAAAGACTTGAAAGCAAATAGCTCGAGAGAAAGCATGCAAAATTCATCTCATCATCAAAGCTAAGAAAAGCACATTAAAAAAGATTATGAGAATTTTATTTGCACCTTGGCACCTTCAAGCATGCCTATCATATAATTTTGGTTTTCAGCGACCTATAGGCATCTTCGGGAAGAGCAGCTGGTAGAAGGTTCAAGTGGCAAAGCACAGTTTCACTTGTGCTACCCACAGTTGGTGTGGTGACAGAGCCACAGAAAAGCAGCACAAACCCAGCCCTCCCAGCCACCCAGGAGTGATTCCCCACACCAAGCCCTGCAAAATGGGTACTTACAGTTCAGAGGAGCCAGCTGTCGTTGAACCCTGAGTCCCCTTGCCAACCTGATCCTTCTTCTTGCCCTTCTTCCGTCCACGATAGTAGGAACGCTCTCGCATTGGAAGCCACCGCTCAGGGTCGGGAGTCACCTTGGGGTCGTAGTTCTTAGGCAGCTTTCCTGCAGAACATCCAGTGCCAGGAAATGAGATTGGGGTCAACACACTAGAGAGGCATCATCAAGGGATACGCATGGATGTCTGTAGCCAAGAAGCGCAAAGAGCCCAGCAACCCACATCATCCTATTGGGGTGTTGCTCTCACTTCTGTGGAAAAATGACCCATCCAAAGAAGCTATCGTGAAGATCTGGGTTCACAGGGACCCAGTCCCAGCAAAGGGCTCCAGCTTCTGGGGAGCTGAAGGCTGGCTATTTGAAGAAACAATCTGGCGAGCTCTCTGGAGCTGTGCCGTGTCAATAGCTAGGAAATGTAACTTACCCTTCTTTTTTTTCTTCTTCTTCTTCACATCCCCTTGTCTGAAAAGCAAGAAGGGAAACAGCCACTGTGACACAGCACAGACACAGCAGACAAGTCAACTAAAAACTAGCTCTAGAAGAAGCTAAACCATTCCCATCTCTCTCAAAAACTTGATCTGCTGTTACCTGAAGCTCCTTGCAGTTAACAACAGCCCCCCTTTCCACCAGCCTGCCTTCTACAGCAATGTGCCCACCACACCAGGTGTGGTTCTCATGCCACCCCAAAGAATGACTGCACCAGAGCTACAGCTTTACCCTTGCTCCTTCTGCTGGTTGTCTCCAGTGAGCTTCCCAGCTTTCTTCCGAACATAGGTTGCTCCATGGGAGTTCTCCAGCGCATCAACATCTACTTTCAGCGACATGGTGTCCGAGGAAGGCAAGTGTTTGCTAAGACTGCAAGGGAAGAGTTCAGGGATGCAAACTGGCAAGCAAAAAGATAAACACCCAGGTTTGTCCAGATAGCAACGGGCAACTTCAGCTTAAACAAATTCAGCCTGTTAACAATGCAGACACCAGCCAGGCCTACAGGGTTAGTTCCGGCTCTCTCACCAGCTTCCTACACAAGCTGGGATGAGCTGCTTAATCGCCATCTGCCTCATTTTTCCCTTCTTTGATATGGGGACAGAAGCAGCAACTTCCCCTGAAAGCTGCTCAGGGTGGCAAAAGCAGTATGTGAACCTGCTGGTTTGGGTCAGTGAGAGCTTAGCCGTATTTTATTGGGCACAATCCTGCATCACTACCACAGGTTTAAGATATCAACAGAAAAGATGGAGGAGCTCCTATTTTCGGTTCCACCTAGTCTTAAGTTATCAATTCTCAGAGAGGAGGAGGCCAAAGACAAAAGGGTCCTGGGATCCCGCAGTAATCAAACCAATTAGGGAAATAATGTAGCTCCAGACAACTTCACCTGGATATGCAGCTGCTCTGGAGATGTTCCTTGCCTTTCTTCAGGCAAGAGTGGGTCTGAATTCCCCACACAGCTGAAATCCAAGGGAGCAATGCCCAAACACCTCTTTCTTTGCTCTGATACCAGCATCAAAAGGATACACTTTAGCTTTTTCGGGGTCCACCAGGGAGTAGGCAGAGATGAGCTGTGCCAGAGTATGCACATCTTTTGGGTTTTGCCTTTGTAGGTAAAAGAAAGAAAAGGACGAAGTTACCAAGGTACACACTCATCCCAAAGACTGGTATCACCACGCAGTGCTTGCTGCTGCAGCACAGCTGCTATCTGTGGGGACAAGCATGTCAGCCTGTGGTCTCCTCCAGAGCACATCACCAAACATCACTGGTGTGGACAAAGGGAGGTGCAGACATCTCCACAGTATCAGGAAGCAGGCAATGAAAGATGAAAATCCTCAGATCCCAGTAGCAAAGACAAGTTAACAGTCCCCCCAAAAAATCCCATCAAGTGCATAATAAAAACTAAAACCTAAACATCCATGGTTTATACAGCATTAAAAAACTGATGCATCCCAGTCCCCAAAGCAACCTTCACTGCACACAAGAGGCCTCTGGGACATGTCAACCAGGTTTGCAAGTGAACATCAGCTATAGATCAAATGAATGATCCCCCCTCCTTCCAAAATATGGCTTTGCATTGGAGCCCCTGTGCAAAAGCAACTCTAAAGGAGGGCTACCAGTCAACCAACACTGTCAGGCACTGCCTGGCACCAGCCAGCTTGCAGAGGTCTCTGGGTGGAGACCTTCTGTTCAGCAACCGCCCAACTCACTTCCAGAGCTCCTCCAAGTCGCTGATTGCTTCCTTCTTCCTGCCATGCTTTAGTTTGAAGTTGGCAGCTTCCCTTATCAGCGACAAATGGACAGGAGACTTTGGCTGAAAGACACAGCAGCCATAGTTAGTTCCTCATTATCACAGGATGGAGCCCAGCTCTAGCGGGCTTTAACACCCCTGAGACCTGGCCAAGGAGAACTGAGTTGGCACCCTGCCATGCAGAAAGTAGACTACCTTTGCGCTCTACGATGTGAATCAGAACTGCATGGGACAAGGCAGCTTGCTGCTCCACAATGTTTTCTCATCAGAGAGAAGGCCTAATTGCTCCATTTGGGGACCCATTGCCTCCTAATCTGACAGGAGCTGCCGCTCCCTGTTTGCAACACATCTAAAATAATGAAACAGTGATAAAACGAACACTCACAAAACAGGAGCTCACAGATCTCCAAAACCCCAACTGGATGAGCTGCTGGGGCTGTGCATCAATGGGAAAAGCTGAGTTGGACTAGCTAGAAAAGACTGGGAAAAAGCCTTGCGCATTAGCTCCTCTGGTCTGACTTACCTGGAATTGCTGATACCACTGGATAGCCTGTGTGAAGACCTCGATTGCACTGTCAATGTCCTCTTCGTGACTGTACATTGTCACCAATGCAGACACCTGCAAACATTCAAGAGCAGCTTATAGCAGATCCTCACAAAACCTGTCTATAGGCAGAGTCAGCAGTTAAATGACAGTATTTCCTAAAAGCAGCCTTAATGTGAGCTTTCTGCTCTGTCCCTAAAAACTAGCTGTGGTAACAGGCAGGATATCCAGGCAAGACCTTCCTACACAGGTCTCTCCCAAAGAAATGTCCCCACCAATCTTTCTCCTACGGTACAAGCTTAAGACTGCATTCACAGAAAGAACCTTCTTGTCTTGGCACTTTCTTTGCTTGCCACTGGACAGTTTCATTAGAAACCCTCTTTCTTCCCCCATTCTCTATCCCAAGAGCCATGAACAAAAAACACAGCACTGAAGAGATGACAGAAACACCATCTGCTTGACTACACCCAAGTCATAACTAGAAGTGACCCAGGGCAAGGAGCTGGTATTGCTGCCTGCCCCTGTAAATTACTTTGATCATTCGCACTTGCAATTGGAACAGACCTACAACTGTCAGCCGCTGCTCAAGATGCTTACGCTGTACACTTGAGCATTTTCAAGGTCATCAAGCTTTTCCGAATACCAGATGTGGACATGCGTGCAGACCAGGGTGATGCTGTGGGGATGGAACATGACACTTTCTCCCTAATGCCTGTTGTCCTAAAGCTGCTTCAAAAAATTCCCAACAGTACATACCAGGGAAGCAGCTGCTCCAGTCATGCCATGCAAGTAAATCCAGGCAACATGCAGGTCTGAGGGATTACAAGAATGTGGGAACATAGGCAGAGAGCATCTCTGCTGACAGGCAGAGTACTTCTGTGGCTAAGTTCAGGCCACCTGATGCAAGTTATAATCCCACCTTTGTCCAAGACAAGGAAGATGGGCTCAAATTCCCTGCAGACACTCAGGTCAAGTGAAAACCACAGGGAAGAGGCAACAGGGAGCAGGCAGTACAAAACTGTTCTACAAGGGAAAAACCTCACACAGTTCAGACTGAGTTTTGCTTACCATACCAGGCTTGTGCCGCAGTTCTTCTATGCTCCTCAGGATCATGCATGCTTTCGTGACACTGCCTAGAGGAGACACAGGGAGGAACGTGCTCTGAGTGGCACGGTAACACTTCACCCTGCCTGTGAACTTCCAGCCAAAGGTAAACAATGGGGACATAACGATCCCCTTCTCAGAATATCTCCCCCATTTCCGGGAATAAAGGACAGGCTTCCACACAAAGAACCTTTCTGTCCTTGCCACATCCTGCAAGAGTTCAGGAGCAAGCTCTTGCAAGCAGGGTCTTCTCTTCCAGGAGCAACTCTGCGCTGCTCAACCGTATACAGGAATGGTAGCATCAGGGAGCCCCACGCTGCTCCCAAGACCCTCCTGCTCCAGAACAGATTCAGCCCTATTATTCACAAAGACTGCAGGCATCTCTGCCAGGGATCTGTGGAACCTGGACATCCAGACATTAAGCTATGAGCTCTACCCTGCCACAGCCAAATATATAGAATACCCAGCTGAAAGTCTCTCTGCTCTGCACCCCTGTCACAACAGCGACTGCAGAAAAGGTTGCCTTAAAGCCTGTTTTTCTCACCCCTTGTACCATTATCATGTGCAGACACTTCCCAATAAAGGAGGACACTGGATACCTTGAGCAATTTTTAGCTGGGCCATCGTCAGCTTGATCTCAGCTGCATTGGCAGGGTGCTGGTCTGCAAAATCCTGAGAGTCAGAGGAAAGAACAATTCAACATGTGTATGGGCACCAGGCTGCTGCTCTGGTGAATCATATCTCATGCTCAGTCACAGCAAGCTGGCAAGAGCCAAAGGAAGCTTTCCAGCACAGGCAGGCTTCAGCATACAGCAGAGGCGGGCCCCAAACTGTGCCAGTGGCCCATCATCCTTCCAGATTTCCGTTCCAGGCCGCTCACTCCCTCCCAAAAGGAGGCCGTTGCAAGCTGCTTGCAAGCAGAGCAAGAGCCCACTGCTTACCCTAGAAGTCTACTACAGCTTCCTAAGCATAAAAATCAGAGGTGCAAGGGAACTATTTCCCTTTAAAAGCGACATTGTTCAGTTGGGTGTAAATGCTTTCCAGCAGCATTAAACCAAACCAAAATAAGCACAGTCAGATACCCCTGGAAATTTAAACCAGACAAAACAAGCTAAGCACACAAAATAAGCACACAAGAACACAAAGCACAAGTTTAAATGGAGCTTGGCCAAAGGAGTACTTTCTCTTAACCTACCTGCAGAAGCCCTACAGCCTTCGCATGCTGCTTCTCGCGACACAGTTGGGCTGCCTGGATAAGCACAGGGAGCAGATGCTCAGGGCTCTGTGACTGCAGGCTTGCTGACAGCTTGCGGCACTGATCTGCCTGAGGAATGGGAAGAGAGAATACACTTTTCTCAACCTCTGGAAACACCTAACGCAGGGCTAATATACCTGTTGCATCTAAGAAGATATGCTAGTGATGGCTTCCCTGAAATGGGTATACAGAACCAAGGAACAAGTCCTCTTAGTAGCACTTCATATGCATCTAAGAACCCCACTGCCTCCTAGTCATCTCCACGCCATCTTCCCTACAGCAACACTCAAGTCACTACACAACTGGCTGTCTGTTCTTTTAGGAATTTTTTTTTTTTCTCCTCACTTATGTGCCCAAACTAAGTGGTCTATCTTCTGACACAGAACAGCCGCATATTCATTTTTGCCTAGTCAAACTCCGGTGGAGAGTGCCAAATCGCTAGCTACTTACTGCAGATCAGTTTCCCCTACCTGGTTAGTGTACATTGCCAGCAAAGCTTTGTTGAATTCAATCGCCTGGAGCTGTTTCTTGGAGAGTTTATGCTCAACACCTTCTGCATTGGTCAGCTTCACCTTTTTCTTTGAGTCAAAGACATTTTGGTCCTGGAGAAATCACACATCATAAGAAGATTTCACTATAGTCCTTGAAGAAGAAAAGGTCTCTGGATCTGCAATTTAACTACTGTTTAGGAAAAAGTCTTTCCTGATTATCCCCCTTCTCTCCACAGAAGCAGAGAAGCAGGCTGAGTAACCACCAGGAAGGGCCACATTGAAAGTGGCAAGGTAATTCTATACCTTGTTAATTGTGATGATGTTATTTGCAATGACAGCAAGCAGTCCTACATCTGTTGGCCTGCAGATAAGAAAAGCAGAAAGCACATCGTTATTAAACAGTGGTCTCTCTACAAGTGGAAGACTGAGCATTTGTTTTAGAAAAGCCCTTACTTCAACTTGATTATTTGATTGTAGAGCTGTAGGGCGTCCTCTGTACGACCCTGCAGTTGCATGATATAAGCCATCTGACCATGAATAATGGCCAGTTCAGCCTCAACGTCTTCCTCCGTCACATCCTGAAGGAAAATCAAGGCAAAAAGAAAAAAGCTGCCGTCTCACCTCTCTTCCCCTGGCTTCAGCATTCTGTTGGCAAAAGTCTATGAGCTCTCTTGGGCAGTATTAGCAGCAAAGTACCCCAGCCACTACAGGTGAAGGTTGTAGGCACAGCACAAATACAAGCATATCTGGGTTAAACCAGGAGAAAAGAAAGATTCACCTGCTCTTGCAAGAATCTGAAGACACCCTTAACTTGAGCACTGAATCTGCCCTTCTGCTTGAACCGACGACAGTGATTACAAATTTCCTACGTTTCCCAACACCCCCTCAGTGTATTCATCCATAGCATGAGTGGGTCAGAGGGAGGTTTCAGACAACCCGTGCCCATCCTGCCTGCACCAGCATAGGCAACTCTGCAAGGAGCACAGCAGCAGCCTGCAGTGTTAGCTACACTTCTGCAACAACCATGATTGCTGCCCCCGCCTCAGAAGCGGGTACCAGCAGCAGTGGCAAGTCTTGCTGGCTAATGGTGCACAGCAGCTTTGGCTATCCGCTGGCTATCTGCGGTACACTTTATCACCGCACTCTCGTTCATGCTGGTGCAAAGCGAAGACTTTCCAGAACAACATCAAGAACTTACAGAGTCTTCTGATAGCGACTGGCGGCACAGCTCTAGAAGGAAAAACAAATGGAAGGACACAGTTTAGAAGGCTTTAGGGGAAAAACACAGCCTAGAAGCATGGGGGAACATAGACTTTCTTCATGTATCCCTGAAACTTCTGCAGAATTACAAGGGCACATCAGACTACAAGTCTGGTGATGGATGGGACTGAGCATGAGGGAGACACCTAGATGATGCAGAAGAAACATCAAATGCACAGGAGATACTGTCCTTCACAAAGCTGCCTTCTGAGAGCAGAGTCACACACTCTTTTCTCTCCTGAACAAATTTCCGTAAACCTAGCTCCTGATCCTTTCCATAGGGATCACTCAGCTGCAACTGCTCACCATCTTGGGAGTTATTTTAAGTGCTGCAAGCCTGCAATATTCAGATTACACCGCCCTTTATGGGGCAGCAATTCCATCAATTTTCAGTACAGGTGCCAGTCACTTCTTAGCTTTCTCATATACCACACCAGAACATCACTTGTTTTGCTCTCCAAAGGACTGCTATCACAGCACATAGGTTCAAATAAATCATGCTCAATACATCAGTTGTATGGGAGAGCTGCTATTCTACCACCAAAATTGGGACAGAACTGACCTATTTATCTGCAAGAGCAATTAGATCAGAAAGAAACTAATTCTTCCTAATTCTCTCCCCCAGCCTTTTTTTTTTTTTTTTTTTTAAACACACACAAAATCCCCTTCCACCCCATAGAAAAAAATCCTCTTCACAAAAAAAGCTCATTTACTGGCTCATACTAATTTCATACCTAATTCAGTCCATGAAGTATTTTTAATTTTTATAGTATGTGTTTCTATATATACATATACTAACAAAACCAGGAGTCAGAATAGATGAAACATCTCACGCTTATGAGAAGAGATTACACTCATGTCTATTTCCTACTTCGAAAAACTGCTCAAAGGCATTGAACAGCAATCAGGGGGCTGTAAGAGAGCCAGGAGATGGTACATGCCGCATGGCTCTGGAAAAGAGCTGCAGAGGAATGCTTCTACAAAACACCAGTTCTGTCAGGAACTATCTGGAAACTTACAACAAATTCTGCTGTGGGTCAGTTTTTAAATTTTCAAAACCTCTTTCTCTCTGATTAAGCCTGTCTATTGAGCCAAGTAACTACTCCTATCACACAAAGCTTCCCTCTCACCTCACCATGGTTTTACCTTCTGCTTTCTGTAGTTTTTTCATTGCTTCATTCAACTTTCCTTGCCCAATCAATGCACATGCACTGTTATAACACAGCTCGTAGGTAGCTTCTCGAAGGCCCAAATCCTCCTAGCATGAAAAGCAAACGTAACACTGCATAAACACCAAGTGATCTATACAGATTTGACAGGCGACAGATACAAACTATAGTTTTCATGTACATTCAAACTATTCCTTGCAAAATAAATTTAAAGGCAATTTTAAAAGGGCACACACCTGGCAAATAAGTCACAGTGCGAAGGATCTTCCCTCACACTGCACAACAAAGCCAAAGGCAACTGACAAGGCGGCAACTAAACTCCAGCCTGAACTTGGGGACTACTTAGGCTGCTGGAAGAGGGCAGGTAAGAACCGCTACTCTAGAGAACTAGAAAGTGGATCCACAGTGCTGAATAGAAAGCTGAGCATGCTGTGCACACCTCCAAGGACAAAGATTTCTGAAAAAAATGAGAACATTGCAATCTGCACTGCTCATTAACAAAAATATTCCCAAGCATGGCTGGGTGATCCAGGCAGTTTTACCCTGGGCAAGAGGGTAATGAGACAGAGGAAAGTGCTAGTCACCACAGGTGTTCTGTCTAATGCAGGCTCAAGAGAGAGGTACTTCTTACTCTGCTGTGACATCTACTAATACGAGTCTCGTAGAGATCAAAGATGAAGTATAACTCTTCATCCCTCAGAGCAATAACATTATTTAGTCCTCCATACAGGGGAAACCACTAGGTGATCTTCAATACACTCAGAAGTCATTAAGAGACAGGAACACATTTCTGTCCTGTTAGACATCTATGATTCCATACCCTTTACTCCTTGGCTCTTACTCTTACACACATACACGCACACTCTTACTTACTGGCATCACCTTCTCCCATGTGCTTTGTGCTGCCACAACAGCAGAGAGGTTGGTTTTTCTCTCTTCCTCATACTCATCCTGGGAGTTGCGGATAAGATCCCTGTACGCAGCCAGACAATCGTCGTAACGCTCCAACCTGTACAACTGAGAAGGGGAAGGGATTAGCCTTCAGAATAGTATTTCCCTGTGTATGCTAGTAACTACAGCCTCCTTCCTCCCTCCCCATGGACTGGCAGCAGCAGAGCATCACATGTTTTAAGCTGAACATTACTAACGTTTGCATCTACCTTTAAGGGCAAACTCTATAGATTGCATTTGCAAGGACTCAAGCAATGACACCAGATACCTGCACACAAACAGCACAGTTCTTACTCCTAAAACAGCTTCTTTAAAAGCAGCAGTTTACACAGTTTTGTCCTCAAACAGCCTTTTTCCAGATTAGGTCACCTCTCAGAGAGATTAAATGAGGGGGCTTTCATGCAGCTGAGAGAAAACAGCCAATTCTTCACAAAACTGTTCTGATCAACCAGGGAGAAACCAGAGAAGAAACACAAGTTCTTTTCTGTTTCGCTTCTAACACCTCAGATACCTGTCCAGGAACGGTTTGCGGGACCTGACATCTAATGCAAGCAGATGGCTCAACCACAAATAAACTTCATGGCTCTCTTCCCTCCTCCATCCCCTCAGCCAGATGGCTCTTATCAGGCCAGACCCAGGAAGGGAGAGGGAGTCACAAATGTATTGCTTTTGTTCAGTGGCAATAAGATGATCACTCTGCCTCCAGCAAGAGGTGACTGAAGCTCCTCAGAAGTTGGAGCAGTTGGGAACTGCACCTCTCCTTAGCTTCAAGACAGAGAAGGAAATTTTGTCCCCATACTTGCCCCACATTAGAGGAAGGACAAGGCATCCAGCATATGAAACTCCCACCAGGAAGAAAAGCTTGTAATTACCACTTGTCCATAAAGCTCCTTCAGTTTGTCTGTCTGCTGACTGGCACTCTGAATGGTCTTGAGAGCATTTTCAATACGATTCAACCTGTATTCACAGTAGGCCTTCTCAAAGGCAATAATGTCACTGCAAGGACAAGACAAAGGCTGAGAGCAGGCACTGCAGTCTTCATTCAACACCATTCATCCACCTGAACACGCTTGTTTAAGCAGCCCTAATTAATCACAGACTGCTACATTCCCAAAGAGCCAAACACCAGAGGTGAGCACCTGATCCCAGATTACTGAATTATGAATCTGTTGAGCGCTGAAAATATCTTAAACCTACTTTGTGTTTAACAGAGAAGGAATATCAAAATCTCACCTAAAAAGAGGTTCCTTTTTTCTGGTGTTTCCAGACACATGGCATTTCAAATCCCTGCCCCCCGCCTCCTACTGATTATGTGAATCAAATGCTTAAAGGTAAAAACAATAGCAAACTTCATGTGACTCCTTCTTAAGGAGAAGGCATATCATTATAGCAAAAGATTGTTAGTGCAAACTTTCAAAGACAGTCGACTCACACAGAGAGAGAAAGGAAATGGTATAAAACACAGTCCCTCTTACAGTCTGATACTAAGCCAACGGTAACATTAACCTATTTTGAAATATCAGCGCAGCAGAACTTCAGCAAAAGGTTTGCTGATGCTGACATAAAATTGGCTTCAAAGCAAGCTCACACCAGCAGGGAAGCATTATCAACAAGCAGAGTCTTGAACACTATGTTCCACCTACCCCCTGGGTTACCACTTAAGCCAAAGGAAAATTGATCCGTGATTCCCTTAGTTCAACACTGGTACCACTTGTCACCAGCTATTTCTCTGTCTATTTAAAATTATCTCAGTCCAGCTGAGTATTAGGGGAGTCTGAAAACAAGCGAATGGCATTAAGAATTAAAGCAAAGCAGTGGGCCAGCCTCAGTGCAGGACAGGACAATTCCAAGGTAGAGCAAAAACCACCACTTTCCCTGCTCCGCAGGATAGAGACAGACGCACAGTAAGGCCAAGCTAAAGAAATTATAGGGAGAACTCTGAAGACAGTTGAATTTAAAGAAACTACTCTTCCTCCTCACCATATACTTAAAAAACAAGCTAAAAAACTTAAATTAAACCCCTCTGTCCCAGGAAAGAAGGAATTTGTGAATAAGGGAATAATATTTTATTCAGATGTGAACATAAACGAGGGTATGTTTCATCGCACTGATACTACAACACACTTTTCCAGGAAGTTCCTTACAAGAGCAGTATCTGAAATACAAAAATTTTGTTGCCAGGCAGTTCTTGAGTAGCAATTTTCATCCTAGTTGTTGCCCAAATATCATCTTTATTAGGAAGAAAATTAGAGTCTGCTTAATGACACAAATGGGACAAACACAAGTTGTCTCCAAGGTCCTGATTTTGAGAACATGCACAAAGGGCTTGCACCACCCCAAAAGCTGAAGCAGTACCTTCAGGCTGGCAAAGAAAAAGACCGCAAGGAGCTGTATGATAAGACCGCCAAGCAAAGCTAACAGCTCGCTGACACCGGCAAGGGCTTCTCTCTCCTCTCTTCACTGCCCATGAAATCTGTCGTCTTCCCTTGTACCAGCTATGGTGCTCAACCACGTCAACAAGCAGAATCAGCTCATAAAGGTGGCTGAAAACTAGATTAGGGACAATCCCTTCAACAGTAACAGCAAGATGTTAGACTGTCTCACACTCATCCAGACCACCTCTAACACCCAGAATAAATGAGTGTTTCACTGAGAAGACCAATCCCAATGGCTCCGAGCATCTCCTGCTCTTTATTTTGTTGCCTATTAGTCCCCTCCACTGAAGCTGCAGCAGCTTCTCAAGGACTTGTGGTTTCATATTTTGTAGAGTACAGCCAAGACACAACTCACCTGGTTAACACTTTAGTGTGGGTGTTGATTACGCCGAGGGCTTCCTTGAAGTTCCCGTTCTGGATAAGACACACTACTTTACACTGAAGTGCAGTCACATCGTCCTTGCTGATCTGCAGTACTGGAGGAGAAATCAGTTTCAACACAACGATTTAACTCATCATCAGACACGCTAGGGCTTTGTAAGAGCCATATGTTGTTACAGTTGCAAAAACGCATCATAGAGAGCAGTCACATCAATTTAAAAGGGTCCTGGCACGGCTTGCTTTGGCTCAGATCATGAAACAAATCCTGTCAGGATAAAAGAATCCAGTATAAATACTGAACTTACCCAAAGTGACTGCTGTGCTAACATGCCTGGAACAGAGCTGCACCAAAGGAGCTGTGCACACCTGGACAAACCTTTCATTGGCATTTCACTTCCAGGCAGAGAACACAGTGCCAAAACCTGATTGCCACGTAAAGCGTATACAGGAAGAAAAACATCTGATATAGAAGAACAGTATGGCTCTAGACAGGCAGTCACTTTATATGCTAATACCTTCTGCCAATAGAAAACAGTGCGGGAGAACTAGGAGAGAAAAATAGGTTTTGGTATTTAATTTTTTCACGTGATCCCAACTCTCAGATCTGCCGGGACAGGAGATGAGTCCCTACTCCCTACACAGAGCAAAGAGAGAACTTTTAGCCATAACGTGCCTTACGCTGCATCCCCTTTGGGATGCCAAACTATCAGAACAACACACGTCAATGCGGACCCTCACTCCCGAGTCCATTGGTCCATATGCACAGCCCCGGGGGAAAGGCCCTCCTTCTCCCACCGTCAGAACCGAAGGAAAACCCACGCGTAACTCCAAAGGCTTGGCCCACGCACAGCAAGGGCGACGTGATGCAACAGACGCATCAGACCGTGACGGTCCCGGTGCGGGAGCGGGCCCCAGGCGGCCGCCCCGCTCGCCTCTCCCCTGGCACGGTAAAACCCCCAGACGCGCGCCGGAGCGCCGCCGGGCGCCCTTTGCCCGCAGCCCTGCTCCCGCAGCCCGGTACGAAGCCTACAGACGGAAACCAGCCGTTCGCCACCCCAGCCGTGCCCCCGCCGCAGCGCCCCTGCACAAAACCAAGCCTGCCCGGGCAGAGACCACGGGGAGCGACGCCGGCCGGGAGTGATACGAGGCGGGGGGGGGGGGGGGGGGGGGGCTTCTCCTAGCGGCGTGCGGCCCCGCGGCGCGGCAGGGCCCGGCGCCGAAGCGGCGGTGGGGGCGGCACGCAGGCACGCAGGCACTCACTCACTCTTGTTAACGGACTTGAGCGCACGGGCGAAGTCGCCGTTCTGGCCGCAGCGGTTCACCTCGCTCCACAGCGCCGCCGCGGCCCCCGCGCCGCCCGCCGCCGCCGCCGCCATCTTGGAACCGGGAGGAGAAACACATCGGGGGGCGGGGCCGGCGGCTGCCCCGGAAGCGGAAGAGCCGCGCCCGCCGGCCGCCACGTCGCGAAGGGCCGGGCCGGGCCCCCTCCGCCAGCCCTCCCGCTCTTCCAAAGCCCCGGCCCCCTCACACCGCCTGCCCGCCTCGGCGCCTGGCCTCCTCACACCGCCACCGTCCGGCCTTCCCCCTAAAAAAGCGGCTGGCAGTAGGCAGGGGGGTGCACCTGCTGGGCTGGTGCGCCGTGATTTTCTTCATTACGCTGAAACTTTTTACGCCTGCACGCGACATTGCGAGATTAGTTTGATTTCTTGAAAAAATTGCGTGCAGCTGTAGCATCTTGGTTATTGCCAAATTACTCGGCTCCACTTCCCTTCCGATGTTCTGAGGAACTTTGTTGTTGTTGTTGTTGTTGTTAATATTTTACCCAACTTTTTTCCCCCTCTTGGAACAAACAAACAAAAAAAAAAAAAAAGAAAAAAAATCAACAGATAGGACCAAAGTGAGTGTGTGGGGAGGGGGCAGGGGGCGACTGCCCCCCCCCCCAAAAAAAAGGATTTTCCAGAATTCCCTTTACTTCTGCTAAAAGACTGCCATCAGTCATCAGTTTTCAACTTTCAGAAGCCTCATGAATGATTACAAATATTACAAAGGCTGGGTTTTTTTAATAAAAATTATAAATACATCAGAGGGTGAAGGTGGCTATCACTTTGCATACTAATACCAACATATCGGAATTTGGATTTCAAACACAAACTGAAGATAAACTGCAGGTGTGAGATACGACCAGCAAAGCCAGCTCAGTGCAACTAGAACAGCGCTGGATGATCGAGCCTCTTTTTACAGAGTAGTCCCAGGTAAACGACACAAATACTCACTCTGAAGGACTATTGAGTAATCTGGTGACATCTCTTCAACAGGAATGACAATCACATTGAAGAAAGAAAAAAAAAATTAATACTTTAAATAAAATACTCTTTTATTAGAGTATTTTTGATTAAGCATACAGAACTCGATTGCTATTTAGAATTTTTATCGTTCAAAGTTTTTCCCTCTAGAAGGATGGTAATGCTATCTCAGCACGTATTATATGGAAGGATCACACCTCTCAAGTGTCTAGCTCATAAATCAGAGCAATACTGCACGTTCTCAGTGTGCAAGCAAAAGAAGGTAACGCTGTGATGCAATTAACGCACAAAAAATGCACTGCCAGTACATACGTGGTCAACTCTATGGCCAGTGATCCAGAAAGTACCAGCACATTGAGAAGAAGGCTTAGCAGCACAGGAACGAAAAAGAAAACGCAGTTCCTGACCACAAAAAAGGAGTCGGTAACAGATTCAGAAGATTTGTACAAGTCCCAAGCGTTCTTCCTTCACAAGGACTGCAAAGGACTGCAAATTTAGCCACTGGTTTGGAAGATTTTCCGAAGCAGCCGTCGTGCTGGGGGCAGGGATGCAGAAGTCTCACTGAAAAAGGTGATGCAAGGAGTGATTCTACAGCCCTTACGCACCTCCGAACATCACCACCGCAGGCAGTCTGGTGAGGCACGCACTTGTGGCTGAAAGCACATCTGCTATAGACTGGCTTCTGCGCTAGGGTCTTGACACCTATTTGTTCCTCTACCAGCACGGATAAAATCGAGCTCTTATTTTACACACAGGACATTAACAAAGCAGTGCCTGTAGGTAGCCACACCCCTGCTGCCCCGACCTGCTGGCATCCGTTCCTTCAGCATATCCTGTAAGTGACTACCATTACTATCAGACTTCAAATATTCAAGCTTTATACTTTGTTTACATCTGCGCACAAATACTACAGCTAAGACCTGCAATTCTGTGCCTTTTCATACTGCTCCACTGTTAAGCAAAACCCAAGCAATTGTCAGCTTTTAATTATGCACAGTAAGTTTCCTAGACCTTTTTTTAAAGAATTGAACAAAAATATAGTTTAGAAGTATGTTTGGTCAAGTTTATCACTGCATGTGGTACAATCAAATCTGGTTAACTGGCACTCATCAACTATCTCGTGATGGAATGTCTAATGGCAGATTTATTTAAATGAAAAATCCAGACAATTGAGAGGTATGCAGAAAACTTGTCTTAAGTATTTGAAGCTACATGTGCAATCTTACAGAACACAAGCTACAGTTACAGACATAACATTAAATCTTATTAACCGATAGTGCATAAGAACTTAAAAACAGTCAGTGAAATCAGTTCAGCCAGTGACTTCCAAAAAAGTCATGCCTCAACTGCATTGGGGGAGGCGGGGGGGACAGGGACAGGGGAAATCATTCTTAGGCAAGTTTAACACAAAGTTTTAATCTACATTTGAAAAGCTGGTTTATTTTTTTTTATATATATATATACTATGTATAAAATAAATTAAAAAGGGGAAGGAGGAAATAGCTTTGTATATGCTTCAAATTAACACAGACCAGTAGTTCCGTAAATGAACATTTTACCATCTTTATGGTAAAAAGTTGACATAAAAGTTCAAAACCATACAATACTTATAAATAGAAAGAGTTCAAAAGATATTTTTTAAAAAAATGGAATTTAAACATCATTTTCCCTTCCCCTACAATACATTTCAGTTTCATATGTCATAGCATCAATACATTTACAGAGTATTTGAATGTCACATCCACGCAAGAATTTATAACAAAGCAGGTAAAAGTGCTAGCAGTATTAAAATTTAGGACTTCTCCCAAATAACTCTACCTGCTCCTCAGCCTTCTCCTGAAATGAAGGCTGTCAACATTCATCCCCCAGTTTGAGGTATGGGCAGAAGAAAAATCCGCAACTGGTACTCCCCGCCCCGCCTTGCCTCTGCTAAATTACAGCAACAATCTATTGATCTGGTAATTGACAATGGTGGCGCACAATCTTTTACGTCCATTCAGCTTGTATATAACTTAATCACTATATAAAAAAAAGTTATTTTGAAACATAGTATTAATGCTTAGCTTAAAAAAAAAAAAACCACCCAACTTTAAATCTTCTTTGAAACCATGTTTAAATGTTCTTGTTCCAGATTTAAAGCTTCACATAAACACCAGACAGAAGAATGACAATTTTAAACAAAGAGAGCACCTAAAAACATACCATAGGTAAAAATGAAATCAATCATCTCTCCACTTCATAAAAATGTAGAAACCCTGTCAGCAACAGTAGTACACTCAGAATGAACAAGGTGAAAAGGAGCATCTAGAATGCTCAAGAGGCTTGCTACGCTACTTCTCTTTATTGCCCATTCCCTCGTTTGTATGGATGGCCACTGCATGACAAGATGCCTGTGATAGTTCTCTTATCTTCCTTTCACCACTGCTGCCAGCTGAAGTCGTCATTGCTGCCAAAGACCAAGAAAAATCCTAGGATCGTGGCAAAGATGACTGTATTCCCCGTAAGAACAAGTGCACACGCGCCCCAGTAAATCTGCGAACAAGGGGAATTTAGTTAGACACATTTTGAACTGAATACTGACAAGACAAAAGGTAACGTCTTAATGTCACATTCTAGACAAAGTTCAGCAACAGCTCCATGACGCAAAAAAAAAGATACCAAATCATGGTATCTCATGATTTGTGGTTATGCCAAGAAGAGTGGGTTTACCCAAAATGACTCGACCCATTCACAGTTAGCCAAGCAGCACTGCAAGTTTCTTCTAGCCATGTTCAAAGCACTGGCTAGCAGGCACAGCTGTTTTGCTGTAACATCCAAAAATGGTAAAGTACAGCTAGGCAACAGCATCAAACACATCTGCAGCCCAGCTATACTTGCTAACCATGCTTTAAGACTTTTTTAAATAGACATTTAAGGGTGCAGCTCTTCAAAATGCCAGCAGATATCCCAGTAACAAAAAAGGAGATGAATGTTTTCCAAGGAGAGTAAGTGGACTACTCAAAGGGTGTGAGGCATTCAAACTGACCATCTGAGCTGTTCTTGCCCAAAGAGATTTTATGAAAGTGCACTCCATGTTTTTTGACTTAGGAGTGTTCTCTGAAATTCACACAAGCAAGGTCATCTTTTAAAGGATTTTAGCAAAAAGCCGCATACTGGGAAAGATGTAATGACAATGCGCAAGTTTAAAAAATAACACCACATATCATTTACAGTGAGTACAAAAATGCCTTGTTTATTCATGCTTCTTTAGCCCAACTATTCCACAAATTGCCTTCAAAGTATTCTATACACTTTCATATTTGGTTACTTGCCTGTTAAGTTTTCACACTATTTTCTATCTTGTTTTCTCTGCATTGCACATAGGCTGTTAGGATTTATTCCATGACCACGTGAAGCAATTGGCAATCACGACATTCTGCCATGCTTCCGTTTCTAGTATTAGTTTTTCTTGCCAAAAGAACTCTTATTCTGTTTCCACTACAAGCATCTTAAGCACATATTTATAAGAGTTGCTTAGTGCATGAGAGCTTTACCTTCAGTAAAAAAAACATAAAGAACAAAGTTTTCTAGCAAAAAAAAAAATCATAGATTGAAATATTACTAACCAGTCCTGCTCTTGCAAACACTATCGGTAGCCCAAATGCTGAGACAACAATGCCTGTCGTAAGAAATATTGCTAGCTCCTTGCAGGCATTACTTGTAGCATCTGTGTCATCTACTAATCTTCTTGCTATGCAGTACGGGATAGGAGAAAGGATGTAAAAAAACAGAACAAACAGTGGCCAGTACTGGCTGAAAAAGAAAGGAAAAGAAAAGTTAAAGTTACCTTGATTTACTTCCTGTTCTTCCCAAAATCAATGCAAGGCATTTTCCCCATCCAGCATCCACATTCGGGAAAGACAGACACAAGCCCAGAGAAAGCAAATCCTTCGCTTTGGAACAAGCTGACATTAATCCAACAGACCATGTTTGTGAGCGGCTTCAGCTGACCTCAACGGCAGCAGCAAAGAACTCACTAACGGGATATTCGTAAAGCAAGATTTCACTAAGCAAGCCTAAATCTAACGCCACCTCACAAGGTGAGCTTACCTCTTAAGTTTAACCTGTCAGCTTTACTTAAGAATTCTTAAGTTAAAAAGCAGAGATACCTTTGTAGAGCCCTCATGTCATTTTGCCCATAAGCTTTCAGTGCACAGACATGGAACAGAGTGCTGTTCTCAGCCAATACTCAGCTGCCATGGGCCACCGAGACTTTTTTTTTTTTTAAATCTGAACGCAACCAACAAAAACCTACAGAAATTACAGCATCATATTTGGCAACGTTTTCTTTTATTGCTTGCAGCTCGCCAGAGTAGATTTCTCGGACACACCAATGCAGCTGCACATTGTTTCAATAAAACTTTTCTGCAGCTTGAAGGGTGACTGCACGATGATCTGCTTCCTAAGGGTTTGTCACCAGCCCTGGTTTTATAACAAAAGCAAGCTGGCATAAGAAAGCTAGTCATATATGTAGAGAACTGCAATTCACAACCACTAACAGGACTATCAACAGGATATTTGATATTTATTTAACACTAAATAAGTCGATTTAAAAGATTTTCTGTAAAGTCAGCATTCACTTGCAAAGGGTGAAAGCCATAGGCCTAACTTGCTGAACTTTTGGTCTGCTACTTCGTATCTCCTGGAAACGAAGAGATAGGAATCAATGGACCGAAAGCCCAAACAGCAGCTGCAGTTATTCCAGAGGCTGCATTGCCAGGTGCAGTACACAGCCCCCGTAGTCACCGACAGCCCAGCTGCCACTAAGTAGCCAGAGAAAACGCAAACGCTTCCCCGATAACACACACTCGCTGTCTCCTTCAGGAGGTGCCACCTGCTCTCCAGCCACAGAGGGACACTGTTGGAGACACGTTAGGACAGTGCGTTCTGAAACAGTTTGCAGCCAGGCCCGGTAATTTAACGTTTGTTGCCTTCACTTTTATGGTGAATTAACTCCCGGATGGTCTTTTCTTCCATCCCAATCTTTTGAAGCCGAAAAACCCACCCAAAACCCCTCCCACACACAGAGGACTTATCAGTCCGTCATCCTGAAAGCCAAACTTTTCTGGAGTCACCGACATGCAGAAAGAAAGGAGGAAGAAGAGTGCACGTTACTTGTACTGAGGAAGGGCACATCCGAGCATCAAGAACATGAGTCCGACGGCTCCCCCAAAGGACAGGCTAATCAAGGCTGCAAGGAGAACACAAATCGACAACAGGTGAAGGGCTCGCCCGCTGTACAAACGCCGACCACCACCTTCAAGTAAGCGCGGCCGAGGCTCCGCCACAGCGAGAGCCCAGGCTGGGGCCAGGCGCCGCTTCCCCCCGCCCCGAGCCCGGGGCTGGCAGGGCGGGCAGCCCAGCTCCTCTTTGGAGGCGGCGGGCGGCTCAGGGCAGCCCCGGCGGAGCGGGGCTCGCGGGCTCCCGCGGCGGCTGCCGGCCCCTCCCGCCCCAGGAGGGCCGCACGGCCCCTTCCTCGCCCCTCCCTGCGAGAGCTGCCCCGCGCCCGCACGGCCCGGCGGGCCTCCCGCAAGGCCGCGGACCCACGGGCGGGGGCACACGGCCGGCCGCCCGCCCCGCCCCGCCCCGGCCGCGCCGGTGGGCCGCCGTTGCCAGGGCAACCGCTCCGCGCCCGCCCCCCGCGCACCTTTGATGCCGGCCATGGCGCCGCCCGTCCCGCGAGCCGCACAGGCGGAGGGGCGCGCGGCGGGAAGCGGAACTGGCGCCGCCCGGAGCCGCTTCCGGGAGTGGAGCGCGCAGGCGCCGAGCGCGCCCCGCCCGCTCCAGCCACATGACGCGCTCTACATGCTGCGCGCGTGAAGGCCCCACGGCGCCAGCTCCGCCCCCTTCCCGAAGCGCGGGAAGCTGCCGCGCCGCCACTCAGAACAAGCGCACGCTCTCCTGCGACCCACCGCTCCCTCGCCGCCCATTGGCCCTGATGGCTACTAGGGCGGGGCTTCAGGGCAGTGCCGCAGTGCGCATGCGCCCTCGTGCCCCTCCCCTTCCGTTAGAGTCAGCCAATGAGAGGCGCTGTGCCCGGAGGAGAGGGTTGACTCACCTTAGAGCTGTCATGGCGGCTGTTATGGCGTCCGCGCTCTTCTTGCTCCTCCTCTGCGCTGCCGCGGGCCCCGCGCGGTGCTGGGACCAGCCGGGTGAGATTCGTGGGGCTGGGTGTGTCTTCGCGAGGCCCCCCCAGCTGAAGGAGCCTCGAGCCCCTCAGCTGCCCCTTCCGCTTCTCCCCTCACGGTGGCGGCGGGCCGGGAGTGCGGCGGCTTCTCACGCCCGAACGCCGCGCAGCGCTGCTGCGTTAGCGGCGGCCTGGTACGGGGGAGGGGGCGTGCTGGGACCTGTGCCGGCAAGGCTTTTTGGTTTGGGCTGCTTTTAAATCGGGTTGTGTCGCAGTGATAATCCCGCCGTGCGCTCAGTGGTGGTTGTGCGCCTCAGAGGAGTAGCCCGTCCGCAGGAAATGGGGGACTCTGCCCAACTGGTGGACTCCGATGCTTCTTAGAGCTTTGCCTCTTGAAGAAGCACGCTATTGCGTCCTTTGCATTGTCAGCCCGTTCCTGAAAGGAAGCCCCTGTGGCTAAGGGCAACGCGTCTGGACAGACGTTGACCGTTGTGCTACCTGTTGCAGGGAGGGTTCTGCTGAGGGAGGTACAGGCACTCACTCTCCACAGAGGTCAGTACACCACATCCCGGCGGACAGCTGCAGTCCCTCAGTTACAGTGCACGGGAGGCACCGCTGGATGTTCCCGTGTCCCTGAGGTTGTTCAGTGTTACAACAAAGGCTGGGATGGCTATGATGTACAGGTAACTGTTTAAAACTTGTTAAACGTTTAATTAAATCATCTTCCCCCAGACTTGGTAATTTCTGAAGGAGAAAAGAGTAACAGGCTATGGTGTCAGTTCAGTTCGCTTTTTGTTAGCGGAACTTTGACAACTAAAGCTTAACCCAAATACTTCGTGGGTTTGGATTTTCTAGAACGACTGTAGGTATATCTTTGAAATACTCCTGAAGGCTGTAATGTTAAAACACTGCATAGCAAACCTTCACTGGTTTTAATTAAAATGTTGCTCGAGTTTATAAAATCAAACTCTTGTGAACCCTTGAGGATGCTCTTGCTTTGGTATTGCTGTGCGGATTTCCAATTCTTAGAGTAGAAAAGGCTATAAATATTTGCATTACTTCAGCTCTACCTTTTAAAAACTAAATTTCAGACTTACATGACTTCCTCTTGCATGTTAGTACATCAGTACTAATCAGTAAATAGTCATGTATTTCTGTTCTGTTAGTTATTACCTAACCAGGAATCAAGGCTGAAGATAATTGTTAAAACTGATACAGTATTGTAAAAGTACAGTCAAATTTGAATTGGGAGGTTGGACTGCTGTCCTGAATTATTAATTTAGAAACTACTCTTTTTTTTTCCTCTTCAAAATACGTGTCATTTGCAGTTAGAGGTGATACCTAAGTTCAGATACTTCAAGGAAACGTGAGACTGAGGAATCCACACATATTCAACAGCAGAATTGCAATTGGATTGCTAAGTGTTGCATATGAATGCCTAATGATGTCTGTCCCAATTTCTTTTGATTTCTGTGTGGACATAATGGAATCAGGTGCACTGGACTTCAGGCTTTCATACTATTTTTTTGTAGCTGCCATCCAGTTTACAGGGCACAGGCATTTATTAAACAACTGTTGCACAGGGTACAGGTTATTTTTAGAAGTATTCCTATACCTAACGAAGGGATACTTGAAAAACCTGTTCAGTGAAGAAAAACAAAATCTTCCAGAGTTGTAACACTTCTATGTTCTGAAAGATCAGATTTTTAAACTTTTAGGATTTAAAAAAAAATTCTTAGTTAATTTCAAATTCTTAGTCCTTTTCGGAATAACAGCGCTCAGAGATGTCTTACCCTGTGGCCTTTTAGATGATTTGTTAGCAATTACAGCTTTATTTCAGAGCATATTTGGGGAAGCAGACAAGTATTTTCGTCTCTGGAGCAGGAGGTTTTACTTTGTATTCATTTTTTCAGTGGCAGTGCAAAGCAGACTTGGAAAATACCTACCGTTTTGGACAGATTGAAGTGAGCTGTGAAGGCTACGATTATCCGGATGATCCCTACATCTTAAGAGGCTCCTGTAGTTTGCTGTTCAGGCTAGAGCTGACTGATGAAGGTGAAAGGAAAGTGAAGAACTCTGGAAGCTTTGGATCTGGCTATTATCAGTCAAGGAAGGATTCTTCTGATTCTGGTGCTGGAGCAATTGTTGTAATTGTTCTTCTGGTCCTTGCTTTTGGAGTATACAAGTTCTTCCTCAGTAA
The DNA here is from genome assembly GCF_964195595.1 of Calonectris borealis. Lineage (NCBI taxonomy): Eukaryota > Metazoa > Chordata > Aves > Procellariiformes > Procellariidae > Calonectris > Calonectris borealis. Next base: position 51,233,141 of record NC_134315.1, read on the forward strand.
CCAACAGCCTCAGCCGAGTTTTGGTGACAGTGATGGATTCACTAGGCCTTCCTGGCAGAGTCAGCAGGCACCCCCTCCTCCTGGTTTTAAGTCCAGCTTCACAGGTAGGGCTCCGAGCCATTTACAGTACTCAAAAGAGCAAGCAGAATTGTACTGTTTGATCCGCAGTAAGTGCAGGTGGGTTAGACTTAAAACCAATACATTGGCAGTTGACTCTGCGGAATTGGCTGCGGAGCCTGCAGCCAGCTTTGCATTCTGTTCTTTGTTCCAAAGTGAAAATAAGAACTTGGTTTCCCACAGGCTTTCAAATTTATACAGTCAAATTTGAATTGGGAGGTGGGACTGCTGTCCTGAATTATTGATTTAGAAACTACTCCCCCCCCCTCCAAATACGTGTCATTTACAGTTACAGGTGATACCTAAGTTCAGATACTTCAAGAAACATGAGACCTTTGAAAATCCATCTCCCCACACTCTGGAAATGTCCTTTTCATACTCTGTGAAATACGAGGATCGTGAAAGGGAAGAATAATTTTCATAAGTAATCTGGAAGAGAGGATAATCTCATGCAGGCAGAAACAAACTCATGCCAAAGAAGCGCTTTGAAATTTTCCAGAAAGTTCTTTCAGCCGTTGGGCTGAAACCCCTGATTTCATTCACAGAACAGTTGATAGAGTTGAGAATCAGGTACCAGTCCTCTGTTTAACAGATACTTCAGTGTAGTCCCAGTGGTTGAAAGGTTTGGTTCCCAGAGCAGAGAACAGTGTCTGTGAACTATACTAGAGGTGCAGGACCTGAATCTCACGTGATGCCTTTCACCTGAAGTTGGAAATCGTATAAGCAGTGACAAGCCTGCTGCTAGGAAAAGATGCACTTTTTATTTTCCCAGAAACAGATTACTTTTGTTACTTAATAAATGAACTGCCTTAGACAGTCATAGTGTCTAAGGAAAATAAATGTTACTCATCTGGTGTGTGACCAACTCATTAAACCCTGTCAACATGTGAAATGCTCACAGCATTGGATCTCAGATTATATTCTGACAAATTTCATAATCTCCATTTCTTTTTTTCTTTTTTTTTGTGAGATGGAGAAGGGGTTCTATCAAGTAAATAAATAGCAAGGATTATATTTGCTTAGTCAAAAGCTTGTATGTTAGTAACGCTTGCTAATGCTTTCTTCCAGGTTTGGCTCAAGCCACTCGGCCAACAGAGGGTGCCAGTACAACTCTTTTGGATACCCTCGTGCAGGGCATGAGCAGCAGAAACTTTCAGCTGTACCTGCAGCAGAAAATTAAAGGGCTTCTGCTTCTGTAGTACTAGTGGCTTTCCAAATTGTAGTTATTTCAGACTTCAGACAGTATGTCTATGCTGCGTGTGCATCAGACTGTGTGCGTACATGCCGCTTGCCACTGGTGTTACCGTGGTAGTTACTAAGAGCCCTGGTCATAAGACAGGGCTCTGTCGTACTGGGCACAGGCAAAACAGAGTGAAGGGTTACTTTCTGTCCCGTTCCTTGTCAATTAATTGCACCAACGCATTTTTCATTGCAGGAGTCTGAAATCTGGCAAGGGTAGGGCCTTGAAAATGTTTTCTTGATTAATACTGAAAACTGAGACACTTAAAATGCATGTTGGGAGCCATTTAAGGCTTAACTTATGGCATTTTTAATAATGACTGTCAATGATTTCTCCTTAGATTTCAGACAGTGTAAGGAGGAAACCTCTTGAATGTGGGGCCAGCTTAAAAATGGTTATGCTACTTCATGCCTTTAGTATCTGCCTTAAATTTTAGCAGCGGAGCAAAAGCTCATCTCTGAGTGTGTATGTCCATGCGTTCCAGGAATGTATTAGTCTTTGAAAATCTGGATGGTAATGAAAAGCAGTGTCATTCACTTATTGCTGTTAATATTTAATTTGCCTCATTTTAAATCCCCTTAACATGCAGAATGCATCCTGTGAAACTTGTTTAGCTAGCCTATCTTAATTAAATTCTGCTTTTTCTTTGTTAGTGGTTTGACATGATCCTTAATGTTTACTCTAGATATTTCAACAAAAAATGACTCAGTTTTCTGAGTCAGTGTTCAGCCATGGTGTTTTTGAACAAGTGAGTTGGTTCCTCTCCCTGATTAACATTGTTTTTACAGTAAATGAAGTACTTTTTGTTGTTGTTGTTGTTCCAAATCAGCATAGTTTAATGGGTATATCATCCCAATGAGAGTTTGTCTTTCTCCCAATGCATTCAAAATGAAATTCAATATCAAATCCATTGTTTTTTAATCTTCCATGACTTCAAACAATCCACACCAACTTGAAGACAAACCAGGCCCTGTATAACTTTTACACACAAAATCTCTGGTCCACTTGTTTAGGTGGGCATATTTCAGGGAGACTATAATCTTCAGTCCTTGGCTTTTACGCTTCCTTGCGTGTTAAACCTGTGGTTGAGCTTGTTCTTGCAGCCTTGTTTTTCTCTAGACAAGAAAATCATTCTACTTTGGTTTTGCATCTTCTCTTTTTGTTTCTAAATGGAAGACATTTGGTTCTGAGTCAGAACCTCATGTTATGTAGGTGAAAATTCTGTGACTCTCCTACCCCCACAACCCACTCGATACGCTTGCAGTTTCATCAAGGTATTTGTCAATGGTGACTCATGCATAATAAAAAACATTGCAATGTGATTGCAGTTAGCATGTCTTTTGATAACAAATACCCAACTAGAATTACCAGAAACAATAGAAAGTAATGTGAGCCATTAGACTGAGCCACTGTTACTTAAAAAGTGCAGCTGTTTTGAGTGAGATTAGAAGCAGCATGTCTTAATGGTTAGTTCACTCTTTGGTCTCATGTACTTGATTTCTGTTCCTGCGTCTGCTTCTGGCTGTGAGATTGAGTGGAAGCTAATTTTCTAATTTTCTATGTTTTTTCCTGCTTTCCAAACTGTGAGGCCTTTCAAGATAAACTTGATCAAAATCTACTGAAATCAGGAGTTGTTTATAGTCTAATTTTCCATTATCTTTGACAGAGGAGAGTCTTGTTGCAACAGCTGGCCTGAGGATTAGGTGCCATTAAGTGATATGTTTTCCATTTTCATTTTGTTTAAGAAGGCAACAGCTTTGAGACTCATTCCAGTCACGGAACCAATTCAGGACCAGGATTTTGGACTGGATTAGGAGCAGGAGGCTTGCTAGGCTACTTGGCTGGCAGTCACAGGTAAAATATGCATGCAATCAGATTTTAAGTATTTAAGCTTTCAGGGGGTATGCCATATACTATGTTTACATTGTTTCTAAGCTTTCAGGCCTGTATCATTCAAGCTATAAAATCCTACCTCTAGAACAATTTTGAGGAGCAATCTATAGCTCCAGCAGCAGAGATGTTTTAAACATGTTTCTGGGGAAGAAGAATTGAGAGGACTGAGGTACTTCATCCTGCTTTAGCTGGTTACTCTGACCTGGCATGATGGCCTGCAAATTTAAAATGAGCATTTAAACATCCATCTGCAGACTGCCTTAAAACACAGATAATAATATTAAGCATAAAACCATCTGTGGATAGGCCTCTTGTATTAGTGTCATCTTTCCTAAAGTCAGTCTGGATGGCAGCTGCTCTTCTGTGATACTCAGTGTGGTCAGATTAAACAGCCTCCGAATGGCCCATGTGTGGAAATCCAAGAGGTGTGGTTTTCCAAAGAATTTGTAGGTCACATGTAAGTTGCATTTTGGAAAAATGTAACGCAAAGAGCATTCAAAAGCAGTTTCAGTGCTGGAGTAAACATCTGCTGGTCATATTGGCTAAACACTTTTAAACATTTAAAATGCATCATTTTTAGATAAACAGTTGAAAGGGAGCAATTGCTGCCATTTTAGACTTCAGTAGAGAAACTAGGTGGCTCCTGCAGGAAATCTTTAGAGCCCAAGCAGTTTCCTCTATTTATCAAATAACTGCATGTGTATCAAGTCTAATCCTGTAGGAATGCATTATAAATATAACCACATATGTGTTTATATATTGAAAGTTTGGGAGTAACAGATCATGTGGACAGGAGTGTGTTAAAACATCTTCCTCCATTGTAAAGTTTTTTGGTAGTGACAGAAGCTTTATCAGGATTGTCTCTTCATTAAGGAAGTAAAAACTTGGGACATAAGAGAATTTCTAAAGTATCCAATGTGCAGTCTTGATGTCATAGGGTCAAGTAAGGTGAAACTGGGACAGTGATGCCATCAACAATAGAAATTGTCTATAAATTCTACTTTGAGTAGAGCTTTAGAGGTTGAAAGGTCATATCTTGTTCTATTACATTAACCCTGCTAAGAATTCTTAAAAGGTATAAGTGTTAAAGGTTTTATTGACTTGATACTTCTTAAGTCTTAAATACATGACCCTTGTGTTTAAGCATTGTATTTATGTATTATCTACATACAGGTTCATTCCTTGATTTCCACCACCACCCCCATTTCAGTAGCCTCCTCTTATTGTTCAAGATTAGAGGCCTGACTGAATATTTAAGTCCAAATACATGAACAAGCCTTCTAACTTGGGCTTCTTTTCCTTTAAAACAGTCCTTGGTCCACTATTTTTTTTTTTCAGTCATTTGAAATGATGTGCCTGAAAATGCTGGTGTGAGATAGCTATTTGTAAATCTAGCTAGTAAAACAGCAGGAAATTCCATATCCATAGAAGCAAGTAATTTAAATCAGCGAGTCAAAGGTCATAATGTGTTAGTCTTATTGATACAGCCTTTTCAAGATAGTTAACAGAACAGAAGGATGTTTTCTTTTGCGTTACATGGCTGGGACGTAGATGTTGCCACAATGCATTTAAACTTCAGATGTCAAATCTACTTTCTTGTCTGACAGAATTTCAGAGGGAAAAATTTCCTTACTGGCAATTGTTAGAATTGCTTATCCTGAAGAATGAGGTTTGACTTCCTTTTGGAAGTCTACTGATATTATTGTGACAACACTGGATATCCTTGCTATCAACATATATGTTAATTGTATTCAATAGGAAGATTTCCACCTTTGAAACAACTGCCTGCTTACAGTTTTCCCTCAGAGATGCAGTCCCCTTGTTGTTCGGCATGGTAATTCCTTAATTTTTCATAAGGGCACTAATGAAGCCTTTCTTCTACTCTGTTTCTCATCAGAGCACAGCCACGTTCCCCGTATTACAGTATGTGGACAGATCCCACAGCTGCACCTCCCATGAATGGGCAGTCAAGCAATTCCACACAAGGTAGCAGTTCAGGAACAAGAACTGCTTCTGGTAAGGCAAAAGACCTTTTAATCTCCTGAAGCTCGAGAGACTTTGACCAATCAAAAATACACAGATGTTAGTTGAGGAGCATTCTTTGTTTTATTTTACCACTTGGTACAGGTGGGCATGTAACAATGTCCTGTACTTCTGTTTCCTATGGAAGTGGGGCAGCGTTGTGGGGCGTGAAACTCCCCACAGGCCTACGATGGGCGTGGTACCACCAGCACTGGGTTTGTCGTCATCTGCAAGGTGCATTAGTTTAAGGCTTTCCCATTTGGTGTGCGCTACACGTGCCCTTCTCTAGCAAACATGTGCAAACATGTACAAATACGGTTTATTTGTAGAAAGCAGGTTGTCTAATCTGCAAGAATAGAATATTTTTCAGGCCAGTCAGCTCAACAGTTGTTTGCTGTTCTACTTTATGTGAATATGTTTAACTCGTCTCACTTACCACCGTTAGCCTTTTTAGAACTGGGGAGAGCCCAGTGGAAAGGCTGTGGTGGAGCTGACACTTTTTTTTTTCTCCTTTGCAGGCTTTGGGGGCACAAAACGAAGATGAAATCCTTGACGTTATTACATCTCAGTGATTGAACTAAATCTTCCTGTGTGCTATCACTTTCTTTATTAGTAGTAGGCTTCAGAAGTGAATATGAGAAGAGGTGTGAAGAGGACTAGGCAAAGAATTCCTCTCTTTCCCTGAGGAAATGTGAACTCTCCCTCTTGTTTAGGGTATTACAGGTACTGGAACATCCACTGTTTCACAACAGCTTCTCATAAGATACAAAATAAACTCATCCAAGTTAAGAAGAATGATGTTCCAGTGCCTATATATCTGTCTATACTTGAGGGATTATGGCAATGGTAGCTTTACCAGATTTTCAAAGCAAGTAGCTTACTCATGTTCTGGCCTTAATTTCATTTAATCCAGAATTTCTGAGTTTTTCTTGGTGGTCCAGCATCTGAAAGGCCTAGTGTGTAATCCACCTGATATCTAAGGGTTACTGCTCTTTGAAGCTACTTTTGTTTGTCTTTGCAAAATCCATGTGAACATTACTGTAAGTGCAATCAGCTACTTAGATGGGTATTGTTTAGTGGAAAGAGCAAAACGAGAGAGAGAGAGACTAACATTATATTAATGTTTGTTTCTGTGCTATGTGACTATTGGAGTGAAAATTTGCAGATTCGAGGACACTCCATGTTTTAAGGTTTATCCAAGTGGCTGTGCAAACCTGGGGGATTTTGTGTATAAATTATGAAAAAAATAATAAATAACCTGAAATGAGACAAGATGGTCCTTCTCTAATTTGGACCTTTTTCTGGAAGACTGAGGTCATTTAAATTCTGGTGGCTACAGACACACTACCCACATTGAGGCTCCAGACTTTTCTTTTTATGGTGGATGTTAGCAATGCTATGGAAATTTCTGATGTGAACTGGCTTTTATCTCAGCCCCTGTCTGTCCTGCTAGGTGACCTGTCCAGGACACAGTAAACCAAAGGTGCTCATTGCAAAAGGGAAGGGAGCATTCTTAATCCAAAGCTGGTGGTATCTCTAGAACATAGCAGGCCTTGAGACTAAGCAAAGAAAGGAAGTTGAATGTCTAATGGGATGTAAACTTTCCCAAATGTACTTCTTAAAACCAAAGTGCTGTCAAGAGTGGGAAGCAGAGAGGCCTTGCTTGGTTCTGTAATGATATTTTGGGGCTCTGAGAAGTGTCATATAGTTCTCCTGTGATTGACTGTGCCCTGGGAGAGGCATTGCTGAAAAAAGAACCAGAGAAATTTCTGGGGATTGGGCAGGGAGGTGGGCAGAGGGGAAGACAAAAAAATGGTCTGCTTGTCCACCAGGCCTTCTCCAGAGGCTATCCTAATACAGCTTAGAAGTGTGTGTGTGTGTGCACAGCTTTTCTATGCTGGCAGCACTCTGAGAAGCATAGTTTTCATCCTTGTGAAAATACTGTGTCTGGGAATTGATGTAAACTATTACAGCAAAAGCAAGCACTGTTTTGCTGATACAGGCTGCATCTCCACAAAGAGATTTAGCAGGTATGGTTAGTCTAGGAAAGTGACTTCAGCGTTACTCATAAAAAGCAACTATGTCCATTCACAAGTACAAGAAGTAATTGGCTCAAATGGTAATGCCTCAGTTTAATGTTAAAGCAACAAAAAAAAAAACAACAAAACATGGAAATCTTCAAGAAGTCACAGAAGCTATGAAAAAGTGTAGAACTTGTGCTTGGGAAAAAACATGGGAATCGTGATAAAATTGATAACTTGAGAATGAAATAGTGGCTTGCTGCTCAGAGCTGCTTGAGGATTAGGGGAAGATATATATCTTCATTAGCGGCCTGCTCTATCACCCTAGAAAGCAGGGAAATGGCAAAGATCTTACTGTTGGCCTATTAGAAAGTTTTACCTTCTATGAGGAAAAGTGTTTGATAAATCTTCATCTTTTTGACCAAATATAGGAAAATAATGTATTTTAAATGTGGAGGTTTTACTTATTTCTAAGTGTATTCAGGTTGAAACTTGTCGCAGTCAATACTCTCTTTGCCAACTAATTACATAACGATGAAACGATTTTTGCTAACTGTTTGGGTAGTTTGAAGCTGAAGTTTGCTCTCAAATTATGATGTGTTATAAAATGTTTTAGACAACGTTTTCATTTGTATTTACAGTTTCTGCATGAAATGTGTTTTGATACATAAACCTGATGAATTACCATAGTTTCCGAATATGTTTGTAGGATGTTTTTCCCCTTCCCTTTGATAAGGTAATGAAATAAGTGAATAAAGGGTACTTTTGTCTTTAAAGCACTATCTTGAGGCCTGCAGGGATGGCGCTGTCTGTTTTTCAGCGTTGGCTATGTGTCATCATCAACTTCCCAGCTGGTGTAATAACAGCCTTTACCCCCAGATGCAGAGCTGGTAAGCTGTATATTTTGTTGAAACAAAATAAAACAATACTGGGAATAGAGTTATTTTATTGATTGGATTTTCAATAACAAAATACTGAACCATGTAAAGAAATGAAGGATTTCTTGTAAATCAAGGTTTCTGAGTCTGTAGAAAAGCTCCATTACATTGGCAAGTTCCTGGTTTTACAAGGTGATTAGCTGAACCTTTCAAAAGAAGTTACAATCACTGCTGCTGTTCCCGCTTGTGGATATAGCAGAATTCTACCCTGGGATAGCAGCTGACAGATCTGCTTCTTATACTCGGAGTGTGTCACTGCTGAACAGAGACACGGCCTACAGATAGAGGCAGTTCAACTTCTTGGCAGTAGTACTGTAAGGTTAAACGGAGGCCTGCAAATTCTGGTATCAAAGTTCCCTTGATCAAAGATCAAGGATGTTGGTGAGGTTCCTGAATGAAAAGAACTTGTGGAAGGTAGTTTAGAGCTCATACTTGTGAGAGACCTTGAGCTTCCTTCCTGAACATCTGATCTGGAAGGTCCTAGTCTTCCTTCTGCTCCTGGACAGGGTTTTGACAGCATCTTCACAGCAACTTCATAGTTGCAAGGCATATGTAAATGCTTAAACTGTTAAATGCTGTTGTAGGATAATTGGAGTTCTACTTGGCACCTGGGACTAGTTCTGCTCGTACTCTGAGATGGCTTACATCCTCACACAAAGCGAAAGCTCATTACAGGAATGAAACTCTTGGTTTTACAGCTGACTTGCCCTGAAGCATGTGATGAAAGAGAAAAAGATGCACAGAGATAAGCTTTCTCTGTGCCACTCTGTCTTGTGACTCAACTCCCAGGTCAGATTTTGGCTAGTTCTGCAGACTGTCATGCTATGCAACTTGCTCTTTTCCTGGGTGCAAGGTGTGTGTTAGACTTACCAGCAAGGCAAAATAGTATGCTGGGTTTGTTTGGGGTTTTTTTGGGTTTTTTTGGGTTTTTTTGGTTTTTTTTTTTGGGGGGGGGGAGGGGGGGAATCTTCCATGATCATCACTTTACATCACTAAGTTCCAAAAGGGAAAATAAGCCAGGTGGCACAATTTCCAGCACTAGGAGTTGTTGCACAGAGAAATTGCTGGAATAAAGTAGCAAGCGATGCCTGCCCACACAGCCATCTAAAAGCTGAAAATGCAGTATTTGTATGTAGACTGTTGTCCACTTAGCACCAATTACAAGTGTTGTATTTTTCTCTCCTTAGTAAAGCAAATTAGTATTAGTTCTTAATGTTTCCAGAGTACTTACTGACCAGTGATTCTGGTACAGAAATAGCCCAGCTGCCTCCAAACTCAAGTATATGAGCACCACAAAAATAAATTAAAAAAAACAAACTCATGGAGATGCAGTCTATACCAACAGACGATGCTGTTGTCTTGTGTGTAAGGAAACATATTGTTAGGTCCCTTGTTCTCCTTCTATACCTATTGGGGCAGTTCAGGGTTAAGTGCTGCTTGGGAGAGGCTCCATATCACGCAGCATATTTTGCTGAAACCTTCCTCTGCAGCCCATTCTCTTGCTTTCCCAATATCATGTTTCCTGACTACAGTAGTTTTCACTCTCTGACATCTCCTTTTCTATTGCAGCTGTGTTTTGCCAGTGCTAATGAAAATAATCAGCAGTCTCCCTTTGTGGCCTGTATTTCTTATCTCCCACTGTCTTCCATCTTATACTTCCCTCTGTTCCTGCTGAGTGTCAATGTTTCTTCAGTAAGGAAGTGACAAGCACTTGCAAAAAGTATGATGAGCTGGGAATGGCTGGAGTAGATTGAGATGAAGTCAAGGGAGCAAACTGTCAGGCTGTGAATTGACCTTTGTAGGCAGTATGTCTGCAAAAAGAACTTTTTTCAGCCTTCTGACTGAGCATTTTTGTCAAGAGTACACTATGGGCAGCTGGTGACTGGAGCAGGGTAAGGACTGGTGAACTGGCAGCGTGGAGAAGACCTGAAAACATCCTCTCCATCCTACCTTAGGAATGATGAAGACCTGTACTAGTGTAACCAGGAAGCTGGCCTAGGATGTGCTAGCTCAGCCACTCCACAGACATGCCATTGCAAATCCTGTAGGTAGATGTATGTTTAAAGATATCAGATGCTTCTGAAAATGCCACAGTGCTAGCGTCAAGCACAAGAAGGGGGACTTGGCCCTGCATCCATGTTTCTTTCCCACTGCAGCGTGTCTTGGAATGAACTGAGAAGGCCAGAAATGGAAAGGGTAGCAAGCAAGCATGAGGAAGGGTAGCAAGTTTACACCTGCACTAGCCGAAGGCAGGCTTGCAAGTGGAGCCTTTCTCTCGGTATGTCTGCTCGCTCTTCTCACACAACAGCAGGAAATCCTAGGCAGCTCTAACAGCAGTTGTATCAGGATTATTTTACTGGGCTTGAAAGTTTCATCCTGCATCTCTAAAGAAGTCCTGAGGGCAATTATCAGTGATATGTAGCGACAGCTTTTGCTCTGAGGATCATCTCAGCCATAGCGTAATTCAGTCTTCAAACTATCCACTGTGAAGTTTGGTAGAGACAAATCACCATCTGCTTAAAGACCAGGTTCTCTTGAGTTACCGCGCAGGGAATTTTTGCTCATTTACTGGATTTGCCTTGACTTCCCTGGCACTGAGACTCTTGTGCAGTCTTTGCTCTACAACTATATTCAGATGTCATTGTACAGGATCCTCTGAGACTTGGCCTTGAGATCATAGCCCTGAGATCATGGCCCCTGCTAGCCCCTGTGCCCTTGTAGTCAGCACGTGGGGATGTATTTATTGAGGCAGCACTAGAGTTACGAGCAATCCAAAATAACTTTTGCTGCTGCTGAGTAACGGGAGTTATTCATCTCCCAGTCAACTCCTGTAGTCATTTTCATGTCATTTAGCAGCTGTAAATGCATCACATCTGCTTTAATGGACAGAAAACAATTATGGTTGAGGGGAAAAAGGAAAAAAGAAAAAAGTGTAATGAATGTAGGTAAAATGTTGAGATGGAACAACTTTGCAGAGCTGAACTTCACACTGGGAATAGTTTATCAGCATTCTTTTTCCAGGAGGAGGAGTACTTTATTATTGCTGTGGATTTGAACACCACCAGTGCTTTCTGCACCACTCCAGCAAGAGTGGGAGACTTAGAACTGTAACAAGTTTGGTGTTCAATAAAGTCAGACCTGTTTGAGGTCCTTTGTAGTTTGATACACTGCTTGTAAAGAATTGGTAGCAGTAACAAGTGAAGTTAGATCAGAAATTCATGTGGTTGCAGCATACACAGAAACAGTAATCTGTGCTCTTTCTGAAATTCAGGTCAAAATCAAGCTCAAAGTAGGGCTGAAACAGCTCAGAAAGTTGTTCTTTGCTTTCGAGTTCAAGGAGATCCTGGTCAGCACCAATTGTCATGTGCTGCTGACACCTACTGTCAGCAGTGAAGTGCTATTTTCCTTAGGTAGGCAAATCCTGTGTCCTCATCATGACTATTAGAAAGCCAGCCAGGCCCCCTGGGTCACAGTGCAGTTTGATTCTCTCTTGGCAAGCTTGGCTGGTTAATTCTACGTGCTCTCCTTCATAACAGGTGGAAGGATTTATTTCCTTTGTAATAAGGAGCTGGAGATTAGGCTGTAACTAAGTGAATGTGTATAGAGCTCAAACAGTGCAAACATAAGTGATGAGAGGAAGACCACACTTGAATCAAGTAATCCAGTTTTATCCGAGGTACTAATACATTCCCTTTAGCTCAGCCATGCGGCTGCTAAAGAGAAATTAGGGTTTGGATTTTTTTTGGGTTTTACATTGCAAAGCTGCTTTGGGCATAACTGAGAAACAGAACTTTCTGCAGTAGCTGAGGGAACCATCAGGGAAAACACGTGAGCCATCTCCAACAGCATTCAACCTGAGAAGAGCAGGGGAGAGCAAGGAGTCCCAGACAGGAACCGGTGAGTGTTTCTGGCCTGAACGTGCTACCGAGGCATCTGCTCCTCTCCAGTCTTTGTTTGCTCAAGCACCTGAGAGGCCTCGTGGAGCAATGAGTGCTACCACTTAGCCTCAGCTTGGCCGACCTCCAAGCCAAGAGGCTGTGGGTGAGGGAAGATTGTATTTGATGACCTTTGGACAGCACGTCAGGAGAGGCCCAGGAAGACAGCTGAGCTACAGGAATGTTTCATGCCCTGAAATGACAAATGAAGCAAGGGGAAGGGATGGTCGGCAATAAAGATCTTTGAAAAATGATGTAGGATGCTCTGGTGAAGCCAGAAGACATACTGGAGGGTGTTCTTGTGCTCTGTGCACGCTACAGAGCTGCATCCCCCAGCCTGCACTTGGTTTATGAGGACACTGTATACATTCAGCTGCCAGGTCAGGCCATCCCTGCCGTTCTCTTTCTCTCCTCCCAAATGTATGGCCTAACCATACATTTTCACAATCTTGCCAGCTCAGAGATACACACACCTCAAAATACAGGCCCTCTGTTTGGTTTATGAAACTCCTTTACTGGACTTGTAAAGGCCAAAACCAAACATGAAATGGAAAGGATTAGGCAATTTCTCAGAAAGTAAACGGATCAGTGACAGCCATTATGTGACTTCTGGCTCAGAAATCCCTAGATCTTGAATTCCAGAAGCAGAAGGTGTTAACGGCTTCTGTCAGACTTGGGGTGGACAGAGCTTTCCTCCGAGGCAGTATGACAGCTTTTACATCCTTATTTACTAGCACAACCTCCTAGTACAGGAAGGTAATGCTACCTGAAAAGTGCTTTTCCCAGTCCAGTTTACTGAAATTCTGCAAACAGCATACCTGTAATTGCACTAGAGTTTTTGCTGACATAGGTGGAAGGAGAGAAGAGCATGGGTATTTTGCATTCCTGTCCCAATATATATTATTTGCAGAAAGTGTAACTGTAGACCAAACTTAACAATAAAGTTACAATACCTGGCACCCCTTTATTCAGCATTTCTGTTAGACCAATGATTTGAATAAGAAGTTACCCTTACTGCATTCAGACAACTTTACACTTTGCCGACAAGACTGCTAAACAAGTGTTAATTTTTCAAGGTGCCATATGAGGGCAGGTAACATTATTACCTGTCTTCCAGGAAAGTTTGTGCATGAAACATTAAAGTTAAGATTTTTGATGATGAAACAAAATCCACATTCTTTCATCTCAGTAAGTGGCCTGATTTCCCACTGAAATCAGGAGAAAAGGCATAGTAACATTTTGGACATTTTTGTTGAACATCCTAAATAAACAAAAAGCCAATTGTTAAATATTTCATTTGCGTTTCAAGAGATGGAGCTGTAGTCTGTGCTATATTACAGCGTGTGCTATATTAGTGTGGCCACATAACATCTAGATCTACAGAAGATAAATCTTAAGATCTCATAGATCTTAACAAACCTCATAGATCTTAGCAAATAAAATCTCAGTGCACTAGTCTGCATTTCCACCCAAGGCAGGGAGGTTGCAGGAGCTTCTGCTTGCCATAGCAGTCTACTTTTATAAGCCAGGTGAGAACTGTAGGGAGAAGTATCTTTTATTAGCATGAAACAGAGCTTGCGTTTTGTTTTTTCTTCACTGTTTTTCTTCAATAAGCTTTTTCAGCTTATTTTTCCAACAACTTGCCTTGCTACCGAAGCCCACTGAGTTCAGACAACTGCATCTGTCCCAGACGAGGCCTCCGAGCGGGCCGGCTGGCTGGCAAGGGGAGAGTTAACGGGACTGGCACGATTTCCCTACCCTGCAGTAGTGCCTCAGGGCCCAGCCCAGACTGGGAGAGGAAACCGATCTTACTGGGCACTGCATCCCCCCAGTAAGACAAATCCCCGTCCTGCTGGGCCCCCAGACAAAGGGCTGGGGGCAGGGATCGCCCTGCAGGCATGGGTGGGATGCGGTTTTTCCGGTTCCTTTCTTACCTTGTGGGCAGAGTTTTGTTAGTCCGAGATGAGCCCAGAGATACAAAGAAAAGAGTGAACAGGGAGACACTCATAACTGGGGTTTGAGACTGAACTGCCCGTCTAGGTCCATCGGTGGAGCTGGAGCGGCGGCTGTTACTGAGAGCTATCAGTTTGGGGCTTTTTTTTTCCCTGGCTTCCCATTCAAAAAAAAAAAAAAAAAGAGGGGGGGGACAATAGAAAAGACATTTTCTCTGCACAGAGCACTGAATTTTCCATATTTAAAAGAAATGTTAGGCCTCGCTTAAATCTGGGCATTAGCCAGTATTGTTACTGGTGTGGCTGCGTCAGTGAAACCTCTCTTGAAACTGTGCTGCAACCCCACAGCTTACCCTGGGACCAGAAAGGCAAAAAATACCCTCGGGGCCTTTGTCCAGCCGGTAAGGGGGTGTCCTGCCCTGTGCGGCTTTCCCGGCACAGAAAGCCACAGCATCACCAAGAGTTCAGCGTTTGGAAAAGCCTGTACAACTGCAGGGAAGCGTGCAGAGAGTGTGCTTGGGAAATGCTCGTACACTTCACTGATTCTTAGGGATTATTTCAGGCTGGTGAAACGATGTTTCTGTTGACTGAACAATTACTGGAGGCGAAGTGGAAAGGACACATAGTTTATATGTTTATTTAGGCTATGTTTTCAGTTTTTTTCCCCCTGTATAGTTGCGCTGGTGCAAACAGCAAAGGTTGGAAAGCTGGGCTGGAGTGAACAGTGACTTGATACAATGAGATGGCATCCTCATGTCTTCTGGAAAAAAACCTATGCACTGAAGCAAGTGGCAAAGATACTTTTACTGCCTCTCTACACCTAACGCTGGATGTATTTCAGTCTTACTGCATGATTTGGGGTACCCTCCCCTCGCTACTGTCCAATCTCTGACCTCTTTTGTCCCTGGCACTGGAAAGGTACAGCTCTTCCAGAGAGTAAAAGACAGGGTTAAATGCTGCCTGGTTGTCAGAGGACACGCTTGTGCTGCAGCAGGTGCGAGAACAGGCAGCGGCTCCTGTGCTGGGGAAGACACGGCGAAGACTTGGTGAAGGAGGGAACGGAGGAAGAAAGCACTCAATTAAAGGTGGGGTGAACGTCCCAAATGGGTTTGGCCGAGTTTGACACTTCCAAGCCAGTGGGCACAGGACGCCTGGTGAGAAGCAGGAGCGAGAGGATTGCGGGTTAAACCCAGAGGTATTTAGGAAAGTTAGGTGGAGTTTCTGAACCTGAGGTGAATAAGCCAAACTCTTCCCAGCAGGAGAGCAGATGTGCAGCGTGGAGTTTGACTTGCTGGGAATGAAGGGGAAACCAAGGTAGAGGACCCGGGCTCAGCTGAGCCCCACCATACAACTGCATATTCTGTTGTCAAACAGGTGCACCGTTCCCTACCCTGCCATCACCCGCGACAAAAGATGTACTGCTCCAAATCTGGTTACACCAGTGCAAACTCCTCTGCCTCCATACGAGAAAGGCTTTTAAACACAGTTTTACGTGCGGCAGCTGCACCTCTCTTTAGGCTGCGGCACTGTAAGTCCAAGGACAACATTGCCCTCCCCTCCAAACAGTTACTTGGTCAACTTTATTTGTCTGGTTTAGAAGCCAGGAATTGCTGCAGAGGATGAGGGGCTATGGGCTTAGCCCTGACACCCAACTGCATGGCTTCCAGCTGCAAATGTGAGAGCAGGCACCCTTTTCGCAGCACTCGGTACCTACCAGCTCTCCCTTCCCTGGCCTGAAATCATTTGGAAACCCAGCCACAGAAATGGGAGCTGTGTAAAGTCTGATGGCACAAAATTAACTGTTCAGAGCATCTTGAACCGAACGGGACTCAAATACTCATGTGTGTGTGTGCCATGTTCATGCTTTGAGTCAGATGGCTGTGGTGGGTGAGGTCTGGCAGCGGCAGCCTGAACGCCAGATTTGCCACTTGGTAAAATCACGGCCACAGCAGTTGGTAACAGGCGTACGTTAGAAGCCAAAAGACATTTTGAAAAGGCTGCGTAAAAATAGGTAGAAATCTTAAACCTGATTGATTGCTCGTAGAGAAATGCCCTGTGAGTAAAAAAATTACTTTTAGTGAGTACTTATCTGAAGAGTCTTTGCCTTATTTGAACATGATATTTTGTACTGTATGAAATTATGGCTTCACTGAAGTTTGCCCCTTCACAGTACCCACTGCTACCTAAGCAGGTAGCAAAACCATTACAAATGCAATCTATTCTGTGTGCTTTTCTGAAAGAGCTCAGAAGAGTAGCTAAGTCCAGATAGCCATCTGTAAACTGGCGTTCCCACAAACTGACCCTGCATTACATTCATTTTTAGGCAGAAGAGCTAACGTGGCATTTCCACTGACCCTGCAAGGTGGGATAAGCTGGCACTGCTGACCAAAGAGGAGCTTTTTGGAGAGGTCGTTTTAATATGTGTTGTTTTACTGATTGTGTTCACCACATGGATGCAGAAACCTTCATGTTGGAAGGAGGGAGGAGGTGCCACAGTGGAATGGCTACAGTCAGAGAATTTTTCTGACTACTTGAAAAAAAATGATTGATTAGATTCCTGTCATCATGAGACCTGCGTATTCTGTAAGCTGTAGAAAGAGCTTTTTCATTAAAACCAGAATTTATGAAATACAAGTGATGATGCATAGGGCTTGAAATTTTGTCCCATTCTGACCTTCAAACACGAGATGTTTTATAAGTAGCAAATGACGCAAAACAAAACAAATGGAGACCTTTTTTAAGCCAGGCTGCAATGCTTTTTCTCCACTAGCACTGAAAGAGAGTCCTCTCAGAGCACAGTATTGCAAAGTGTATATACCCTGTAATGTTCTGAATAGCTTTTTAGAAGTTCAGTAGAGCCTACATTGTATCTTTAAAGCAAGTGCTTGTAGGGTCTGTTTTCCTAGCAGTGAAGCAATTAATATTTAAGTAATTTAGAACACTGCAACCATAAAGACATTTTTACAACACTAACATAGACAGTTACAGCAAGTTGGCATACTTGCAGAGTACAAAAGTTGAGAAATCTGGTCAAACTGGTTTCTGAAAGGCGAAAGAGATCTCTGTTGAAGTGATAAACATTAAAATACTATTAAGATAACATTAATAGTGGTGCTTTCAGAGAAGCCTAAGCAATCTGGTCACTCGAAAAAAAACATATGAGGAAAACCAGATGATGCAAAATAAAAGCTTCCAGGGAATGAACCTAAAAGGGCACTTATGTCAAATCCAATTGTGAAATTATACACAAAGGAAAGAACCTAAGTTCCCCTAGGAACCTCGAATCATCTAAAATGCTTTAACAGTTACAAATGCAGCACCTTTATTTTTATAACAGATGGATGTTAATATTGAAGTATGCTTTCTATTACAAACCCAGTTTCAACTCCCTGCTCCCCAGCTGATCCAGAATGGAAACGATCCATCTTAGCGTTAACGTCAAGTTTCTTGTTCTGGCAGAAGTTTTTATTTACTATTGCATTTTTTTGCAGACATTACAGGCTTTGATGTGGATCATTTCTTTCAGGAGACATATTCACTGCAGAATTATCTACATTCAAGCTGCTCGAAAGTGTCCCAACCACAAAATAATTGCTGTAGCCACTTCCGTGTGCCACTAAGATTTCTTGGGGTGCACATGTGGGATTTTTTGGAAAGCACTGGAGAACTAACAGCACTTGACTGCTGGTGCAGCTAAGGAGTGGTGTAACTTGAGTTTTAGCTTATAAATCTGATGGGGCAGCCACTAGAGTTAAGGGGGTTTGTGAATGGCTCGGACTTGACTTAGGGGCAATGTTCAACTTGGAGCTGAAAGGAGCTTTTCACTGGGGAACGCATCTTTTGTGTTGGGCTGGGGTAAGGAGAGCATTGAGCAAAGAGCTGTCTGCGAATAAGGCAAGTTCTTCAGCAAGAGGGGTAGGCAACGGTGATGTCGAAAATACTGTCGGAAGCTGGACTGAAAGTTGGGTTTGATTTTTCGGAGCCAAGTAGTCTGTATCTTAGTCTGTATTTCGGAGCCAGTCGCATCTGTACCTTTTGGAAAGGCAAATCTTTGATGTGAGTCTGGCCTCCCATGCGCTCAGGTTTCTCTGCCCAAAGAGCAGCTCCGAGCTGTAGCCTGTGTTAACACCGGAGTGCACCCCGCCCCAAACTAGGGGAAATTATCCTGACAGCAGGAGAAAAGACACACGGAGGTTGCAAGAGCGTGATGCTTTGGCAAGGGACCTAAGGTTAAGATTTTAGGGCAATCTCTTTCAAATAAATCCATAACATAGTATCTATAAATCCATATATATATTAAAAAATATATAAATCCATAACATAACATACCTGTATTACAGAGTTCCTCTTCTGGATGAAGAAAATGACAGGCAGGCATATCTGGGGGTTGGAGAAAGGAGCTTGCCCATGGGAACCAGAAATACCTAAGTAGAAGTAGGGCCAGTTGGAAAGATTTGTAAGCGTGGTTGGCATTTCTGTAACTGCTACTGAATGAGTCTTTGGGGAAAAAAAATTATACAATGAAGAAATCTTCTAGAAATGTAAATTGTAAAAGGCGTTTAAAAATTTTTCAAAAGAGGTGGGAAACATTAAAACTCCTTTAAAACAACTAAGAAAATGAAGCCCTATTGGAAGAAAATTAGGTTCTTAGGTCATTTATGTGCTTTGCTGTTTTACTCGGAAACTTTCTGAAAGCTCGAAGTGCCACGTTACAGTTAAAAAAAGTACTGAAGTGGTACAAGAGTCCACTTTTATATTTTCCTGAAAAAAAACCCTCCAGCATAAAACCCAAATCACCATGGGTCTTCATCAGACACTGAAAAAAAGATGCAAAGAGCTGACTCGTGACCGAACCGTGGCAGTGTTTTAAAGCGAAGGGTAACGGCGCGTGCCTGTGGCAGGCGCATTGGCAAGGAGGGTGGCAAGGTGCGTCTGGTGCACACCCCAAACCTCTGCTGTGTGGGCCGGGAAGATTGGTACTCACCATCCGCAAGTGTATTCATGACGCTTTGGGGCGAGTCCTAAAATCTCAGTGTTTGTCTAAATATCCATTTCGGTAATTATGTGGGCTTGGATTCTGAAAAGCACAGATAGAAGCACCTCTGGAGGAGTTACCAGGCTGTGGTCTGCATCCCGCAGTCTGGTACTCGCAGCCTGACCCCAGCACCTGTACTATTAAATTAAATTAAATACTGTACAGTTCCTTTGAAGCTGAACTCTTCTACCCTGCTTTAAAGCCTTCGGGGGACTGGTTCGATCAGAGCCTCTACTGACGACAGTTAGAAAAAAAAGCAACTTTCAAAACCCAGGGAAGAAACGCCATATGAAATCCCTCAGCCATCTGGGGGAGAAGCTTCAAAATTTTCCACAACTTGAAATGCAGCCCGGGAGTCTCGGCACCCACTGGGCTCAGCTGAGCTGAAATTCCTGCTGGGATACGGACTAAACAGAAACGGATCAGGGATGCTCGTTAGATATCCCGTGTAAGTGTCTGACAAAATAGTCGACAAAACTTCCTTATGCTCCTTCAACAATTCCCAACGTAGTTTTAATTCTCTAATAATTTTTGTATCTAGGAAAAACCCTGGTTTCGAAGAAGTTTCCGCTTTGCCAGCTGGAGCGGCTGCCCCCGTCTCTGCGCCCGCCGCCCGGCGGTGCAGCAAAGCTGGCCCTGAAGCTGGCCAGGTGGAACGAGGAGAGGCTTTTTGCAGCCTCCCAGCCATGTCAGCCCATCAAGCACTCGGCTCCTGCTGCAAGGTTCGCGATTTACCAATCGACTCAAGCTGGAGAACTTCAGGCCCAAGGTGACTTTTCAGATATTCACGTCGAGGAGCCACGCGAGTGCCCAAGAGAAGGAAGAGCCACTGGGAGGTTTGGGTTCCTCATTTGGGATTGGAATTTATCGTCAGCCCAAGTGGGACTGGCCGCTGTTCCTGCGCTCCCCGTTGCAGGGACGTGCCGCAGCCAGCCCGTGCAGGGCCGGGCTCTGCAGCAGCACCCGCTCGGGGCTTTTTCCTGGTTTTGGAACAAAGAGGGATCACCGTGGAGGTCTGTGGTCCCACGATGCCTTCAGGCGCTTTACAATTTGAGGGCAATTTGGGTAACGCTTAGCTGCCCGGCCCGTGCCGCGGCCGAGCAGGGTGAAGGCGACGCCGTGGGCAGCACGGTGGCGCGGGGCAGTCCGGCTTTATCCTCCCCGAACGGGACAAAGGAGAGCGCGGCAGCGGAGCCGGGCACGGGCAAACCCCCCGGCTCCCGGTTCTGCTCCCGGAGGGGAACCTTCTCCTCGGGTGGAGGCCGCGAACGCCACCGCCGAGGGGGCTCCGCCCCGCCGGGCCCCCTTCCCCCGTGTGACCCCTCCGCCCCCGGCGCCCCTACCGCTGCCGCAGCCCCGGTTCTCCCATCACCCCCCTGCCCTCGGGTCATCCCATCGGCCCCGGTCCCTCCCGCCGCCCGCGTCGCCCCCTCGCCAGGCCCCGCGCCCCCCCCGCGCTTCGCGGCCGCGGCCGGGGGCGGGGCGGGGCGGGGCGCGGGGCGCCGGTGGGGGCGGGCGGGGCGGGGCGGCGCCGCCGCTGCGCGCTGTGTGTTGGAATGCGCGGCGCCTCCCGCCGCGCCGCCGCCGCCAGCAGCGCCTCCCAGCCTCGCGCGCGCCCGGCCCCGCGCGCACCGCCCCGCGCCCCGCAGCAGCCGCGCGGCCGGGCGGCCCCGCGCCGCCGGTGAGTGCGGCGGGGCCCGGCGGGCCCGGGCCCGGGCCCGGGGGAGGGGGGAGCGGGGAGCCGGGAGCCGGGCGCCGGGCCGGGCCGGGCCGGGCGAGAGGCGCTGTCCAGGGCTGATCTGCGGTCGGCGGGCGGGCGGGGGCGGCCGGGCCCGGCGGGGCGGGCCGGGCCGCGGGGGGATCAGCACCACGGCTAAGGAGCCGCGGCCGCCGCCTGCGCCGCGCCGGCCGCGGGGGCGCTCGCCAGGCCTCGCCGCCGCCGGAAGGCGATGCCGCCGCCGGCCGGGCCGGGCCGGGCGCAGCCCCAGGCCGCGGGCCCGGGCCGAGGCCCGGGGCGCCGCTCGCCCTCCCGCCGCCGGGCACCGGGTGGGCGCGGCCGCCGTGACCTTGCCGGTACCGAGCCGCTTCCCCCGCCCCGCGCCCCCGCACCGGGGCCGCTGCCCTGCCCTGCCCTGCGCGCCGCGGGGGGGAGGAGGAAGCCGAGCCCTCGGCTCGCCTCCCGTCCCCGCGGGCCGGCGGCAGGGGGAGCGGCGGGGCGGCCGTGCCCGGCCAGGCCCCCCCGGCGGCAGCGGCGGCGGCGGGCGGGCCGGGGGCGGCGGCGGGCGGCGCGGGGAGGGCCGCTTTGTGTGGGCAGGCAGAAAATGGCCGCATGCCTGGCAGGGAGGGAGGGCGGCGGCGGCGGGGGCACGGCCCGGCCCGGCTCCCCCGGCCGCCTCCCCCGCCTCCCGTGGCGGATGTGCGCCGGGCCGCGCCGGGGGGCGGGGGGTGGCGGCGGCGGCGGCCGGGCCGGGCCGCCCCCTTTTGTTGGCGGCCTTGGGCCCGGCGGGGTCCCCCGGGCGGCCGGCAGCCGGGCGGGGGCCCTCGGCGGGGCTCGGCGGGGCCCGGCGGCCTCAGCACCCACCCGCGGGCGCGTGCGCCGCCCCCGGTGTCTGACATGGCGGGCCTCGCGGCAGCTGGTGGGTCCCGGCGGCCCCCGTGGGAGCGGGCAGCCCTGCCGCCCGGCCCGGCCCGGCGCGGGGGCACTCGCCGGCCCGGAGCCCTGCCCAGGGCCTGCGGGACCGGCGGACCAGGGACGTGGGACCCCGCTGTCAGTGCCCCCCCGCCCGGCCTCCACACGGTGGGATCCCGCACCGCGCGTTGGGCGGAACCAAACAGCCTTTTCGGGAGAGGAACGGGACCACGAGGCCGAGCGTGGTCTGTGGTAGCGAGGAAGCGTCTCACCCCGGGTTCTGCCTCCCCCTGCCCCGGTGAGGAGGTTTAGTTTTCTGGTGTTACCTGGAGGGCTGTTTGGACAGTACAAAGCAGAGGAGGCTTTTCCGCAAGTCGGGTGCTTACAGGTGTTCCTTTTCTCTTGCAACAGAATTGCTGCCATGGCAACTCAAGTGCTGGGACAGTCTGGTGGGAGCAGCCTCTTTCCTGGCAGCACTAATATCGGTATGGCATTGTCCAATGACATGTATGACTTACACGACCTTTCTAAAGCTGAGCTGGCAGCTCCTCAGCTTATTATGTTGGCAAATGTGGCCTTGACGGGAGAAGTCAATGGCAACTGCTGCGATTACCTGGTTGGAGAAGAGAGACAAATGGCAGAACTGACAACGGTGGGGGACAGCAACTTCTCAGACAGCGATGGAGAGGGTATGGAAGATACCCAGGCTGCGGAGAGTGACCGCGAGGCACCTGCAACTGTGGAATTAAGCTCTCTTGAAGTTCCTAGTGTGGAAACCCAAGGTCCAGCTGCTTGCCCCCCTCCTAAGACTCCCAGTGTGGACAAAGATGTCTCATTGGAAGCACCGGGTACTCCAGAAAGCACAGAGGACAAGTGCAAGAGCTTGAAGAGCAAGCCGTTTCGTTGTAAGCCTTGCCAGTACGAGGCAGAGTCTGAAGAGGAGTTTGTGCATCATATCAGAGTTCACAGTGCTAAGAAATTCTTTGTGGAAGAAAATGCAGAAAAGCAAGCCCAGGTGAAGGAGTCTGATTCTTGCACTGCAGAAGAGGTGGATTTCTCTAAGGGCCCGATCCGTTGTGATCGTTGTGGCTATAACACTAACAGATATGATCACTATCTGGCTCACTTGAAGCACCACAACAAAGCAGGGGAAAATGAGAGAGTCTACAAGTGTACCATATGCACTTATACTACCGTCAGTGAATATCATTGGAAGAAACACCTAAGAAATCATTTTCCCAGGAAAGTGTATACCTGCTCACAATGCTCCTATTTTTCAGACAGGAAGAACAATTATATTCAACATATTCGAACTCACACAGGTAAGTCTTTCATCTTTCTTGATTTAAGTGTACTGAGAAACTGTGATGAATGAAGCAAGCTGAGAGTCTTCTATTTGCAAAGTTCGTTCCACCCCGGTAAAGCTCTGCACTCTCTCCTCTTGGTGCTACCAGGTTATAGCCTCATGGAAGTGTGGATTTGGTTTGACCTCCAGTCTGCAGTCCTAGAGGACTGAGAAAATCTCTCAGGGGCCCACGAGGAGATGAAGAGCATCCTGTTTAGTAATTTTAAGCCAGTTTTTTGAAGAGGGCATGGCAGTGTGCCTTTAGTGGTTGTCAGAGTCTACAACACGAAAGGCTGATGTACTCTAAAAACAAAACAAGCAGGTTGACAAAAGGTGCCTAAATCACATAGGTAGTTTTGAAAATGGTACTTTCAGACTGAGCTGAAACTTGACTGAGCTGTAATTACAGAGAAGAAAGAGCTGATACGCACATGCAAAGGAGCCCTCCAGCATCTACAAAGTCAGAATAAGAGCTGAGTAGTGTTCCCAGTGAATTAATTCCTCTCAATGTACAGGGGCCTCGTTTGTTCTAAGGTCTGCAGCACTGCAGTAGCCAGAAGTAGACACATACTTCTGTTGGCCTATAGGAAGCCCTCGAGGGAGACTTTGGCCTGATTTCCTGTCTTCTCCTAAGGTCGGTTTGTAATCTCAAGGAAAAGCGGGAGGCCCCTTTCTACTCTGGTTTATACCAAGTGGAATTGGAGGACCTTCAGTGTTGCTGCCGTCCTGTGAGCTGGGACCACAGGTGGTTTAGGAAGCGAGAGCCTCGTCAGCCTCTCGCATGGGAAGTCCTGAAGCGTAGCCAAACTGAGACTCCTTTCTAGGAGGGGACGTCGTAACCGCCTCGCCTCTTTGGGCAGTGAGGTACAGTTACTTTGCCTCCTGATCTCTTTTATGGAAGCGGGAGGGCAGTTCAGACCTTTCTTGCAGCTTCTCAGAAGCTTTTATTTCTACCTTGTCAAGGCTTTCCGAGGAGAGGGCAGACTTGCTAACCATCTTCTGGCGTGCTGACCTGACTCGGTTCCCCTTTATTGTAGGCTGTGCCGGCTGAGCAAAACACTGGGGAATTTCTCCTTTGAAGTTGTGTTTTGTCACAGCAGTGACATGAATGGTTTGGAGGCTTCAGTTCAGTTGTGTGCAGCTGTCTGGAAGGGGAGGGCTGGACTCGGGCGGCCTCGGGGCTGGGCTTGAGCTCAAGTGTGCTGAAGTTTGTGCTCGTCAGCATGCTTCAGTATCTGCTCGGACGGGGTTTGGAGGGTCTGCTGGGAGTTTTAGTACGTTAAGACGTATTCTTCTCTTAACAATAGCCACGTGCTGTTGTTTAGAGGATACCATCAGTTTAAAAATCAGTCCTGTCTAAATATTTTTTTCCTAAACTAGTAAACAAAGATTATTGTGAGAGGTGTTAGGAAAATGATGTGGTTTATTCTCCAGTTTGTTTTCTTTGTGTGTATTGTGGGAGATAGCAGGAAAGAGACCAGGTACAAACGACAAAATAACAGGAGAAAACTAAATAAATCATCCGCGGAACTCGTGGCCAAATGTGAGCCCATGCTGTGGTGCCTGTCTGTTTTACATTTGTCTCGACTTTAAATTCATCCCTGCTCGTGTTTGTACATGACATTAGGCCCCCCCTCTGATCTCTGAAAGCTCTTGTTGAGTTTTACAGGAACTAACTATGAAAGCATGTTTGCTGAGGAAGCGCTCTGTTATCACTGCATTTGACCAATTTACCAGTGAACTGTATTAAAATTAAAAAAAAAAAAAAATCAAGCATGTTAAACTACGTAGGATATTGTCCAGTCCCTCTTTCCTCCTTTAAAAATAGTGGGGCAATCAAGGTTTCTGGTTCTTTGGTTTGCCATGCCTTTTCATTATTTTAATTAACCTGAAATGAGTGACTATGTTTTCAGCATTTTTTAGTCCACCTTGGTGGTTGTTTCTTTGCTAGCTCTTACCTAAAAGTTAAGAGCTGTTAGCCAGTTCTCACTTGATAAAAATCTTTCAAATATGTTAGTAGACTCATTTAGGAATGTGCCTTGTTTCCAGTAACATTGATTTTGTGGGGGAGAGTGTTAAAGCTAAAGGAAGAGTATTAGAAGAATGAATAAGCTACTGGCAGGTATATTTATACACCAGGCTGAAAGTTTCTGCTGGTATTAATGTGTAATCAATTGCCTTAAAAAAAAAAAACACAAACAAAACCACAACGCACGAAAAGCCCCCAAACAAACAACCTCCCCCAAAAAACTCAGAAAAAACACCCATAGGTATTTTATAGTCAAAAGTATTTGCAGACTGTTAACATAACAGTACTGAATTTAACAAAAACTGTCTGAATAATACTAAAATATCTTTGGCTTACAGTTTTCATTAAAAACTTAAGAAAAATATTTGTTGGAAAAAAGGTGAAAGGGATACATACATACTGCATTTTCTTCCTATTTTATGGGTTCAGAATATTAAAAAGAAAGTTGGAGTTGTTTGTTTCTTTAGTTTCCTGATTGCTAATAGGTTAAATAATTTTGGATAGATACTTTTTTCTCTCTCCTGTTTTTTGTACTTCACCTGCTTTTTTCTGTGTGGGAGAATGCTTCCTTGCAGATAATTGGATTCTGCTGTGTTTGAGCCATCCAGTTTTCTGAAACACTGACTCTGCACAGAGTGCAGGTTCACAGGATCAAATGCTCTGCTGCTGCTGGAGAAAGGCAGTCTCAGTTTTCTCCTGGGACGGATTGATTCAGCTCACAAAAATGGCAGTAAAATATTCCTCTTCCCCAGGTTGCTTTTCTGCTGGTTAGTGAAATGAATCGACTTGCTAAGGACACATACAAATGCCAGAGCACATGGCCAGGAGCAGGGAAGAGGGCTGCGTACTACCACCTTGCATGGTGGGAGAAATACCTACCCTCTGCGTGTTTGGGGGCCACGGGAAGGACGGCAGAGGTTATCTGCTTGCCTGTTGCTTGCATCCGTGTTGGAAAGCAGGCGTCCGTGAACCCGCCCTGTACTGGAAGATACCTTGCAGCGTGTGACAGTGCTTGTGTGTCAGGCTGCTGACAAATATGGGGGACCTTGGCCAGAGGGCTGGTTTAAGGAGCCTGCAGATGGTCATAAGCTTGTCAGCTGGGAGAGCTACATCTGGAAGAGCCCGTCTGCTGCCCAGGAGGGGGTGGCTGGAGGTGTTCAGGGCCCTCCCTTCCTTTGCTGATGGGGCAGAAAGGACCCTTTGTGTCAGGGACAGATCTACCTGGACTTGTTTGTGCTCATTAGACGTGTTAGACCAAGTTTTGACTTGATTTATCCCATCAGCTATCTACACTGCTGATCCTGGAACTGTACTACGTGCAAGACAGTGCAGCATTGTTCTCAATTTTTCTCCATTTTACTTGTTAGAAGCAATTTCTAGAAAACTTAATCGAAAACCATCTGCAGAGCTATATAAGTAAGACGTCTACTTCAGGCAGTCACAGTGTTCAGTGCCTAGGTTTGGGCTGTAATTTTTTTTTAAATTTTGGTTGTCATAGGGGATCTTTCTTGCTTGCCACTGTGTTGGAAGTTTGATGGAAGCAGTTTCATTTCAAGCAGACAGAACTTTTAATAGCGTTACAAGAAAAGCTTTATAAAGAGGTGATCTCTGAACTTGTTCACTGATGTCGGTCTGCCTGTTCATTTGCATAGAGTTAAGTGCCTGCTTAAGCTTTTGCTAGGTTGGGGCTTATTCTTTAAGTGTCTTGTGGAGAGGTTTTTTGGTGGCTTGTTTGCATATAATGAGCCTGTAAAATGACAATAAAAATCCTTTGGGGAGTAGCATTTTATGAAACAGCCCTTACAATGGAGTCAGGCATTTAATTCTCAAGTGGCAATAACACATTTTAAATTAGTTGCATTCATCATACTTTAAATGCCCTATATAAAATACCTGAAAGAAAGCCTAATGTTGTAGGTAACTTTAAAGATATGAAATTTCAGGTAACGGGAAGAAGACATGACTGAATATTCCAGGACCTTTGGTCACATATTTTCAGATTGTAAGGAGTCATTTAAAAACAAAACGATTTCTTTATAACAAAAGGCCTACCCCTCCCTTGTACATGACCTAATCTTATTGTGTGTGTTGCACCAATCTCCTACCTTGTTTTAACTGGAAAAGGGAGGGGGTATGGTTGTTGGGGTGAATTTACCTTTAAACTGCTGATCTAATCAAGAACGATAGTCTAAATGTTTGATGGGAGGAAGAAATGTGGGATTAGTCTGCATTACAAAGACTGCTTCTACTGCTGTTTTGGCAAAGGCCTGCAATGGAGCCTCACATCACATACTGGCAGATGAAGGTCTTTGCTGCTGCAGACAGAGCTATGCCTCTGAAAGTGAACAAATAGCCTGTATGCAGGAGTTTTGCTGACGTCCAGGTCTCAGTGATTTGGCGAGCACGTTGGTTGTATGCTTCAACTGATGTGGCAAAATGCTGTAGTGGAATTCTGACCATGACTTGAATAAATATTACAACCGAGTAACTTACTTTTCCCTTCCCAGCTTCACTCGCCTCTTCTGTTGGGGGTATCCACCCGAGACTAAAAAGTGTTTTTACAACTTGTGGTGGAGACAAAGCAGCCTAGATCTCTCCGCTGTGCTAAACACCCCTGGTACTTATCTGGACCTGCCTAACAGATGTTAATTCTAAAACTGTCTGCCTTTATTTGGGGCTTGTCTTCACTTGAAAAGGATTTGCAAGTATCATTGTACTGATAGTTACACAAGCTAACTGTCCCTTGTGGAGACCTAATTCATGACAGGTTAGTTTCCATTAGTTCTCCAGAAACAATAACTCTGCAGGCAGAGGGATTTGATTCTTCAAAATAAATGCTGCTGCTACACTTGAGCTTTTGCTAGCAGCATAGTTTCACTGAGCAGGGCATCATGCTTTTCCATGCTCCAAGCTAATTTCACTCTGCCAATAGAACTTTGGAAGTAGAGACCCAGTCTCTATCTGCGCTTGTGTTCTGGCAAATGCAGGTCCACGTTGAATGGGTGGTTGCTCCCCGTCTTAATCCAAATTAAACACAGAAGTTTCAGGTAATGTGTTACGTGAAGCAAGAACATACCTGGTTTCTTACAGGGTCTGTATCTTTTGTGCATCTTCTGAGTGCTGGGAGAAAATACTGTAGGAAAGTCATCTCTGGTGGCTTAGGGCTCCCAACAGGTGGCTGTCCACACCACCTTTTGCCTGAGGTTACTATCTGACCCCAGATGAACATGAGGATATGCCTCTCTCATATTCTGCCCCTTCACTACCCTCGTTCATAAGGCATGACATGTTGCACTGGTCCAGCTCAGGCATATGCTTCTCACTGTGACCCTTTGCTGAGGGAAAATGTGCCCGCAGATGCATCCTGGGGATCTGTGACAGCCTCGCATGTATGGCTCGGTAACCAAGTTTGGGAATCAGCTGTATTTTAGTAACTAATTTGCTGTTTATTTTTTGCAGGAGAACGACCCTATCAATGTGCTATGTGTCCTTATTCCAGCTCTCAGAAGACCCATTTAACCAGGCACATGCGTACCCACTCAGGTTGGTAAGGGGCGGCAGCAGCATGGCTTAGAAAAAGGGGGTGGTTCACAGAATCACAGCATGGTTGAGGTTGGAAGGGACGTCTGGAGGTCATCTGGTTCAGCCTCCCTGCTCAAGCAGGGCCACTTACTACAGGCTGCCCAGTTCTGTGTGAGATGTCATCTCATCCAGTACGGCCTGAGCTTTAGTTCCTATTTCAATGGAGAAGGTTGTCTGTATCTGCAAAGAAAATGCTAAGTGTCATGAATAAAAGTCATAAGAGGGGAATATATCTTTTTCTTTCCCTTTTACTCTCCAGGATGTATTCTGAGGTTCATAGGGCTGCTCTAGTAGTCCTAGTAATCTAGTAGCAAATACAACATTGTGATGATACAGGAGCAGATTCCTGTGTTCTGTCTGCTGCTGTAACTCAGTTCAAGTCAATGAAGCTGGGAAAATTTTGAGCAACTGAGAGTCTCCCCTGTGATGTCTGCGATCTCATCTCAGCCAGGGTTTCTGAGGGAACCCTTAGCTTTTGCTTAGTATTACAGAAAGATGCAAAATAGCATCTGCTTACGGCAAGGAGACACAGAGGAGAAAAGAGCAAACTTGGAGGGTGTTCACAAATGACTCGGTCTTGTGGCACTAAAAGCCAAATTAGCAATTTTCAGTAGCCTTTATTTCCCATCGCTGGTCATAAGCTGTGGTGTTACAAACATCTCCTGCTCTCTTTCTCTTGTGAATCTCTTTTTGAACGTATTAGTAGCATTTTTGTGAGTTGTAACAGCATAGGCATGCTAGACACAAGCACAGTCGTCCTTTGTGACCCTCCTAGGGGAGCTCAGGTAGATCTCAGCCTGTGCTTTTGGTTTGCTGATATCTGAATTGACCAGACCTAGATGAATTCCTAATTCTAGCAAACAGTAGTGAAAGTCTCCTGAACAGTAATTATTTCAATTTCAATAGATGAGGCTTTTAATTGAAACCAGAAGGCAGGCAATTCTAACTGTAGTGGAGGGGGGTTTGGACCCATTAAAAATAGCCAGCTTTAAAATGATATGCCAGTATTTTGGTTTGAGAATTTTATGAATGAAGTATTCTGCTTCCAGAAACAAAAATAATTTTTGGCTGAACCTGTGAGCTAAGTGTGAATTTGCAAATGGTTTGGTCAATACTGAGCCTGGAAACCATTTCATGAACATCTTACTTTCCCCTTGTCTGTGCAAGGAAGTCTCAAATCTGAAGGAGATGAAGAGTGGGATCTGCCCTTGGCCCTTAAAGGTCTGGAAGGGAGAGCATGAGCTGTGCTGACAGAAGTGGGAGTGCACATGGGACTCTTGCTATCAGAGTGTTTTATTAATAGCTCTCATAACTTCTCTTGCATGTCTTGCCACATTGCCCAGGCAGCTGAACCTTTTCTGTGGCAATTTCTGGACTCCTGCAGTTCACAGGCTGCCTTTTAAGGCAAACTGGTGTTGGAGCTTTCTTCAAATGTCAGGCAGTGAATGACAGTGGTTTAGAGCCTACTTCACAACTGTGGCTGTATTCTTAGCCATCTTGATACGTGTCCTTTCCACTTGTGCAACAAAACCCCTGCATTTAGTAGAGGTGATGGACACAAACTCTTCACATACAATCTTTGAGTTTCCGTGTTGCAGCCACCTCTGAGCACTCTGTGCAGTTAGAACAGCTTGTTCCAGTGCATGTAAGAGAGAGGCTGTTCTTGTCCTCACTCTATGTAATGTGGAACTGTTCCTTGAAGTATAGGCGATAAAGGCCCATACTTGCGAGAAGGATGACCAGTGAAGCACATCAAGGTTAAACTTGTTGAAAATGTCACCAGGAAGTGGGGGGAGGAAGGAAAGAAGGAAAGAAGATAGGCTGAAGATGATAGGGAATCAAAGTAACCCCTCTTTAAATAATAAAGAGATGCTGCAGGCAGATGTGAAATGATCTAGACTCTTAAACAAGTGTCCCCATCTTTCCTGCCAGGGAGGCAGCACAGCCTTTCATAGAGTTTGTGAGGGCGTTGCAGATCAGCCATGTGGCTAACACACAAACAGAGACCACAGTCACAGTGACTTCATCTTCACTGAGTGCTGCTCTGGTCTCCTAATTGTGCTGCAGAGGAGCAGCATGAGTATGGGCAGTGTCGGGGCAGCAAGTTGCAGGGGTGGGAGAAGTACTATTGTACCGTGAGCAGAAAGGGCTGGAGTGGGTTTTCAACGTACCTAGGAAGTGGCATGCATTTTTTCCACAGGTCAGTTTTGAGATGCTGGTTCAGAGCTCAGGAGCATCCCAAATTCCTCAGCTGAATTTGCACATGCGCAGATGTTCTCAAAGTATTTCTGGACTTGAGCTGTTGCACTAGAAGTGTTTTTCCTATTTGCTTTGATGTGCAAATGGAAAGCCACTTCTGCTGCAGCGGCGTGTACTAAGCAGAACATTTCAGGAACACTTCTGCAAGAGTCATTGCAAAACTGTAAATCCAGATTTCAGTAGTAACACGATGGCTTTGGACTGCATATGGTTGGCTTGCTAAGAGTAGCCTGCAGCCAGTATGTCATGTGTTTTGAGACACCGTAACAGTGAACTGAATTCTCAGAGGTAAAGATCATCTGAGCAATGTGTCCCTTTCACATGCTTTGGGTTTTGCTAGCTTCTTTCCCCTCATTTCCTTTTCAATGCAAACATGAAGTACGCTAAATCTGTGTAAAGTTGGACTTTTTTGAAACGTTTGTGTGAAACTGCTATTCATCAAATGTTACATTTCCATTTTTCTACAATGCATTCAATGGACCAGTTGGGTATGGATTCCATTTGCTAATATTACTGTAGAGAGATCTCTGCCGGTATGTATGCATAGCCAGAACCTGTGACGTTGTTACTGCTTGTTTGGTTTTGGATCCCCTTCCTCCCAACCCTTGCCCCTTCTCTCTTTTTTGTATTTTGTTCTTGGTGTCTTGTGAATGTGTTTGTGACTTGTGGATTTCTTTTGTTGATTTTACTTAATTTTAAAGGCGCATGGATAATTTTTTTTTCTTTTTGAGTTTCACATTTCTGTATCTGTATTAGTGGGAAGTGATTTCCCCCCCCACCTCCCATGCTTAATAATCACCATCATTCCCTTCCGCCCTTCCTTCCTTAGGTGAGAAGCCATTCAAATGTGATCAGTGCAGCTATGTGGCCTCAAACCAGCATGAAGTAACTCGTCATGCAAGGCAGGTTCACAATGGGCCGAAGCCTCTGACTTGCCCACACTGTGACTACAAAACAGCTGACCGCAGCAATTTCAAAAAGCACGTTGAGCTCCACGTCAATCCGCGCCAATTTCTCTGTCCTGTTTGTGATTACGCAGCATCTAAAAAATGTAACCTGCAGTATCACATAAAATCCAGGCATCCTGATTGTTCTGACATCACCATGGATGTTTCAAAGGTGAAGCTACGGACTAAAAAGAGCGAAGCTGACTTTTCTGAGGGCATTAATGACAAAGCGGAGAAGGAACAAACGAAAGGGGATTCAGCTACAAAGAAAACTGAGAAAATTGTGAAAGTGGAGAAAAAAGATAATTTGGCAAAGGAAAAGAAGCCGATGAGCAATGTTTCTGCAGGCCAGGTGACAACCAGAAGTCGGAAATCGGCTTCAGAAAACAAGGAGGTGGATATTAAAACTGAGAAAAATACTGAGAAAACATGTAAAACAAAGAAGATCAAAAGAAAGGCAGAGGCTGAAGTAACTTCCTCAAAGCAAGAGTCTGCAAATGATATCTCAGCAGTAACGAAAAAGAAGAAGAAAGTGGAAACTAAACCCAGAGACTTCCAGGAAGCTCAAAAAAGTGATGTTGTACCAGAGGACGAGCCTAAAAAGCAAAATTCTTGCCTCAAGAAAAACAGAAAAAAGAAAGCTCTGAAAAATAAGCACGGTAAGAAAAGCAGTAAACTCGATCAGGAGAGGATCGAGGATGAGGAGATGCCAGACGAGTGTCCTATCACAGAAGAGGATGGACGCGTGAAGCCTGACACTGAGGGCAGCGACCAGAAGGAGCAAGATCCCACTGACACAGCGGCATTAAACAACAATGGTGGCCATGCTCTCAAGGGGGAGAGCACTGATCCCAAAGGAAGCTGCATGCAAGACCCAGGGCAGCTTTGTCTGCCAGCTCAGGATGCAGACACAGAAGCTGAGGTAGAGGACCAAGAAATGCCTGCTGCAGCAGGAGAGAGTGAAGACACTGTTGGTGAAAAAGAGGACGAGAGAAAGGCGGACAGAGGGCAAGACACTTGCCCTGAGGAATCTTCCCATGCAGTGTCTTCTGAAAAAAGCTTCGATGTGCCCATGGATGTGGTACCAGATCTGGCGCCTGAGAAGGAGCCAGAGGGAACCTGCATGGCAGAAACTGTGAGTAGCTGCGACCCGATGGACCTGACTAAGACATGCCTGCCAGTGACAGAGCCAACAGGAGATGCCGTGCCGGCACCTGCACCCCCAGAAGGGTGTACGCAAAGCCCTAAAGTTGCTCTGGCCTTATCATCTCCAGATAACACAGCAGTGAATGAATCTCAGGAAATGGATGAGGATGAGGGCATCCACAGCCACGAAGGCAGCGACATAAGTGACAACATATCAGAAGGAAGCGATGACTCGGGGTTAAATGGCGCTCGCTCCGTACAAGAGGAAACAAGTCCAAAGACGTCACAAGGAGCTGCAGACACCACAGTGGCCAGGGAGAACTATGTGTGCATTTTTTGTGACCGCTCGTTTAAAAAGGAAGGTGAATACAGCAAGCACCTCAATCGCCACTTAGTCAATGTGTATTATCTTGAGAAGGCAACAAAAGGGCAGGAGTAGAAA
This sequence comes from Calonectris borealis, assembly GCF_964195595.1. NCBI lineage: Eukaryota > Metazoa > Chordata > Aves > Procellariiformes > Procellariidae > Calonectris > Calonectris borealis. The sequence goes on from NC_134315.1 coordinate 51,266,673, forward strand.
TAGCTGTGGCTTGGGGGAATCTTCTTTTGTAAGATCTTATACAGCTTATGTACAGATATTGTAGATTTTTTTTTTTTTAAGCACGGTTTGCTTTAGTGTCTGCCTTGGTTTATTTTTTGGTTTGTTTTTTTTTTTAAAGTTGAAAATATTTTTGACAACTTTTTGTGTAATGGTGAACTCATTAACTATTGGATCTTTTCATTAGAGAAGGCAGGTAGGGCGTATGAGGCTGTGTCCTGTAAAGTCAGTGTAAGCTTCTAGTCTATTAGCTTATGCAGTTCTTTTAGAAATTGAGTTTTAGGAACAAGACTGTAGCTAACAATACACAAGTTGGATGTTTATAGAGCCATTGGCATTAGTTGCTTTTTGTTCTAGCAGCCAACTCCTTCTCTCTCTCCCCTCTTCCCTTCCCCTTTTTTTTTTAGTTCTTCTCGATGTGTCTTGATGTTCAAAGTGTTAAACTACTTGATGATTTTTCTACCAGGAAGATAGCTTCTGTTACATAAAAGAGCACTTTGTAAAAGAAATCAAGTTGGCTAGTGATGAACATAACTGTTTAAGATAATTATAATTGTGAACGTACATTTCAGATCCCCTAAGCATGAATGGTGAGCCAAAATTTGGGAGTAGTCCTTCCAACTTTTGATTGGAGAACCTCTGTCTTGATTAATATCTTAATGACTATGATATGAAATTGGCTTTGTTGTGGGGGAGCAAGTTTGCTATTTTTAATTTCTGCTTTTTTTTTTTTTTGATTGTGCTTTAAGGGCTTAAATATTGCACATTGGTTTTGATTTTTACCTATGCAGTTTAATCCTTTAGGAATAGCGCTTGTGCAGTACATGTACACTTTATATATGCATGTTTGGTTTTGTTTGTGTAAGTTGTTTTTTTTATTTGGAAACGTTCAGATTCGTTGCTTACCATTGAACAGTTTTCTGTGACAGTTTTCTGTGATGCTTTTTACTGCAGATTTTTCTTGTTTTCCTGCGGTATTATTAGTTGTGCATGAAGTTGCTGAAATGATGAAGTGCTTGGCTATATATTTTTGACTGGCTTTAAAATTGTATAGTTCTTGAGCAAAAGGATATCAATGCAATTTCAAAACACTATTTTATAGACTTTTGTTTTATCATGGAAATGCCACTTCTGATATTTTAAATACACATACAGAGTAATAAATTCTAATTTTTAATTTGGGATCACCAGACAGAAAAATACTCACTCTCAATGGAAATGGTCTGCAGATTCTGCAAGTCCAGATGATTTTTTTTTTCCCCCTCCTCTTTTCATTTCTGTGGTGGTGGACAGCAGTCAGACTTCATGAGCTTAAAAAAAGTAAAATAGTAGCACTGATAGAAGTATGGTTCATCAAAATCTAACATCTCACACACAAAAATACAAATAAAGTTAAATCAACTGGTAAGCAACAAACCTGGCATTAAAAACTGTGGGAATTCCTGCTCCTTATTCATTCAAGCTGCATTTAATAAAATCATCCTGCTTCCATGCAGAGAGAAACACGTAAGTGATCAGATTGTCATCTCAGGTCTGCATGCAAGCAATGTCATACCAGGAGTTTTTAATTCTAAACAGACTTAGTTTCTGGCACACACAAACACAAGAGAGATTGCATGCTTACTGCTTGTGGCCAACCAGTGGCAAAATGTAAACAAAATCCAAAGCAGCAGGGAAAAAGCAAAGCCCTCCAGTCCCATCTCTGCACTCTTCTGTCTGTCATTAGCTGCCTTTCCAGTGGGAGCAGTTGCGGGCAGCTTCTCTGGTTGTCAGCTCCAAAGAAGCAAATTTGGAGGCAGGTGTTATTTGGAGAGTGGAGCTGAGGAGTTCAGACAGTATTTGTCAGAGCACTTTATGGCAAATACTCTCAGTGTAAGCTCTGGAATAAACCCTATTCTCTGCATGTCCCTACAGCATCTTCCCCTCCAAACAAACGCACTGCCTTGAATGAATAGAGAGCAACAATGCTACATTGCTTCTGCTTTTGGGAGAGATTGGTAATAGGAGGCCAAAGATTTGAGAGGGAAGGCATCCCTCGTGGCAGAAATAAATTGTATAATGTATAGTGAGTTTTTGTTTGCTTAGATAGTGTTCAATCCTTACCTTGGCTGCGACAATCATTGTCAACTGAAGATCAAGTTGCAACTATATTTATGCTAAACATTAAGAAAATAAACCTAGATTAATTGTTTTCCTAAACAACCAGTTGTAATAGTCTTAGATGTATTTTTTTTCTTCATGATAGTGTTTCCTTTATATATAAATGTTGCCACCATTTGTGAGCGATGTGAGCAGATGCTGGGAATTCCAGTACTGTGTAGAGGTTTTATAGCTCCCTTCATATCCTTGCGAAGAGCCTTTGCCATCTTGTGAGAGACTTCAAGGACTTTAGCTATGTTCAAATAAACTTGTGGACTGGCCTGATAATTTTTCTGGTTTGTTTTTAAATGAAAATGTGGTGTTGACTGACTTTAAATCTCTCTCTATGAGATAAAAACAAAGATGTGGTACTCTGAGACACTCTGCTGCACATTTCTGTGAAGTGGTCAAGGTTTCAGTGCTTGATCTGACAAGAACTCTTTGAAGATGACAGTTGGCTCCTGTTCGGCAGTGTTTCTTACCACAAGATTAGAAACTGAAAATAAATTATTAACATATTAAGAAGAAGAAAAGTTGATTCTTTCTAGCTGAGACCCATCAACAATGTCCTGAAATACCTAATGTTGGTGCAGAACTGTGTTGGAATTCTCTGCTTGGTTAAGACCAAGGTTTGGGAGTATGTTATGGTAAAGCAGCAAGGATGTAATGCATTGTGTGTAACTAAAACATTAGACATTGCTAATATTGAGTATTTGAGGGGGGGTGCAGGTCAGGTAATCCACCATATACGGTGGTCTTACATTGCTGTACCTCCCTTTAAACAATGCCTTTTTTTTTTTGTCTTTTTCAATATTCTTAAATTATTTTGTGTTGGTTTTGCCAATGGTAGCATTTTTGTGTTTCTTGGCAATAATACCTGTGCGACTGTTCAACCTCCAGTATGTGGTTGGAAGGATTAGCACACTGATACCCCTACGCTGCCAGCCCTTGGTTGAGCAACGTGGTGTTTTGGGCTTTTGCTGTGTGAATCTATACACTCAAAGTAACTGCCCTGAGAAATGATCTAGAAGTGGGTAGCTAGGCATTAATAATAATGTAATTGCTATTTCTGGATTTTGATGATCTAGCTGGAACTTTAGTTGTTTAAAGAAGAATGTTTAACAACTGACAGGCCAGTTAAGATATGGTAACATCACTGATTTCAACAGATTTAATGTAGCTGAAAGGTATTAAATTAAATTCAAGAGTTTTCTTGAATGTCAGTTGTGTAGATACGTGGCATGTATACAAAATTAACAGAATCCAAATAGCTAACGGAATTGTTTTATGTGTACATATATTTTCCCCCTCTAAAATTACACTAGCTAACAAACTTTTGTAAACTGGCATTGAAATATGTTTATGATGTTTAGTTGCACCATGTTTGATGCTTTTACAGTGCAATACTTGTATTCTCTGAATTAAACCAAAGGTAATTTTTTTTCATGCCCTCTCTACTGTAGTGCATGACAGTCTTTTCTACGTTTGTAATAGATGTAAAACAAGCCAGATCATACATCCTGTTTTTACCTAAAACAAGTATACGAAGTTTTTTGTTCAAAATGTAGTATAAAGTTAAACTAAATTGCATTATATTAACCCTTACAAGTGTATTTTCCTAAGCATAGTTATGATTAAATAAACTTTATTAAGGAACTTGCAGCTTCTATCTCCCACTTATTAATGGCTATGGAAGCCGTTTGTAACTAAGGCAGGAGCAGTGCAAACATCGTTGACGGAGCTCTTCAAGACCTCAAGCCAGCATGGTCTGGGGGAGCCAGTACATAGGTGCCACGTGCGTGCGCTCGCAGACTTGACTGCAGGCAGGGGCAACGGCTACAGAAACCGGTTATTTTTCCATGTCAACGTGTTGTATTCATTTCCCTGCCCGCTTCACTGGGGGCAGGGCACAAGGTGGGAGATGTGTGCATACAGATGAGGTTCAAACTTAATGCTGGACCTGTTTGTGACCTGGCAGGACAGGCCCGATGGGCATGAAATGCGTATTTCCTGCCATGTGAGAAGAAACCCAACTTGAGGGAAGCTGCAGCTTTTAAAATAAGGTCAGCCATCATCCCTATGGCTACGATACTGTCTATATAGATACTGAAAATGGCTTGAGAGCTGTGGAGCCCCGTATAGCCTGCAAGGGTGACTTTTCATCTCTCTGCCAGCCTGGCCCTTTGTGAAAACCTGAGCTGGATAAGCCCATGATGCTAAACTGCCTCCTAGGGCTCGGTCATTCTTACCTCCTGCTAACGCAGAACAGTTCTTATTTGCCAAGGGATCAAGGCAAACGGCATTTGATGAACTTGTGGGGATAGTTGTATATGCAGCTGCTGCAGCTTTGAACTATTTGGGACACTCTAGAAGCATAAGTGAGCCTTTGTCTTTTCTGATTAAATGTTTTCTCCTAAGCAACGGCCCCTTAGAGTGGTCTTAGTCTGTCAACGAGAATTTGGGTTTCTGAGCCATGCAGTTAGTAGTCAAGCAGCAAAGAGCGGGGACCACGGGACCGCTACCACGGGACATAGCCTTGGAGGGCTGCAGGGTGGCAGGGGCTGTCATCACCTGCGTAAAGGGCAGGTTTTGGTTTGCTCCCCTCGAAGTCTTGTAGACCCCGTGTATGCAGTTTATGGTGAAGCCTATGTAAGGACAGGGGACGGGAGTGGTACCTGAGCCTGCCCAGGGGCTGCAAGGGAGATGCTCTGAGACCGTGGCATAGAGACAGCAGGGTCTGGGTACTTGTGTTGCCTCTTTGCCTGTGTGAGTTAATGATTTCAAACTGGATCGATAGAGGAGGCCCTGCCCTTTGTACCACCAGCTAGTGCTGCCCCCCACCACCAGGAAGGTGTTCTGGGGACAAGATAGCTGAAGTGAGGAAACACAAATGGGTTGGCAACCTGAGAAACCATTTTCCCTTAAACCTGCAGTCAGATCATCCTTATCTTCGACTGGCTCCTTGCACCTTGGCAGAAAACCTGCTAGTTTTTTCCTGATAGAAACCCGGGATAAAACCTGCTAGGCTGAAAACATGCTTACAAGCTTCTTTATGCTAAGTTGTTTTTTTACAGAACTGGGTAGCCGAGCTCAAGTGCTGGCTCCGTGGTGCCTTGCAGGCCAGCATGAGCTGCTGCCCACATACTGAGGCGCCCAAAAGGTGAGTTTGCTCAAGTGGGGGATGGCTTAGCTTCCTGCTGCCTTGTACGGGGACAGAGCAAGCTCATGTCTTAATTAGCTGCCTTACTCGGGTTTGCTGGTGCTCTGAAGGAGCCGAAATGCTGGGTTCCTGAGTTTGGTTTGGTGGTTGGTTTTTGTTTGTGTGTTTTTAAAGCTTAGCCATGCTGACACAAGTGGCTTTACCTTGTTCATGTACAGTATAACCTGTACACTGGAAAAGCTAATTCTAGAAAGGCAAAACCCTTCCCTTGGCCAGGTTGTATTTTTAAGCTTGGTAAATAGAGTTCCCTCCATCTCCCTCCTTTGCTGGAAGCACCAGACCTGCAGCAAGGCAATTCTGTGGCAGTGCTCTGACACCCTCCGGCTACAGCCAGGCGGCTGAACCTGCCCCTTGCCCGCGGGCTGGTCGAAGGAGCCATTCTTGGTCTCCTTTAGCCCTGTATAGGTCAGAGCACTCAAACCGCTGTCATCTGCAGCAGAGGCCGTGCTGGAGGTGAGGGGACAGATGAGGTTTGTGGCTGGGTTTGTTTCCATCACAAACAGATGAAGGAGACTTGTGGCGAAAAGTTGAGTGCGAAGGTGGGTGACTGGTCCCTTGGTGGGGGTGTGGGGGACAGGGACATCAGCAATGCCCTGGGTGGTTACAAAGCGGCAGGACCACCTCCTGACTGCTGGCGCAGGTGTGTGCTGCCTTAAGCAGGGACTCAGGAGGTAAAACTGCCGAGGGGCAGTAATTTTTAAGCGGAGATTACAGGAGCACACGCTTGCAGCATAGCATGCGCTTGCGCAAGGCAGCGAGCACACAGCTGCGGCATTGCAGGCACGCACCCCACGCTCGCAGAGCACGCGCTCCCCAGCTAACACATGGGCAGCACAGCACATGTTCGCCTGCCCTCTGATCTGGCCTGGCTGTTTGCACTCTCTTCAGCATCCCTGAGCCCTGCAGTCATGGAGGAAAACCAAAAAGAAGGCTGAGCCCCCTTCCCGTCGCTGTGCTGGGGGTCCTGGTTTTAATAAAGGGCTCATATGCTGCTCTAGCCCTTCCAAAAGGCACGAAGCCCTGGGCCTGCTCAGAGCTGGCCAGAATAACCCTGATGGTTTGAGGGCTTTTCTTTTTTCTTCTTCTCTTCTTTCTTGATTCGGTGCTGCCTGGTGAGGCTGGACTGGGGACCTGCGGCACAGAATAATTCAAAGATGTTGCCACAGCCAAACTGTGGCACCCAATATGTGGTGTGGGACATTACCACCAACTTGTCCTCAACAGCAGCCGGTCAAGAATTCCCCCCAGTGTTTCAGGACGCTGCGAGCTGACCTGCACGGACACAGCTCTCCTCTGCCATCAGAGGAACCACCGGGACAGGTCAATGCACCCCAAGGGCATGGGCCCACCATCAACTTTCTGCTGCAGCACCAGTCATATTGGGCAACCCGCAGCAGTTTAGCTACAAGATCAGTGACGACAGCTGCTGGTGAGGGGCAAGTTTATAGGCAATGACAAGCTGTGAATCACAGGAAAATCAGCAGGAAGCAGATGCTCGAAACTTCTGGTCCATTAGGCTCCCAGCCCAATGCACCTCTCCCTACACTACAGGCCATTTGGGGAGTGTTAACAGTGGGCAAAATTTCAAACTTTGCATGGGATTTGTTCTGCTCTTGCCATGAAAAGCAGCGGCCATTTTCCTAGGCTGGGAGTTCCCTGCCATGAGCAGCTCCAAAAAGGGAATAGCCACTGGGCAGGGAAAGGAAGCCATTTTTCTTTTTTTTTTTGGGTGAGCTGGCGCCACATGGGATGCGTGCCAAAGCAAACCAACCCACGGGCTCCTGGCCGCGGCGGCACGTCCCTGCTTGCAGGGCGGCGGGGAGATGCAGTCCTCCCTTGCCTGGCCCAGTTCTGCACCCTGCGCCTCCCCAGCTCCAGCCCAGCTCTGCGCTTTGCCGGGAAGTTGGGGAGCACCCCCGTCTGGGTACGCAAATACCCCCAGCTGCTGCAGCCCCCCCGCCGGCTCAAAGGCACTGCCAGCCACCTTTTGCTGTTATACGTTCAGATCTGTCCTTCTGTAGGATTTTACCTGTAATTTTAACTACCCCATCCTATGCCGTGAACTGGTTTTTGTGCAGTTCTCCAGCAAACTGAGCGGCTCTGCTGAATATACTCTTCTGGAGCAGCTATAAATGATTGCACCCTGCTAGTGCACACTGGGACACTCGTGAAAAGCAGACCTTCCCAGGGGGTTGGACCCTCCCAGCCCTCTCCTTCTGCCTCATTTTTGCACACAGACTCAAACCACCTTTGCTTTTGGCTCCTGTGCTAAGATGAAATTAGCCGTTGTCCATAGGCATGGTAAAAATTGTATTACCTTTCAGGCTGTCTGGCATAAACCAGACACGAACCCTCCCTTTGAGAGCAGGTCTTCAGCTTCGGCATAATTCAGCCCTGGGAGCTCATAAAAGGCATGTCTGTGCTTCCATTGAGGCACTAATTGCTTCCACATTACAACCTCCTGCATGCCGAGGTTTAGCATCTGTCAGGAGCACCCATTTTTGTTCCCTGTTGGGGCTGTTGCTAGCTGGCTGCTGCTCTCGTGGCACAGCGCGGCTTTTGCAAAAGCCCTTCAACACCCGCACCACTCGAGGCCCTGCGCTGGCCCAGCTCACCGCTTGCCCGTCTGGGTTGGACACAAAAGGACGCTGGGCACGGGAGTCGTGCACACCCCCGCCCCGCACTTCCTCGTGTTGGCAGCAAGCCTCTTCTCCGGCACCCCCTCAACCCACGCACAGCCCACTCATCCTTGTGAAAAGGCTTTTTGTGGTTTTTTTTTTTTTCAAAACCAGGGGACCTGCTACACCAATCACTTGCCTTGGCTGCAATTTTTCACATCCAGCCCCTGGGCTGAGGACCGCCGCTGTAACAGAGGCAGGTCTTCCAGTTACTCTTTCTGCACGCAGAGCTGTTTGCCTTTCATGTTGTGTCTTTCCCAGACTTACAGCGGCAGAGGAATGTTACAGGGGATGCCTGGTTTGGATTTGTCAAGCCAGTTTCAACAGACCGCAGCCAGACCCTTTTCCTGCCTCCCACTCCAGCTGAGCGCGCTGTGCCTTTTTCCATGCCTGCGTTCCCGGGGCTGCCCCGCATAACCCCCCCGGGTGAGGAGGTCCAAGCAGAAGAGGCGCTTTCCACTGTCTTCTCCCACACCCCCCGTTAAATCGAGTGTGTTACCGGCACGAGACAGGTTCTCCTCAAGGCACAAAACATTGCGTATCTGTGTGACAGTGTAAGCAAAACCCGATGCCTGTGGTTAGCTCTGGCTGGAAATGTCACGGTGGGCAGCGAGATGGGGCTGGTGCCGGGTTTCTGCAGGCTGGCCCTGTTGAGCTGTCTAAACACAGCTGCAGTGCTGGCCAGCGAAGAGGCGACTTTAAGCATCATCTAAACTCAAGCAACTTCTCCAGCCCAGGCTGCACACCCACAAAGGAGCACACAGAGGCAGTGGTGGGAGGGGGAGCCCAAATAACGCCCTGCCAGGCAACTCCCAGGCCCATCATCGGGGCCATCAGCCCATCAAAGGCCCATCTGCACAGAGCTGCACAGGGACAGAATGGCAGGCAGGAACCCAGCTGAAGGACTCCTGAGGAATGAACACCCTGTCTGGGCCCCTGCAGGGCTCTGTTTGCAGAGCCATCAGCCCCTCTGTCCAGGAGTGAAACCCATCACCGTAAGTCTTTGTCTTGCGGGGATCTCATCAATGTTTATAAACACCGGAAAGGAGGGTGCAAAGAGGACGGAGCCAGGCTCTTTGGAGCCGGGCTCTTTTCAGTGGTGCCCAGCAACAGGACCAGAGTTAACGGGCACGACCTGAAACACAGGAGGAGGTTCCCTCTGAGCATCAGGAAACACTATTTTACTGTGAGGGTGACGGAGCACTAGTGCAGGTGTTGCACAGGGCGGCTGTGGAGTCACCATCCTTAGAGATCATAAAAAACCATCTAGACAACAGTCCTGGGCAGCCTGCTCTAGGTGGCCCTGCTTGAGCAGGGGGGGTGGACCAGAGGACCTCCAGAGGTCTCTTCAACCTCAAGCATGCTGTGAGTCTGTGTGACATGGAGCTCTCCAGGTCACTCTTTGGGCTAAGGGAGATTGCTGTCTAGTGGTGTGGGACACATCAGGGGATGCAGGCGAAGAACATTCTGGGATGGCACAGGACTTATTATGGGATGTTCAGGGGAGGAATCAAAGGTGGGAAAAGGGAAGTATTTAGGTGATTTGGGGAACAAGTGTGGGAATTAGAGGGGTAAGGGGATAAAGAAGGCTAGTTGTGTGTAAATAGTTGGCTAGTCGGTATGCATGTCTGGCCAAGCCCTGCACCTGATCAGCACCATCTGTCCTGTGCCCTTATTAAATTCCTTTCTAACTTTCCTGGGCGAGGGCTCTGTATTCTGTGTCCACGTGTGCATATGGGAACGTGGGGGCAGCACCTGGAGTCAGACCGTGGGTCGGAAGAGGTGTGCGTCCATGATGCAGCAACTGAAGTGGGGAGGGGGGTGCAATCGCTAGTGAGGATCAAGTTGGACTAGCTTGAGAGCAGGTGAAGTGGCCTGGGAGGAAAGGGGTGTGCGGTCTCTAAGGGCCAGCTCAGGGTGTCAGAGCACCTGGATGTCCCTAGGAGCGAGAGCACAAGGCTATGGGACCATGGAGTCCTGGCCAGTTGTGTGTCTGTATGCCAGACTGTTTGTACCAGTAACTGGAGGGGGGCTGCAGCCTCAGGGGCTCACATCTCCAGGTGCCAGTTACTGGGAGAATGGCATCCAGGGACCAGCAGTTACTGGGCAGATTGAGTGTCTGAGCCCAACAGCTGGAGGGACCCACCACGTACGTGTGTGTCTGTGTGTGATTACAGGCCGTTGGTGCTATGTCCACATTAAGCGCTGTGTGTCTTTCTGTGATCTGTGTGGCCAGACGTGTATGTATGTGGTGTGTATGTGTGCTCCGTGCCCACGGGGAATACATCTTCAGCCTCACTAGTGGTTGGTCCTGGCAGGATGGAGCTGGAGCAGCCGCACCTCTCTTCGGCTGTCAGATCTGGCATGAAACATTTTCCTCAACAATGGCCTTCCTGCTGGAGCTTTTGTGTAGTTAGCAGGACACTTATGCCCACACAAGAGTGCTTTGTCAGCAATTTGAAAAGGATACAAAGGAATAAGTGCCTTTGAAAAGTTTTATTCTACATCCTCAGTTTCAGAAACCTTTACACAAACTACAGAAACCAAATCAAAGCAGCGAGTTGCAAAACGAGTGGCCTACTTTTCATTAATTCACCTTTCCCGTGTCCAAAAGCAGGGTGTTGCACTCCCTCATCTCTCCCAGATGTTTAAGGACTGAAAGGACCTGATTTTTGGTCGATGTTTCTGAATTACTATCAGCCACTAGGAGAATCATACCCACGCCCTGGAAACACCATAAAGCCCCCAAGAACAAGGTGACAATTTCTGACCTGTGGGAGCATGTCCACAAGAGCAGACCTACTCTATGAGCAGCAAAGCCAGCCCACAGCAGGCAGGTGAGTTTCCATCCCATATTTCAGGAGGAAACAGGTAAAGGGATTTGCTCATAGATACTGGCAGGCCCCAGGGAGAAGCTGTTTCACCTCTCATAGCAAGGTACCAGCCACTCAGCTCATTCAAAATGGCTGCAGCGCGACAGCTGGATCAGGCGCAGACTTGTGGAGTCCTGCATCAGGCGCTGTGCTTCCCCCCAGGCCTGCTTTCAACAACGTGCCTGTCTGCCTTTAACAAGGAGTCCAAGCTCTCCTGAATATTAATAAGCAACAAGGTTCTCGAGAGGCTTTTCTGTCTTCTGCCTTGCTCAGATGATGAGAAGTGCTATCTCCTCCCTGCGGTTTTCAGGTTTTCCACCAGGGAAGGAGGCTTTTTGGTCCTATAAGCAGCAGTGCCTGCGATCCGGGCCCCTCTGATGGTACTGATGTACGGCAAAAGGGGAGGCTCCCGCACCACCAACGTGGTGCCCTTGGGAGTATAGGCTCGGAGCAGCAGTTTCTCTTCCGCGTGAGCTGTCACTGCCACCCAGCCTGCACAGCCAAAAAAAATAAAAAAGATAGTCAGCGAGACGAGTGACTAGTATTAGAATGAGGGTTGTTTTCTGACGCAAACTCAGTGCCTCCTGTGTTGGCTAAGAACCTGAGCTACCCAGGTGTGATTTCTTTGAGAAACCAAGCTCAAAGGTAATATCCAGCCCTTTCCCAATAGCAGGCAGCACCTAAAGCCACATCTTGCTCTCCCCAGGCACAGCTCTTTCCTTAAGAGGGATGGTGGGAACTACCAAAACCACAATAATAAAGCTTTCCAGTCCACGGCCCTTTCCCTCTCACCTGAACAGTGGACAGTGTCACAGCCATTCCTGATGCTGTGGAACTTGTATGGCAGCCAGAGCATAAAGTATTCCAATGTGGTCATCCTGTACGAGCATGGTTGTCAATCTCCATTCTTGGAGGTTGCCAATCTCCATTCTTGGAGGTTGCCAAGCCTCAGCCGGACAAAGTCACGGCTGCCCTGATTTTGTGTTGGTGACAGTCCTGCTCTGAGCAGGAAATAGGGCTTCATCCCTTCAGAGGCCTCTTCCCATCAATGTTTCTAGGACGCAGACCCTGCAAAGCAAACTAACGAAGAAATATTAAATTACCTGCAGAGGAAAGCTTGATATCTGCGACTGCCTCCGTGGTACCAATTCCTTTCAGCGTAATGTCCTGAGGGACAAGCGGGGGGAACTCTTTCATTCGCTCTTCCCCACCCATGGGAACCTAACATCAAAACATGGAGAAAAGATTTAACAGTCAAGAGTTGCTTCAGCACTCCTACCTTAAACTGGTGAGCAAGGCACAAGGGGGAATAAAGATATTGGGCCGTTTTTATCCAAGTAAGAGCTGGCTTGAATACCCTTGAATCCAGGTTTGCCAGGAACGGAATCAGGGTCACATCCAGAGCAACCCAGTGGGAGCTCAGAGGTGAGCAAAGATGGAGTGCCCACTGCAGGACCCACCTGATGGCTCAAGCCAGCTGCCTTGATGTGAGTGACAGCACTTGTTCTCGATGTGTGCAGGAAGGGAGCTGCCAGGACAAGGACAGCTCACCCCGTCCCCCATCAATCTGCATGTGCTACACAGTATGTGGCAGTATCAAGGAAAAAGTCAGACCACCAAAATATGCAGGAATGTGCAGAGGATCCAGCGGGGAAAGAATAAGAAAGGTACATTTTTCAACTGCAATCTGTTCTGAAACCCAAGTCTGAAGTTTGCCATGGAAAATACCCCACTGCTGCCTGCACTTTAAGGCTGTTGAAGAAAAGCCAAGCATCAGAGAGCAGAGCACCGCAAATCTTATCAGCCTGAACGCTAGAAACTGAAGCTCTGCTGAAAATGCATCATCTTGGGTGCTCTCTCCTAACACAGCTGCAGCCATGCAGTCTGTGCAAGACTGCTCCACACTGCAGATCTCCACTCTCCCACTGCAGAAGTCCCAAACTCCTGACATGGGCTGGTTTTCCCCATCAGTTGTGCCCCAGACAGGGCGCTTCACCGGGCGGGATGGCCTGCCTATCTGCAACCAAGAGCCCATGACAGCACCTCCTCTTACCTTTAGTAACTCTTGGCCAGCATGCTTCTCGTAGATAGCATCTGCGTTACTCAGGGTAGCAATGCGGACAGGCAACAGGTTAGAAGCCACGACAGAAAACCAGGCAGGCTTTTCTCCCTGAAATAAATAAGAAGAGGATGTTACTTATGATAACAGAAAAGCAGCCCTGACTTACTCTCTCCTGCTCCGTTTCTTTCCTGCATGTTGAAAACCTGTTTGACTGATGTCCCCTCCTTGTCCAAGGAGGGGTCCTTGCCTCTGTCACTGCAGGGTTTATATAAACAAGGGAGCTGAGCTGCCAGGAGAGAAGCATCCGTGGCTTCACCATCCTGCCCCAAAGCACCCCCAATACCACATCCCTTGCCATCACATCTGCTTAGCTCAGGCAAATCATCCAAGAGATATCTTTGCTCTCATTTAATTCTCAAGAACAAACTCAGTGTGGTTATTTAGCATGAGAGGTGATGGACATCTCCTGTCTGGTGCTTCTTCTCCTATCATTTTACATTTCTAACATGCACCTCTCATCGAATCTTACTTGGTTCCAAGCTGCTCTCAAGCTATACAAAGACTGAATGTGGAGCAATTTCAGCAAGCGCTCTCGTAACTTTTGCACGCAAAGCAAACAAGGTCAGAGAGGGGAGAAACCTCTACAAACACTGCTAGCAGCCTGAAATAAGGAAACCAATGTGCAGCAATTCCTCCTTCAAGTTCGCAGATCTAATCTGAGGCTCCTCTATCACAACTGCCTTCCTTCAAGGTCTCTGAAAGATGTAGATACAAAAGACTGATACAGCAACGGGCTGAGACAGATACTGAAGACCTGTGGGACCCTAAATGTGCACAGCTCTACTTGCTAGGAGCACCATTACATGGAGAACAGGCTTATAGCACGAAGCCTAACCGCCAGCCCTGCTGCACCGGACACGTCTCTGAGCCCGATCCTCTCATCAGCAGATGGTGCGACACTCCTTTACCCTGACCTCAGGTTCCCCAGGCTGCCGACACCAGCCACATTCTGCACAACTCCCAAGAACAGAAGTCATTCCTCACGACAAAACAACCCCTCGGGCAGCCCTGTGGCCGGACTACCTGCCCTATCCTCTTCATCGTGTCAGAGGCCTCACCCGTACTCACAGGCTGGCCTGATCTCGCAGCAGAGGGTGTTTACTGCCAGCAAGATGTCACCTGTATCGCTGCCCTACTTTGTCAGGGATGCAAATCCAGGTGCTTTCTTGAGTCCCTGCTAGCACCTAACCAACATGCCTAGAAAGTTCTTTTCTGAGAGCTTTGCCCAAGGCAGTATGGATAAAGACAGTTTTTCTTCTGCTGGGTTGCTCTCCTCACAAACAGCATTTTTTCCTGAGTGAGGCATTACTACTCTGTACTGCCAAGCTACTTTTTGGGCCACGGCCCTGGATTCTCACCTTAGCTATGATGGAGCTCTCCTGCCATACTGGTACACTATTGCTTACAGAATTCTGTCCCCTTCATCTTTCTGGTTTTCTTCCAGCAGGTCAAGAGTGTCCCCAGCAAAGTACTGATTCAACATTTCTATGGTGATCTTGGAAAGCTGACTCAAACAGAGGAATAGCCATACACATACGCCCTTCCCAAAATGGGGCAAACTACTGAGAAAGGCATTATCATAAGTGCTAGACCCGTATCCGGAAAGAACCACCCCTTCCAGAGGTAACATCATGGGAGGTCAGCTCCATACAGCCCAATAAAGGTGTATAGCATGGGAATTCTAATAAATGGAAGAAATGGGCACGGGAGGAGACATACAGTGCCTTTTACAAATATTTTTACAGAAACTAAAATACATGTACATTTAACTGCTTCCTTGGGCAAACTCTTCAGAGAGGTCTATGTCAGGAAAGAAAACCGCCCATGCTTTTCTCGCTTGGCAAGACAGCTTTCATGAAACACAGAAATGAGGAAAACCACCTCTTTTCCCAGTTAATTCTGGCACTCTCCTCCTTCCCTCCCTCCCTGCCTCGTGTCTTTGTATGTTATGGGAAGCATATCAAGCTGAAGGCATTTGTCAGCATTCAAAAGCAGCTACCCTTATACGACATAAAATATCGCACACCAGTAACAAGTATCAAACCTTTCAACTGCAACTCCCCATCCCAAGGCATTCTGACTTTATGTAGTGCTTTATTAACAGATTCATCGTCTCAAAAGCAGCAAAGAAAGAGTCTGGGGAAGCTACCCAGAAAGCCTATTATCATCTGGTACTACAACAAGAGATGAAGCAGCTGCTCACAAAATCCTTTCTTCCCTTACCTGTAAGTAGTCTACACGTCCCAAGGCTGCTAAAAACAAGACCATTCCTGGCTTGAGAATGAAGGTCCGTGGAATGATGGCATGTGTTGGCAAAACCAGCTTTACTTCTTTCTCTGTCAGGAGATTTAAAACCTGCAAAATAAATTGTACTGCCATTACTCATTCCAGATGTTTCAATGGGGACAATGAAATTAATATTGGTATTACGTTGATAGAGGAAAAAGATCAAGTAGAGCAGTGTGAAGAACGTCTAATAGAACAGTTCAATTCTGGTCCACGCAGTAAGTGAGAAGCAGGAGGAGGTAGGGATGTCACCAATCTCCATGGCAATGCAGGGTCCATATCAAAGTATAACAGCTGCCAGCAGCCTGTTGGACCATGGATTTGGGAATCCTGGGTCTGGCTGGAACAAGCTCATGCAAGATTTACAAGATTTACTGTGCTTTAGCGTGAGTGCAGCCATGTGCAGAACTGGAGACCACCTTTGGCTATGACATTTGAGTTACTCCACTTAGGTAGTGATGCAAAGTGCCAAATCAATACTAGCAGCAAAGCTAGTCTCAAATATCTCACTGAGAGAAAAGTGCTGGATCACACTGTGAAACAACTAAAACTGCAGGATGACCAGCCTGCCACACAGCGTGGATCCCTACCCTGGGCACGGTGAAACAAGCTCTCTGCTCTGTGAGGACTCCCAAATGCTCCTGCTGCTTGTATTCCTCTCTTCCCTCTTCCCTTCCATCTCCTGGCTTAACTGGCTCATCTGTTCAGGTGCTAACTTTTTTCAGTGAAATGATCCACCCCAAAGTCTACTGAAAAGCCAGCGACTTAACCAGCAGTGCTGCAGTAACAGTGGTCTGATCGCTGCCTAAAGAAGCACCGTTCAAACCCATCTATGAAACAACATGCAGGCACAGAAGTTCAGGAAGCAGCGCCTTGAAGGAGACAACTAGTCTCCAGGTTGGTGATGTCTCTTTCCTAAACACAGGGAACTGACAGCAGAAATGTTTCCAACTGTGCCCCCCACGCATGCCACAGTCATGCAAATACAAGTTTGCAGCAGTCTGGCTATGAGGATTCACCTCAATTCAGCAATAAAAGACCGAACTAACAAGGGTTGTGGTGCAGCCAGAACCCTGAACGCTCTTCCTATGTTCACAAGCAGACAATCTTTAGCTTGAAAGTCAGGGCAGCCTTCAACACCGATTCTGAAAGACCAGGAGGCTTTGCCCTGCTAGCTGCAGGTTTTCTGATGTGTTTGGTAAACCAAAATTTGAGAGTTATCAGTAATCCTCTTCTAAGCTTTCCAGAAGTTTGGCTTTGGAAGGAGTCATGAGGAAGCAGCTAAAAACAAACCTCCAAGGAATAATGACAAAAATGTAATTCCATCATATGCTAACAGCCACTTTCCCTCACTTGTCTTCCAAAGTAAAAAAAACCCCAAACCAACCTGCTCATAATTAGAAATCTCCCTGGCCAAACCCTGCCACATAGACCATCGGCTTGTCCTCCAGCCAGATCGAACACTGATCGCAGAAACAAAATTTGATCTGAAACTTGGCATGTAGCTCTCCAAAGGCACAGCAAGGATAATCAAAATCAGAAACGGCAGCAAGTATTTCTGAAGGCAGGAAAGCCCACTTGTTTCCCACACTTATTCAACTCCAGAAAAGGGGAAGAACATATCCAATCTCCAGTTACCAAACCAGGCCTCTAAGCTGATCACTGTCTTTACACTGGACACTAACCAGCTATCAGAGAGCAAAGTGCCACAGTAAAGTGGGTTACGATCTGGCAAACATATCTACTACAAAGCCAGTAGTTTTCTAGTGTTCATAAAAGCAGCATCTGCACTTGAGCTGTGCAGTCTCAGTACAGTTCTTGCACTTCCTTCTCTTTGGAACTTTCCTATTTCCTTGTACTTTTTAATCTTCCCAAAAAAGATGACCTGCAGCTCTGCATAGATATCAAAGTGATCAAAAATCAAAACACGACTTTTTTTGGATGTGTGCACTACATCAGCACTGGCTTCAGAGCCATTGCTCTACTGAAACACTGAGGTATCAAAGCTCTTAACAGGAACACTGCAGATCCTGTTACCTTCAGGAGAATGCTTTCTCAAAGATTCGGTTCAGTCACACAACACTGGTTATCCTCCTAAGCTCCACCTTTTTCGGTAGGCTGGCAGAGCTAAAAAGGTGCAAACTTCTTTGGGTGATGATGGTATAAACTTGCTTATAGCACTATTGCTTACTTCCCTTCATTCAGATGTTAAGAAAGTTTTGCTGACGCAGTCATACAGTTCCTTTCAAAAGATCACAGTATAAACTAATCAGAAACGTAAGAGTGTTAACACAATGAACCCTTCCCAAGTAAATACAAACCATATTTTAATACAATTGCCCAAACCAAAAGAATCCTAACCCCAGGACTGCAGCAGAAATACTCTCCCACACGCACAGCTAAGGCAGAACAGTCCTCCCAAACCCTGACCTCCTGAAACACAGCACCACAGAGTACCTACACAGTTTTCCTTTACAATCCCTGGAGTGTCAAAACACCAGCGAGCATCTTTCACTTCGTTGTATGTGAACTCTTCCCTTTCCTCATGCTTTGTAGGGGAATGTCTGGGATCTTCATCTATGCTGTACGAGAGCATGTCAGGGTCAAAGTCAACCACAGGGCTAGACTTCTGCCGTTGAAACGTTCTTCCAACTCTTCCTGGATTAAAATGAAAGGTTTCCTGGTAATTAATTTATTAACTTGCCTTTCCTTCAGTTGGACATCTGTCCCTTCCCTGGCTTAAAAGAGATGCACATTGGTAATATAAAGGTGATAAGGATGCTATGTGGCTAGAAATTTGCGTGTTCAAAAGCCAGGATGCTACAAAATTCCTTCTATAATTCTTGCTTAGCACGCCTCAGGGCCCATAAACCTTAACAGAGACCAGATCACAGATACCCCATCATTTCCACTTTACAGTAAAGCAGGCTGCCTTCTCTTTTCAGTGCCTTAGACTGTCAAACACAGAATTATTTGAAAATCAGAGCTACCTTCTGGCAACGCCCTCTTCTGGATACATACTAAAATGATGCACAACCACTGCAGCCTGCAGCCAAAACGTGATTATTTAAAAATGAAACCTGTTTTCTTCCTTGGGGAATGAGAGAGAGCCTACATTGCAATACCATTGTAAACTACTAAGCTATCTTAACTAGGTTAGCAAATGACTGGCCGATGGGAGGTGCACTGCACAGAGGAAACCTCTGCGACGCTACTACAACAGCTGAAAAACAAGTACTTGAAAGAAATACTAATGATGCTACTTACAGAGGAGCCAGAGGTCTCGCACCCACTACTCAGGGAACAAAAACTGGCAAAAATAACCTGAATGGAAGTTTGGAAATTTTTTATTGCTACTACAGATAGCATGTTCTTCCCATAATTAAATGGAAATGAGTTATTTCAGAATGGGAAGAAATTACTTGCCAAAACCAGCTAGATCATACAGCAAATTAAGGAGTTAACAGTCCTTTGTATAAAGCAGTATTTTCATCAGGGCAGAGGGGTAATACCTTTACTCACCCACTAGGTAACCTTGCTTTTTAAGGTGATTAAGGTACTTTTTTTCTTCACTGCTTAGCTGATCTTCTGTTTTCGTTGCCTCCTCTTTCAGCCTCTCCTGCCTTCGGAATATCCTGTCACATGTAGGATTAATAATTGGAAATTTCAACAGGTTCAGTGTTGTTCCTGGAAAAAAACAGAAGGCACGGTTGGGCCACTGACTACCTGGCACATTTAAGCTCTGAGGCATATGAAAAAAAAAAAAAAAAAAAAAATTGCTTCTCCAGCTTTTGGGTGAAACCCAGTAACACAAAGTTGGAGGTGGAACTACAGCTGCTCCCATAAAGTACTAGCCTCCCCAGCCACAGTGGCAGAAACAAGGCATCCATCCGCTTGAGATCTGCTCTCTATATGGTGCGATGAAACAGGTCTCAAAGCCAAGTGGTGCCAAGACTGAGTTAATACACCCCAGGCAAGTCCCACCTCCAGGCAGCTTGGTTTGGTCCACGATTGTTTTACAGGTGCTCACCAGCTCACCTCCCCGTCTCTCTCTAGACTGGAGGGCACCCCTCATTGACAGGGACATGGCAAGGCACGCAGATCAGGTACCGTCCCCACTGTCAGGGGAGCACACGGGCTGCTCTGGTTTACCCGCCCCCTTAGTGCTACGAGACGCACAGCACCCTCTGTGCACGCCTCCCACCCTTGCTGCCCTGAGGAAGGCGATGATTCGAAGCACTGGAGCTCGCTTCCCACAATGGTGACGCTTCGTGGGGCTGGGCACCCATTTGGTGACAGGTCCTCCTGCCACAGGGGTGGCTGAGGGTAGCCTTGCAGGAGGCCCGGGGCCAGGTGACCTCTGAGTGCCCGACACCACGCGTGACCCCAGCCGCGATGGGAAGAGCGGCACCCCTGACCTGGCCAGGGGGAGACGGTGGCCCTGTCGACGGCATCGGGGGCACGGGACTTGCAGTAGTCGGAGCGCAGCAGGGTGTTGAAGAGCGTCGACTTGCCGGAGTTGGTGGCGCCCAGCAGGTAGACGTCGCCGGCGCACTTCCACGAATGCTGCAGCCGGCTGATCAGCCCCTCCAGGCCGAAGCCCGTCTTGGCGCTCACCAGGCGGACATCCACCAGCGGGGCTCCGCGCAGGCCGGCCTGGGCACAGGCCGCCACCACCCGCTGCCGCAGCCGCCCCAGGTGCCCGCGAGAGTCCGCGGGCAGCAGGTCCACCTTGTTGCCCACCACCAGCAGTCCGGCGGCGGGGATGTCGGGGCCCAGCAGCCCCGGCAGCTGGGGCAGCACCGGGTCGGGCAGCTCCAGCACGTCGAGGAGGTAGAGGAGGAGCGGGCCGCGGCCGTGGCGCGGGGGGCGGCGCAGGGCGGCGCTCACTACCAGGCGGTGCTGCTCGGGCGGCAGCCGCAGCTGCAGGGCCCGGCCGTGGTGGGCCAGCAGCCAGCAGCGCTGGCAGACGGCGCCCCGCAGCCCCGCCGCGCCGGCCGGGCCCTCCGACAGGCTCCGGTACTTCTCTGCCGGCACAAAGCCCGGCGCCACGCCGTCGCAGCACTGCAGCTCGGCCCCGCAGCCCGAGCAGCTCACGCCGCTCGGCGGCACCGAGGGGTCGGGCCGCCCCACCGGGCCCCGCTCCCGCCGCTCCCTGCCCGGCTTCCGCTCCCGGCGGGGCGCCGCCGCGGCCGCCGCTGCTGCTGCCGCCGCCGCCGCCTCCTCGCTCTGCTCCGGCTCGTACTCGGGGAAGACAAACCGCTCCTCCTCGCCGCTGGCTGCCGCCCCGCGCCGCGGCACCGGGGCCCAGGGCCGGCGGCGGGCCAGGCGGGCCAGGAGCGCCGGGGCCAGGCGGTGCATGGCGGGGCCGGCACCCCCGGGGCGGGCGAGAGGGAGGGGGCGGGACTTAGCAGCCGCGCATGCGCGTCCCCCCGTGAGGCCTCCTGAGAGACGGCGCGCGCAGCCGCCCCGCCCCGCGCGTGAGGCGCGCAGAGTGCGCAGGCGCCGCTCCACCGCTCTCTGGCCGCCGTTCGCCCGGGCGCTGGGTGCTGGGCCTCGCCGCGCTCCTCGTTCCCCTCTCGGCCGCCGCCGTCCGCGGCTCTTCCCGCCGCCACCATGTACGACGCGGACGAAGGTGAGGGCGCTGCGGCTGCAGGCCGTTCCCCGCTGGGTCTTCTCCCCGCTTCATCCGGGCGAAGCGGGCAGGGGGGCCGTTGGGCGCGCGCAGGGCCCGCGGAGGGCGGGAGCGGGAGGTGGGGGCTGCTCCGGGCGCGGTGGGGTCTCCCGCAGGCTCCTGCGGCCCTCGGGCGGCCAGGGGCGCTGCTGGGATGCCGGAGGGTCCCTCATCAGGCGAGGAGAGACACCGAGGTGATTGGAGCCTGTCTTAAACGCTGTGCTTCCTCGACAGATATGCAGTATGATGAAGACGATGATGAAATCACCCCGGACTTGTGGCAAGAAGCCTGCTGGATTGTTATTAGGTGACTTTTTAAAACTCACTGTTCTTAACGCTTCAGCCTATGTGCTTTTGGTCTTACAGGTAATGTCCAGTTTGCTAGCAGCATGTCGTGGAAGCTGCAGGCTTGGTTATGCTGAGTTGTGTGGTTTAACGTTTTCAGAGCAGAAGGGCTGTAAGCAGAAACAGCAGGGTTGTCATTAGGGATTAAGAAGCCCTACTGACCCCCAGTGAGGTACACTATTTTGAATGCAGCAAGAAGTGATTTTGATTCCATATCAAGCACGTGATTTTGCCCACTACTCTCACTACCAGCATTAGGAAATCAGTTCTTAGCTATTTCACCATGCTAGTGTTTTTTTAGCAAGACATGAACGTCCAGGACCTGCAGCTTCTTGTGGCTGTTAAGGAGTGGGATGCTGTGTGGAACTGAGTAAAAAGTGTTTCTCTTGCTAATTGCATCATTCATAATATGTGTATGACTGGTGTCGTAGGGCAGTAGTTGCAAACAGAACAATAGATCTGCTGGGATGGTCCCACAGGCAGTCTGGATGGAGAGCAGAGATGAGAAACTTTGGAGGCAGGAGGAAGTCCTTTCTCTTGCAGCCCTGTGAAAAGCACTACCTTTGCTTTCAGTCAGGTGGGAGGTAACTGCGGCAAGTCCTTCAGCTGAGGCTGCACCTCACTCTGTATGAGGAAACACTTTTTTTACTGTGAGTGTGATCGAGCACTGGCACAGGTTACACAGAGAGGTTATGGAGTCTCTATCCTTGGTGGTATTTAAAAGCCGTCTGGACATAGTCCTGGGCAGTCAGCTCTGGGATTACCCTGCTTGAGCTGGGTGATAGGAAAAGATGACCTTCAGAGGTACTTTCCAACCTCAACTGTTCTGTGCTACAGATTGCCCTTTCCCTTCTTCCTTCCCCTTGTGCAATAGCAGACCGTGCTGGCAAGATTCGCTGTGGGAACAGCATGATAGCCAAGAGTGTGTTCCCCTTCTTGGGGAAGTGTGAGGTTATTGGTAGGGAGGTAGTTCTTACCAGTTTTCTCTAGAGATCTTGGCAGTGATGGGGCAGAAGCTGAGTAGTGTGGGTTCCCTGGCTGGCTTCAGGAATCTGAGGTAGAGGAGCTTGCTGGCAGGAGCTCATGCAGCAGACATGTTTAGGTCATCCCATTAAAAGTTAGGATGTGGGACTTCAAATTTAGGCCCTAATTTTTACAGTTAGGTAGTGTGGGGTTGAAGCTGGGTGACACGAAGGGTAGGGGAAATCCAAAGAAGGAGTGAAGCTGGGAGTCTCTCTGTGGCTGGAACAGAGGGTGGTCCAAGCTAAGAAAAGTTCTGAGAACTGTTACCTTTACTTAGGGGCATGCACTCAGTTTACTGCAGCTTGGAAAATTAGTTAAAGCAAAGTAATTTATATACATTTTTGAAAACTTTAGCTGATGCCACTTTTACTGAGGTTTCAGTCATCATGTTTCCCTTCTAATTTAAGGTAGACTGTGTGTATAGTCATGGCTTAGGCAAGAGGTGGCAGGAAGTCTGTCACTTTGTAGAGTCTGTGCCTTCAGACACTGAGAGAGAATTGTTTAGCATTTCTGAGCATCTGTGTTTGAAACTCATGCCTTGGGAAAAGTGAATGTGTTTGATTCTGTACTGTATTTTACGGCTTTTGAAAGTTTTGTAATAAACACATCTTAAGCTTGTTGATGTATAAAGTACATGAATTAAATTAAGATCTCTTGTTCATTAATGCACTTTTTTTTTTTTAGCTCCTACTTTGATGAAAAGGGTTTAGTCAGGCAACAGTTGGATTCTTTTGATGAGTTTATTCAGATGTCTGTGCAGAGAATTGTTGAAGATGCTCCACCAATTGATTTACAAGCTGAAGCCCAGCATGCCACAGGAGAAGTGGAAGAGCCGGTGAGTGGAGACCCCCAGCAGAGGTGATGTGTTTTTATAATGCAGAATGATTTTATGTGGGTTTTATTCAGCCCCCATCTCAAGAGAGGGAAATACATGTGAGTTATGACACTGCTCATGCAGTCAATAATACAGAAGAATGAACTCTTTGGAGTCTGAGGTACACGACCAAGTTTCCAGATAGTCAGGTGTATGGCTGAGAAACACATGCAAGAGCTTTGTTATCCATGGAATCGAACTTCCCTATCCTATAGAGTTACTCTCTCCTGCTGGTTACATTGTGGTTGAGTTGAGAAATGGCCAAGAACAATAAGCTGCTGCAGCTCATGTTGTCAGTTACTGTATGAAACTGCACTGACAGGGATGTAGTAGAGCAAGTCAGGTAGCCAAAAGCAAACCATGTTTTGGTGTGGTTTTGATTTTCAGTAGCTTTACCATGGCAAGAAAAGCTTATGGCTGAAAAGTTCTCTGTTAGCTTTCTTTGGCCGAAGTTAGGTCCAGGTTTTCAAAGGGTGCCGTTGCTCATCATCTTCTATTGGCACCATGTTCCAAAGGAGAACAAATTGTCTAAGGTCTGCGCTGTGTGATGGCTCTTCTGCAATGAGTGTGCAGCTTCTACAGTGGCATCCTTGTCCCTCGTGTGGTGTGATCCCTGTTCCATAAGCGATCCATTCCCCTGCTATTAGTCACTATCTTGCTGCTTCCCTGTAGAGATTTAAAGGAAATTTTGGACACCTGAGCATTGAACTTGTTACACGTTTTGACTGTTCCTTTGCGTTTTTTTGCAGGCAAACAACTATCCGGTAGAGAAAATAACTGAGATTTCTTTTAGTTTCTTTATTAGACAAACAGTTCATAAGCTTTATCTCACTGTAATTCTCCTTAATGTTTCTTCTTTTATTCTATGTATATTATTGCAGAATTCTCTAGCTGTGCAGTTCTGCAGTTGCTGTATGCACTGTACATGGTTAAGGTACAGATCGCAAACATGGTATGTGCCTGGCTTCTTTTTGCCCAAAAGCTAGTATTTTATTTTCTTATTTACCAAATTAAAGTTTTTAGGAATAGGTCTAGATATGAGAAAAAGGAAACTTGCTTTTTCCTTTAGAGTCACTTGCAGGCAAACTCTTGCCTCATTTGAAGATACTGGATTAATTTAAGGAGACTGAGTGTATTGGACTAATTTGACTTTTTTGTTTCTTTGTCCCTCCACTTCTCAGCCTCAAATTTTGAAGGCAATTTGGGCAATTTGTAGCACATCAGAGGGTTTAGCAACCGTGCTCAGAGATACGAATTATGGTAAATGTGTTCTCCTTGAGAGCGCTTGCATGAGAACTTGAGAAACTTGGTTCATGGCTGCTGCTACAAATCCAGGAAAAAGGTGTTTGGGTAAGAATTGAGAGAAATTTTTTGGCTTACAAAATGTTTGCCAACAAGTCTCTGCCACCTACTACTGTAGGAAGCTTTTCTGCCTTTTTGAAATCAGATTGTTTTCAGGTCTTTTCCAATAATTCAAGTTTTACTTTGTTTACTGATCCTATAGAATCATCCTAGGAACTGGTGTTACCCAACTTGCTGTGTTTTCAGTAATTAATAAAGATTATCCTTCTCCAGTAGCAGTTTTGCATAGTAGTAAGTAAAAGAGAATATCTTGAATACAGAAGGCTAGTTATTAGTATATCTTGTGGATAGAGCAGCAATGGCACTTCAGTTTGTCTGAAAGCTGTGGTTTTTTGATAAATTGATGCAATAATGTGTTTAATCTCTAGAGGAAACAAAACCACCCAGCACAGATGTTACACAGAGCCACAGAAACCACCTTTTTAAGACAAAATGTATGGGATGGGTAATTTGCACCTTTGCCTTCAATGGTGAGTCTAGAGAAAGGGCTGAATGTGAGTACTTTGAAAATGTATTTTAGAAAGGCTAAAACAACTTGCGACATAAACCATAAGCTGACTTTTTTTTCTCTGCATTGGAGCTTGCTCTGACAGAGCAAGTGTTGCTTTGGTGGTGTGCTACAGTGGAGTCCTTATGGCTGAGATATGGTAAAATGCCTGCATGGAATTCAAGTTTTGTTTTAGTAATAGATATTCTCAGCTGGCTTCTAGGCAGATACTTAGTTGGGGTGGCAGCACCGTAGTCCTTTATTTGTGTTAGCTTCTGCTCTGCAAAGGGACACAGTGGGAAGAGAATTGTTCTGTTGCTGAAAGGTATCTGTCCTTTCATGCCCATGGTTTCACTGTAACACGTGAAAGGATTTCTGTGGAACTAAAACAAAGCTATTAAATTTAGTGTTTTGTCGGAGTGACCAGGGGTCGGAGTGGGAGGCGATCCCGGAGTAATGATGAGTCCCAATATGGGTATGATCATTCTCGTTTATTTCAAAATACTGCGCTACTTTTATAAGCCAGCCACACTAACACGCGCGCCTACGAATCCTCTATTGGTTTACAGTCAGCAAGCACACGAATCTTAATATACACAGATTGGTCAAAAGCAGGTGTCCACGCGAACGCTTTCCCCGCCTGCATTCCGTTACCTAATCTACTGATAGTTACATTCCTCAGCCTGCTTCCCTATTCTGCTATCGCTTCAGAGACTCTAAAACTACAATTGCTCTTTAGCAACCCTTTGCCTTATACTGTTGTTAACAAATCCTCAGTGCTTGGAATGTTCATAGGATGTCCGTTATTTAATAAAAATCCTTCCACAAATTCCCCTTTTTGTTTTTGAACAATCCAAGCCTGATTTATTACTTTCGATACAGCCTTTTTTATACAACTAAAAGCAATACAAAAGCATACACACAATATTAAGATGATAATCAATATACGCAAGCCCTCTTTTATCAAAACTATCAGCCATTGCGGCAACCCTCTAAAAATATTCATGAGCCATTCATCTAAAATGCCATGATTTTGTTGTATCATGCTTGCATGGTTTTTTAACCATTGTAATTGTTTATGTATAGACTCATCATGATCAGATAGGTTCATGCAATACATAAACTTTTCTACCCGGAAACCAGGCACGCCCACCAAACAGGTTCTGAAAGGCTCTGTTGCCATAGCAAGAGACAAACAAAATGCAGATTGACCTGTTTTGTTTGCCCAGGTAACCCACATATTTTCCCTAGGCTCTATATGATGTATGGACATGGTCACGGGGACTACCATCACTATTACTAATGTTCCAATCACCAGGTTTCGTAGTTGTTTTGCTTTACTTTCCATGCGAACCACTTTTGACATTTTTCTTTTGTTGCAACCCATTGGTTAAAGGGTACTTTCCAGATCTCTGGCACCAGGTTATGTCATTTACACTCAACACCTAAAATAATAGGCAAGCAAGCTCTTTCAGCAGTTAATCTAGTCCACTGGTTACAGCTGATCTGATATGAAAGTGTGTTAGTTATCTCATGCCCAGTAATCAACAATATTTTAGTCAAATCAATTTCTTTTGATAACGGTGATCACACCATCGATTAGCGTGATTAAGCCGAACCCACCATTTTTTTTCACATTGATAACATTCACATAACACCCAGGGTTTACATCGGTGACAGTCTTCGCATCTGATTTTGCTTTTTTTCTATTTCGTAAGGAGAGTTCATAACAACGTACAGTCTCGGTCGTTACAATTCCTTTGATACGTCTTCCTCTTCTTGTGAGAGTGCAGGCTTCACCGCTCGGCTAGGCACCCATATTGGTCCCTTATCTGTGGAAACACACATGTATCCCCTCCCATTAAATATTACCGAAACTGGGCCCAGCCACATGCCAGTGATTGGGTCTCGATACATTACTTTTAGTTTTGGAAGCGTTGTATGAGAGTTAAACTTAAGGTTTTGGTGATGTATTATAATTGATGGCTCTTCTCTGTCTCCCATCAGACACAAATAATTTAAAGTAAATAGGACTTTATGCAGTCTCATCTGCGGGTCCTTTTCTTCCTCCTTTTGCTTTACTAGATAGTCCTTCAATACCTGATGCGTACGCTCTACAAGGCTCTGCCCTGTCGGTGAGTGTGGGATGCCAGTAATATGCTTGACCCCCCATCTCATCAAAAAGGTTCTCAGCTTCTGACTGGTGTAAGCAGGGCCATTGTCTGTTTTCAGTTGTTCTGGCACACCCAACACCGCGAAGCAAGCAAGGAGGTGCTTACACACATGATGAGCCTTCTCACCCGATAAAGCCGTGGCCCATATTACTTTAGAGAAGGTATCTATGGTGACATGTACATATTTGAGCTGCCCAAATTCAGCAATGTGAGTGACGTCAGTCTGCCAGAGCTCTAAAGCCTTGAGACCTTTTGGATTAATGCCCAGCCCTATTCCAGGTCCATGATTTCCACACTTGGGACAGGCCTGTATGATAGAGCGAGCTTTGTTTTCTGATAACCCATATTGCCTTCTTAAACCCTTTGAGTTTTGATGAAATATTTCATGACCCTGCCTAGCTTGTAAAAATTTATCTACAGGTGGTACATGACACGCTGGACTGACAAGATTGTCCGCCATCTGATTGCCTTGTCCTAAACCCAACTCCCATTGATGGCTATGGATATGAATAACACAACACGGAGCCGCTCGCTGGGAGATGGTCGATCTTAATTGAATAAACAGTTTCCCTAGCTGAGGATTATTTGTTTCCCTAATCAGTGCGTCTTGAATTCTTGGTATAAGCCCAGCTACATATAGAGAATCAGTCACCACATTCAAAGGATGATCATGCCAATTCCCTAACGCCCATACCACCACCATTAATTCTAAAGTCTGTAAGGTATCTCCAGCTTGCCCTTGCAAAATCTTTTTGCACCATTGATCTGTTCCCAACCATACGCATGCAGCTTGTCTAGAGCATTTTCCCGCACCTGTGTATACCGTCAACCCCTCGAGTATCGGGCTATCAACCACTTTAGGTTTTTCTAGCCACTGATTTCGTTTTAGAATCTGCCACAATTTCCCTTGAGGTTGCTGAGAGTGCACCTTTCCGCTAAATCCTAACAGAGATTCTTGAATGGCCAGCACGTGGCGTATCCACCGTTCTAAATCTACAGCGTTAACAGGAATACTAATGTCTGCTGGTTCCTGTCCTGTCAGCTCTATAATTCGCGTTCTCCCTTTTCAGATTAATTCCCCTACGGCTTCAGGACGAGTTTGTATACTGAAACGTGGTTGTACCCGTAAGAAAACCCATTCCAAAATTTGAAAAAAGGAGGAATTTGGCAAGTTATCATTATTCTTGTTGTCAATGGCAGTCACAGAGTTCATTCCCTGTTGTCCCTTCATCTCCCCCTTCTTGTTTTGCCATTGACATATAACGGCAAAAGGTGATTCTTCGATGTTACAGATAAGCAAAGAAAGTGGCAATTCAAGGATTCTTCTTGCGGTCCAGGCTATAGTAAGTTTGTTTATAATGTGCTGTAAGGCTACGTGATGTTTGTTCGTCATATGAATTTCAGCTGCAGGCTGAGTGCCTCGCAGTAATTCAGTTAGTGGTTTAATGTCTGCATTGGTAATGCCAGCGCAATTGTGAACCCATTGGATGTCGCCTAAGACGGTTTGCACATCAGCCAATGTTTTGAGTGGAGTTTTTAATGCTATTTTTTGAGGATGAATTTTTGCCTGTGCAATGATCCACCCTAGGTATTTCCAAGGTGGAGACCTTTGGATCTTTTCTGGTGCAATTACAAGTCCTTTGTCTGCTAGCATGGTTGTTAATTGTTGTATATGATGCACTTCAAAAGGAACTTGTTGACAACACAAAATATCATCCATATAATGATAGATGATAGTTTCAGGCCATTTTTCTCTTATCGGTTGCAGTGCCCAGGCGACATATAATTGGCACAATGTAGGAGAGTTTTTCATCCCTTGTGGAAGTACCACCCACTCATACCGTTCTGCTGGTGCTGCTTTATTTATCGAGGGTATGGAAAAGGCAAATCTCTGAGTGTCCTGAGGGTGCAGTGGGATTGTGAAAAAGCAGTCCTTTAAGTCAACTATAAGTATGTGCCAATTTTCGGGTAGCATATTAGGTGATGGCATTCCATTAGGTTGTAAGGCTCCCATAGGCAACATTTGGTCATTTATTTTCCTCAAATCATGTAGTAAACGCCACTTCCCACTTTTGTTAGGGATGACAAAAATAGGAGTATTCCATGGACTGACAGACGGTTTGATATGTCCTGCTATAAGTTGTTCAGATACCAGTTGTTTAGTTATGTGCAATCGCTCTTCAGTCATGGGCCACTGGTCAACCCAAACAGGGTCATTGGAGATCCATGTTAACGGTGGGTTGGGCGATTGCTCCCCAGTGCCCATGACTAAAAATGCTTTGTAGTCAGCATTGCCCCAATCTGACTGAGAACATCATGTCCGATTAATGCTTCCAATCCTCCAGGGAGCGACAAAACATGGACCTTCAGTGTTGCTCTCTGGCCTTCTGGGAAACTCACTTGAACCAGTTTACTACTTATATATGGGGCCGAGTTCCCTCCTACTCCTGCGATTAATGCCTTTGGGGTTTCTATTTCCCACTGCAACGGCCAATTTGCTTGATTTATAATAGTTATGTCGGCCCCAGTGTCCAACGTTGCTTTTATTCTTATTGAAAGGTTCTCCTGACTCAAAGTCACAGTTTCGAGTGGGCGGTGGTCTAATTTTGTAGTGAAACGTACAGCAGGCCCAGTAGAACCAAATCCTTTACACCCATGTTCTTCCCAGTCTTGGTTTGATTGACTTAAAGGATTTTTAAAAGCTAATATCTGGGCTATCCGACTGCCTTTTGGGACGAAGAGAGGAGGACTTATTGTATAGGCCATAATATGAATTTGACCGGTATAGTCTGCATCAATGACTCCAGGAATTAGGATCAATCCTTTTATTCCTGCAGAAGATCGAACTAAAAGGATTCCACCTATCCTACTACTATCAGCTACTAAAGGCCCTACCGCATTGCTAGGGATTCTGCACACTTCTGTATTGGTTAAAGTGAAATCTATTGTTGTTTCCAGGTTGACCCCCAAACTTCCTTTGGTGGCAGCTGAGTGTTTTTGTAAAAACCCTGATTGCTGCTGTCGTTTTGAGGGGGCATTTGTGTCTGCACGCGGCCTCTCCCCGCGCTCGATTTGAAGTTTCCCGAACAGGCCTTGGTAGCATGAGTACTTTTTTGACACTTATCACACCATACAGTAGCACGACAATTTCGCTTGTTATGCCCCTGTTCCCCACAACGAAAGCAGGTGCCTTTAACGGGCTGGACTATTCCTGGAGAGTGTTTTTGCCTAACAAGAGCTGCCAATGGTTGCACTACTTCTTTGACAGCACTTTGCACCACTGCTGCCATCGACTCATTTTGTTTTTGAACCCCTGCTCTTTCCACCCGAGAAAGCATTTCTTCCACTCCTGCCCCTTTGGGCAGACTGGCTAGAATGGCCTTGGTAGTTTTATTGGCGTTATCAAAGGCCAAAATTCTAAACATTTGATGTTTATTGTCCTCTCCCAAATCCGGGTGGTTCATTACTGCGTCCCAAAGCCTATCAATAAAGTTGTTATACTTCTCAGTTGCACCTTGCGTCACCGAGCTAAAAGAAGGGGCTGCCGATCCCGGTAAGCAAAGAAACGCATCTAAAGCAAGCTTAGAAGATAGCTGTAACATATTGACAGGAAAAGTCAGTTGGGCATTTATATCCGCATAACGTCCCCCCCCAATGAGCATTTCAGCTGTGACCCCATATAATGGATCCCCTTGCTGTTGATGTTGGGCAGCAGCATTCACTGCCCTCTGAGACAATGACGATCCCCATAACAAAAACTGTGTAGGTGTCAACAGAAGCCTCATCAGACTTTGGCAATCATGGGGACACATCAAATCAGCAGAAAAAATCCAAATAACGATCTGTCGTGAGGCTTCCGATTTAACACCATACTGCGATATAGTATTTTTGGCTTGTTGTAGAATCATCCAATCATGTGGTTCCCATTTTCCTTGACTGTTTTCCTGTACCACCGGAAAAGCCATGGGGCCAATGTTGGATGCAACCCCCCACTGTCCGTCCAAAATAGCATCCCGAACAACTCCACTCCATCGGCCGGGACGGGTAGCTGCGGTAGGTCCAGAGAAACAGGGTGGCAAGTTGTCTCTCGAACCTGCGGTTGACCAAGGTTCTCCTTTTTTCTGAGTCTGTATAATTATTTCCTTTAGTTGTTGCACGACCTCTTTTAACAGCTTATTAGTACTTTCTACTGAAGTTTCGCTTTTTCCTCTAGATGGCGGTGTGGCAGCACCGGAGGAATCATTGGAGAGTGGCAAGGGCGGGTGGAGAGGAGGGGCAGTGGGAGGAGGGCGGCACCCTTCCCCGCATTGAATTGAGGGGGTGGGTGGAGCTGGCCGCTCCTCCCCCTTCATGCTCGGTGGTTGCTCTTCCGCTTTCGACCCACACTACTGCTTTGCTACAGCCCCGGCAATTTCCGTCTTCTCCAGCAGAGACGATATTGTCGGGGAAGATGGCGAACATAGAGCATCGGGCGTTTTAAAGTCCTGCTCAACTCTACCGCGCAATTCGGCAACAGTCTTACAGGTGGACCCCGTCATACCCTTCACAGCAGGCAGCCCAAAAAATTGCGCGATAGGTCCCACCTTGGATTCCATGCTCTTAGACTTGTCCGGTATGGGGTCCGGAGCCAGCATCTGAGCAGCCGCACACGCCACCTCCCGTTCAGCTTTCATAGCTTTTAAAGGTTCTAGTACGTCTCCCCACAATTCTCTCACAGACTTAATCTCCTTCTCCAATTTTTCATCACCTTCAATAATCTTCTGCCACATTAGTTTCCCCAGCTCCCGCCATTCCGGCACAGAAAACAACGTGTGGGTGTCTTTAAAATGTCCCAAACGTTGTCCTAACTTAATTAGCTTGATAAGCTGTTTCACCGTTGTCTCGATCCCGCTCTTAGAGAGTATGCCGGCAAGCAACGTAGCAGCTGCCTCACGAGTATGCCTGCGAGCAACGTAGCAGCTGCCTCACTCTCCGTGATAGCAGCTCACCCTCTAGGAGGCAGTTGGCCACTCTGCACCGTTATCTATTCTATTTGTTTGAGCAATAGAATAGTACTTCTCCCAGTCGCTTGTTTCCCACTCCCCTTCTCTTGCTGCTCTTACCGCAGTCTCGAAGAATTGTAGCTTGTAACCATCGACCTCTGGGTTACGAGCCCAGCGCGTTTCCGCATCCTCTGCTACCAGATGTCGCAGTGACCAGGGGTCAGAGTGGGAGGCGATCCCGGAGTAATGATGAGTCCCAATATGGGTATGATCATTCTCGTTTATTTCAAAATACTGCGCTACTTTTATAAGCCAGCCACACTAACACGCGCACCTACGAATCCTCTATTGGTTTACAGTCAGCAAGCACACGAATCTTAATATACACAGATTGGTCAAAAGCAGGTGTCCACGCGAACGCTTTCCCCGCCTGCATTCCGTTACCTAATCTACTGATAGTTACATTCCTCAGCCTGCTTCCCTATTCTGCTATCGCTTCAGAGACTCTAAAACTACAATTGCTCTTTAGCAACCCTTTACCTTATACTGTTGTTAACAAATCCTCAGTGCTTGGAATGTTCATAGGATGTCCGTTATTTAATAAAAATCCTTCCACAGTGTTTTATGCATGGGAGCAAAGCGTTACAAAAACTCGTACCTTGTTTGATACGTCAGCTGTCTCATTGTATGTGTTGAAGCAGATTCACCTTTTTGCATCATAAAACTAGCAGTTTTATCTAAAGTTACATAAACAATAAATATCCAAGTAGGTGTATGTAAGGCATATTCTATTTGTTAATATATTCACTGACATGGCAGATTTTGAGTTTATTAGCTATTTATAGGAAGAAGACCTATTTGGGTACTTTATTCTTCTCCTACCAATGGTTTTGACCCTTTCCTCTGTTTTTTTTTATTAATAAGATGTTTAGAAAAGATTGAAAGGTTTTGAGTGCTTTTTTGATCTAGTCATCTGAAGCGGGATTGTTGAGCTGAGGACATGCAGCAGCATTGGGTATTAAGCTCTATGGCCACTTTTGAACAAGCAAAATGGATGTTTCTTCCATTATAGATAAATGTCTTCTTGTTTTCCAGCCCCGGTATCTGTTGAAGTTTGAACAAATCTATCTCTCCAAACCTACACATTGGGAAAGAGATGGAGCACCCTCACCTATGATGCCCAACGAAGCCAGACTGAGAAACCTTACGTAAGAACGAACTCTATAGTGGGTAAACACAAGGAAGGACTGGCCCTACATTATTAATTGATAGTCTTTTTCAATTCAGTAGTGCCTTGAAAATGTAAGAGTTACTGCTTTATTTAAATTTCGATGTCTAGTTGTTAAATCCAGACGGTGATTTGGTAATAATGCTTAATATTACTAGTGAGTGCTTGAATAACTGCATTCGTTATCCTTCTGTACAGCCTGGTGTAATAACTGACAGATAACACAATGGTGTTTTTATTCTGTAGGTATTCAGCCCCCTTGTATGTGGATATAACTAAAACAGTTATTAAAGAAGGGGAGGATCAGTTACAGACACAGCATCAGAAAACTTTCATAGGAAAAATTCCTATTATGTTACGTTCAACATACTGTTTGTTGAATGGCTTAACTGACCGTGATCTTTGTGAACTGAATGAATGCCCGCTTGATCCTGGTGGCTACTTTATCATTAATGGATCAGAAAAGGTAAGGGATTATACCTTGCACAGTCATCTTTACAGACACTGAAAGTTCTGTTACTTGTTTCCATACGTTTTGCCAGGAACATAACCGCTTTTATTCCAGTGTATCACAGTTACTGTGGGCACTCATAATCTTGTAGAAAGATGGGATTTTAGTCCTCTGTTAGGACTTTCTCGAGCCACCTTTTCTTCTTCTCTGAGGCACGTTTCCTTTCTTCAGTTTCATAAACTGTTTTGCATTGAATGCCATTAAGTACTCTAGATATTTTCCTTTCCAATTTCAACATTGCAGAGCAGCATGCACTCTAAAATGAGATACTTTTTCACTCGGAGTCTCCTCCAGTTTGTTCACAGCTGTATAGATGCATTTTATTATAAGAACAGGTTCTTCCCTCCACCGCTGTGGATTCAGCTTTAGCAAATCGTATCCTCTCCATGCTTGTACCTCACCAATGAAACTGCTGTTTTTTTCTAACTGACACCTGGGCAAACGCAGCAAAAGAAATAGAATTGTATTTTTCTTCTTGGGAGAAAAAAAATCTATCTTTGACTGTCGGAGCTGGCATTTAAATTTAAATGCCTGTGTAGTGCATTGGCCTTGGAAACAGATAGTGAAATGCTTTCTTTATCAGTGTTGTGCCTAAAGCTAACACAAATGTCTCAGCACAGCTAGCAGATGCAGTAAGTACATTGTAGAGAACAGTGTTCTCGGAGTCTTTTGGGTATTCTGTCTTAACTAGGTGTATGTTTTGCTTAATACTGTATTTTTAAAATGTAAAGTATAATCCAACTGAGTTTGGCAAATTGACTTCATGCTGTGTGGTGCTCTTAAAGTTAAGGCACCTGAAGGAATAGTAGAAACACACTGTGCTTGTTACTTTCAGCATGCCCTTTTGTCAGTTATTTACTAGTGTTCTTGTTTCTAACACAGGTTCTGATTGCTCAAGAGAAAATGGCTACAAACACAGTGTATGTGTTCGCAAAGAAGGATTCAAAATATGCCTACACAGGAGAGTGTAGATCTTGTCTGGAAAATTCCTCTCGACCAACAAGTACTATATGGGTTAGCATGCTGGCCAGAGGTGGGCAGGTATGCCTAAGCAGTAATAACCCCTGCCCTGGGGCTTACATTAAAGATTGTTTTAGGAGTTTTGATACTGTCCTGTCTCTTCATGTCATTTACTTTTGGGATTTTGAGAAGAAGTTTCTTCTGATGCTAAGCTATAAAGAAGGTAAAATTAAATGAAAATGTATTCTGTTTGTCATAGTTTATGCCTGTCTGTGGGACAAATAATTTGAGAAAGACCCAATTTGTGGCAGGTTGTAGAGCGAGGCTAAAAAATCATTTTAGAATTACTGTAAATGAGTTTTTAGAAAATCCAAACAATCTGCTTCCTGTTTTTTTGACAAAGGACAAGAATAGGAGCAGGGACCTATTATATGTGGATATAGGTTTAGATGTGTTTTGCAGACCACGTATTAATTCATATTTAACATCTAATTGCGTCACCCATGAGGGGAAATAAGTGCTATTCATAACTTCAAAAGCAGAAGGTGTCAGTACTCATTTACCATTGCACTGATGTTTGGAAATTCCCAAACATGTTCAAAGAGTAACTTTAACAGAAGCCTTACGCCACTCTTGCTCCTGATGGCTGGGGCACTCTTGAGTGGTTGTCCCTCTGCATCCCACAATGTTTGTTCCTTTCTGGGAGGCGGGAGCAGCTACTTGAATAATCGCCATAATGGAGTCTTACACAGTGGATTAGAAAAACTGGGCTTAAGCTGACACAAGGAAAGCTGAAGGTGGATAGGATTGCTCTTTGCAAATACACAATGGGAGAGAAAGAATGCATACGAGTGAGTGAATAGTATTATTCAAATTCCTTTGTATCAACAAAAACCTTCCAAGTTTTTGCAGACTTCTAAAGTTAGAAATGTTTTTAAAATAAAAAAGTCACTGCTGGAGTAAGGTTTCAGAAGAGCTCCTTAGTTGGCCTGCTGAGAAGTCATGTTTTCCTGTAGTGCTTGAATAAATACACTTATGCTGTATCATCCAAGTCCAGAGAGAGATTTTTATTTAAAAGCAAGACCATTTAAGACTACTGTATGTTTTTCCCCACCTTTTCAGGGTGCGAAGAAGAGTGCTATTGGTCAGCGCATCGTAGCAACTTTGCCATATATCAAACAAGAAGTCCCCATCATAATTGTCTTTCGTGCACTAGGCTTTGTGTCCGACAGGGACATTTTAGAGCACATCATATATGATTTTGAAGATCCGGAAATGATGGAAATGGTAATATATGTTAAATAAGTTATTTCCTGGCTTGACATTTGGTGATGTGTAGGTGTGGCTAATCATCTTTCAAAGTATTGTTCATTTTCCAATTGTAATTTATTACTTTATTATTTTTGTGGGTTGTCTATTAGAAATGTCAAAAGTTCTCTGCCTAAACCTATTCCAATGAGTATTTCCATTCCAAAGTGCAATGGAAATTTTAAAGAGTTAATATGTATTTGGAGAGGTAGCATCTTATCCTACTGCCATTGACTTTAATTGTAAAATCCCTATTTATACCTGAAGCAGCAACAGGCCTCGAATGCACTTGAATGAGAACTATTTTCTGAAGTCTAAACTATTTTTTGTGTGCTTCCTGCGTGCTCCATTACTGTTTTCTGCTGCTCTTGAAAGAGCTACTATAGTAAAACCAGAAAGGCCTGGATCAGCAATTAGCAGTTCCTGAAAAGAACCATCAGCAAACTGCTGCATAGTTTCCTTCAACCCCAACAGGCACTGGATGCTACAGGATTTTTCTGTATTTTGTGCATTAGGTCAAACCTTCTCTGGATGAAGCGTTTGTCATTCAGGAGCAAAATGTTGCTCTAAACTTCATTGGATCAAGAGGTGCAAAGCCAGGTGTCACCAAAGAAAAGAGAATCAAGTACGCTAAAGAAGTCTTGCAGAAAGAAATGCTCCCGCATGTTGGTGTCAGTGACT
The DNA here is from genome assembly GCF_964195595.1 of Calonectris borealis. NCBI lineage: Eukaryota > Metazoa > Chordata > Aves > Procellariiformes > Procellariidae > Calonectris > Calonectris borealis. Next base: position 51,303,618 of record NC_134315.1, read on the forward strand.
TCTGTGAAACCAAAAAGGCCTATTTTCTAGGGTACGTCGGTATTTTCTGTCACACATCTGCAAATGGACACTGAATACAGATTTTTTTCACATATATGTATTATGATTGGAAGAACGCACAACCTCAGTCTTCTGGATACTCAGTGATAAACTTTAGGGCGCTGGTATATTTTCCTAGCTGAGAAAATTCAAATGCTGATAAAATAGAAAAAAAAATTGAAACAAAACAAGCCTCCAACGCATTCTGGATCTTAAGTTAGATGTGATGATAGTGATAAATTACTCCTTTTGACATCGCGTGGCATGGACGAGTATAGAGGTTGATAACTAATGTATAGATAACTACTGATAAGCTGTTTGTAATGTAAACCCACTCTTTAACAGCACATCCTCTTGATCACTGCTTATTGGTATGCAGATGAACCATAGCATCAGGAGACTTACCATTTTACACCTAATTCCACATCTTTAAACATAGCCCATATTATAGTACAGGACAGACATGTAATAGAAGACGTATTGCCATCATGATGTAAATATTAACTTCTCTCTGTAGTTATCTGAACTTCCAGTGGGTCATGCACCTCTAAGGACGTAAGTGCTGAAGAGGTATGTTTTAGGACAGCAGTATCCTAAAGATCTAGAATGGGCAACCTTTAGGAAACAGCTCACTGATTTATCTATGAAAGCATGTGATCTTTGTTGTGAATGTGGGCTGTCGGTTTAAAATATAAACTATCTTATTTGCTTAGGTATATGGTTCATAGATTGTTGCTGGCAGCACTGGGAAGAAGAGAGCTTGATGACAGAGATCATTATGGCAACAAAAGACTGGATCTTGCTGGGCCACTGTTAGCTTTCCTGTTCAGAGGGTAACTATAATATATACATTTTCTTTGGACGTAATTAATGGTAGAGGCATTGCCAACTCTGTGCTTCTAAATCAGACTATTCTTTTGTGTCTGATATCCGGTCTTGGGCAACACAGCCTGTATCTGATTATGACTTTTTCATGAAGTGCTTAAGTTTCCTCTGATAGCAGGTGGCTAGCATCAGCTTGTTTTGAAGCATATTTGTGCATGTTAACAAACAGGTTAATTTGTTTTGGTTTTTCCCCCCCTACTTGCTTCTGTTCAGGAGGCCAGTGATGTTTTTTCCAAATAGTGCTGGGTAGGCTGAATTGCTACAGTACTGTTTAATCATGTTTCTTGGCATCTTCTTCTACAGAATGTTTAAGAATTTGCTGAAGGAAGTGAGAATATATGCACAAAAGTTTATTGACAGAGGGAAAGATTTCAACTTGGAACTGGCGATTAAAACAAGAATTATTTCAGATGGTTTGAAGTATTCATTGGCAACTGGAAACTGGGGTGACCAGAAGAAAGCTCATCAGGCCAGAGCAGGAGTATCTCAGGTACAATAGCTAAATAAGGCATGGTAGCATTTGTCAGGTTTACGTAAAAGTATACCATGGAGGAGTTTGAGATTGCTTGGCAGCCGTGCATGTTGTATGTTAAATAGAACCACTTTTAAAAGGAAACTTCCAAAGCTGAAACAGATGAAGATCCAAGTAGTTGAGCGTGGTGTGGGGTTTGGGTTTTTGTGTTGTTGTTTCTTTTTGGTTTTAGCTATTGTGTTCACTGCAGAACAGTTGGTGTAACTCCTGTAAAGGCTTTTTGTGTTAGAGCATATGCTTGTGTGTCTGGTCAAGTCCTAGTCCCAGGGAATCTTTAGGGAGGATGGATTTCTTTCCTTTAGTTACTTCCAGTGCTTCACAGGTGGTTAAAGAAACTTGAGTGACATCTTGTAATATAATAGTTATGCATTCCACAGCTGATGGTGAGGAGCACTGACTTTATTAGCCCACAGCACTGCTTACTTGAGCTTGTTTCTCATAAAGGTGGAAAGAGGTGAGAGTTTTTAAATGCCAGCACATTTTGTTGTCTGGAGCCCTGGTGAGATCATAATTTGGGGAAAGCGAAGTTAGGTAAGGAGCGAAGATGGTAGCTGTCCCTGGATAGTGTGTTGTTGGTGTATGTGTACGAGGTGCTTGTTTGCTTTTTAAATAAACTCTCACATTTCAGACTGTAAAATTAAATTTTCTTAAATTTTTGAGAAGCCTTGAGCAGACTGTGAAAAGAATGTAAAAGCTGATTTACTCCTAGTAACTCAGTTGTCTTCGATTTTCAAACTAAGTTTGAAAAGATCTCTGTCGTTGCACTAGCAAACCCTCCTGGTGAAAATGCAGCTTAAAAAGTATTTTCATGAATATCACTCATTCTAGTTATCTGATCAGAGTAAGCTATACTGCAAAAACCAGATTTTAAGGGTAAACTTAGTCTAAGATTAATGGAGGTGAACTAAAAAGTGTAGCTAACAAAAATCAGAGCTGTTTTAGTTCTTTTGAAGTACATAATTTCTAGAGGGCATTGATCCTGTTGCTCTAATGTATCACGATGCCTGTCAATAACACACTTAAGCAGCTTTGACTAACTGAATTCCTTACTACGTGCAGGTGTTAAACCGCCTGACTTTTGCATCTACGCTTTCCCATCTGAGACGCCTGAATTCTCCAATTGGTAGAGATGGCAAACTAGCAAAGCCCAGACAGCTGCACAATACGCTGTGGGGAATGGTTTGCCCTGCTGAGACTCCAGAGGTAATGAAAGTAATATTTACGTCAGTGCTTACTCATGCCTAACTGCTTTTATCTGCTGGTTGTTTTATAGCTATGGCATTTGTGATGATCACTTGCACTTTTTTGAAACGCTGACATGAATATTTAGCTTTATAGTTAACTCTGTAGTTAATGGTAGAAATTAATAAAGTAAATAGCATGTTTTGTGTCCAGTTCCTTGAGGACTTGAAGTTTAAGTTCTCGGATCTTCTTGGGGGAATCTCTTGATTTGGAAATGCAAGTTAACTTTGTGTTTCTACTAGGGTCATGCAGTAGGACTTGTGAAGAACTTAGCCCTGATGGCTTACATTTCTGTGGGGTCTCAGCCATCCCCAATTTTGGAATTCTTGGAAGAGTGGAGTATGGAAAACCTGGAAGAAATATCTCCAGCAGCAATAGCTGAGTATGTGCAAATGAAACTGTTTAAACAGACTTAAGCTTTTTATCCTGCACAACACTTCAAGGGTTTGGTTTTTGGGGTTTTTTTTATTATTATTTGTTTGTTTTTCCCTCTTTCTAGTGCTACCAAGATCTTTGTTAATGGCTGCTGGGTAGGAATACACAAAGATCCAGAGCAGCTCATGAATACCCTAAGGAAGCTCCGTCGTCAGATGGACATCATTGTGTCAGAGGTATAAATTTTACATCTACAGTTCGGATGTCTTTTTAGATGAGAGAGGATAATGCCTTGATACTACTTTGCAAGCTCCAAATAGAATTATTTTTAAGGCTCTTTCTGAACATACTTCACATTGCTTCGTTTTTTTTGTTTTGGGAGTTTTTTGGGGTTGGTGCTTTTTGGTTTTGTGTGTTTGTTTGACGTTGTGAGTTTTTTGGTTCTTTTGTTTTGGTTTTGTTTTTTTTTGTTGTTTTGTTTTGTTTTTTTAAAGAGGATCCAGTTGAAAAAACAGTTGAAAATAGTCTCTTGAAGTGCTTCTGTTTGTAGGAGTGCTAATGTTTGTTCTGTGCTGCTGATAGCACTTGTAAGGCCTTTGCTTTAGGGAACTTTGTTATCCTATTTTGTGTTCTGTAGTTTTAATTCCAGACTGAGGCTTTGTACTCACAGGATGCTGCTTTCTTGTACAGGTCTCAATGATTAGGGATATTCGTGAGCGAGAAATCCGCATCTATACTGATGCAGGCAGAATTTGTCGACCCCTTTTAATTGTGGAAAAACAGAAGTTGCTGTTGAAAAAAAGGCATATTGACCAACTGAAGGAACGAGAGTATAACAATTACAGGTGAGATATGTTCCTGAAATTCAACTGAATGTCTGATTTTCCGTCTTGGAAGCTGCAAGTTCCCCCAGATCGGAAAGAGAAATGTTAAAGCTTTGTGCAACACAAAGATGCTTTATCTGCCTGGTAGCTTAATCCCATTTTTTTTTTATCACACTGAGGCAGTGGTAGTAATAATAAGCCAGGCAAGTCCCTATTCTTGTTACTGCTGAAGAGACACATTTTATGCGTTAGTTGAGTATTTCAGACATTGGTTATTCAGTTGGCAGGATCTCGTGGCCAGTGGTGTAGTGGAGTACATCGATACACTGGAAGAAGAGACTGTGATGCTGGCAATGACTCCAGATGACTTGCAGGAGAAAGGTGTGGCATATTGTTCAACATACACACACTGTGAGATTCACCCGTCTATGATCCTGGGAGTATGTGCATCTATTATCCCCTTCCCTGATCACAACCAGGTCAGTGCATCACTTCTGACATCCTGCTTTTAAAGTTGATAGAAAACCCTCATGTGTATGTGTAAAGAGCTTTATGTACAGATATACTGGTCTTCCCTTGTCTGTCTAGTCTCCCAGGAACACCTACCAGTCTGCTATGGGTAAACAGGCTATGGGAGTTTACATTACAAACTTTCACGTTCGTATGGATACGCTGGCACATGTGTTGTATTATCCTCAGAAGCCCCTTGTAACAACACGCTCCATGGAGTACTTGCGATTTAGAGAGTTACCAGCAGGTATGTTGTCGGTTAATGTTTATTAAACAAATATACTACTGTTTTATTTAAACTATGTCACATATGTTTTGTGTAGAATACCTGAATATTTAGCAAATGTTTGTAATTTAAAAATCAATTATAGGTTAAATGTTAACTTGTAGCTGGACACCTAGATCACAAAAAATATATTGCTAGTGTTGCAGCTGAAACTACTTTATCCATATAGTCTGCTAACATCTAACTGGAAAAATGCATTTTCTGTATTGGTATTTGCTAGGTTCTTCACAAGGGGTCACTCTTGACTCTCTTTTCTATCCAAAGCTGCATTTGCTGATACTACGTGGGTTTTGTGTGTGGAACATGGAGATTTTATCTCAGAAAGGGTAGAACAGCTTCACTGTAGAGAATACGGCTTATTTTGAGTTACAAGTAATGCCTGTCTGGTATGCGTGAATCCTTTCAAAGTATTTGTGTATTATAGGTATCAACTCGATTGTAGCCATTGCATCATACACAGGCTATAACCAGGAAGACTCTGTCATCATGAACCGTTCGGCTGTTGACAGAGGCTTTTTCAGGTAAGACTTCATAAATTTTTTTAACTGCTTGGAAGGAAAAAAAAAAAAAATACTGAGTTGTCCAGAGGCTCAAGAAAAGTTCATCTTACGCTGGAAGACGCCATTCTCCAAATCTTTCCAACCTGAGAAGCTTTTTAATTTTTTTTTTTTTTTTTTAATGGGGGTGGAGGGAGCAGCACAATGAAAATGGTGAATGTGTATCTTGGCAAAACACAGTGAGGAATGGTTCATCCTTTGACTTCCCACTCTTCCATTTTGGTCTTTACTGTGTTTTCTGTTCTTTGTACAATAGTTAAATGAAAAAATATTTGGACACTCTGCTGTTATATTTTCCTATAACTCTTGCAAGTTATATGAACTTCTTAATGGCAATATTGCAGCTTTGTAATATAGTCTTGTCTTCAGTAGCATGACAGTTGCTACCAGAGAGGATTGGCGTGTTCCTCTCCATAGTAGGAACTGCTGTGGGACAACTGGCAACTGATGTGACTTTGTGCATTTACAGTTTTGGACAGCTGTGGTTAGCTGTATAGCTGGTCAATGGGTTTCTAGTTCTGTTCATTTTCCTTTGTCCAAGCTGAGCCCAAGATGTGTGTGCTTGGTATCTTGCATCTACGGCCTTCCAATGTAGAATGAGACTGTTAGACTTTTAAGGCTCACATGAAGCTTTTATAGAACCTCCTGTGTGCATGGAAGCAATAAATGTGGATAATATTTATCTGAAAGGCTGTGGCTTTGGTGTGCTGGCAACTGAGGAAGCAGACAAAAACCCCTAAACCCCAAGAAAGAAGCCTATATATATTGAAAGTTTTCCACTGCAGCTCGGTTGTACTGAGTGTGGCGCTGCAAGGTGGCAGTAGAAGCCTAAAAATGCTTGCAAAATGGCAGGTATAAGGAGAAAAGTAATATGAGAATGACACGATGAACATGTGAATAATCTTCAGGAATAATAACTACTTTTGAGATGGAAAGGAGATCCGAAGGTCTCTGCAGTTCATCAAAAATTAGCATGTTATCTATAGGTACTTTGGCAATATCTGAAAAGTGACCATCAAAATGCCATCTGAAACTGGTTTTTGTTTGGTGGGGTGTTTTTTGTTTTTGTTTTCCCTCCTCAATGATGGTCAGATTAACAAGACTTTAGAGGAAAGGTTGTGTGGCATATGAGCGTTATTTGTTTTCGTTGTCATTAGTAACAGTAGCCATAATATGTGATAAAAGGGTGATTAGAGTGAAACTGAGATGCACAGATGCGGAAAAATGATGCTGGTTTCACTGGAGAACGCTTTATGACTTTGTTTCAGATCTGTGTTCTATCGCTCATACAAAGAGCAGGAGTCTAAAAAAGGGTATGACCAAGAGGAAGTTTTCGAAAAGCCTACACGCGAAACTTGCCAAGGTAAGATATAGGTGTGTATGAAGACTGAGATTTTAAATTAAATTTTTGTGGGCAAGGTTGTTAATGTTGTTGAACTGATTCATATTTATTTTGGGACATATAAAATATCAGAAGTGTCTGTATTAATAGCAAAATACATCAGTTGAGATATTTGCATAAAATTATCTTTAAACGTTTTAGCAGTAGTCTGAAGTTGCAAGCAGACTTCTTGAATTTCTACAGAACATTGAAGTCAGTATGTTGAAAAATTTGGGAGTCTCCTTTTTTTTTCTTTTTTTTTTTTTCCTAAGGTATGAGACATGCAATCTATGACAAACTTGATGATGATGGCTTGATAGCACCTGGGGTACGTGTGTCTGGGGATGATGTCATCATTGGCAAAACAGTAACGCTGCCAGAAAATGAAGACGAACTGGAAAGCACTAACAGACGTTTCACAAAGAGAGACTGTAGCACTTTTCTGCGAACTAGTGAGACTGGTATTGTAGATCAGGTCATGGTAACCCTTAACCAGGAAGGATACAAGTTCTGCAAGATTAGGGTGAGCACTGACATGTGTGCCTTCTACTTTTAATCATTTTCGTTCTCTATTTAGGTTACCAATTGAATGTTTTCCTATGGCTTACAGGTACGGTCTGTAAGAATCCCACAAATTGGAGATAAATTTGCCAGCAGACATGGTCAGAAAGGAACCTGTGGTATCCAATACAGGCAAGAGGTAGTGATTTTTTTTTTTCTTCTCCTTTTTAACATCTTGTCTCTGATCTTCTTAGCATTGGAACTGCCTTAAGTGAGTTGTCGTGGAGTATCTACTCAGGTGCAATATATTGACTTAAATTTAGCTAAAATAGTTTAGAAAGGGACACAGCTGCTTCTTACATGGTACTTCAATGCCTTTGAAATACTTTAAAAGATTTAATTTGAATCCATGCAACTGCTTTTCTTAAAGCTGATATTCTGGGAAGTACTGACTGTCTGTTTCCCTGGTCTAGGATATGCCCTTCACCTGTGAAGGCATCACACCTGATATAATTATCAACCCCCATGCCATCCCTTCCCGCATGACCATCGGTCACTTGATTGAGTGTCTTCAGGGGAAGGTGAGAAGAATCTTCTATGCTGCATGTCTGAGCAATATGAATTAAAATGTTTTTTGGGTGGTTTTTTTTTGTGTGTTTTGGGTTTGTTTTTTTTTTTTTAAGATACTACTCCCTGGTCGGTGTTAATCCACTAAAAAATAAGGATTGTTCTCCAGTTTTGATAGCAAAAGCAGGTTTCTTGGGGAAGACCTACAGTCCTGTAAATTTTGTCCAGCAAGTCAGACTACAGTGTACTCTCTGATCTGTTGCTTTTATTCCAAACATTTCCTGTGACCTAGGAAAAGGAGTAGCAAAATTGTTGATACTGTGTATTTTTTAAAAATCTCACTATAAATTGCGTAGCTGATAACCAAAGCAAGGTACAGTACTATCATGGGCATGGAATCTCAAGTTCTGGCATCAAGAGTTAAAACTGTTTGAAACAGCTTAATGTTGTTTGACCAGTCCTTCAGAAATCTGTCAAGCTTTTGCAAATCTCTTCTCTGTAGGTGTCCGCAAACAAGGGAGAAATTGGTGATGCTACACCTTTTAATGATGCTGTCAACGTGCAGAAGATTTCCAATCTTTTATCAGATTATGGGTATCATCTAAGAGGAAATGAGGTAGAATCAAAATACCGATTCACTGTATTTTTTTAATGTACATTTGTTGGATAGTAAGGCTTATGATTCAGTGATTGCATTGACTACTTCAGGTCCTCTACAATGGCTTCACTGGTCGAAAAATCACATCACAGATCTTCATTGGTCCTACGTATTATCAGCGGTTGAAGCACATGGTAGATGACAAAATTCATTCTCGTGCAAGAGGGCCAATCCAGATACTTAACAGACAGCCCATGGAAGGCAGATCTCGGTAAGGATGTTTATTGGTTTCTATACAGTGTTTTATTTTTCTTTGAAGTTTTTAGCCCTAAAAATCAGCTGCCTCAGCTTTGCAGCTAGAACTTAATTAGCTTACCCCAATGAGCCACCCATTTTCATGTGTTTGGCTTAAGATATGTATTAGGTGCAGGTGCCAAGGTTTTGGTAGCAGGAGATGCTGCTGGGGTGGCCTTTCTGAGAAAGGACCGGGGGTTGCCCCTGTGCTGAACACAGCCACTTACAGCTGGCTCCAGCAGACCTGCCGCTGGTCAAAGCGGGTGGTGCCTCTGTGGTAACATATTTAGGAAAGGGCAAAGAATGCTGCCCAGCAGCTGTGAGGAGTGAGAAAATGTGAGAGGAACAGCCCTGCAGACACCCAGGTCAGAGAAGGAGAGGAAGGAGGTGCTCCGGGTGGTGGAGCAGAGATTCTCCCTGCAGCCTGTGGAGAGACCATGGTGAAGCAGGTCATCTGCCTGCAGCCCGTGGAGGACCACAGTGGAGCAGATCTCCACACTGCAGCCTGTGGAAGGCACATGTTGGAGCAGACTCCTGGCAGGAGCTGTGATCTGTGGGGGACCCACGCTGCAGCAATCTGTTCCTGAAGGATCGTACCCCGTGGGAAGGGCTCATGCTGGAGCAGTTTGTGAAAGACTATCCCATGGGAGGGACCCCATGCTGGAGCAGGGAAAAGCGTGAGGAGGAAGGAGCAGCAGAGAGGAACTGTTATGCATTGACTGTGGCCCCCATTTCCCCTGTGACTGTGGGGAGGGGAGGAAGGAGTTGGGAATAAAGGAGTAAAGTTAAGCCTGGGAAGAACGTAGGGGAGATGATGTTTTTAGTTTTGTCTTTGTTTCTCACCATCCTACTCCATTTTTAATGGGCAATAAATTAAACTAATTTTCCCCATGCTGAGTTTTGCTGGTGATGGTAATTGGTAAGCGATCTCCCTGGTTTTACCTCGACTTAGGAGCTTTTCCATCTTATTTTCTCCCCCTGTCGACACGGGGGAGTGAGAGCGCTGCTTGGTGGGCATCTGGCAGCCAGCCAAGGTTAAACCAACCAGAGATAAGTAGAGAATGATTTAATTGTTTACCTCATTTTGCTGTATTGTGCTGGTTGTGCTGTGGCTGTTAGCTGTCGGACATCTGCTTTAGAAGTGCTCAGCAGCAATTACAAATTATTGTGTTCGCATTCTCCTTAAGGTTTATTCTCAGGTGCTAGAGGAAGATTAATGCACAGCTTTACTCCTGCCTTGTAATACTGCTGTTGTGTTTCTGATAAGTTACTTGTTCCACCAAGAACAACTAATGTCTTTTGCCTATGAAATCAAAAGTTCAGCTTTTTTCCTTTTCTTCTCTTTTCAGTGATGGTGGCCTTCGTTTTGGAGAAATGGAACGAGATTGCCAGATTGCTCATGGAGCAGCCCAGTTCTTGAGAGAAAGATTGTTTGAAGCTTCAGACCCATACCAAGTCCATGTCTGTAACCTCTGTGGAATCATGGCGATTGCAAACACGAGGACTCACACCTATGAATGCCGGGGATGCCGTAATAAAACTCAGGTACGTGTGGTTTTCATCAGCCAGCGTTTCTCTTTGTGGGCAAGAGGAAATGCCGCTCGGTTGAACAGGAGGATAGGGAAGTAAATATTTAAAGAAGCACCAGAACAATTGCTATTTTAGTTTCATAACTGTTTTAAGTGTTTATAGTTAATTTGGATGTTTCCTTATTAATTTTACAGTGTTGGCTTGTCACTTGGCAGGAAATGCTGTTCCAAGTATTTTGCAGTGCAGAGTTTTCAGAGACTTGAGAGCTTATTTTTAGAAGTAAAACTCAGAATCACAGGAATTTAGAGCCATCGCCCTTGTGACTGTCCCCGTGAAGATATTTATGCTTGCAGAGCTGGGTCCCCATGGGAGGTCTTTTGTGTTGCACTTTTTTTTTTAATAAAAAAAAAAGCTCTGTAGTGTGTGCTTGGTTACAGGTTACAGAACTATGCCAAGGGAGAGCGGCAGCAGAGATAAAAATGGTTGCCTTAAACAAGCTTGTTCTTGTGCTAGGGACTGACTGCTGCAACTCTAACAATGGCATTGGGGTTATTAAAGAGACGTGTGCTGGAAATCTTAACTGCATTTACTGCCCATCAGGCACACTCTGCTATTGCATGTGTTCCCTTGTTAAATGGCTCTTGTCTAAGATCAGATCCCTTGGCTGCAGGTTTTATCATTAAAAATGTGTTCTGGATAGCTGCTGTGTAGCCTCTACAGAAAGTCTCAGCTTCCCTCTTGCTTTGTTACTGTCTGTGAGCAATTCTTGTTAAATGCTTTCATGCGTAACTTCAGATTCACTTTGGAGCCAAAAACTTGACAAGTTATTTGTGTAGAGGGTGGTCGAAGTTGATGCTTTAGGAGTGCTTATCACAAGCCTTTTGAAATCTCTTTCCAGATATCTTTGGTTCGGATGCCCTATGCCTGCAAACTCCTTTTCCAAGAACTGATGTCTATGAGTATTGCACCTCGTATGATGAGTGTTTAGCCTTTAAAAAGGTTTTCTTTGGTTTTTTTTTTTTTAAATGATGAGACTGAAGTGCTCAGGTTTTGTTTCATTTTGTGTAGGTTGCATTTAAAATACAGTTTTACTCATCTGCTATGTGCTGTTCAAAAGTATGTTTATTTCCTGTAAATAGAATTAAAATTTGTAATCAAACTTGTGAATCTTTTATTTGTGTATCATCTGTGAAAGAAGTGTGCAAGCAAACTGGTAATCAAAGAATAAGGGAGTTAAGAGGGAATGATTAGTGAGCTAGAAAAAGCCAGAGGTTGCAGCTTTCCAAAACACTAATTTAAGACTGTGCGTAAGTGAAAGTCCTCACATCACATCACAGCTCCGCACCATCATCTGTGAAAAAACAAAAGCATGTTATGCTCTGTACTGTTCCAAGGGCTAATATCACAACTGGGGCAGTAGCACAGCGAGTGAGCTGAGGGCGAGACCTGACAGCTCGGTCCTGACCCCCTCCTTCCTTCTTTCCGTCCTTCCCTACTGCAGGATTACAGCAGCAGGGGGGTGGTAATAGATGGCATTTTTCTGTGCTGAGATCACCTGGAGATGGGACACAGACTACGTAATTGTGGACTGCCAGCTTATTGCTTAGCTACAGCATGCTTACTTGAGAGCTTTCCTACAGCTGGAAAGAAACAGCTGTGGCATGTGGTGTGCGTATAAGAAATAAACTGTGAGGCAATATAATACGCGGTACTACAACCTCGCAGTAGCGTTACTGTGAGAGGGGGAGTGAACATCTTCTATTCTGGGGTATAAGTGTGCTGCTCATGGCACAACTCAGTAAAACTCAATTTCATTCACATCCATAAATAAGATGTTTGAAAAGGGATTAGAGACTAGCTAAAAACCTTTAGCAAAGTTCCTATGCGTAAGTAATATCGGGATTTATTTTGTGCTCTTACTTCCATGCCAGGTGCTGTTAAGATTCTCCTAAAGGAAGTCTTTCAGCTATTCAGGGATATAAGGACACAGAAAGTCGAGACTATATCATTCGGATAAAGCTACTGGGATTAAAAATAAAGATTATGTCCAAAAGTGGATTTGGGTAGCACAGCAGTCTCTAGCTGGATGCTTTGTTCCTGGTGCCTCTACCTCGAGCATGATCACACTTACTGTTCCAGCTCTCCACACGTATTCTGAAGCACATGTGGCCTTGGGACTAAGCCATCCTCTTTGCAGCTGGAATGAGGGTGGTTGGTTTGCCATCAGCTTTGCACACAGCCTGGCGAAGAGGACCTGGGTCTGAAAACTGGCTGAGGGCTGGGAGGGTAATGGCTTCAGGTCTTGCCTAAAGGCCTGCTGTGGTGTATCTGTGCCCTCCCGCGTTTGACACTCCAGCATGCAGACAGAATGGCAGGGACTAGGATGTTTGCAGGATGTGCAGGGACTTGGCAGGAATTTAAGTGCCTGAGGTTCCCGCTCTGTCTTGGGGCTGGTTGTGCCAATCCTGCTCCCAGGAGAGATGGGCAAGTTTGGAAGTGCCCCGAGAACAGTGAAAGGAGGATACAAATTTAGGGCTGGAAAACCACTGAAAGTTGCTTTGTAAAAACCCCAAAAGGTATTTTTAATTTGGTATCTTAATCTCCAGAACTTTACAGCACTTGGGGGGTTATTTAACAATCCCTTGAGAACTCTAGCAGCTGAGATTTGCTGGGAATGTTTTGCCAAACCCCGTAAAAGCTGCATGTTAAACTGGTATTTCTAGTGTGCTTTTTTTTTTTTGGAAAGCATTAAGCAGAGGTGGTCCTTCTCTATCAAATAACTGAGTAAACTGTTAGGGGAAAGAGCTGGTGAGTGTTCAAGCACACTACCTACCTTTGGTCAGGGCTATTTCATGCAGAGTTTCTACAACATGGATTTTTGCAGAAGCTGTTGCCTCTCCTTTGGCATTTGAAGCATGACATTCATATTCTCCAGCATCCTCTTTGCTCAGAGGAGATATCTAGGGGAAAAAACACACCCCCCCCATCCCCCAGTAAGCATCCTGTGCATAGGTGGAGGTGATTCTGTTTTAAGGTATCTTTATATAACTTGTTAATTGCTTGAGACATAATAAGATGAACAGAGTGCATGAAGTAGCAGTTAACCCTTAGGGACCGCGCTGACTGCATGATTTCTTCTGTCTGCTCTAAACAGCCTGGTTCAGGTTGCAGTGGCTCTCTCCAGTAAGGTTTGGGATAAGCACCCAGTCCTGTGGCTCAGCCTAGCTTTCTTCTCCCCTCCTAGGCCAGATCATGTGTGCTGTAACGCTCCCTCCTTTTCTTTGTTTACTTAGTTTGGAGATGTGTCAGACCACTGCATGGTAGGGGGGAGGGAGGCAGGAAGAAAAAGCCTTCCTACAACATGCTGCATCCAGTCAGCCAGCTCAGCAAAATCCTCGGCTCAAACCTTTCCCTCTCCTTGTTTCCACCTCTGCTTCTCTAAGCGGCGCGGGAGCCAACACCCTGAGCTGCGCTCCCCTGCTGCCAGCTCCTCTGCAGCTGGGAGCCGTCGTACTTGCAATTCCTTCACTGGGATGCACAGCAGCTCCCTCTGGCCACCTTACTGCTTCCCTCTGATGTGTGGCGGTCGCCGATTAGCCTGCAGGTACTCCTGTAGCTTGGGAGGTCTGCTGAGTGAGAGCTGATGGCTTCTGCGCTGGGCTACTCTCAGGCAGGTGATGTGCTTCACTGAGGAAAGGACAGTTCTGGCAGATCTATAAGGGCTCCTCAGCTGCGGGTCCTTCTCAGGTGTGCCTTGCCTCTGTACCCTAGACATGCAGAGGGTCTCCTTCCCACTAATGGCAGCAGGGACGTAATGACATACAGAAAGGAGATCTTTTACTTAAGTCTTGCCTTCTCTGATCCTAAAATGCATGCTTCTGCATGCTAGACAGAGGTGAAAAACTGCAACGGGTGAGACCGGAGCCAGCAGCCACCCTTACCCTTCATGTCTAATTCACACAGGTTGTTTTCCTCTAAATGCCCTGTCTTCTGTACTGTTCTTTCTTTGTGAGTTGTTTGCAAACTGCACTGTACTGTTTGTGCAGCTCCGTGCATACACAAAGTACTTACGAGCACCCAGCCAGTCACTTCGTGTTTCTCAGGGCCGCCTCGGGTCTGGATAGCCAAGTTTTCCCGGTCCCCAGGTAGAAGCTCCATCCTCTGGACACCATACTGTCCTCGAATTATCTAAACAGAAGGGCAGAAAGGTGTGAGAACTTTGGGGCTTATTTATGCTAGAACTGTTAGGACCATACCTGCACACAGACAAGATCAACACTAGTTTTACACAAATGTGTTTTGTGCAGGAGCAGTGTTTTTTCTAGTGCCAGCATTTCACCTTATCTTCTGTGTACTGCAGCCCCACTACCCCAATGCCTCAGCATCTGCACTGGGGCTGCATTCTCCTTGCCTCAGGAGAATGATAGAGCAGCACGGCTTTCTGGAGTGGACAGTGCTGGGCAGTGGGGTGTGCAAACATACTGTGCACCGACGGTCTCACAGAATTCGTGTGCACGTTCCCAATGGTGTGTTTAGCTCATCAAACGATGCATGTGCTGAACAAGGAGCATTCGGCTGCCTGCAGTTGCTGGTAGCCATGCATCAATCCAGTTCTGCAGGCTGGAGCAGCTGCTTTCTGGCTTGGGACTGGGGGGACGGCAGGAGCTAACTGTTGTCCTTTTTTTTTGAGAGGCTTCCCCGCAACTTTCCTAATGATCACGCTTTTTAGCGTGGCAGTAGCAGAGAACTGAGCATCTGAATGTTGCTCCTGGTATGGGCTCTCCCTGCATGACCTATCCTCTTCCCAACAGGCCAGGGACAGCCCTGCAGGTTTCTGCTGTGGCAAACCAGGCAGTCCCTCCTGGTGGGCACAGCATTCATGAGAGAACAGCAGTGCAGTCGTTCCTCAGTGCTGCGCATCCGAGCCCAGAGCATAGCATGGGGTAAGTGGTGCTCAGCCACTGTTATCACCAGATCAAGCAGTCTCTCGGCCATGAGGATGAGGCCCGAAAAGCAGACCAGCACTGACAGTCAGTGTAAACACAGCATCTGCTTGTAAACAAGCAGAAAATGCTGCCTATGTCATATGCTCACCCGACAGTCTGCTCTGGGTCCCCTATGAATAGAGTTTGCTGTCTCAGAACAAAGCAATCTCTGGGCCAATCTAGTTTTTTCCTCTGTAGTATTCTTAATCTAGTATTGTTTTAGCTTAACTTCCCAAGCGTCCACAAACCTGCGGCATCTGAAGAGGCTACAGGCGCCATGCAGTGGCTCTCAGCCCTACGGCTGGGATCTTCCCTGCTCAAGACTGGTCCCTGCCCTAAGCCAGGTGTTACCAGCGCTGCCAAAATCAGCACACTTCTGGCTAATGGAGATGACTGCCCCGTCAGGTTCCTGTGCCTGACGTGGGCGAGCCGTGTCCAGCCACCTCAGAGTCACTGCCACCAGCAGGGTGACAGCAGGTCAAGGGACATTCCCTGCGTGCTCTGAATACCAGGCACTACCAAGAGAAACGCAAGTTGTGTTCTGCCTCGGGATCAACAAGAGTTTAGAAAAAGATTAAGCAAAGCCAGATGTTTGGGGGTGGACAGAACTGCACAGATAGGAGAACTCACCAAAGATGTGTGTTTCTAAGGAGGGATCTGCTATGGGCTTTATGCCTTCCAGTTTCAGCTGCCTCAGGTTTGCTCTAAGGGCTCCTAGCAGGGCCCTTACCTTGTTCCAGATGAGGACAGGGGTTGGGATGCCCATGACTTCACAGCTCAGGTAGATCTGTGCTCCTGTCACGTTCCAGATGTCCTTAGGAGGGGTCACAATGGAGGGTCCTGCAAAAAGGGAGAAACGCTTTTAAGCAGCGGGTGACTGCAAGTCTGTCTCCTTGCTAGCCTTTTAAGTGGGGCCAGTCACTTCTGACGGGTTTGGAGGATAAGGTGAAGGGGGGCCCTGCTTGGAGCAAAGCTTGCTGGACTGATCCCACATCACAGCACTTCCCTCTCCAAAGCTACACACGTGCATCCGACCTTGAGCTGTTCAAGCTGATGGGCACTTGCCCCAGATGGAAACTCAAGTGTTGAGCGGTTCAGGTGATCAGCCCATCTACTTGCAAGACTGAGGTCAGAGGTAAGATAGTGTTTGTATTCTGTTATCTCAGGAACTGAGCAGGACTTCACAAACGGCAGCCTTTGCTCACCCTGCAGCCGCCAAGTGCATCGTTGATACTCAGCTGGCATGGAGGAGAGGACCCCCCAGGAGACAGGGTGGGTCCCACTCACTCTCCCATGCCACGGAGAGCTTGGCCAGCTTTGCAGCATCCTTTTTCCCAGCATGATTTTATCCACAGCAAAGCCTGTGGCAGCTGGCTAGCAGAATTCAGTGTTACGCTGCTCCTGTTTTACCTGTGTGCCACATTCAGCCAAAGGAGGCTGGCTGGAGGGTGGCAGAGGTCTCCTTGGGGGGGACCTGGGAAGGGACCAGGTGAATACAGAGCTCCCTTTTCCCCAAATTGCTCCAATCCCTGGTTAAACAGGGAGTTGTTTCCAAAGCCAGATGGGAACAGAGCTGTTTTGCAGATCTGGCTGGAGATGTTTACCCCTCGGGCTGGGAAATATTGGAGACGTAACCCGTATCGCAGGAAGGGAAGAATGGCCTTTTCTGTTCAAGGCCTCTTTAGTGGGGTTGTTTTGCAAAATGCAGCTATTAATTCCCCACAATAGAAAGTGCAGACCAAAGGAGCACATAGCGTTTATTTCCACTTATTGATAGCTTGAAGAACACAGCAGATTTTCCCCTTCTGCTCTGAAGATGCAGGCAGTGACAGGAAACTGAAGCTCCCATTAGGCTCCACCAGAAGGCATTTCCTACGCGAACAAGTACTCCAGAGCCAGCCTGACTGAAGCCGCTGGGTATGCTGGCTCACAGACCATGGCTCATTCCCAGCCCCATAAAAGATTTGGGTCCTAATGCTCTTTCTGGGGTCCTGAACATGCACTGACCTCAGCCCTGCACACGCACTCTGCCCTGCAGCCCTCTTGCAGGCAGGGGGGAGCCGGTTCCAGGTGCATCCCCCTGCACCAACATCTTCCAGCAGAAAGCTCGTCTTTTTTCCTCCTCGGGATCTGGGGGCAGATCCACACTGGTATCACCAGCCAGGGGACATCAGCCACCCCTCTGTCTTAGCACAAGGGATGTCAAGGTGGCTCCCCACTCCTGAGCAGCTGATGTGATCCCAGAGAAGTGTTTGCTCTTCTCTTCCAAGACTTCCCTGTCCAGAAACGACTGTACACGGCCTGCTGGTGGGAAGCTGCTAAGAGACCAGGGGTGGCTGCAATCCAAATTCTTTGTTACAGAGGTATCTCAGCCCTGGTTTTAACAGGAGGTAGCTGCGCAGAGGCAGGGAATTTTTATGTGTAGCCTCAGGCGACGGTTAAAACCACACCTAATGATCAGTATGGGCTGGTTTCCTGGCAGACATCACACCCCAGGTGCTCCTCATCTGCACAGAACTGAGTCTCTCTGCTGAGAAAAGGATTTAAGCAGTGTTTCATTACATCGCTTACCCTGTTGTTGGTTGTGCTGCTGCACTAATTGATTCCTGTGCACCGGCCAGGAGAGGGGTGTGTCAGAGTCACAGCACCCTTTCCTGTATGGAAGGGTGCTGGAGTTACCCTTGCTCCGTGTGGCCCAGAGCAGACCCGTACCTCCAGACGGTGCCCAGCTCTGCACTCTCAGCAACACCCCGCTGGAGGTTGTTCCCCCAGGACAACCGTAGCGTAGCACAGTGGGGTGATCCGTGGGGCTACCACCCCGAGCGCGCCCCTGCCCGCAGCACTGCCTGGCCCCCGCGCAGCAGCAGGGCTGTCCCCAGCCCAGGGTATCGCCGTCCCCACCACGGGGCCACCTCAGGTCACGCACTCTGCTCCCCTTCCCCAGCGCGGCCGTTTCCTGCACAGCCCTGCTGTTCTTTTTCTGGTGTCCCTTGAACAATAGGGACAATAAGGCGCTTGGCAGCTCCGGTGGGACCCGGATGTCCCCAGGCGGCTTAGCTCACCCCACGCTCTGCGAGGACCTCCAGCAGATGTGCACCCACCACAGCCGCCTGCTGCTGCTGCTGCCTTCTGCTCCAGCCACGCAAAACCCTCCACATGCAAGGTGCCCTTCCTAGGGCAGAGCTTGGGGCCCGTCCCCAGAAGCAGGGCTACGTTTGCCCCTGTATGACACCGTCCTCTTTATCACCAGTCACTGGGGTTCTCCATGAGGCAGGAGAAACACAGCTGCCCCCAAATGATCACCATCTCCCACCGCAGAAAAGAAGAGATCCTGATTCTGACGTTAAAAGCCAGGTGGATTTTAAGGCACTGTCATGCTCTTCCAGAATCTGGCTCAATTCTTCCCTGGTTGGGAGCTGGCAGCATTCAACGCACCACTAAGTCCACTGCCTGAGGTGTCTCAGTCTCGGCTGCCACTGAGTTTCCCCCTCTGCCCAGGGCCCGGACACCCTCTGCCCGGGGATGTTTGCTCGCCCTGCCAGGAGCAGGTCATGCCAGGATTATTCTGCAGCAACTGCTGGCAGGGGAAAAGAGAGAGGGAATTTCTGCCCCCCTCCTGGGCGAGGAGAAATTGTTTATCCTCCCTGTAAAGGGAATTGCCTGCACAGCTTCACAGCGAAGCTCCGGCTGGCTCGGCACACAGCCCCAGCGCAGCCAGAGCCTGGCCGTTACGAGGCAGCCCCGAGCTCGAGATGTACATCCTGATCTAGCCAGGAGGAATGTGAGACGCTCCCTTTGGCTGCAAAATGAACTGGGAGCATTCACAGGCCTCCGCCTCTATCCGGTGCAGCCCTGAGGCCGGGAAGGAATGCACATCCGGAGGGATGCAACAGTGTCATGGGAAGAGTCAGTGTGGTCTCTGGGGATATTTGACTTAAATCCAGACAGCCAAAATGCTAGAGTTGGGCTTCTTCCTCCACTAAAAATAAATGAGAAAGGCCAAGAAGTCAGCAGATCTAAAGTCAAATCACGACAGGCCACAGCAGTAGCTGGACTCCCACCGCAGCGAGCTGACACCCAGCTGCATGGCAGCCACCCTGCTCACTGCCTGTTTTGGTCCCACTCACGCTCTCTCCCACAGCCCCCCGAAGCAGCCAGAGAGGGACAGGGGACACGGCAACCCACCACAACAGGAGAGGGAGGGGGTGCCTCTGCCTTGCAGGGACTTCGGAAGATGTGAGGACATTCCCTCCTGCAAGTCACCCCTCCTGCCTCGGGGGTCCTTGTGAAGGGAGCAAGGCCACCATGTGCTCAGCAGGACTGGAAACAAGCCCACCTTGTACAGAGCAGATGACAATTCCTGCCAGCAAGAAGCCTCCTGGCCCTCACCCTACAGCCTGCATCTTAGAGGCCTTGCTGCTCTACCTGCAGCACTGCCCACAAAGGGGAACGTTTCTCCGTCCGCTTCCTTCGGGCTGGGGACTTGTGAGTTGCACCTGCTGACGAAAATGGTCACCACCATCAATGCGGCTGAGTGGCCTCTGCTCCCCGGCAGGGACGGAGCCAGGGGCACTGTGGATGTACAGGATGCTCCCGGCCGGTACGTGCCCTGACGGCACAGGACCTCCTTGGCCAAGAGGACAGCGCAGGCTGTTGATGGAGATCAGCTGCTCCCCGCAGGCACTTCAGGCATTTCCTCCCTGCTCTGCCCATTGTTCGTAAGACAAACAGCTCTCCCTGGCCCGGGAAGGGGCTTATCTACAGAGCCAGCGAGCTCATTCACCCCGGGAGAGGAGCCTGAAAGCACAGGGATTGTTTTTTCTGCAGATCACAGGGAGCTGACAGCCTGCGTTATGTCAAAAGCAGCAGCCGGACAGGAGTTCCCATTGCTGTTAAGTAGTTGCTTTTCTGCCACAGCAGCATGCGGCAGAGCCTGCGATTTACTCGATGACACTATCATTTGGCATCTGTTCCCGACACCCCTCCCGCGCCGGGCACCTCTTCTCGGCTCAGCCACAGCAGGCAGAGATCCAGCATCTCCCAGCCCTTCCACCTGCCCCTCACTGGTACCAGGCTGGTCTATCACAGCTCAGGGTTAGCTGGTCCTCGCTGATCTTCCTTTGGTGTCCACACACTCACACACACAAATAAATCACAGCCCTGCAAGCAGAGCAATAACTGTTTTGCTAACATCAAGGGGGCTACAGGGATGTCACTAAAGGCTCGACATGAAGCACTGTGGGGTATGCCCTGGCGCTTGGATGTGAGTGGGAAGTCCCGACCATGAACACACGAAGCTGTGTACCACAGGCTGAAGTTCGCGTGGGCGCCAGCCTGGTTCCCAGCCAGCCGTCCTGAGCCCTGCATCGCTGTGCCATAGCCCCGGGTGAAACACAGACTGGGAACACTCCCCGGGAGACAGCAAATCAAAGCAAAAGCTAGACATGGTTCACCCTCACAAGCTTTTGCAAGTCTGAAAATAGACCCACTCCAGTCTCCTAAGTTGCTGGGAAAGTATTTTCCCTTCAAAATTACTTTATATGGAGAAGGGGAAACCTTCCGTAAGCAGCACCTACTCATTCCAGCTGGCACGGCCTCAGCTGCTCCCTCCCAGGTCAGTGCTCTGCAAGAGGCAGCAGCAGATGGGAAGTGCAAGCAGCTTCTGTCCTTCCCCATTCCCAAAGCTGCCTGCTGCTTTCTGGCAGATTTACAAGCATCCTCCTTTACCTCTTTCTGAAGGCATTTCTCCCCCTCCTTTAACCTGGCCTTGAAGAGACTAAGGAGTTACAGAACGAAGCTCCGAGACATCCAGACCAAGGGAGATGCTGGATGCTTAGCCTGTTCCGATGCTCCCACTCAGACTTCAGCAGCCCAATGACCCTGGAAAGGCTGCAAACGTGAACACAGCTTTGCCCCAAGCCTTGGAGACTAAAGGCTGAGTCAGCGTGAGGCAGGGCCCCAGGCCACCATCTATCTGCCATGGATCTCCTCCTGCTTCCCATCCCACCAAGCTCAGCACGGAGCAGACTGGTACAGCTGGAAATCCCACCCCTGCTGTTTTACCATGGTTCGGGCATGCTGCCTTCAGAAACCTTGTGCATGGCTGCTTATCGGTCTTCCGTGGGGTTTACATACAGGTGGGAGGGAGAACAGGGCGGCACTGCAAAGAACAAAACCCCAAGCCCTTTCCCCCTTACCTAGCACGCAGGATGGGTCTGCGCTGGCCCCGGCGTTGTGCCCAGAGAAAAGGCTGCGCCTCTGCATGCCTCGTGCCTAGCTCAGTGCTCTGCCGCATCCAGCAGCGTCCTCAACGCAATCCGAATCTCAAAGCTGGGGTAATGTGGGGGCCAACGAGACTGAGGCTGCTCTGAAGCTCAGCTGCAAGCTTATAACCACACTTACGCCTGGAAACAGCCAAATGGGGAAAGGGCAAGCCCTCTGAGCAGAGATGACGCTGCCCTTGCTAGCAGACTGCCACAAGCCAACCTCTCTCCTGCCTTTTCCCCCTGTCCTGCCCTTTCTTCCCAGTTCTCCCCTTCCTTTTGCCAGTCTCTGCAGTATGCTGTCCCTGGGGTCAAACAGGCAGTAGCTTTCGGCAAACATGCTTGGTGCTTCCCAGCCATATCTGGATACGTATTTGGGTTTTTTTGTCCCGGATCTCCCCGACAAGCTCTATCAAGAAACTTCTCTCCTCCCGCCATCACCTCCTCTCTTCTCTTCATGTGACCTTGGCTGAGTTTTACTAAGAAAACTGTCATTGTGGCACAAGGAGGACCACGAGCTAAAGCCTGGAAAGAATGTGAAAAGCTTCCAGTGGGAGACACAGAAACAAGGCATGGCAGCAGTTATGCATGGAAAAGCAAGTAGGGCTTTCAAAAGCCTGCCCTGATTAGACTTGTTATGTGGTAATCTCCTATTTAGTATGAACCTCAATCAACCTCAGCTCAACAAAGGATTAAACGCATTTTTTTAAACAGAGCATGCCTTTCCAGCAACAGAAAGAACAAACATGGGGAGGAATTTGCTGATCTGTAATCATTCCTTCCTAGTGATTTTGGACATGCTATGATGATTGAGAATGAAGACACAGGTGAAATATGGGATCCTCTTGGGCAGTGGAGGTATTTGCATAGTTCCCGGCATACTGGTGCTCTCAAAGACTCTGAGCTGCCAAGTAATATATTAAACAGCTTCCCTAACAAGATTTTAGCACAGTAACCATAAAAACTCAAGCTCCAATGAACCAAAACCTTTTCAAATAACTAAATGCCTTTTAAGGAGGAATTTATGGCCTATCCTACAACAAGTGGAAAAAACCAAAGTTACTGATGAATTTTAAAAATACAAGCATAAAGCTTCAGCCCTAGAAACTCTGTCTCAAAATCCCAATGCACCATGTGCTGGAAAAGCAAGCACCACACCGAATCACATCACATCCCCACGCCACACTCCCTCTGAAAGGACCCCGTGGTACAAACCAAGAGGTGTAACCCCACCACGCACCTGCGCAGCCCTGCTCTGCCACAGGCTCTCTGGACACAGCACAAAAATGCTGCCAAGATCCACCTGCAAATGCAACGCTTTCCTTTGCGGTGGGAGAAAGTAGGTGACAAGCCCCCCCCTCCCAGCTGATGCAGAAACCCACACCAGCTTCGCAGGAGAATTAGGGAACTCAGTTCATTTCCAACCACACATGACTTAGCAAAAACTTTTCAAAATCTCTCTCTCCACAGCAAAGAAGAAATCACTCATAAAATGTGGATATTCTTTTAAGTCCCTTAAACTCCAGGAAAGCAAAAGCGTGAGGAAAGAACTAAAGCAATTTTAGCCACTTGTTAACTAACAAGCACAAATCCAGAAGAGTTTCTTGCAAAATGTGATCGGATATGAACTATGCTCTCTGGTGTCTGAAAGAGTTGGGAGCCTTTGAATTTAAGGCAGCTGTATCAGGAGAAGATGAGCCAACGTCAGTGATAACAGCAGCCTGCCATCTCCCAGAAGGTTCTCCCCCAAATCCCTGTTTCTGCTCTACTCCGGCAGTGAATTAAAAAAAAAAAAACAAACAACCAAATCACCTTCAAAACTAAAATATTTCTGGCAAAGCCTCAACAGCTGAATTTGGATGGAATAAGCCAACAGATGTGATTTATGTTTCTTGTTTTAAAATTGACCTGTGGGAACTCGGCACCTCTTTGTTTGCAGCGCAGATGTAGCTTTATGGGACACTGAGGCACCAGCAAAGCAAAACCATTGCTGGGGTAAAGTGGCAGGAATCTAGGGGGGGTGTACCTGCCCCTGGGGCTGCCAGTCTCCACGAGAGCCTGGCAGCCACAATCCTATGTCCATCAGCCCATTTTTTAAGCCCTGTGGACAGCCAAGAAACCTTGCACCCACCTTTTCCTGAGCCCCAGAGCTGGGTGGCACCTTAGCAAAAAAACCCTTCTAGGAGGGATGCTGTCTGGGCTTCTGGCAAGCCAAAACGATACCCCTCTGGGGGGACAGCTCAGCTCCGGTGGCTGGGATCTCTTTGCTGGTGAAAGAGAGATTTAGGCAAGTTTAGCACTGGTTACAGTCAGCTTTAAAAGAATCTCTCTCCTGGTCCTGCTGTTCACAAGCTCTGCAGCCTGCGGGATGGATCCTGTAAGGTGCTGAGCCCTCATCACCACAGGGCAAACCCCTGCACGTTCCCAACGCTGGAAAAAGACTTCCATGGGCCACAGAGATTCAAGCCATGTTCAGATCAATAGAAATAAAGCAGGCTGCTTGGCGAGGCAGCAAATCTACCCTTCACCCAGAGAGGCCCTGAGCTTCTACCTGCGGGAGGTCTTTGTAGGTAGGTACAAAGCAGCACCAGTTCCCTGGAGGGTGAAACGCTGTCCTCTGATGTCCGCCGAGAGCCGCTTTGTGGGACGCTGCATTTGGGCAAGAACAGGCACTTGGCTTCCACCAAGAGAGAAGTGAGCATAAAATATAGACAAAGCCTTGACTGACAACGGCAAAACAACCTGGAGACCCCAACCCTGCTGGAACAAGTATCAGGGACTTCAAACCATAAGGCCTTTGGGCTGTAATGAGGCAACTTCAGCAGTATTTCCAGCAGCCACGACATGTCCCTCGAAGCAGGTATTTGCTGGTAGCTAACAATAAGACAGACTTGGGGGTATTCGTCCCTTCTTGTGCTGGTTAGGCAACAAGTCCGTGCCTGGTATTTTTCAGCTCAGCAGGATCGTCATGCCAAAAATCCTGCCAGCTTTTTGATGGGGGTTGGTGCTTTGAGGTTGTTTTCTGCCTGAGCTGAGCCACGCAACCCGAATTCTTCATGCCAGTTGGCTTTGCATGGCAGTGGCTACCATGGTCCTCCTGCCCCAGCTCCTAGCTGGCCGTAAACAGCCTCAGTGTGTGCACTGCAAAATTAATTTCAGCCTAAATTACTGAAGCCACCAACTCCATAAGAGGCTTTTCTGAACATCTGCGCACAGCCGGGTGACGGCAGCGGGCAGCTCCCCGGCAGCCTCCCCTCCTGCTGAGGGGACCACCAGAGGTGGCACCTCCGACCGCCTGTACCTGCCCCGCCAGCAGGCTTCTGCTTTGTGTCCGGGCCTGCCCTGCCTGCAAGAGCTGGCGGCAGAGCCGAGCGTAGCCATGCATATTCATCGGCAGAGAGCAAAGGGCCGATCCATTCAAAAGCAATGCTGGAAAGCAGCTGGAAAACTTCACAGCATCCATCTCCTGCACGGCCTCAGCACTGGGATTAGCTACAAAGAGGCTGCTGGGGCACGAGGGTAGAGATGGGATGCGGGTAGTGGCTCCCTGGCAGGGAGCTGGGCAAACCCCGAGCCAGCTGTGAGTGCAAGCGTGAGGGCACAGCACCAGCCCAGCGGGGAGGGAGCACGGCGTCGCTGCCTGCTACCCCGGAGCTGACGCAGCACCACCAGCAGCCAGGCAGGCTCAAGGAGCTGGGAATAAAGTAGGGTGCCTTTTTCCAGCCATTCCCAACAGTCCTCCTGCCCACGTGCAATCTGCTCCAGCAAGGACTGGCTGGATCCCTGCACCTGCCAAATGCAGGTATAGTAAGGGTTATTTCCATCCTCTCAAACTCTTCTCAACTGTGTCTTCCTTTGCCCTCCAGCAGGAAGTTTTGGCTGCAACGGAAATACCTTTTTCTGCATGGCTTCACTATTTTTGTACAAAGAACACAGGCATCAGATCCGAGAGGTCTGGGAAACAAGCAGCAGAAAGAGAATCCCAAGGACAAGGTCAAGGCGAATTACGTAGGGCCGAGAATTGGTTCCTTCCTTTTGCTATTTAACAACAAAGAAACATCCAAGCTGTTCCCAGTCAGTGGGCAGTACCTCTTAGCAAGCAAAAACTGCCGAGCATTGCACAGAAAACCCTGCAATAGGCACCGTGGTGAATACGGAAAGCTCAACTGGACATGCATTTGGTCAGCTTTGTCAAATATAATTTTAATGAACTTTTATCCCCCTGGAAATGTATCTATGGCGGAAAAAGCTGCATGTCTCAAGGGGTATTTTGCATGTTAAGCCTTATGTAGCCCAGTGCTTTGTTTCCAGGCTGCTTTACTCAGGCCCGCATGGTGTTGCCTATAACCAATCAGTAGGACTGCCCCTCCTAGCAGGTGTACCTCCTTCAGACCCTTTGAATACTGCTATATATGGGACAGAGAGAGACAAGGCGAGAGAGGGGGTATGAAATGCAACCCCAGTTAACCAAGGAATAGGAGCCCAAGTCTTTTAATTGCTTGTGGCTGATCCCTGTGTCTCAAGCACATATTTTAAGGCAGAAGCAGAGGAGGTAGCTGCAGTAAGACTCACTCCCACCTTGCCTGGGAGGTGAGGTTTGAGCAAACAGTGGCAGGAATCAAGAAAGGGATAAACCAGCAGCGTTTGCTCCATTTGCATCTGTCCGTGTCCTGTCTCCTGCCCTGCCACCCCCAGCGTGTCGTAGTGTAGGGTGTGTGAGGAGGAGCATCTACCAATAAGCCGTTCCTGACACGTTCCTTTCTTCCACAGGATGCCCCATCTCCAGCTGCCGCCTCTCCTGCAGACGACAGCAAAGGCCAACAGCAGTGGCAGCCCTGCAGTTTCTCCTCCTCAGGACCAGCTTTCATACGGGATGTGCAAAACGAGCCCTCCCTCTCCAGCTCCACTTGGGGGAAAAAAAAAAAAAAGAGCAATCACACACAGTCAGGACGTGCTGCTGGAAACATGGTTTTCCGGATCTCTTCTCAGACTTTCTGGATCTTCTCAGACGCGATCCCGATAGTCCAGCGAGTGCATGCAGACACCTCAGAGCCCATCTGCCAGGAGCAGGAAGCCCAAGTCCCCTGTCCCCCAAGGACTTCTTTTTGTGCAAAAGCTGTCACACAAATGACTGATGCAGGCAGGATCCTGCCTGTTTGTAGTCTCCCTGTGCAGGACCCCACCCTAGACAGCACCTTAAGGAGATCACATCCCCTTGTGGCGGGAAATGGCAAAAGCCAGAACTTCCACAGCATTTAAGGTTCTTTTAGAAACCCAGAAAAGTGCTGTCTCCTATCTGGAAAGATACTAAAAGAGCCTCTGCCCTGCGGGGTTGATGGGATGGATGTCCTCTCCTGCCATTGTTTCAAAATCAGTGTGGAGATTACAACTGCCCTCCCCTCGCCACCCAACAGTCCTAACTGCCAGGAGGCCCTGAGGGCTACAGAAATACTTCCAGATGTCTACCACGTGTGTGGGCTGAGTCCCTGCCTCAGCTGCAAGCTACAGAGCAATGCGTATCACCAGAAGAAGGTCCACAGCACGATGAAGGTTCTCGCAGCTGAGGGAAGTCTCAGAAGAGTTAGTTGCGACACCACTGCTGAGCAGCCCACATCCCTCCTGCTCCCTTCCCCAAGATGCTGAGTCAGAGCTCTCCCAGCAGCAGAATCCAAAAGAAGAGCGGCTCCCCAGAGTGACAGAGGAAGGGACATTTTGCTTGGCACCACATGCTCCAGCAAAGTTCTTAAACAACAGGTAACAGCCTGCAAAGGTGTCTCGCTGCACATTTGCACATCTGAAGGGACCTTTTCCAAGGAAGGGACATAGTTTGTGCATGGAGTGGCTGTCCCGCACTGTGGCCCTCTTCAGAGAAGCTGCCACTGTGATGACCAGAGGATGGAGAAAGTTTCGTGGGAGCTGTTTGAGGCTGGCGGGTCGGTGGCCTCCCACCATCCTGCCTAGTGGCTCATATTTGCGTTGACCTGATCACACTCTGTCTCCATAGTCTGGGTCAAAGCCCCAGCAGGCCAAGCCAGCATCCTCTCTGGCATGGACACAAGGAAGTGCAGCCAAGGGTTGGGGCAGTAGCTTACAATATGAGTATCAATACCTGTTTTGCCACGAACTCCTGGGTGACTTTGGGCAAGACAAGTGAGAACGCAACCCTCTTCTCAAATACACACATGAAGCGTGACCTCAGACATCTTTCAAACACATCTGCTCACTCGATCTGGGCTGGCAGGGCCAAGAAGCAGCATGCATTTTTGGGACTGCTGTGACCTCCTCCTGAGTGCGCTGGGCAGGAAGGGCTCCTTCCAAATGCTAGGCTAGATGGAGGCCCGGACAGAGGCCGTTCTCGGCTTATCCCACATTGGCCTGAGAGCTGAAGCTCCTTCCCTCCAGGAGTTAACGCTCTGTACCACAATGTTTCTGGCTAATATATAAGCCTGATGTTTTACACAAGGTTTGTGAAAAGCCACGCAGGGCATTTAATGGGCAACATCAAAGTGCATAACCCAATCTTTACCCAGTCTTTCACGCTCTCCTTGGGAGTTTCAGGAACATTGTTTTGCAAGACATACTTGGCCTCAGTTATGGGAAGAAAGAGAAGGAGGAGGTGGAGGTTGTGACCCTACACATACTGTGTTTATGAAAACACTCCTCCACCAAAATGGCATTGGCGCTGCAATATTGTCCTTGAGACATTCAGCAAATGGCTTGTGTGCTATGTCCCACCCCTCCCTCCCTCCCTCCCTCCCTCCCAGCAAAACCCCCTCTCCTAACTGCTCGCCTCCAGCGAGCTCGGAAGCCAGGATTTCTAGTTGAGGCTCCGCAGCACAACGATTTCTTCCTTGAGCACCATCCCTAAGCAAAAGCTTGGGAAGAACTGAGCTCCTGGCTGGAAATGCTGCAAGTGCAAACCACTATATGCAGCTCACAGGAAAAGTCACTGCTTGTTTTCATTTTGAACCAAAGCAAGCCAGTGAATGTTGGCTCTGAATTTCTGTGGCTTTCACATCCATTTAATCATTTCCTTTTCTCACTGTTTGCAATCTTCCTCTGCCAAACCCTCCCCTGGATGGCTCAATCCTTTTGTCCCATGTCACAGCATCCCAAACTGCAGGCAAAGTATGAAAAGAAGGGCAGGGTAGTTCTAGCACAGCTGGAAGCCAAGAGTGGCTAAGTTTCTCTGCGTTTCTGGGGCTGGTCTAAAGTCTTACTCCAAGTTTAGGCAGCATCATCCGACTGGGACTCTCGAGTCCATTTAAGGTGGTTTTGAAATCATCTGGACTTTACAAACAAGCATCCCGCTGGGACACAACAGCATGAGGAGCACTCGGGACCAGCTTTTCCACCGTGAAGTCAGACAGCACAGCCGCACACCTACCCTCCCGAACCGCGCCCGCCGCCCCGCCCGCCCCGCACCGCTCCCCGCCCTTCCCCGAGCGCCCCGTCCGGGCCGCCCCGCACCGCTCCCGCCCGTCCCGCGCCGCCGCCCCGCACCTTGCTCGCAGGCTCCCTTGCTGCGCTGGCTGATGGCGGGCTCGCCGCGGCTCTGGGCGCGCAGGCTGGCGGCGCGGAGCTGGCAGCCGCTGCCGTAGGTGAGCCCGTCGCTGCCGCACACCGGGTAGCGGCTCTTACAGAGGCAGACACCGGGCGGGGCGGCGGCGGCGGCGGCAGAGGGGGGTCCCGGGGCCGGGCCGCCCTTCGCCTTGCGGCGCTGGCGGCTCTTCACGCACTCGAGGCCGGGGGCGCAGCGCCCCCCCGCAGCCCCGCCGCCGCCGCAGGCCTCGCCCTCGCCGCGGCCGCACTGCCAGCAGCAGCCGCAGGCGTCCCGCACCCGGCCCAGCGGGCAGCCCCGCGGCGGCAGCGCCGGGCACCGCGCCGCCTCGCAGGGCCCGCAGCCGCCCGCCGCCGCCGCAGCGGGCACCGCCAGCGCCGCCAGCAGCAGCAGCTGCAGCAGCAGCGCGGAGGGCGGCATGGCAGCACGGCGCCGCCCGCCCCCGGCAGGCACTTAAGCCGCGGCGGGGGAAACCCCTCCCCGGCGGCGCCGGCCCGGCCCCGGCCACGGCCACCGCCCGCCGCCCTCCCGTGGCCGCCGGCCGCTCCGCACCGCCGGCCTCGGCCCCTTCGTGTGCTGTCCCGGCTGCCCCTCAGCGCTGGCATCAGGTTGGTCCCCTCTCGTCCTGCCACCCGCCCGTGCTCAGCTCACAGCCGTCAGCTGCGAGGGGCTGCAGAGGCCCCGCTGAGCCCGAGAGACGGGTCCCGGTTTCCTGCGGGAGTGGGGACGAGAGAGAAAAGGGAGCTGTCAGGTTTCGTTTGTACACACTTGGGACAAAGTTGTTGCCCGCTGCCTTTCACCCTGGCTTGTGGCACCTGCCCCGGGATGGCTCCTGAGGGGTCCCCACGGGGCTGTTGCCACCAGGAGAAACTGGGAATATTCCTCGGGCAGCGCTGGGCGATGCTGCTTGAGTCTGTCGGGACTGTGCCTGGAAAGTGCAGCACCCCAAGGCATCACGGTGCTGCTGTTAAACCCCTCGGGCGGAGGGTGGTGGGGCGGCTGTGGGGGCTTCATCTTGTGCAGGGCAGTCCAGGCTGAAGCGATGCTCAGCCCTGGTGCTGCCGGGGCCTGCGTGGCAGGTGCTGCTTTGGCACGTTGGAGTGGAGGACGGAGGTAGTCCACGTCCCTTGCTGTGAAACTGGGGGATGCAGCACTGGCCGGTATGGGTTGCCAGCGGCTGAGCCCTGCCGAGTGGCCCCCGGCTCACCGTGTCCCTTCCCATGTAGAGCAGCTGTGGGCCGTGAGTCAGGCCAGCCGGCTGAGAGGGGCTGCAAGTTCCCCACGCTCCCAAATCTGCTCTGGAGGGATTAACCGTGCTTGTTCAGCTGCCGACATTGTGGGAATGGGCTTCTGCCGCATGCTTCCTTGGCTCCCTGGGGCCCACCATGGGACGTTCCTCCTGGGACATCATGGCATGTGCATACATTTCCTTGGATTTCTCCATTCCCCTCACCCTGGAAGTACTCCGTGCTGTTCTTCTGGGAGAAGGGCCGCCCTCATAAGCAAGCACTACGCAAAACTCCAGGGGTTTGACACATGGGGGGGGTTGTGGTGGTTTTTTTTTTTTTGCATGGGTAAGTCACTGTAGAAGTGATGAAACAGGGTGAAATAGCCAAAGTATGGATGGACACACCTGTCAAACCCAGTTCTAGCTATGAAAACATTTTGCACAGTTCACGTCTTTCCTCTGTGTCCTGCCAGTTGCCAGGCACCTCCCTCACGGGCCCTCAGATTCCTTTTTGTCAGATGGTCACAAGCCCTGATACCTCTTGGGCAGAGAACCGCAGGGTGCTAAAGGAACCTGCAGTAGCTTACCAGAGCGAGCCTTTCTGACATGAAGTCACTGTCAGCAGTCCAGTTGGCAGGAGGAAAAATGTAGCTCCGAAAGGAAGAAGGACATCAAGGCGTTTCCTCTCTCCCCTCGCATCTTTTCATTCCTGTGCCGAACAGGAGGCGAGTGCCCTCCTCTCTGCTTGGAGCAGTTTTTCCTCCCAAGGAGGAGGCGTTAGTTCATACTTTGGTGCAGAAGGACCTCTAGTGTCCCGTCGTAGCTCATGCTCTGGTCTCACAGCTCTAGCTCGGTATTTCTTGATCTCAGGACCTTCCTGTGTGCTGTGGAGGGAGATAAGGTCCCCATAGTGTGTGCGGGGAAGTGGCTGGGAAAGACAGGCTGGCTTGCTCCTCCCCGGGGAGAAGCCAATTACTGTATGCCCCAGGTTCGCCTTGCTTTGCTTCCGCGGCTCCTCCACAGCCTTTTTTCTTCATCCCAGGGGCCTCTGTGTGCCTTTTTGTGCACCACAGGCTGCTCCACTCAAATATATTAAATGCTTCTGGTGTCTCAGTAACGAATGTTCCACTGTGTTTCAGTGAACACCAGTATAAAGCTGTAGATTCATGTTGTGCTTCTTGGGACTTTTGTAGAGTGCCCCACCAAAATCTGTGCTTAGTATTCAGCAGCATAAAATTTTCTTAAGCAGATTGAATTTAATTCATCAGTGGAAGCTATTAGGAATACAACGAAAATGCTCTTACGTGTTTTGATCCATTTCATCATTCATCAATAAGGGTATCCCTTATTTCATCATCAAGATGGTCCTGCATGCATCACTCCAGTGAGAAAGTGTGGGAGGTGGGGCAGGCCAGGCGGCCTTTCCTGGGGGGGGAAGCTGCCAGGGTCTTTGAAGACAGGGGGAGATTTAGCAGACGATAGCAGAGACTATGTGAGAATGGAAGCAGACAGATTTTAGATGTCGATATATTTCTAAACCGGGCGTTTCCCTTGTTGCTTGACTTCAGGCAGCCAAGTAGCCCCTCTGAATTTGCGCGGGCTCTTACTCGGGGTACAGGGAGCAGCAGCAGGATACAGGGATCAGCAGAGTAGGTCTCTCAGCTTGTAGAAGCCTACAAAGGATGGACACAGGCGGGTCACTCTCCGAGTGAATAACGAAGTCAAACGGGTGTCTCTTCCACGTGGAAAAACCCAGCACCCTTCTACCCGCTCTCCGGTTTCCCCTCTCCTCCCACGCCGGCAGCAGCCGCCTCCCGAAGACCGGAGGGAGCCGGCAGCTCACCAAAACCCAGCAGCTCACACGTTTTCCGCGCAGGGGTCAGGGTTTGCCAGCTCCCGCGGATCTGGGAATCGGCCGCGCCCGCTCCTCCTCCCGCTGCCGCGGCACCCGCCGAGTTTCGGTTTTCGTTTCCCCGCCGGGGCGGGGCATTCCCGGCGCTGCCGCCGAGCTGCCGGCGAGCGGAGGATGGCGGCGGGACGGCAGCGGCGGCGGCGGCGGCAGCGGGGCGGGCGGCGGGCCCGGGAGAGCGGCCCCGCGCGGCGGCCACGGGGTACGGGAGGTACCGAGCGGCGGGAGCGGCGCGGCGGAGAGGGCGGGAGGGCGGCTAGCGCCCGGCCGGGGGTGGGAGCCTCCTGGCCGGAGCCTTCGGCGGTGAGACCCTCCGGGACGGGTCCGTGCGTGGGCGAGGACGGGTCCGTGGAGATGAAACCGCTGAAGTTGCAATAATCTGCGGTGCTGCCCCTCGGGGAGAGCGAGGCGCTGTGTGAGGTGCTTAAACGTGTGCTGGTGCGCAGCAGTCGGGGGAGGCTGGAAGGAGGCAGACCATGCCGGGGAACAGGCATGTATCTTCCTCTCTGGTTACATGCTGTGATTAAGCTGGGGAGGTGGGAGAAGGGTGGACAGTGAGTCTCCAGAGGTGTTAGGTAAATCGGGGAAGGCTTTGCTGGTGACTGCCTTTCATGCTTGGGCATCCTGGCTCTCAGGCACTTGTGCTGCAGTAGGGCCACACACGAGTAACTGAGTAGATCTGGTGCCTCAGGGTCAGGAAAGCACCCGCAGCCCATCAGCTGCAGGTAAGAAGGGACTTCCTTCTGCTGCAAATAGGCAACGTGTGAATTTTCCATCATTGCTTCTCCAGTGTC
Source organism: Calonectris borealis (assembly GCF_964195595.1). NCBI lineage: Eukaryota > Metazoa > Chordata > Aves > Procellariiformes > Procellariidae > Calonectris > Calonectris borealis. The sequence goes on from NC_134315.1 coordinate 51,336,479, forward strand.
TTGTAAAATATTTGACTTCGAGGCATCCCATTCCCAAGGCTGTGACAAGTGGGCTGTGAAAAGGGCAGTCAGATACCTCAGGAAGTGCTTTATCTCCCCAGGACTCTCTCCACAACTGTGCAAAAGTAACAAAATGTGCTTCTGCTGACATTTTGCTGATCGTCTTGGGAGCTGGTGGCACAGCAGCCTAAGAGATGGAGAAATGTCTTTCAGTGATAGCCAGGAGAGTTCTCTGGCATAACACCAGGCAGTGCGTACGACACTGAAACCCCAACTGGCCTGAGAAAATAAGTCATACACATTTGTCTCACTTCTTCCTGAGGAGCAGAAGCTCTTGCTGAAAGCAGTAGTACACAGAGATCTTGGGGAGGGGGCTGAGATAGTTAAGATGCCCGCTGCCTTAGCGTGACCGTCGTGCCTGTCCATATTTGTTCTGCAGAACTCACTCAGTCGCAGAGGAATGAGAAGGTGCAATGTTCAAACCATGATGCAACACATATGCTCGTTCTCTCCCCTGATGGGAAGCTCTCTGAACAGTGGGCTACAGCTTCAGCTGGCCGCTCTAAGACAAAGTAAGAAGCTTTCACGGGGTGGAGGTATGGATGGTAACAGTTAGAGAAGGTGGCCCACTTTTCCTAAAGTGACATCGAAGAGACTGAGGTGTGTTCCTGTTGTAGAGAGGGAACTGGAACACCTTCATTGCTAGTACCCAAAACTTTATCTTCATTACCCAGCAAGAAGTGCACTGATTTTGAGGATAATATCAAGATCTGAGCTGTTTGAGATGCACATGAGACAGCTTTCTCTCAAACTTAGTAAGATTCAGTAGCATATACCAGAGTAATGCAGATGACTTGCAAACCACACGTGGCTTGGGAAAGCTGCGGGTGAAAGACCCACGCACATCTGAATGTTGCCACCTTCTGATTAAGCTGTGAGGGTAACCATCATCTAAAAATGGCACAGCAGTTTGCTGTGGGATTTTCTGTTAACTTGCCCAGGGCTGAGCATGATTTTCTTCCAGCTTCCCATGGTGCAAACCACAGTCAAATCAGTTAGGGCAGCTGCAGTAGGTTAGCATTAAAAGCAGGGTGAATCAACTTACAGGTGACCTAATTTTTTGTAAAAAAATTACATTTTTTCCATGTAATTCCCACTAAACATGCTAGGACTTGGTGATCAGAGGATCTTCTTCCTTTACTTTGTCTCCTGGCACAGCATGTATCTATTTTGATTTGTGTTTTTTTTCCTTTATTTTTGTAGGCTGGTGAAAGAATTAGGAAACCAAAATATTGTTCAAATAGCATGTGGGGACCAGCACGCCATGGCACTGTCCAGAGGTAGCCTCTTTCAAGCACACTTCTCCTCCAAATGGGAGTCACATTATGGCAGGCTTGCTCTCGGAAGGGAGTGTTTGAACTCCTTCCAGTAATTGGTGACACCATTAGAGAGTAATGAGTGATGGGTGGAGGACACAAAGTGCGCTGGCTATCAGCGCTGCCCTTTCCTCCCAGCACCCAAGGACCTGCAGCTCCGTCTCTCTCCAGTTTCTGAGCACTACCCCTCTGCAAAGGCGTGTTGTGAAGAGCAAATGTGGCTGCGCCACTCTGCAGTCACCAGACCTGATCATTCTTAAGTTGGAGCACCTCTCCAGTTGGGAACTTCTCATAAGTATGGTTTAGAGGTGGAAACACCCTGCCTTTATTCTTGCTGTGCTGAGTCACACAGGCAGCATGGGACTGCCCCAAAGGGGTCAGAAACAAACAGGGAGATTTCGTTGCTGCTGATGGTCTCACCTGGCAGCTAGATCCCTGAAAACGGCACTGATTTTTGCTGCCACTCCCAAAGTGCAAAGACTCAAGGGAAGCAGTGAGGCTGAGCTGTTTTATTTTGTTCTGTGTGTGAAGGAGGTGAGCTCTTCACCTGGGGCCAGAACGCCTGCGGACAGCTTGGAGTGAGGAGCCAAACCACATTCATCTCCCAACCACAGCTGGTGGAAAGACTAAAGGGCCTCTCACTCGCTCACATTGCTGCTGGAGGAGCTCACAGCGCCGCTGTGTCACTCTCTGGAGCTGTGTACTCCTGGGGAAAGAACGATTTTGGACAGCTGGGACTTGGCGACACAGAAGGTAAGGAAGGACAGCAGTAGGAAGGTGTTTTCCTGGTCAGTGAGCTTACTGCAGGTGCAGGAGTGGCTCTTCAGGACTGTCAAGCCCCTTTGGAGCAGCAGTGGACAGTGAAGTCTGTTGAAGAAAGCATATCTGGATAAGTTCTTTGTTTCCTGACCAGGAAAGGCATGCAGGGATAAGGGATTTAGGGGATGTATTTTTACAGAGAACTTCCAATCATTTTAGGTGGCCAACTGGATAGCGTGGGCTCTTAAAACCATGTCTCAGAGGTCTCTTTTCACTCCCATTCTCTCTCTAGGCAGTCTTCCATGAAGGAAATTCATTTTATACCTCTTTGCTTTCTTTAATTTTCTGTAAACACGAGGTGAGAGAAGAAATAAAATCACCCATTGTCTTCAAACCTAGAAGGCTAGAGCAGAGTTGCCCTAGCCAGACAGAACCTGAAGTCAGCAGGATCTGAATGAGTCCGCACCCTTGAAAGTCAGATATTTTGAAGCCAAGTACCTTTTGGCAAGCTGATGTGAAAGCACTGCGTTTTGTTTCAGATCGAATGTGAATGAAAAGAAAATACTATGAAAAAGGCAGAACATTATGAGAAAGAGTGTGTTATAGTGGAGGGTAGAAAACTCAAAACCAAGTTGTAAATACATGAATTGCTGTAAGAGAGGTCTGAAAAGCACTAAACTCCCCTATTTTCTAAATCTTTCTTTGTGTGAGACCCCCCAGTACTCTTTCACTTTACCAGTGTGATCTTCTTTCCAGACAGGGACCGCCCAACATATGTTGGAGCGTTAGAGCACTGGAAGACTGTATTTATCTCATGTGGGGCAGACCATACTGCAGTTCTCTCCAAGGTGAGTCTGAAATGGAAAGTCAGCATCTGAGACCTCACCCTGTGAGAAAAGATACGCTGCTAAAAGATACGCACGGAGAAATTGGGGTGGCAACGCCTGCTTCCATCTGAGTCTTAAGACGATCCCCAAGGGATGCTAACTAAGCTATGGGGAAAACTGTCCTTTTCTCAGATTCCCATCACCTGCATGCAAACTTTTGTAGGGAGATGGTGAATGGGAATCCTGGGGCAAAGAGGTGCAGTTCAACTCTCAATACTTTTTGAAAATGTTTTCTTTTTTATAGCATATTGGGAACTTCAGAAAATGTGAACGATAGCTAATTCACTAGGGTTTACTCATACAAGTAGAATTCTTGAGCAACGGGGAGTTATTCTCAGGAGTTAAATTGCTTTTCTCAGGAGTTAAATGATTTGGACATTAGACAGTGTAAGATTAGGCTTGATGCGAAGTGAACTCTACCTGTGTTTGAATGAGGGATGTTTTGAATCAAGTCCCATGTAACATGTTGTGTCTTGCTAGCTTTCACCACTCTCAGTGGTGACCATTTGAATGCCATTAATAATACAGTGATCCTGTTGTTTGTTTCTTCATCTTCAAGGAGGGGTTGGTGTGCACCTTTGGAGCAGGAGGGGCTGGCCAGCTTGGTCACAACTCCACCCGGAACGAACTCGTGCCTCGTGTGGTGGCCGAGCTGTGGGGAGCAACAGTTTCACAGGTTGCCTGCGGCAGGTGGGAAAGTACCAATAACGTGCCTTCTAAGGTCAAGGTCTTAGGGGAATCACTGAAGAACAGTAGGGAGGGGAGTCACCAAGATGTTAAAATCCTTGTATCCCAGTAGATCAGCACTGTCAGAATATCATTCACTCTTCAAGTGTAAGCCCTCCTGCCACAGCCCAAGTGAAAGCAGAACCCTCAGCCCATGCCGAGCAGAGGGAGAGGGCTGCAAAACCCACCAAAAGCCCTTGGTTTTTTGCTCTTTTAAGAAACGAAGGGTGTACTGGGTTCCAAAGGCCAAAAGACTGTCAAAAGCCTGCCTCGGGAAAATCACCGAATTCCCGTCCACTTTGACAAACTGGTGGGTCCTTAGAAAGAACTGAAGAGCGGTGATAATTATCCAATTTCATTGTGCCTTTCTGGAACTGGGCCAGAAAAAGTCTCCTGTCAATTTTCGTGGGCTTTGTATCAGGCTCAGCAGCATAGAAGTGGTGTTTTTAAAAATGCAAGGGCGTGAAGCTAGCAAGGCATAACACTTCATTCTTGTACATGGAACCAGGGTAAATCACAAGCATTAGAGGATAGTATAGGAAATTTGAGTCCATGTGTGTCTTTATTGCTGAATGTTTATGGGAGGAAGGGTCCTAAGACTTTGGTTAAAGGGATTCTATAGCTGGACTGTCCGGACTTTTAAAGATAAGCCTCAGCTCACCACTCTGAAAACGTATCTGTAAATTTTATTCTGACTAGCCCAGTGGTATTAGCTCATTATGACCATTTTTCTTTTTCTGAACAGACAGCACACCCTGGTCTATGTCCCCTCCTTGGACAAAGTCTATTCATTTGGTTCTGGTGAAGAAGGACAGCTGGAAGATGAGAGAAAGCCTAATCAGTTGATACCACTTCCCATCAATTCACCAGTGAATGCTGGAAAATCCAGTCAGGGTAATGACCATTGCAGATGTGTACAATCTGTATTCGTTTCTTCCAGGGAGATGTTTGCTTTCTTGATTTCATGTTTACACTGAGAGGCTAACATCGTCTCATGCTTGCTTGGTCATCCCTACAGATTCTACAATGGATAATCGCATTTGCTGCTTGATTTATCATCATGGGTAACGGCCACATAGAGTCAACTTTTAGACAGACAGCTACTATCTCAGGGGTTTTTTTACTGTTCCACATCTGTGCACTGACTCTCTGAAGATAATGACTGTCTCTTCAAACGTTCCTTTGAAAATCTTTTTATTCTTTCACAGAAAGCAATGCATCACAAAAGACGACTGAAATTATTGCAGGAGGAAACCAACGTATTGTCCTTCGCAAGAAGAACAAGGTATGTGCACGTTTGATCATGGCTTCTAATTTTACCATTGTTCATATCACTGCTGGAAACGTTTGGGTTTTCCATCCTGCTTTTAGTGCTCCAAGTTCATGCATGTCTCTTGCAGTTCTTTCCATGCTTACCCAGAAACTAACTTGTATTGCAATTATGTATCTGTTCTGTGGTTAATGCATCTGAATCATGCTGGAAGACCATTAATTTGTTCATACTTAAGCTGAAATCTTCTTGTAATGATTGGCTTGAAAAAAAGAATCCCATCTGGTAGACCTGTAATCTTGTCAATATTTCCATGCATTTCACATAGAATTCCTATTCGAATGGAATTGCCACTCTGAAGGATAAAGAAGTGGATACATGGATTTCTAATTCCAATTCACAACATTGGGAGATTATAAAAAAGTAAGTCAGAAACCTGCTGTTTTTTTTTTTTTCCCTGATACATGATTTTCTCTAAAAATTATTATTCTTTGGAGACTATTGTAGGAACTGATGTTCAAGAATTTAGCTGAGACAGAATCTTGTACCAGTGCTTCTTACCTAGTTTTTGCACAGAAAAAAAAGATGTTGATAAGCAACAGCCTTTCGACAACCCATTTGCTGGAACAGAGCAGATGTACTGCCTGGCTTCGGAAGCCTGTCCTCCTCTTCTTGCACGGTTGTTAAGTTGATGAAGAGCCGACAAGTTAAATCCGTGAAAGATTCGGTCTGCAGACCAAGGCCTTGTGCAAAAATTATAATCGAGAGTACCCAAACTGGAATGTTTTGTGTGTGTCAGCATTTAAAAATTAGTGATCTCTTCTTTAGTTATCCATTTTCAAAAGCAGTAAGTATATATACTACTGTAGGAAGCCTTACACTTATGGCTGAGAATTACGATGATGTAGTCTTTTTTCAGATCTTAACGTGGGAGGTTATTTTCTTTGGGCAAGTCTGACTCCAGCTGCTGATTTTGAGCATTTAAAAATCTTGGCTAATTTGGATCTAAATGTTTCCCTGACTACTTTTATAGAGTCTGGATCATATGGAAAGTGGTTGTTGAGAGGGTTAGAGAGAGAGGGTTCTTTCCAGATCTTAATAGGAAGGTCCTGACAGCAAATTGCTTGATAAAATAGCTACTTTAATAAGAATAGAGCCAGGAATACAGGTAGTGAGTAAGTCTAACATCCCTTCAGACACTGGGAACCCAGCTTTTGTGCAACAGCAAATGGATACCCTGATGGATTTTCCTTCAGCGTGCTACAAAGATCCTGTCCGTGGAGGGGTTCCTCCTCCCTCCCATGCCGCAGTGCCTTTTATTTTACGTAACAAACAAAATCAGATAACGTCCCAACCTGTCAGGAGAAGATATATCCATCCTAATGCCCACCAGCAGGCGACACAGGCTGGCGTGGGGCGCTTGAGCAGGTTCCCTTACAAGGCCCAGGAAAGCAGAGGTGGCTTGCCGAAGATCACTAACTCCTCGAATACAAGGTCTTCTGTAACGCTGTCAATGAAATGGTGCTAAGAAAAGTTTTATGTGGTCAAGTGCAGACACTTGTACACATTTTTTGTTCTTTCAGAATTAAAAACCTGAAGTTACTACTCATGTTGAAAGGATTGACTTTGGTTTGTTTTTTACTATCAGGAATATTGGACTGATCTTTTCATCTGAGGCTTGCATCAATGGAAGCTTCCTGGAGAAAAGGTAGTGTGTGCTGACTTAGACGTAACAGAATATATTGGCTGCATGTAAACTGACCAGAAAGTGTTATTTTGGCTACATATGTAGAAAATGTTAGTCATATCTGAATTTGCAAGAAGCAAGTCTGTATTTTTCAAAGCCCGTGCTAAAATTAAGTTTTTTATCCTCCCAGTCCTATTGAAATTTGCTATAGAAGCTCACATTCTAGCAGATTATCCCATAGCGACATTTGACCGATGATGGTAAGGGTTGAGTCACCATCCCTGGAGGTATTTAAAAGACATGTAGACGTGGTGTTTAGGGACATGGTTTAGTGGTGGACTTGTCAGTGTTAAGTTTGCGGTTGGACTCGATGATCTTAAAGGTCTTTTCCAACCTAAATGATTCTATGATTCTATGATAAGCCCTTTAGGCAATATTACAGCTTCCAAAGGATCCATAATAGCTCCTCCCAGCACTGAAGTGCAAGTTGTTTTAGGGTGAAATACAGGAAGCCTACCATTAGCAGTGTACAGCTACACAAGACAGGAAGGACAGAATATTAATCATGTCACACCACAGTGAGAGTATCTTCTTAGAACAGATGAAATTATATCCACTGGAGCCGGGGCTGAACTTTTCAAGTATTTTCTCATGTTAGGATGCTTCACTATTCAGGCAGTAACAAAAAAACAGCTTCTCACATCATTTGGTGTTCTTTTTTTCCTTTGTGATAGAGACAAACATTTCAAAACTTCCAAAGAATTCTCGGGTGTAGACATGTCAGAAGTGCAACGTTTTTATGAGAAGATCAGCAAGAAGCCAAAAGTCTTCCAGCAGGTAAGGATTTGATATAAGGATTCTCACTACACAGGTACTGAGGACCTCTGGATTTATGCATGGAACTTGGGAATTCTGTGCCAACCTAACTCATAGATGATTTTGGCAAAACATAATTGCATTTTTAACCCTTGTCTCTTTTTTTTTTTTTTCCTCTGAAGGTGCAAAAGGAGATTGAGAAGTTACTGCCGTCATTGTCTTCCTCTCCCATCTCACCTGAAAATTTCAGAGTCTACTTGATCTTGCCTTTCCTTCTGCAGGGGAAAGATGACAGCTCTTTCCGTTCTCTCAGGCTGTTAGCACAAGCCATCACAAAGCTCCAGCCAAAGGACCTGCAAACTCTTGGTAAAGTTTTATGGTGATAGAACTGAATGATTTAAATGCTTGGTCATTTTTGGCTGTGGAGCAGGAGTTAGTGTCGCCGATGTAATTTGCTCCAGAGTTCAGCCTGGAATAAATGCTTTCAATAGAAATAGAAACATGGGGACTACACAGCAAGACACAAGAAAAAAAAAAATTCTCAGTCTGAGGTTTACTAACTTTTGTAGTGCAAAATTAAGCAATTTTTTTGGTTTAGTTCATTTGATAAAAAGAGAAAATGCAGCTTCATCCAGAAATTGCAGTTATTTGCATGTTACTTGTTATGAATACTTCACTAGCTGTTTTCTTTACAGAATGCCTGTGGTCAAATCTAGAAACATCCTTTTTCAAGGAGCTGGTCATTCTGTATCAGGTGGTTTCCCAGAAAAACCTGTTTCAATTTATCATGGAAGTCAGTGGTTGGCAAAGAAACCCCTGCAACCTGCACCCACATGAAACAGAGACTCTGCAAATACTGCAGATTCTTTACCAGGTGAGAAAGTGTTTGGATCCTGATTAGATAGGAGGTATCAGTATAAGTTAAATCATTTTAACCCTTTTTACTTGTTGAATTCTCTGGGTTTCCTTCTTACAAGGGAACATGGGGCCTCGTCATTTGACATTGCTTCAGGAATCTCTTTGGCTCTGCACCAGCATAGCTTTGAAAAAGAATCCTGCTCTTGACTGGTGCCTGGCTGACCCTCTATAGAAATGAAGAGCTGAAGGATGTTAGAGCCCCTAGCGGGGGGGGATGCTTTCAGTGGTGTGAGGAGTGCATGCATTGATGTGTACAGAGCTATGGATGTGCTGTCCGTTACGTAGCATGCCCATTCCTCTTTCTGCTGGTAAGATCCCCCGCCCCAGTAACTGCTCACAGCATTTAAAAGACAACCCACCTGCTTGGCACATCGTGGCTGCTGCAGTAACATTGCATGATGCTTTAAGAGCCTGTTACCTGAGAAATTTTCTGGGGCAACAGAATTAGAGCACCTTTAGCTGCATAGGGGAAGAAAGGGGGCAATAACTATTCTTCTTGATAACCATCCTTTCTCCTGCTGAGATGTTCAAAGCTTAGGAAAGTCAAGAGCTCAAGCACGCACTTAGTATGAATCTGAGAGAATTGTTAAATTTTGTTCAGAATTGAATATCCTTTTGGCTGAGAATGCAGATGTGGGCCTCGAAGTTTAGACTCTTGAATCTGTATTTATCCAGATAAATAAACTCAAAAATGCAGCAGGACTACTCCTCCGTAAGTGGTTACATCATTTGGAGCTTTACATATTCACTGTCCCCCCCCCCAAATCCTATCTTTGCCAGGCAACAAGTATGAATGTAAATAGGGAACTTCAGATTGTCCTGCAACATGGAAGACACTTGAAGTGAAACATACCTTTCCTGATGAGGTCCTGTTAAGGGGTCTTCACTGTAAATGAAAATTGCTTCCCTGCTAGTTTATACTTGGCTTTCTGAGACTTCTCACTGTTGAGTGCTGTGCTACTCGTAGCACTTCTATCCTTCCACTTCTGTGCAGGGTCTCAGAGCTCTTTCTGCAGAGAGCCCTGTTACTCCTTAGTCCTGTCCTGCCACACAGACACATCGCTCACCAGATCTGCTGACACCCCTTTTCATATTGCGTGTATCAATGCAGGTGAACTCCAGAACTGGTTTCAGAGTACAAGAAAACAACTTCTATGTGCCTGAAGTGAAAGTGCTTATCAGATCGTGTCAGTTGTTTAATGCAGAAGAAGTAAGTATAAAATCTTACCAGCACTGCAAACCACCTTTTTTTTCCTGTTTTATTTAAATGAGTCAATATATATGAAAGCCAACTCTAGACTCTAGCCCAGTACATCTCAAAGACCATGCATTTTCCCTAGTCCTCTAGCTGTTCTAAAATATGCAAGCCATTTACCATCCCAGTATTTTAGCAGCTACAATAGTGCCTTTCCTGAGATGACCCCTGGTTCTGAGAGTCGAAGCTGTCCTCCAGCATCTTAAGCAGCTCTATTTGCTTTGAACTGGTGGTCAGTGTGAAACAGCACCACAAGGGATGGTTGCTATACTTCTTGTTACTCTGGATTTCATTATGTTTAATTAACAGAAATATTGTGAGGTCTCTTTAAACTTTTCTGTAGAAACCCTATTGACCATTTCAATTTATTTACATCTAAAAACAAAACCGTGGTAATAAAAAATAATCTGTGAGATGGTTAATTTCTTGACGACATGAAGGAGTGAAAATTAGCTACCAAATGCAATTGGTGTCACAGGAAGCAGCATGAAATGGAAACATGGATAGTAGGGGCTTCCTTAGGCAAAAAAATGCAGTTTTCTGGCACCTTGACTGGAATCCACAGGGCAACTGCCTAATTCTTTCATAAGCTTTCATTTGCTTATGTACTCATTTTGTACCAATTAACCAGAGCGGAGAAGGAGGTCTGAGAAACAGTAGAGAATCAAAAGCCAAACAGGACATTACCTGAAGTTGCTGCCTTATCACACTGGAGGTGTAATACTTTGAATTAGGTTATTTTGTATACCACTATCTACTTTTGGTATTACAGATAATAAACCCAACAGTTTTTAACAATATACCATAACGTGGGTATCCAGGACATTTTTACTATGTGTTTTGGTTTAGCTGAATTATGGAAGGTGCTATTAAAATCACTATGTGTCTGTTTTATTCTTGGGGCACTGTAACACAAGTGTCTGCCTACACAAGACAGTTCGGATGCCTCTCTGTCAGGGTTTCCTACTCACAGAAGTGTTTTGAAGCTGGTTTTAGAAAGTGTGCCTCTGTTGGTGTCGTGTTCAGGTACACAACAAGGGCGTGTTTCAGAGATGTAGGAGTTTGCCAGGGTACAGACTGGCAGTTCAGTCTGCACACGTACCCCCGAACCCTGATTTTGCAAGAGAAAATCAGTTTTTTTCTTTCTTCCTTGTCATTTCAGATGGCCCTATGGAAGCTGACCAAATATCCATGCATCTTTGACATGCAAGACAAGATTGACATTCATTGTACAGAATGCAATGCTCTGTCCAGACCCTTTAGTGGCGTAAGTGTGGCCATTTTTTTTACAATTTAGAAGAGAGAAACACACTGTTAACACACTATTAACACACTTCAATCTTCAGATACACTTAATAGAGATGGGCCAGGAATACTGGCTTTTTCCAGTCAGAAGACAGTGCCTTCTGCAAGACATATGGAGCCATTTAAATCGTGTACCAACCCAGCAGTTCAGGAAGCTCTTAAAGGTAAGATACCAAATTGTATTACTTGCCAGCTCTGAATATATTGCTGCAGTGTTCTTTGGTTTTCAGTGTTACTGAAGTATTGGTAGAAGGGTTTCAGTATTCACTGAGCATACAACAAAACAACTACTCATTAAATTATTATAAAACATGTTCCACGGGGGATGTAGAGTAAATCTGGAGGGCAGTATCTTACATTCTTATTCCAGGTAGCCATCAAGCTTTGTTGGCATAAGTTAAATGCAAGTGGCAGCGCTATTTACTGTGAGTTTGCTTTGGGGTAATGTAATAGGATTGCTCAGGAAACTGGTAATTGGCAAAGTCCATTACTATTACTGCTAGACTGACTTTAAGGACTCTAGGCTAGTTTGCTCTATGTGAAAAAGCTGGTGGCCGGGGAGCCAGCATTAGAGGCCAGCAAGCGACATAGCCACAATAGCCATTTCTCTCATGGAGATGCTACCTGAAGGGAAAGGAAGGATAGTGCCAGCAAGAGGGATGAAAAGCTCATTATAATGCTGCTATCTCCATGTGGCTTTAGTCTGTGGTTTCCACACAAACCCAAAGGTTCTGGCAGCCCTATTTTCTTCAGGTATCGCAATGCTAGCCCTGTCCTGCAAAAGCCATTAGATGGCTGACGTGGGAACAGGGCACCTGGCCAGAGCGGAGCTCAGCTGAGGGACCATGTGCCGCATCAGTCACTAACACAAAGGCCGTCAGAGTCTGGCACCACGCCTGTGCAGCAGGAACTATCAACCTCAGTGCCCTATTACCCAGTTCTGGTTCTTTCCAAGTAAGCCGCCTTGCCAACCAGAGCTGTCAAAGCTTTTCCTTCCTGTATACTTAGGAGAAGATTCACAATGGCTCCTAGAGCTACCTTTCCTTCCCTCTTCCTCACTACATCAGCTGAAAGAGGCATTTATTTACGGAGGCAATAAGGCTTGTGCTCTGTACTGTCCTCTAGATCTACAGTCTCTCTCTGCTGATTGTACAAAGAGCCTCAACAAACAGCTGCACTTAGCTAGTCAGCCTTCGAATACACCTCTTGTGGGCACTGCCTTTCATACTGTGCGTCACTTAGTGATGCATTATTTGCCAGCAGCAGCCTGATCAATTTGACTGCATTATTAGTACCCCACCAAGAGACACTGAGGTCTGCAGTATTTACAACTTGGTGCCGCATTTCTGAATTTTTCAGCAGGTAAAGGACATTCATGTGTCTGCGTTGCAGATATAAACCACCCAGTAACAAAACATAAAAATATCATAGCATTAACTTGTCCCCTTCATAGCTGTGTCCTGTTAAGACTTTTTGTCAGACAGTACCGAGAACTTTGCACGTGACACCCTCATAGTGGTCTGTCACTCCATTCTCTAGTGTTGCTGTAAATGAAAACAGGGAAGGTTGAAGTATTTAGCAGAACCATCTCCTGTTCCCTCTCTACTGAGGAGGATAGTGCTAAGGGGAAAGATACTCTACATACTTAAACAGCATTTGTAGCTGCCGACTTGGCTACCAAATCCTGGGCTCAGTTGGACTTATTTTTACTCTAACCTGTCAGGAGATGCCTCTTGAACGAAGATGACCCAGCCTGGCTATCAAACTTGGGCACTCAGACACAATTAACAAATAGTACAGGCACATACATCTCCTAAACAGACACTGGAACATGCAGTAGGCCACTCTAACAAAATCCCCAAATGCACATCTTTTCTGCAGCACTGTCATTTCCCCATCTTTTTCTGAAAAAAAAAAAACAAAAAAACCAAGCAAGCAAGCAGCTACTGGACATATAGACATGGGTATCATCCACGTAAATTTCTTCATTTAACTCAAGTTTTGTTATTAAACATCAGCCTAATTTATTTTACGTTCTTCTGACAGTGAGACAAATACATTTCAATACACATCAGTTCAAACCAAAACCAAAACTCATAATTCAAAAAGAGATTCCTATTGCTGCATGTTGTCATTGCTTATTATTTAAGATCAGTTATTTCGGTCAGGGTACAGTTCTTCCTCGTAAAAATGATCACCTAGATGATGTTCATTACTGCCACTACAAACGCACAACACTCTTGAAGGGATACACTACAAGGAATTAGTGCTTATTCTTATTCCTCCTCTTTATCTGCCTTAGCAGTAATTAAGTAATAGGCTGCTGCAGAGGACTTCATACTGTTCCAGATACCACTAGAAAAATGACAACAGTCACTAGTGCCAGAAGGGAACTCTCTCAAATCAACTGCACTACCTGATGAGATTAAATAAACTGCGTTGCTTTAGAGAAGCCCAGGGGTTAGCAAATGCATCGCACTAGTTGTGCCTAAAAAGCTTAATCCCCATCCAGGTCCATAGGTGGAAGAATACATAAACCGGTATTGTAACGGGAAGGAGGAGACTGTAGAAACATAAGCTGTTTGTGCTGGTGCAGCCCTGTGGGAAGGTTTCATCTACGCTGGCTGAGTAAAACAAGCCTGCTAGGGACAGGAGGGGAACAAGTACAGTCAGTGTGGGCAGGGAGGGGAGCACGCCTCCTCCGGCCATCGGCCCGGTTTACCGCTGTGGCTGGTGGGTGCTCAGGGCTGCTCCGAGCCCTCAGCTGGGGGCTTCTTCCGAGTCGTCCTGGCAGCCTCAGGGATCATGTATGGGATGCCATCGATGACGGGGTATGCGATGCCCAGCTCCTCGTTAATGAGCTCGTGGGTAGCTTCTTCGTACCTGGCCAGGCAAGTCAGGGGAAAAAAACAAAACAGAACAAAAGGAGGAGTGAATAACCTGGGTTTGCCCTTCGGCAGCCCCTCTCGCTCGACTCGGGGGAGCAGCAGGCCAAGGCCGGGCTGCGAAAGCTGCGCTCCCGCCGTGGAGGCCCCGGTCCCGCCCCTCACCTCAGCGGCCGCTTGGAGAGCGGGCACACCAGGAAGCGCAGCAGCGACGGCTCCAGCGGCTGCGGCCGCGCTGAGCCCGAGCCCTGCCCCTGGCCCGGGTCCTGGCCCTGCCCGCCGCCGCTCGCTGCGCGGCCGCCCGCTGCCGCCCGCCGCAGCACCGCCGCCGCGCCGCGCCCGCCGCCGCGCAGCATGGCCGCTCCGCGCGGTCCGCCGCGCACCGCGCCGCTTCCGATGCGCCCGCCAACCCGCCCCGGGCTGCGCTGCGGTGCGGGCACAGTGGTTCCGCCCCCCCACAGCCCCCCCTTTCCCCCGCGGGTGCCGGTGCCGGTCTCCCCGGCGCTATGGGTGTCTCGGGGCTCGCAGGTGTCGTTCGTGGGCGAGGCAGGGCTGGACGAAGGCGGGCTGTCCCAGGAGCTCTTCAGCGTCGCCGCCAAGACCCTCTGCGAGCCCAGCACCGGGGCCTTCCGCCGCTTTGCCTCCGACCTCGCCTGGTTCCCCAGCCAGGTAAGGGGCCGGTCCGCCGCGGCAGCCCCGCGGCCCGGGGAGGGGGGAGCCTGCTCCCGGGACAAGGCAGTCACGGCGTCTTTCACGTGCTTGTTTTTAACCAGGCCTCGAGCTGTGAGGACACCTTCTTCCGGATCGGGACGCTATGCGGAATGGCCCTGTATAACGGGTGCATGGCGCCCTTCCCCTTCCCCAGGGCTCTCTACAAAAAGCTGCTGGGCCTGGCGCCCACCCTGGAGGACCTGGAGGAGCTGTTGCCCGCTGCGGGCCGGTACGAGCCTTTGCTGGGAAGCTGCTGCCGAGGCGGGTCTCCTAGCTTGAGGGTGCGCACGGAGATCTTCAAGGCCGTGCTCCGGCTACCCGTGGCAGAGATGCTAAAAGCCACAGATTTCCAAGGTGGTCCTCGTCCAGGGCACGGGCGTTGCTCTTGAACAGAGGGTGGCATTGCCAAAATAAAAAGCCAAGCTCCATGGCTTGGATTTCCGCTCCGCTTGAGCTTAAGTCCACACTGTGAATATATAGTTCAAAACTGCTTTGAGCTGTAGTTCGACTTGGAAGAGCTAAGTGCCCAATTACTAATGTTGGTTTTTTTTCTGATTTACTAGTTATCAGTTTTCACAATGATGTTATGCACAAGCACAGTATTACCATATGCTGTGGTTGTGCCAAATGTGAGAACGCGCATGCGGGGTTTCCACGCGCTGGGAAAGATTTCAGGCAGATATAGCCAGGAGAGGTGCTGCTGCCACCAACATAAAGCTTCTAGGCCCCTGAAGCCCAGCTTTCCACGCAAGTGCTGTAAACAGCCAAGAAGATGAGAACCCCTTCCCACGAGCGAGCAACTGTTGAGGTGGACTGAAACATCAGGTTGTCTGTAATACTTTGAGAGGTGCTGCACCCCAGAACAGTTGTACCAGATCATCCTACTGGTCCACACTTAATTTCTCACTAGATGATATTTGGAAGAACAAGGCTGTGGCCCAAGCCCACTTGCCACGGAACTTTATGTAAAGTTATCCTCACGGGACTTGCCTGGAATCCTTCACGGTGAAGGAATTTGCCCTCAGCTCATGGCAGCAGCAGGACATAAGCGTACAGATCAGTTTAGGGCCATATATGAGGGTTCTGTGTGAGTATAGGTGTTCTGTATACATATGCATTTAAATACTGCTTGTCAACAGATGGTTTTCAGCGGAATTTGAAAGTGCGTTGAATGGTCATGTTTCTTCTCTCTTTTTTCCCCTTTGTTTTTCGAAAGGAGTCTTCAGAGAATTTTGGATGAAGAATGTGATCATATTCTTGAGAGCCTGGACATGGACTTCACGGTAAGACATTATTGTGCCATTCAGACGTGCCATGCATGTACTCAGGCAAGACAATGTCCCACTGCAAACAACACAACTTGTCTGTAAACTCAAACTAGTAAGAGTGCTATGTCAGGCCCTACAGAAAGAAATAATGATAGATGTAGCACGTATATATCTGTCATATATAGATATAGCATCCAATGTTTTCATTTATTTGCATAGATAATGGAAGAAGGTTCCATGGTTGCTGTTGAACTTAAAAAAAATGGTGCCAACATTCCTATCACTAAGGATAACAGGTCAGTTTTATTTTTCTTAGCCGGTTGTCTTGCTATGAGCGTATGAAATACCATATCTGTACCCATTCCCATATACTCTTAGAAAATATTGAACATTGTGCCGTTGGTCCAGTAGGTTGTATGCTTTCAGTTCTTGCTGTGTGTGCTGCGCCAGACATCAGCAGTTTGTGCAAGCAATGGATAAGAAGGGGATCCTTGGACATCCCGGCATCTGCGTATAGAGATGCTTGGTCTTATCAGGGAAATTCCTAACAGATGTATAAAATACCCCTGACCAATATTTTCAGGGGAATAAGACAATACTTGTCTGGGAAATCCAGCTATAGGTACATCTCTATAAGGTTTTTTTTATGAGCAAAATGTTTCCTGCTTAGTTACGTATATGGAATGTATCTTGTATATAACAGAGGAGGAGCAATCTTTCAATAAGGTACTGTGTCAATATTAACCTCGGCACAGGCGACAGAGAGACATTCTGTGGCCTGAGTTATGCAGATGATCTGAGGACCCATAGGGATGCATGAAAGGGCTGTTTAGGAAGCTTGAAGTATAGCATTTACATTGAGTTGATTGTACAAGTACATCATCACTAAACGAATCCCCATCACAAATAGAGAGAAGGGTGAAACTGTACTGATTAACATCTGTGCAAATATTTATTTTGATTTCAGGGTAATTCTTGGGCATTCAGTGGGAGTTTTGCTGAATTTACACCATTTAGGTCTGCTAGGTTCCATCTTAATAGTGAAGTGTCTGATAGGATTTTATTGGAGAGTTCACATGCAGTACAAGGAGTATTATCAAGATGAATCCATGTTGGCCAGCATTCTCTTTTATTTGTGATGATCCTCCCAGCTTATTCAGTGAATAAATAATTGCCAGTGATGACTGCTCTCAGTAAAAACTGAGTCTTTACAGTAGAGCAGGTCATACGGAATAAAGGAATAAGGAATAAAATTCTCTATAATTCTCCTTTTAAAAAAGCACCTACTGCATTGCTTGTTTGATTCGAAGTATCTTTGCAGGAAGGAATTTGTTGACTTGTATGTGAATTATGTGTTCAATGAATCGATACGGAAGCCGTTTGAGGACTTTATGCAAGGGTTTTTAAGAGGCTGCCCAGCTAGAAAGTGGAAGATGTTTCTCCCTGTAGAGCTTCAGACTGTTCTCCAGGGACACACAAAATTTGACTGGCATCTGCTGGAAAAGGTATTGGATACAAGCACAGTGTACTTCTGCTATATCTGCTGAGTGTAAACTCTTTCTGACCTGTTCTTTTGTTGAGTGCATAGGTCGTGAACAGAAAAACAGAAGCTCGAGGGACTTTCTCTTTTCTTGATTCGTGTCTTTGTTTTGAGTCTGTTTCTAATCTGCATCAGATACAAGAATAAAGGGGACTAAAAATCAAGTCGTAGCTCAAGGATTGTCGTATGAATCTTTGAAAAACAAATGAACAAGCAGATTCCAGAACTTAAGAGGATTTGAATATCTATGCACTGGATTATAAAATTTATTGGATAAATTGTTGTTGCTTTAAATAAAAATGGAAATAGTGGGGATTAACTGGCCGGTTTTATTTTTATCTCTTTGACAGAATGTGACGTATAGACAGTATAAAAAGTTAGATCGAACCATCAGGAATTTTTGGACTGTGTTTCACAAACTCCCAGAAGAAAAAAAGAAAACATTTCTTGGTAATATATGAGGCATTTTAAACTTTTCATAGCCCTTTTCTCTCCCCCACAACATACATTTTAGAGGTTTGCACATGAAAAATACTATAGTTCCAAGCTGCTTTTTGACATGTTTCCCCCCCTGCCACGTTTTCTAGTGAAAGCCACAAAGAAGTGACACAAAGAATTACACAGACACAGTTCTGACCTTTCTCACATCCCTTGAGGCTTGCCCGAGTGCATCTGACTGCCTTGGACCTTGCAATTACTTTATCCTTTACTTTCGCGGTTATCAGTTGTTGGTCAGAGGCCTCAACTTGTGTGAGCAGGCTATGCTGATGTAAGCAGTTTAGCTTTCTCAAAGGATCGCAAAAGCTAGCTCATCCTTTTTAAATGTAGAAGGTCAAATCTAGCCTCGCCTTTCTCATCCACAAAGTCTATATAAATAAAAGTAAAAAAGCACTTACCATTATGAATCAGCAAGAGACGTTCTTATATTCAGGTACAAATTCAACAAAGCAAAAGAATTAGCTTATGGAAATAGCCATATTTTTACACTAATTTTCTCTCATGATTTTCATCCTCTGATAACATTATCTTGTTTTTTTTTTTTTAATTTGCTAACTTGTTTTTGTTTTTCTTTTTCCCCTTCCTTCAGCTTTTTTGTCAGGATCTGATCGAATCCCTGGCTGTGGACTGGAACATTTTAAATTTTTTATTGTAGATCCTCAAGCAGAAAATCCAGATGAGCACTGTCCTTTTGCCAGTACCTGCAACCATATTTTGTTCCTTCCCAGATACAGCAGTAAAAGAATACTCAAGAAACAGTTGCTCCATGTCATAGGACATAATGAAAATTTTGGCTTGCCTTAACTCTTGGTCAGGAGCAAGCAAAAGTAAGAAAACAAGTCTTTGTTTCACGTCATATTTTTCTCTTAATAACTCCAATTTACTCGTTTCTACCCTGTCTTAATTTTACTGCACTTTATAAACACTTCAGTGTGTGTATTCACTGAGATTTTATATTGATTATAAAAATGAGCTTAGACCAGATACCTAATTGTTAAAGTTAGGAAAGAAGAACCCTATTTAACATGCTTCCAAGAAGCAAACTGATTACCAAGTATATTTACATATATGTCCATCCTGTCTGTACTGTGCGGGTCTTGTTGAGTTGGTGAGCTTTCAGCAGCAGGGATTCTGTGATTTGTACATTACCAAACATACAGCCAGTATATGCTAAGCAGTCATCATTGCAAGAGGAAGCTAGGGTAAAGTTTTCATCTGTATTAGTTAAGGATTCTCTTGGGGAGCAACTAACGCTTAGGAGACATGTTCCTGCAAACAGTGAATTGAAGGAGCAGTCTGTGCTCACCTGAATATGGCCTTTGACTTATCTGAGAGAAGTTCTTAGGATGAGGATTTGATCATCCCTAGACTTTGTCAAAAGCTGTATTTGTAAAGCATTAATGGACTTTTTATTATTTAGTGTGATAACATTGTGATTTTTGTCATGTTTCTTTATATCTTCTAAGGAGATGTTTGGCAATTAAACAAAATTTTAGGCTTGCCAAACAGCTCTGTCTACAGAATCCTGTGGACATGAGGCTTGCAGGGCTGCTGGAAGCTCATGGTCGAAACAGTGCGTAGCACTGGCAGGGTATTGACCATGTCAGGCAGGATGTAAAGGCAGGATGTGTATTTTTCTGTATATTTTGCTTTGTGTAAAAATAGAGAGAGAAAGAGAGAGAGAGAACAATCATGATTTTTCAGCAGTCCTCTCCTCTTTCCTTTGGTGTGTTAAATGTGTCAGTGGACATACATATGTAAAGATTACTTTTACTGTGTTGAATTAAGTGATGATTCATTAAATTTGCACACCTGTAGTTGTGTTCTTCCTTCATTATGCAGCTCCCTATGCATGACAGTGTATCTGTGTTTTCGGTCCTCATTGATACAGGGAAGCCATTCACAAGAGGGGTCAAAGGCTGATGTAAGTTTATTTCAAATATATGCATTGCATAGGCTGAACAAGTCAAGGTCTTTCACGTTCGATGCAGAATATGCTTTAGATGAATGTAAAAATTGAGAGCGAGAAGACGACAGCAATTTTTACCTCGTGTTCTGTCTTGAATTTGTGTTGGGTATCACATGCACACCTTCTTGGACCAGGGAGGCTGCGTCTTTGAAATGGCCGTAAATTATATAAACCTTTTTTAGAAATGACTGTTAGGCTAGTGCTTTTTTTTCTTTAGGAAAGTAAATGTTTCCTAGGAAAGACATAGGCATTATTGATGAATTTCCAGCTCAGTAAAAAGGACATTGTTACATATTAAGAAAAAGAAAGCTTCCTTTTAAGTTACAGTATAGTAATTAGTAAAGAAAAACTTCAAGCACTCACGTCAAGCGCCAGGGCGGTACAGGAAAGCAGGTGGCACGGCACTGGCGACGGGAAAAGGGGAACTAGCGCCCGGGAGGATGCCAGCTGCCAGCCAAGGGGAGCGAGGGGACACGTGGCCTGTGCAGAGCTAACCCCCAGCCCCCTCGCCTGCCTGGGGCAGAGAGGACACCGCAGGGATGCTTGCATCCTCTGGGAAAGGCACCACCCTGCTGCAGGTGTATTTTTGTGGAAACAGGGAACTGGCAGAAGCCCAAGCTGTTGTCCCCGTTGAGCTGGAGGGTCCCCATCCCACGCCCAGCTGATGCTGCTACACCATCACAGCTGTCTGTTGTGGCAGCTTAGCCCGCTGCTCTTTGCCAGCCGGCTCCTGGCTGCTTGTTTCTTTTTTTATGTTTTTCTAAGCCTCCGTTAGAGCTTGGAAATCCAGAGTGATCTTCTATGCTGTGCAACTGTACAAAAGATGTATTCTGTTTTTCAAAATAACCCATTAGAGATTAAATGATAATAGGTTTATTTAGAGCCTGAAGGAATTTCCTTCTCATCATGTATGATGCAACGTCACATGGGAGATTAAAGCCCAGAGTAACTTTCAAGGCTATTTTTAATTTGTCCTCAAATAAGCCCTGCTTTTATTAAAAAAAAAAAAAAGACCTTCAGAGGGAACAGAGTAGAGCGCTCCTCTGTCATTTTCTGAAATATTTGAGCACCAAGCTGCGTCTATATTTTGTCAAGCAGTGCTCATTATAAAGTATTCAGGGGAACACAGCATGAGTGAGCTTCGCACTCAGCTATGAGTTTAAAAGGCTTTACACAGGCAGCAAGAGCATATTGAACTTGCAGCAGGAATTTTTTTAGACCACTTGTCTGATCTGAACGTCACCTGTAGAGAAGCGCAAGAGCCTGGACGAGCAGCTGATGTAACAGGGGTGGATCTGGGGCGACTAGGACACCCTGGCAGCTTGCAAGCCGTGAGAAATGAAGGGAGGTAGCCTGGTGAAGTGTATTAGGGGTGAGCTTTGTGCTGGATTTGCTGCAGAGAGGACACCGCGCAGAAATACCGCTTCCATGGGAGGTATCTGGACCTTGCCTTGGCTGGCTAATCCCCAGCTGAGCCCGCTGGAAAAGCTCTTCCCTAACACGGAAGGGCCAAGAAAGAAAAAATACAGAAGAGTTCATTGCTTTCAGAGCAGCACAGAGACATCAATGGCCACATAGAAGGATTTTTCCTACACACACAGCTTTCTGGCCCGGATGCCTGGGGCATAGGCTTGTGTCCCATGCGGCAGTTTCCCTGGGGTGGCGTGCTCTGCGGCTAGCTTTCCTGCCCTCCTCAGGCTGCCATATTGGTGAAAAGCCCTGACCACAGGCAGGACTGACTAGGCATAAAGCATCACTACCTCTGCACAGCCCTCTTAAAAGGTGTGTGCCATGGCCCATTGTAGCAGAAGGCTACCAACAGCACCTAGTGAAGAACTCTGGAGGAAAGCACCTCCTGGAAGGAGGGTTCAGAGAGCAGGTGAAAGCTGCCACCCTGTCTTCCTTTGTGGAGATAACTCTAACGAATAATAACTTGTATTATCACAACATTCAGGAGACCTCACCATATGCTTGCCCATGTGGTTCTTGACACTGGACTGCTGCTTGGGGGAGAAGAGAGGTGCTTTGGAAATCAGAATGAGCTGCAGATTTTGGCATCTCTGGATATTTTCAGACCTGGTCTCTGGGTGACCTCACCCATGAAGGAAACGGTGAGCTATATGTTCTTCCGGCGAAGGTCCAACCTTGTCACGGACCCTTCTAGGGCAGCCCTTAGCCAGCAGGGAGATGTGGACTCCAGCCTGACCACCCCCAGGTGAGGAAGACCCATGGTGCGATGAAACCTGGGCTCTTACGAAGAAACCAGCAGAGGTAGCGGCCTCCAGAGGGAGCTGTGCACAGTGGAGTGCAGGGACACAAACAAGATGGTTTATTTTGGTGCCTTTATTTAATTTTATCCGTTTATGAAGGACCAGCCTTGAAAGTTCTCCATGAACCTGAAATGTAGCAGTTAGAAATTGGTTTAAGCAAGAGATTCTGGGCTCCCCAGACAAATTCCGGGCTTTGCTCCCTCATCTACTTCTTTTTTTTGCTTTTTTGTGTGTATCTTCCCCTCCATGATTACTCAATCAGAAACAAACAGAGGAAACTGAGTGTAAAGGGAAACGCTGACTATTTTGCAAAGGTCTCTAGATGACAAAATAAATAAAACAAAAACAAACAAAGGAAATATTTTTTCCTCTACGCTTTCAGTTGTTCTAGAAGCTGCTTGTAACACTGGTGAAGTAAAAGCTATTGCATCACAGGTGTGATTTTACACTAGAAAGTAGCTCTTTCTATGCTAATCATGCATGATCCATGCAAATACAGGTGAATTTTTATCCGATGCGTGACACACTGCATGCTAAGTATGCAAACACTGCAAACTGCCAGAGATGTAGTGAAGGGAGATGAATACTGTGGGCACTGGACCTGCTTTAGGGACCTCTTCCCCCTCGCACCTGGAGTCCTTGCAAACATTGGTTTGCTCAAATATTGACTGTCATTTTGATGGTCTGAGTGGGATCCAGCTTGTGCATTGTGGCGTGCAGTCTTTTTCTGATGGATGGCATTAAAATCAGAAAATGAGTACTCGGGAGTTACATAATTGCTTGCTCATTGGCCTCTTTTTTTCTCCCCTCTCTCTCCCAACAGAGATTTATCCTTTGACCACAAATATTTTCTTAAGGTTGAAACTTTGTATAAAATGTCAGAGTTCCTAAGCAACCAAGCTTGTCAGGTGCCTAAAGGCCGTGTAAAACGCAAGATGAAAAAAAGGAGAGGGGAAAGGAACTGACTATTGTTACTAATAAGCAAAAAAACCTAAGAATCATTTGATACAGTGGAAAGCCGGCTTTCCCTTGAGACCTTGTTTAGAATAGCTTAAATTCTAGAATATTGGCATATGCTTAACTTTACCCATTGATTTCTATTGTCTTTAGTGCAGCTACTGATCTGCTTAGCCTGTAAGGCTTGCTAAATCTCTGCAGTCACAACCCTTGGCCGCAGTTTGCGGAGTGAGCTGGTTATCCATAGCGCTCGGTCTTCGGCAGCAGCCTCAGCTCCTGTGGCATTTCCCCGTCGGCGGGAAGGCGGGCATGCCGGATGACCGCAAGGAGCTCTGACCCCAAGCAGTGCCCTGGCTTCAGGGAAAGGAGATTCCCTCAACAGACCTTCCCGGGGGACGAGGCAGAAACGGCAACACAACCTCCCCGAGGAAGCGTCGTACCCCCTGCCCCCAGAAGCAGGCTACAGCCACTGCCCGACGCCAGCAGGCCGGGGAGCCCCGGAGCCCGGCTGGCTTCCTCCTCACCGCTGCTTCCGCCAGGGAACTCCTCAGCACCGGGACCCGGGCCCAGCCCGGCCCGAGCGAGCCACAGCAGCCGCCCGCGCAGGCGACGCCAGCCTGAAGCAGCCCGGCCCGCCGCCGCCGGGCTGTTCGGGCGGTGCGTGCCCCGCGCGGGGCCCTTCCCGCACCCGCCCCACGGGCCCGGGGAAAGCGCTGAGGCGGCTGGGGGCGAGAGGCGGGGGCCCACCGACTGACAGAGCGCCCCGCCCCACCCCGCGCGGGGCGGGGCGAAACGCAGCGCCCGCCGCCGATTTGTGCTCCGGGGCCGGCCCCGCGCTTCCCATTGGCCGTCCTGCGCCGTCACTCCCGCCGGCGGCGGCCGTACCGGGGGGCTGGATTTCCTCGTTGCCGTGGCGGCAGCGGCGGGGCCGGCGGTAGGTGAGCGGCGGGGAGCGGTGCCGAGCGGTGCCGCGGCGAACGGGGGGCGCGGGGTCGGCGGCAGCTGCTTGCTCCGGGCGCCCTGCCCTGCCCTGCCCGGCGCGGTCAGCGCCCCGCCGGGGTGGGCCTGAGCCTGGGCCCGTTGCGCTGGGGTCGGGCCTGGCCGGGGGAGGGAAAGCCCAGCTCCCCGTCGGGGCCGCCGGTAGGGCTGCTGCCGGTCCTGATACCGAAACGGCGTGTGGGCGAGACGGGGCTAAACGGCAACGGCGGCAGCGCCAGGGCGCGCGGAGCCCCGCGGCAGCATGGCGGAGCCCCGCGGCCCCCCCTGCTCGCCGCCCTCCCCTGCGCAGGACGCGCGTCCCCGGGCGGGGCCTCCCCGGGCCGGCGCGGGGGGCCGGGAGCGGCAGCGGGGGTCCGGCAGGAGCCGCTCGGCGCTGCTGCTGAATCACCTGGCGGGGCTGGCTGCGGGGTGGGCAGGGGGCTGCTGCCGTGGGGTGCCGGGGCGGCGGGTGTCCGAGGCTGCTGCTGTCGCTCCCTGACGCCGGGGGGTCGGTGTGCCCGCCGGGCCCCGCAGAGCTCGCTGGAAACGCCGGTCTGGGTGTGGGAAGCAGCAGCAGTAAGCACGGAAGCCAAGAAGCCAGGGAGGTGTTCTTGCTGGGATTGCAAAATGGAGATGATGTGGGTCTTGTTTGATTTTATTTATCTGTTTTTAAATGCCTTCTGTGGGGACACCTCTAGCTGAGGGCCTGTAGTTATACAGTGGAAATGCTCTGTTTCTGCTTTAACTCATTCGCTGTTACACCTTGCATTCTTTTGCTCTATAGCCTGGTCTACATTGGACGTTGAGTTGGAGTAAAATGAAGGCAAAAGGAAGAAGAAAGAGGGCTTGGAGGCTTAGTGGCAGAAAGAAGCAGTAAATTCCTTCATTATTGGGCAATGCTGATAAAAGGAGTACATTTGCTAGCTGAAATCTCACAAACAACAGAGAAGGAAAAAACTTGTATATTCTTGCCTTGCCAGTTGACAGATCTCTTTGTTTAGAGAGCATCCAGCCTTGAGTGTTGCTTGTTGCAAGCATGGTATTTACTTAACTAACTTTCCCAGAAAGGGTGCAGTTGCGGTTGCAGCTATGGCTTTAGAATATCTTTGCACGATCATGCGAAGAGTCTGTGTATGTCATGATAGCTATTAAAAAGAAAGAAAAGGGGAAAAAAAAAGCAAAATAAAACACATCCTGTCATGATCTTGCATGTAGCATTATTATTTTACCAAACCACCAGGGTTGTTTTCTCACCAAAGGATATATACTTAGTATGTCAGCTGAGCCTTAATATAGCAGAGGGTGGATCTTCCACCCACAATAGACTTCCTCAAAATGTTCCCCACAGTGTGAGGTTTTCCTATCTCTAGCTGTGCTGTGTACATCCTTCACTGTTTGATGGTGAATTATTCCTGGAATGTCAGTGCTTGAGGATGTTGGGTTATACCTTCCTCCCCTCCCCCCCCCTTTTTTATTATATATGGGGAGCGTCTGCAAATGACCAGCTTTGCTGCATTGCATCTGTTCTTATCTCTAAAACATAAATACCAGGCTGGCTGTGTTGTGATCTGTGAAGAACAGGAATAGGTGATGTGGTTTAGTACTGCAGCTCTTGCGCTTTTTGCAATCCAATTTTTAAAAGGGACTGGGAACTGTAATGCCCTAACTGATGCATTTAAAAAAACCACACCTTCCCTAAGGGTTTGTCCTCTGAAATTAAAAATTTCAACACACCATTTTTAAGGTGTGTTGAGCTAAGCACTAGGACTAATTAGTCACTTTAAAAATTTCAGATAAGTGAATATAAACCTTATCTATATTTTATGTGTGTGTGTGTACGTGCAGACACGTCTGTGTTAGTGCCTGCCCACACTACAAACTTCTTATATAATTGTTTTAGTATGAGGAGGGCATGCAGCTTGTAGAGGTAGTCTGCAGCGTAACATGCATTTTTACTTCCTCCGCTAATGTCAAAGAAGAGTAACTGCCTTAACCAGATTGGAAACCGAGCATGAAATTGTCATTTGAAGCCTTGTTGTGTTTCAGGACACAGCTCCTACTTGAACACATAATGTATTTCTCCTCCCCAGCTTTTCTGGGGGGAGAAAAAACCAAAACAGTTGTGGTTTTAAAAATGTGCTATGTCTTCAAAATAAGTAAATTAAAAATGTGGCTCAGCAGCCATTGGAAAATACTTAGCTGTGCCTGTACACTCAATTGGAAAGTGGCTATGTTGGTTTTCACTCTTGAGTGGAAAGTGCTGCTCTGTCCCCTTGGAATAGAGTTGCACAGGGATTTATCAGCAAAATGTTTGGAGGATGGGGGGTGGGGTTCAATGGACATGATTTAAAAAAAACTAACTGAAAATCTAGTTAAGACCAGATTTTCTGAAGGGTCTGGCATGCCTCATCGTCTGCTGTAGGGATTGTTAAACTTCAGGGTGCTTTAGAAAATCTGGCCACTAGCATGAATAAGGGTTGAACTCCTCTGAAATATCACCCTAGTGTCCATATGAATTACTGGGAGTTTGAACTCTTCCTGTTTTAAATAGTGACTTACCCAGAGAAAAAAGCATCTCTTACCAATTGCGTTGCATCCCCCTGCCCATTACAGCAACTTCTAGTGTGGAATGTGAACACAAGGAAAGTAATTAAAATATTTTTAGCATTTTAAATGAAATTAGCACTAGGAAAGATGACTGTAGTCTATGGGGAGCAGACTGTTCAGGAACTTTTTTAGAAAGATATCCCAAATTAATATTTAGCTCATGTTGTACAATGTCATTGTAGTTCAAGTCGTATAGTGGTGAAAGCTTTTCAGCTCAGAGGCAACATCCACTTGCACTAGCAGGGAATGTGATCTTTGGATCTTCAGGTTTGCTGCTATAGTGCTGCTTGTATCTTTGTAACAAGGTAATTCCCCAGGTTGAGAGAAGTGGCAGTCCCAGATTCCTGCTGTTTCAGGTGTCTGTTTTGAAATGATTCCCTGCCTTAGTGTTGCCACCGTCAGGGTGTTGCTTATGCTGCTTTTTTTTTTTTTTTTTAAAGACAGAACATGGAGTTCACTATAAATATAGCAGTTGTGTCATTTAAAGCACATGCACGGACTTCAATTTTACAGTGTCCCACGGCATTCCTATTCTTGGTATAGGGAATAGTGTAGCCAGCATAGAGGGTATCTTCCATCAGGCTTTTGTGCTGAGGCCAACCAAGTACAGAGCGTACACAACGACTGATTTAACCAGGCAGAGCCTTGTAACCTCCTGCTTTTTCCTCTGGGTGCTTTGGAGCTGGCCAGTGATCAGCACGTGTGTGGATGTGAATGAATTGAATTATGCTATAAAGGAGCAAGGGCTGTTAGAGATAAATGGGATTCCTAGCATGCTTTAAAGCATCTAATAAGAGATCCTAGTAAACGATTTGTTGTAGGAAACTGCACCACTGATGAAGTACAACTGGAAAATCCAATCCTCTCCCTCCCCCATCCAGCTCAGTCCTGCCTCAGTGGAAGGGACCACGCCTGACTGCGTGGCCACAGCTGACAGGCAAGGATAGCGGGGTAAGAGATGAACACCCGTTGCTTAGGGCTTAGATTAGGAAAGGCTTTATTGCTAATACCTAGAGCTTGAATTAGCACCAGGCTTTGGAAACAAACCGAATGCATGCGTTTCCTATGCTCAGAGTAGGAGCAGAGTAGGAGAAGGAATCTTGTTTCCTTGAGGAATCTTCGGCGCTTCACGGGTTACCTTTCACTGTTCGATCCTGTGCTAAGATAGTAAATGCTGCTGCTGTAAATTGCCTTAGTTTAAAACTTGGCATGGTGAGTCATAAGACTTGATGTCTTGGATCTTTCATTTTCTTCTCTTCCTTCTTCCCTTTACAAAAAAAGCTTTAATTGGTTTCTGATTTAAGCAGAAGAGTTCTCAATGTCTTATTAGTATAGCATGTTTAACAAATAACCCAAACCTATTGAGATTAGGAGTGACAGGGGAGTGTTACTAAAATCTTTCACATGCTTCTTCTGAAATGAGAGCTGTTTCCCTCCCTCCAGCTTTTATGCATTAGCATCCTGTTGTCATTATCAAGTTCAGGCTGAGTAATTCCTTGGGCCTTTTATATTGGTATTTTTTTTTCCCTTCCCGTGTTACACCAATCTCTGAAATCCCTGACTTTCACTGAGCACAGCACAAAAGATAACACCTGACTGCTGGCAAGTTGCATCAACAATACCTGTCCATTGCTGTCGGGGCCAAGCTGTCAGTATGCTGCTCCATGTGAACTGCTGCTTCTTGGGAAATTCTTGCTGCAGTTGAGGGATGTGTACATGCACATATTTGGATTGCAAGAATATGTTCAGTTGAGCAAAATACTTCTTAATCTGGATTTATCAGAAATAATACAGTTCTGCATTGGCCAGTACACCACAAATACCTATGTCGGTCTGTTCAGGACTAGTTTGACCACCTTCGATAATTTTTAAAGATTTCTTTAAGCAGTGGTCCCAAATATGACACTATAACTCTGAAAGTTCACGTTTGGGCCTGTTAGTCTAAAAAGCATTACAGTTGGTTTGGGGAGTTGGTGGATTTCTGCTTTTCGAAGCGGAGTGATTTTGCTGAAATAAAAGCTCAGGTCTGCTGGGTTTCAGAACACTTCTGCTGCCTTACAGATGGAGATGGCCAGGGCACGAAGGTGCTGACTCAGTACCTGAGCTGAGCTGTCTGGATTCCTCTTTGTTTGTCTGTGTAATGATGGAAATCCCTTTTTACTGGCAGTCCACAAGCCTGACAGTCATGTAGGAAATACCTTTTTTGGTTGTTTCCACCTCCTGCTCTGAGCAGCTTATCTCTGTAGGATCACCTGTTGAGTACTTGCTTCATTCACACTCCTTCCCTTGTTTCTCTTGCCCAGGAAGAATACATGACTTGCTGAAAAGAGAGAAAATGCTATGCTGGGGATACTCGTCTTTTGGACAACCTGGGATAGGTAGCAACCTCCAGGTCATCATTCCTGAACCGCAGGTGTATGGATTCATTCATGACAGAAATGTCAAGGAGGTGGCATGTGGAGGAAACCACTCCGTGTTCCTGTTGGAAGATGGGGAAGTGTATACCTGTGGCTTGAACACCAAAGGCCAACTGGGGCATGACTGTGAAGGAAGCAAGCCAGGTAAGTCCGCTTTTTATATGCACTTCAAACTGTCTTGAGGCTGGTGGGCTGAGAAGCTGCTTTGTGTTGATTGCTCTGGAGCTGGAGCAGCTATCAGAGCTGAAGATCATGTGTAATAACACAGTAATGATGCTGAATAATATTTGCTGGCTCTGGAAAGCTAAAGCTGAGCAGCATGGGTGGGGAGACAGGTCTGCTCAGTTTGTCTGGGAAATGCATCAAAACAGAGGCAAGCGCAGATGGTCTCAGGGCAGATTTTGTTATTTGGCATTATCTTGCCTTTTTATAAAAGGGAAGAGAGGGCCATGAGTCATAAGTGTCTTCTGCTTTGTCTTTCCAATTGCACTACTCTTGTTCAGTTACTGTTGAGAATTTTCTCATTTACATCAAAGAGGAGAGATCTGTGTTGAGTATATATTGTGGAGAACAAACTTGGTTTTGGCCAAGAGGGCTTATAAATTTTGTTTTCCCCTCTTGGAAATCTCTTGTCAACCTGTGCCTTCACCCCTTCACGCTTTCTTAATCTAGAAGAAAGTCATTGTAGCCTTGTGTTCCCCAGACTCAAATTGCATTTTCTTCATTGTGTTCCCATGGGCAGAACCTGTGTGTGCAGAACCATAGGCAGCTAATGCCTCTCCTTCCCAGGGTGAAGGAGTAGTTTAATTGTGTATTGTTATTTAAGAAACCATGAAGCCTTTCTTATGGACTTTCTTTTGAAGGTTGGCCTCCCAATTCACTTTCCATTAATTTCTTGGCATGTGGTTTTGGCATGTGGTAAAGATACAGGTATTTCTGTTTCCATAATATAATAAAAATCCTTCCATGGGTAATTAGAGCAATAAGACACCATCTTTCCTCAAACTGCAGGCTACCCTCTGTAGGGCTTGGGGCTTCTGTAACGTACCCTATTATTGCACAATAGAGATACGAGATGTGCACAAAATAGCCACAGTTCCCCATGTAGTATGTGCAAATCTGACCTGACTGATTCCACTGCTCCTTTTTTCTGTTAGCATGTCTTTTGTCTCTTTCTCTCAAAATGGGGTGGTAGATGTTGGATGCTGGATGTCTGTGGTGCTGGATTAGAGGAGTTGACCTTGAATCTGGCCTCTCTTGCTTTTCCTACAGGTGGTTTCCAGGCAATTACTAAAAGAGGTTGGGATTATCAGGAGTGCTTAAGTCCTCTGTGTGTACAACCACTGTTCATCTTCTGAGGACTGGCAAATTTAGGCCTGGAATAAATGAGATGCTTAGTAAAAGGAAGCCAAGCCTAGTGAATGTTCCACCCAACCTGATGAGGATACTTCATCCTGCAAATCGCCTAACTAGCTGCATGACTCTAGTGCAGAGGCCCCAGAAATTCAGTACTGTTCTAAGTGCTGTAAAGATGTGTACTCTCAGAAACATCTTTGGGCTAGCCTGCTGTTTACCCATAAAATAAAGCAAGCATAAGATGGTAATGAAAATGGAAGCTTCACAATGAGTAGAAGATCAGAGCTGCAGATGGATCTCATGAATCCTGAATGCTGAAGGGTAGACTTACAGCAACTAGGTAATCCTGCCTTCAGCTAGGGCTGTAGAGGAGGGGCAGTCTGAGATTTGGAAATAGAAATTAAAAATTCTTTGGGTTTGATCACAAGTGCTCTTCTTTTACCCCTTAAATTAAGAGACTGTCACTAAGATGTGACACCAACTCCCAGTTATCCTGCAGGTTTCACTTATTCTGAAAAAGGTTCTGCCATGCTGCTCTCTGAGGAGCCTGTGACCATCCTTGAGAAACCATTTCTCTACTGACACAGCACTACCAGCTGTGCCTGCGATGAGGTTTCTGCTGGCTGGGGCAGGTGGGAGGGATGTGCTGTAAAGCAAGGAACAGCTTCCCTTTTTAGCTCATGGTGAACAGTCACAGCAGTCTCTATGATAACAACAGTAAACTGGGGGATAGTCCCATCCCACACACTGCTTTGTGTGGGTCTGCTTTGGCTTGCGGCAATGGGAACTGAATTTCTTAGTTCTCCTTTGCAAATAGGAACAAGAAGAATCAATCCCTCCTCTTTCATCCCCACCTCCCCTCCATGGGATAAAGATGACTTTACACCTTCTGTATAAAAAGGCATGTCAAAGATCATCTTTCTTATTCTCCATTAGTTGTGGACCTATGAATGAAGCCACGTCTGATAAGAAGTGAAGATGTATGTGTGGGGCATAGGGTCATGAGCTGTTGAAGATGATAGAGAGAAGACTGTCGGGAGGTGTCTGAGGTAGAGAACGGGAGAAATGCCTGGCACTGGATGCAGCTGCATCTCTCCAGCCTCTGCCAGACAGGGCAGTGTGGATTGAGGTCTCTTGGTTTTACTGCCTTACGGCTTGATTCTGCCTAGCCTGTGAGGGCAGCTAGAAGTGGCTGACCTCTGCCCAGTTCTGGAAGTGAGCTGATTCTCCTGCTGCCAATACTGATTGTCCCCTCCAGGCAGCCCCTTGGAGAGCCCCCTCTGGACTGCAGAAATGCTATCCATGGCCTGCAGAGTGGCTTGGTTGTGTTTGAGAGTAACATCAAGACATTAAAATATGAAGGCTAGATGACTTCAGAGGGGTGGAATGATCTCCTTCCTGCTGCCCAGGTCTGTGCTCATAAGAGGAAACTCCCTTTTATCTCTCACACTTTTTGTGTGTGTGTGTGTGTACGTGAGGCTTATGCTGCCAGCATGCTAAAAGCTTCAATTAGTTTTTTCAGAATATAGGATCATGTTGTTTAATCAGAGGTGGTTATTTCTCAGTGTGATGTCTGCTTGTGAATAAAATTCTGGGACTTTGCAATGCACTGAACATGGATCTAACCCTGTTCTCCTTGCAAAGTTTGCAGGTTTTACTAATGACTTCCAGTGGAAGAAGAGTTGTTATATTTGCAGTGAGTGCTTTTGAAGACTTTGCCTCCCTTTCTTCCCTTACTATGTATTACAAAAAATTATTTTTTCTCTTGTTCTGCTGCCCATTTACACATATCTGTAGTAGGAGGATTCGATTTTGCTTCTCATTCATGCCACTCACAAAAATGTCAAATAGTGGCACAGAATTGTTTCAGCAATTCCTCTTAGAGGAGTCCTTTAGAGGGCACCTTTTGAAATGAATGGAACTTGTTAATTAAAAAGCTGTGTTTACTGTCACATCAGCTGAGCTTGTGGATGTAATGCAGAAACAGGATAGCAGCTGGTGAAGTGATTCTTGTGCCTCTCTGCTACAGGGAACAGAAATTACTGGGGGAGTGTGTGCCACTGAAAGAGTATGAGTCAATAGAGGTTTATTTTCTGGAAGTGCCCTTTCCTTGGATTTTACATGGTGGTGCTAAAATTAATATTTAAGATGTCTAAGAAGTTCATTCTAACTAAAAGAACGTTCCTTTTGACTAAAAGCTAACAGTCTGTGATGATGTCCAACTCCCCACTTCTGAGCTAGGGTAATACTTGGGTGTGCCACTCCTATAGGCTCCACTAAGAGCCATCTCCCCACATTGTCATGCTATTTACTCTTTCATTCCTTCTTTGAATTGTGATGGTTAGCAAGCTACTTGAGGAGTCCATCCCTCTCAGGGATGGATACCTGGCTTTGATAATATTGAAATGATTGGTTTTCCTCACTTTTTTTTTTCCTTTTTCCCCCTGAAACAGTCTATAGTTTGTGTCTCTGCAATCACTTGGCAGGGATGCAGAGGGGGAGACGCTGTCCCAATGTTCTCTCACCATGACCATAGTGAATAAAGCTTCTGTCTGACCTGTCCTAATTTTTACTTGCGTTGTTACGCACTTGGAGTCCCCAGAGTCTCTGACAATGCCTTAGCAGAAGGAACTTGGCGATCTTAGTTGTGAAGTATTGAGCCCACTGTTCTGCAAAATCAGTCTGAGTTTGCATTAATTTCCTGAGCATCATCAGCTGCTAACATACATTATGTCTCTAATGGGAAGAGATAATTTTGTACTGCAATAGTTTTAGGAAACAAGAAATTTATTCTCTGTAACTATTATCTAAATTTCCACTTCTTCAGCACTGTAATTTCACTTGGATTGATTTTCTTCAGGTCTGACATGATGTCTTGATTCCCTGTGATGATTCTTAGATAAGTGTGTGTTATCTGAATGTGCACGCGTATGCTGGGGAGCAAAAGACAGGCCCAGGTACCTAAGGTAAAGGCTCTTTTGGAATTTGGGCTGAATCACAGAAATGTGAAATAATGGGCTGGTTGTTAGGAATTTGTAAAGCTTTAAAAACATGCTTGAGTCTGAGATGTGGAACTTGTTTTCTGGTCTAGAGATTTGTTCTCTGCAAGTCATTTGGACTTCATCTGACTTCTGCTAGTGAGAAAACCTGGGCTTTGGTAATTAGTGTCTCCAGAGAGTTACAGGAAAATGTCTGGTGCCAAATTTGCCTTGAACCTTTCCTCTGGTAACATACAGCAGACAAAACCATACTTTTTTACCAAATTTCCTGTCTGGATGCAAATGTGCAGGGTAGCATTACTTCTGTGTGCATTGTGGAATCTATCTGCTCATAGCTGCAGGGCTAGAAATATCATCATGATGTTCAATCTCTTTCAAAAAACAGGAAAAAAAACCCACCAAAACAAAAACCACTACTTGATCCAGATCCCCTGCATTTCTCTGAACTCAGTGGCCTTTCTTTTCAAACAAAAATCCACTTGTCCTGAACTTCAGCACAGCGTTACAGCGACCAGAGACCTTGGTGCTCAGTGTGGCATGCCTGTTAATCATGAACCCTGTAACAGCTGAGAATTCAGATGTGTGACCTGCTTGGAAGGACAGTCTGTAAGGATCTTCCTCTTTTAGCCTCTTCCTGGTGGGTGAGAAGTCAGCCGGGAGGCCCTGGTTGCTCTGGAGGAGAGGTGGCAGGGCTTGTGTTTGCTGGAAGCAGCCGTGGAAGCGAGCAGGTTGCAGACGAGGAGGTATGGCTGCTGCATTGAATAGGTGAGGTTGAAAGCCGCTCACAGGTAGGGTGACAGTGGCAGGAGAATGGTTAGTTCTCCCTTGCACGAGGAGTGAAACGAGAAAAAGAGCTTAAACACCAGTAACTCCAGGAGGTTCCACTAAGCAGGCTTTTCACAGAGGATCCGAGACAGTTTTGTACCCCTGTTAGGGCATGGAGCTGAGGCTCAGCACACAGCTATTGCAAGATTTCCCAAGTGCTGCGGTCTGGGAGAGTCCTGCTTCGCATTCATCACATTTTCTCTGCACCCCCAAAGCAGAACCGCATGCCGTAAAGGATGTAGTAGAGGCATGGCAGCGCTGTTTGTAGGCGTTGGTCCTGCCAAAGCCTGGGAGGACGTGCCTGGAAACGAGCGTGCTGATGGATGTGCGGGGCGGATGGAGCCGTCTGGGGGACAGAGAGGCCCTTGCAGAATCAGCCCTTCGGTGCTGCCTGCACCGATTATTTTTCTGGTAATGGAAAAATAATAAAGGAAGGGTTAGGACACAATTTATGTTTCAGCATCTATTGTAAATCTTTTTTGTAAAAAGAGTGAGGTGATTAAACTGGCCACCCCCTGCAGAGTTGGGTATGTTCATTTGTGCTCATCCCTTTCCCTCGTTTGATCGCTCACAGGATCTGACCAAACTGTTTGAGGCTTTTACGTCTTCACTAGTGACTGCAGCAACATCCAGCAGTGTGGACTTGCGTTATGGTGTGTCCATCTCAGATGAATTGGTGCAATTGGGCTTCAGGATGATTTTAGGTTTCAAAATTAGAAGGCTGGATTTAAAAATTACTTCATTTAGAAACAATATGTATATGGTCAAATGAGAAATAAAATCAAAGGAAGTGCTTTCCCTTAGATATGTTAAATATGCATGCATTGCTTTGAATTGGTTGGCTGAGGGCTCTGAATATGCCAGATATTTATAGTGGGCTGTTTTAAAATTTGCGTGGTCTGGATCATGAGAACTGACTTCTACCAATAGTCGCTGAGACTGCAGGATTAGGAGAGCCTAAATTGAGGAGAGAAGGCTTTTTAGGTGAGCATAAACTGTAAAAAATCTGGTTTCTTGTCAGTAAAGAAATTTATAGTCCAAGCCTGAAATGGCTGTAATGTGTTCTCAGATTTAACTCTGATGTGCTGTCTCTAAAAACACATGTATTATTACAACCCCCAGATTTCTCTCTTGATTTCACTTTGAGGGGTGAAAACAAGAGTAAGCCCAGGGAAGCGAGATACTGTTTTTTTTAGAATCAGTACAGCCTATTTTACTGAGGCCATGAGGGACCATTTTAATGTCCCTTATCTCGAAAGGCAGAGCTGCAGTAGGAATGACTAGCTTTTTGCTCCTTAGTTGGGGATTTGTAGGGCAGTTTAGCAGCCTAAACTTGCATTTATCTTGGTCATATTTGTTATTCCTGCATCACGTCTACTATTCAGAGGCTTTCTGAAGGTGCAACAGAAATATAGGCTGTCTGCATGCCTGGCTTGGAAGGAGCGTGAAACCCTGCTGTTGGCATGGTGTGTGGCAATAATGACTGTCCTCTCTCCTGCAACCATGCTGAAGCGGAAAGATGGGCTCAGGATAAAATGGGTGGGTGGCTGTGTGTGTGATGAGGTGAAGGGAGAGGGCAGGAAAGAAGCCTGAGGTGATAGATGCAAGTTTTCTGAATACCCCAACCTTTTTGTACTCAGGATAGTTGTTTGTGCTGGACAAAAGTGATGACTTCATTAAGCTGAAAGCGTAAGTAGGGCTGAGAGTCCCAGCTTCTAGGAGATATTTCAGTAGTTTGGTGGCTGTTGATGCTGGAAGTTCATAATTTCTTGTCTTCACGTTGTTTTATGTGACACAACCACAGATTATGATATGCCATTATTGGGCAGCTTTTGTATAGGTGGGGGTCTATGAATAGACATCTGAAATAAGAAACCTCTCCCCACCAACTCCAAAACCTCTATTCTTACTCCCAGTAAAGCACCCCAGGTGCTTTTCCTCAGTAAGGATGATTTTTCCCTTGCCTTAATATCATATGTTTCCTTTGCATGAAAACATGCAGGCGTGTGTTTTGAGGTTACAAGGCCTGAGTTTGGTAAAGGTGAAGGTAAAGCATTCTGTATGCTTTGATCTTGAAGGCTCACAAAAGTGTGTGGGGTCTACAGGATAAATGTCCCCTTTCATGATGGAAAAGGGGTTGGCTTGTTTTTCAGTGTGTAACTATTATATGGAAATACTGAGTTTAATTTTGGCTCTTAGTGTATGCTTGTTTCTTGCTCTGTTGCATGTAGACATCAGAACTTCCAGAAGATGCATAACTACGTGATGATTTTAAGTTTGAATTAGTGAACATTAAACAGCTTGATACTCCTCCTTAAGCTGTATTGGAAAGAAGAATTTATATCAAAGATCTTTAGGTTAACTTCTTTTTTTTTTCTCAGAAATCAAATATTTTTGACACTTAAAGCTGCTAGCAGAAAACAGCTGTTCCTACAGCAGAGCTGTGAAGAAATCCTCACTCTCAACACCTGACCTGCCTTTTAAACCGCTGCCTGCCTATATAAACTCACCAAAAGGGAATGTACAGATGCTCATATCTCCTTTTCTCAGAATGCTCTTCAAATCTTACAGTAGAGAAAATTAATAGATAAACTTTTGTAAATGTTTAATAGGATTGCATTAATTGCCTCCCTTTCCCAGTCACCATGCTTATTTGCAGTAATGTATTTTCAAGCAGTATTTGTGAACCTGATGGGGATGTCATTGAAAGCAAGGGCAAGGGTGCTGTACTGAGTCTGCACTGTGCAGGTGTGGCTTTTCTGGAACGTGTGGCTTTGTCCTACTCCCATGCAAATCACTGCAGGATTGAAGTAAACAGGAACAAAGCAAGGAGCACACCAAGTGCTTTTGAAAATCACATGCTACTTCATCAAAGCCTGGGGCTGCCACAAGTGAGACTTGACCAAGTGCAGCTACCTAGAAAATGCAGCCTCTCTTCTAGAAGAAAATATAAAATGCCCATGTGAAGGCTAAATGCTTCCTGTTGTGCAAAACTGCTCCAATAATGTGAAAGATAGCAAAATAGCACCTGTCCAGAGGCAAAAAATGGAGCGAAGCCTTTGTAGCTGGCTTGCAGTGTGTATGGTATACAGCAGGTCTGTCTTGCAGGGACTTGGAGGTCCTTTACTTTGAGCCCTCTGCTCAGACATGATCACCTGCTGTGGAAGGACACTCGTACAGCAGTGATCTGCAGGATTGAGCACAGCAGATGGATAATAGTAAACTCTTATCTTACCTCCTAGGGCAGTGATTTGCTGCCTGGAGCAACTGACTGAGCCCCAAGGACAGGCCGTAGATGTTCCTGGGTCTTTGAGCCTTAAATCCATTGTGGTTTGCCAGCATGTATGCTGGAAGGGGCTGTATTAAGGCAGCTGGGAAGGGAGTGGTGCTGTGTTTGGGGGAGCACTGCAGGGAAGAAATGAACAGATCTCTCTTCCTTGCGGTGCTAGGAGGTGAAAGTGCTGGTTTTTAAGTGGAGCTGTCAATTTTATGCTGGTTGCCTTTCTTTTTTTTTTTTGCCTTTATAAGGTTGGCTCAATACTCGCCACAGAACTATGTTAAATCCTCCATGTGGCTATGATGGACTGTAGTGAAGGGCTTATTCTTCCTTTTCCCTGGTCCATGTCGCTGCTTACTGCCATCAACCTTTGTCACAGCTCTCAAGGTGGCAGAAATATGGCTTTGCACTTGTGTAGTACCAGTACATCAAATCCAGTATCTACGCACCAATCTCCCTAATTCCTCCTTCCACCTCTGACGTCCACCCTCAGCACATCACCCTGAAGTCTAGCGCATCCTGCCCATGCTGGAGTTGCTGCCCTGGAGCTGTGGCATTTGCCGGGGTGTGCATGGTGGACCTTGGGGGTTTCTCAGCAGTCGTGGCCCAGCCGCAGCTTCTGTGCTGCCAGCAGCCAGCCAGCCCGGCTGAGTGACCACCTTTATAGCTCTCTGCAGTAACCTGAAAACAGGCTCACTCTGGATTTCCTGAACATTTTTCCCATGTTTCTTTCACAAGTCTTGGTGCCTTCCCTTTTTGAAAGAGCTGCCCTTACTTGTTTATCTCCAGGGTCTGAAGGTGGATTTTTCCCTCTGCCAGCTGACACTTGTCAGACTGAAGCTGCCTCTGCCTGCCCAAGAGCCTTCTCTGGCTGGCTGTGCCCATGCCTGTCTGCCTATGGCTCCTCAGAGAGGCCCTTGAGGGGCTGTGTCCCCTAAACAAAAGGCAGCGATGTGGGGAAGTAAAAGGCTTTCTATGGCTATGTCTGAGGAAAGGGTTTGCTTTCTCAGGGTGGGTGTCTGCTTTCACAGCTGTGAGGGGGAGTAGCTGGCAAAGCAAATGCGAAGTAACATCCTGGGGTGTCACGGTGGCCTCTCACTTCATGCTCTTATATTCCTGCCTTGACATGGCCACAGGCAGCTTTAGAAAGTGAAGGCAGTGCTAATAACTGAACCAGCCTCTCTCAGATTAAGCCTGTAAATAGCCATGCTAAATAAGTTAATGAGCAGTACTGTACGTGTTGTGCCGGGAAGCAGTCATCTCGATAAGCGTCATTAGTGTCCGTGGATGAAAGGGGACTGCAGAATCGTTGTCTCTGTTACTTGGAGCTTCTCAGCCTTGACCTATGGACAGTGTTCCTGGGAATATCACCTACTTTGGTCTGTCCTCTGTTCTTTCCTGTCTTGCCCCCCTCTATTTTTTGTTCAGTGAGTCTATTCTATGTTTACATTTCCTCCTTTGTAACCAATTATCAGAGCCTTATCAGCTTCAGTGCTGCCATTGTCAGTCTTTCTAATCAGGCTGCTTTTGGTACTACTCCACTTTCTGCTGCGAGCGTAGCAGCAGTTCACGAAGTTCATGAAAGGAAGACCTCAAGATTTGCGAGTTGGACTTGTAAAACCCAGCCTCCTCGATGGATATAGTAAACTTCAGTTGTTGAAAGTCGGAGGAAGTTACATGCTGATGTAAACATTTGCTTGCCCCATACTAAGAGAAGTTTGAGAATAAGGCGGGCTGCCGTACATGGGTGAGAACAGCAGGCAGAAAGTGAGGGTGGCTGTCGTACAGCGGGGATGTGGTCTCTCCATGGGGTTTGCTCTTGTAGTCTTGTGCCGTGCAGGTGCAGAGCACAATGTTTCCCACACCCTTGCATGCAGTACTCTCACGTAGTCTGAACGCAAGACACAACAAGCATGTAATGCCTTCTCAGAGAGGCTTGGCAGGGAGGAAGAAGGTAGCGGCGGTGAAATTGTGGGGCTGGTGTCGGGCAGGGTGGTTCCAGCTGCCTACGTGTTGTGCGTGTCATACGCCTGGCCGTGCCAGAGACTGTCTGCAGTCACGAAGGCGTGTTCCTGAAACCACCATCCTTCAGCCCTCGCCTCCTCCCTGTGAGCCTTCCTCTGGTGTTACTGCTGACAGACCACAGCCTGCAGAGGTGGTGTGAGTGAAGTCACAGCAGCAGTTTTAGCTGGCTGGGTTAGATTATGTTTTCAAAAGCACCTGATAGCTTCGCAAAGTCTGTATTTTGCTTAAGTGGTCTATAGAGTCTGATTTCTTCCTCCCAGTCCCAGACTCCAGATGTTGTCTGTGGCAGCTGTGAGCACGAGATGCCTAGGTGGTCGGAGTTGAAAGTGTGCAGAGGGAAATGAGAGGCTCATTCTGGGGGCTTTAAAGGAGGGAGGAAGAGGCAAAAAGGCCCTGACAAACAGCATGATTTTCCCCTCCCCAGTTACCAGTTTCTAAGTGGTAGAATCACACTTCCACTGGGGATGATGGTTCCTGGAAAAGTTGGTTAGTGTACTCGTGCTGCTAATACTGGTAAAAGCATTGAATAGCTAAGACGTTGAAGTTATGCTAACAAAATAAGGAGAAACCCTCATAAGGGGAGGAAGAAATCTTGGGTGTACTTCTTTCTTAGTGCACTTTGGATTGCAAGCATTTCAGTTGCTGCACTTTGTTTTTCTCTTTTCATCTTTCCAGTTTCATTAGAACACTCAGACATGTTTTAATGCTCAGCTGACTTCATTAGGACTGAAATCAGGAAGCTTATCACAGCCTAGAAATACAGCGAGGAGGTCCATATGCAGAAACATCTCGGGGATGTGCCGGTGGAGACTGGGGAATCAGCAGTCACCTGAAGTTTCCTACTTAATGTATAAAAATCTTGTCAGGGAGTTTGGTGATCCACTGTTGTTTACTTGCTTTTTGTACAGTGGTTTAATGAAATGCTGGTGACTGATAAGTTTGGGCCACAGTGTTTTTCTCATTTTCTTGTAGTACCTGTTAAAGGCAGTAGCAGCTTTTTCCATGGAGTTTTTGGCTGTTGGATCAGGCTTCCATACGTGCTAATGCTGTTAGTGTCACCTTGTTAAATGGTTTAATGTGTTGGTGTAATTCATCTCCAAAAGGAGAGAACTCAGCTCCTTTCCTGTAAGAATTAAGGCTTTTCAGTACTCGCAGAACAGAAAGACCATATGGGTGAAGTTCAGGTTGTTAGTGGTGTCTGATTAAATATTCAGCTGCCTTAAAATACTATATCTCACACTTTTCATTTTTAGATCTTGGTTGCACGGTGCTCAGGCATCCTCAGTGTGGATGTGGACTATGTTAACAAGCATGGCAACGCAAAGAAGTTGGCTCATCGGTCCTCAGACTTGCCAGCTGCTAGCACTTAACCCAGAGGAATTTCTTGCCAACAGTTGTTTCTCCCTTCCCTGTGTTTCTACCACCATCTCTTTCTTATCTGGGCAAGCTAGTAAGACACCTATCTTAGAGAGTCTGTGAGCACTTTCCTAGCAGACAGCAACAACCAAGATGAGCAAATGCTCCGAGTTGCTTATTGTCAAGCTGCGGAGGCAATGAGGAGTTTTGGCCAGGTGTCCAAGCAGACTGAAATCACTTGAAACTCTTCCAAGCCACAGCTGCTTCTCACCAGTGAAGAAATCCATATTTTGCCAGTGAAGGTGTAACTTCAGGGCTGATAGTTTCTCTACGTCGTTTTCAGACAGTAGAAGCCATCTGGTGTTGTTCATGTACACCCCAGTACACATATGGCTGAAGGATTCTGCCATGTCCTCTAGCAAAAGCCTGTCTTGCCGGCAGCTGAAAGCTATACATAGAAAGAGTGTACCAACTCTCTGATAAACTTACTAAGAGTAGGAAAGCTAATTAATCATTCATTGCCTGTGCATTCTAATCAGTGCAGTATAACTGTATGCTTTGTGCTTCCAGCAGTTACAGGCACTGAAGATCTTGCATAGCTTTCCAACACTGCGGGGACAAAGTAAAAGCCCTGTTTCATAAATAGTGAAGCTATGGACTGAAGGGGGGCTTTTCAGGGGTTTTCATTCTTGGCTCAGCTTTACTGCCATTTCCAAACATTTAAGCTAATGTACTGAATGTCAGAAAGCTGAGTTACAGAAACATATAGCACCTGTCCTCAACTTCTGCTGGAGTGTCCCTGCAAACCAAAGACAGGCAAGAAAGCACGAGAGCAGTCCTGGGAACCGGGCCTATCACTATTCAGAGAAGGGCTGTCCTGAAGGTGTTTTGCCTGGACCTCATTCTTTGGTCCAATGTGTATTTTATGAAAAGATCTAACAAGGTTAAGACTAAAAGAAGTCAAACATTGATATGTCTGTTTATGTTGAGATCCATGAGTTCAAGTGGACAGAAGAGAGAAATGAAAATTGAAACTCCACCAGATACGAAGAACTGATAAATGACTTCTGAGCATTGGTGCTGTTTTGAGACAGAGAATGGCGTCAGAAAGAAAAGATTGGGTCAGTGTGTACTTCTTGGAACTTGTTTTTTTTTGTTTGTTTTTTGAAAGTTTTATGACATGTTGAAACACTGTATTGCATAACTCCTTCGGCCCTTCCGTGTTGCTTTCAGGGTTTTGTTCTGCTTAGCTTTGTATGTAATTGTGCCTTTTAAGCTCCATTTGACTGGTTTCATTCATCAGTTACTGAAGACACAATACAAAGAATAAACTTCACCATTTGCACCCTTCATCTCAGTGCAGTGATGCATCTTTTCTAAGGAATGAATAATGGTGTTGTGATGCTCTGGAAATTAAAACAAATGTATACCAACCACTAAAACACCTCATATCTTGATGTGAGGAAGGGGCAGGAGGTCAACAAAGAAGTAGTTGTCAGACGTTTTTGATAATACTACCCGTGTTAGCAGGGAGATGGTCCATTCAGTGGCTTGGCAAGCCTGACAATGAACTGGGACCCTTGTTGGACTGCCTGGGCAGTCTGTGCCCCCAGGGGAAGGCTGGCTTTTTTCCATCTCTGGAAAGAGAGGTGTGTGAGTATGTAAAACTTAAACTGTTTGGCATTTACATTTCTCCATGACTTTGCAGGCAAGCTGCGATTGACAGGGTCTTAGGAATGTACTGTGGTGAGATGGGCCATATGCGTACATTTCTAAAGGCAAAGGTCTCAGCTCCAAGACAGGCATGTTTTCTCTGTCTGTGGTCATCTAGCGAGTCCAGGTGAGGCTGTACTCTGCTTCTTGGGTGAGCAGTGCAGTCACTGAAGGCTTTCAGTGACACAGGGCAGCCTTTCAAAACAAGTCGGTATTTATTAGTCCCCTGGGATGGCACATAGAGCAAGGTCAGGTTTGTGTTGCCAAATTAAACTTAAGATGGAGTCTGTGGGGACTGAAGCAACCACTCTGGATTTCTAAACCCGTTGGACGCCCTCTCTGTGTCCCAGTGTGTGAAGCCCTCGCTATGAAGTCCTTGCCACAGCCTCCTGATACCTCAGGGCACTTTTTCTCCAGTTGCAGTACTGCTGTGGTCGGAGTCCTGCCTTCTCCAGCTCCTGATGCTGATCTTTGGTCACTGGGGTCTTCTGTCACCTCCCCAAGATGCTCCCATGGCTCAGGGGCAGCTCACAGTAGTCCTTCCACAGCGAATGAGACACGTATACTTATTGTGGCAAATACTGCTTTCCCAGGGAAGAAGTGAGCTCAGTCATGCCTGCAGGTAGCAAAACACAGTCTCCGTTATGGATGCCCTAGCCTACCGTATTGTCCACGTTTGTTGTTTTGTCAGACTTGTGTTGTCCCCTGGAGTGTTTGGCAGTGTGTGGGGACCAGCTTTGGAAAAAGGGCAGGCTGGTGAGTTTGTGAGCAGTTTTAAGAGCTCAGGCACTCTGGATAACAGCCAGTCTCAGTGCACCCCGGCCAGCAAGCTTATAGCAAAGTGATGGGTTCATGAATCAAAGGGATTTCCTGTGGAGATAAGGATGGCTTCATCCCCTCTCTTCTTTTGATGGTGGGATCCTCTCCAGCAGGAGCTTTAGTTTTGGACCTTCAGGTCCCAGTACAGAAACACGCTTGGCTGAACTTAGGTGGCATGTCAGGCACATTGCAGTGAGTCTTTTTTTGTATTGCTGGCTGACTGAGAGGAAGAGACCATAGCCACATGTGCTGTTGAGACACCTTGTCTGTTGTTTATGATTGACCTTGACCAGCCTGTACAGCTGCTGGTTATTTAGAGCTCATGGATAAAAATAAGCTCCCTCAATTATATATGCAAATGAATATAAAACAGGCTGCCAAGCAGTACTACAGTTGGACGCTTATGGGTCCAGGCATGGAAACTGGAAGTGTAAATTGAGTTACCGCCCTCAAAACCTGTCTATGTCTGTGCACAGGGTTGGCAGTGGGACTGGGTGAAATTAGTCCTGCTGGAAAGAGCTGCAGGGCAAAGGGCATTATTAGATGGCAGGGCTAAAGGATGGCCGGATGGCAGGCAGGCCCAGTCCTCAAGCCCTCCCAGATGTTTGTGTGCTTATTACTTGTAAATTGCACCGCCACTGCCATTAATTATTTTGAGTGAAAGGAAGCACACGTTTCCTCTGTTAGAATACATATTTAAATAATTGTCACCTTTC
The DNA here is from genome assembly GCF_964195595.1 of Calonectris borealis. NCBI lineage: Eukaryota > Metazoa > Chordata > Aves > Procellariiformes > Procellariidae > Calonectris > Calonectris borealis. The sequence goes on from NC_134315.1 coordinate 51,380,664, forward strand.
TCTTCCATAACATCCATTAGGGATTCTTCTCCTCATTTTCTGACTCCCAAACTTAGAAGGCAAGCCCTCCTAGGAGTGCCTTCCTTTTAAATTCATTTAAGACATCAGATTGATCGGTATGCAGGTTTTGGTGCTAAGTATGTTCATGATTTCTGGGGGTATAATGTGATGTGGGATATCGTTTTCATAAAATGACATGTAACTACCCTTTCCTCTCATGTCGCAGGCAGGTGGGACTTTAATAAAACTGATCACTGCTTTGTAGCTTACAGGGTGAAATCTTTTTTCATCAACCTGAAACATCTGTATTTATTCAGGGAAGAAAAAAAGAAAACCAACTTTGCTTCTGTCTGACTTGCAGGGAGTTTTTCCATCAGATGTGTGGCATTTCCAACGTTTTATTGCAAAACAAGACTTTTTCATGTCCATTTGTAAAAACTCTGCATAATGATTAAGATTTGGTTGTTGATCTTGTAAGAGTAGTTGTCAGACCTACTTCAGTTGTCTAACTTGATGTAATGATGAAAAGTCAATTGTGGGTGATCTTCCAGAGGACTGATTTTTTTTTTCTCTTTTATTCCTCTGTAAGGCCTTCTTTCTTTGCTTCCTTTTTATGGGACTTTTTTATGAGTGTCTGACAATGGTAGTAATAGGTTGATAGGTTCAAACCTGTTCCAAGCTTAGCACAGGGGATGTTGTAACACATACACTTTCACGCATCACGCAATAAAGCAAGGGGCGGATGGGTTGATTTAGCTTTGTGGATGACTTGTCTTCATTGGACATGGGAGCTGTGGAAGGTCAAATATGTTTTATGGGGTCTACCAGCTTCTGAGTCCTGGCTGATCCCCACACATCAAAACTGAGTGAGAAAACCTCAAATCTGGGAAGTCTGGTGGTTCCTAAATAACCTGATAGGTTTCCCTGTATCTGTGGGGCTGTCTGTGTGTAGACCATCATTGTGCTTGGGGGCATGTACCTGCCTTTCTGCTATGATTTGCGGACCAGACTTTCAGAAGAGCTCAGCAGCTACATGTTTTCGGTAAAACCTGCTGCTTTCCTCTCATAGGAAGTGTTTTAAAATTAAATTGGGGATCAGTGCACCCATCTGAATGGCTTTGCATACAGACTTGCCTAGACCCGACGTCTGCATGTCACTGTGAGAGGAATCCTGTGACTGGAGAGGTTTCCTGTTTTCCTCAGAGCAAATCGGAGCCCTGGCCGGGCAGCACATCGTGCACGTGGCCTGCGGAGAGTCTCACAGCGTGGCGCTCAGCGACCGGGGCCAGCTCTTCTCCTGGGGTGCTGGCAGCGATGGACAGTTGGGCCTCACCACTGTAGAAGACGCAGTGACGGTACCGAGGTAAATTTTTAACAGGTTCAGGTTTCCTTAAGGCAGCTTCTTGGAGGGGATGCATCAAGGTTTGCTCGCCTTCCAGCCTGGAGACACTGGGAGCACTTTCTCTCAGAGGGACGGTAATTGGGCACTTCTCACGTAGGGATGTAAGGGTGATGACTCCTCCTTTTCCATACTGTACTGGTGCTCCCTGAGCCCCCCTGGGATTCAGACAAGTCCTCAGGAAGTTTGGGCAGGACAGGCTTGGGGCACAGAAAAGAAAATCAGAACGTGCTCGGCATCCTCAATGAAAAATGCCACCGTGTTTTGTACAGAGCAAGGAGGTGCATGAGGAAGGACCCAAAAATAGAAATGCTGCCTGTGATACCCGTCTCTATTTCAGTCCCTGGGAAGTCCTCTGAGATAGGAGATAGATTTCAAGAACGGGGAAGAAATATATGGCTGCATGAACTGGCACCTCAGCTCTGAAACTCTTTTGCAGTGTTGCCCGTTAGCAGCAAAGCTACTAAGCCAGCCTGCTGCAATTCTGAATAATGAATGTTGCTCAGAAACTTTAGGGTAGTGCTCAATTTTCTTTATTTACTTACTTATTTAATGTATCTTACCTGTGTCAGAGCACTAATAGGGTTAAGTGCAAGGACATGTAGATGGTGGCAGTGGCCAGTGGCAGACACCAAGACGCCTCCATCCAAAGAAGTTCACAGATGGTAGATCTCAGCTTACCACCATAACAAAGATAACTGGTCTCTTTGTACTTAATGGTGTTGTACCGTGCTACTTTAGTAACAGATGTAGTCTGTCTCTTATTGGGCCTGCCGCTGCAGATCCAGTGCAGAGCAGAAGTTTGGGACATCTGTCTAGGGTGGCTGTCATTGCTGAAACAGTGCTTAAAGGAAAAGAGTTTCAGTCACAAAACATTAATGTTTGAGCTGAAGAGCTCTGTGGGAAGACAGTCCTTAACTTGCAGGTGGCTCTGATATAACAGAGTGAGACAGGCTCACATGTCAATGTGATAGTGCCATTTTAAAAATAACATTTTTGTGAAATAACTTGAACCTTCAACATGCTATTCTCTGTACAAAGCATTGAAGAGATTTTGGTGCTGTAACTCGTAGGAACTGCTAGGCCCCTGACAGCATGAAAAATCTCGATGCCTGAAATTGTGAGAGAGACGCCCAGAACCAGTTATTTTCACCATTTCCAGATGGCTGGATTCAGTGTTATGGCAGTAAATGTAGTTAGAGTTAGTAGTCAAGTGTCTACAGGTCTTCACAGGTTTGCATCTATTATGTATGGATCTGCATCACCTTCAAGACTCCGTTCCTCAGTCTCAAAACCATAGATTATGTGTATGTGTACAACAAATATCTAAATGGAAATCATAATTTCGACCTAAGGTGATACTGTATTTGTGGACACTTATTCTGAAATAGTGTTGTCTTTTTCAGGTTGATAAAGAAATTGAACCAACAGACAATACTGCAGGTTTCCTGTGGAAATTGGCATTGCATGGCTTTGGCAGCAGGTACTGTAACATAATTTATTTATTTATGTTATTTTGCACAGTGTCCAAGATTGTGTATTTCTGCATAATAAACCAAGGACATCCCTGTCCCAACTGCTTTCAGGCCAAATGGGAGGCTATAAAATGGATCAGGTACCATGAAAATTGAAGAAGAGCTTTGCCAATACTGTCAAGAAAGAAAACGTTACACAGGCCGTCCACTGTCTCACTGGTGAATGATGGCAGGAACACTTAAAAGCTTTCCATCTTGATGTAGAAAAATGTGTGTAATTAATTTCTTTGTGTTGAAATTATCCTTGCCTATTACTCTTGCGTATCCGACATGTGAACCATTCTTTGTTATGCTGTTTAAGTTACAGCAGTCTGATATTGTATTTTGCACTTAGTTGCATGTCTGTTTATTTACCCGGTAGCTTCAGACTGCTTTTATTTTGGCAAAGAATGTCTTGCTTGATTTTTCCATCACGAGGCTTGGGTGGGAACGAAGCCTCCAGCACCAGTTCTTGTTCATTTTGACAAACTTGCTTTTCTATTGACCAGCTTTTACTTGCCGTTCTCTTTCTTTCCTTGTTTCAGATGGCCAGTTCTTCACATGGGGGCAGAACAGCTATGGTCAGCTGGGCTTGGGTAAAGAATGTCCCTCCCAAGCCAGTCCACAACGTGTCAAGTCTCTTGATGGGATCCCTTTGGCTCAGGTTGCTGCAGGCGGAGCCCATAGTTTTGCCCTCTCTCTCTCAGGAGCTGTGTTTGGCTGGGGGAAGAACAGCTCAGGACAGCTGGGACTAAGTGATGAACGAGGTATTAAAATTATGCGCCTAGGTGAAAGAAGGATGGTCCTTTTTTGGCCTAGTGTCTCTGCATTGACAGTATATTTTTACTGAGCGGATATGTAACCCTCAGCAACTCCTCTTGGGAGAAGAGGGCAGAGGAACAGTCTCTGCTGGACTCTACAGGCTTTTCATACTTAGCAGGAACAGAAACACTTTTTTCCCCTTGTGGATGTTAGTGAAAGTGAGGGAAGGTCAAAAAGAAAGATCTTTCAAATGTGTCAACATGCAGGCATCGGAGGAAGTGCTCATATTCTTTCTTCTTCTTCTCAAAAATGCTTTGTCCATGTTTTGTTTGAAGTTGATGTGGAGCAAAGGTTCTTCCGGCAGAATGGCAGGCTGAATCCATCCCCTTGGTTGCCAACGTGTTTTTGGCTGGTGAGCAACTGTATGCTACAAAATGGTGGCAACACAGAGTATCTCAGTATTGTAAGATGTTGTCTAGCCTATTGGTTGCACAATTTTCCAGACACACAGGGACAATGGTAGTTTTTTTCAGGTGGCCATGTTCAGTGAAGCCTAGCCATCAACAGACTTGAAGATAGGTTTATAAATGAGGCTGAAGAGTGGATATGACATTACCACTAGTCTGAAAAGCCCAGGTCTCCCCTGCTTGTTGTTAACACATTCTTAACTTTTTTGCAAAAGCGAGTCAGTGAAAGATTTTCTTTGGAGCTTTAAATCAACCTCTTCATAGTTTTCTGCATAGTTGCTGTGTAGCTTTAAATATCTAGGCAAGTTACTGAGTGTGGATGTGATACTTACCATGCATGGATAATTGATTTTGCATGGGTGAGTACATGAGGTGTATATACTGGTAAATGTTAGGTTGCATAATGTAGTAGCATATAAATACTGTATGTTGCAAGAGAAAAGTGTTACCTCACGTTTTGTGTACCTATAATGGAATGATGCGTTTTGACAACCCACCCTACCAACTGAAACATGTATTTAAAGCGATTACTCAAAACCAGCCTGTAGTTTAGCAAAGGATGCTCAAATGCTATATGCATAATTTTGTCTTGCTTTACACTTTAGGAATATGAAACACAACTGTAAGACTTGTTGTATATCTTGTGTTCTCTCAAAAATGCTCCAGGTCTATTTTCTTGTACTATATGTAAGCTAGAGCTGATCTTGTTTAAGAGCAGCCATGTTCTTTCCATGTAGGCTGGCAGATAAATGCTTCTAATTTCAACAAAGTTGCAGTTTATATATGAGAGGCTTGCTTTGACATGGGACTAATCTTAGATGAACATATAAGGGGCATCTGCTTATGGGGCTGTGTTGGCCAGGGATCATGCTCTGCTTACCCTCAATAAATTTCATTGTAGTAAATACTTTATGTTTATGGTAAGTGAATGATGGTAAGACAGTGTGAATTATCCTTAGTGAACATGAATAGCGAAGTCTACAAACATGAGTAGTCTGCAGCACTGTTATTTAAACAATTATGCTGGAGAGATAAGAAGTGTCATTCCTGTCAAAATAAAGATCAGAGTGCTAAAAAACAGAACAAAGTAAATGAAAAATCTGCTCTCATTTCTAAATCCATGAAAATGTGACCGTTTTCCTTTCACTACCCAGAAGAAAGCACCTGTCAAATCCTTGGGTGAGAGTCCTAAAAAATGGACAGCTTCTATAGGTAGGAACCTGATTTTTTTGTTGGTATGAAGCAAGCAGCTGCTCCCTTTAATATTGAACTGGTTTAGGGTGTCTACTGCTCCTTGGAATGCTTAGCTATTACTTTATTTTTACATCAGTAAAACATGTAACCTTGCTTAGTCTATTCATCCTCGGGAGACCCACTTTTAATGATTAGAATGTCGGAGTGAAGGAGAAAAGCATCATTTAATGGTTGGCAGAGATTAGCCTTTGCAAGTAGGCGGATCTTCTTCTTAAAGGATGACAATAGAAGGAAGGGCTAGGCCTTTAAATACACCTTGGGATTCGGCTTGTCATGTGTGTTGCACTGGTGTCTCCCACGTGTCAGGATTGTTCTGTATGGAAAAGGTCTAAGCAAAGTTTTGGAAACAAATGTTTGCAGTCGTCAGTGAGGAGTCTGGAATGGAGCATGAGGCTGAAGGTGGGTGTAGCTAGGCTGCACTCATCATACCTTCCAAACTGCAAGTGCATGTTGAGTTTATACAAGATTCTCCATATTTGCATTCTCGCTCTGGACAATTTTCTTTGAGCCAAGACAAATCTTTTAAGAATTGAAGGAGTGAAGTACTCAGGGATGTGGGTTTTGTCCCACAGTTGTTAAAGCTTCCATTGCACATGTAGATCACATCTGAAAATCAAACTGCCAGTGGTTTTCTCAGATATTTAGGTTTGTGTTTATGAAACAGCTCCTTTATTTTTTTTTGTCTTCAATGCAGACCGAGAATCCCCTTGTCATGTGAAGCTGTTGCGGTCTCAGAAGGTTGTTTACATCAGCTGTGGAGAGGAACACACAGCAGTCCTGACAAAGGTAAAGATGCTAACCTGGGAACCCTGGCTGCTATCTCACCTGCCTGATGGTTTCACATTAGTTTCCTGGGTAATGGTAGAAAAGAACAGATTGACGTACCGTATTCCATCTGACTCCAGTAAAAGAAACTAAATGGAAAGTATAGTCGTATTACAATTTATTCTGAGATTCATTGCCAACATGATCCATTGCTGTTTTTGAAGATGAAGATGGTTAGTAATCCCTGACAATGAATAGTAAAACTCGGGTGAATCGTTCAAAGAAATTAGCTTTGAGCGAAAAAATTAACAAACATACATCCAAAGGGGTGAAAATAGCATTTTGTTGGAAGATAAAAAGAGAGCGATGTTGTGCATCAGAATAAAATGCAAGTCAAAATGAATGAGCGTTTAAATGAAACCGTAGCGGTCCCTTACAGATTTACAAGAGGTTTTCAGTTCCAAACCTGCTGTTTCCAAGTGGTGTATAGCTTAGTGGACAGAGGACAGGGCTAGGATTTGTTAGATCACTGCTCAGTTCTTGCCTTGCCTCTGCCACTTCCTAGGTGTTGCTTCCTTTTTTGATGCCTCAGTGTTCTCCACTGTAAAATGAATTAAAACACCTGACATTGGGATTCCTGTGGGAAAAACACTGTAGAAGATCAGTTATGTAGAAGCTGCTGTTCAAGGAAAAATGTCACAGTCCTTTTGATCAGCAGCTGACAGAGATGGGTGTAAAGTACTGTGGAAGTGGGTGCTGCTCAGCCATGTTTAAACCTGCTGGGATTTCAGACTCATCCTGGTGATGGTGGGGGGAAGCTGGACTAGTGTAGACATACCTAAGGATAATTCTGTCAATCTCTGTTGAGTGACAAGGTAGCTATTTGGAAGCTGCATTAGCAGAACCCAAGTTTCTTTTCCGAATCCTTTGGAAATCCCCAAAGGAAATCTCTCCCTAAGCTTGGGCTCGTACTGAAACTGGAGTCAGAGAAATACTGCTGGGTTATGGGTCCCTAAATGGAGAATATGCTGTTTGATTTGCTAACAGAGTGGAGGGGTGTTCACGTTCGGTGCAGGTTCCTGCGGACAACTGGGACATGACTCCATGAATGATGAAGTGAACCCCCGAAGAGTTCTTGAGCTAATGGGCAGTGAAGTATCCCAGATTGCTTGTGGCAGGTGAGTCCTGTGTGCAGTCAGAGATTTTCTTTGGTGGAGGTTAATGCTGACACTGAGTCTTGTAAGTAGGGGGAATAGTCTTGCTTCTGCATCCTACGTGTCAAAACTAAGTTAATTTAAATTTTACTTCCCATGAGAATTTTAAGGCCCTCCAAAAGAGGTTGTTTTTTAATTGGGGTTGTTCCCTGTGCTGTAACCTGGTAAAAGGTACCTTTCCAGCTTAATAATTCAGCAAGACTTTAGACCAGCAGCCCCTTTGGTCACAAGTTTCCAGCCTCTTTCATGTAAAGAGAGTTAGTAACACTGGTGCTGTGTTGTTGGCTTTTGATATGTACAGGCTTAGTGAATGACTAAGCTAATTCCATCTGTGAGCCTGATACCAGCCATATGCTGGCACACGCTGCTCTTTGTCACTTCCATCTAAAGAGCTCCATCCCATAAACTGGTGCCATCAGGTGGCAAAAAGTGAGCATTGGTGCTAGTGTAAAGATGCTGCTTTGCACCAGCTTCTGGCTTAAGGGAACCGAGAATAAGTTTTACAATGTGTTTGGTTTTTTTTTTTTTTCTTCTAATTGTTAAGCAAGGCCCAAACTTTGTACCTGTTTCTGTTGCAGACATCACACTTTAGCCTTTGTGCCTTCTTCAGGAATGATCTATGCATTTGGCTGTGGAACAAGAGGCCAGCTGGGAACGGGGCACACTTGCAATGTTAAGTGTCCCTCTCCTGTCAAGGGTCACTGGGCAGCTCACAATGGGCAACTCTCAGGGAAACCTGGTATGTACTATGCGCAATTTGGAGTCACAAATGGACATAAATAATTTAATTTCACCCATGGCTGTCTAAAGACATCTTGACGTTGTTCTGCGAAAGTTCTTGAAATAGCAAAAGAAACCCATGCTCCTCTCCCAAATGCACTACAGAAATTACTGGGTGACCTCTTGCTCTCTCTGTTAACGTGTGTCCTCTCCCTTTCTCTTTTCATGGCAGAGCTCAACATTTGACGATCTTGAGCCTTCATGAAATCGTACTATACTGATTTCCAAGGGCTTTGGTTTCTCTTTAAAACTCCCATTGCAGTTTAAGAATTACAACTTTTCCCTCCTGCCAGGCCCTGTGTATCTCTCAAGAAAGTGCTACAGTACTTGAGTTCCAGCTGATTTCAGCCTGGCCTTCAAGGGACCCAAGTGCTCCTTGTAGTATAAAACCGGAGATGCTGGCAGTGCATATGTGGGGGAAAAGGCACAGTAGGAACTTGCATTCATCAACCTCTAACACAACTGTGTCTCTTTCTTCAACAGATGCCTGTAAATATCACATTGTTAAACATATCTTCTCTGGAGGAGACCAAACATTTGTGCTTTGCTCCGAATATGAGGTAAAACAAATGAAGTATCTTGTCAAGTCTGTTCCCCTGTCCCAGCCTTCACAATGAATCTTTTGTTTTTGGTAATATCTCCCGAAAATGAAGTGTTGCTTTGGAGTCCATTCTGCCTTGCAAACCTTACCAATGATGACAGTTGTTACAGGGATTTACAACTTCTTAGGAGTGGCTGAAAGTTGCCTTCCTTTAGAGGCACGTCAAAGAGCCATTGGGAAGACACTGATTTCAGTTTGATCAGCAGGGCGGGGAGTCCCGGCTCCTTTGCAGGTTGGAAACGAGGGGCTGCTTTCCTCCTGAGGCACGGGGGTCTGCATGTAGGGCCATGGACCACATGCACTGGGGTTTTGTCAAGATATACTGGATGGAGGGCTGAATGTTGAATTGTTTTTTCTGCTTCTGTCTTCTTATTTCTTTCAAGAAGTGTTTGACATACACTTTTGAGGCATGGAAATAGGTCTAGAATAAATGTACTAAGCCTGTAGTTATATATGGCAGTATTTAAGAGGGCTTTGGTACATTTAAGGAAATGATATCTTGTTTTTTTTTCTTTTCCTCTTTTTAAAAATGTATTTGATGAAGATCTTGGTTTTTTCCGTACCTTTCCATGCCTTTCCTTTTGGACTTCTTAGTAATGCCACAGCTTCCTAACCAAACCTGTTCAGAGACCACACTAAGGAAGCTGTCAGTTATATATAGAAAACAGAGATTATGAATAAGAAGGAATTGTTTTACAAGCCTTGTCTTTGCTGAAATCTGTATCTTCTCACAGAATTCCTTGCCTGCTGATGATTTCCGGACCATAAATGAAACACGTTACACCTGTTTAATAAATGATGAAACTATAGATGTCTGGAGGCAAAAGCTTTTAGAAAAGAACAGTTCTAATTCTGTCAAGTAGGTATTGTGGCACTGGACAAGCCTTTTGTTGAAAGTTTTATTTCAATAATTTTGTTGGCTTCCGTGCCATGCTTTCACTTGAAATTTAGCAGCCTTTTCAAGTGTGGTTCTTGGTCATATCCAAGGGGAGGACAGCTGCCAGGTTAGAGCTTCTGAGCAAAACCAGAGGAATTTGAGGTTGCCTCAGAACATTGCAAATGGTGGGTGGGAAATGGATTTTAAAGTTGTCCTTCGTTGTGTGCTTAGAGTTCATGAAAAGCAGCAAGAACTTGTGAACAGACCGATTAAGTTCCTTCCCTTGTGTGCCTGCCATGAGAAGGACAGAATAGGTGGAAAGGAGGCACTGCTAACATCTCTCCTTTCAAAGAGGGACGTTACACGATCCTGAATGAACCGCTTACACTCTATGCCTCTGAAGGGGTGATCCTGACATTGTTTCCCATAGAAGGAAGGGAAGAGAGCTGAAGAGATTTGCTGGGACATCTATTCATAACCTCTATCTCCGTTTTCTTTTGTCTTCCTGCTGCAAACAGTAATGTTGTTCAGATACTGTCCTCAGCTGCCTGCTGGAATGGAAGCTTCTTGGAGAAGAAGTAAGTGGCAAACAGAATCCAGAAGTGTGGCTTTCCCTTGAGGCAGACTGGAATCCATTTACTTCACTCACTGCTGCAGTGGGATTTGATTTTTCTGATCAGACAGGAGACGGGGGCAGAGAGTGTCCACTAAAGAGGTGGGTGGTCGGAGCTGGGTAAGGAAGGCAAATGGCCTAAGAAAGTGCATGGTGAGTGTATTGTAAGTGGTACAGATTCCTTAGAGTTGTCACAACTCTTGTTTTTCCTTATGAAATGAATATCAACATCTTTAAAAGAGAGGGATAGGAATATGACATTAAGGGAAGTGAGTGATGCCAGGTATCTGAATAGTCTCTTACCCAGCTGAGCTGGCTGGTGGGGGCTGGTGCGTGTGGAGTATACTTCAACACAGGCTGCTCCTGAAAAATACATCTGGGGCAGCATGGAAGCACTTTCCTTTTCATGAGATGACATCAGTTGTGGAAAGTTTTGTGCTCCTGCTTACAAATGCAGGAATTTCAAATGGGTGTAACCAACAATAGGTGGTGACAAGGTTGTAATAAGCATAGCTGAGTCAAAGGCTGTGGGATGGGGAGAATTGTGTTGGCTGTATCTGTAAATGTTGGGGAGGTAACAGCATAAGATGAGGAGGATGAGAAATTTTTTATGGTGATGTGATGAGTAAATGACCTGTAACTAGGTGAAGAAAAGCTTAGTTACTCTGAGTAATCTTTGAGTAATATTTTCCAAGAGCAACTTGAAAAAGAAAACAATTTACTCATTATTCTTGCGTTTTTCCACTTGTCCAATGGTTTCTTCTTTAGTGTTGCGACAAGGCAGCATGTTACTGCATCAGGAGAGTTGTGTCATGTCGGCTTAAAACACTTGTTGAGTTTGTTGAGTCATTGTAAATAGTCCCCATGTCTCCTTTGAATATGGAAATGAGTGGAGTTTATGACTTCATCACCCCAATGCAGTTCTCTTTCCACTTTAATGATGTCCTGGGCTAGCGCAGGACTTAACTTGTACAGAAAATCTTTGACCAAATGAATGATAAAATTTGAAGCCACCATACACTGGAGTGAGGCTGCGTTTAACCAGGTACCTTTATATGTGAGGCCTTGTGTCATGGTGCACTTGATAGAAATACCCTCGTATATCCCTCCAGTATCCTAATGCCATATAGGCCTGTTTGCAGTACAGCATTGTGGTACACAGGGTTAGATGGAAAAGCAGCTTTTCTGTGTCTGTGTGACGGGGCACGCTCCAGTACTGCTTCTGCACATCACAGCCTGAAGCCTCTGTACTGCAGTGTGGCTCTGAGGAGCTATTTTCAGCCTGGTGCCTGTGCTGTTACGGAAATAGCCATTCCACTACCGTAGGCTATGTTTAGCTTCTCGTATCATTATAGCCACACCTGTAAACTGACAAATGCATCCCATCTTTAATAGCTGCTTTTTACTTCAGTGTCTAATACAGCACAGTATCAGATGAGCAGTGACAGACTTGGGAAATCCTTGAGGTCAATGGAATTGTAGCAATGCCCTTTTTTACTAGTAACTGCAAGGGTTTATGTGCAGCTTTGCTGCAGACAGTGGTGCTGAGAGCCTCTGCTACAGATGCTGGTTATGGTCTAGACGCTGAGCTGGGTAACTTACCTGCTGGCCTGGACATTCAGCGTTGCTAGATCTGGCTGTTAGCCTATTGTCCCCTGCAGGCTTGCCTTCATTCTCTCTCTTACACAGGTAGCCTAAGTAAATTACAGCCTTTCAAGCGAGCAGAAAGGACAGCGCATATTTGTTGCAACTAAAGACCATGTGAAGACTGTTCTCAGCTGTGCTGTGTTTTGATTATGGTGGTTGTTTAGTTTTAGAAAATTTGGGAGTGGAATTGCCAAAAAGCTACTCTGAATATCTTCCCCTGTTCTTTTGAAAACCCGCGTCTGATGTTCCCTTGTATAGCGGTCAATGTCTTCTTATGCATCACCTTTCATAGAATCATAGAATCATACAGGTTGGAAAAGACCTCTAAGATCATCGTGTCCAACCGTCAATCCAACACACCATGTCCACTAAACCATGTCCCTAAGTGCCTCATCTACACGTCTTTTAAATACTGCCAGGGATGGTGACTCCACCACTTCCCTGGGCAGCCTGTTCCAAGGCCTGACCACTCTTTCAGTAAAGAAATTTCTCCTAATGTCCAATCTAAACCTCCCTTGGCACAACTTGAGGCCATTTCCTCTTGTCCTATCGCTAGTTACTTGGCAGAAGAGACCAACACCCACCTCGCTACAACCTCCTTTCAGGTAGTCGTAGAGCGCAATGAGGTCTCCCCTCAGCCTCCTCTTCTCCAGGCTAAACAACCCCAGTTCCCTCAGCCGCTCCTCATAAGACTTGTGCTCCAGGCCCTTCACCAGCTTCGTTGCCCTCCTCTGGACACGCTCCAGCACCTCCATGTCCTTCTTGTAGTGAGGGGCCCAAGACTGAACACAGTATTCGAGGTGCGGCCTCACCAGTGCCGAATACAGGGGCACCATCACCTCCCTACTCCTGCTGGCCACACTATTTCTGATACAGGCCAGGATGCCGTTGGCCTTCTTGGCCACCTGGGCACACTGCTGGCTCATGTTCAGCTGGCTGTCAACCAGCACCCCCAGGTCCTTTTCCTCTGGGCAGCTTTCCAGCCACTCTTCCCCAAGCCTGTAGCGTTGCCTGGGGTTGTTGTGGCCAAAGTGCAGGACCCGGCACTTGGCCTTGTTGAACCTGATACAGTTGGCCTCGGCCCATCGATCCAGCCTGTCCAGGTCCCTCTGCAGAGCCTTCCTACCCTCGAGCAGATCAACACTCCCGCCCAGCTTGGTGTCGTCTGCAAACTTACTGAGGGAGCACTCGATCCCCTCGTCCAGATCATTGATAAAGATATTGAACAGGACCGGCCCAAGTACTGAGCCCTGGGGAACACCGCTCGTGACCGGCCGCCAACTGGATTTAACTCCGTTGACCACAACTCTCTGGGCTCGGCCGTCCAGCCAGTTTTTTACCCAGCGAAGAGTGCACCTGTCTAGGCTGTGAGCCGCCAGCTTCTCTAGGAGAATGCTGTGGGAGACAGTGTCAGAGGCTTTACTGAAGTCCAAGCAGACCACATTCACTGCCTTTCCCTCATCCACTAGGCGGGTCACCTGGTCACAGAAGGAGATCAGGTTGGTCAAGCAGGACCTGCCTTCCATGAACCCGTGCTGGCTGGGCCTGATCCCCTGGTTGTCCCGGACATGGCTCGTGAGCGCCCTCAAAACCAACCGCTCCATGATCTTCCCCGGCACCGAGGTCAGGCTGAGCGGCCTGTAGTTTCCCGGATCCTCCTTCCGGCCCTTCTTATAGATCGGCATCACATTGGCAGCCTCCAGTCGTCCGGGACTTCCCCAGTTAACCAGGACTGCTGGTAAATGATGGAGAGCGGCTTGGCAAGCTCCTCCCCAGCTCCCTCAGTACCCTCGGGTGGATCCCATCCGGCCCCATAGACTTGTGAGCGTCCAGGTGGCATAGCAGGTCATTAACTTCTTCATGAATTATGGGGGGTTTATCCTGCTTGCCGTCCCTGTCTTCCAGCTCAGGGGGCTGAGTACCCTGAGGATAACCACTCTGACTACTAAAGACTGAGGCAAAGAAGGCGTTGAGTACCTCAGCCTTATCCTCATCCTTGGTGGCAACGTTCCCCCCCGCATCCAATAGAGGATGGAGAACCTTTCTTCTTTCCCTTTCTTACCCTTAATCTTGGGTGTGATTAAACAGATTTTGCTACAAAAGTAGTGTATATGAAGACAACCTGATACATATGATAGATACATATTTTGTAGACTTTTAAGCAGTCCAGCCTGTCTAGGCAGGCTCTTAGGTCAGTGAAGGAGTCCTGGGGAAATCAAAGACTTCCATAAAGTGTTTCTCTGCAAGAATTCCAACCCTAACCAAGGCCCAGAGGAGTTCAGAAGGCAGAGTTGTCTATCTTCTCTTTAGCAAGAAGATTCCAACTTGTGCTTTTTTTCTAGTCTGATTAATTCCCTAGAGGTCATTTCTTCATTGCTTGCTCTCAGGCCATGACAATACACAGGTGATGGTGTTTCTTCCTTAAACTCAAGCCTGTCTGTCTGGGATTTTTTTTAAAGAATCGATGAACATTTTAAAACCAGTCCGAAGATCCCAGGGATTGATCTGAACTCCACCAGAGTGCTGTTTGAGAAGCTGATGAACACTCAGCACTCCATTCTCCTAGACCAGGTATTGCACTTCTGGGGTCTTGGGTATTCAGAGGGGAAATAAAGGCTTTGTGCCTCTGTAACATGCAAGTAACAGCAGCTTTTTTGGGGAAGGGTTGTATTGCAAATCTGCAGGCCAGATCCTTCATGATATCAATGGATACTTCTCCACTGACCTGGGCTGATTTTCACCTTCTCAGAATGTGTCTCTAAGACTTGCTTTTAAAAAAGTTTTATCTTACGGCATTTAATACTTTAAATGGCTGCTGAAATTAATTCTGTGTATGTTATACTTGTAAGTAATAACTATGTGCTCATTTATTGCCTGTCAGGAGTTGATGAGTACTTACTTTATGGTTGTATAATTTATTCTAATTCCGAGGATTTCTCTCACGAGTGCAGAGCTGTGAGAGAAAATCGTGTTTGTTCCCCATGCCATTTTTAGCTATAATTTTTATAGTTTTTTTTTTACTTTGGGTTTGACTTTTAAAGCAGGGATGTGACCTTAACAAGAGGAGTTAACTAACCTCTAGCCAGCCCTGGAAAAACCTATCCAAACATTTATGCATTTTGGAAAAAAATCAGAGTTTAGTCCTGTCCTATGGAGTGTTCTTAAGAGATCATCAGCAAAAGCTGTTAAGTCCACTCATGCTGAGTGTGCTCCATTTCATCCGTTCTTACACATCATCTGCATCATAGGTGCTCTATCACCCACGATAAGTTGCCTTCTTTTGTCTTGTTTTCCTCTAGATACTGAAGAGCTTTGAAAGTTTTTTGATTCCTCAGCTGTCCAGCTCACCACCAGATGTCGAGGCAATGAGAATCTATCTGATTCTCCCTGAATTCCCACCCTTCCAAGACTCAAAGTATTATATCACATTAACGCTTCCTCTAGCAATGGCTATTCTGCGCCTAGATACCAACCCCAGCAAAGTTCTTGGTAAGAGGTTGGCATTTAAGACGCGTGTTGCTCTCTCAGCATCCAGCTGGGACATGAAGTGTTGCATTTAGGTTTTTCAGTCCTGTTTTTGTGTTGGTTTAATTTTTCTGTTACAACGGCTGCAATGATAATTGGATATTATTTGTGGTATAGTGTGGTTATGAAGCAGCCACCTCTAAAAAGCAGCTGGAAACCAAAAGCATTCAAGGAATCCTCTCTCCAAAACCTATGTTCCCATGTAAAAGAATTATAAACATAAAATGTAAAAGAATTATAAACATAAAATTTGAATTTTTCATTAAAATGAACTATGAGGAAGTGAAGAATGTGCCATACAGATAAGATATGGGAAGTTAATTACAATAATATAGAACGTATAAAATTTATGGTGGTGTGGATAATAAATGAGAAAGAAAAGTCAGGTTAAAAATTGTTTTAATTCAGAAATAAAATATAATTTCAAAATTGTTTTAATTCAGAAATAAAATATAATTTCAAAGAACACTTACTAGGGAGGTTAATCTAATTTACCTTATCTGGTTTACCTACATTCAGAGACTCAGTTCCAGATAAATTTTCATGCCTCTCTGTGAACATAGATTTTGTATATCTTGAAGATTAAATGATCTTATTCTCTTAAATTTTTGCACGTTAGAATATCCTTTCTGTATAAGGTACATAAAAGAATATACTAAATATAATATAAAGTTACCTTGTCCTATATAAGGTGCAGAAAAACCTCTTGGCTGGTCTGTGACCAAGCTGAACACCCCAGCTCTTCTCCCTCTTCTGAATCTTCTCATTTCTGCTGATATTATTTCCTATGAGCTCATTTTAAGCTAAGCAGAACATGTGCTGCTTAATGGTTGTTAGTCATGTTTGCTAAGCTATTACTTTTCTTGTTATCTTACTCTGTTTCTTAAGGTTATCTTTTACTAAATATCATATTATCATGTAAAGTGCTATGTAATGCATTCAGACTTCCAGGAGCATTGCTTCAGTGAAATTTATTTTGAGGTTTAGTGATTTTTTTTCTTTTTTTTTAATTCCAAGAGGCTTTGGAATCAAGTTTCCTCCTCTATTCAGCATATGTAGTCCACTGTGATTGTTAGCATACAGAAATGTAAAGGATTCTCATACTTTTGCCTGTTTGCCTGCCAGGATATGTTGTTGTGCTGATACTTGAGAGGATAAATTGGTGTTTGTTTCTAACAGTTGACATGGTGGTTTCCCAGGCTCCAGCTTCTACTTTGCAGGTGGATTGGTTCTAGCAAAGAAGCTAATAGTCAGGGTCCCTTCAGAGGAGAGGTAAGGGTTACCCGTCCTTGGCAAGAAAGAAATCAGCCTTTCTAAAGAGGGGGAGTTCAGACCGTTAGTGCGGATGTGCCAGGTGACACACACTGACACCTGCTAGAAAAGTATGTGGTACTATGGAGAATTGCCCAGGCAACTGCTTTCTTATCACTCACGAGAGACAATGGTTTGCCTGCAAGATCACAGTACCTTGAATACAAGATACTTGAAACGGTATCTTGAATTGAAAGTTGAAAATCCTTGAATTCAGGCTCTCAGACTGATCAGGGATTGGCGCTGTGTAATGACTGGGGTGGTTGTATGGGAGTGGAAAGGGAAGAGCTTTTCAGTTTCTGGTATCTAGCTGACTTTTTGCTCGCTTTCTTGTTGCTACAGTTAGGAGAGAAACAGGGAAGTTTTTTGAAACAATCTTTAGGTGTGTTCCCCTATTTTCAGCTGTAACCCCTTATTTAGGGGTTACTCTGGCCTTTAAGTCAGGATTTATATTGATGTGCCTCTGCTTTCCAGATAACTGGTGGTCTCAAGTGTGCCCAAGATATTTCCTCAGGCTAGTGGACCTATATAAAGGCGCAGTGGTTTACCTCCTCAGTGGAAGAAAGACGCTGTTGATTCCAGTCCTGTTCAGTAGCTACATTACAGCTGCTCTCAGACTTCTGGAGAAACTCCATAAGGTAAGAGGAAAGCCTGAGCGTGTGTTGGCTCATGATGATTCAGTCTTGCCTGCCCTTTGCCAGTTGGCAGGGGCAGAGTGGTCATGGCCCTGGCTTGTGAGCTGTGTCATTGTCCACCAAGACACCACATGGGGAAGGTGTTAGTGGTTTTCCTGAATTCAGGGTATTTGAAGATTGTTTAGTCCCGTCTCAAACACTAGGAAAAATTTACCCTAAAGAATGCTGCTGCTGAGCCACCAGTCTGCATGCGCTGTGGCATCACAAATACCCGTCTCATGATGCTTTCTGCTCCCACTCTGTTGGTTCTGGTTAGTCCAGGTGAGGAGGAGGAACTAAAATAAGTCAGAAGAAGGTTTATCTCGATTCTTCTTGGTTCCTACTAAAATATAAGGGACCTTGTGTTTTTGCAAGACTTTCTGGGGCCTATTGTTGCAACTGCTATAATTGATTTTATGAAAGCAAACCTGCATGTTCTAAGAAAAAAGCTGAATATATCCATATTTTAAAAAAAACATCTGTTTTCTTCATCAGGTAAATCAGAAGGTTAAACACGTAGAATATGATAAGTTTTATATCCCTGAGATTTCCAGCTTGGTGGACATTCAGGAGGATTATCTCATGTGGTTCTTACATCAGGCTGGAATGGTAAGAGGTTTTATGTATGGTCATGAAATAGCTGTCCATGTTTGTCTCTCTGGTTATAGAGATATGTACTTTTAATATCCTTAATGAAAGTGTAACGTATTCAGTTAAATCTCTCAGATTTGGGTACTCAGTGGCTTGACAAAGTTGGCTTAAAATAAGGCTGTCAGAAGAGCTGGAGCTAACAATATCTACCTAACGCTTGCAACAATCTCTGTGACTATTCATGTGAATCTCATTCAATCCTTGCACAAGGGGATTAATTCAGTCACTGGATCCTTTTAATGTAATCAAGACCTCAGGAGCCAAATCCTGTATTCTAAAATTATTTTTACCCTTTACTTCTGCTGTTTAGGCAGGTATTGTGAATAATGTAGCCAGTGATCTTAAAATATTGCTCTGTAAGAGGAGGCAGTGTGGCGTTCTGGCTAGGGGACTGAACCAAGACTCAAGAGATGTGGGTTCTATTCCTGGCTCTTCCAGTAACCTGCTGGGTGATCTTGGGTAAGACCCTTCACCTCTTTTATGCCTCACTTTCCCATCTGTAAGAAAGGAGATAACTAAACTGAGGGCTGGAATATGCTGTGTAGGAACCCAGTGAGATTATTTAATTATAGCAAGGAAAGGAATCCCATGTGTGAGAAAACACCAAAAAACGTCCGCCAAGGGATGCTGCAAGAGTGAAACCTGACTGTAGCAAGAATTTTTGTGTGTGTTTTTATGGACTTTCTAAATGTTGTGTGTGCTGTGTCCCCGTCCCCCACTTTCCATCATTTAAATAGTGCTGCTCTGTGCTTACTTTTAGTGAGCAGCGCAATAATTGACTCGAATTTATGTAACAGTGATAGTTAAAAATAGTTAAAAATGTATCGATATAGCTAGTGAGAGGAGTAATTTGCATTGCAGGAGTGGTCTTATATTGTCATGTTGTGGCCTTATGGTCCCTCCTGTTGTTTCGTATGGCCTCTGCCTTTGGAGGTAGAGAGTAAGTTCTTCTTCATGAGAGTAAGTTTCACTTATGGCAGGCTAGCACAGGCTTCTGTGCCAGTTAGTCCTCTTAGTAACATTTGATGTGCAAGTTTTGAATTAGACTTGTATGTTTTCTTGAGAAGGAAGTTCCCATGCTTTTCTCTAAGAGGAAAAAGCTGGGTGGTTGTTCCCAGAGGAGAAAAATTTTCTTTGGGTCACCTTTGAACTAGTCCATCCAAAAAAATACAACACAAAATCAAAAGAGTAAAAGACACTCATATTGCTCTTTTTTCTTCACAGAAAGTAAGACCATCTATCATGCAGGTAAGAAAATTGTTTTTCATTACTCTTATTTAAAGAAGTGCTATGGAAGCTGTAAATAGGAACCAATCTGCTTGCCTTTCTTGCAGGATGCTGTGACACTCTGTTCTTATCCTTTCATCTTCGATGCTCAGGCTAAGACCAAGATGTTACAGACAGATGCAGAACTACAGATGCAGGTAATCCTTCTCTCTCCCAATTTTCCTGCCCCATTTCTTTTTTTTCCTGCCTTTTTCATTGGTGCCTGCAAGGAAAAGAGTTCACTGGGAGTTAGTGTACAGCACTTCATTGTTTCCATGATATGGGAGAGCAGAGTAGCTGGAGAACCTCTTTGTCCTGGATATTGCAGAGGCAGTGCTTGGTGTCTTTCACTTCAAAATGTTTGGTAACATCAGAACTGCCAGATGTGCATGTGGTGGAAATTTAAACTGCATAGGGAAGGAGTGCTTATGTATTTATGATAGTCCAAGGATAAGAAGTAAGGTGAGGTGTCTATTAGAGGAGCTGTAAGGCTGGAAAAGTAGACAGGCTTTCAGGTTAGTGGGCACTTTTTTCACGTTTCTGCCTGGTGCAGGAGGAGTGTTTGTCAGAAGTGAGGGTTGAAGACTAACTCCTGACACTGTTCGTGGTTGTGAGCAGCAGCTGTTGTCAGCAGCTCACCCACCATTTGCGGTGAGGGGCGCAGACCCCAGGCTCTCCAGGAGCGTGTTCACAGCAGGTGTTGAGCTCCAGCACCCTTACCTGTAGGTGGCAGCCAAGCCAGCTCACAGGCTGTGACAAGGACAGCCGGCCTCTGTGCCAATGTAAGCCTCCCAGCGCCAGGCATTGCTCATGCAGGTGGCTCCTGGGAGCAGCAAAGCATTGGGCACTGGTCCCTCATCCAGTGCAGCTGGGGTCTAGGACTAGTCTCATCCTCTGTGGGAGGAAACGAGTTCCCCGAGGTCCTCGGTTGTCAGGTTCCTTAAGGGTGGAAGACTGTCATCACAGTTACTTGTGGCCATGGTGCTGGTTCCATGTAATATCCATCTCTTAGCTTTTCTATGGCCGCTTGAACACATGGCCCGCAGCAAGGCAGAGGAGGCTCGGCCTGCGCTCAGAAGCTGGAGTCAACTTCTCCTGCTTTCGTTTTGCCAGCCTCTTCTGTATATTTCCAGCTGCCCAGTTTGTGAGCAGTGCACTGCTGTGAGGAGGGCATCTACCTTATCTTGGCAGGACAGCAGGCTGGTAAAAGTTTTGTTGCCCTGAGAGATAGGGTCTTTATGAAGACAACCACTTAGAGGCCAAAGAAGCCAGTACTTCTGTGAGGGCTGGATCAGAGGAAGCCTGGTTTCCAGTGGATTTCTGTCTCAGGGTCAACCGACTTTTAAACTGAATTTACAAATGTGAATTTGCCACTTACTATGGACGATGCATGGGAATGAATATGCTATGTATGGTCAAAGCTTTGACTGGACTTTGTGCCGTACCCAACGCCAGAAAATCCATGTAGATGAGAGCTTTGAATTGTATGTGACGGGTTCCCTTGCAAGGTGTGGTTGTCAACTGACTCCTCGCCTGGCATGTTAGAAACACTGCTTTCCCTTGTGGATTCTCTGACTCTTATCAGGGTTGGGTTCACACTAAGTTTCTTGACTCAGTAAGAGCATGAATAAACTGTCTTTCCCACCCACCTGCTTAATGTCAAAAAGTGTTCAGGAATTTGGTCTTTCTGTTGCTCAAATTTGGTGAATCAATCAGTGGACTCAGAAGGTGTTGGTGTGGGAAATGGGGGGGGCAGGTACGCACACATGCACACACACTTGTACAGAGTGAGCACATAATCCTTGTACACTGGGGAAACCAAACTAAAAGAGTAAGGAAGAAAGGAACACCAGGTGTATAGTTGTTAACTGTTTTCCTTCCATAGGAAGAAAGGAGCTGAGCGGCGGCTGGTTTTCACCCCTCTCTTATTTACAGGTTGCAATAAATGGTGCAAATTTGCAGAATGTCTTCATGCTTCTTACCCTGGAGCCTCTGCTGGCCAGAAGCCCTTTCCTGGTACTTCATGTTCGCAGGAGTAACTTAGTCGGTGATGCTTTAAGGGAGTTGAGCATCCATTCAGACATTGACTTGAAAAAGCCTCTTAAAGTAAGTTTTCCCCACACCCTTAGCACCCGCTCATCCAGCTGACATTTCTGCAGCCTTTCAGCTCTTCACGTTACCACTTCACCAGTGTACAGTGGCTTCTCCATAGGTATAGCACACAGGGACACTTGATCTAATCAGTGCGGGGGTTGAGTCTTTCTCTTTTCCAACTCCTGGAGTGTTTTGGTGGTTGACAGTTTACAAGAAGGCAAGCAGGGGGTTTACTCTCTTTTCCTGGTGTATCTACTGTATAAGGGGTGGGGGAGGAAACATTTCTATGATATTATGCAGCCTCTGTTTTGCTCTTCTGCAGGAACAGGCCATTTAGAATAGGACATGTTTTATCTCTGAGAGGTTGCTACAAAATTCAGCAGCTGCTGCCACGTTGCTGCTTCTGTTGTTGGGAGGATAGGTGGTTATTTATGATTTGCCTAAGGAGTTAAACATTTTCAAAATATCTCATTTGCCACCACCTGTTCCCTTTCCCTCCCTACAAGCAGAGCACTGAAACAGGCTCATGGGTTGCAGTGGGTTTGGGCATGTTAGACAAATTGTTTTGCGTGGCTCCCAATTAGAAAGGTGTCTGATTCACTCAGTCTCAGCTCTGCATCCCTGTAACTGACCTGCTTTTTCTACAGGTCATCTTTGATGGTGAGGAAGCTGTTGACGCTGGAGGAGTGACAAAGGAATTTTTCCTCCTGTTGTTAAAAGAACTCCTCAACCCCATCTATGGCATGTTCACTTACTACCCAGAGTCAAACCTGCTGTGGTTTTCAGACACGGTAAGCCCTTGCCCTTTATACACACAAGTTGAAATAATATGCTGCATTTAAATGACAAGAAAGTTATTGGCAAACTATGGGAAAGAAATGATCTTCCTCTCATTTTCCACCCACGATACAATGTGAGCTCTATTTTCAGTCAGTGGAAATTAGTATAGGTCCATTAACTTTAGTAGACCAGTGATGATTGTGCCTGTTAAGGAGTTGGCTCTTTCTCTTTATCCTTATCCCATAATAAAACTTGTATTAAGTATCAGATGACAGTTAATAGAACTCTTATTATCATGAATGTGATAATCATGTGCTATTTTACAGAACAGGTTTAGGTCGTAATGGCATTAGAATTCTGTGATTCCCTTGCTGTTCACGTAATTGCAACCAATCCACTTAGTCATGCATCACTATCACCTTCAGGGTCTAAACTTGTTAATGCTTTATGTGAGGAAGCTCTTAAATGGCAAGAAACACGGTTTATAGTGAAAGTTGGTTGGATTTGGAAGGGTGTGGAGTGCAAGTTCTGTACCTGTCAGATAGCATTATGCTGGAGGTGGTGGTTTATGTCCTTTTTTTCTTCACCTGCCTAGCTAGCAAGATGGAAAATGATGTTATGTTGTCAGTCTTCCCTTAAGGTGTAGGTGCACTGGTGGGGGTTCTTTTAATTTATTAATTGCCTTTTACAGGGAAGGAAATTACATGGCACCTTTTGTAACTTGTAAACAGTATTACAGAGCAATTACTCCTTATGTTAACGCTATAAAAAAATGAAGTCTTTTCACACTAAGAATAATGACAGTGTAAGCACTGAAAATATGAGAGTCACGTATTTACAACATTTAACAAATACAGGCAGCTGGTCTGTGACTGACATACTAGTGTGAGAGTAAATATGCAAAGGAATGAAGGCCAGTATACCAACACCTATGTTGGTATATTTGCCTGGGTGGCACTGTGGTGATGCATAAGCTTTTAATAGAAAATAGGATGGGTGATAGGGAGAGAATTGTTAACACATTTTCTTGCAGTACATAGACAGCAAACATTGAAGCTTTGTTAATGTCTAAATGCAGAGGTATGTAGAAAGGAAATAAAAGGCAGGTAAGGTGGAAAGTAGCTGTTGCTGTTTCCACAACTAATCATGGCTTACAAAAGTAATAGGGCTTGGTTTCTGAATCTTCATTTCTGTGCCACACTCCAGCAAGGAATTCACTTGGCGGGGATGATGAGGACCTGGGACCTTATGGGAGCTCTCTGATTTTGTCCCAGTTAGAAAAGCAGGGGCTGGCTTCTTAGTGCATGGGGGAAAGGGTATTGTGCATTGCACCCGTGACAGTGTGTCTCATCAGGATTTCTCTGTGTGGTTTTGCAGTGTTTTGTAGAACACAACTGGTTTCACTTGATCGGCATCATATGCGGTCTTGCAATATACAACTTCACAGTGGTAGACCTTCACTTTCCCTTGGCTCTGTACAAAAAACTCTTGAATGTGAAGCCCTGCCTAGAGGATTTGAAGGAGCTATCCCCCACGGAAGGAAGGTATGAAAAACAAAATTTGCAGCCTTTCTGGGAAGGCAGACCATCCATCTGAGAACAAGAAATGCCAAACTGGGTAAAAGCTGTTCAATAAAACACCTCCTGATCCTTTTGAGTGACTAATGAATTTGGGGGGCTGTGATCCTAGCAAGCCGGTGGTGAATTTCATGCAAGACTTCTTTCCCACAGGCTATCAGATCCATCTGCCTAGGCTCTAACCTCTGTACTCACCTTCCCAACCCCCAGAAATTGGGTATCAACACAGCCAAAAGATATCTACCACACTCCTTTGAAAACAGGGGTGGGAGCCTGTCCCTCCACTGTGTGATTGTATGCATGATCCCAGATCCTAGCCTCAGCCTTTCTCCCCAAGCCAGGCTTGGGTTAGCAAACAGATCTGCTGCACGTCTCATGTAGCCCAGGATGGGAACAGTGCGTAGGATGTAAACTGTCCTATCCCTGAACTCTGGCCTGCTCCCATACCAGAAAGAAGGGACTTGAATGGAGTGAGGGAATGACTTTTTCTAAATGGCATATTGAATCTTCTCTGCCTAATTGCGTGGGGATATTGGTTCCCTCTGACACTGAGAGATTAAGATCCCACTGTCTGGCTGCTGTCTTCTTTTTTCTTCGAAGTTGCTGTCTGACTTATCTGCACAAAGCGACAGCTGTATTTAACAATAATGAGGTAAAATGCCAGGAAGACAGCAGCAGGATTTTGAGGGATAGGAGAAGAATATTTTCTACATGATGGGGATACAAATATAATCCACCCTCTCTTCCTCCACTCCCTTAGACCTTCGTGTAGCGATGGCATAAATATCTAGCACTCCTTAAGAACTAGAAATGTAATTCTGTTCTAAGGCCAGGACCATTAAAGGGGATCCATGTACTAGGTAGGCGTGGACTATATTGATAATTCATGTGGACTGGCATTTATCCTGCTTCTAACAAAGCATCTCTTTATTTGAGGTGTATTTCTTTCTTACCCCTTCAGGTGACTCAGAGATTCTCTCTCTTGCAATTCTATTACCCAGATGTATGATGCTGTTTACTTTTGCTGCATTTTTTTTCCCCTTTAGATGTATGGCTTTTTGAATCTCTGATTTTTTTCTTTTCTCATTTCTTTCCCTACCTATCATGTAGGAGTCTTCAGCAACTTTTAGATTACCCTGGGGAAGATGTAGAAGAGACATTCTGCTTGAATTTTACAGTAAGACACATTTAACGTATCAGCTCTGTGATTGCTATGGTACAGTTGAAGCCCATCTACTTATTCATGTGTATTATGGTTTATTCCCGACTATGCCTGTGGCACATACCTCATGTTAATGTTAACTGTTAATGTTAAAATGTTAAAATTTTTTGCTGTCAACTCTCTTGTTCTTTTGTATGTGGTCATGAAAACTGAGCTAGTAAGTAGATCTAGCAAAGTGGTTTTTAAAATAGCCTTGTTATTGCTGTGGCACGTGACTTACATGCCAGTGGCCAACTTCTCACACTAGACAGTTAGAAGTTGATTCCGGAATCCTCCTTGAAAATGGAAGTTAGGCTTTGACATCACTAGGTCAATTCTTGAAATGCTAACACAATTTAGAATTTTCCTTGCTGTCATAATACTAATACTTGTTAACTTAAAAATTTATAGTGTGTGTACTTGGTCAGACTTTCTTAGAAACGAAATGCTGGAGGCTATTGCTAGGAGACATGCTGAGGTAGTCAGCTTTTCTGTGCGACTATGGCAGTAAAAATTCTTCTTCTAGGTAGTAACCTAGATGCAGTAGTTTCTATTACACAGTGGAGTTTCCGTGAAATTCAGAGTTTGATCTTTGGAATATCAGGTACGTCCCTCATCACGTGCAAACATGTAGAACCTCACAAAGAGGTACAGCATCATTATTCTCAAGCTGTGTTTTCCTCTGTTGACTAGGGCAGGGTAAAGACTTCCATATTTCAATGTCTTTGCTTTAAAGTCCTGATGCTCTAACAGGTTGTGAGTGATGGGTTCATCTTGAGTTTGATCTGGGTTCTTGACTCTCTGTCAAGGACCTGCCTGGGGTAAAAACAAGGTACCAGGAAACTCTGCTACATGCTGTGAAGAAAATCCTTGCTGAGCTAGGAGAGTGTTGTCCATTTCCTTGTTTCATAAATGAGAGCACATAAAGTGTCTTAGATCAAACTTACCTCTGGAGTGAGTCAGACTCTGAGGAATGCACAGATTGTGTCTCATGCAGGTCAGAGCTGCAATTCAGCGTGAGGTGATGAAGCCATAATGATGATAATGCAGACTGTGTAAAAAAGAATACCTCTGAAGTAACACAAGAGATTTTTCTGCAAATTCTCTTTTCACACAAAAGGACATTCTTACTCTCTCTTTCTTGCACTATATACTGCATAATTTATAAAGACGTACAGATACATGTGCTAAAACTTTACTCATTTCAAATAACTGATATCCCAAACTTTGAAATTAATAACTCATCTTGCATGTCAAAATCTGAGCCTCTTGTGTATGGCAACTTGAAAATTGACTCTCTTGCATTTTTTCCACATGACCAATTTTGTATGTACAGAATATATGTTTGTACTGGTACCATCCTAGGCCAGGCAAAAGCAGGAAGATGTCTGTGGTCATGCCATCTTGCAGTGAGAGTGGATAAATTAAGCTACTGAGCTTCTTAATATAAAAAAGGGAATCCTTCTTATTGCCAGAGCATGTGGGCTTAGTTAAATACAGTTTTTTAGTTATCAATCTCTTGTTTTTTTCACAGGAAATTTACTTAAAAGATTAACTTTTTTCCTTTCTGTGTTTGCATTCAGAATTATTAGCAGTCCTACAGCAAATGTAAATGATGCAAGGTGGTGAAGCACGCAGGGCATTTGGAGCAGAGAAAAAATGTTCTGCAAAAACCCTTTTCTCTGGCCCACCCTTCACATGCCAGTCATCAACTGTGAAAGAGAACTCTGTATCTCTCTGCAGGCATATGGCCTGAAAAGTACGTCTGGTAAAATTAGTTTTCTGGTTTTGTATAGATCTGCAGGGAAAGCTATGGTGTGACAGAGCAGAAGAACCTGATTGAAGATGGAGATAAAATTCTGGTGCAGAAGGACAATAGGTAAGTGGGGCATATGTGGGGATGGACTCATATTTGTGGTGAAGTCAGGTGCAATGCCACAGAAAATTTGGCTGAGGTGGAATGTGGGATAGAATTAGAAGTGGCCACAAACAAATTCTGAGACCAGTTGTTCAAAAGTTACTGGGTGCCAGTGGCACTTGAATAAAAAGCAAGTTTTCATCATCTTTCCACCAATGTTTGGAAAATGTCCCACACCCTTTTGGATGGACATCTTCCCTATAAAATGCCTTCATAAAGACCCTTGGCGGTTTTCTCATGGTAAATAGAGATTTTGGCCCTTGAAGGTTAATCTCCCTGATGGTTTAGAGAGGAACTGTATGTGACCAACAGAACTGAACTTGGCAAACTTGTTTATACTGTTAATTCTGGAGCCGGAAACACTTTCCCTTGGGTACGCCTGATAGAGGACCACCATCCCTGATTAGAGCCATAAGGCTCTACTGTACATAGATTCCTTTCCGTTTGACTGAACACCTGAGAGTTATTACTAGCACAGCTACCATTTCCCCCCCCCCCTTTTTTTTTTCCAGCTGCTAAACTATTTTCTTCTCATAATCCTGTAATTGGATTTCTACAAATGCCTTTATTACTTGAAGCAGCGTTCAAATTCTTTCTCTGCTGGCAAAACAGTGTGATCCAGTGACTTGTCAGCAGCGTGGTTAGGGGCTTGTGCTAGGATTGCTGAAGACCTTGCTGGCAAGCCTGGAGATGAAGTCATTTCCTATTAATCTGATTATTTAAAAGGGTTCTGATTGTGTCTAAAGCCATTGCTGTAACAAAAGCTTTGTCTGTATTACCTTCTTACCTACTTTACTACTACCCAAAAGGGTGCAATTTTACAGCTGAATAGCTGCCTCCATGCAAAACCCAGGTGGAGATGGAGCAGTGTAAGTCTGTCTCCCTGCAAAGAGAAGAAGGGCTTTAGGTAATTAGAGGAGAGTTTAATCTACACTTGTGTCAGTGAAGTAAAGGTGAAAATGCCAGTGATAGTACCCTTTAGGTACACTCGAAAGAAAAATGACCTTTTTTCTACTGTGTGCCATACTGGCCCTAGGGGGAGGAACAAAGATTTTAGTTGAGCAAATGTTTGGGAAGTGCACCCAGGTGAGCTCCTGCAACTGTTTATTAAGTCAGGATAGGCAACAAGAGAAGAAAATCCTTAAGGAGAAAGGCTAGTGTGTAGTTCCACCAGCTTAACACATTCCAAAATGCAATTGCTTCGTCTTGACCAGAGTTTTGAACTCAAGCTAACCTCTAAATCCAAGTCTAGACATGGCTGTCAATTCATCCACCTTACAGTGCTTAATGACTTCCTCCACCCCTACATTTAGAGGCCAGGGACCAATTTGCTGCCCTCCTGGCCTGAATAGTTTGCCGTGTGCATGTCTTTGGCACTGCCCTTCCTGCTTGAGGAAAGTTCACTGGGAACCGAGGAATGCACAGGATTGCTTTGACTGAAAAATGCCAGATAGGAAATGCCTGCATTTTTCCTTTCTCCTTTGGAGTTAATATTGGGTGTCACAACATAAAATGTTCTTGGTAAAGGGTTCATGACCGTAACAGCCAGAGAGGTATTAAGCAACAGTTAAGTGCTTAATCAGCTTGGATTTCCCTAATGCTCAGGTGACTATCAGGAAAACGACAATAAAACAAATGCAGTGGAAAATAACTCCCCCTTTGCTATATGATTTCTTATTCCAAGTTTTCATATTTGTCAGTCTGCTTCCTTATTTTTTTTTTTACTTTCTCACCCCTCCCTTGCTGCTTTTACATAGCATATGCATTGAGAATTCCTCCACCAAAAGGTCAAAATATTTCTTTCAGTTGTGACCTCCTCAGCTAGAGATTGAGATATCAGATTCCTTGGTGTTCCCTGATCTGCTTATCCTCTGAGTGCAGATGTGAGCAGCTCTCCAATGTCAGGCAAAAAGGACACCTCCACCCACAGAGAATAGTTTCGTGCCCCAGTTTGCCACGTTGGCTGGTGCATTATCATCAGGTTTAAAAAAAAAAACAAACGTCAGGGGAAATATTTTAAGTAATTGCATAAATAAAATTCGAGTGTTGCACTCGGATCACGATGCTTTGAGAATAGGAAAAAGAGAGTAGAATAAAGATGCTTAAGCTCCTAACAAAATCCAGAGCCAGGGTTTGGCCAGGGCCTGCCACAAGTTTCTTGCCAATGACTACAGAATGGTGTTTTTATTTTAATGCTGTTCTTGGGAAGCCTTGAAGCAAAAGAGAGTTGTCATTCTGAGAGGAGTCGTTCTCTTTGCCACGTACTCCAAATGCACAAGTCCTGTATTTATTTAACCAGAGTGTGAAGGCTGAAGAGGAGGTTTCCCAAGACTATTTTCTTGCTCCGTAGTGCGGGGTGTTTCTTGATTTCTTTTAGTTGCTTTCTCTTTGGGGCCAGGAGGGAGGGAATTGGCCATGCAGTTTCAGATCAAGACTTTTCAGAGCAGGATTTCCTCAGTCTGCCTCTAGGCTACAGCTTTGGCTTTGAAAGTACTGAACCACTGGCAAGACTCGTTGGGGACTGAGTCACCAGCAGCTGCCTCTGAAAATTCACAGGGTACCTAACTAGGGCTCTGTGAGGCTCTTGGTTGTGGAGGTGGTAGTCTTCTGGGCATCGTCTGTTTGATTTGGTTCCCTCTCCCCAGCAGAGCACTTGCTCACAGCAGCCTGGCAGTCCGAAGTGGTTGCAGGTGGGCACAGAGCCCTGTGCGGAGTAACCCCGGACACCCGCGGGCTGCGAAGAGCCGTAGGTTATTTCCTGGACTTGCTAAACGTAGGGTTGCAGGAGCTGGGACAGGGGGGTGGACACGTTCCTCTGGTGACTGATATTTGCTTAACACTCTGCAGGCACGAATTCCACAGGGAAGAGTGCTCTGTTCCTGACACCTCCCCCGCGCTTGGTGTCACCCTAGCTCCCTCCTGGCCCTGTGGGCAACTGGATGCAAGGCCACTGGGTGGGTTTACTGGTAGTATAGAGCTGGGCTGCTGGGGAACCTCCCATGCTGCCACTGCCGGGGAATAAGCAGGCACATGGTGGTACTTGCTGCCTAATACTTTGTCCATGTTGCAGTGACTCAGCTTAGTGAGAGGAGGGCAGTGGGTTGAACCTGTTGGAGACTCGTGTTTGCAAGACACATTACAGGCAGAAACAGGTAAACTTAGCAGTGCTGTTGCTCAGGCATGTGATTAAAAGTGCTTTCCTTTGCCTGCTCTCTCTCAATGCACTAGGGAAGAATTTGTTGAAGCCTACGTAAATTACATCTTCAACCTCTCCATCCATGAGTGGTACACGGCCTTTTCCACTGGCTTCCTGAAAGTGTGTGGTGGGAAAGTCCTGGAACTCTTCCAGCCCACAGAGCTCAGGGCCATGATAGTTGGAAACAGTAACTACAACTGGGAGGAACTGGAGGAGGTAAAGCTTCCCTCTTGTCGTATTTTTCTTCTTCTTTACAAGTACCAGGATTGCATAGTTGTATGAGGTGGGCACTAGCCTGGGACGACAGATGTCGTCTTTTATGCTCCTTGTACACCTTGCCATCATTCACAGGAAAAGTTTCTTACTGGGCTGTCCTGCTACTGATAAAGCTCAGGGAGGAAATTCAGGATGAGAAAGGACAGGGGAGAAGGACTTCCATCTGCTGTTTTTAGGGATGAAACCTGAGACTGAAGGGAAGAGACAAAGTCAGGGTCTTCACCGGCAGTAAAACTCACTCCACTGCACAAGGGCAAAAAGTACACAGCCAAGAGTTGAAAGGGGAGTCTGGACACAAAGTAGGAGTTGTATCCTTTCAAAATGCATAGATCAGCAAGTTACTTGCTCTGTCTCAGCCTCAGCAGTAAAAGTGGCTTTGCCATGCAGAACACTCCTGTTCAGGAGTCCAGCCTGTGAAGGTACTCCAGGATTCCTCATGACACATGTAATTAGCTGAATAGCTAGAAGCCTAATGCCTGCCTTCCACATATTGCTAGGAGAACCCTTTGCTGGGTCTTCGAGCCATGCTATTGCCCATGACCCATCCTGTGCTCCAGTTTATAACTCTTAGACATCAATCTGATGTCAGATACCAGAAGAGATCAGGTCTGGTTTCTGCTTAGTCTTTGCTTTCTAGTGCCAGATGAAATGATGTGCCTTTTTGGTTTTTAATAGAGCGCTGTCTATAAGGGAGACTACACTGCGACACACCCAACTGTGCGAATGTTTTGGGAAACCTTTCATGCATTTCCCTTGGAAAAGAAGAAGAAATTTCTCTGTAAGTATCTTGCAGTGGTGCAGAGTTTCTCCTGAAATTGAAGACTCAGGTGGGAGCGTCTGCAGAGCTCCAGGGTTATGGCACATTGCATTAAGTGCTAGAAGATGATCCAGCATGAATGGCTATCCCCTGAGTGATCTGCTAGTCAGATAAGCTGTTTTCTCCCTCTCTTGTTTTTTTTTCTTTTGTGTTCATTTTTACCCTCAAAATCACTGGATGATATCTGCAGTGCAAGATCCAATGCAGTCTCTCACAAGGGAGTGCAGTATCCATCCGTTCGCCTTGCCAGGAGGTGAATTCATAGCAGTCCCCAGTGCTCATACTTCATCTGGTTCCTTCTTCTGCAAGCTGAGCTTTCAGGCATTGCAGCACTCTT
The DNA here is from genome assembly GCF_964195595.1 of Calonectris borealis. Lineage (NCBI taxonomy): Eukaryota > Metazoa > Chordata > Aves > Procellariiformes > Procellariidae > Calonectris > Calonectris borealis. The sequence continues at coordinate 51,412,180 of NC_134315.1, forward strand.
CTTAAGGGCAATGGGGCAGTTGTAGGGTGACAGCTGAGTGGAGAAGCTAGTGTGTAATGTGACAGGAAAATGAGACCACGTATTGGTGTGACTGGGTAGCAGATACCTCCCCTCCTGACGGTGGTCTCCTTGTGCTGGTGTGGTGGCTGGTGTGCTGAGGAGGAGAGGAAATCCCCTGCAGAAGTGGCCTTGGGAAGTGCATGTCTCTGTGTGTCGCTTCAGGTGTCCCAGCCACCCGCAGATCTGAGCTGCTGTGTGTGGGTCACTTTATTTGGGGACAAAAGGAGAGACGAGGAGAAATACATGGTTTTAAGGGCAGCTGGCTCTGAGTTTGTTGCTACAGCCAACAACTTTTGCTCCCTTGGGTGTCCTGGTGGACACCAAGTTGTCCATGGGCTGACAACGTGTCCCTGCTGCAAAGGCGGCGAATGGTATCCTGGGCTCCATTACGAGGGGTATTGCCAGCAGGTCAAGGCGTGTGATCTTTCCCCTCTACCTGGAGTGCTGTGACCTGTTCTACTCCCCAGTGTACAAGAGAGACATGGACATACCGGAGAGAGTCCAACGAGGGGCTGCTAAGGTGACTGGGGGACTGAAGCATCTCTCCTGAAAGGCTGCGAGAGCTGGAACTGTTCAGCCTGGAGAAGAGAAGGCCCACAGGGGACTTGATCAGTGTATATAAATACTTGAAGGGAGGGTGCAGAGAGGACGTAGCCAGGCTCTTTTCGGTGGTTCTCAGTGAAAGGACCAGAGGCAATGGGCACAAACTGAAACATCAGGAAACGCTTTTTCCCTGTGAGGGTGACCGAGCACTGGCATAGTTGCCCGGAGAGGTTGTGGAGTCTCCATCGTTGGAGATACTCAAAAGGTAGACACAGTCCTGCGCAGGGGGCTTGGCCCAGAGGACCTCCAGAAGTCACTTCAACCTCAGCCACTCTGTGATTCAGTGACTCCTGCAAAGATAAAGGCCAGCGTTTTTGTGAGGGTTTTTTTCCCCCAAAGAAACGAGCAGTCAGCACGTTTGAGTTGGAAAAATGGCTTGGTCAAAACTTGCACGCTGAAGTTAGCAGCTGTGTAGAGAGGGTCGGGGAGTCTGGGTTCACAGCAGAGCCTTTTGTGGGTAACTCCCCCATAGGAGGGAGCTTTTAAGGGAAGGGGAGCCGTGGGCTGCTTTATGTACTCATCTGTGCACCCAGCAACGGCCTTGCTTCTTGCCTCTGCTCTCCTGCACCTCCCCTGTGAGGCCAGCCACGCCCTACGTGGAGTTCAGTCAGCCCTTCGGCCCTCCAGGCAGGGTCCCGCCGGGCAGGTGGGGATGGAGTTTGCCTTCAGGTGCAGCCCTCGGTTGCCTGCCCTAACTGTCCAGCCTTCCCCCTGCTTCTCCTAGTGTTTCTGACGGGCAGCGACCGCATTCCCATCTACGGCATGTCCAGCCTGCGCATCGTCATCCAGTCCACCGCCAGCGGGGAGCAGTACCTGCCCGTGGCGCATACCTGCTACAATCTCCTGGACCTGCCCAAGTACAGCAGCAAGGAGATCCTCAGCGCCCGGCTGGTGCAAGCCATCGATCACTACGAGGGCTTTAGCTTAGCTTGACCAGTGTGGGAGAGGCACAGACACTTGGGTATGGAGGAAGAAAACGACGGGCTTGGCTTTATTTTTTATAAGGGAAAGGATCAGAACATTTTGGGGGAAAATATAATTAATAATCATAGATTGAGATGATGCAGTCTCAGCCTGATGCTGCCAGCTTTTTGTGGGGCTCCACCAGGCAGAGGCTATTGCTCTGAATTTTCCCATCTACTGAACAAAATCAGTTCAGTGGGCGTTTTTGTTGTTTCCCCTCCAACTTGACATCACTGCCCTCCCGGCAATACCTTGTAGTTTGCTTTTATTGCCCCTACACACACACACACACACACTTACCTCTCCTTTTAAATATTTTGGTGTTCCTTACAGTTAGGCTATGGTGGAAATTGAGGATGAAATAGTGATCTCCTTTTTGAAAAGCTGTGATTTCCCCCCACCCTTTTTTCCTCCCTTTTTAAATGCAAGCTGGTTCTTGCTTGCTTTGAATGGAAATATCCCCTCTGCCCTTTGGTCCTTGGTGGATGGTACTGGGCTGGGACGTCATTTGTGACCCCCAGGGCGGCGTATGAGTGATGCTCTGTCTTTTTTGCACCAGAATGTCTCATGGAGAATATGATGGTTTGGGGGGGGGTTGGCTTCTTTTTCCTCACTTGTCTCGAATTTTGTTTCCAAGCAATGTCTTTTCAAAGAAGCCTCAGACTCCTCTGGAGCGGGGTTTATGTTCAGGCTTGTGGAAGGACAAACCCTACCTATAATAACGGGTTTCTTAAATTGCATCTCTCTTGTGTTGTGTTTCTATCTTGGCAAGTCTACAAGTTAGACGGGTGGGCTTCGCTGAGCCCTGCTTTTCCATCCGAACAGACCTGCTATTCCAGTACAAGATGAGGTGGCTGCTTTTACCACTGCCGCCTTTCTCCAGAGGAGCCACGCGTGTGTGAACGTGCACGTGCGCACGTGTGAGCGTGCGGGGGTGCGTGAGTGTATGAGGTGTGTACAAGCTCTCCAGTCTCATCAGGTCAGAGAAAAGAAAGAAGCGCGAGTTCCACATTTGAGTGATAACCCTCTGTTTGGAGATTGGTTTTATTTCTGCAGTTAGGGTTACTTTATTTTGCTGTTTGAGAGGAGCCCTTTCACTGGACAGCTGTTTTGCTGGGGGGGCCCTGAAAGACAATCTGTATGAATTAGACTGGAAATGTACATTAGGACTTGAGCAGGCAAAATCATTACCTAAATCTATCCTGTAAGATTGGAGAGCCTTTATCTTCCTTCCCCCTTTAAATGAAGTTTGAATGATCCCCCCCTTTTTTCAGGTCTTGATGTAAATCTCATTTTAAGCCTAAGGTGGTTTTGACATTGACTTGTTATTAGGACATAGTATTTATGCACCATGTTCAATATACAGTATTGAACTTTGCACCTCGTGACAAAAGGTTTTAGGCTTCTGGGTTTTTTTTAAGACAAGCTGTGGGCTACACTGAGAGCCCTCCAGCCTCTTTCTAATGCAGCATTGAAGACAAAGATACAATTATATCAAATGTTTATTTTCGATGTGTGTGTACATAGTACAGTATTATGCAATAAATTTGATGTTTAATTCTGAGTGAGTGGCTGCCTTTGTGTCAGGAAGCAAAGGAGGGGCTGCTCCAGGCACCGGCACTGCCTCTCCCGCCGGCCTCGCCGTACCTCTGAGCATCGGGAAGAAGGCGCTGCTTGCCTCCGCTTGGCCCTGCCGCTGGTGAGCACCCCCGCCCATCCCCTTGTCGCTCGCTTCCATCAAATGCTGCCCTTCCCCTTCCTCGCCCGGATTGGGCCCGGTGCGCTGGTGGCTAAATGAGAGCAAGGCAGGACGCTGGGGAAATGGCTGTCGGGCACTGGCGAGCATTTGGTGGCAAACGGTGGCACTGCTCAGATGCCAGACAGGAAGAGGAATTTTCTAGGGGAAAGTTTATTTAAGAACAAAGTAAAATACTTCCCTGCCTCCATGGAAAATATAAATACACACATAGTTAAACACATATATTGCACGCATGTATGTATATATGGATAGATTCGCTGACCGGCCGGCACTTCAACCCCAGCCCTGGGCCAGCGGCTGGCACGGCCCCACCCACAGGGCGAGTTTCGCTCCGGGCACCGTGGGGACAGTCGCAGGCTACAGCCTGGCTCTCCTCTCGGCAGCTCGTTTCAAGGGCTGGTGAATCACTGATTTGCAAACACATCCAAAGAGGACTTGGGAAGCACCTCAGGCTGGAGGACGTCTGGCAGCACTTACCCTCTGAAACTTGCACATACTAGGAAAAACAACTGATGTCTTAGCAGAACAATTAAAAGATAAGATGCTTTAATTTCACTGCCTTTAACATAAACATCCATTATTTGACTGTTTACTCAGGAGTAAACAGAATAAAACCAAATGCAACTTGTAAGAATGACAGGTTTTTCCTCTATCTTTAACTCTTGCAATCTTATTTTGTCCGTAACCCGTTCATCGTCATCATTTAAATAAACCGCAGAGATTTATTACACCACAATGTGGTAAGACACAGACATGCGTGTCTGAAATGGCCCCAGCGGATGGGAAGCCCAACAGACCGTACTGCCATCCTACAGCAGTCAGTTTGTTCTAGTGACATGGAAACAGGTTGTCGTATACTAACAGCTTATTTATATCACATAATGTAGATTTTTGTACAGTACTTCACACCTTTTAAAAACACAGTCTTGTTTTTAATGTTCTCCAGTCAATACTCACTGATGTTAGCATAGACAAATCATCAAACAAAACGCACAGATGTTGCTTGGATTGACTTAGAGGAGTGTGGCAGGGCCAACATCATTTCTGGCTATTTGTGGCTAATGGGAAGTCAAATCATCTGTGGGGGATACAAAGACAACATTTTGGTGCTCAGGTCTTGGAGCCCTCCTCCTGCGCAGGCTTGGGAGAGGGGAGTCACAGCATCTGCAAACCCAGGACAGAAAGCTGAGCATTTGTCATTTGTACGTGTCTTTTCAGGACTGGAATTTTAAAATTCACTTCTTCTCTACGATGGTCTTTCCTAGCAGTTCCCTCTGCAACTAGGCAGATGATAGTTGTTTGGGTTTTTTTTTTTTGCCACGGGGAAAGACTTGAAGAGAACAGTTTAAAGAGAGAGATGGCTAGGTGTGTTTTTTTTTCTTTTAATGTACAATCTCAATTAACAGGTTTTGTTACTTTTAGCTTTCAAAGTTCAAAAATATAAACTCTCTAAAGTGCATAATTGTACTTACATTTCATATAAACTATCTGAAATTCTAGCAATATACCATGTAAACAGCGGTAACTAAGCATCAGAAAATGCTACAATCTCATCAGTTTAAAAATAAAATGGACTGTTCCCTACATATCATTTATCAAGATTTGTCAGGGGCAAAACCCAGCAAAACAGATAATTTATCAGTACACAGTGCAAACAGGCTTTTAAAAATAAGCAGAGAAACCATACTCCCGGGAAGCCTTGGCCCACTGGAAAAATGTACGACTATGAAGAAAGGGCAGAAACTGCTTCTCTTGTCCATATAAAGATGTCCAGGCCCCGATTCAGCAAAGCGCCCAAGCTTTAGTCCATCGTAATTCAGCAAAATCCCAAATGCAGACCAGCCTGAGGCACACGCTCACCACGCATGCTTTTGCTTTGCTGAACTGGGCCTGAACAACATCAAACTGAGCCAGCGCTAGGACTTTTTTGTAACCCAGCATCCTTTCTCATCCCACGCTTGTACTAGTAGAGCGACACCAGAGCCGGTTTGGCTCAGCTGCTATATCTAAAATAACTAGGGAGCTGACTAGGGACTCTGAGAAGAAGAGCCTGTAAGAGCAGGCTGAAGGACAAAGGCACAGCTCTGTTTTCCTGGGCTGCCCTGTGTTCAGACAGGGGTTCACCCCGGTCAGGCTTCCCTTCCAGTCAAACATCTTCAAAAGCAGTTTTTGAGCCCATTTGTCAGCCCAGTTAACACACTCAAAGGATCAGTTTTGCAGAGGCAGAGCCCCACATTTCTCAAGTGATGGAAACTCAGCATCTCTGAGAAGCCAAGCCCCAGGTCAGCACGCAAGTCCTCCAGACTCTTTGGAAATATGAAATTCAGTCTTCACTGATTTTATATAGAAAGGGCAATTCTGCAATCAGTTAAAAAAACCCAACAAACCACCAACCTGGCAGCCCCCTCCTAAGTACTTTCACTAACGCACACACATCACTGCCTTACCCATCCAGACCAGTAATGGGCACGTGCAAGCCCATGGGGAGAAGGTTGCCTTTTGAAGTGTTTATGGGATCCTGAAGAGACCAAAACACCCTCAGCATCATTTTTGGCAAGAATTAACATAGCACATACAGCAAGGGGAAGGAGGTAAGTCTGAGTACCACAACCCAAATATATCTATTTGTGAGCCCACTTGCCCATTTAAAGAAGGAAGGGGGAGAAGTGGTTCTGGGGGTCCTCTTCTTGCCTCCTCCGGCGTGACCTGCGTGAGGCCTGGCTACAACGACTGGCACTGCATTTGATGTCAGCCATTTGGCTTCTGCACATTAGCTCCCTGGGGGATCAACGCAAAAGAAAGCATTACAGAAATGCTCTCCCTGGGACATCAGCCCAGGCTCGGGGCAGAGCGAGTTGGTCCATGCAAGCCTCTGGAGTGGGAGAGCGAGCCCAGGTGGCCTGGGACTGCAGAGCTGTGAGCCCTCAGCTACTTGGTGCGCTCCTGAACTTGCTGCCTTTCACTCCTTCAGGCAGCATCTGTCTGACACGAGCATCTCAATCAGGTGTCCCAGGACTTTCTTTTCTGAAAGTCATAAACGAATTTAAAAACGTTGATTCGTCAAAACCTGAGACATGGGCCCTTTTTATAGGCAGAGCATGGCTCTAGGCTTTCAGTTCCCTGCGGTACCCTCTGCGCTGGTATACCACCAATACACACCGGGAAGAAAAGACCATCCTCTGTTGCCACCATCACAGTGTCATTGCTGCAGCCCACGTCGTCTGATTGACAGTGTACACACAGAACAAAATCTAGGCTAGCGAGTATGTATGACACCCACATGGACTGTTCAGCTTGGACTCTTACGTCTGTATCAGATGATGAAGCACACGTACTAATGGGGTGGGTCTTCCAGATACTTGACACCAGACATTTAACTGATCAGCTACCAAAATCCCAAGGGATTCTGACTTAAAGCTTTTAAAACCTCTTTTCCTACCAGTTGCCTGAACATGGTCATAATGTTACAGTATCACCTTCCAAGCGGAACAAGCCAGCAAGAACCTTGCCGCACGGCTCATTTTCTTCGCTATCCCAAACAGATCCAAGTACTTTCTTCTACTTCAGTCGAGTTGGCCATCAAAAAAGTGGGAAGAAAACCCAACTCAAGCCTAAGCAAAACTGTAACTCACACAGCTCTGGGTGATGACCGGGAGATTCTTACAGCATTTATCTAGAGCAACAGAAGATGTTGGACTCCAAACAGTCAGATCAAAAGTCTGAGCAAATCTTTACTGTAGCTACAAGAGAACAGCCTTGGTGCTATCTGACCTGTGCCTTCACATGAGATCAGTCAGGGCACTCGTCTGTTAAACTAAAGTAGAAGCTATTTGATGATTTAATCGCTATTCATCCTACTTTGCCTCTTGCTATGATATCCTGGGAAAAAAGAATAGCATGGCTGGCTTCAATATTCTAAATATTACAGGATCTGTAAGCAAATCAAAACAGAAGGATCCCTTCAGTGAAGTCACTGAGCGCAGCGTCATGTCTCCTACACTGGCAAACTCCATTTTGGGCATCAGGCCTGAAGAAAGAGTGGGCAACAGCAAGTGTAGAAAGTGATGGAAAGCCACTTTTCCTCCCCCTCCCGCCTCTGGGAATGGCCCTTCAGTTCCCAGGGAGCTCCTCAGCTCTCCCCAGCCAGGCTCCTGCTGCATCCACTTCATGCATTTGTCCATTTGGTGCTCTCTCCTCTTTGTTTACTGGCAAAAACAATCTCCTCCTTTACATGATCTTGGAGCTAATATCTCTTTTACTGATCAGGACCTCCAGCAGCCTCAGCTTGGCCTTGATCTGCTTGTATTCATTGTATTCTTCAGCCATAGGAGTGCGGTCTTCTTTCTGCACGTTCCTAGTGGGAGTAAAAGCAGATCATGAGGATTTCTGTAACAGGATGTCTTCCCTCAGCAGCCTCCCTCCGTCCCCCAGCAAGACCTACAAAGCAGCTCCTCTCCTCCACTCCCCATCAGGGAACAAAACCAAAACTTTTCTCCTTTGAGAGGAGAAGAGAAGGAAAGGGAAAAAAAAAAAAAAAAAAAAAAAGAAGAAGGGCAAACAAACTGCCCCCACAAAGCATGGGACGCTTGCATATTGAGGCTGAACGCAATCCCATGGTTCCAAATGCAAAACCTTATTTGAAGCATGCCCTACTTCTCTGAAATCGCCAGCCTCTACACAACAGTTGAAAAACATTTCAGGAGCCATCTGAATGTCAGCCCGCGAGCATGGCAAAATAAAATACAGCTTCTCCTGGCTTGGCACCACATCGCTTAAATCAACAGGCACACTTGTGAAAAGGAAGATGGTATCTGATCAGATTTCTCTTAGCTTACATGAAATTTTTAAGTTTTCAGTGATTTTACAAGAACGTCTAAGGATGATGGCCAGTGGCAAGAAACTAACAAGATAACTTAAGAATATAAATATATTAAAACATTCTACCAGCTCATTAATGAAGGACATTTTCTGAAAACAATAAACCCAGCTACATTAAAGCAGAAACACTTGTTAAACTAGTGTCTGAATACCTCACAGACAAGCAAGAATCGGACAGAAATCTAAACATACATCATTAGGAAAAAACCCAATTATTCTATCACATGATAGAAACTCTTCTATCATTCCTGCCAGCTGTGGTAAAGGCAGCTGGATTTTCACAATCTGTACTTTTGCTTCCCACTGCTTTGTCCTAAGACAAAGTTTTCAAAGAGGCTGTGGTTCCTGAAGTTCTTTGTGGAGGGGTGAGGGAAGTAATTCATTTTAATTGGCAATGGTAATGAACGTGGGTAAAACACGGATGATGATTAAGAAGAAATATGTAACAGTGAATTCAGGTAACTTTCCATATTTGGAGGTCTTTGGAGATGCCAAACAGATTAAAAGTAGTTGAAAGACAGCTTAGAAATTATTACCTTCCATTTTGTCGGAAAAAATTATCTTCAAAGTCTCTCAATTTTTTTCTGATTCGCTTTTTCTCTTCCCTGACTTCTTGGAGCTGCTCTAAGAGTTCAGGGCTGTTGGGTTTAAATATAAACAAGATTATACATATGTACACAATTATAACAGGAAACATACAGTAAATCTACAAATGTATGGTTGTACATATGCCAAGCAATGGAGTTGCTCCTGCAAGCAGCTTTGGCAACCTGATGTTACAAGTAACAAAAAGCTCTCTGAATCTAGTTCAGCAAAATGATTATACACTGAAGCTGAAGCCTCTAAGGAGGTCAAGTGTGCATTTCACAATTCACCACTAACTTCTATGAAACCTCCTTGCTGAAGATGGGTCTGGTTTTGGTGACTTTTATAGGATCAAGATTCAATGGTCACGACTTAAGGCTACCACCTACGTGTGTTTGCATCAGACCCAGGTGCTTGAAACTAGCAAAGCTAGTTCAACTTGACCTCTCCAAAACCTTAAAAACCTTGTAGAGTACAGGGTTGTTTTCATGATAAACACTTGCCACTGGTGAAGCAGTGCTACTATTTAGTATTAGAATCCAAAGATGCGGAAGTCAAGTACCAGCATCGGGACAAGGTAGTTTTCTCCCAAACCCTAACATACGAAGGTCTATTGCATTTGAAAATAAAGTGCAAAAACTTCTGACTCAGATCATAAATGGAAAAAAAATCTAGACACTTTTCTGACAAATAAAATGCTATCTTAGCAAGAAATAACTTTTTGAAGTTGCCTGTGAATTCAACATACATGGATGCTTCATGGAGATTTGAAAGCCCCATATCCTGATTGCTCCTAGATGGCATCTTATCATCCACTGGGGAAACAAAGCCGTCAGCATCATCTTCTAGTTGATCCAAGAAGCTACGCACGTTGAAATCTGTTTTCATGGTAATTGTGAAATCTGGCTTCACGTTGCTGTCCTCCTCGGACCCCTCCTCTTCCTCCTACCGAGAGGGACAGAGCACCCCCTCAGAATAGGTTATTGCTTCCCTTCCCAGAAACAGGTACCTCCTTTCACCACATGCACTGGGGAACAGATACGAAAAGTGGATAGACAGAGCAAGCACTTCAATCACTAAGCAATACAGGACACCAGAAGACCACCAGTAAGACACCCTATACCCAAAGCATGTCAGAGAAACCGCGACCGCCAACTCAGATTGGTTAATGAGACGCAAGGCAACAAAACTGAGTGAAAAAATACCTGGGGTTCTTAGCAACCTGTTACTTAATTTATGTATTCTGATGTAAATAAAAACGCTTACAGCCATTATGCACACTGTGTGAAGCATACCTGCCATCCTCTACGCTTCCCTACAAATACACCTGGCAGCATACAGATGCCAGGTTAGAATGCGAAATATTCTCTCAATAGATGCAGCTCAATAGCTCTCTCTAACGGCTGAATTCAAGGCCTCAGCTGCTCGTACCGTGATACCAATGAGCTCAGATCAGTCTTTCAATGGCCCAAATGTGGGATATGATTGACTGTAAAAGGACTGCTGTTGCTAACGTGTTCCTGACATCAGCTCTGTACCATTTAGCTGCAATATGCTAAAAACTTGAGTGGATACACTCTGCCGAGTGCAATTTCCCCAAAATACACTGACAAACTGGTTGCATTCAAATTTTGTCCAAAATTTATAGGCACAAGATTTGGAAGTCTCTGCTGCACTTGGTACTTGCTAATCCATAGCGTTCTCAAATGTAGGGCTTGTCCTGCAATACTGTCCAGAAATCCTTTGGATTTTCAGGGAACAGGGCCCAGTTTCTTACTTACAGAGACACTTCTAGAAGGCAGTTTTCGACCTTAATATAAGGAACGAGGCATAAGCATTAGAGGAAGATGATAAATGCCAGCATGGACAGTAAGTCTCTTAAATATGTATGTATGTGTGTATATATACATTTTACAACCATGTAACTCTAGCCAGGAAGGATCTAAGCACATGCATCTCTTTAAAAGCTTTTGAGGGATAATATCACTGAAGTCTTGAAGTATATGCAAAACTATATTGTTGTACAAGAAGCCTTTTTTTTTTTACTTTTTTCATGTGATTCCTTGTGAATAGTTCAATTATTCCTAAGAGATTGCTCCCAGATTTCAAGCAAAAGGGGAGAAAGTAACACCTGGACCTGTCATAGTCCTGTTGAATCCTCAAAGTCAATGATTTATAAATGCATACGTTTACATCAAATCAGAGTTTGCCCAGAGTTTTCTTTTTATGTTAAAGCTCTAAGCCATGAAAACGCAATGCAAAGCCACAGGCTGAGAATTACAACCAAGATGGAGGCTTGAGGATGAAAAAAAGATTAGCTGGAGGGAAGTTTTGAGCAATAATAATAAAAGATACATAGAAGTTGGAAAACATCTCAGGAAAATCTGCAGGGATTGTGAAAGTTAAAGCAATATTTATCATATGATTAGGTAAAACCATTTCTCCAGATGTAAATTGTATAGCTTAAACAGAAGGCACAAAACAGCAGTCACATATTTCCTTAACCCTGCAAACAGCTTCAGGCTGGGCTGGGGAGGGGCGACCATCGCTCACTGCCATTTACCATTCCCCAAGCACGCTGTCCTTCCCTGCCGGGTAAGGGCAACTAGGACTTGAAGCAGGAGAACGCCAATCCTGCTGCATCAATCAGCAATTAGCAAAGGACGATTTGCTAAGTCAATCTAAGCAGTAAAAATGGTATGCGTTATTTTAGGGGAATCTCTCTGGCACCAAAGGAGGAGCTCCCGTGCCCTTCCCTGGGAGAGCAAGTTGCTTCTGGATTCCCCCTTTGGAGAGAAAGGAAAGGGACAATTTTCATAAGCAGTGTGACGAACTGCTCCCGAGGACAGAGGCAAGGTGTAACTTGAATCTGTAAATCTGGCAGCAGTCTCTTCCCCATAGACGCCCACGAGCCTGTCTCACTCGCCTCACTCCAGGGCACCAGCGCGCTGCCCAAGCCAGCAAGGATTACTCTGGCCCAGAGCTCAGGAGCGAGCCGCCTGCCAATGGAAGCCCATGGGAGGAAAAGGAAGTGTAGAAATTTCACTTCTTCAGACCTCAGTGCCAAAACACTACATCTGGCTGTCACAAGACCTCTTAAAGCATTTTGCTGTTTAAAACAAAGGAGCGAATTAAAAGGATTCTTAGTGAGAACTCAAATGGAAATGACCATCTAAGGCCTTCGCTTTAAACAAGTGTCACACGGGAATCTTATTTTAAATCTGCACTGGCATTTATACCTGGAACCAGAATGATCTTCATTGACTAGATCCATTTGGCTTGCACGTGCTTGGATCTTCAGGCAATCATGAGGCATTTAAATTTTCCAGAGTTACAAATATAAAATCTCCAGAGTATCCCATCATCAGCACTCCCAGCAAGCAAGCTTCCCAATGACTTTTACTACACAGACAATATTCAAGATACTGTACCCAAATGTTTGGTAAGGCTTCACCTCAAGTCACCTTTCAAGCTTTTATCCAACTCTCCCAAATGCTTCAAAAAACCCAAAATCAAAAAACCTGATAGTGTCAGGAGCCCGTTAAAATAGGTAGTGCTCTGCTCATAGTGGACCTGTGCAGGGAGTAAGTTTCAGGGCCTTCTGGTAATTTCCTCTCTTTAGTTCTGAGTGTAGTTCAGTGCAAAGCTGCCACAGCAGCTTCACAGGGCCCTGTTTAAGTGTTAGCAGGCATGTAAGTGTTAACGGGCTTAAGGCTGTCACCCTGATCTTCAGTCAGAGACCTCTCAAGGTTTGTATTCCCTGCAGGACACTGCTGAGCTGGTGTGATGCTGCCCCGGCGCAGCACCAGGCATGCTGGTCATTAGAGATCACCATAATTGATATTGACTCTGGGTGCAAGCATAGGCGAAAAATAGAGGAGACACTAAAAGAAAAAAAACAAAACCAAAAATACCCCCCACCACTATTGCAGATTTGATCCAGCAGTTATCTAGAAAATACTGAGGGCTCAGTGACAATTAACCAGCCTCCAAACAGCAGATTAACATCTTCAGTCTGCAATCTGGTTTTAATGAATATGTGCCTTGAATAGTCCATTAATATACAATCTACTATAATTGCCTAATAATCAAATCACCTTGGATGTCTACGTCTGCAGTATTTACACCATTAACCAAACTCTGGCTGGGTAACGGGTAAGTGACCCAAGTGTGCTGAAGCACTTTCTTCCCCTGTTACGTTGCAAGGGTAGCGGAAGCAAGCCAGGGCCCCGCTCCACGCTGCATGTTCTGGTCAATCGTTGGACCTCCCTTCTTCTCAGGGGAAGAAGGCCCGATACTGTAGCAGTCTTCACCACCAAGAATTACTACCCCACAGCAGCATGAGAAAGAAACACAATAATCCTGCCATCCAAACCTGACCAAGTGTTAACTAGTAGAACCGAGTTGTTCTTACTTCCATCCTCATGTGACTTGGTGAGAAATACCATTCACAAGGTGGTGACAAAGAGCCCTGGATAAAATAAGCACACGAATGGGAGTAGGTAGCATCCCGTAAGTGCCCCGGTTGGCTCCACGTGCGAGTGTTAGTTTTGTGAGAGCTCATTCCTGCCACGGTGCTGTGTGCAAGCCACAGAGCTTTGGAGTGAGAGAAACTACCACAAAACAAGTTAGTGTCATTAAAAAGAAAGGAGGAAAGCAAGAAAAAAGCAACGCACAAAGGTAATTGTGACTTTTTTTTTTTTAAAGCAAAATAAAATATACTATGTGCAGGTGGAGGGGGAAGGAGAAGGATGGGAAAGAATGCAAAGCCAAGGAAATACTGTAGTCTTATCTACAACAAGGGAAGAATTTGATCAGAACTGGCGAGGCTTAAAGCAGCTACTGATTTTTCAGGTGGACACTGCAAAAAAATCAACACTGATGGAAAAAAAATATCAATCAATCATTGTCTTTCATTGGTATAAGGGGGAAATTGATGCAAACTGAGCAATTAGTTAGCAGCTGGAGGTCTTCACCTTTATCTCCTTGAAGAAGGAAGCTGTTTCGCCCTCGATAATTGGCTGCAGCAAAGGGCTTCTCCGCTTGCTGGAGGGGGAACCCTGTGACAGGTGTTAACAAGTACGTTACATTATGAATCCCTTTCTCCTCCACCACCTGCTCTCAGCTCATTCTCACCCACACATTCACTCTCAGCTCATCCCTGGACTATCAGGAAAAATCTATTTCTTAAAGAAGAAAAACATGCCCGGCAAACCCCATGGACCTTGGGCTGTTTTCTCTCAGGATGTTGCTTAGCAAGGAACACTTTTAAGAAAAAAAGCTTGGATGCTGGAATACTAGCTGGGCAGGAACTACAAAGTAAAGGCTGCAAGAAAATAATCCCCAGCCCGAGGCCCAGACACACACACAACATTTGGCTGGCTCTCCGGAGCTACAATGTAAGCCCAGCTCGACTCTCCAGGCTCGCTTTCCAGGAGACTGATTTCACTGAAGTGCCTAATGATGTAGAGATGGATTTTCAAATGCATCCTGCCTCTGCGTGAGCCTCTCACCGTTCACACTAGAGGGGCTGGGGAAAGCCAGTCTTGTCTTTCCTCTGCTAGCAACTGTGCAATTTCAGTTTTCTGTCTAAATAGGACCTGAGCTCTCTTTTGAGAGCTTTCCCTTAAACTGCCCATGCACAGCTACATGCTTTCTTCCTTCTGATTGCCAGCACCATCTTCACAGCACACATTTTGGGGAGTCCTTTGCATATTCAAGGAGGAACAGCTTTTTGTTTTGTTTTAAATGCAGGACCACCTCCCTCTATTTGCAGGAAAAAACCCCGATTCTCAGTGTGACTGCACTGAGTAATGCTGTGCCAGTCCACTCATTTCACTGGCAGTCTACAAAAAGCGGCCAGGACACGAGCACTGCTTGGGAACAGCAAAAAAAGTAAAGGATCATACATGACAGACAGAGTAAACAGGAACCATCATAAAACACTTCTCTTTCCATAGACAGGCTAAAAGTATTCTGTGTGTATCTTTTAGATCAAATAATTTTTAAAAAGTGGCCTACAAAAGTTGTCTAAAATTAGAGAGAGTGCATTTGCTCCCTAGAGGGGTGCATTGGATTCCTTGCTGATGGCAGTGCCTCCTTGCCAAAGCACCACCTCGAATGAGGGAATATCTACCACTTGCAGGATCTCTTTAATACAAATGAAGGGTTCGGAGACTGTTGGCCCTTTCTCTCAGCCAAGGAGACTGGCATCTCCTGTGGGACCCACACAAGTCTGTGTTCCTGACATACAATCCTGTGTAACCAAGCAGCACGGAAGACCTACAGCTCAGAGTGGATTGGTAAGGAAAGGGAAGTGAGGCTGTAGCCAAACACAAGATGATGCAATAACAGCAGCAGCCCAATGGAAAGAGGAGAAACAACACAAGGTGAGATGTGCCCCATGGCTCAGGGGTGGGCACTAGAGTCCCTTGACCAGCTTTGCCCAACTTCAGTATACGGTGTGTCACTGATTCACTCATTTGCTTGGTCTTTGAGTGATAAGGGAGGTTGGGACTTGGCCATAGTGATTGTGTTGTATGCAGAAGTGTGGTGATTCCTGTTTCCTCAGCTCAAAACCAAAGAAATAGCCCCCCAAAGAATGCTCTACTCACAATGATAGGGATGGTGTTGGCTCTGGAGAGGATCTGCTTGACCAAGCGATACCTGTCATACAATGGCTTCATCACCTGTCGTTCATTTTTGGTAACCTGAAAAGAAAAAGAAGCGAGATCCATGAAGCCTGCAGCAGATACTCCACTCTATAAAGCATGTGCCTGTGATCGCTGTTAGTCAGAGCAGGCTTGAAGGGAATTTCATGAGGATGACAGGTTAGCAGCGTTAGCTCTGAAACTGGTAATGCAAGTGCTCATGTACGTCATTGCATCTCCTGTCTCAGGTGCCAGATGAAGCAGCACCCAAGCTGTGGGGTGTCTTGTAATGTGGCTGTACGAGACAGGTGGTTTAAATGACCAACCTAAGTATCATTTGTCCGGAGCACAAAGTGACCCATAGAGGCAGCAGTCTGTGCTTGTAATCACGTCTACCATTATAAGGCACAACATGAGGTTTCCCACCCTTATTTTTGTCGCTAGGACCTCAGAAGCAGTGTTTATGACCCAGGAAAAGAGAAAGGAGCTGCAATGACTGGATACTGCAGTGGAGGGAGACTTTCCCAGGGTGGGTTAAACTACAGATTTCACAAAAGCTGACCTTCTGGCTTTGCTATTGCTCCTAATTTCTGGTCCAAGCCAGCAGTTCTTCATCCTTTTAACCCCGGAACCCTCCCCTCCACCCCTCCCTCCCAGCAACTTTGCCAGGGAGAAGTTACCACAGAGCTGAGAAGGGATGAAGGTGCCAGGACTGTGTGGACTACAGAAGATGGAATGGTGCTGTGATGCCCATCCCAAGTCTTCCTTACATTGCTCTGTCCCTAACTCCACTCCTCCTAGCTGCATGTCACGCTCCCTCCTCAGTTTGAGAGTGTTGCAAACTGTGAGTGTTCATTTCTGTTTTTCTTTCAGATCCAAACTAAGCCGAAAATCTCAGTAGTACTGACAGTGCAGGAGAAGGGAAGACCTAACAGACAGCAGCTAGTGTGGGAAAGCAAAGGTCTGTCCAACTAAGTACTAGTTGTGAGGAAGTTGGGTTTTATTTCTTCAATGTTTTGTTACAGCAGGGTCAGAAAACAAACAAACAAAATAGCAGAACCAACCTGATCATCACCTTTCTTTGTATTCAGCACTGTCTGACCCACATCCTATGACTGTCCTTCCATTAGCTCTTTTGTCTAACTTTCGATTACAAAGCTCTCATAAGGGGAAGCTTTAACTGATTCTGATGTCATGCCTATCTGCCTCAAGGCTTTTTACTGCTGCTAATCACCAGAGCATCTGAACAACTGCCATATAAAAATCAACACCAACAGTGTAAGCCCTAGCGAGCTTTGTACAGTCTCCCTTTCTACAATAGAAATAGGAGGAAAAGGAATGCAGCTTGAGACAGGGAGGAAATTTTAAAATGAACTGTCTTTTCTTTTGTCTGCAGCTGACTTTCACTGGAGTAAGCTTTCTCAAGCTTTCACATCCTCCCTCCAGAGCAGGAGAGGGTGTTGTTTGCAAGGGGCAGAAGAGCTGTAAGTGTTGCTGGGAGAGAGACTGGCAGGGACTCCAAGAATCTGGAGGTAGCATCTTCCTCCTGTAAACCAAGCCTATTTTCTATGTTGGGGGCAGATGAATAGGGAGGAAGAAGAATGAAGACCTTTTTATTCCTTTCTGGGTTCAACGCAAACATCCCCAAGCCTGATAAGGGGCATACAGATGGGCAGTCTGAGCTCTAGGGCCTGCATGTCCCACACCTCCGAAGCACAGTCGGGCTCCAACACCCAACAGCCTCAAGCTGGCTGTTCATTGAGTAAGCAGCTCACATGGATTAGAGGGATGTGAGCAGCATCAAACAATTCACTCTGCCCTCTCTGTATCGAGTTTCGTGTTGATGTGTCTGCATTCAATTGCACTGGCTAGCAAGTTGCCTCCAACCTTGGATCTTTCTCTGCAACCAATCAAGCATACAACTAGGGAAACTGGGTAGCCTATATATACATATAAAAATATTATTCCTAGCTTTACAAGGTTAGCAGTTAGTAGAACAGGAGGCAAAGCACTACTGTTGGCCTCAGACAGTCTTTGCTACTTTAAAAAAAAAAAAAAGACAATGCTGAGGCTTATGCTGAGGCTGAGAACCAAACCTTCAATTAATGACATTTCGAAGTCAATAAATAGCACTGTTCTGTACAGAAAAATAAACATAAGCCTTGGAACAGGCAAAAAATCCTTAGGTATGTTGAAGAATGGAAAAAAATAAATGACATGCTTCAGTGTCTGAATATCAGTATGGAGGAAGAACACAGAGAATTAATTTAAGCATTGGAAGTTAAGTGTATAGGGCCTGAGTCAGCCCTGCAGACTTACACCAGCACACTTAACAGAAAGCAGATTCTGAAAGAAAACGTTTAGCACATGGGCAAACTGTCTCACTAGGTAAACATAAGTAATACCAGCAAAACCTGAGTATATTTTGGGAGACCATCAAAATGCAGAAAGACTGTTGGAATAATGGAGCCTTTGACACAACTTGGGCGCACACTCCACATGGCAAAAGAGCAGCAGCTGAGGAACAGACCATTGCTTGCATTGTTAGTCAACTCGAGAATTTCTGCAGAGATGGACTTTTTGGCTTAACTAAAAGAGTTCAGTTCCACCTTTGCAGGTTCATCTATCACTGGTGCAGAAAGACCCAGTTGCACAATAAATCTGAGCTCCATTGTTTTTTAGTTAAATATCTTTAAGAAAAAAAAATAATTGGCTGAACTATCCCCATTCTCCTCAAGCTCTCAGTACTTTTCCACTGCTGCAGTGCCAGGAGCTGGGAACAGCAAAAGCTGATCAGCTGCAGTCTTCCTTGCCATGCAGTTCAGTGTTGCTAGGTATAGACTGCTTACTTAAAAACAAACAAATTAAAAAGCAGTTGTATAAATAAAGCATCAGAAAGGGGAGGGGAAAAAAAAAGATATGCTGACAAGCTAGGCTCTGGGCTTGTTCTCTTTTTAAACACATTTAAGTGAGTTCACTTCAACAAGATGCCACCTGTTGATTTATATCATTGTAAAAGCACCAAAAGCAAACTCGGTCTCATGGAGAAGACAGGGAAGGTTAAGTGGATTCCCTTGTGCTGGCCTTTTGCTACTTTACACAAGAATAAAACTGCATGTCCTCTTGTACAACTACGTTGTTTGCAGTTGCTGGTATATGTGACTGTACAATATTAGCACTTCATGAAGGTATTTAAATAAATTAGAGAGACTTTTAAAACAATGGACAAAGGAGGAGATAATTCAGGAGCAAAAGGAAGGAAGAAATCAGGAATCCCATGCAGCAGCAGAATGACAGATTTGTCAGCTGCACTAATCAAGTACTCCTTATAAGCAGTAATTTGCTGCTCCCAAGCCACTGCTCAAGGGATTAGCACCACTCTGAAATTAAGTTACTTTACCTATACAGCTGGTAGCAAAGATTATAATGTCATCAGTGAAAGAGGAGGGATTCATACAAAGCCAACTTGGTGGCCTGGAAGCCACTGTGTTTCTGCCATGGCAGGGATCAACAGGACACAATACTTAATTCTCTGTCTTCACAAATAATTTTCCTTTGTTAAGATCAAATGCGCAAGAAACCTCATGCCCTTTGCTTCCACTAGCACATGGAAAAAACCATCTGTTTCTCAGGGGAAGAATGAAATCTCCTCTCAACTTACGCTGTGATGCTCAGGAGACAAACTGTTTCCTGTCCTTTGGCACAAGAGGATTCTGCAAATAGCAATGTGCAGACGCCTCCCTGCACACAGCAAGGTGCTGGAAGAAACACGCTGTAGCTCCTCTAAGAAGGAGCAATGTATGCACACCTGTCTTCCCAGATAGCCATTAATACTAGCAAATTGCAAAATTCCTGGTTGGACGGGGGACTACACGCAACTATTCCCGTGCAGACTGTATCCCCGGTAAAGCTGGTGAGTCCGCTGGGCCACAAACTGGATGTCTGTGGATCCTGGCGAGCGTGATGCCAAAATAATGCACATTCAGCCTCATTCAGCCTATAGGCTCGGTCCTATGGGTATCTGCCAAGCCCAGCGCTGCGTGCAGACATCACCTTGCTGAGAACAGATTCCTCAGTAGCAGCAGTACTGAAGGATTAGGGAGGTGGATTAAAGGACGCACGTGTGTTTGAACAGCAACAAGTTCTAGTGACTGTGACCTCAAAGGAGCATTAGGGGGATCATTTACCACAGACAAAGACATACAAAGATGCACTTAGGAAAAACATGCTACTATACATACCGGTCTGCCATGAATGCTTTCGTAATACAGCAAAGCTTTTTGAAGAGCCACTTTTTCAGCTGCTATCTGATCTCTTGTCATGTCCTATGAAAAGTAGCACAGAGAGAGAAGAGGAGGAAAAAAAAGTCAGATTCCTGGACTCAAACAATACTGATCTGTGGCCTAACCAAAGTCATATCATTTTGTCATTAATGTTTTGAAGACTCATCTCTGCCTTCCAGTCCTCTTTTCCCAGCTATATTGCCATAGAGACTTTTAACGTGAATGGCAGTGTCCTATGCACAATGCAGGCAGATTAAAACCATATAAACTTTGCATATGAAGGTATTTTATGTACATAAGGGGGATTTACCGATTATCAGTGTGCTTTGAAAAAACAATGGTATGCAACTTTTAATGATAGTGGCTCTTTTTCAGTTAATATCCAAAGTGTAAATTCTGCAACAAAACACGTTCGTTCTTTTTCTCCAAATCTGAGACAAACTCCAGTACCTCTTGCCATCTTTGCTTTGACTGCCACAAATACACTTTACCAAGAACTGAAGCGCAGTCAGTCCGTCTCCTTCTGCCAATTCTGCTATGGATTGAAAAGCTCTGGCAGACAGGCTGAGCGGACCAAGCCAAAAAAAAAGGGCAGACAGTTGGAAACAACTTCCCTAAGTTTGCCAGAGTTCCCCCACTGAACTTGCCTGACACTGAGCTTTCTCTCCCTATCACAGCACCAAATACTACCACAGGCTCTCTTTAAATGGCCTCTTTAAAAGGCTGTAGACTCTTGCTACGTCAAAAAACAGCCAAACACACACTGCGTGTATCATCATCTTCTGCAGATCTAGTAAACAAAGATAATGCTGTCTGCCCCTCTCTTGCAAAGCATTGCACAATTTGCATGTCAGCACACTCAAGGACTTCACTTACAAGGCTGCCCAAACCTCAGGAACTAGCAACATCAGACACAAAGACCTTCCTGCTGATAACCCTCAGATTACAGCAGCTTACAGAGCTCAGTGTGAAACTCTAAAGAGCAGCGGTAAAATGCCCTGAGAGAAGAGCATTCAGCTTTAGAGTGAACTAGAAGAAAACAGACGACCCAATCTCCAGAATCACTGGAAGACTCAGAATTTGCCAAAAGCCTTTGGACATAACAACAGAAATAGCCAAATACAGAGCAGGAAATGCTGCAATAAATCAGAAACATTACCTGGAATATACAAGGATCAGAAAAAGAACACACAACGACATTCAGTAGAAACCAGGCTCTAGAAAAAAAATCAGATACTAACGGCAGAGGGAAAGAAACAAAAGCAAGTGAGCCAGGAGTAAGGGTTGTAGACTTTGCAACAGAACGTAGAAGACCACAGGGCTTTCACAAGCAACTGTGCAGCCACAAGTTACCTATTTGTACTTAGAGGCCTAAATCTGATCTGTCTACATTGTACCTTAATATCTTCAGGTCGGTTTGTCTCCGTTCGTTTTTCTTGAAGCTTCTTCTGGATAGAATCAAGAGTTGCTTCCACAGCAGGCTTGGCAGATTTATCTGACAGGTCTTGCTTCTTGTCATCATCCTTTTCGAGCTGAGAGCCGAAGCTTTTGGGGAGCGTGTTGCTCCGCTGACGCACAACGGGGCCAAGGTCTTCCTCCGATATCTTCAGTTTTGACTCTAAACAGGGACATATAGGGGAAGAGGCATAATTTTTCTTTTTTAAAATGTGACAGGACAGAATCACTGCCTAACATAAAAATCAAATGAGTCAGAGTCCAGCTGCCCCCCGAAGGTGCACCAGCGGTGGCTGCTCACCTTTAAGTTGCTTTCGGAATTTGGCCAAATCATTTGTCCATTTGAGCACTTCAGGGTTGGCTGCTTTGTCGCTGTGGGAAGGCTGGGAGGAAAGAACAGTCATGCTGAATCTGTGTTAAACCAACAGGAGAGACCCACTGAAACAAGCGTGTATCACAAAAAGAGGTACAACAGAATTTGGACCTAGCATAGAGCATGGGCACTGGCTTTTGACTGGCACCTGCATGCTTCTGACCAGCTCATTTCAGACCTTACTTTAATTGCTCCTGCATGTCACAACACTGTCTCTTAGGGGCATCATGAGATTGATTTTCTTTTTAGAAAACACAAAAGTTTTGATGGCAAACATGAAGTTGTAGGAGTGGCTCAGAGGGCCAGATGCACAGTGGAACCCTTGTGCCTATTGTTTCTTAACAAGAGGACACCTCTGAAATAGAGGAAGCCTAGCATGAACAGTTTGAGAAGTGTTAGGATGCATGTATCCACACCAAAGGCTGCCTTACATCCAAAGACACCGAAATAACCCAAATGCTAGGCTACAGCAAGCTCGGAGCATTTCTTCCAGCCTTTTCTACTGCAGGCAAGATCCTTTCAGTACAATCCTTTGTGGTTTAGATCACCAACAAAGATGCACACATGCAAAGCTTTAGTTCCTTAAAAAGCTTTCTGTGCATTGGAAGGGCATGTCAGGAATAATTAGAGTACAGTACACTGCTACTGCTCAGCAGCACTTGACTGGGGTTGCTTGCTCAGGAATAAAGGTGGCCACTCTCCCTCCTCTGCAATGCACTGGTGTCCTGGGATTACCATCATGCAAATGAGATGTGCAACTGTGCTTCCCATAAGCTGAACTTAAATAAATAAACAAACAGAAGTTTAACGTAGCTATTCCTACACATTGAGTGTGTGCTTTTGGCACACTGTCTTAAGCACTGATCAAAATCCTGTGAGTTTATTAGGCTCTCTCTTGTGCGGCACTGATAGTACATAATGCCTGGAAAGGTAATTTGCTTGTTATGAATGCACATTTTCTTTTTTTGGGCAGCAGCTTTCTTCTTTTCTTCTTCTTTTTTTTTTCCCCTTATAAAATCTTTCAGGCCCTCTGCATGTTTGACAGACTTCCCTGATGTCCCTTCCCTTTGTTGCTAATGCATACCTCTCCATACAAATGCTTAAGTCCTAGAGACTCACTCTGTATTTCCTCTCCTCTTCGAATTTGTCCTCAAATCTCCTGATCTTTTTCTTCAGTCCCTGAATCCTCCGGGTGAGCTGTGCAGGGGTAAGGTCCTCTCTGTCGTCTTCGTAAGATCCCAAAGATGAACTCCGCCTCCTACCAAGAGCAGAGATTGCAGGAAGAGCTTATCCAAACAGCCACAGTACATCTTCATGCAGAGAAGGCCATTTAAACTTTGTGTAAATAGAGGCAAATCCCACAGAAGTGAGAAAGCTATGCTGCTACTCTGTAATGATAGATAGCAAAAGATGCTGTAACAGCCTCTTTCAGCAACAGCAACTCCTTAGATATTAATTCACAAACCCAGAAATGATTATTTACCAAGAACTTTTCTAAAAATACCAGTTGCCCGCCAGCAGGAACAGAAACCCAACACAGCAGAGCTATCCAGCATATGAGATCAAAAGAGATGATGCAACTGTGCAAGCCCTTTACAGCTGGATGCGAGAGTCAGTGCAGGCAAATCATAACCCACCTCATGAAGGAATGAGAATTGGGAGGGGAAGGAGGCACTTCTGTATCATCCAGGTACTGTTGGCTCTGTCCATAGGCGTAGAAGCGAGGGGACAGCATAGGATCACTGTCCTCATCCAGAAGCTGGCGAATTAAGCGACCGGCCTGCGGGGAAAGGCGAGCCTCATCTGAGTCTAAGCCGTCTCGCTGCCATGAGGAAAGAGCAGGGATGGGCTCTGGGAACAGTAAGACAAAGGCTGGTTTTATTGTTTTTGTTTTACACGTACGACAGACTCCAGGCAACTTTTCTAATGAACCCTGACCCGTCTGTCCTGGACCATGACTCCTTGTCGTCAGGCATTCTCTGGGTCATTACTTGCATCTGCCCAGTGTGCAAAGTAATGCAAAGCATTGCCTGGCCACAGTGGGTACTCTACACAAACATAAATAATTTCCTAGGTGCAACAGAAAACTGTACCCAAAAGTTGGCCAGTAATTATCACCAAACGAGGCTATCACCAGCCGGCACCTTTGAGGAAAAAGTTATGCTGAACAAGAGAGAATTATTGGCACATGGCAGTATAAAGGAGGCAACTGGATTACAGGAGGATTTTTTTTCAGTTTCGGGATGTACAAATACTGTAAGTGAATAGCATGTTAATTGTCCTCCCATAGCCTCCAGCACTCCAATAGACCCTGCCGCCCACTACTGGAAATTCGAAGACTAGGAGTAAGCATAGGTTCTTCTAGTCTGCAAGGAAAAGGTGTCTCACACTACTACCTGTTCCACAGGTTGCCTAGCCTGTAAATTAACAACGATGGTAATATGGTCTGAGTTTCCCCCTTTTCTCTTTCACGTGCAATCCTGCTGCTTAACAGCATGGTAGAAAAGTGAGGAAATCTTCAGTCCCCTGGACGATCTAACCAGCTGGAAGTAAAAGCAATGTTCTACAGGGACATGGTGGAGTGGGAGAGAAAGGGAAACCCAACTTAGCATTGCTGATTAGCATAGCGGAGCCCACGGAAAGCAATCACCTCAATCTTGTGATCACTCCCTCCAGATGCCATAAGGAGTCTAACGTTTTGTGTTCAGATAGTTTACTAAGCTGATTTGCATGCTCCTACTTAGCACCACAGGATT
Source organism: Calonectris borealis (assembly GCF_964195595.1). Taxonomy (NCBI): domain Eukaryota; kingdom Metazoa; phylum Chordata; class Aves; order Procellariiformes; family Procellariidae; genus Calonectris; species Calonectris borealis. Next base: position 51,436,545 of record NC_134315.1, read on the forward strand.
AGACAGTTTAAGAGCCAGGCTTTGAACTTACAAATCTAACAAATAGTTCTAGAGTCAAGTAACAAAACAAAAACCTTATAGAAAGCTCCCAGACCAGGTGCAGAGCTATGGACTCATTATTTCCCTGTGCCTAGTGTGTCTACTCTTCTTCCATGAAGAGAAGGGGCTTTTGAAGTTACCAATTTTTGAATAAAAAGCAGTATTTCCTTTTGCTGAACAAGGTTAACATTTTCATAGCTCAGAATGGATTGCATGAGGACTCCCTCACAGAACCTCTATGCTGTTTAATATTCCCCGCCATGTACAATTTGGACAGCGCAAGATCATCGTCTTCCCTTCTTCCTTAGCACATGAATATAAACGGAACGCCTCTGCTTAGAGGTGGGTGCTGCATGCAAACTGATGTGTTGCTCTGAAAGGGATGGCTGAGGTTTTTGCATAAGAGCCTCTCACAGGTGTTGTGATAAGCGAAGCACGTACAAGCCTGGCTCGCAGAGGCTACTTTGATGAGGTGTGCAAGTCCCAAGCGTATGTGGGCTCTTTTGCCGTGGACTGGAAAGCTTATGCAGCCTGCGCTTCTCTCAGTTAATTTCTGGAACAAGAGTTGTTTTCTAAGCTGCGTTCAACCTTGCCAGTTCCTAATACCTGAAATACTTTGTTCAAGGAATCTAGTAAGAAGGAAGGTGAAACGAAGGGCAAACCCTTCAGCCAAAGTGCGACACTTAGGCGTCGCACACTTCCCTGAATCTCTCATGATTTCAGGAAGGTCCTCACAAGATCTCTTGTGGCAAAATAAAGACTAATAAAACAAAAGGAACAAATTTGATGCGTTTGACTAGCAGGAATGAGGTTAAGTGATGCACATAATTCTTCCAGACATCTCTCACTTCCAATCTTTGGAATACACTCTCACCCCCAAACAGAATTTGCTCTTGGAAATTGTTAAATCACACCTCCATGGGATTTACATAGATAGAAAAAACTTAGAAGAAATCAGCAGCATATTTAGCAGTAACCAAATTAAGCTCCTACCACACCAGCTAACAAAGCCATTACTAATCATGCGTGATGCATGTGACTTTGTCCCAAGGTGGATTTATATACCAGATAGGATGCGACATTCAGGGAATTGCAATGGCGCAAAGAACCTCTGATCAAACCCCAAAAGACAGCAAAGCACTTTAACGCAAGCTAGCGGAGACGGAGGTATGTGTACTTTCTATTTTGTTGATTTCAAAATACTGCCCAAAAATAGAAACTCATGTTCCAAAGGAGAAAGTGTTAAAAAGGAGAAGGAAAAAAAGTCCTAAAAGGAAAAATCAAATTTGAGACTTGACAGAAGAAATGGCCGCTATAGACAGTCAGCTGTTTTTAACCCTCGCTTCTGGAAGGCCTGACTCTATGGGTAACTTGTTTCCCTTGCTGACTTTAAGTATTTAGAAGAAAAAAATCTCATCTGGACACAAAATGGCTAACTCCCCAGAAAGTAACACAGCAATTAATTAAGGAACATTTTTAGGTATATAGAATTATGGATTTTATCTACATCAGATCACGAAGTGGACCAAAGCTGTAGTCCAACTGCTTTCTCTCTCATACTGGCCAGGTGCCAGGCACTTCAGCTGGAAGCACTGGAATCATTGGATTGCACAAATATACAGGCACCCACGAAGGGTAAGCTGCCGCTTTTTCTGACAGTGCACAATCAATCAATTCCTGTTTACCAGAATAGATAATATCTTTTGTTATTCATTTATCCAAGATAGCTATCAAAGTGTTGAGCCTTTTCTGAAGGCTGCTAAATTCCTGGACTTAATGGTTCAGGCTTGAAGTATCTGCTGTCAGGATTAGTGTTGTTACCCTTTCCCCTTTCTGCTAATTGAAGAATAAAATCTCAGTAAAGAATGTAAATGTTTTACCTTTTCTTTGCCATTGACTTGACAGAGTCAAGTTATCCTTATTCATCTTCTGTCTTGAACAGATCTCTCTTGCTCAGAGAAAACTCAGTTTTCTACTCATCTCCACTTTTTTTTCCCCCATTTTCCATAATGACAACCTTTCATGAAAAAAAGTATTTGGGAATATTTAACCACCATGGATGTACCAGTGCAGAGAAAGAGTGAAAAAAATTTTCTATTTCTTGGTTAGACTCTCAACGCATTTCTTTTAGGTACACCTTTTCTAAGTTGGCGCAGAAGAAGTGAAATACACTGGTATCAAGCCTGCAGTCCTTCAGAAGTGCTCCACTCCCGCTCAAAATCCCACAACCAGCTATCTTTCAACAAAGCTGTCAGCCATCTGCCAGGTGTTGCTCTGCAGAACTCTGTAGGCACACATACGCCTACAGCAATACAACCTCTCTGCCAACCTGCTGCATGGAGGGCTGGAGATATTAATAAATCTGTATCATGCAAGAAGGAAGAAAGATTAATTGTATCAAGTTGGTATATTATTGGTGAGCCCCTTACTGACAAAAACTGACTTTTTTTTGTCTTTACATTGTATATTTGCCACAGGGTTACTGGGGGCTGCAGGGCCAACAGAGGGGTGCCCACACACACATCCCACCTGAGGTGCAGCCAGCAAAATGCCGTGGGCATCTCCTGTTTCCCTCTCTGCAGCCACACAGCTGATATATGCTGCTAACACTGCTTTTACACACACCCCTCTGACAAACAAAGGAGGCCAAATCTTAGCTGCTGTACATCGAAGTAGGTCCGGAGGGATTAAAAAGCCTAAACTAATTACAACACCTGAGGTCCTAGTATTAAATCCCACTTGAAAGACCCCAGAAAGACCTCTCATAATGAAGTGAATAAAGCAATTTAAAACCCCAAAACATTCACTAGCTCAGTAACTACCTATTTTACTCATCTTATAAATAATTGTTTGAAAACATCGTTGTTTGAATACATTAGGAGGTATTCTTCCTACATAGATCAAAAAGAATGGCCCAAATAAAGCACTGCCACACCTTTTCAGTTACGGAGATGACACATCTCTCAGCTAGCAAGCCAACTTTGTATTTTGTTTATAATATAATGTCATAATAAACAATGAAAGAATACATTTTAAAAATATTGATGCTATAAAATAAAATCAGTAAACAATGCAATTATTCTTTTCTACACATAGTAATAAAAATGCAGTGTGTTTCATCACCTTTTGATTTCTTACGCTAGTGTTATACATGCAAATACACTGATGTATCTAAGTCCACAGTGTTGAAAAAAAGAAATCTAAATCCAGCTTCCCTATTGCTGTACTCTTTGGATTTTTTTGCATTACTCTTTTTTTTTTTTTTCATGGGAAAGTATCAATTAAGTCAGTGTTGAAACTATTTGTAGATCAGCTTCACCCTCAGGGTCTCGGTGCTGCAATACTTGAATTCTCAACCCTGAGAACTCAAATTGTGTTTTAAACGTCTACTTTTATTCTTTTTTTTTTTAAGCTTGCAAGTTTGCAGAAAAATGTCCGCTGATTGTTTCATAAGGGCTTGTTACTGCAAACTCTGCTTGAAATCTCATCTACAGAACTCTTTTCAAAACGTCAGTAATCAGGCGACGTAGGCAGCAATCACACCCATCATATTGATTTACTGAACTGCCTGTTCAGCTCCAAGCTGCTGACAGGGCCTGCCGCTTCTAGGGAGAGCAACATACTTCACCATTTTCCTTGAGGGCAGGATTGCAAGTTCTGGGCTTGAATTAGAAACATTTGGTAAGAAATCTGCACAATAGTGCTGGACTGTGAGAGAACACTTTGTCCTCCTCGCTTACAGCACTCGATTCAATCGTAATCCACAACAACTAAAAACCTTTGCTACGGAAGTAGCTCTGAAAACGCTTGCTTGCAAGCCGTCTCAGCTGGCACCGACTGGCCGGCTTAGCAGGCAAGCATAGCAGTCAGACATCCCAGTTCACAGAGACAGCTTGGTTTACACCCAGCCTGAAAATAAAACTATTTGATTTGCATCCGCCAAATGCACACTAGTAAAATACTTCTCTCGGACCATGGGAAACGCACCTAGGCTAAGTGTTTAGGACTTGAATTTGGCTGGGGCACTGCTCACACCTAGCGTACTACATCAATAGTCTGATGATTACTACATGTATGCTCCTATACGTAGCAGGCAAGGTGGATGCAGAAGGCATCTATGGGCACATAGCAGAGTGTAAGTCTATGCACTGGAGGAAGCGGGAAGCAAATTTCTCTGTCCTCTCTCTGCTCAGCTTTAGGTAAAGGGAACATAGCCTGGAGACGTACAGCAAGTCTCTCCTCCTGTGTACAGATTTGACTATGTGGTGAACCTTAAAAAAAAAAACACAACAACAACAAACTGGTAAAAATTACTTCTAGCATAACATAAAAGGCAGGGGGCCCTGCCAGCTCACCTGGCAGCAGTTATCACAGTTCTGTGCCCCTGAATGAGGGTTTTTAAGGCAGCTCTGGTCTTAACATGAAGGGAAGTCTGCCTGACTGACAAATAAAAGCTAGTCAATGGACAATGTTGTCTTGCATAATTTTGTGCCCGTTTTTCAAGGCCCTTTCCTAACATTTGACTGGAGGCAGTGACAGCTACAGCTGAAGGCAACCCCTCAACCTGTAATTGTTCTCACAAGCCATTTGTGAAAAGCCCAGCAGTTGCCCTGGTCACTACACGCTCTGTATCTCCTGCAGTGTGATACAGAGGGCCCTGTCCCCAAAAGTCAGCTCAACTATGTCCTGGAGGAATGGATAATTTCCTGAGAGATGGACCTACCAAATTCGCTAGAGCAAAGAAACAAATAACTCGGTGTTACTGCATTTGGAGGCACAGTCCTTTCCCTTTTTACCAGGGATGCAACCAGAGCTGCAGAACAGATCCTGAAGAGACGTGTGAAGGTTTGAGTGACACAGGCTGGCAGGGGAAGGGAGGATGCCCTGGCTGCTAGAGCTGTGGATGAGCGGTACAACCCTGCCTTGCAAAGCCAGTCTCAACGACAGACTGCCATTAGCTGCAGAAGCAGTCTGAGAGTTGACATTAACATCTTCCCCTTCCTGGCTGCTGCAAGCTTGATTTCACATCCACAGCTAGGAAAGACTCAGTCTTTCCTTGCTGAGACACGGAAGGCACCATTTTGCTGCTCCTTCATCTGCGCCAACAAAATGGGGATTCTGGAAGGCAAGTATTTTAGATGACATCTCTCTCACCCCAGACAGCTGATTCTTTTGCAACTGCCCACCTCCTCCTCTTGTGAAATACATGTGAACAGAACGGAGGAAGGAAGAATCAGCGAGATGCACACAGTCACACATGCTCATAATCCTTTTCATATTTGCAGGTCAAGAAAGCTAGAATCCAAAAATAAGAGCATGCCTACGAAGAGGGAGTTGTACCAAAGGTGCAACTTATTTCATACAACAGGAAAGCCTCTGGCAGACAGAAAGGAGCTGCGTTCTCCCCTTCATGCATTCATATGACTCCCATTAGTAACCCAGGAAGGAAAAAAAAAAAGTGTCATTATTTCCAAAGGTTCACACGACGGCTGAAGCCACACATCACCTCTGAGAACACAGACATGCTCACCCTGGCTCGAGACCCTGTGGGGCAGTGCTAATTAGCATCTCAGCAAACACATAAGGCAGCCACGGTCTCCTGGGAGTCCTTCCATGGCGCTTTGATCAGCCATGCTGCATGCATGGTGATACCACCCAGGGAATCCCTGCCAGGCAAGCAAGTGGAGAACTTCTCTCCCGTCCATGGTGACTAGTTGCCTGGCTGAATCAAAGGCAGCCACGGCTGTGGGTTTTCTTTACTCATGCCTGAAGCGTCATAACTACTCCCCTCCTAGAGGGAAAGGCAAAATATACTAGGTCACGTACGCTGTGGAGGCAGGAGCAGAGAACTTAACTTTTTAGTGTTCCTCAGAGATTGTTTTTTTAGAGCAATAAATTAGTTACACATTTTCCCTCTCTTGCTTTATTAAAATACCAGACTCGCATTTTCCTGTTTCTTCCCTGTCAAAGTCCCTCTTTCACTCCTGAAGCACAAACAGAAGAATTCTTGCTTGTACACAGAGACATACTCAGTAATTGGAAAAGGGTGTGATCCCAGAGGTGCTGGACACCTTCAATTAATCTCAATTTCAAATGAAATTGAGGTTTGTGGCACCAAAGTTCCCCCAGATTTCCCACTCTTAAGTGTGTCAGCGCAAACAGCCAACCAAGCATGCACTCTGGAGATGAGAGCTAAGAAACAGTATTAAAATAATTTAAACCACATGCAATTTAACACTGCCGTTTGAGCTGGTGATCAGAATTTTTTCACAGCATACATAAAAAAAAAAGTTGTTTGTAAGAGCCATCAAAAGACAGACTAGCAGATAGACAGCCTTTTTTCCAGCTGTGCTTTTCAGATCCAAATCATTATTTCCAAATAGTGACTGAAGTGGAAGAAAAGGGAGGAAGAAGGAAGTTCCTTTTAGACTGTGAAATACCCAGTTTCCTTGAAGTGTAGGGCAGCCTAGCTTAATATTCGAGAGCCAGCCACCAAGAAATAAGTTATCCTGAAACACTCAGGGACATAACAGTACTAAACAGCACACGAAAGTAACTTCAAGAATAAACCAATTATTTTTCTTCCTCTAAGTGACAATTAGAATTGGTACCCATCCAGTATTTCGCTCTCCAAACTTTCAGTTCCATATTCAGAACAAAATTGCTTTCCTGCTGTTTTTGGCAAGGGAACATGATCACATAAAGATATACCCAACCCACTCAGGTTTCCCTCTCTCTCGTTTCACTCATACAATCAGCCATCACACAATCCTACCTTCCCAGTTGCTGTCATCACAGAGCGCTGTCAAATCCAGCCGAGGCACTTCTGACACAAAGCTGTTTTCCTGATCATCACCATCTTGATTTCTTTGCAACTTGTTTTCAGGAACGCTTGGATGCTCTTGAATCTTCATACCTGAAGTCAGCTATATTCCCATACACCCACAGAAATGAAAGAGAAAGGAAAAAAATGTTTCAGGAGGCAGAGGAGATAAAAAAAAAACCTGCAGTCACAGCAGCAGTAAGCTCATGCCTTTAGCTAAAAAGATCCAAACAAACAAACCCTGACATTTCCAGCTCCAAATCCAAATTCCCTGCTTGTTGACCCCTACGTACTAATTGCTCACTCACACTGGTAAAAACATCTGTCCATCTGCCTTCCTTGAATTTTTCCTTCTTTAGAAAGCCACTGCAAGTTCCCAAGACTGCCTGCCCTGACAACTGCATGCAGCTGAACAAGCCTCCAGTAATTGATTGGGATGAAAAGGGAGGGAGGAAGGCAGAGAGAAAGGGAGAGAGAGGGGGCGGCTGCATGCACTTCCTACAGGAGTGCAACTCCTTGGAGCAACAACAAAAACGCTGCTGCTGTTGTAAGGCTGTAGCAATATGGTGTCTTCTAAAAAGCAGGCACAGGAGCTCCTGAGGTAGCAGCCGCAGACAGCAAGCAGCGCAGGCTACGTACATGAATGCTCTCATGCAGGCTGCGCTGGCTCAGATCAATTAGTGCCAGCTAAGCTGTGCTGGCTGCACATTCCCCGATTTCCTGTGGTTGTTTTCTAGCTAGGCGTGGGGAGAGCAGAACTATTTATGGAGGAGCTCTGGGTATTAAAGCAGTGTTGCGCAAATCCAAACGGCAGTGGGGTTTGGCATCTCAGCTGGAAGCAGTGTGGACTCTGGGAAAAAGCCAAAAAATTCACACAAGCATCCAATGACTTAGGGAAAAAAAAAAAGGCAGAATGCTGTCAAGTAAATGATTCATCATTTAGCACTACCTAGAAGCAACTGCTATTTGTCTCACCACTATTCACCCCTGCACATACCACACGTCGTGTGCATTTATGCAGAAATCACTGCCATTCCCACAATCCAGATACACAGTGCGCGTGTCTGTAATAGTGCTTGATGACACAAGCAGTTTTGTCACTCTAAAATAAATTAGCTGTAATGCCTCACAGAGGGCAGTAGGGAAAAGGAAGTGTAAAGCATGTACATAAACATATAGTGCGATATGTATAAACACACCAACAAACACAGAGCTATCCAAATAGACAGCATTACATTACTACATAAACTATTTGATCTTGGTAAGAACAGCTTAGGCATAATTCTCTCAAATATAGCCTAGCAGGTAGTCAACATGCAGATTTTCCCCCCGCAGGTATTTTGATAATCTAGTTAGCAATCTGCGTATGCTGATGTGCGAAGAAAACGGGCCTAAAGAAAATAACCGGTACATTTGGACATATTTTACTTGTGAACCCAGAAGCATAGCCAAACTGTACTAAATCAATATCCTTAGTACATGCCACTAAGGCACATTTAATTTTTTTTTCATCTGCATAAAGCTAATGATGTGCTTTGTTTTTTTTTTTTCCCCTTTGACCAGAGAAAACCAAGTAAGGTTCATGTAGAGAGGGAAAAAACCTGCTCAGTAGACAAATCATATGAATAAATGTTTTTATCTGGATTCAGTCCCATCAATCCCTGCAATTGGACAGGGTGCTAGATAATCTCATCTAGGCTCCCTTTCCCACTAAAGCTTGGACCAGGTGATATTTCGAGGTCCTTTCCAACCTGGACTGTTCTATGGCTCTAAAAACCTGGGTGATGAACACCCTGGTATTTGTAAAAAGTGTTCTGCATCGTATTTGCATAAGGTTTGTATTTTCTTTTCATTTCAATAAATCGCCTTTTTGAAACATTATAACAAAAGGAAACACTAGATGACAGTTTGCCAAGCACTAATAACTCGTACAGCTTGACACTAAATCTGATTACAAACGTGTTTATTGTGAGAGCTGTACATGGAAAAATGCTAATTCACCATTCAATATCTTTTAAGCTGCTTCCAAGTTGGGAGGACTTAAATATTTCTTTAAGGTCCAGTAACAAATTTCTTGCCAGGATCTAAATAGTCAGTGTATATTACAAACAGAAAGACTGGTCAGTGGCCAGAAACAGGCAATCTTCTAAATTTACTAAAGAACAAACTGTACCAGTTGATAAACTGCATTTAAATTGCCCGCACAATATTTTAAGGCTGAAAGAAATAAAGCAGTAAGTTTCAAAATAGGTGCTATTTTTAATAACATCAAGTGTGAAGAGAGGAACTTATGTAGATTTTAACAATTTCAAAGGGAGCAACCTGAAAATACCATCTCATCACCACCACTGATACTAATTACAGAGTTAAATGTCTTTCTACAAAGAGTGTACAATCTCCTGACTTACTAAGACTCTTAAAAGATATCTGTATTAGATATAAGAGCACTTCCCAGATGGGTAAACATTTCCGTTACAGATATATGAGAAAGATCATATCAATGTCATCCTTCTAAAGTCACTTCAGTTGTTGGAAGTATTTAAAAGCTGTTTAAAAACAGGAACAGGCCTGTGCTGTGCCTGCAGCCAGTTACTCTCCTTTCCTTGCTCACTGATGCAGCCTCTAATACAATGAATAAATCATTAGGCATTCTGAAGAACAATGGTGGTACAAACCCAGGAGACTCAAGAAAGCAGATGTTTAACCTTCTTTGCATTAATGCTCCAAACCCATAGAGTGGTAGATAATTCAATATTCCCATCACTTATTTTCCTGTTGGTTTCCTGATGCCACCAGTTGCCAACATCCAGGACAAAAATCAAGTAATGGAGAACTACTGTGCTTTAGGTATGGATGTGCCACAATTTCTTACAAACCAAAGGGGCAGCAAGTTGATGATCCCAGTAGCAGCTGGCAGTCACAGTGCGGATATTACATAAATGACCATTATTAAAAAAAAAAAAAAAAAAAAAAATCTTCAAACTAGGCACCCGAGTTCTGCTTTTTAGAAGCTGCTTTTGCAGCCATGCTTTGCAGGTACCAGTAACTACAGATCTAAGTAACTTTGGGATAAGTCAGTGCTTTCATTCTCCCTGCTCCAGAGCAGATTCAGCATAAAGAGTAGCTCAAGCAGCTAGAAATAAATGGCAACAGAAAGATTTTTGAATTCTGATGAGGAAATTGTATTCTGTTTGATTACGTGTGGATTCAAATCAATTTTATTCAGAAGGCTCGCTTCCCTTACATCTGATCATCCGTTATAACCACAAGCAGCAAGCATCCTTAAGCACCTCTCGGTAATACAATCTGATGCAAGAGCGCAGCCATTCTGCTGCCTTACTCCTGAGTCATGCCAATCCCCCTCTACACTTGTTGCCATGTTGGTGTGAATCTTAAACACCCTTCCCTTATCAAAATCTGGGTACTAGAAACCTGTGTTTTTCAAATCAGAGTCTACATCCTGGAGCTTAGCTACTTCCAAGGGCAGATTATGAAGGCTACAAAAGCACTGAAAATTCATTCGGGACATGTGTTTCAAGGTATTTTTACTGCCTCATGGAGACCTGAGTCTGCACAACCAGTAGCTATGGCAAATTCCAAATACCTTTCCTAGTATCTTCAGATTGGAGACAGGGTGAGAAAGAGAAAAGAGTAAGAAAGTCCCTGTCCCTTCCTCATCCTGAATGAGTTGTTTGTTAGGAAAGGTATGTCTTTAAGCTGCCCTAAGCAAAAGGCTTATAAGGGAAAAGGAATGTAAAACTACTCTGCAGGAATGTAACATTTTCTTGACCTTGTAATTCCTATATAATACAATCTCTGGGTTAAGGCTATGTCTTCTCCTGTAGTTAACATTCTAGATTTTAAAACTCTTCCTAAGGAGAAGTTTATTTTAAGATTATGATTTCATATTCAAATATACCTCTCCCAGACTAATTTAAAAGCTTAATGGGAGTATTGGGCGGCATGACAGTGACAGCACTTCTCCACATGCAAGGCGGTACATGAGGAACACGGTGATGCAAAATACATGCTCCAGAAAACGCAACAGCTCATGAGCAAGTGCAGGATCATTGGGGATTACTGACCCTCTGTGAGCAAAGTAGGAGATCCATCTAAGCCCAGTCAAAGCAGTGATCAAAGGCAGCTCTGAACACCCTTTGCAGAGGTTACATGTTTCAGTGTCCCATGAACTTCTCCAGCTACAACACAGCTGGTCAGAGCCCAGCTGCTAGCAAATAATCTCTTTTACCTTTGCTAGATGGAAATAATACCTACCAGAAATGAAGTCTTTCAAAGACAATAAACGCATTGTGGCTTTTATTTTAAAAAAAAAACACAAGAAGAGGCTAGTTTAAAAACACTATCAGCCCTCAGTTAACTCCAGACGGGCAGAGAAACCAGACATTGTCCACAGCTGTTTTACTGTGCTCCTCTAAAATGAGTGTACAACTGAGGGAGAGGTGCCTCAGATAACTCTCCCTAGTATTTTAAATGCTTGGCTGTATAGAGTTGTTTCAAGCAAACCCAGATGAACCAGTGACTGCAAAGGTGTTCACCTAACCCAATGTCAATCTTTGCTTTGCTGAACAGTTAGATGAAAAACACCATAAAGTGAATGCAGGAGGTAGGTGTTGAGCAGAAACGGAAAGTTGGGGAAAAATATATTGCCATCAAAGTCCCATCTCCCTTCCTGACATCCATCCCAACCACCAACCCTTAGGGAGAAGCAGGAGATGATCCAGTTTTCTAAGACAAATGGATCACAGACACCTATGTTCAAATGTAACAGACTGCTTTGGGAAATCATAAATAAAAGACCAAATGATTTTGGAGAAATCAAGAGACACAAGCTAATCTTACTACCCTGGGAGATAACCAGTCACACACCCTGTTTGCGATGATTAATGAGGGAACTTGGCGTCACTTAAACCGAAGTGCTGACTTCCGTGACGCTTCCCTTTTTGGCAAGGAGGGATTGAAAGGACTGAAGCAGATGCCTTCAGACTCCTCAGTGGCTGAGAGGCTCCCTAAATTATGTAAATAAAAAGCAGAGGGAAGAGAAAGAAAAAGCAAATGCTAACTCCATTTCTCTGGGAGAAACAAAATTTCACAGAACTATATGCCTAACTACTTTTTTCTACTCAATAAAAAAGCCCGTTTAGAGAGCACAAAACTGAAACACAAAAAACAAAAATACCAACCTGAGTGTGCCTGAAAAAAACCTCATCGTTTTCACTTTCTTTGCTACAAAAAAAAAAAAAAACAAACCAACATATTACAAATACAAAACCAGACTTGTAACAAAAACAAGCAGGACTTCTGCACACACAAGTTTTTAGATTCTTGCTACTGCTGCACACTTACTAACTCATTCAGTAAATGAAGGGACACTCTGGGCTGCAGCACTTCAGGCTGCTAAACTATGTATTTTTGCTTCCTCTCAGGAGCTATTTGTGAAAAATGTAATGTCATTTAATTCCAGTGCCCTTAATCCAAACTAATACAACTCTCCCAACAAACATAACTGTGGAGAGAAACTGTCATCTCAGGCGAGCAGAGTGGGGCTGTATAGCTCTCGCAGAAGAGCGACGCGTAAAGAGAAGAGCTAGATTCCCAACCCAGAGGCCAGGTGAGACAGGCCCTGCAGTCCCCTGTGTGGAGCATGCTGGTTCAGGTACTTCACAGCTGACTTCTTTTCAAGTCTGCACCATCAGCATCTTCAGTGCCATTCCTAACAGGCTGGGAGAAGAGTCTTCGTGGCGTATGCTGCTGGGCAGAGCCCACAGAACATACGCAGTGCCTCCATACAGTTCTACTTTGAAGCTAACATGGTGGGTAATGCTGTTCTGCAGCGTAACTAAACGTCACCCTCATAGTCTGGTGGAAGATCTCCTAGGCTGTACTACAACCACGGGGAAAATAAAGCATACATATATTTAAAAAAAAAAAACAAAACAAAAAATCACCTTTCTTCAGATAAAATTTCCATGTCATCAGGTCCTGTTCTGTCTATTGGCCTGGATGAGCTAAAGCTTTCCATACTCTGTAATACAGTAAATGTTAAAGCAGTAAGATACATAAGAGAAACAGATTCAAGCTGCAGGCCATTAAACAGTTCGAATATAGAAATATCCAACAGGACTTCTAGAAACAAGACAAAAATCAGACTACTGCCTGCTGCACATTTATAACAAAACAAAACCCACATTTTATTGCCCATAACCTGCAAAAAAACCAACTGCTCACTGCTTCGTCTCTTTCATCAGACGGCCTCAAAATGTTTAACAGAATAATGCTGCATGGTATCCCACCAGTTCCCATTTTACAGACTGACACACAGGCTGAGCTTGAGAGCAATTCTGTGGTGTGTACAAGTCCTGTAAGAGCAGGTACCAAAACCCACAGCATCTTCCCAGCAGAACTCCTTATGCTCATCTTAGAAAATACTCCCCTTCTCAGCCAAACCCTTCCCTAGTTTCTTCTTAAATGGGCAGAAGAATGCAAAGAGACTGCCATACACACAGAGGTAATGTTAAGTTGTGCTAATACGAATGCATGGCGAGAAATTCAACTGGTTATGACAACTTGTTCTGAAATTTGTCTTGGCTACCATTAGGAACATTAATGCTGCTGTCCTCTAAGAGCTTGAGAAAGTACTGTGAAGATGAGCCATGTTGACACTTTAGGCACAGGTCCAGGAGGTTTTCCACCCTGGTTTTTGGGCAAGTCCCTCTTAAATAGGAGGAAAGTCAGCCAGTAGAATGGAGTGTGGTTCCTGCCCCGGCCCCGGGAACTGCGTGCACAGACTTCTTGGGACAGTCACAGCCCTCTCTCACCTGCTACACCTTCAGCCCCGTGAGGTGACACAGCTCAGCCATTTCAGCCTTGCTCAATGTGATTCTTCAAGTCCTACTGGAACCTGGCTACCATGTCTCTGAAATGCAGTTACAAGCTTTTAATGCTTTGTGGTTGGTTTGCTCGGGAGAGTAAGCGGAACTGACAGTTTTTTCACCGCTGACTTATGCTTTTGAGTCAGATGCAATTAGACAGCTAAGAGGAAAGCTTCCACACACTGTCCTACATACTCTTTCAGGCTTTGAAAGGCAGGAAGGCTCAGAAAACAGTGGCTAAGAAGACACAACATCACAAACTTGTTTACATGACGAAGGCCTATTAATAAATGCTAAGGTGCAGGTTATGTCCTTTGATACTCCAAGCAGGTAGTCCAATTTGGATTACTATTTGAAGTGTAAAGATGTAGCCAAAAGAAAGCTAAACCGCCACACATCCTGCTGGCAGTCTCTGAAATGCAAGTATGAAATAAGCGCACTCATGAAAACTTAAAAAGCTGCCTTTGCTCTTCAAAAAGAGTAACACCGGGCTCACTGCAAGTTGTTTCATAACAACACTCCCAGTTGACAATCCCACTGCGACACTTCCTCTAGCAAAGCAAGCAAGAATCACGCTGATGGTCATCTTGGTCAAAGCGCTTTTTGTGCAAGGTTAGTTCATTTTATGTTCCTTTCAGCCTTTGCCCCTCAAGAGATCCAAAAATGAGGGGCAGGGAAAAGTCCAGTGGACACAGGTAAGTTTGAGGGCATTTCTTCTGGGCATGTTTTAAGACTTCATGAATGTTTTTCGGGTCCACAGCAAAAGTGGACACTTCTGTCAGCCTTTCCTTTCCCAAATCCTAAGTCAAATTCTCATTTACATTTAAACTGCTTTACACACCACAGGTAGAGAGAAGAGGTGCAGAAAAGAATGTAAGCACTTGACCTTTGCCTATCTTAAAGTCCATTGCTACAAGCAAAGACACAAAGTGAGAATGTGTCTATCTCACTGTACTCTTTCATGAAGTATCACATAAATAGGTTACTGATATTGAGCACTAAATCTAAGCACAGCCTAAAATTTTTGGCATCTTGCCTTCTTTTTATCACAAAGAGAAGCCAAATCTGCCTCTCTCTAGAATCTCTGCACAGGGTAAGAGCATCAGATCATTGCAATTTTGTGACCCAAACAAAATAAGTCCCAACACAATGTGACATTAAGAAGGAACTCACTCACAACAGGCTCTAAAACTTAATCAAGTACAATGAAGGAAATGCCCTATAGCTTGGAAGGACAGTCTTTTCACACAGCTTTCACTGTTACTAGTCACCGTGTACCAGTGCCAGGCACCGGGATGCATAGCACTTCTGCCAGTGTAAGCAGACCCTGCGCTGAAGCACAGTACAGTTTCTCACTGCTGACACTATAATCAGTGTCTGGTTTGGTTGAGAGGGAAGGAGGGTGCATCAATTTTATTCTACAGCTTGTAAAAGTTGGCAAACTGTCTTCTACCATGAAGGTCACACAAGAATATGCTGGGCAAATTCTACAGTATTCCAGATTTTTAGGTCGTTATATCGGTGTCTTTTACCTCCTCAGTAAAAGGTAGCTAGAGGGATCATCTTTTGGACCAACACAATCCAAAGTGTTTTGCAAATTGCAAACACCACAGTAACACACAGACTTTAGGGAAAAGGCATAAAACACCTTTGTCATCTCATTAGCAAGAAGTCACTTGCGATCTACGGTTTCAGAACTTAGCAGGAATATAAAACCAAACTTGACCTAAACAGGTGAACCTACATCTGAGGTTCCAACCTCCTTGCAAGACTTCTGAAAGACTGGGAAAAAGACTGACTTCCTTTTTCTCTTTCCAAAATGCTTCTCTGAATTCAGAAGAAAAAAGCAAAAAATTGTGGAAAGAGAAAACGACTATGGATGGAGTAAGAGGATCATAGCAGAAATACGGCTTCTCAGTTGCCTCATCACAAGTGCGGGATCCAGCGTTCCCCATAGTCCAAAATAACCACTTATGCTTGTACTGTAGGCAAAAATGGCTACCCAACGGAACCAAATGTGCACTGAAATAAAAAAAAAAAAAAAGACTTTTTCCCACCCTAGTACTAGGCATCAAATAGTACAGCATGCTGGCTTACCACAGGACTGTCCTGGTTGTCATTAAGCTCTGAAAGCTTGGTGCTGGATTTCTGCCGTTTTGGTTTATTCCTTTCACTAAGATATCCGGAGCTGTTGTCTTGTAATTTTTCTACTTCTTGAGCAGCTAGAATACAGTCTTCAAGATTGCCAAATCCAGAGGGAATGTTTTCTTTGTTGACAACTTCCCTAAAAAGAAAAGGGACGTTACAACAAGAGGTTGTTTAAAACACTCTCCCGCTACATTTATGGTAGCAATAGAGAAATGCATCGTGCTGACTGGTGCAGTTCCGGCAACATCTTCTACGCCCTACGAAACCAGTATCTCTGGTTCTTCCTACTGCAGCAAACAACACACACTGTGCAATGACAGATCCCTTTGAGGAGTGAAAGCCAGCTGTATACACCTCAGGTGAGAAAGCTGTGAGGATCAACGTTTGGGACTTGATTCAGTTCCCACTAAAGCCAATGCAGAGAATCGCATTGACTTCACATGGAAGCTGGACTAGCTCCTGGCCGTCTGTGGTATTTTTATAGAGAATACGCAGCATATTTTCCTTTGAGACACGTGCTTTCAATTTAGAAAAGTGATTCACAGCTGTGGTCCAAGGATCTCCTTTGCTGCATGACACCGCACAATCGGCCCTCTTACTCATATTCTCAAATGCAAGAGCAGGACTGTGGTGCTTCAGCCAAATGCTTGATTCCTATGTGGGAATTACACAAAACAGGAAAGGGAATGCATCTCTGCAACAGCAACACAACTGCTAGGACAGAGGACTGTTCTGCTATGTTGGGAAGTGAACGGGACAGCTAGCTTTAAGTCATCACGTGATGTGCTAGCTGGGACTCTCTGGGCTACCAGGGTTTGTGCTGTTTTCCAGAAGCCTGACGTATGGCTTATCTTGCCCTGCACAATTAGCCTGCTGCGTCCTTCAGCATAGAGTTTTCCCTTCACAACCTGTTTAGTAGTCTTCCCTCTACTTTATGCAATAATGAAGACACACTGATACATAACACATCACTGCATTATGGGAACAGGAGAAACACAATGCATCTCATTCTTCACCATCCCACCCTGCTGGAGGCTAAAGGCAAGCTGCTTACACTTGACATTGAAACTAGAACGTTTGCTGACTGTTGTATGTGCGGCTGCCTTATACAGTGCCGTGCGACTCCAAAGCCTGCTTTCATGAACAGCAGGAGAATTTATCTAGACTTGCACTGGTGTGACAAGAAACCACTTACTCTGTAGTATCTGGACAGTGGCAGCATGACAAAGCATTCAGATCAAAAACAAACCCAGAAAGTTTCAATCGTTTTCTAGATCATGAATCTCTTAGGTTTTGGTGGTGGAAGAGAGATACAAAGAGGTATTATAAATCTATGATTAAAGTTCTAAGATAACATATTTGCCTCTGTGGAAGGTTTTACAAACCCCTGAGCAGACCGATTACATATACATAGCATGTAGAGCATGTAACCTGGGTGTTCACATATGTGTTTTTGCGATAAACACTCTTCCTATCTGAAGTCCCGTCTTGTGACATTACAAATCCTCTTGTGATCTATCACAAGGCAAGGAGATGAAGTCACTGACAATCAAAACAACAACAACAGAAAGAAGTTTTGAAAGGGATTCCCAATTTTGATAATTCACCCAAAGGAGTTCCAGCAATCTAATGTAAGGGAACCAGGGAATATAATCTGAACCCTAGCCAGCATTCAAAACTTCCGATGTGCTTTAAATCCTTGGCTCCAGCTTTATGGACCGAACCTGAACAACTGCGTCAACCAACTGCGTCTAAAGGCAGCTCTGTAACACAATGTTGAAAAAAAGCCCTGCAGTACTATATGCTTCCAAACACGTACACTAGCCAGTCTCTGACCTACTTACCTGAGAAGCCTGTCAGCAGGGCTACTAAACAAGAAAAACTACTTCAGAGCTGCTGCCAGATACTTTGGTGATTTGCAAGCGCTAATTTCCCAGTCCATCTTCACAGCGTATTTCCATTCACTATGGAAATGGCTTTTTATTTTGTAACTACGGATTTTTTTTCACAACAGTAGCATTGACACATTTTGGGAAATAGCATGGCTGCAATATTAACACGAGGTACTGATGGTTATGCACCTGTATAAAAGTGGCTTTGTATAGGAAGGTGCAGATCCAATAGGATTTGGGGAATTGAGCACCCAGGAAAAAAGAAGAAGAGACTAGATATTTATTTTGGAATCTAACTTGCAATCCTAGCAATCCAATACTACAGTCAAGTATACACATTCTTTACAAGAACTAGTGCTGTGTTAAAGCTAGACATATGTGTAAGCACTGATTAGATCATGGCCTTGCAAAGTCTGTAGTTACAGTTCCTCAGAGATAGCTATGCCTTGGGCCAAGTGTTTGTTAAGGCTGTGGTGGTAACACATTTGTACCACACAATATACGCCACAAGTAGAGGAGTATGAAAGGAAAAATAGGTATTAGTTTTACTCTTTGACAGACATTTAATGAAATTCACCATTAAATCATGTTTAAACTTTGTGTAACAGGGTAGATAAAAGTTCTTAAATTCTGATTAATCAAAAGGAAGATTTTCCTACTTTCAGACAAACTCCCAAGTCTCCTCAATAAACATAAGGTGTGCCTCCACATACAAAAGGGGAACTCGATCTCATTTTTGAAGACATTCTGAATTCAGAAAAGCATCTAAACCCAATGTTTTTACCTAAAGTTAGTTACAGGCAATAGGGCCAACTGCTTGGGAATTTCCACTAAAGCAACAAATACTGTAATTAAACAATCCAAGTACTGTAATTAAAAACTCTACTATACTGCTTAAAAAAAATCGGATTCTTACCATGCTTTGCCCCACTCCATGACCTCTAATAAACTCTACATTTCCCAGCTCTAACTGATGCAATGGAGCTCCACACAGGCACTGCAGTCTGCTCTGCACTTTCAACCCAGGGCAAGGGCCAGTGCATTTCGTAACAGAACTAAGCATCGCCTTGATAAGAGGACATGACTAGGGTACACTTAATCAAATATACTTTCCAAAACAAAGAAATCAGGCTCGTACATGTCTCTGTTTCTCCGGGCTTCCTCCTGCTCTTTGTGGTGTCGCCTCCTCTGCCTGGCAGACACATTAGAAGAGGCTGAAGATGTTCCCGATTCAGAGTCCTCTGAACTCTGGCCGCCTGAGCCATGAACATCAAAGAGATGCTGCTCCACGGCTGAGCGGATTGTCTTCTCTAAATACCTGTCAAGCCGAAAAATAAGGTCAATTGAGCTCAAAGACTTTGTGGAGCTCCCTCTCTGCAACAATAAATAAAGAAAGGGTATCCGAGGGTTATGTTTTATTATGATGGCAAGGCAGTATAAATGTCCTAGGGCTGTGACATCTGCAAAGAGCTAAGACAAAATCTTCAGATACCCTGATGTTCAGGTTCCTCAGAGGAGCTGAGCCTTCCCCAAATTAATCTTGCTCTTTTTTATTTCTAGGGATGTTTGAACCTTCAGTGAAACAACTAATTTTACTTACTGCAACTATAGACATTGGTGCCTAACTTTCATCCTCCACTTTAAAAGTCCTTGCCCTGACAAAATTATATTTGATACCCAGCCATGCTGACCCCGGTCAAGTCTCTTGTGCAATCCCAGCTCAGTAAGGGAATGGATCTCCCGCAAGAAGGTGATTCACTGCTGTCTCACAGGGGGATGAGAACACGCAAACGGTACCTCACTACAAACTCCTCATATGCTTAACTCAGTGACCAAGGACGGATTTGGTTCTGAGTTCATGGTGGTTTCGCACTGTTCTTGTGCCATGAATGCACCCACAGCCACCCCTGACTTACTCTGGTGCGAGACCACCATCACGCCCACTGGCAGTAAGAGGGCTTCCACACAAGCTACAGCAAGGGAGCCTCTGCAGTTGCATCGGTTAAAGATGTGAGACTACTTGAACTTTCAACACAACCAAATCTCCTTCATTTTGGTACCGACATTTTCTTGCAATACTTCCTTCCTTTCTTCCTTAAGCAGAGGAAGCTTTTATGGGCAAAATCTAAATTTTTTTTTTTTCCTTTTTGTGAAAAGATCATTTGGAAACACATTTTTGTACATCCCTGCCCCATCCCTGTTTCTTGCAATGCTTTAAGTAGTGTGCTGAAGAATGAGTTTTTCAAACACGCCTGTCCAAAGTCCATATATAGCTTCTAGTGCTTTTTCCATAATTAAAAAAGTTATCTGCAGGATTTGCTGGTTAATTTTCAACTAAGTAGCTATGAGTATGGGAACCTGTACCTGGGCTGACTTCTCCAGAGAATTTACAAAAGTTGTTGCTAAGTTGCTATAGTTGTCAGTCTGCTGAGACTGCAGTTCCCGAAAATGTCAGAAGATCTTAGCAACTGCAAAAATACACATGGTTTAACTAGGCAAGCATGTCTGTGTTTCATGTATTGACAAGAATCAGTTCTGCAAACCCATCAGCCTTTGGAAATTTCCAGCTCCAGCAAGGGAGCCAACTCATTAGCTCTGCTGCTCCCGCTTATGGTAGTGGGGTCAAGCCCCATCCACTGCTGGGATGCAACAGGGCGCAAACAAGAGCAACACAGTGCAAATGGCTTCTCTAAATATGCAAGTTCTGCCTAACCAAAACATCGCAGGCAGAGTCCAAGGAAAGAACCAAAGGCCTGAGAATTTTTCAGAATGAAGTGGTTTATTATCATTGCAGATGCTTTGGTTTGGGAAAGTGTCTTTTTTTGTTTGTGTAAGAACAACTCTTAAAGAGAAATCAAGGAATGACCACCAGTACTTTAAAAAGCTCCAATATATAAAAAAGGTATCTACAAAATTGTAAAAGAGACACTTACTCTCCTGTAGCAGGAATGTTACTACTGACTTGTGATACGTGGGCACTGTGTAAAAGAAAAAAAGAGGAGAAAGTTAGATCTAATTATCACAATAAGGTCTTAAAAACCCTTGTTCTTTGCGGCACTAAGATTTAAAGGTCTGAGCTGTCTCAACAAGAATGGCATGCGCATGCCACAAGTTTTCCCCTTAAGGAATTTTCAGTCCCATGGTGACGTGGTGCATTTTGACAATGCCAATATCCTCAAGAATTAATTTCCCTGTCATTCCCTTGCAGGCCAAGGTCTAACGGAAAGTATTTCAATCTCAGCATGTTGCAGATTTTTTTGCTTTCTTCTGAGCTTTCTGCTGCTGCAGGTAGTTTAAGCCTCATCACAAAAGTCCTTGCCTTTTGAGACCAGCTTGAAAATACATATGCTGTGAAAGGGGACTTAATATTTAAGAATCTTTAAATATTAACAGAGGACAAAGGCAAAATACAGGCTTTGCGCAGTTCTCCTCCTGCCGCTCTCTGATATTCATGTTCTTTGCTTCACATTTTTAAAACTAAAATGTGTGCTTTCTTCTTTCCCTTTTCCCTCAGTCTGTTTCCAGGCTCAGGAAGAGCTGACACGACTGTAGGTGTCATTGCTTGCTGTTTAAAGCCCTTCTGAACAAGCTGACGTGCCACCTCACACAGCTGTCACCACTTTCCTCCCTCTGCCAAACTGAGTCCCATCCTGCCCCCTCCTCCCCCACGCTGACTTGGCTCTGCAGATAAGGTGACACTTTTCGCCTATTCATCCCTCCTGTAATCTTTGTTAAGTCAAATAAGTTACAGGCCTAGGGATTTCATTTTGATTTATCCCCGTATCAGCAGAGGAATTAGCAGTAAAAGTGGCTGATATATCCCGATAAACTGGCACTGTATGGCCAGGGTACAAGCCAGGCTGGACGCAAGATGTGCTTCCTGCCAAAACAGCCATTCATTGCTTTCAGTCTTTACCAGTTTCTCCCAAACCATTTCAATGCAGAAAAACCAACAACAGCCGACTTCCCTTCACTAACCAAAGGTTTCCTCTCTGTTTCCCTCGAATATTTCACACTTCACTGTATAGATCTAGAGCTAGCTAAGAAGCTGCAGCACTCTCAGATGATAACCACTTCTGGCTTTTCTGGGTTCGAGTCACTTGTGGCAGAAGGCAGGCGACAGAGGATGCGAAGGGTAAACAAGGGGCCGCTACAGCCAGTTTAACAAAACAGCGTAACTCCTGTAGTGAAATACAAACCCACAAACACCCAGCTGCAAATCAGACTTGCAATTTGCTTCAGCTTCCTTTGGGTGAGCCAGTGTGTTCACCTCGGTGTGGGTAAAGCAGCGTGCCCTAACCACACGCGCACCCCTTCCAGTCCCGGCTTCGCTCAGTGCTCATCTCCAGCCCAGGCACAGGTCCCTGGAGTGGTGGCACAGCATGAAAGCAGTCACGCATTTGCCAGTATATCCCACATTATCTGCACAGCACCCAAGCAGCTGTGTCATTCAGATGATTTCATGAACAGAAGACATACAAACAAGTATTACTATACTTATTATTATGGACATACAATCTGCATACAGGGAAAAAAAAAATTTGCAAGATCCCTCTCTTCCCACATGTAACATCTTGACTATTAACTAATGGGATGGCTTTGCAATTTGAAGTGCACATTTCAAGCACTCTACTTGCTTTCCCGTTCACTTACATAAACTATTTGGCCTCTTCCCAGCCCGAAACTATTTTTTAAGACCTGGCCTCCCATGGGAGATGGATTAGCAAGTAAGATGCTAGTGCGGTAGGTTAAACCACATTATAAGATACAATTCATGCACTGGCTACCACTCCTACGTGTGTGGGAGTAAGTTAATATTGTATCAACTTTCTATAATATTTACATGCAATCCATACTGAGCAGGGGTGTCTTTCATATCCCACCTTTCTTCTCCGTTTTCATGTTAGGAAGTGAAGGGGGAGATAGGATTGTTTGGATTCTAGTTTTTTTAAAACATCCCTAGGATGTAGGTATATCTACCCATCAGAAAAGACAGAAAATCTCAGGAAACAGCTCCTCCCTCTATTTCCAACAGGATTAATACTGTGCAAAAATGCAAACTCCTGTTTCACATAAACTTAATGAAAGACTAGATACTGTGAGTAAAACTTCATGCCGTTAACTCCATCTGTGGTGTTCAAGGCCAACAGACACTATCTGCAAACCACGCACATCATTACTGAAAACACACCAGCTTCTTTACACAAAAAGTAGTACAAAGAAGAAACAAAAGATAAAGCTGCAAAATCTAAGTAAAATGCCAAAAATTTTCATAACACCCCAATATATTCTGTAGTTGTCTAATTCTCAGTTAACTGTGTGCTTTACTAACACCAGTTCAGTTTTAAGTGCATTAACCTTGCTAATTCATAATGATGCACATCTACATAACAATTACTTTGTGGTATCTAGAAAAGCCCTACTCAGGCAATATAGAATCTGTCAGAGAGCCAGTAACATGGTGATTTTCAAACTACCAACAAATAACAAGGAAATATGTATACAGCCACATGCCAGCTGAGTGGATGACTACAAAATGAAGCTCTGACATCCTGATTTTATTATATTTCCCTTCTAAGTACTACTTCCTTGCTTACTGAATATAACTTTATTCTTAGCCCTGTGGTATTTTAATGCTCTTTTATTAGCCCCATCTCAATAAGACTTTTATTTATTATATCTCTTATTATAAAATAAGAGATTTTAAGTTTTTCCAGATATACTAAATTTCTTTTAATTCCATAACTGATAACTTTCCTCGCTATCTCATTTTGAAGCTTAATTTAAATGCATTGCTAAATCGCTTGACTTACTCTGCACCAACCTTTTTTACATCGAGGAAGTTCACATCCAAAACAAGTGGTGGAGGGGAGAGTGTCACACAGTGGCTTTAGGGGGCTTTAGTGCCCAGGGACAGAGCAGGAGGTGCTTGAGCCTGTTAGCAAACTCAGGGAAAAGCACAGCCCTGTAAGGATTTCACAGCCCAGAAGAGCAACCAGGCAGGCAGGGTGTATCCTGCAGGGTTTTCCAAACTTCTTGGGTGGCAAAAGTCGCTCTGCTGTTGGGTTTATGCTTCACGGAGCAGGCGAGGCGAGCCGTGCCCAGAAGAGCCCTCTTGGCATGCCCGCCTGTGCAGGCAGCTGCCTCAGAAGGGCTGCTTTGCTCAGTAAATCATCCGGACAACGGGAACTCATGTTCTGCTTCGGTTAATTATTTTCTCCTCATGTCTGTTCCATTTCACCGATACGTACGGTCAATTATCTCCACAGCTAGATTATCTTTATTAAATTATGCAGCTGCTGCAGAGCACGCTGAGAAATAATGACTTTCGATAGAAATTAAAGGTTCTCCTCGGGTGACAGAAAGCAGCAGGAGAGTTTCTCAGTGCTGGGGACTTTTACTTTCAGAGAGCCAGCCACAAAACCTGCACCAAGGCACACAGCTGTTTTAAGTGCTATAAACTTCTGAATTGGCTTCTTATGACCCTCACGCTTTTCCTTTTGGGAAGTCTGACCTCTAGCATGTCCCAGTGTTGTCTAAATTGTTTACCGAAGTCTTTTGCTCACTTTCAGAGGTGCCCCATCAGCTCTGGATAACGTCTTGCTTCACACATAAGGTAAACTGTTACTGCATGGCCTCTTCTCCCATTCCGTTTCAACCTCAAGTATGGGAAGGTGGTATTTTCCATCACCTTTAAGGACATTAAATCTCCCCTGCCCCCCCTAACTAGCACTCTCTAGGTTTAAAAGGTATATACTGGAGTGAGAATTATCTCATGCCATACCTGCACCCTGTTCGGTCTGCATTGGGCATCTTGTGACAGCAGGCAAATAACTGAGTGGGATATCAACCCCCCCCTTCTGTTTTTTTCATTCAAGGCACTATTGAGCAAAACGTATTAGCATCCAGGTACTAAAAGAGCAAAGTAAAAACATCACCCAGAGCAAACTGACTTACTGGCGTAGTATTTTCCCAGATTGGGTTTTCATTTATGAAGTCAATGAATTAATTCCTGACCATACTTAATGGCCTAAATCATAAGCTATACCTGCAACCTGGAACTAAGGCCACTCATTGCTGAGATTTATTTAAATCCATCTGCTTCATTCAGGAAGCAAAGCTATTTTTTCCCCTGTTTTTGTTTTGTTTAAAAGCTAAGCACAACAGTAAGAAAGCCTTAATAGATGCAAAAGCTTTTTACCATTTTGCCATTCCAGCAAAGTAGTGGATGTTTAAATGGCTTTGACATTTCAGATGGGAAATTTCTGAAGTCCTCCTGAATCTACTACTCCAATCCGTGAACTAGGAAATTCCTTTTTCATAGGTGTTTATATAGTCTAAACACTGTTCACTCTCCACAACTGTTGCACACTGTGACATGCAATACTGCAGACTCACACGGGATCTATTTTAAGACAACTACTTCATTTGACACACAGACCCCAAAGAGAAGGATTGTGTCTGCATATAAAATGTGAAAATAATGAGTTTAAAAATAAAGAGATATGCTCTTAGTTACTGGGATGTCCCATCACACAGAGGACACGCTTTCAATGTTTTCTCAGCACCCTCATGCTTTCACAAGCCCACATCCAATTATCCTTCCTTTAAGTGTAGTACATTGTATTTGACACTACCTTCTTACTATGCAGAAAACTAACCCCACTAAAAGCAACTGTCCTCTTTTCTTCAGGATTCCTACTGTTTTTCACTTGCACTGGATCACTCTTTATGATGGGTGCACACTGACACCTACTGCTTGGAGCAGAGACAACCCTGAAGGGGATTCATACACGTCACCCGATTTAGCTCGGTGAATTTGGATGGCTGTGTCTGTGCAGGTTCCTCTACAGAGAAGGGAAATACTCCTCTGGGGGCCTAAGACCCGCACGGTAGCTGGACACTGCGAGCAGGGACACTCAGCAGCCTGGTGTTTATTTTCAGCCAGTGCTGATATGATGCAGGACATGAACGTGCATCACACAATGTAATCGTGATTTGTAAAAGCGCCCAGCACTCCTATGCGCCTTAGGACCTCTTACGGCATGTCCCACTGAGGAGGAAGCGTCCAGTGGGAAGGCAGCCAAGCACATCTCTGAGCAGGTGCAAAATCTAAAACAAGATTTTTCAGTTTCTTCAGAAAATTGACCTGAGAACAAACAGAGTAAAACATTTTACCCAATATACTACAGGCCAAGAATACTTGACTTGCATTATATAAAAAGAGTTGTCTCAAATAACAACTGTTAAAAGGAGAAACAGTCAGCTGTACTGAATACCGCCAACAGCACATTAGTACTTCAAGAGAAAAGAAGTACTAAAACAGGCAAAACTGTCCAACGCCTTGCCCTGCACTCATGGGTATCTAATGCAATTTTTGGCATTGCTCATGATGTCAACTCTCATCCCAATTTCAGTCTAATGCTCTGCATGTTAACAAGGAAGCTCCACACTACAAAGCTTTTGCTTTTTTTCCCCTGTAATATCACTCTGGTTTATCTCAGGATGTACTCATCAGGAAACTCCTCTGAAATCATCTACGTGACTAATGTCAAATCTAAAGCATATATGCCAGCATGAAGCACGTCTGTAGATGCTCTGTCTCCTAAAAACTCATTGCACACGTTGAGTAGAAGTGTGCTTACAGGGAATTGCCGTTGCCAGATGCTGCTTCATTACCTGAAACTGCACACTGTTTCTCAGTACTGATTACTCAGTACAGCTGGCATTCACAGTCTTATTAGAGAATTACACAAGGAGCAGTGCAACACATTTTTTTAACAATCTCAACTCCCTTTACCACAAGGTTTTGTTACAAAAGGTTTTGGAACATACATGCCCTTCAGGCACGACTCCCTGGAACAATCAATCACCCAGCAAGGTTTTCCTCTTCTTTTAACAGTGCAGAAATCTCCTTGCCTGGTATTGAGCACAGCTGAATCAACAAATTGTCTTACCAAGGAGTACAGAGAAGGAGAGGATAACCCTAGTCAGCAGCAGGTGAATGGATTCAAACCCCACATCTCACAAACTGGTCAAGCCCACCTCATCCTTGCAATGCCCAATAAAAGAGGGCTCCAGCTACAAAATTTCTAATTTTCTGCCCAAATTTATTCATAGCCTGTTAGTACACATTTTCTCTTGCATCAGTATTGTTACTTAACATAAACAATCCTTCCCCTCTGTTTAAAACCCAGAGGGAATATGTGTACTCTGGTTCATTTCTTATGGTAAATAAGCCTTCCCCGCTCTTTTCTCCATCTTGTAACAGGGTCTAGCCACTTCTTTAATCATCTTCACAAATCTAATACCATTGAAATATGAGTTACTGAAACTGTATGAGGCCTCATCTGACTCTTGTACAAGGGCATCCATAATTCCTCTAAATATACTGAAAAAATACTTCACTTTATATATCCACTGCCATGTGATTACTTCGACTTGAATATTTTCATCCCATGCCTCCCTTCCATCCCTCCACGAACAAGTATGCCCACATCCTTTCCTTCCCTGGCATTTCCAAATGTGAGGAACTCCCCTTTCATGTCAGGATTTTCATTATTAGTCCTGAGATGTATGACCTTATTACCTATGTTATTATTTTTCATCCTATATCTTATATTTCATGCTTATCTTTATATATATCTATATCTATCTCAATCATCCTATATAATATCTCGCTGTCTTATATTTTCTCCCAGAGGACACCCCCATCCCATTCAGCCCTCCTAAATTTCTTCTATAAGCCCAATTCATGAGCATGATTCTATTTTATTATGCCAGTGGTTATTAAAGAAAAAAAGTCCATGACACTTAAGGAGCTCCACTAGCAATCTCCTTCCTCTCCTACCAGCAATACCTATAGGTCTCACCGCCTCCCTACCCATCTTTAAGCTCTAGCGCTAATGGCCATTTTCTCCATACAGATGGCATGATATAAAGCATTTTGGTGACATCACACAGATCAGGTCTACTCCTTTTCTTCCTCCCTCTGTAAAGTCTTATAAAAAATAATTTGGTTCTACTGGTATCATCTCTCTTGACAAACGTTTGTCACACTCTGCCTCATTTACCACTTACTCTTGTACCATTAATGACTGCTTATTCCCTTACAGAGCAGCAGTGATGATTAATTCTATACTCGGTCATGACTTTCCCAATGCCTAAAGGAAAAAAAAAAAAAATCCACAATCTTAAATCAGTGCCATTTTAAGAAATAGTGTATCGGTGGCATTCTGACAGTTCTGGCTTAAAGTTAAGACCTTGAGCATTTGCCTTATTGTTAAAAGTAACATCCAGGGAAACATTTCCATTGCTAGCTGACACGGTACAGCACTGAAGAATCAAGTCTCTGGTTTGATCCTACCAAAACTGGTTTTCGGAGGGAAACAATGCTCCTTCAGTCTGGCAAAAGCCAAGTATTATGCAGTGTTTGGAAGCTAAAGACCTCTTTTTCCCATTTAATTAACTTGTTGCATAACTATCTATATGGAAGTCCTGTATAAACGCAGCAGCAGCCGCTCTGTACATACACATTCATGACTCACTTGAAGGATTATTTGAACAGTATTTCAAACTATGTAAGTGTGGCTGGTAGCAATGCAAATAGATTTGACCATCAGACGGCTAAAGCAGACAGTCTCCCCTTCCTTTTCCATGGTGTGAAACACAATTCCTACATATGTCATGCACAGCTCTGGGGCAACAATTAGAACATTCAAAGTTGCACAGAAAAAACTGGCCACCCACTCAAGTCCTCAGCTGTTGAAGGACCATGAATTGCCCAGCCAGCACCAGCTCCCCTGCCAAATTAACTGCACTTGGCAACTGACCTCAGGAGCACACATTTTTGATGTGTGATAAATAGCAGCAAGACTTACAAGGTGTTAGCTTTATTTGCAAGTAATTGTGTCTCAGTGATGTTACAAATGACGCAAGCTTAGCATGAAGCCTTGTGTTGCAAGGTGTGCTGCTCCCTCTCTGCTCCTGCTAGCCATTTCTTCACTTCCAACTATGTGTTTATTCCTGACTGTTCCTTTCCTATTTGCAACATATATTACCACGGAAAGACATCCCTTCATTCCAATGGACACACTCATTCTTTGTTCCCCATCCCAATATGCCCACATCTCTATTTAAAATTTCCAAACCTGCTTCCTCCCTCTCAGAAATGTCAGGCTTTGATACCAGTTTCCTCAGATCCACTCCTTGCTCCTCTTCTCCTTGGCAATCCTGACAAGCTCCGCTGAAGAGAATCTCGTTCCTGGATCATTTTTCCATGATCCAGGAAAGGGCTTGGAAGGACAGTTTTAAGCAGTAAGACAGATGGAAATATAATGAAAGCCTACAATCATTTGAAGGTCACACCTAGCCAGAAAAAAGACGGGGACTATTTTCAATGGAAAGACAGGATGAGGATTTAAACTCGGGAAAACTTGTGACAGGGAAATGTATGCAGCTACAAAATAATCTCCCAAAGGGAAAAGCAGAACCTCCTCAGACAGTTTGGAGCTTTTGAAGCGCAGACTAGGCAACATGTGCACAAATACACTGCAGGGAATGATGGTGAATCAACAGGAAGGCAGACAAGACCACACAACCAGGCTAGTCCACGAACAGTCCACTGACCCACATTTCTGCACAGTTTTAATGCAAGTGTCCAAATTAAGAGTATGCATGAAATACACACTTTCTGTAGTTTATATTGGAAAAATTCTCTAAGAAAAAACCCAAGCTACAAAGATAGATAGGAATACATGCAAGAGAATTAACAAATTTAAGAGATCACTGTAAGAATTCCAAATATTGCTGCTCTCACAAAAAGCATCAGGGATTTTTTTTTATTTGATTAAACTCCGTAGAGATCAAAGAATCCAATTATAATATCTGGCCCTTCCTCCTCTGCAGCCCTTCACTGTTAATTGCCCTGGCTCCTCTTCCACTAAGTATAAATGAAAGCACTGGAATTGAGCCTGCTACTGAAGCAAGCAGAGCAAACTTTCACTGATGTCAACAGAATTAGGCCACTTTTACAAGCTGTGACTTTGCCCTCCAGTTGGCAAAACAAGAAACGCAATTTGTTCAAATGCAGCGCGAGCATTCCCTCCAGGCAGGCACGCTGGGCACCCAGGCACTCTCCTGCTTCTCTAGGCTGCAGCAGAGGAGCAGTTGCTGTATGGGCTGCTGACTCACCATCTGGTTCCTGGTTTCTTTCTGAGCAGCACACGCTGCCAGTTCCTCAAAGCTTGTGGCAAAAATCTCTTCTGTGCCCACAGCTACTCATGACAGGCATCTAAGCTACATAATGAACTGAAGAAAAGAGGAAACGAACGTCCATCTTCTAATTAAGAATTTACAAGACTGGCGTTAAACCCTGAGCCTCGTCTCTAAATACAAAAAAATTGCAACAGAGTTTGTATCTCCGAAGACTCTTTCATCCCACTAGATGAGCCATACTTACAAACTTAACGTTAATCTTCAGTTTGATTACAGTCTGTTCAGCATTTCTGGCATTACTCCCCACATTTAATTCCAATAACGAGTCAAGCCCACACAGAAAAATAAATCAAAACAATTGAGTAAATACCTCACGTAGAAGGGTGACATAGGCCGCTCATCATCTTGGGAGCTAAAAACAAAACATATTTTTTAAAGTTAGTAGGCAACTCTCTCTTGTATTTGCAGTTCAAGATATTCACTCTTAAAAAGCAGAGGTAACAAAAGTGAAACAGTACACCTGTTACAGAGGTAACACTTATGTCTACCTTGTCCTCTGGTTGTACTCATGGAAGAAAGCTTTAAGTTATATTCCATAAATCCTGAGAATCCAACTCGTTTTTCAGTGCCCACAAATGTGGTGTAACAGATCTCCTGCTAGACGGCCAGGAGTCACTCCGGCTCTGCAGCAGTGCAAGGATCATTCCCATAGCAACAATAAAGCATTTTGCCAGCAAACCACCACAGCCTTTTGCCATATGCTGTTCCGGAATTAAACAACCTGCCTATTAAAGCAAAATTTGAGAAAAAACCCAAATGGCATCTTGAGAGACCAAAGTAATGGCCATGGGCGTAGGCATGAGGCTACAAATTCCCCAGTTTCATTGCTCCTGTGGAAAGCCAATTTGACTATGCTGAAATCTCCCTAGGCTTGAGATTAGGGGCTGCCATCGGCTGGTGTGGAGCTCCTCTGACAAAACAGTGTTTCAGTGGTCAACTGACCTGGCCCAAATGTAACTACCTGGTGTGCATTGCTGACCAGTTCCCTGATCCAGCTCATCATGCCTGTGCTGCACAAGGGTAAGAATGAGCTCCTGGTGCGCTGAAGCTTAAGGGTGTGGTGGACTGATGGTTTAAGGGAATTTAAGACCATGCCGCTGTAAGAAAGGGTTCAAACGAATTTCACCTACTCATTCCAACCAGATAAATGGTCAGCCTTGCAGGGCATTTAGGCCTTGTAACTCTGCAGAGCAGGACACTCGCCTTCCTCCAAGCATACAGGAAATGCCACCAAGGTCGATTTGTACCCAAAGGACTTTTAACTGAGTCTGCTGAAGAGCACAGCAAGTTCAGCAAAAAGGCAGAAAAGACGGGAAGCTGCATAAATTACTTAACAAAACCAGAAAGGATAACATCCCACAGGCGCTGGAAACCAAGCACTTCCCTGCTGCTTTCCTGCTGTTCCAGCAGCCTGGGACTGCGCCAGCACTCAGCAATTTGCCACAGGTACTCAGCCACAGGTCGCGGGGCACTGCCACGCTGTGAGGGCACCCATTGCTTTTGAGCTTGTTCAGAGGATGAGAGAATATGGGAGAACGCTCTAGGTGAGGTGAGCTCAGCTTCAAACTCAAGTCACTTGGGGGCTTTGATCGCCCCGACACCCCGACCAACTTCAACAGGGATCTGAAGTAGATCAAGCTTGAACAATTTTTGAAAAGCCAGCCCGAGTCCATTAATCTCTTGAATTTTGAAGGATTTTATTTATTGGTTTACAAAAGCTTCTCTAAGCACAGAATAAAGGGGAAAGGAACATCTCTGTGGGTTTTGTAGCTAGGAGATCAAATACTCACAGGTACCTTTTGCAGCTTCCACCAGAGCTCGCAGGACGCTCCCTCAGCAAGAAACTGAAAGAGCTGAAGCTGGCCTGCAGCCAGGTAAGCACCCTGCTTTCACACTGAATATAGCCAGAGGCAGATTTCACCGTGGCTCATTTTGAACCCAACCAATGTTATAACAGATCCACAAATATGAATGCCAAATTCATCCAGGGGGCAAGAGCATGAGGGAGGAGGCAGGATGCAAGGGAGTCGGAAAGGCCAGGAAGGCAGACAGATCAGCAAGCCAGTGTGCCAGAAAAAAATCACGGAGGTTTAATTCTGCACCATTTCGTGCCCCCCGCCCCCCCCACTACAGTACGCAGAGATTCATAAAGAGACAACTA
Organism: Calonectris borealis; assembly: GCF_964195595.1. Lineage (NCBI taxonomy): Eukaryota > Metazoa > Chordata > Aves > Procellariiformes > Procellariidae > Calonectris > Calonectris borealis. Next base: position 51,468,774 of record NC_134315.1, read on the forward strand.
CAGACACCTACAGAAAAAACCTTCCAGCACGTCGCGCGGGAAGCCTGAAATACTGATTCAAGGGTAACACCAAATACCACGGACCGGAAGGAAGAGAAGCTGCTTCCGAAATCAGCGCGGTCTGCCAAAACTCGCATCGCCTCTGTAACACAACAGTGACTGGGCAGTTTTCAGCAGCTCCCCAAGACGATTGGGAGCACAGCTGCTACCGAAAACTTTATTGACGCTTTCACAAGCCCATCTTCAGCGGCCTGAGCAAGTTGCAGCCGGCCACTGCTGCGGGAGCACTGAACGCCGCTGTCACCCTCCTCCGAGACCCGGCCTGCGCAGGGAGCAGTGCAAGGCGGGCTGACAGCGCCTGCCTGCAGCAAGGTAGGTAACGCAGCTGCCCTGCGGCAAACAGCACCTGAAGGGTCTTCGCGAGAAACTGCTACAGCTTTGAGACTGCCTAGAAAAAGTGGAGGGAAACATGGAAGTGCCCATCATTGCCCTTCCCAGAAGACGACTTGCAACAAAGCCATGGGTAAGAACCTCTGCCAGGTACAGGCTCCCTCCCCTGACGGTGTGCACAGCTAGCATGCATAAGTTCTCTCTTTATTTAGCACTCACGGAATATACACCTTAAAAAAAAAAAAAAGTAAAGAAGCTACTTTAAACTCACAAAGCTGCTGGTAGAGCTTTTTGTTCTGTTCAGTTCATTACATTAATGGCTGTACTTGTAATCTCAATGCAAACAAGTCCCAGTGGCGGACACAAAACATAAAAATGTTTTCTCATGTAGAGAAAAGTTCACAGCCCCATCAAGATTTCTGTGCATCAATGCAACTTCAAATGACAACACCAAATGCTGCTTCGTGTGCAAGTGGCAGTTGTCAAAGCCACACCAAACATGCTTTCTTTTCCATCATAAAAACCCTTCATCATCTCAGACTTTGTAATTAAATTCCAAGTCACAGAAGCACAATGATACTGAAAAAGCTCAAATAACTTTCTTGTATTCATAATCCCACTAGCTGCTTTGACAGATCTGATGGAAAAGCAGTATTCAGCACGGACTCTGAAACCTCTTGGCGTTCCCTTCCTTTTCTTCCACAGCAAGTACAACTGCTCCTTCAGAAGTTCAAGCAAGTTTTGTTTCTGTACAAAAAAACATTATCCACTTACACAAAGTAACTGAGGAGAAACAAGTATTTTAAGAACATTAGCTGGGAATGGGGGAGAAAGAAGCTCTAGGGAAGTCAGAAACCAAATACCAGTCTCCTTTAGATCATCACATTTCAAAATTTCACATGGTTGATAATAGTTGTAGCTGTGCATAACCTTTCTTATCCAATAGCGCTTTATAGTTTTACACATGCAGCACTGATCAGTAGCTTCATCTGGGATGAAGAGTTCCAAGCTACCTAGTATGAAATCTAGACCTTTGAAAAACCATAAAAATCTTTTAACTTTAAAAAGATCTCCTGCATCTAAGTAAAGCACATTATCCATTTCCCCCCTAAATCATTAAAAACAACGTATCCCAAACATCTTTCCCTAACTTCATGCACCTTAGTGAAGTCATCTGTGCAAGCTGGAAGACATGAGCTGCGTAAATTACAAACAAATTTAAACCAGCTATTTCATATAATTCACAATCCCTCAAATTAGATGTGAGACTATCAAGCCCTACTGCAATTACTTAGCACACAAGGATTCTGTTTTGATTCAAATACTTTATGAAATAATGAATTGTTAATGTTGTAAGGGAATAAACTGATATGCCTATATTATACACACAAGCACAGATTAGTTTAATGAAAGAAATGAAAATTGTGTGAGAGAGGTTTTAAACCTGTGTATACCTAATCACATGGTTTCGGATATAGAAGAGACAGGCAAGCAAGCAAAAATGTACAAGATATGAATCATAAATGATCATCAGTTGATATTACACAATAAACTGGCTAGAAATTAGTTTAAAGCCTTCCACGCAGGTCTCTTCATCACTATCACTCACACTATGCTGATTAAAAAACAACTGCTTACTTGTTTTTAAAACACCTTGTACTGAAGGGTTTATTAGTATTGCTAGGAAGCCCTTTCTACCATGTATCCTTTCAAAAGAAAATGCTAGAAGTCATTAAGATATGCTTAACATTTACCTCTACTGTACTTGGGCTGCATAATTCCTTTTTGGTTAAAGGGATATACAACCCTTCCAGAAAGAAAGGAAAGCTTAATACCTGGCACAGTGACCTGCCAAACCAAGTCAGCCGTCCACAGTATGGAAGGGACAAGTCGTTCTGATATGCATCTCTTACACAGTCTAAATTTTTACCTTGCCCAGCAAAGAATTTATCCATTAGGCAAGCAGGTTTAGTAGTAAATTAGGTGGTGTGTTGTTTTGTGGGGTTTTTTTTATACCCTCATAGTTTTGTCCAGCTTTACACATGCTTTATGGCCAGAAGGCACTGAAGGGATGAAATAACTTTAAAAAAAATTCAGTTGTTTATTCAACTATTGCTGATTACCTGGCCAAGCAGGTAAGTGCAAAATACAGCAGCCTCTTTCTTCTCAGATATATACACAGCTCACCTAAGCCAAGGGATTAAACAGAAATGAATTGCTCTTTCATGCAATACTTGGGAGAACAATTTCTCACACTCCTAAAGGACATCTAAATATCTAATCACTTCCTTCTTGCTAAAAACCAAAACAAATATCAGCCAACCTGAAAAAACTTGTTCTCTTTATGTTACGGCTAAAGAAGTAATATTGTTATGTTTGTGACCTCCACTGAGCTAACAAAAAAGTTTGTCAGATTGGAAGGAACACCAGTATCGCCCACCAGTTAGTTTAGCACATCTTAGGATTTTCAGGCACATGTATTTTACAGTATTTACGCAACACATCCTTTCTGTCTCTAAAGAAGGAAATAGGAAAGCTTGGGTGAAGTCTAACTGTTAAACGATAAATTTCCATTACAGAACCACAGTTACCTTTTTTTGCCTCTCCCTTTTGCAACAGGAATGTTAAAGGCAACCGTTCACCCATCGCATTCTCAAGTATGCCATGATGGTTTTCCTTTTTTTTTTTCCCCCTAATGTCTTATCTTGCCTTTCAGAAAGAATAAGGGAGCTGCTGAGCCCGTTCCAGAGCTGAAGCTGTAAAACACCCATTTAGACAGAGAGTTCCCAATTTATTTACATGCATATGGGATACCCCTGTCCCAGCCCCCTTGCTGGCCTGAGCTCTCACCCCAGATCAGAGGGTGGCTCAGGGCCCTTTTCCCTTGTTTTATTTGCACTTAATTATCAGCAGTTCTTCCGTCCTGGCTTGCTGGCACTGGAACCTCCATTGTAAAGCTACCGCTGCTTTCCTACTCCACATTTCTTCTCAAAAGTTAAATGGGACATTTAGTCAATCAAATTAAAAAAATATGGTGTGGGTTTTTGTTTTTGTTTTTTACAATCATTAAAACATACTTTGACTCAAATGTCAACATTTTGCACCAGACATGAAGGGCCTAGACACTGGCAGGGTCATGCTGCTCAGCCAAGGTCATGTTTTCGTAATGTCTTGCCATAGGCTCTATTTGTTCTGACCTCAAAAGTTAGATAAAGAAATGGCTTGCTTTCTATTCCACCACAGATATTCTGGACTTCAAAAGAAATTAATTATTTTTTAGTGAGAATACTTTTTTTCAGGCAATGAGATAGCGGCTTCTAATTTTAAGGCAATCAAACAAAAAGGCATTGAAAATTCAGTGGCGTCAAACTACTAATGATATCAAAAGTTAATGCAGCTTTTGGGGGGAGAAGGAAGGCTAAGCTTGGATGACTTGTTAAGACTTTAAAGTCATCTCCCTCTTGTTTTCTTCTCACCATTTAGAACCACTGTGCCACCTTGGATTAACAGACACGCAATTTTTGCAATTGCAGAGGATTGTAACAATACTGTTTATTTACTTATTCTGACATTCAACATTAACAGCACTAAAAACAGCTTCAAGGAAGTCTCAATTTTGAGGCCACAGTAGTGCTTTTTGCTGAATGTCTTGTCTTAGTCACAAATCTTTCAGCACTTCTCCCCCCAAGTCATTTCCCCATAAAAGTTATTTCAAGCTTGCGACAAACGCAAGATTGAAACTGCTCATGAAAATTTATTGCATACTTTTTTTCTCAATAGAGTGATTTATTCATAGTTTGTGCTTCACAGCAGTGGGTAAAAGGTAATGTTTTTGCAAATGAGAAATAGCAGGCAATATAAGCTTCTTCCTTCAAATAAAGCCTTCAAAATAAATTTCCTTCAAATAAATATTGAGGTATGTTATGCAAAAGAAGAAAGAATAATACCATCCTTGATGCAAGACTAACCATAAATTTAATCTAATGCGATAACACTGTGGTGATACAATGGTCATCATTAAAAGTCAGCACTTACCACCAGTTGTTGAGCAATGCCACCCTTGCTCTATACCCTTAATCAGAGGGGGAGGGAGGAGGAATGCACTATTATAGTAACTGCCAAAGAAACAAATGTTTAACAGCTATTTCTCTGGGAGAGTTATTTCCATGCAAACATTTGCATTTTCCCTGAAGAGTAACTTTTATAGTCAAAACCGTAACATTGTTTCAGATATTTATCTCCAGTCTTCACAATCGTTACACTTACACCTAACCATACTTACCACTGAAACCAAGTTAAGCTCATGCTTAAGTACCTGCGTAAGCTACTCACCAAATGAGCCACATGTCAAAATACTAGGCGGATAACCCATCATCTTTATTCTGAACTCGCATACTCCGCAAAATATCTCCAATAACTTGGGCGGGGGTGGATTGGTATTGGTTTAAATATTAATCTCCAAAGGATCCCGCCGTCTTCCCCAAAGCCATTTCTTCAGCAGTGTTTTTCCTAAAGGTCTCTCAGCTAAGTTATGTCTTAAGTCTGTGAGATCACAGTGTGCAGCAATGTAACTGCAGGGCTGTAGAAAGGGACCTCTTTGGGGGAAGAGTTCCCTATTAGCCTTCCAAAAGCATGAGCTTCTCCTGTTTTATCTGGCATTCAAAATACCAATATTACTATTTCACAGAGACGAGCTGAGGTGAATATGAAGGATCACTCTGTCACACATCTGAGGAGCATGTACTATTTCTTGTTCTATTTTCCACAGCCAAGATTAAGGGACAAGTACCTAAGACTAGAGTAGGGGCCTTTTAATTCTAGGAAACCCTAACATACAGCACAGCCATACACATTGAGAATATACTGCATTATCCACAGGCATAACTGCGCAGGCTGTGCGTGAGGGGGCACTGAGATTGAGGCATGTTGCCTGAACGAGGGGAAAAAAAAAATACACTGAAACCTTTTTGCACACCCCCTCCCGCTTCAAAGCAACATCAGGGAAGTACAGGCTATCCCATGGCAAGCTGAAATGAGCAGAACTTCTTGCTGATTAAATGGCACCGTGAGCGAGAGGCTGATTTTCCATTTATATTAACATATCTGAATCTACCGGAACCCTTGACAGCATAATTTTGTATAATTATTTTCTACTCACTATCCTCCTGGATTGCAAATATGTTTATCTTTTATAAAATGACGTCAATGTTAAACAGCTTGCTTTTGTTGTTTTACTTCTTAAACTAGTTGGGGCTTATTATGAAAGACGGGGCAGTGTCTTTTCTTCTACTTGTGGTTTGGCAATAGTCCTCACTAGGATAAAACTAGAAAATGGCTCAGAAAGAGGCGGAATGAATGTACCAGCCAAAGTCTCACCTCTTCTCAGAATTTAACAGTGTGAAGTTGCATAACGCACACATACCTGTTGCATTATAATGGTGAAGAACTGTTACTAGGTAACCAGCGATTTCAATTTCAGGATTGTTTGTTAAAAGCCTGCATGCTTCAAATAAAGGTATCTAAGAGCCCATTTTTAGGTAAATATTCATATTTTCTTGCTTAATCAGGTGGACACCCTGGAGGCAAACACCGCAGAAAATTTCCACATCAATTTCCTCTTTTAGTCACAGCCCCCCTGCACTGCCCACCCAGTGGTACCCAGGAAGAGCTTCCACAGACTCTTCATGTCAGCTCTGACAAGACAGGGTACCCAGCTGTGGGTCAAACGTCAGCCTGGAAGGCCAAAAATTCACATAGCACTTTGTAATAGGCTATGACTATGACTTGAGGAAGATGAGAACTACAGGTTTGAATTTGTCTTCATTCTTCCACCAGGAAAAAAAAAAAAACCCAAAACCAAACGAAAAAAATCAGATCAGATACAAGTTCTCTCCATCCTCAGAGAACACACTTCGCCTCACATACATATTCCAGAACATACTTCACTAGGGCTTGTCAAGCTCTCCCAGTACTTTGTATAGAAAGTGATAACAAAGTCCAAAGGATCAGACTTATTTATGATACAACTTTACAAACACAAACACTCACTAATCTGTTAAAGAGAACACAGCAGTCATTCCAAAAAAAGAAGAAAGTGCGGTGGAATACAAATGGTGTTCTCAGGCTAAAATACTGGGTATCTGTGAAAGACCCCAAGCAAACAAACCAGTAAAGTAAATCAAACCACCCCAATGATGACTGCAAGAGAGACAGTCCATACAGACAACTGCTGCTATACAGGTTAGAAACAGATCATTCATACTTCCTACTTCTATCAGATGCACTTTCTAAAAATATTTGTGATGGCTTCACTCTTCCTTTGCCTTGATTTGTTTCAGCAAAGTGCAAAGTAAGAGAGGCCACTGATCACAAACAAGGCCCAAGTGTGTACCTGTCTTTCTTATCTCCTATGGAAACTGGCAGATGCGATTGGCAAAGGTGGCTTCCACAGGTTTCAGCTTTGCACAGCTTTTGTTAAATCTGCGATAGACTGAGCTAGAATAAATGAATTAAAACATACATTAACAGCATTAGTAACACTCTAACTAGGAACCTACGTTATTAAAGTAAGCTATTGTTATTCAGAAAACAATAGCAATAGAAGAGACAATTACTGGTGGATAGGTTGTTGGAAAATCAGTAATGCTAACTGTGTGACATTCACAGGTGCCTTTTACAGTGCTTGGGAAATATAGTACCTATTGCAGTGGAGGGTTCAACACATTCGGCCTTCCACCTCTTCCCATGCAACGAAATATAACCCTGACGTCCCCATTGTCACTCCCTCGCAGCAGGCCACCATATCCCATCATGTGCCATTCCACAGACATCTATATATAGAATAAAATGACACCGTATAGTACATATGGCTCTATGCAAGCACATTATACGATTTTTAGGAAGACACACTCACAACTTACAGGTACCTTGGCAGATACAATACTTTGCTGCTCTAGTGACAAATGCTATTTAAATGTCACAGCTTCTTAAACAGATCCTTTCTCCCTCTCCCAAGTTTTACACACCAGTCACACAGAGATGCATTCGTATCACTTCAGCACAGGAGGGTTCCCATGGCAGGCTCAGCATGGCCAGCTTGTGGCCCAAAGAGAGCACAGAGCTGGGCACCTGCAGGGGACGGGAGGGAGTTTATCCACCCAGGAAGGGAACCAACCGCAATCATTGCTGGCAGCTCATTCCCGTTCCTGAGAGGGGAAGACGGGTGCTCTCGGTTTGGGAAATGCCCTGAGCTGCAGCACCTGGAGGTTGCTACTAGTCTGCTTTAGACCCAGCAACAGGAACCGTGCACTGCAAGTTGTCCGTGCCCTCAGCCGGAATAGCAGCATCAGCCTGTCCACCTCACAGGAACTACAAGCATATTGCTACCCGCGCTGGTACTAAACATTATCAGGCATCACCTTTCCTGAAGCTGAAAAAAAAATGCCTGAAGCCAGCAAGACCCTCTTCCACGGCAAAATTCTGCACTAAGAAGGGAGGAGACAACGTTCCAAGGGGAAGAATAGGAAAATAAAGGTGCAACCTGGAGAATGCCGCTATGAAGGGATCCGGGAGTCTGTGCTTGTCTGCCCTGGGGTCCAAAGAAAATTAGGTGCTAAAAGTATAATATACACATCCTAAAAATAGATCAAGGAGATGGAAAAGAAGCTAGACTTTGTGAATTTTTTTTTTTTACTGCAAAGCTCAAACAATTCTGTACCATGCTCAAGGTTTAATGGGAGTTTGAAGAAAAATCTTCAGTTTTAAAGTGCAGAGTGCATTTCTAACTGATCAAGAGTTAATCCTTGCAACAACAAAAAACAAAGAATCTAATTAGAGCTACCCTGTGAAACCTATCTTCCCCTGGGGTGAATAGTCAAGAGCACAATAACAACCACTTGTTCTGACCTCCGCTAAGCTAAGGCAGTCACAGATCCTCGGGAACACAAAAAGGTTAAAAACATTATGTCATACTGGTCCTTCAAATAGGAACGATGCACTATGACTACTTCTTTAAGACATTCAAACCACATTTCTGTTTCTCTGCAGTCATCAACATGGAACCCCGCGACTGCATTACTGCAAAAGAGACTTCCTCCACATCTATCTGCAGAGGACCCCGTGCTTTATCAAGACAATAACAGTTTAGGCAGCAATTTCAGTTACTATTTTATCGTGTCCAAGTAAGCAGCAACTCCGCAGCTTCTGCTGAAACAGCACCACCACAGTGCTGAAACGGCATGCTAAATTACTTATTTACTGTTTTGTAGATTACATAAAGATTGATATTCAGCCCGTTCGAATAAGGCTAAGGAGGTACAGAACGCTTAATTTTGAGAACTGAAAGAGTAATAAAAAAAAATATATAATTAATGACCGAGTAAAAGGACTGTGTACACTTCTCTTCCCTCCCCACTGGGTCTGTGCAGTTCCATTTCAAAAGCCTGACTGCAGTTATCCCTGCCATACTGTGGCAGGAGCACATGCCAGCACAGGTACGCGCTCACAGCTGGTGCTGAAGGGAGGTGTGTCTCGACACTCTGGAAACAAAACAGCCCTTTTCCTCCGAAAACTAAACCTCTCGCCCATGCTGTGCAAGCAGCTGCAAAGGCAGACCACGCTGGATGTGTAAGCAGACAGCTATACGTGGGGTACACATAGGGTAAGCCCGGCCGGGCTCGGCTGGGCTCCCTTACCGCATTACAGCCCCTGCTGCAGTGAAGCGGCCGGAGGGAGAGATTTGCCCGGGCGCAGGGAGCCGTCAGACCCCCACCGCTCGCCGGAAAGGGGGCACCTAAATCCCTACAAACCTCTGAGCTGCTCCCACCCGGCGGCAGGCTCCCCGCAGGGAGAGGGCTGCGCGGATTTCGGGGCGCTACATCGAGCCCCCTCCTCCGCATGAGGAAGCCAGAGATCTTCCCCCATCCCCGGAGCCCCATTAATACATTGACCTGTTACGCTGCCCGGGCAGCCGGCCCGGAGCGGTGCTGCCCTTCCCGACAGGGCCGGAGTCCCGGCTCCCCCGTGCCCCGGGCCGGGCAGCCCGGCACAAGCCCCACGCCCCGCCTGCCCGCGCAGCGTTTTGGGCCGGGGGCCGCCCCGGCCGGACACGTACCTCTGCAGCGGCATGACTTCGCACGCCATGCTGGCCATGGGGCCGCCCGCCTCGCCGCGCCGCGCCGCGCCCGCAACGCCGCCAGCACCTCGCCGCGGGGAGCCGGCGGCGCGGCCCGGCCCCGGGGCGGGGCAAAGGGGCCGCCAGCCCCGGGTTGGCGGCTGACGGCGACCCGCCCCGCCGCCGAGGGCCCCCGCCCGGCCCCCTCTCGCTGCCGCCGGGGAGCGAGGGACACCCGCCCCGGCCCCGGCCCGCTCCACCGGCCTTGGCAGACACAGGTTAACCAAAAGAGGTTTATGATGTCCAGCTGGTCCTGGACCTGCAAGAAATGCCACAAGCTGAGGGCTAGTTACCACAGGATACCTTTTAACAAAAACACCCCACAAGTCTTTTGTATCCCTTCAGTAACCATAACCCGCCCCCCCCCCCCTTCCTAAATGTCACCCAGGGTGCAATGTAGTCACCCCCAACCTCCCTCCCCACGGCCGCGGCGGCCCTGGGTCCTCTTCGGGGCGGGCGGGATGCCCACGGGCAGGGCACTCGGCGTGCACCTGGCCCACCCGAAGCTCTACGATACCATCGCCGGGCTGCTCCCCCCCCGCAAGCTGCGCAGAGCGCGCCGCTGCATACCCGCGCCTCCACCGCGTGTAGGTGTCCACAGGGGCTGGCACAGCTGGGCCTTTGAATTTACCATCCCTTTGCGCTGCAGTAGATGCCACTGGGGTTTAGAGGGTTTGCGCAGTAGTTGGCCAACCGATTCGGACACACATCGAAGAGGAACATATAAGAACTCTTCCCTTAACATTTGAAATGAAGAAAGAAGTGTAGCAGAAGCCGAACTCATTTTTACTGACGTTCCCAGTGGGCCACCCTCAAGCACTCCTGCTTCTACATTTGCAGCTGCTGACCTAATACTGCCCTGAAACAACGAATCACACCATTTCATTTGGTGGAAATTCAGGGCTGGGAAGAGCAGTAACAAAAGAACCCCACACAATGGATGTGTCACTTTCCAGGACGTAGCAGCCTTGGAAAATGAACAGTACAGAATCTGTCAGAAGGTCTTCCACTGAAATGTTTGATGGCTGCTGAAGGAGCATACCCAAAGTTTTATTTTTTTACCTCTGCACCTCCTCTGCACAGAATGCCTAAGGAATCACCTTCAACTTCCCCCAACATCGGACAGAAACGCTGCTGCTGCTGCCCTACCTGTGAACGACGTTACCACATCACACACTTTATGCAACGGAGAAAGGGGCAATCTCAAACTGACAAAGGGGCATAAGAGAATGGATCCTTTCAACATTTTAGGTGGTAAAAGCCTAATGGCTAATTCTGGCACAGCCAGGCACGCCAATCTTCAAAAATTCAAGTCAATATTAAAAGCACCGTCACCTTCAACCCCAGCGAGGACTGGCACTAGTCTGGGAGAAAGCTGTGGCAAAGAGCTTAGTACCTGTATGTTCAAGACTTCCATACAGATGTAGGTCATGTGAATTAGACACGAGCCACATCAGCTTTCTGGAGAAGCAGCAGACTCTCACAAGTTAGCAGAAGGATATCAGACATTTCACAGGGATGCCTAACAGATCCTGACCTTTCTCAGCAGGAGGCAGGGGCGTTTTCTATCTTAAAAACAAGAGCAGCAGGCAGCTGCAGCCTCAGAAAGCAGCGGCATGGAGTAGAGATGCAGAGATCAATCGAGAAGTGGCTCCGCTTCAGTACGCTGAACTGTTTAATATTTGCTCCTGTCAGCAGGCTGACTGGAAGAAGTGCATTAGTAATGCTTCTGCCCGTTGCCTCAGCACAAGCCCGTTCTGCTGCGCCACAGTCACGCCAGGCACAGCACAGGGCCCCTTTTTAGGAAAGTCAGCAGTGCTGATAAAGCACTCTGCCATCACGGATCTGGGCTGCTCTTATCTGTGGCAATTAAATGAATATCTTGATGACTTCCTGTTAAATGCGCCATATGTCCTCTTAAGAAACTAAAACCATGAGAGAAAGATTTTATATAAAACTTCTTCAGCATAAAACAAAAGCACCTTGTACTGTTTCACAATTTGACAATAAATCAAATTGCCTCTTCCTGGCCAGTCTTTATTTATACACACACAATTATTCATAGTTTATTACACTTCTGTAAACTGAGTGTTACCATCAGTATGCCAATAAAGAAAAAAATGATTTTCCACATTTAACTAAGGACCCATCTACATGGGGAAGGAGTCAGGGTTCTCCAGAGCAGCTTGCTGAATAAACAGTAGTGGAATAACTCAAGTAGCTGCTGTGCTCTGAATTTATACCCTAGCTATTTTGTCGTAACTGCCTGTATAAATGAGCTTAAAAGTATTGAAATCCTCGACAAAGAATTCACTAATAAAAAGAGATGCTGTAATAACCAGAAAGATTAATTTATGAATTAGCATCAGTGAAGAAGGTTAGTTCATGGCATCATGCTAAAATGAACCAGATGCCTTGGGAGAACATTAAAGTTGCTCAGGGCTCCCTGGGGCACCAGCACCTTCAGATCCACCTTCTGTTTCTGTTCTCTTCTTTTGGAGTCCTCTCAATGGGGTACCAGTTTTCTCCTCTCCTTCCTCATCTGCCTCTTTAACATTGCCAAAAACATCATGACTAAGAAGAGGTACCCTAGCTTACGTTTCCTTGCACACCCACTGGCATGCAACTTCAACACCCATTAAAGGAAAGGAGACCAAAGATGAAAAAATGCAGCTGGTGGACTTTTGCTAGCACTGCAGGTTTCCCAAGGTTTTAATTATTTCTGGAGGAGCTGCAAATATTGCAATAAAAGCTTTTAACATGGAGAAATGTCAAAGAGAGTGAAATTTAAAAAATTACTGTGGGGCACAGTGGCCAACCATCGGTAAGAGCAGTAGTACCTGCTACTCAAACAGTGGGAAATAGCCCCACAGTGCACGCCACCTTACTTCAGTTTGCATCATCTCAATGGGCCCTTTGAATCTCTCACTCTGCTCAACGAGCACACAACTCCTTAATTCTTCACCTCCCCTGCTCATGGGTTCGGGCCACAAGTGATGTATTTGTGGCACAAAGTAGGCAGACAAAAGCAACCAGAAAACTGCAGTCTTATCTCCAAACAATTCCACATCCTTCTCACAGATGTTTATGTTAAAGCCAACTTGCTACTTGATAGAGGCAGGAATTCCTACCCTCCCCCTGCCCTCTTACACCCTTTTTAACTTGCATAATTCAAGCTGGGTTATCACATATAAAACCTGGGATTATACAACATTTTGTTATGGATTTGTTTGTACTTGTTGAATTTGTTCTCCCATGTTAAACACAGAAAACAAAACCTCTTCTGCAAGTTTCATACAATTCTTGCATTCCTATTGCTCAGAAAGGCCAAACTCATCTGTTGGCAGCAACAATGCACTGCAGTGGCTATTTATGGTACCACCAAACATACACACAGAGGATGGGGGGGGGGGGGGGGGGAACCTTTCTCAGGACAGGCACAGCATCCTCTCCATTGACTGTATGCTCCTTAGTGTATCATGAATGCTTCAGGAAAACAGACAGCAAATAACAATAAAAACGATAAAGCCCCCTAAAATACCGACACATATTGCCACACTTCAGCACCAATGCCAAGGCAACACCTGGGTTCAAATTATTTGATTTGCAAATTTCTCACTGAAATTCAAAAAAGGAAAAAAGACACCGGTGGGAATAATCACTTTTCTCCACCACCATTGATGTTTAAAGAATGAATACGTGTTTGGAAAGGAAGTCTCCTGTCAATCATCATTACAGATGATGATTCTCCTCTTTCTTTCCTTTTCATACTTAGCTGCACACCAAGTGATTTTCTCAGCGTATAAAGCAACAAGAGGAGAGGATCTGTGAACAGCACCAGAGATAGGAGGTATAAGTGATCTAGATAATGGATTTTATGAGGATGTGGCTGTGTCTGCCTCCTGAAAAGCAGTTTTCCCTTGTCTCACTGCACTGTCATACACAAATTAGATACTATTTTTTAAAAAAAGAAGAAAAATGATCTTGTCTGGTCTGATAAAATCTGAGGGTTTTTAAGATGCTGGAGTTCTGCTCAATACCATCAATGTATTCCCACAATGTTTACTAAGTTACGCAATAATTTCCCCCTGGCAGAAACGTTAAATGCAAAGCAAAGATATCATCAGACTGAAAAATTAAAGAATGTACTTTTCAAAATACCACCAATACAAAATTTAAAATGCCATTATTTATGTACACATACATGCATTGATACATGCATTTTTGTCTTTAGAGTATCTATGCATATAAACATCTGCAATTACAAATGATAAATACTCTGGAAAATCTCCCCTAGGCCAGAAAATTTGTGTGCACACATGAAATAAGCAAGTCACATGTAAATAGAAACCAGATTTGGAAACTGTAGCCCTTCATGTCCAAACAAAACAGACAGACGATTAAATAGGCCCTGTCCAAAAGAGCACAAACGGGAAGAAAGAACAAAACGAAACTTAGTAAAAGGAGAATCCTCAGAAAGGGGGTAAATAGTAATAGTGACTTTCCAAGGCTGGTACTCAGCCCTGTATCACTTAATTGTTTTATCAATGATCTGAAAGGAAATGTAAAATAATACTGGTGGTTCTTTTTGTATGTTGTGTGCAAGGAAGCATTAAAAGTTTCCGTATAGCCATGTAAGAGTCAAATCTGGGAACTATATGCAAGATGACGGGTCCTACTGGGGGATACTACGTCACGCCAGATCAGCACTTCTATACAAGCTCTGAGTGACTGTGCGGCTAAAGAAATCAACGTCAGAGGCATTAACATGGATATTGCGTGAAAAACGTGTATTATGTCTCTATTTCCTACTGGGGTGGTTGTTACAGAAGACTGATCGGTTCAGGAATTCCCATTCTCAAGCAAGTTGTGAAAAATTGAAGAGTGCTCAGAGACAACCCATGAAGGGAACGCAAGAACTAAACCCCGTATGTTTAGCGCTTTTCAAAGAAAACAGCCTATGCACGCAGGAAACGTTAATATTTGACCTAGTACTCACAAGCTGAACAAGATCCAATGGCTGGGAGTCAAAGACAAATTATGACTAGAAATGAGACATTTTTAAACGGTGAGGATAACTAACTACTGACAGAATTCGTCAAAGACGATGGTGAATTTTTAATGTTCTTACAACTTACCGTTGCCTCTGTTCAGGAACGCTGAGCCTTAGACAAACTGCCCAGATGTAATTTGCAGAATTCTCTTACTCGTTTTCTTAACTAATACCCCTCTTCTCCAAGAGAAGCAGGTTGCTCTCAGTTGACTTCATTTTACCCCTTTTATTTTTTGCACTGGCATAGAAATACAGGTTTTGCTGGCATATCCATGGGGAATATACTGGTTTTTTGCACTGTAGCTCTTCTGTTCCTTCCTGCAACTTGGAGGCCAAATTAGCTTATAAACAAAGCTAGTTAAAATCTATTAAGGAGGAAACATATTCCAGAATTTGTTCCTTAAACTTGTCCGGACAGGAGAAAAGTAAACACCAGCCTGAAAGCTTCTCAGAGTTCCTGATCTCAGCCAACAGATAATTGTGCAAGCACATTTCTCATCAAGAGGGGCACCCCAAGCTCCCAGGAGACCTGGATTAGCTGCAGTGGCTGCTCTTCATTAAGCAGCAGTGTCCTTTGCAAGCACTGCCACACCCGCTTGTCAGCTGCTTTAACTTGTTCCAAAGGACTCTCGCCCCATGGGATAGCCCAGAAATTATTTCTCAGCCTCCCTCCTGGAGAAGGGGGAGGATTGGGAGTAGGTTCCTAAAGGGTTTTCTGGGAAAGCATCAAGTAATGAATGGTTGTGCCAGCTAATCTGCTGTGGGAACAGGGTAAAGCATGCTGTGCAACAGGTCACTAGGTTCTTCATTTGCACCAGTTATTTCAAGTGCCAGAGCATGGGAGAGCAAGGAAACAAGCTGGAGTCTGGTCGCGTACAAGTTATTTTCAAAGCAGGCTTTTTCGAAAGCTCTGCTAATCTAATGAAATTCCTAAATATTAATGTCTAATGAAATTTCTCCTACTCCTCTAAACCGTTACTTTTAGAAAATGGTTTGCACAAAGACCTTTTACAAATTTACCTGCTTCAGACCAATGAAAATGTTTGCCATAGAAAACACTGAAGAAAAAGCATTCATTTATCAGCAAAAAGATTCCAAGAATTTTTAAATGACCCCTTGGTACTCCCTGCATTATTTAGATTCCCTACCAAAAATGTCACTGGTTTCACACTTCCCACCTTCCGACAACATCCTTCCAATCCTCTACAAAATTACTATCCTTTGAACTCCATGCCTCTGCACCCACCATGTTTCCTGCGTTCTAAAGCATCTTCTAAGTGAAATGCTTATAGTTCACCCTTAGCCTTACGAAAATAACAACCATATCAGAAGGGGCTGAGCAAAGCGGAGGGACAGGCCACACCACTCACGTTTGGTGCACGCGGCTTTTTACTCCACTGAAAGATAAACTGCCATCCGTGTTGGCAAGGGAGGCAGTCTGCCAGATACCCTCAAGAAAAACCCTCTAGAAATAGCTCCTCTTCTTCAGCTAATGACGTGACTGAAAGGAGTCCTCCCTTTGCACAAGCGCCCCGGCGGCCGGCCTGGCTCCCGGGAGAGGTGGTGGGAAAAGTTGACTTGGCGGGAGAGTCTGACTCCGGCTGGGAGGCACTAAGAGAAGAGTGAGCTGGGTGAGAATAACTCCGTCTCTCTGCCTAGAAGCTAGAAGATGCATCTGCCACGGAAGCAAGGGAGATCCTGGCTAAAAGAGAACTCTGACCAGCTCTACTAAAACCTGACTATATTTGACCGGCGCACAGATCTCTCAGGCCAGTCCCAGGGCTTCTTCCTGCACCCAGCTGTGCGTACATCAAGAAACACAAATTATTGTTTATGCGCAGCCAGATACAACGACGCTGGGCTCAATCAGCGCAGCTCACGGCTGTGCCCCTCATTTGCAACATCAGCTTTGAGTCTAACCACTCTGTACGTGTCCAGGCTGCGTAAACACGCTCCTATCCTGCTGCAGGCCAGTCTGAGCAATGTTAGGAGTGGCACAAGCGGATACTGAAGGGAAACAAAAGTTCAGCATAAGCTATGCTTAGTTATCAGGAACATTCAGAACAACAAGAAAAAGGTCTGTAAGCTTGCAACTTCCCAACCCACCTTCACAGTCCTGGGAAAAATCCAAGTTTTTCTACCCAAGGGGCATAAATCCAGCAAAAGCTAATGAGAGTTTAGAGGAAAACTTATTTTCTGTGATGCTCAGTAGCCCTCTCAGAATGGTGGTCACTTTATTTTTTTGGAATTTGACACTTTCTGGAGTTTTGGGGTGGGTTTTTTTGAAGGAAACTTCTATAAATTTTATAAAACATGGTGCACTGTTAGCAGCGCTCCCAAGAGAGTAATCATTTCATGGTGGTTAGGTGGTTCCTAACCATAATGCAGGACAATAAAAACATTATTTTATTAGATATTAATCCCTCCCTACGTGACTCAAACTTTCTGAATGCTTTCTGAATGCAGAGAGCTTGGAGACTCTGAAAGGGCCTGAAGAATTGGTGGCGGAATCTCTTGTTTCCAGGAGTCCTGTCAAAGCCTTAATGACTGGAAGTCATTAACATCCAAGTGGCCTTTAGTAATTTCTTTGCAATTACCTAGTGGCCTCTCTTTGCAGTCATCCCTAGTGCAAATACACTTCTTGCAGCAGGTGCAGAATGAAAAGGAAAGCTTCGGTACAGAAACGGAACTATCTTCACACTTCTAACTGCAACCCTCTCAGGAGGAAGGCACTGAGCCAATGCGAGAAAGTGCAATTCGTAGATAAGCAGTCAGCTTGGGATCACATTCCTCACAACAGATAAAATGAGAGGAAATCTCTCATGGCCGCTGACCATGAAAGAGGAGGATTTTACAACACTGAAACAAACAGCTCAGAAACAAACAGATGCAAGCGAAGTGACAAGAGCAGCGAGTGACAACCCTGCCCTGCCACCCCCAGCCTTGTCTTATTAGACAGCCAGCTGACCACTTTGATTAAAAATATACATATGTGTCATGGGAAGTCACAGCTGAACTCCATCAGCCTACACTGCAACGTGCTGAACACAACGTCCAAATGCACAGTTCTTTCAGCTGAACCGGGAAATTGCAGCAGCAAACAAGCCTGGCTGAGAACTCAGTGACCTCTGCCCGCTGATCTTCCTGCGGACTGCCCGCAGGACGCAGGCCCAGGTCCCCTCTGGGAAGCTGCACAGGAAGGAGTACCTCACAGCTTCAGGTGGTAGAAAACTGCTTGCTCTGCAGAGCTAGCGGAAACAAGGCACGCTATGCTGAACCTCCTCAGCTGAACAATGCACCAGGCACTTCAGGAGACAGGCTAAGGAAGCTACAGGAGAGGGAACTACTCACTTACTGCGGTAAAAATGCGTCAAGTCACAGTGCAGGGGCTCTGCCTCTTCCCTAGTTGCTAGTAAGACAGGTTAGTGATGGGTGTCTTGGTTTTTGTAAACACAAATATTAAAAGCACAAAGATTTCCAAGGCTGGCTTAAATTCCTTATTAAGGAGGTCACCGATCCTTCTGTTTGAAAATTACTTCAAAATTGTCACAGATGTTTGCACCTTATTTCCTACAGCAAAAACTATTATCTGACAGAGTCGGTATCAGAAAGCCACCAGCCTCATGAGATGAAAGGACTTTCTCCTCATAGCAAAAGCAGATACAAAAAAAATGAACAAGATGACAAAATAAAGAATCCTTCTAGTTGAGAGGACAATGCCCGAGATACAGAAAGGGAGTCAGTTTTTTTCAGCTTTGTTACTCAATTGCTGTGAACTTACTGTAGTCCCTTTCTGGTTTCTAAGGCTGCTGGATGCTGTCCCAGGAAACAGGAAAAGCTAATATACTTGGCTCATGGACTGAAAGAGGAACTTTTGTTTCCATATGCACGTTATGGCATTAAAGTGCTGCTTCCTACATCTAATAGTTGTCAGATCTTTGTTTCATTTATGATTCTTGTTGCTTCCAAGATGAACCTCCACTTCTGTGGCACAGGTCAGGGCATCAGATTCAAAATGTTCTCCATCCCACAAGCCATAATTTGTCACCAGGTAAATCTTGCATAGAGAGGTAAAGATAAGATGGCTAGAGGTAAATAGTAAGGTTTGAATAGTGTAATGGACAAAGCCTAATCTAAAAGGGTAACCCGTGCAGGGTGGAAGAGAAAGGGCAAATGCTTGGAAAAGTAAACTGAAATCCACCCAGGTGACTTGCACGGAAAAAAATCTACGTAATTACATGTTTCTGTGACTGTCATTACATCGTGGCTATAGACAAGGGAGAAGAACCCAGGAAGAGCTGAGACCACACCCTGACTCGCCATTCACAGTCACCTACCTTGGAGAGACACATAAATCACATGTCTTTGTGGCTGTGTTTTTAGAAAACTGAATGCTTTTCTTAACAACTCATTATGTAAGGCAGTTCCTACTGCCAGCATCTCACAATGCAAGAAAGAAGGGAATTGATTGCATAGGAGGGTGGAGACAAATGTACTCTCAAAGTTAAATGAGTCAGCTTGGAAAAACTAACTCAACACAACTTAAAGAGAGAAAAGTGACAAACAGAACAATACCTTACATAAAAAGTCCTCTCTGAGAGCTCAGAGCAGGGCCCACCAGAGGCTGCTGCCAAACCATGCAGAAGGCAACTGCCCTCACCACCTCCCCACCAAACTCATTCCAGACCTTTACTCCTTTCCTGAGCAGTTTTCTCGAAGAATCCATGGCTGTCGGAGGGCAGCCCTGCCGGCTGCCTGGCTGCAATCCCTTATGTAAACCTGGCAGCAAGGCTCCTGAGTGATAAGGCAAATTATTACTTTGGATAGGGACTGAATGTACTGGCATGACAGACTTCAAAAACAAAAAAACCCCAAACCTAAACAAAAATACTCAGCTAAGCAAACAACACCAGCCCCCCTGTTTGGTTTGTTCTGGCAACAACAGGCATCCAAGTTCTTATCACATGCCAGAGAATAATGGTAAGTTTTGGCTTGCCTTGGTTTTAAACTGCAGCTGCTAAAAGGAAAGCCAATAAATAGGGAAAGTGTTTATAGTAAGCACAAACTTCTCAGTGTACAAATACATGTGTTTTCATACCTCAACAATTAACAGCGAGAACATGCAGAGGGTGCAGCAGGGTACATTAACCCACCCCTTACTTTAGGGAGGCTACTACAGCATGTGATCCCTTTATTTGTAGGACATAGGCCAGATGTAAGGATCTTTGTGAACAAAAGGTTGATATAAACAAACCTTCTCTTTGAGAACATGCACATGTTAGAAAGCCAGCACGGGGTATCTGTGCTGGCAAATCTCATTGCAGCTGTGATTGCAGCCACAAACAGGAATTTATGATCTTTGGCACACAAAGACATGGCTAGAAAGTACTGGAGAAGGCGGCTTGCTTACTGAACGACTGCCGTGGTTGCTCTACGCTTTGGCTCACAGGAACTGCACAATGTTTTTCACAAAGTTTGGCTGCCATACACGCACCCATTCCCCAGCACTTGACCACTACTAGCAAGGAAGGGTACCCGGTCGCACTCCTTTGATCAGTATTTCCACCTAGGGAACACGCACAGAGCCGAACAGCACCGCAAACAGCAGGGTGCCCTCCCACTGAGGGATCCTCCTTCAAAACCAGGACTGCAAAGAGATGCAGCTCCAGCAAGTGCTAGAACAGCCATATACAACAACAAAGCCTATTTCAGCGCCCTTTCCCAGGCAGAATATCCAGGATGGTGACAACAAAAGTCTGCAGACAGCATGCACCTCTGAGCCAGCATCAGGAAAGACATTTCTGCTCACCATCAACAATCCCCTGCCTCACATTTTGGCTGCAAGAAGCATTTTCCCTCCTGCCTGAAGGCTACCCCTTTTCTTTGCTTGTATATGAAGTTTAGCACAAAAGACTAAGAGCATTGCTTGCAAGAGGCCCTCCTACCTTTGTATCCACTTAAATCTTAATATATCCTATCCCTGAAGTAAAATCCATTTGAATCTGTTATTTGAAGCGCTTAAGTTTTAGCACCTCTAGGCACATTCAAAATCACTCCAGCTCCTACTGCAGTTATGTATGCCCTTTCTGAACCAGAACTTTGAGCGGACTTTTTCCTTCTAGAGAGTAGAAAGAAAGAGGGACCCAAACAGGGACTCTGACCTTCACAGAGCTGCAAGCCCACCCTAGCATCCTCTCACTGAGGTCTGGTAAGGCCCCAGGGAGCCCCATTCCCTCCTGCCTACACCCTAGTCCTAAAGCTGCTGCCTCCCCCAGCTCCTGAGGTCTGCGGCGTGGGTCTTGTGGCTCTCAACCAGGTAAAGATAAAGTATGTGTGTGGTTCCCAGGGTCCGGAAGTTTGGCTGCCCTGCTCTGAAGCTCTGCACAGGAGCTCTTGCAAAAATGAGATAAGCCTCACAGAAATATGTAACAGGCTGCATATTGCCTGCAGACTTTCATCCTTCTTTCAGAGGACCAGTCTCCTCTCTCCTGCCACTTCCTTTCTTTCTTTCTCCACTGTTTTGGGATTTACTCGAAGACTGCATTACCGGTATGTTTTTCTGCTACTGCATAATTAGCAGTTTGCCCTTGACACACAGCTATAATAATGAGGCAATTTTCAAGAGAACACACACATTATGTGCTAGTGGGGATTATGAGTACATATAGTTAATCCACCTATTTTGGTCAGAAAAAAGAACATATCACATTTACAAATACCATTTTCTTAAGATAACAGTTGTGAACAGAAGGTGATACAGATTTTATGCTCTGCAATATGTTTTGACTGCAACTGATATTTCACATATTTCAAATGACAGCAGCACCTTCAAAAAATTCCTGCGATGAGGAATATCACACCTGTAAGGAGGCATAACATGTCTTTGCAATATTTAAAAAACTGGTAAGCCATTCTAGAAGACATAGTCATAACCGTAGCTGCTACTTAATAGGCAGATCTTCATTTTCAGGTCAACTGTATGAAGACACATACTGAGAGGTATTTTAAATAGTATCAAAAATTACTAATCAACCAGAAGCCTCTCATTTTCTCCCTGAAGACCTCTGCTCCAGTGTTAGATAAAACTGATTGAAAATTTATTAAAGATTACAATCCTTGCTGGGGGGGGCCTTATGGGCCGTGTGTGTGTGGTTATTTCTTCACTGTACACTTGTGAGCCTGCTAAAGGTGGAGTTCTGCATCTACCATTCTATGTAGCCCTTCATCCTCTTCTAATCCACCCGTATCATGGTATCTGAGCATGGAAAGGGAACAAACCACAGGTGTTTTCATGAAACAGCAAATGATTATCATTGCCAAGAACAACCTTTATTCTTTTCTAACAAAGATCATATGATAGCTGAGCAGATACAGTCATTTCACTAAAACGTATCTGATAATTACATATAATTAATGATAACATTTATTTAAGAACTGTTTGTACCTTGTGACACAAAACCCCCCAACAAGAATAGCAGCGTGTTTGCAAAGCACTTTATAGTCTAGGTCAGATGCCAGAGTCCTTCTGCTGAAAAAGGTAAAAACGCTCAGTGCTAATGTAGCCTTGCACTGAGATAATACCAGGTAATACTTGACTGTGAGCTTAGATTACACAGAGTGACACAAGGCTGCCAAAAGCATGTTTAAAACCGCTCCTGATATATCAATGCACTACATTAATGTCAGGGTATTGGGGTTTCTGACTGTTGCGCAGACAGCTGTCCCCCAAGTGTGTTAGGTCTGCTAGAGACCTCTCTCCCCTATTCCTCTTAAGTGTGGTCCAGGGCCTCCTCTCCATCCCGTCCTGCCCAACGACCTGCCATCCTGGAGCTGGGTAGAAAACAGCAAGCATTACCTGCTCCTCCTTCAGCAGCAGCAGTAGATCACTGACAGAAAAGTACTGGAAGTTAACTGCAGTGCAGATACTCAACCCAATTAGGTAAATATGTACAGAAGTGTGATACAGGACAGAAAACTAGGGCATTCTTGAACAAAATGGGATTACAAGAGAATTAATTTCTACAGTTTATTAATTTCCCAGGTAAAATTAGAGATGCAGACATCTTTTATCTCAGGGCCTGAGCATGGAGGTTAGGCTTCTGCCTAATTACAAACACATCTCATTTGGTGCTTAATGTCCTGTGCCAGTATTGGCCCAACTGTCCCATACTTCAACAGTACTCTTCTAAGGAATTACATGTTGATGGGAACGTATGAATTCCTACAGCAAATAATCACGTTTTGGGGAATGTTCTCCTAAAAGAATCACAATTTTTTGGGGCTCCTCATGAAGTACGTCAGTCACACATACCTTCCCAGACACGAGACTCGGCAGTCCTTTGTTTCAACTCTGGAGCACTTGATTTCCCTTTACACCTCGCAACATGCAGTGGAGTGCGGGCAGGGGCACACTCTGCCAAGCTCCAGCATACCGACACAAGAGGCTGTAACGTCTGACCCAGCCCCACCTGCTCGGCCCTGTCTAGCTGGTAGAACTGTATTGCCTTCTCAGTTTTGCCAGCTGACCTGCTTCGGTAATTGTTTCCTAACTCATCTCAGTCAAAAGGAGCTGGATTAATGAAGATGTGTAAACGAACCTGATGCATTCTGGCTGTGGAAATTTTGGGGGCAGGCTTGGGGACAGTAAACCACACAGCTGACACAGCTAGAAGTTAAAGAGCATGTGTGCCTGCAAGGGCTAGAAACCGGATTTGACATCTATGGTTCACCACCATCATTATGATTCAAAATCTGGTGTTAGCGCATAATTTGCTAACTTGTCTTGTAAGCTGAGTGCTGTCTGTCTGTCTGCGCTAGTGCTGAGAATAGCACCCGTCTCCTGCTTACAGAGTGAAGTCACTCAGTTACGTGTCTGGCAGCACTGCCTCTGCTTTGTGTTCCGCGCTGGTATGCAGAGACACTGCGGTGTCGCGTTTCATGACATGTCAATAGCACCGTTTCCCACATTAGGCCAACCCCGTATTTCAGTAGCATACAGCAATTTCCCACAGTAACCTGAATCCTTCATGTGCTGCACTAGACACAAGAAGAAAGGGAATGACAGACTCAATTCAATATCCTGAGAACAACGAAAAGATACTGGTTCAGTCTGATGTTCAGGGAAGGACTTTACAAGAAAGCAAATTGCCATTACTTGTTCACCTCATTGACAAAGTGCCAGCAATCAAAACTCAAGATACTCCCTTAGATAGGTACTCTTCTAGATGCTCTAGACAGATAGATCTTATAGATAAATTCAGATAGATAGTCTTACAGATACACTATAGATACTCTTTTATTCTCTGTTTTGTCTGAACAACACTAGTACTATCATCATTCCTGCAAGAAAGATAAAACCCCTCAAAAGCCCCTTCCTTTTTGGATTGAGTATGGGAATAAAGTCAGCCATCTGTTAAAACTTAAACTGGGCAGATCAAATACGCTTAATTACTCAGAGGAGACACCTTACATTTCGGTTGCATCTTGCGCTCCGTGTAATTTCTAGTGCCTGATCTTAGATCAGTCCTGTCCATCTGGCACTCCTTCACCAAGCAGGCCACCTTTGTATGCTTGAAAATTTATATTGGAAAGGCAAACTAAAGCACACAGCTGGCTTTGAAAGGAACCTGTTGGAATGTGTGGCTTCAACAGGGATACACACGTTAATTTGCCTTACACCCCAGCATACTGACTTTGTAAGCATCAATGGGAAAAAAGTGCTCAAAATGCTCAGCGCTGGAGGTGCAGGTACAGAACAAACAAACAAACACACACAAAGACAAAAAAGGAGCACTAACCTGGAGAAAAACGCATCACTGTTAATGAAGGAGATTTCATCTGTTAAATCCATCTCCCTCCAACACGAACCACCATCTGTTAATTGGAGGCTGACCTGAGGTATTCCATCTGACACGCCTGGTTGTGGCACTAGGCACGTTTGGCTGGATCCTTCTGTTGTGGACTTTGTCATCTACAGAAGCAAAGAGAGAGAAAAATGAAATGTGAAAGGAAGAGAGGGCAGAGCAGCCTTTTCAGATAATCTGTAACAGAAAGACATTCTGTACCAGTGTATAAACAGCAAAGAATATGACAAGGTGCAAAATAATAATATAAAATACATACAGATCAAACATTCTGCTTGATAAAAACTATATAAAGAAAAATAAAGGTGAGACTATTGAAAGAACAGGGGCAAGAGTTAAATTAAAAAAAAGGTAAGTAAAATAAACAGGAAGTTATTTTCTGTATCACAGAAGATAGACTAAAAAAATTCTTGCTTCTTGACACAACTGGAGAAACAGATGGTAAAAGCAATTATACACCTCTTCTCAACCCCCCTCCCATCCTTTTTAATGGCAATTGATGTCAACACATGCCTTGGAAGGAAATTTCTCAGGCCGTGAACGTTCTGGATTAGCGTTCTTTGCAGAGGCAGCCAGGACACAAGAGTTGGAAGCTGGGCTCCCTAAATCCAAGACAAAGTTTCCAAGCATCACTGAGTCCATCTACAGGAAGGCCAGGGCTCTTGCTTGACTCTTCAGCAGAAGTGTACGAACACAAGAAGAGACAGTGCTGCGTCAGACGAGCGTCCAGTATTAGCAGCAGATAAAGGCTGCTTAGGGGAGAAGAACAAGTTCGGAGGTCTGCCCCTCACGCACTGCCCCAGCATTTGGCAGTCTGTGGTTTAGGGCTTTTTTTTGACTTGGACCTGGTTCACTGTGTTTAACACCAAACATTGAACCTAACCTTTGTGATTACGTTCCATTTTCTCTTGTGTTCACTTGCCTTTACAAGATCCTACAGCTAGGAGTTTCACAACATTGTTACATGTTGATTAAAATCGAAAAAAAAGTACTTCTATTTTAGACATGGTGAGAGAGAATCTTTCCCTTTTAAAAGGGAAATTATGTGAATTATGAGAATTTGCAAATAATTGTTCCTTACCCACCTTCCCCATACCATTCTTGACTGCTTCTTACTGATCTCTGAAGAGAATAAACTGAAAAATAATAGGTATATCAGAGGCAAAGGGAAACCAGAGAGATACGTTGAGAGAGCTTCCCGGTTTCAGCCTCTGGACCGCACGCTCTCAGCAAGATCCTGCCTTTGCTGACGTCAATGGGCATTTTGCCCGGAGACAAGATCTCACCTTTGGACCACCGCTGGCTTCCAGCAATGCTCTGTTAGCCCATCGCCTGCAGCAGTCACTGACTGTTGACACCATGGGAACTGGGCACACAGCATGTAGACACCAGGCCGTGGTTCTCAGCTGCTACAAAACAGCAGCGGTGCCGTGATTTAAAAGGGGAAGACTATGTCTGCGGGAAGGAGGGGAGGCAGGGAACTACACATCGGCAGCATTACAGGAGGGAATCACAACGGGAGGCAGCAGGGCCTGAGATCTAGAGGTGCCAACTCACTGAATTCTGCTGGAATGGCTGTTAAGCATTTCTTCCCCAGTGAAAACCTGCAGTCACTCATTTAGCTTTTCTGCAGCTGGAGGTGACCGTTGTCTCCCGTGCCGGCACAGGGACACCTCTCACCGGGGCCTTTTGGTGCTACTTCACCACCACCTGCTAGAGCTGATGCCATGCACACCAGAAAAGCTCTCCACCAGAGTAACAACAAATGGTGACTATACATATGCACAAACCTCTAAACTAAAACAGTTCCTACACTGTCCTATTAGTAGGACTTTACAGAAGCACATGTGGGTGTAAGCAAACAGGCAACTTCTATGATGTACCACATACGCCAGCAGCAATCAAAGCCTGGAAAACAGCAGGAAACCATCCTTTCCACCCCTACCATACCACATGCATCCTGATTTTAAGAATGCAATTAACAAAGCTAAATAATTTTGCTACCAGGTACTGCATTTGTAGAATCTGCCTTACCCAACAAGAAGCGTTAGGAAACAGGCAACATCTGCCAAACCGCATGTATCAGATTCCCTTTCTGCAAATTGTTAATGAACTTTACACTGATTTACAGAAGCTCCTTATACTAGAGAATTCCATAAAGAACCTATTTATTATTCCGGTGCTCTAAAAGGAAAAAAAAAGTTTTGGTACAGTCTTCAATTCTTCTCATTTTCTGGCAGAAGAAGATCATTTGGATGCAGGCACTTCCAACAAAAGGCATGCCGATCATATACAAGCTCTGCAGGAAAATTCTGTTTGAAAGATCAGATTCAAATTTAGGACAACCACTGCATTTTTAGGGCACTTCAAAATCACTAAGAAGTGGAAGGAACCAGTGTTCTCCATCCTCTGTTCCAGACGATCTATAAGCTAGTATTTTGATCGCTTTGGAAAACAATATCAAAGCATTGTAGTTATTTCTTTAGCAATATCGTCTACCAGTAATGGCAACTTATATCTGAATTAAACTTATATTTACCTTCTTTCTTTGCAAAACTGCTTTCAGTTGCATCAGTATAAAAATACGTGTAGAAAAAGGTATTCCTTGAACTCATACGTATTAATTTAACTTTTTAATTTAAGTAATGTGTCTTTAATCCTTATTAACAATAGGAAGGAACAGTGTTCACTATCTCATTCTATAGTTTTTAGTCACCCTGTGAAAAAGCCACCTGCACAACTATCGTAACAGCAGCACTTCACTGGGGTGCCACTGAGAGGAAGACATGCCCGTGGGTAGACAAAGACTTCTGTAATTTGAATTCCTCACAAAGCAGATTAAAGAACTACGGACAGAGGCATCTTAAATGCTTTTTGGGTGGTGGAGCTCTCAAGAGAAAAACTTTTGGCAATTTCTTTGTTCATGCACATGCATATGTTTCATGCAATGACGTTTGAGAGAACAATACCTTACAAAGTGAGGACAATACCTTGCAAAACAGCAATGCTATAGGTATTCATTATCAAGATGATAGTGGGAAGACAAGCATATTTAGTTGTTAAATGATAGAAAAGAGAAGAAAAAAGAAAGGCGAACACTTTATAAAGGACATTTTAATTTTCTCCAATGCACCCCTTTTTGTGATCAGCCTAATGTGCAACCTTAATCTCTGGGGATGTGGAAGATAGCCAGTGAAACCCCGTGAGGGCTATCACAAAGGCACACATGAAATCTCTAAGACGTTCAAGCATTAGTTTAAAAGGAAACCAAAAAAAGCCCCTATGGAAACTTGTTGCATGTTGTAACACATTTCTACAGGCTGTATCTTGTTACACTCTGTAGCAAGTACTGTAAGAGGTTTGTAGTTACCTGTGCAGCACACCTTCATTTGCATTTTGCCTCCAGAGCAGGCAATCCACCGAATGACAAAGATTTAAGTGAGGTTTATAAAGGTCGTGAGTGGAAGAATCCCCCCATTTCCCAGATAAGGACTACCCTTAACTACAAGGCAGTTGTTTTCAGCTCATAATGTTCTTAAAAATATTAACAAACAGAAAAGAAAGCCACTTCCTATTCATTAAAATACCATCTTGTATAGCAGCTGTTTTGCTTCTCTCAAGACAACTTTAGGAAACAGTATCATGCTTTGTGTTTTAGCTCACAGCCCTTCGCATTTGATTTATGCCGCTTTTAGTTTTTTTTTTTCCTTCAGATTTAACAACAATCATCAAGCAAATGTTAATCTGACTTCATTGCTTATCTGTTTGATCACTGTTACGAAGTCTAGTTAGAGGCAAGTAACTAGCCTTAATGATCTGGATGATGGGGCAAAGTGTACCATCAGCAAGTTTGCGAATGACACAAAAGTGGGAGGAGTGACTGACATGGCAGAGGGTTGTGCTGCCATCCAGAGGGACCTTGACAGGCTGGAAAAATGGGCTGACAACAACCTCATGCAGTTCAACAAGGGGAAATACAGACTCCTGCACCTGGGGAGGAACAACCAGTACATGCTGGGGGCTACCCAGCTGGAAAGCAAATTGGCAGAGAAGGACCTGGGAGTCCTGGTGGACAAGAAGTCAACTATGAGCCAGCAATGCACCCTTGCCGCAAAGAAGGCCAATGGTGTCTTGTGCTGCACTAGGAGGAGTGTCAGCAGGTCAAGGGAGGTGACCCTTCCCCTCTACTCAGCACTGATGAGGCCACACCTGGAGTGTTGTGTCCAGTTCTGGGCTCCCCAGCGTTGTACAATAGAGACATGGACGTACTGGAGAGAGTCCAACGAAGGGCCATGAAGGTGATGAAGGGACTGGTGCATCTCTCTTCTCAGGAAAGGCTGAGAGAGCTGGGACTGAGAAAAAAAGGCTCAGGAGGGATCTTATCAAAGTGTACAAATACCTGAAGGGAGGGTGTAAAGAAGATGCAGCCAGGCTCTTTTCAGCGGTGCCCAGCGACAGGACAGGAAGCAATGGGCACAAACCGAAGCACAGGAGGTTCCCTCTGAACATCAGGAAACACTTTTTCACTGTGAGGGTTACCGAGCACTGGCACAGGCTGCCCAGGGAGGTTTTGGAGTCTCCATCCATGGAGATATTCAAAAGCCATCTGGATGTGGTACTGTGCCACTGGCTGTAGGTGAACCTGCTTGAGCAGGGGGGTTGGACAAGATTACCCTCAGAGATCCCTTCAACCTCAACCACTCTGTGATTTTGTAATTTCCCCTTTGACATTCTCATCTATCCAGCAAATGAATTGAACATATGAATTGCTGCATACTGAGATGCCTAATGTGGTGTGGCATGTGTCAAAGGAGCATTCTGTCCCAGGTGAAATCTAACTGATATGGTCTGCCAAAGAGAAATCTACAAATCTTTGTAAATACATAAAAAGCTTCACTTTGGAAGATGACACCAGTAAATCCAAAGACAACCCCAAAGAATAGGGATGTTTTCGTTGAAGAGCAAATAATTTGGTATTTGTCTCCTGAAAGTGTTTTATCTGGTGAAGCTCAACCTCAAACTGCCTTTGACAAAGATCAGACTCAGCCTGAACTAGGTTGTGGGCTGTTACATTATAGTTACAGGCTGTGGCCGCTGAAAGCATGGGCTATGCCGAAGTCTGCCACTCAGTAATTTAAAATACGTCTTCATTCTCAGCTAAATACAAGTAAAATAGTACCAGATGCTACTGATGATCAAAGGGGCCATCCCAATAAAGGATAATCAAAACACCAAAGAGCAGACAACTACAAGGAATTATTACACCATACATCCTGCATTTGGCTTTCAAGTTTTGCTCTCTCAGAAAGTTCAGATGCAAGGAACTGTTTTTGCAGTTTTAATAGAGACTAGTCAGTTTTATGACCAGTATAAACATACATCATAATGGGTGTTGAAGAAAGTGCAAGAAAACCTTTCCCCTAGAGGCACAAGCTGACCAGTCAAGGTGGCATCATCCCACACATACCACTGCCAAGATTCTTCATAACTGACTGGGTACATCATAGAGATGTTTCATCTCCCTGTGAGGTGTCAGAAGTTCCTGGGTTCAAAGATAAATATGCCATATATTCTAAAGATCTGATGTGGTATGGTGACTCTCATCTTTCTCTGTTCTTGAAGAACAGGAACTGCTCCACACCAAGATGAGTCTGGAGAGCTCTGTGCATATGCATCGACATGGAGTAAAGATACAGATCCTTAGCACAGGTCATCCTGCTTTTCTGAGTATCTCACTCATTTTCTCAAGGAGCAAAAAGAAAAACTGCCAATATCCCAAGCTATGCATGAACACGTAAATAATTAGGGCAGTTCATACCTATTTGAGTAAGTCATTATGAAATCTAAATGCAGAACTTTTGGAAGAAGCTAGCTTAAATGTCATAATTGAAAGGATGATAAAGATGTTTCCATAAGGTTATCATCAAAAAAACAGGAGGTATTTAAAACATATACAGCACATTCTTTTATTTAATAGTGCTCTTCCAGACAGAAGAGAAATCTCACCAAAAACTTCTTTAATAAACAAATGGTACTCAGAGTTGTCCACCAAAACAAAGACATCCATACTACCTTTTGAAGGGCTTCATATTTTGTCAGCCTAGGGCTCTTTCAGCTTACAAGTTATGTATATCAATACAAATATTCTACAGAATAGGAAAAGGCACATTTCTTTGCAAAAACCTAGGCGTGGCTGAGTGATACAGGGAAATTTAGAATGTTGTTTTCTTTCTCACCCTAGTCTCAATTTGGCTATCTACCAGCACAAACCTTACATGTCAATCTATCCACTCATCAGTGTAACCTCTGCTTCATGAATGACTGAGAAAAGGACACCATTAGGCAGATGTACCTCTTGCCTGACAGCTAACCAACCTGATTCAACCAGTTCTGTCCAGTCAAATAACCAGGGAATAAGCCACCTGCCAAAGTTACCCAGGCTTGGTATTTGGCCACTGACACCTCTTGAAATTTAAAATACCAACTATTTCAATGGGATTTCTAATCACACATACACAGAGCTGCAAGTTCTTTACCAAGGTCACTTAACAGTAATGACAACGACAATGAATTGTATCAGGCCTTGCTTGGAGATGCAGACTTTTGCTGAAGGGTTTAGGTCATCCTAAGTTGTCCCAAAGAATCTTGTGGAAATTCCTGCTGAGACAGCCAAAGCCCTTCAAGTCATTCAGTGAATAGACCAAGTACCTATGCTGTACTTGCGTTGTTCTCCAAAGCTTTATAGTGCAGCCAGCTCTCACACAACACCAGCTTCACCATCATGTTATTGCAGTCACGGACTTCTGGGATGAATCTGGATGGGATGAATCTCCTGCAGCTGTGAGGACCATGTATCTTCCAGGCCCAAAGGGCTTTCAAAGGCAGGGATAATTCTGCAGTGAGATTTTTCAGTTACGTTCCTCTCACACTCCTATTATTCTCTCACTTTCTATTCCTATGCTCCAAAGGAGGGCCTGATTCATTACGTTACTGGTCATGGCACAGAATTCTGTGTGTGAGGAAGCAAGTGCCAAAGTCGTGGTTTGAGTGCTGTGTGTACTACACTAGTAGGGACAAAGGTGTCAGATAGACTGTGGAACAACATCATCTAAACATACCTGAAATACGCTGGCATTTTTTTCCATAATAGTAGAGTTTAAGGCAAAGGAAGAGCTACCGATGTCACCTATCTGGACCTCTGTAAGGCCTTTGACATGGTCCCCCACAACATCCTTCTCTCTAAACTGGAGAGGTATGGATTTGATGGGTGGACTGTCCAGTGGGTGAGGAATTGGTTGGATGGACGCATCCAGAGGGTAGCAGTCAACGGCTCAATGTCCAGATGGAGAGCAGTGTCCCTCAGGGGTCCGTATTGAGACCGGTACTGTTTAATACCTTCATCAATGACATAGGCAGCGGGATCGAGTGCACCCTCAGCAAGTTTGCAGATGACACCAAGCCGAGTGGGGCGGTCGACACACCTGAGAGAGATGGGATGCCATCCAGAGGGACCTGGACAAGCTTGAGAAGTGGGCCCATGTGAACCTCATGAGGTTCAACAAGGCCAAATGCAAGGTCCTGCACCTGAGTCGGGGCAACCCCTGGCATTAATACAGGCTGGAGGATGAAGGGATTAAGAGCAGCCCTGCCGAGAAGGACTGGTGGATGAAAAGCTGGACATGAGCCAGCAATGTGCACTTGCAGCCCAGAATCCAACCGTATCCTGGACTGCATCAAAAGAAGCATGGCCAGCAGGTCAAGGGAGGTGATTCTGCCCCTCTACTCTGCTCTGGTGAGATCCCACCTGGAGTACTGCGTCCAGCTCTGGAGCCCTCAACACAAGAAAGACATGGACCTGTTGGAGCAGGTCCAGACAAAGGCCACAAAAATGATCAGGGGGATGGAACGCCTCTCCTATAAAGAAAGGCTGAGAGAGCTGGGGTTATTCAGCCTGGAGAAGAGAAGGCTCCAGGGAGACCTTATTGCAGCCTTTCAGTACTTAAAGGGGGCTTATAAGAAAGGCGAGGACAGACTTTTTATCAGGGCCTGTTGCAATAGGACAAGGGGGAATGGTTTTAAACTAAAAGAGGGTAGATTCAGACTAGATATAAGGAAGAAATTTTTTACAATGAGGGTGGTGAAACACTGGAACAGGTTGCCCAGAGAGGTGGTAGATGCCCCATCCCTGGAAACATTCAAGGTCAGGTTGGACGGGGCTCTGAGCAACCTGATCTAGTTGAAGATGTCCCTGCTCATCGCAGGGGGGTTGGACTAGATGACCTTTAAAGGTCCCGTCCAACCCAAACTATTCTATGATTCTAAGTCCTTAAGCCTGGACTGAACTTAAAGCAAGAGAACAGTCATCTTTAGTAAGACTGCTGTAAGTGCTAAAAATGGGCTTGTGCTCAAATGCTTGCTGAAGCATATATCCAGTTCAGAAAGTAATAAAATGTAAAAAAAAAATTAAAAAACACCTCAACTCGTCACTTCACCTACCACCTACAATATTGATTTTAAAACCATGTAGGTTTATTACAGTTGACAAGTTCTTCTCAAAGAAAAAATGCCTCATCATCCTAAATTACCGACACTGGGAGACAAAGATCAATAGCTCTATCTTTGTTACCAGGTTTAGCAGAGAGTCAGCACAGATAACGTAAGCAGTAACACATACTTGCACAATTCAGTTACCAGCTCTCTTCCATACTCAGAACCAAGCCCCAAATCCTTCCTTGATTAACTGCCACACTGAAATCATAAAGTCACGATGAATGCAGTCATCCTTACAATCTGTGCAGCTGCCACTGCCAAATTTGGATTTCTCTTACTCTACTTGTATTTTTAGGCATTGGATCACTAAAACACCTCCTCTGTACTCCGCCCTACTTAGATATCAAAGTTATAAATTTGATGCAATCCTAAAATGTATGAAGCTTTAAAGTTCAACCAAGTTTTGATGTTTTATGCAAATTCCTGTGTCTTAACGAGGACAAGACTCTTTGGATTCAAAGAGCTGAGTATTATCTTCCTTTAAACCACATCACCACAGCCTCCGTATTTGACAGAATCCACTGCAAACAGCAGAACTGCTTAAATGCTTAAAAACTTTTTTAGCACTGCATGATTCCAGAGGTAGGGAGCTAGCAAATGCTCTCAGAAAGCCTATGAAATTCAAGCCCAGCTATGCAAATATTGCATTTCTACCTCCAGAGTTAGTTCACTTGTCACTGGATGTGAATCCCGTAATTTTATTTCAGTAAACTTTCTCAAAGTTAAAGTCTGTTATAGACCGGACAAAGTCCATGGACTTAAAATTGTACAGAAATTTCTTGTGTCAGACTTAAGACCATTTTCTTGTTTGTAACTGCTGTACTGAATTTTGTCCATCTTCAGTGAATTTAATGCTGTAACAGCAATTGGTCTTGCAGATATCCAAATCACAATAAACTCATTGTCTCTAACTGCACCAGATCCACAGAGCTAATCTAAATAAGGAGCAATAGACACTTACTTTACTTGTTAAAGTTAATAGACAGGATTCTGAATATAGACTGAGATTCATTGAGATGGTAACAGTTTTCCCCAGTTACTTCTCTACCAAAACAAATTCCTTGAAACTTTAGAAATGCTGCCAACAGAAAAGTCTGAAGAAAAAGAAATCTGTACAATATGGCTGATGCTGGTCGAAGGCCACATGAAACCACTCTAGCAGACTGCACCTGTGGTTTATTGTTTAGATTATGGTGTATCAGTGAATGTATTTGAGCTTGCTATTCACTGTTCTTTGTACCAGCAAGATGAAAAGGAGATGCATAGAGGAATCAGTTCCAGCTACTCTCATCTTTAAACAAGTCTACAGAAATGGGGCATCCCAGAATCTGCATACTTTGCTACGTAATTCAAATCCCTGCACTAAATCTAAGGCACCAGTGAACATGACTGTAGTGGTACCTACCCTGTGGACCACATACTGTTACCCCGGCGTCCAGCTGCATTAACTGGAACATGTTTGGTGCCATTTTTCGTCTTCCCAGACATGCTTCCCAAACATTAAGTCAAACCAGCCTACTCAGTGAATCCCTACAGAAAGGCATAGGAAGGGAGAAGCCCTATGCATATGTTCTGTGTCTTCATTTCCCAGTGTTTACCCATGCTACCTGTGTTTCTATACTTATTTATTTAGGCAGTCACTATCTCAGTTTGAACTGTCCATATATGACTAAGAAGGCTAGACTTAATGACAAGTAGAAGCTCCCTAAAAGACTTCAATACTGACCCCATTTTTTCCCCATTAGCTCTATCCCCTAAGACATATCATATGACTTACTGAATCATTTTGCCACCAACGAAAAAGGCCTTTTACTGTAAATATGTTGCTGCATGATATGTAGGAAAAATAAATCCAAAACAAAATACTTCGATAGCAAAGTGGCCATTTATTATGACCTGGGACAACACTCACATTATTGATATTTAAGGAAAACAAAATTTGCCTGTTTTCTCTGTGCAACTGGCAATTCCAAATGTCAAACCTGTTGATTAAGTGCTTTACCAAAAATAACTGACACTCCAGTGCTCAAGTAAGGTCTGGATGAACGATGAAAAAATAATGCTGGAGACACTTCTGTTAGAGCAGATTCAGTGAACAAATTCCAAATTCTCCCTGACGGCTAAACATAAAAATGGTACACTCCAGAAGGACCTAACTTGAACCCAAAGCTATCCTGTCCTAAAACCATTCAAATTCAAGAAGTCAACCCAGTAGTAAGATTATGTTCAAACCTGGGACTCTCCATGGTATACAACAGGAGGTTGTTGGAGGGAACCAGCAACACCTGAAGACCCCTTTTCTGCAGGAGGCCAGGTGCATTTGCCTAAGGGAATCCCTTCAGCCTCCTACCCTGTGCAGCTCTACTGGCAGCTTTGTCAAAATGCTGCAAGCGTGCAGCATGCATGGGATGGAGGCCAAAAAGCGACAAGATGTATGGGCCTCAAGCCAGAAGATACAACAAGCTCTCCGCAATCTCTGACTGCTGCGTAGCATCTGTTTGCAGAAGGAAACCTAGCACGGGCAGTGTTCTGAATCGGAGTGGAAAGAACTCTCTTCAGGTAGAGAGGAAAGAGTGGGATTGATGCAGACCTGGCAAGTCAGGGGTCTGCAGGTGCAGCAGAGAATAGCAGCCCACAGCTGAGCGCCCAGTTAGTTCACTGCAAATTGAAATGAAACATTTTAAGTCTCTGATTTGGCAACTGCACCCATCAGCGAGGAATCTCAGTGAAAAGTATGTTGAGGACTCCCTGATGGATTAAAAAAACCAAAAACTTAAAAGCAAAACAAGCATGCATGCGTTCAAATCAGGGAGATATACTGCCTAATTTCGAAGTAATATACAGGAAAGATTACATAATAACAAATATACCTCCTCCTTCTTGAGGTAATACCAAATTCCTTATGTGTACGTTTTCCGGGACAATATGAAATAATCCTCTCTTGCACTCCTTCCTAGAGTTTCCATCGGCTAACCGTTTGGCACATACTGTCTTTGTGTCACAGATGGTCTTAATGCACTGAGAAAGACTCTAGCCTTTAGGGTTTGTTTTTTTTTTTTTCACTTTCCCCTTTTAAGTTTATGTAATTACTTCAGCATACGAACTGCTGGTAACCTAAATCTGCCCCATGTATAAGCCTGGTTCCACATACTCTTGCAAAGTCATTCACAAATTCATTTTTGAACTCCAAGGACCTCAAACTCTCCCTTCTCAACTCCTGTGTCTGCACTCCCAGACAATGCACTAACACATTAGGCTGGCTATGTTTTCTCTTCTGCTCTGGGATTGAGCCTATGCACGTGTGGACATCACCATCAAGTATAAAGCAGGGACAAACCAGCCTCATAGGTAAAACCAGTTAGTGGAGTGTAAACGGTATTTACTTTCTTTTCCCTTCCATTTCTGTTTCATAGATGGAGATTGGAAAGATGGATCTAGCATTGCTTGGCCACAGCAAGTAACTCAGTATTTCTTATGGCCTTTGCTCCATACTGGTGGATATCCTTCGGCTTCAGGATTTTTAAGCAGTATCAAGCAAGGCAGAAATGCTGATGAGGCATCCTGTTATCTCAAATTACCAAGTGAAGCTTTGGTAACAAATCCCAAGGTTGCTTTCATAAGCAGACATCTGCACCAACCAGGAATTCTGTCACAGGCTCCGACAAAGGCAACTGGACACTATGAGCATCAAGAATCAGCTTAATCCTCTTTTGGGCATGCTTAGGTGGGGACAGCACTACAGGTCAAGCAATTACTGCTGAACAGTTGGTCTGAACCAACTCCTTGTGTGGACATATCTAGCCCATAGTCAGAGTACCTCTGTGCAGCAACAAAGCTTACGGCCTCTTGAGAAAAATAAAAATCAAGCCTCAGTCGCCATCCTGAATGTAAAGTCAGAGTATCCCACAGACAGCAAGGACAACATAAGTATTTGTATCCAAATCTTAGAGTTCTCACCTGACTACAGAGACACTGCTCCTCTGGGAATAAGTTCTGCCTTTTATTCACTTGGTTTCTTTGGACTCTCCTAGCTTGAACAGAAGATGTATCAAGAGTAAGAAGCACAAATATGGCCAGGTGATCACAATCAGAGGAGAGATGTAGGAATGAACTTAGAAGGCTGACTACGGTGATCATTTCTGTTTTCAGTTTCCGATGGGGCAGACTTTCTGCTCATGTCTGCATCCAGCTGCTCATTCAGAACAATAGTGAGAGCAATAAAAATTATGGTAGGTTATTGTAGTTACAACGGGCATCATTTGATATTTCAATGTATTCTTAAAATAAATATGCCACCTCCAGTGAAGGAATCTTAAAGCAAATGCTCTGTAAATATCAGCTATGCTGTTAAAAAGCAAATGTTAATGAGACCATCAAAAACCAGGGAACAGAGGTAAGTCAGTACAGCACCCATCACATTCCTCTTCCCTGTTGGCTGTTTGAGGTGTAAACAAGTAAGTGTTTGCCAAAGGATTTCTGCGTTAGAAAAGCATGAAGCTGTGCCAAAATTCAGAGCTGCTCCACTGAAGTCCATGTAAGTAGGTTGGAAAGTCTCAAACAAGCTGCTGAGAAACCTGTCTTTCTCCATGTATGGTACTTCTCCCGTTCACAGCATGACAATGAATTACACAGCAATGAAAGAATTTGCTGCCTGAAAGACACTATTGGCACTGGCCTGAATTGTACTATACCTCATAAAGTGCAGACAGATCCTTCAAGGAAAATAAATTCGTTTTACCTCTGTATTTCTCCTGCCCTGCAATACCATATGGCCAACTCATTATCAAAGGAACCTCAAGAACTGAAATGATGACCACAAAGGTTCACCCCAGCTACACTCTTCAATCACTTTTCCTTCTCAGCAATAAAGAATGCTGTTTACGAACTCTGTAAAAAAAGCAGGTTCAGGCCTTAGGGATTTTGAAGAGAGGGGGAGCAGCACTTTCAAGCATACCAATAAACTGGCACTACACGTGCCCAAGCTCAACTGGTACGTTTTTTTTACAGCCCTCTGAATCAACACTCGGTAATACAGATAAGCTGAGACTCCACTAGAAATTCCACTAGACCATGTAACAATCCAGCAAAAAAGGGTTACAAACTTCCTGTTCTTGGAGCATTCACCTCTGAACTAGAAAAAGAATCAGAAAATACATTCTGTACTGTAACAGGATCTTCAAGGTGATCTCACAGGTCTTTTCCATCTCTCATTTTCATGGCATTGTACCTTCATTATAAGTATACCTCTAATTTTAAGTACAAGTCATCACAGACAAATGACTCAAGTGAGTCATGTAGGTGTGTTAGATCAGATTCTTCTGTCACTTGCTAGCAAAAGTTAAAATTAACATTCCTGCAGTTAGCATAAGACCAGGCTTGCTGCTGACTGAATACTATTAAGATGAGCAGTGATTGCAGGAATCACGCAGTACAATAATTGCTTTCATTATGTTGAATGGAGATGAAAAATGAGAACAAAAGCATGCGAACTAAAAGGAGAAAACCCTTTGATAGCACACTATTAACTGCTCCGTCATGGATTCTGTAACAGCACATGTAGATTGATGTGTTTCAGTATAAAAATGCATTTAGTTTACACAAAATAATCCTTCCAAGGGAACAGGAGATCCATATACTGAGAACACAGTAAGCAGCTCTAGCTAAGAACCTATTAAACATTAACCTCCACAAGTCTGCTCAATACAGCCTGTGGCAAGAGATCTTATTTGCACTGGGCAGAGTGCACACAAGTATATTTTTGTGGTTCTCTAAAAGAAGGTTGTATTTACAGTTTATTCCAACACTTGCAAACCTCCTGTCCCCTCCCTATTGTCCTCCAATCCATGCTGGTTTTTACAAGGCAATCATTAGCACAAGATTATACCACTCCTCCTACAAACTAGCTGTTTTCTCTTACTTTATCTTTACAGCATATCTTTACGTTAATTAAGACAAGGGGAAGAACTTGCCACCGTTAAAATAAAAGAGGCAAGCTGAAGGACAAAAGCTACTAGAAGGTACCAGGCAGGCCTAACAGTCACATTTTCAGGCTGCCTAGGTTCCTAGGCTACTTGGAAAACTTAGAACAAACAAAGCAAAACACAGTTCAAGCTGAGAATCCACTGTTGTCAATGTTTTATTCTTACATATTAGCTCCTGAAGGACTGACAGTCTGTTTGATGATACCCTTTAAAATCTAGAAGGTAGAAAGAACATGCGCTCGTTTCCGATAATATGTCATGCTTCAGTAACTAAGCATATTTTGGAATATATTTTGACTGTAATTACACTGATTCCTAACAAAGATTAAATAACTTCTTCAGAAGTACATCTTCAGAAATCTGACCTTGGCGGTCTCAGAACACTCTCTGGTATTAGGATTCAAACAATAAATGTAAGTTGTAATTTTCAAATGTGAGCATTTAAAGTCAGGCACCTGCATTCCACATGGTGTACTAAAAATGTCAAAATTTAGTCAAGTCACATTTGCAAAGACTTAAAGAGCAGATGTCTGTCTGTGTTTCTGATAAAAAAAATTGTGCAAGTACACCAACTTTTGTACTTGCATAAAAAATTAATTTTATTATGTAATTATCTATATGCATTTCTGTGCATCTCTGAATCACTGAAGCTTGAGAATTCCTTGATATTTCTATTTATTCATTTTTGGTGATGCTTGTGAAATTTGTGAAACTATGGGATGAAATCTGTTGTGCTTTAAAGCCTGATTTCCTTTAAAACTGTCCTGGTTTCAGCTGGGATAGAGTTAATTTTCTTCCTAGTAGCTTGTATAGTGCTGTGTTTTGGATTTAGCATGAGAATAATGTGATAACACAATGATGTTTTAATTGTTGCTAAGCAGTGTTTACACTAAGTCAAGGACTTTTCAGCTTCCCATACTCTGTCAGCAAGGAGGTGCACAAGAAGCTGGGAGGGAATATAGCCAGGACAGCTCACCCAAAATGGCCAAAGGGATATTCCATACCATATGATGTCATGCTCAGTACATAAGCTGGGGGGAGTTAGCCAGGGGGCAGGATCGCTGCGGGGGGACTGGCTGGGCATCAGTTGGCCGGTAGTGAGGGGTTGTATCACTTGTTTTTCCCGAGTTTTATCTCTCTCTCTTTTTTTTTTTTTCTTTAATTACAATTTATTATTATTATTATATTATTATTTTATTTCAATTATTAAACTGTTCTTATCTCAACCCATAAGTGTTCTCACTTTTACTCTTCCAATTCTCTCCCCAATCCCACTGCAGGGGAGGCGGGGGGAGTGACCGAGCAGCTGTGTGGTGCTTAGTTGCCAGCTGGGGTTAAATCACAACAAAAAACAATGACATGGCTATATACAGCTGGGATAAGTCAGCTTGGAGCCATAAAATGACTAGCATGCATCCCATGCAGAAGTTCTACCTGAGCATCACTCTTCTAAACCATTATGGACCTCCAGAGAATGCTGTGAGGAATAAGGCTTATTAGCAATTGCATACTTTCCATTCTCATATGAAGAAAAAATTCTCCGGTACAGCATACTGGATACAAAACAAGCTCAAGTTTTGCTCAACTGTGTGTGCTCAATGATCTGTGTAACCTGTTTACATCTGAAAAGTTACCAAAGTCCTGCTTACTGTCAATAGCTGCCAGCGACCACCTTTCCATCCCGCACTTCCCAAAAAGACAATCCCACCTGGAAAAACTGCCACCTCCCACCTATCAACTCTGAATCGTGCAGCAGAGTCTCTCCAAAACCTGCCCAACCCTGAGTACCTGCTCATTATGGCATCAAGTCCCACCATCAAGCCCCACTACTGTTACTAAGGGAAATTTTCTACTATCAAGAGTACTTCGGCCAAAGTAAACAGTCAGCATCTGAACAGGACACTGTCAAAACCCAGGTTTTGGACTAAGTTTCTTTGACGATTTCTAAGCAAGAATTGAGAAGATCATGGGAAAAGCCAGAGACTATTAATTTAATTTCCTAACTTTGATAGGCAATGTTTATTGGCAAATGGTCCAGTCAGAATTATGTCAGCATAAAGCAAAGCTTCTAGTCATCTCCTACATCTGCGAATGTAGCAAATTTAGAGACTTTCAGATCTTCCTAACCTATAACCTACGCTATAATAACAACTTCCATGGCCCATTCTAAATCATGGACTGTTATTTTCCATAAGATGTATTACTGTTGTACCAAAACTCCTAAAAACTTCATATTGCTCAAACAGCTCAACAAGTCTCAGGCATGCCTGAGACCATCTTTTAGCTCTGGGTTAACATAGCAGTGCTTCCTGACCCTCAAATAAGATTCTTAGGTAAGACTCTGCTACAAAAGCTAATAATTATCAAAAACCACTACAGACCACAGCTGACTTGTCCATATCTCCCAAAACAGAAAAGAACTCACTTCATTCAAATCCCAGCCCAGCATTCTTACACCTAGATCAGATGAATTACACTGACCCAAAGAACAGGTCCTCTTCCTTAGGAAGGCTATTGCGTTGGTAAAGAAATTTTTCTCTCTCTGGCAGATTCTTTGCAAGTCATACAAAATGCAGATTTTACAGTGCATGAGACTCCACCTCAATAAAAGCTTTAAACCAATTAACTATGGAGACCTCAATGATTAGGAAAGATTAGAACACCCCTAGAATACTCTTTGACCTATTTATTCTTCAAGAGAATAATCCTTTTACGTCAAGAAGTGCTGACGCTAATAAAGACAGGTGGTTGAGTACTCCAGCTCCTAGCTTCCTCCCACATGAATGAAGAAACACAATAGGTCAAGGGCATCCTTAAAGGAGAGACTAAATCACGGGCAGGGTATAAGATATTTAGCAATGCCTCTTACTCAGTTACTCTTCCTGCACTTATTTCTCTTTATGTTTACCTCTTTGGACAGACAGTCCGACCGGGATTATTGGTGGAAGGGTTAGAGTGTTCAATTACATATTTATTTTCAATTACGTACTTGAATTAATTTTAGAGAGATGACTAACATCAGCAGAAAAGACTACGAAAGACCTTAGCACAAAAAGACCTCATCTCCCACATCCTGAACAGTTAACACTATTGCCTTTAGATGAGAACCTTGGCAAATTTTTGGTACATTTCAATGGAATGAGAAAATACTTACTACAGTAGTTCAGCTTTAGTTATTCATTATACCTTTTCTTCAAACAGAATGAACTGTACTGGTTCCTTTATCTATTGCCATTACTAAGTAAGAGGGATTCATACAGCATGCTTGCATCTTGCACTGTTATCTGGCTGGGGTGCAAAGTTCAAACTGAACAGAACACTACCCTTGCTTTTATCCTTTTCAACAAATTGTTGAATGGGCATAAAAATTGTTACGTTTCAGCCTCAGTCAACTGTAGTCTCAGAGATATTGAACCGCACAGTGAATTTACAGTGGTTTGTATTTGCAGCACACTACCACGCTGTAACACAAGAGTTTAAATGCATCTGATTACAATTGCCCCAGGAAGTAATTAGGAAAAAAAAAAGAGTTAGTAAAAACAATGGTTATACACTGTGCTCTATTTTAATGATAGAGATAAACTTATTTGTTGATAATTTGGTATTCCAAGACATCTTTGTAACAATCTCATCATTACTGCTGTGCTCACCCTCTCTTTCCTACTTGGTTCAGTAATTAATCTCTTTTTGGCCTCACAAACTGCATAATCAGAGGAAACTGGCCTGTGGGATTTTCAGTTCAAGTTTTAAATGCTGCTAGAAAGCATCAGATCTATTTTGTTAGCTGTTAATACCTAGAAGACGACCTTAATTAAAACAAACTCGAACTTTATCAGTGTGAAGCTTTTTCTTAACTAAGGCTCAGATTAGTTTTCTTACAGAAACAAGGAGTCAGATTCCCTGCTGATATAAAGAAGGTGCAGCTCTGAACTTCACCAAAACGTCATCCAGTCTACTGCATCAAAGTATTTGGCCTTGTGCCCCAAACCAGAAGAGCTATTACATATGATTGTTTGCTCACTGACTCTATGCAGGGGCTTTGACAGAACAAACAGTTGTTGACAGTGCAGTGATTAAGGCTGCAAATGTCAGTACCAATTTTTCATTAGGAAAAAAAAAATCATGGTAGCTTGTAGGGAGGATCTGACAGAGATACACAAAGTCACGGGTGGTGGAGAGAAGACGAACTGTTCACTATCTCCTTCAGTTAAAAAAAAAAACAACAAACAAGAAAAAAAGGAAAGAGAAAAAACAGGTGACCTTCAAATGACACTAGTAAAAGCCATATTTATAATAAACAAAAGGAGTCAGTTCTCCACATCAGAGGAAGGAATTTGTGGCACTCTTTGCCAGATGACATGTTGGAAGCAAAAAGCTTACACATGTGCAAGGGGTACACAAGACAATTACTTTGGACATCACTAAATACACGAACCACATGAACACCAGGAAAGCCTCTGAGAATAGTCACAAATTGGCAGAGTAATTGAAAGAAACACCTTGTTGCCCTATTCTTACTCCTCCCTGGACATCCGCTTACGGCCATTGTGGGAAGCAGGACACTAGGCTAGATGGATCCCAAGTCTGAGCCACTCTTATGTAGGATGAGCAACCATTAAGAGGATTATTCAGTGAATTCAATGCTGCAAATGATTGCAGAAATGATGCATTAGCTGATTGCACTGGGCTAGCCTGCAACAGCTGACTCTCTACTGGCTCAGCAGCTGTACACCACAGAGGAGGGAATATTCCGTTTCCCTCAGCAGCACCCCACCTAACAGTGCAATGCAGCCTTTGCTTCAGGTAGTGTCAGCAGGGTCACACCTGCGATTTTTCCCTAGGCTACAAAAAA
Organism: Calonectris borealis; assembly: GCF_964195595.1. Classification (NCBI taxonomy): domain Eukaryota; kingdom Metazoa; phylum Chordata; class Aves; order Procellariiformes; family Procellariidae; genus Calonectris; species Calonectris borealis. Next base: position 51,512,635 of record NC_134315.1, read on the forward strand.
GCGCACAACAGTGTTGTCCATGGAGCAGTGCAGAAGAAACAGTGAATTTCAGAGTTCCTGGCTCTCCCTTGATGTTGGAGCGGTGAATGCTGTCCCCTGCACCAGGTTCCCTGGAGCACAGCAGTGCAGACGTGACATGCAGCAGTGCTGTCAAGGGTGCCAACACAGAAGCAAAAGAGCCACAGTAATTACAGAGCTGCTCTTCCCTCTACGCACAAGAAGAAGAAAATATGGAATCTCTTTCTCTCTGTGATCATGCAAAATAGCTCATGGCTGATTAAGGCTCCGTAAGACATGCAAAGTATCAAATAATCTATGTTTTTAAGACTAAAATTGTATAGCGGATGGCATGGGGATTTTCAAAGGCATTTTCTAATTCATGTGGTCACAGGTATTTTCATGAATGTTAACCGGATGAAACAACTAATTTTTATTCAGATATCAGTTCACACAGTTGTCATTCAGTGGCACAGATACCTTCAGGAAAACTACAGACAATGATTTAACATGAACAGTAATTAAAAAAAAAAAATTCTCTTCACGATGTATTAGGTATCCTTTCCATCTTGTACCCAGAAAGTGATGAAAACATCCTTGTTAGAAGGGGGAACAACGTTAGCAAAGCTGTTAAACATTCTCTTATCTAAACAAACCATGTAACAAAGATTAAAACAGTATTTATATATGGGATTTTTGCCTTGGTTGCTATTGGCATATAGGAAGAACAGTAAAGCCGACTCAGTGTCTATCTGCTGTTCTACCTTGCTGTCATTTACACTATACTTTAATAAGCAGAATGCAGCAGAGCTGTTCCAGACAGAAGTAATAAAAAGCAAAATCTCACAGTTTGCAAAAAACGCATCACTGCTTTGCAATATGAATCTAATACCCTATTCAGTTCCTCTTTCATTTCCTTTTGTTCTCCCAAGACTATTTTTACATATGACCTTTTACCTGAGACCATATCTCTTAATAAACAGCTAAAGGTTACTTTGTTTCGCTTCAGTACAACCTTAACCTACTGCAATTATTGCCACAAAACACGTACAAAGGTCATGAATTGTGATACGAAAGCAAGAGAGAGATGCGGAAATCCATTATTTTTAGAGAGGACTGCAATATAGAAAAGGAAATGACAAACATAGTAATAATCCCGTGATATACCTCAATGCTGGCAACTACATCTGTGGAATATCATGGTATTTTCTAGGAGGAAAAGAAAAATGTGTCTCCAGCCATCCAAGAGGACCGGTTACTGAATGCTGCAAAAAGTTAAACTAGTAATGCTGCGATCAAATATAATTCCAGAACTTGTAAAAGGTTACAAAGACTTCACTGAGTGAAAACATTCATCTTCCATGGCCATCCCCACAATTTGTAAGTGCCCATCATATATTAGCTGGCAAGGTTAAGGTGTCGTACAATAGGTTAATGACCACAACTCAGCTTCTCATGGCTGAGGTACAAATAAGGAGCCAGCAGCAGAATTTAAGATTAAAAAAAAAAACCAAAACAAACATTTACAAAATGACACAACAACATTGCTCTCTTGCTGGGTGTACCTAATACGTGTGTGTATGTGTGTTGAATAACCACAGAGCTAAGATCAGTTCCAGGGGAACATTTTATTCTCCCTTGCAGTTTTGAAAACTGGAGTCTGATTTATCTATTTAATGTAATGTTAGTCATAAATAGAAAAAGTACGATCTAAAAGTACAATCTCACTTAGCTATGGGAGAAACCCAGGCTCTCCAGACCTGCACCTCATGTTACAATTGCTTAAACTCAGTCTTGGAAAAGTTAAATTGCATTTCTGATCTAAATCAAAATACTCACAAGGAAAAAGCTTTTTCACACATGAAATTCAGCAATGTTACTTTTAAAAAGAGTATCTGATGTTACAGTAAATTAGGGAGTCCTAAGTGTCTCTATATTGTTCCAGTTACCAGTGTAAGATTTCCAACATACAGAGAACAGACCCTTTCTTAATAGTGAAACTGAGATGTTCACTGCTGGCAATTAAGGTCAAATGCTGCTGGGATTTGCTTGATAGATCAGATCTTCAATAGCATACATATTCAGACACATACAGAGCGTCTGGCCCCTTGTGTCCCTTGCATCACATACTCCTGTTGCTCTTAGTCTGCCCTGAGCCCTGTTTATTACAAGTAAGTTTTGAGGCACCAGAAATCCTGCAAAGCTGGGGCACCAGCTTCTTCTGGACAAACTGATCTTCATAGTACTCAAAGAAGGGCTTTTCAAAAATGCATAGGACTTACACTGAAGTCAATGAGCATTTCACTACTCTTTTATAATGAGAAAAAGAATTAATTCAGCGCTGAGCCCTTCTGAAGCTCCCACCTTGGAAGTACTACAGTGAAGCTAATGGCAGAGGTCAGCAAGAATTAAATCCCCACAGGCTGCAAAACGCCTTAAACCTCATCACTTTGGATCAGTTCTGACTGCCTGCAATATGTCCTTGTTATAAAGACAGCACTCACTGCTGATTTATACAGTGGGAATAATGCTGATCATTTTTTGTAACCTGATTAACTGAATGACTAATTAATGAGAAACAGAGTAAACATTGGGGAATCTGAACAGAAGGAACTGAGAGATTTGTCTTAGTAGAAAAATACTCATCCTCCTCCTAACCTCCTTTTTTCTCCATGGTACAGCAAGGATGCTCAGAAACAGCTGGCTAGAGCAGGGGCTCACACGCTTATTTTACTGTACCTTGTTTCTTGATGCTGACTTTGATGCTTCCCTTTGGAAAGATGATGTTGTACTGACTGAGGGACTGCTCCCAAGTGCTAAATCACGATGTCACTCCTCTCCCCCACAAAAACCACCCCACGACAAAACAACAACAGACAATGAATGAAAAACATTTCAAGTAAAACATGTGCAAATACAGACCAAGACACACATACACATATGGATCTTATTTTCTCAACGTTTTGGCTATGTGGTATTATCTTGGGGCAATGATAATATCACTGGGTATTTGTTTTAAAAAAAAAATTGCGAGAGAGTAGAAGCAAATTTCCTAAGTATCTCAACTGCAAAATTTGCCAGCTGGGTTAAAAAAATTTATAGTATACTAGAAATATGGACAGCAGGATAGAGAGACGTTTGTTATATGCCCCTGTTCCCTTTAAACATGCTAAATCTTAATGTGTTAAAATGAAAATATTGTTGGTGAAATTCTAGCTAAAGAAATAGCAGCATAATAATTTACTACTTTATAGAGTTTAGCATTAACATATTTGTGTAAATATTCAGGATTGCATTTAGTAACACCACAAGTGACAGATTTATAATCTCATGAATGCTTTAACGAACTTCAAGAGCAGAAACATTCTGTTTTAATGCTGCATATACAGAGTTGTCAAAAACAGCAGAGCTAGAAGCACTGGAAAACTATTTCAAAATTACACAAGGAATTGTTGGGGATCATCTGATTTTTTACTTGCCTTTCTGAATCACAGCCTAAACATAACCGTCCACCTCACTCCAGACTGAATCTGCTATAGGTGAAGGGTTTGGAGGCCTATAAACTTTCCCCTACAAATCTCATATTGCTCATTTCCTGTCAGCTTGCATCATAAAATGTCACTCTGGCTGAATCACTATATACCCTTACTATAAACATGCCCATCTGCTCACTGGTGGACAACTGCGAAGTGAATACTCGCTGAAGAAATACTAAACAGAAAACCAGAGACAGACTTCCACAGGTGCTCCTTCTCCTCATGCACTTCCCACCCATCTTCTCATCTCCCACGTGAACCCACTCCTACCCTTGGGGCCTCCCTGGCCCAGGCAGGAGAAAACTGGTGTGACTTGCCCAAATAAGGGGGTACTGAATGAAATGGAAATGTTTGCTGAGACCTTCAGAAAGGATTTTCAAAGGAGATCAGTTCCTGCTGCCTCCTGATGGGAAAGAATTAATCCAGTACTGAAAGTCGACCATTAACACGATGCTAAAATGGTCCCAGACATGAAAGAAGAATAAAGGAAACTATCTAGACCCTGCAGGCTTAGCCAGGGCAGCGCAACATGGATTAGAAGCGGATGCCTTTTTTCCTGACGTAAATGAGGGATTGCTCTCGTGTCTGCTGAATGTATAACCATGGGGCCAGAGCACTGAGGTGGCAGGGAAGGGTGACTTATTTAGGGGGAGCCCCCTCAGCCGTGGATTTGGTGAGTTTTCAGCAGTTTCTCTTGGATTTTGTCAAGGGATTAGATCCTCATGCTAAGGTATTTAAGTGAAAACAGCCGAGGAAGGGAAAGAAACACTTATTAGTGAAGATCTTGCTTTACACATCTGGGGAAATAATCCGAAACTTCGTGGCTTTCAGTGGAGATGGAGCTTTACAACTGACTGCAAAGGGAGCAAAGTCAAGCCAAGACGGACAACTTTTTGACCATCTTACCTTTCCTACTTCTCCCCAGGGATGAAGAGCTCAAATCCTACCAAGGGCTGAATGATCTGGTCTGAGTGTTCAATCAGAAGGAGCAGCAAGCACTCCACTTTAAAATAGTGCCGCCAAAGTCAGCTGGAGCACTCTTCTTGACATAAAAAATGCACTTAAGGGCTTGCCTGGTTGGGTTGGGCACCACACACTTTGCACACACCAAGCGCCAGCAGATGCAGCTACACGTGGTGGATTGCTTGCCTCCTTAGAAATCTAACAGCAGGCTTGCAGAACACAGTTGCATGCACTTTTGCAGCCATTTAAAGTACTATTTTGCCAACTAATCCTCCCAACTGAAGTGGCAGCTTTTGTTAGAAGACTGGAAACAAACAGGATAAAAATGCAAGAAATTAATTGCATCTGAAATAAATGGGTTGTTTTGAAACTATTAGTTTTTGCAAAACCCTGCAAGAGACCAGTTTCTGTAGCTCTTCAGGGAGTGAAATCTCCCTGTTCAGAAGTCATCAGAATGCACCTACATTATATTCACAATCTTGAAATTGCACCTTTATAATTTTACTTGACTTTGTAACTTCCAATTTTAATTTAATTTTATAATTTTAATTTTATAAATGGACTTGCTTTCTCTTCTGCATCAAGTGAACAGGGCTATGTATTCTACCACCTAGTGGGGGAAGAAAGGGAAAAGCCTTTTGCATTCCTGTCCCAAATATGTAATCAAGCGAGGAACAGCATTACATCCTCATCATGCCAGTGCTTGTGTTCCAGTGCAAACATTTAAGTGCTCTGAGCTGACTGGTTCTTAAAACTGAAAGCGCTCTGTCAAGAAGGCATTAGAGGGAAAAGGTGAAAAAAAGGAAAAAAAAAAAAAATCTTGTAACCCTGAATGACTAGGTTAATAGGTTGTATGTTTTATTTGAAGACAATACTCAGTTAAAAACCATAAAAAACATACTACTAACGATGACATGTTTCACCAGAAACCAGTGGAAGGGGTAATGCCAGAAATCTCCCAAGAATGAGTTTGGTAATAGTTTGCCTGCCCAGGTATCCCTGGCTACTTGAACTAAATAAAAATCCTCTTCACTGCCTATCTTTGATCATCAGAGAAGCCTTATCACTGTTACTTAAAGGTCCCATTTTTTTTTACAGTTGTAACAATACAACACTGGCTAGCTATACAACATAGGACTATATGCAGCTGCAGTTTGCACAGCCCTCTAAGACCTTTGGAAATGAAAGGTCCTCGTTCAAAATTATTATTTTTGTTGTTACTGTAGGTTTCATAAACCTATTTATTCAAGAAGATGATAAAATTGGCAATACTGCAACTCAAGACTGACTAATCTTTAATTGCATGAGTTATTGCTCAGTTTAGTGCCACAAAAATCTAGCAGGACTATACCTAAACACACTAGGAATTCTGTTCCAAAGCAAAACATAAACAACATTTTATTGTAATACCCTGACACTTGTAATTTTATAAATGCACAGCAGTGCAGATATACTGTCAGAGACTTAATTGTTCCACGTAACACTGCCCAATAAAAAATAGCTATTTATGATCCTGAAAATCTGAAAAATACAACACAGATCAGATAGCTAATCAGAAGACTCAACTAATTTCTCCACCCATTTCTCTCTAACTAGCGGATTCTATTGATCAACAGACTGAGACTCTTCCAGACCTTCACTGGGTTAGGAAATTAAACTGAAGCTTGGATAAAAGTCTTAAGGATTGTAACAATAGCTGGCTGCAAAGAAAACCTGTAAACCCCAACAAACCTCAACTTAATTGGGAATCAAAAAAAAAAAAAAAAAATATCAAACCACATAGTTCTTTTATAGGAAGAATATTTTTTTTTTTTTTTTTCTGAAGAAAGTCCTTCCAGGCAAGGCATCAGGAACCTGACATTTCAATTTCCCATTGAAATAGAAACTGTTCTAAGATAAATTTTCTATTTTGTGAAAATTGCACAGGTTTCCAAAGAAAAACTCCCCACCATTTCTAAGTATAATCCTACTATATACCTGAGCAATGAGCAAGAGGAGGTTTTACAGTCCTAGGAACAAATCAGGGACTGGAATGCAGCTTGCAAAGATTTCCGGCTCCCTTACTTTCCAAATTATGATCCACTGAGAAAGTAAGCTAAGAAATCCTTTTACCTGGCACAACTTGTCTTTCCCAATGACTGAGCAATCTTTGAAAGAAGAAATATAACTGGGGTGAAGGTATTCCTGTGCCTCCTCAGTGCACATACACAGCAAGAATGGCAGTTCAGTTACCAACAGCACTACTGAATCACGTCTCTTTTTCCCATCTCCAAAATTTATTAACTTTTGCTTTCCTTAAAACAGGTTTTCTTTGAGCTGCTGCTGCAATCTATACCTGATTGAAATGCTGCTACTCCTTCTGAAAGTCTGTAGCATTGTGGATTTCCCCTAGCTATGACCAACATGGTAGACAAGATGCAACTTGCTCCACTCGAGCTGTTTTTCCTTTCCAATACACCGCTCAAAGAAGCTTGATGCTTTCATGACTTTATCTGAATGATCCACATATTCTTGTTTTCATTTTAAAAGAGCAGTACTTCCTGCTTTTAGAAATCCACTGATTTTATGGCCAAAGTGTGGGAAAATCTTAAGATATCCAGACCATGAAGTGTCAGGAGTCATGCAAGTTCGGGAAGATGGTAAACGTCACCAAGTAAACGAGAGGAGGTATGTTCCCATATTGGGATGGGATGGCATGAGCTACTACTCCCCTGTTTCTGGGTATTTGCTCAAAATTAATGATTTAGGGTTGATGATGACTTCAAAAAAGATGATTATGAGTGGATAATGTGAAGCAACAGGCACCTAAGCCATCTCAAGAATGACCAAAGACTGCAGGGAGAAATAATATTCTCACAATACCTTTAGGCACTTTAGACACTAACTAAAAATAGGTTCCTGTTTTTCCAGTTGAGATTTCAGCACCAAAGTAAAAGCCTGAAGCCATGAAAAAGAGATAAGAAAAAGTAGGGCTAATTTTGTAATGCAGTAAGCTGGAAAGGCAATACTAGACCACTGAGAAAACTGCATTGTTCGATATTGTACTTTTTGATGTCTTTCCTTATTTTTTTAAACCACTGTCACTGGGTTTCAAATTTTGATTCAAGTTAGTCCTTCTCCCTGTATAAAAAGTTTCATGCTTATAGGTGCTCTTTCCAAACTCTTAACCAAGAAACACCTGGATCAGCACCACTGGCTTTGACCATCACGAGGTTAATCTCTTAACACAATGTAAAAATAATTTCTTCCTATAAGTACCTCCATCCTCATTTTGGGAACCTTACCTTTGGGTAAGACTAACAGCAGCATTCCAACCAAAAGGAGGCATTAATGCTTGTCCAGGGAAAGTGTCTCAATAAACCCTAGCCCCACACTAGACACCTGGGAGAACACATAAGGAAGGTCACATTACCACAAGCACTGTATTAACCTAGAGGAAAAGTTATCTCCACATTCAAGAACGTAAAAGAAAGGATGGCAAAGAAATATGGACTGTGGATGGGCTACAGCGTGTGTGCACAGTGACTGGAGGTGATGGAAGGCCATGTATGAAGAGTGCTGCAGCTTTTGCACTTCACTACAGACTGCCAGCCTTTTCTCTGGACTGGGAATGAAAAGCTATCAGATTTGAGTACAGGAAGAATAGTGGGACAGGGCTGTGGGCATTTGGGAGAAAAATGTTAACATGTAAAAGAGAAACAGGAGAGAGACTGAAGGCAATCATGGCAAAGGTAGCAGCGTAGTGACTCAGGGTGAAACACTGGCAATAAAGCGAGTCATTTGGGGGAGGGGATGACAGAAACATCCCAGAAGGAAGCGAGCAAGGTCATCTAAATCTCTTCTCTTCACCCTCCTGCTGCTAACAATGTAAAAGCAAAAAAAGCCATTTAGATAAATGCAGCTGAGTTTGGTAAAGGGCAAGTCCTCATTTTCTTCCCTTTCCTTGCTGTCTGCTCTCCCATTTCACCACGGTTCGTGCTGGAGTGCAACACACTTTAAAATCAACAGGGCTGCAGTTTATGAGAGCACTGTCCTGAGCATCCTACATTTTTAACTCCTTCCAACAGGATTACTTGGCAAATCTCTCTCCAGCTACCTGTAGATATGAATTCATCAATGACTTTTCAAGAAGCAGTAACTTTGCTTACAAATGGCTTGCTATTTTCTGGACACAGTGATGCAGGTCACGCCAAATAATTCTCTGATGCACTTGTTCTTTTATGACGTGGATGGGTTATCTCCTACTGTATGTAACAGTTCATGCATTAGCAAACTGGCAATCACTTTTCTCTACTGAATGTCATTTATTACCATTTGGTTTTCTCTTTGAGTGCACCACCTCTAATTTATTATATAAATTGGCTAGGATAGGGGATATCTGCTAGGATACAAGAAAAGTAACCTTTGGGAATAGTATAAAGCATCCTTTCAAAGAGCGACCTGACAAATCTCAACAACCACTTCTTATGCAGCTTTGCTACATGAAGTTAGCTGCTTGTATTTCTTGCGTTTGAGTATTTGTTAAGCTAGAAAACTTCCCACCCAAATTAGATGGACAAGGGACAAATTTTTGCAGCTCACTGCAGAATTTGGAAGCTATCAACAAGATCCAAAGACACAAACACAATGTAAGCCCTTGTGTTTAGTCAAGGCTCATTCCTCTCAGGCAGTCATCTGTCTCCTGAGGCAAAGCAATGGGCAACATTTTTCATCTCACTTGAGTAACGATATCTTTCAGGCTATTTTGTTGGAGTAATTCTGGTTGTCACCGTGTACTTTGATAGCTCAGACCTCTGAACTGCTGTGGGAAATCTCCCAGGTCTCCACCTTTGTGCATTCCCAATTACTAGTAAGTCCTTAGAAGTGAAAGACTATCTTGGCTTTTGCAACTGGCTGAGGCTTGAAGGAGATGGAGACATATCTGAAGTCTTTCTTCTGGGCTCTTTAAAGTACCACATCTTTTTACAATTACATTGTTCTTAACCTGTGTTTGTTACCGAAGCGACCATCACCTGCTAAACATCACTCCCAGGCAGATCATTTCCATTACTGAGAAGCTACTGTGATGTCAGTAATATATATTAGGGAGGACACTGCAAGTCATCAGTCATTCTATCTCCTTCCACAGAAGCATTTTAGGTGAATGTTAGTAACAGCTAAAAGACTAAACAGCTAAAGACTTCCTCACTAATTCACCACATAAGAAAACAACCAACTCTTCTCAAGGCAGCTGGGTCTGACTCATACAGATTGCCCTGCAGTTCAGATTCAACAGACCCTCCTGCGATACACTGCAAAGGAAGAGATATTTTCAGCTGATTTCACTTGACTGGCAGAACTTCGGCTCACATCAAACTTCTTGTTCTGCCAAGGTCAAAGACACTGTATTTTTATAACTTATTTTCTGACATTTCCATTCCAGCCCGTGAAGGCTAAGGTGATTTCATTAGTGGGTGCTTGCAAAACCCTACCAAGGGAAGGCATGTAGTTCAACCCTCTCAAACTCAAGGGCTCACACCTTGGAAGGGAGTAATTATCTGCACAGCTAACACACAAAAGGAGTAAGGCAATTGCAAACTGTCTTCACGACCATTTCCTGCACAGACTTCAGCAGAGATGGCACAAGCCAGAACAAGGCACTTTCGGCTGCCCTACTTATTTTTGTCAAGTTTTTATGAACTTTAGAATCCTCTGATGTTACACATATGCCCTCTCCCCCCAAAGATATTATACTTTAGTTATATCACTTTTATTTAACAGCTTCAATGTACTTTCTTCAAGTAGTAACTACTATTTAATGCTTGTCTTCAAGTGCACTCAGAAATGGCTGTTCTGAGTCAGAACATGTGATTTTTAAATTCAGGTACCTGTTCGAGACAAGCAGACTTCATAGCGGCAAAGGCTAAAGACCTGATACTGTCCTAAAGTATGAAAGTTCATCATCACTGATGTACACCATAAATGATCACCATGTCAGAAAACTTGAATACTTCCTTGAATTATTCTGCCTCCTCATTTAAAAACATTTAATTTTTAGCAGATATATTTCCTATATAAATAACAGTGTGTAGCTAACAAAGAATAAAGATGTTTAATAGAATCAATTTCTAGACTAGTAATGAAAATTAGCCTATTAGCAGAATCGGTTTGTAAACTGTATACCAATCAATAACACAGAACATTATTACAGCAGTGGCTGCCCCCCACTTACCTAAAAGATTTCTGAATTGAAGCCTGCAATAAGCCTGCACTATTGATTTGCTATAAGAAAATGAAATATTAGAGATACTCACTTTTACCAAAATAATTCTTGCTAGCTCTTCACATACAGGCTTTTCTTCATCCTTTTTCAAACCTTCTAATTCAAACAAGGTATTGTAATTTTCCAGCATTTTTGTCATTATCTTGTTGCAGATCTCCTGTTCTTTTATACCTTCAAATCCAGAGGGCACGCTAAAATTGGACAGAACACAAAGCAGAGCATTATAGGTACTCAATATACAAAAGTTTCTGCACAGAGTCTCTGTAACATTTCAGTTGTGGATACAGGCTGGCTAGCAGGCACAGGAAACATTGTCTTGGAAAGGAGGATTGTGTCTATGGTGGTAACAACTATCATGGTTTGTTTGCAGTTTTTCTTACTGATATTAAATACCGTATCTGCTGGTCAAACTATCTACTCCACAGAATCTAGGTAGACATGTAATTGAGACAACCACCAAATGAGATACCACCAACTTTGCTAAAAGTTGGATTCATGACAGCAACACAGACAGCTCGAGGCATTTAAATGCTCTGAACCGTTAATGGGAAGAGTCAGATTCCTCCAAAAACTGGTTTATGATGACTTCAAAGTTATACAAGAAGGATCAGTCAAAAAATTAAGAAAACCCACATGCTGAGCAGAACACTGGAAGTAAGAGTTAAGCAAGATCTTCGCAGCTTCAGGTGATCCCATGCTCTACACCAGATTTCTTAATCTAATTTTTGAGCTGCCATCTCTTTTGAAAGTAGGCTCATAACTCACGGGGCTTTTTAAAACATGGAGATGGAGGCTGCCTTCTTTAGAACAGCCTAAAAGACTCATATAAAAAGAGGTTTCTAACCTCCACTTTCTGGGAGAATAACCAACTACTTGGCTGCAGAAGAAGCAACTTCTTGCTCTCTTGAAACAGGCCCCTGTGCAGCCAGGAATTGCTTGCCACAAACCTTAAAGGCACACACAAAAGAAAAGGCAAGATACCAATTTGGAAGAAGCATTGTATTCCAGTCTATGCTTCTTTGCCTTCCTTATGTGTTTCACACAACCCTGTCATGTGGTAAAAACCACGTATTACTCACAACAGAGCACACAATTAACTAAAGCATCTAATGATCATCTGCCGGAATGTAGGCTTTCTGTTTTATTGGACTTTGGTGCCCAAAACTGACTTAAATTCCGTTGTAATGCAAAAGTAAGATCTCTGAAGAATCTTCTTCAGTGTTTAAAATACTTCATCCAGTGTTTGCCATTGTACAGCACTTCCAGCAGATGCACTCTCCTCTCAATAATCCACAAAGAGGCTGCATGGATGTGAATTTTCTAAAGACCTTAGAAAGTGGCAGAGACTGCAGATCAGGAGGTACAGAAAACACAGGAAAGATTTAAAGGGAAGAAGCAGGGGAGCAGAAACCTGAAATGAAAAAAGTTTCAAGTATTTTTTGGCTAAGGACAAGTAGTGATTGTATGAGAGAAAAAAACAACCCAACCCTCCAAAAATTAAACAAATGCCATCTGAGCTATTGTACAGGGATGTAACTTGAAAGTAAACCATTGTTTACTATAACCAGCAAATTAAAATTTACAAATAACTATGCACTGTAAAACTGTAACTATAGTTTATTGGGGCCAGATGTGCATTTCAACAAGAAGGCTCTGAAAGCAGATGGCCCCAGAAATTTGCCATCAAAAAGTGCCTTGTTGTAGGGGTTGCATCCCATTGATCCTTCTCAATATTTTACTCTCTGCAGTACATCTACATGTCAACAGGGAGAGGTTGTCAACTGCAGCAGAATGTATCTTTGTAAACTCCAGAGGAGAATCTTTACTGCTCTCATTTCAACATTCAATACATGTTGGAGTCGCAGGACCTGAAGTTTAAAGGAACTGGATTATTTTACACTGCAAAACATTGCCAACTGTAAAATGGGTCAGTCTCAGCTGCCTTAAATAAATCCATTGATTTAATTCGTGTGGAACCTGGCCTCAGACTAAATAAAGAAAAAATGGGACAAATTTTATTGACCGATGTGCATGCATACTTGGGCCAATTCACTTTAAAGAATGTCACATATTCACTAAAAGATAGCAACTGGCCTGAATAAAAGAAACCGTACACATGCAATAGACCCATGCATTTTCATTTCTCCATTCCATTCAAGGAAAGCCCTCTTCCCATGCTAAATGATGTTGGCTAAATGAGTTGGCACGGTGCCTGATAATTCAGGCAAATCCTGACTGTTATCTTCCTGATGTGTTTCTCCAAAACAGGGTACCACTGAAATAAGCCTGGCTCCCCTATGAACTCATTCCTAGGAAATGGACTGAAAACGTACTAGAGCAAGTTCAAGTCAAAATAAAGACTCCAGATAGCTTCAATGAGTTTTAGAGCAGAACCTTGACTTAAACCACATCTGCTGGGAACTACAGCCACTACCTCCCTACTGGCAACAGGTAACACCAAAAAACTCTTCCTGGTTGAAAAACAGCCCAGCCTATAAAGTTTCCACAAAGCACACAACAGTATTTAATTTCTGCACAATTCCATGGCTTTCTTGCTCTCCCTTCCCCACCTTTTTTTGTCAGTTAAAGTTTATTAAATCAAATCTGTGAAAAGTCCAACATCTTATTCTGAACAATTCTACATGTATGGTGAGATGCATATGCAGAACACAAGGCTAAAGCTTATGGTTTTAGTCTTTTTTATCACCTCTCTCTGAATGTAACCAAGCAGAGCAGCATGAATTGTTTTATTTTAATGGCAGTGTAACATACTTTATCCATTGCCATCTCTCTGCCTCTTAAACAGGCATATTTTACCAAGTTTCTCTTTTTTTTTTTCTTTAATTGCTGTTATTAGGCCTCCACCACAGCAAAGACTATTATACTCTTTGAGCTATCCATGGTAACCTTTTCCTTGCAATAAATCTTCACCTCAGCATATATAAGTAGTTTAGATTATGAGCGCACATCACCCTGCATATTTATACAAGTTAAAACCCATCTGTTGCCACATGGCATGATCCACAGTCTGACTAGACTTTTCTGAAAATGTGCGTAAAAAAAGAGTATCTTACTTCGGCTTTTCTTAGTCTGAAAAGTCATAGTATCTACAAATTTCACTTCAACTCACTAGAAAAACCCAGTCCTATGAGAAGGTATTCTCTCACACTACCACTTTCATGATCCACACCCTACTCCTTGGAAATTTTTCCATATTCTTTTGTGAAGACCTTGTTAAAACATTACAGTAAAAATGTGTTCATAGTCATGGTTCCTTTAGGTCTAATTTGCATGTTAATTAGGCACTAAAACTGTGTTGCTTTTAGAGTTAGATGCACATCTTACTCCAGTTACAAAATCTCAATGGCGGGACTTGATCCCCTTACAGCCACGTATGTACGAACTACTTCAGTAGCAGCACCTGAAACAGCAGCAGAACATCAGTTTCACTACCAGAAACACATTTTCTAGAAGGAAGGCATAAGCCTGTAATTTCTGTGGTCATTTCTAGACGAAAAAATGTTGATGAGTTCAGTTCTATCTTAGAGATTTAAGCTGGAAAACTCCCACTGAGTTCTCGCAGTAGCTTGCAAAGTCACAGATATATAGCATAGGCAGTGACAGAAGCAAATTCTCTAGTGTCTCCCTCTTAGATTCCTCGGACACCCTGCCCTTCCCAGAGGAATGCTCAGTGATCTGTGCGCAAAGCACAGCAGCTCCACATTAAGTATTTGGAAAAAATGTGCTTTGTCTAGATGAGGCACTAGCATTAACAGTATCTGACGCAGTCAAGCAAGGCCGAGGGCAAAGGTGCATTAGTACCACAAGTTTTACAAGATATTAAAGATTGAAATTATTGGTGAAGCCACTATAAAGCAGAAAAAAAGTAGTTCTCAAAGTTAAAACATTCCTTGGGAATAGGATCAAGCTGTTAGCCCTTCATTTCAAAATATGACACCCAGCAGTATTTCACACTTCTGCACAATGTCCTACCAGCGCGCCTGGCCCGCCCACTGCAGCTCCATGCCATTCATGTCCATGCAGTCCAGCGCTCACTTGTTTTTTGGCTCTTCCAGACCACTAAGCCAAGAGTGTGTCTGCTTCCATGGGGATGCTCAAGAAAGCTAATCTCAACTGGGTTAAACCACATCAAAGCCCTGTGTCACAACTCTTACTCAGAACTGAAGTGACCTGAAGTCAGATCAACTCACTGTGAATGAATTACTTATATTTCATGCATTAGTTAAACGAATTTACCTCAGGGTCCCTGTAAACAAGCTGTAACAGGCTAAATGCAGAGTGGGCTTCTGAGAGAGTGAATCTCCAGACTCTACTGCGAGTGGTACGGTAACACATTCACACACGACTGCATCCGGCACGAGACAGGCATCACTACAGGGCTCTGTCACCATCCACCACACCTGAGAAACTTGCTTCAAGTGGAAACGAGGGCCAGGAGGACTTGGGACGTAGTCATCTGCCTGTAATGAGCTGGACTGAGATCACTGAACTGATTTCCCCAGGCAACAACTGCTGACAGCTCCCTGTCACAACTGAGAACCAGCAATTTCCATGTGAAACAGTACGTCTCATTATGAATTCCAGGCGGTGTTCGACCCCGCCCTGTCTGAGATGATGAATGCACATTACCATTTCCTTAAGTGGCTTTGCAGAAGTAGCTTGCATGGAATGACAGCACCATAATCCTAATTTACAAACCACTAAGGGCTATATGCTCTGTCTTCTCTGACTGCTACTTCTGCTGTTTGTACAGTACCTTTTGTAGAAGAGCACCACAAAGTCACCTTACAATTCTCCTAGGGCATTCTGCAAGAAATGAAAGGACTCAGAGGACAGGGAACACTACATGGGTTTTTTGTTTCTCCAGCCCTCGCAAAACATTTTCATTAGTACCTCAGATGCCCGTGAGCCCCTTAACAAGCAAAACTGAAGGTTTTGAGAGCAGAGCTGCAGTAATCTCAAGAAGTTACAACTTCAGGCAGTCTGCTCTGTTGCTCTAGACAGTCATTACTGTGTCTATAACAGATGTGACCTCATGGCCACAATTCGGCCCTGCACTTTAGCTGATGAAAGTCTTAATACACTGGACCACAAACTGGTGCAGCTGAAAACAGGCACATAATTGTGTCTGCAGACTCTGCTGCAAGATCAGAGGCTAACAGGCTAAAGATACAGCAACACTAACTTGAGGCAGGTGTTCATCTCAGTGTGCGTGTCATTTACATGCTCTGCATCATTTACAGACTTACACCTCACCAGTTTGGACCAAACGCAAAGACACATGTCACTACTGAGATTTTACAGAAGTGTCTTAGCTTCTGAGGCACTGGAGAATCCCATGAGGCATTAACTGCCCACCTTTTAAAATCTGTTCCAGATTATTTTCTGTAACATCAGATTTAGGAGCCTAACTCGGTAATTCCATCTGTCTACGTTACTTGCAGTAGATGCATAATGCAAAATACAGGTAATGCAGGTAACGCAAAGCAGAGTGATGCTGCCTTTAGTGACTGGCTTAATCTATATGCAAAATATTTTGCTCCAGCAAAAGCTCTATGTTTCATCAGGAAATTGCAGTGATAGCCGGCATCTTTGAAAGTGACCTACACAAAGGGAGACAAAGGGCAGTCCATAGCCTCACACCCGCTCACAAAGTACAACACTCATCTCCAAACATTTCTAAACAGAGGCTTTTCGAAAATGCTCCTTGTGATTGTATTTGAGCTGTAGTGTTGAGCTCAAACACCTTTTTGTTTTGCACGTATTCGGAAAAAGATCTTCACTAAGAGGGTGGCCAAGCACTGGAAGAAGGTCCCCAAGGGGTGGTCATGGCCCCAAGCCTGTCAGTGTTCAGGAAGCATTCGGACAACATACTTAGATACATGGTTTAACTTTTAGGTTGCCCTGTGTGCAGACAGGAGTTGAACTCCATGATCCTTGTGGGCCCCATCCAACTTAGGATATTCTACGATTCTATGATTGTAGTTTTTTCTGTGAAACTGCTCCTCCACTTAAATTCTGGGTGTATGCTTTATTTCCAATCCTCAATCAAGATCAGAAGAAAGAACATTTTCAACCCAGAGCGGTAACTTATTTTCATGGAGTTTTTCAATCAAAAAACCAAACCAAACCAAAACAAAAAACCATAACGAAAACACAGAGCATTTCCTATTGAAATAATCACTATTTCATTCAAGAGATGAAATAGGAAATATCATAATACCTGACACTGGACAGATCATAAAAGAGAAACTTTCTCAACAGGAACTTTAAGGGGTGGGTGTTCACTAGGAGAACGGAAGACTTGAAATGGAATTTGGCCAGAACACTCCACTTACGAAGAGAGCAATGCATCTTTAGCAATCTTCAGTTTATTTTACATATAGGCCATTCAATGGACTCCAGATGACAAAGCTGAGCACACAACAGAAAAGAAACAGGAGAAGAAAACATGAAAATATATCACAGAAAGGCTCGGCAATGTAGCCCCTTATGCACTTCCCAAAGAGGAGGCAAGCACTCATGAGTATTTAATATAATTACTGATGAGAACATTTATGGCCTTCCTATATTAAGCTTGATGCTTTAAACTTGCATCATAGGGCGTAGCATACTGAATTCTTACGAAAAAGAACTCCTTTACCCTGCCGGCAAAGGCAGTATTTAAAATCTATACAAACCCTGTAAGAAAGATTATGTTGCATGCTCCAATTTGCAATAATGAATGTTAGAACAACAATTTTCAGAACTCACTTTGACCCCGATCCTGGACTCACATTTGTTTTTGAGACTGATGTAGGATTGGGACTGCACTGCCTGAAAACAAAGTCCATTCACACAGTGTTTCAAAGGCCAATATTACTCACTGAGGAGTTCTAGTTCAGCTCCTCTGCTTTCACTTCAGCTTCATATACACAATCTGTGTAGGCTCCAAGGCTGCTAGAGACCGAGGTAAGACATTCACGCAGAACTTTAGATCAGATTAATTCTTACAAATTCAGCACCACATTAGAAATCTTTTTGAATCTCTGAAATACCTACAGCTACCCTACAGACGATCCACATTTTCTCCCTACCTAATGCTTTCTTGTACAACTCTTCAGGTAACCTCTGTTACGTAGTCATCATACAGAAATAACTGCATCTAACTCTAGCATTTTAACTGGATACCTGCATTTGCCAGCCACTTTTGGGGAGATGGAGCAATCCCCCACAACATGCTTAATCTCCGCTGGAATGAAACACAGTCAAGTTAGTGAGGACTTGAATGATGGAGGCCACACACAGAGATCATTCTTTGAGAGAGAGCTGCAAAAAAGGGTGCAAATGGATCCTCTGCTTACTCTGTAACTGGTAGACCTCATGTCTCTTACCATCCCAACCAAAGGACAGAATGAGTGCAGCAGCCCCTCTGATACCCAGCTCCAAGAAAGCAGAGAGGAGGAGAGAAAACCCAGCTGGTCCTCTCCTTCCTCTTCAGCACAAGCTGTGAGAGCCGAGCGGAGACACGCAGCAGGCCATAACTAAGGCTACGGCTCTACTAGAGCTGAAATTCAGGTCAATGGACAATAACTTCCTCCAAGAATAACTACACTGCAAGTGTTAATACTCCACACAGATTAGCCCAGTGACAGAAAACTATTTATGTTCCTATACCTTCATGCTCGTTGTTCCTCAAGGGCTGTATTTCTCTGTATACTTGACCTTTGGCTTCGATCACAATAAATCTGAACAACCTACGTTGGAAGAAAACAGTGCACTAAATCTCAAACCATCATATTTTCCTTTTTTGAGCTGTTTGACCTTGCCCTTTATATTTTCCTATATCTTACATCACGCTTCATTACAAGGAATGCAAATAGCCATTTTCTCCCCTTTTCTATTCATTAGAAATACAGAAAGCACAAGATAACCTTTCATTAGAAAAGCACCAGTGTAGTTTGTCAAACAGCAAGTAAGGAAGCAGGGGAAGTAGTGGATAAGATAAAAGTAATAAGGGTTGAAAGTTTAGGAGATGAGATAAATTACTGAGAACACGATGTAGAAAAATAGAATGAGATTAAGAGAATTAAAATGAAGTCTAAATGTCTGGAAAGTGGCCAACAGTGAGATTTATTCAATTGTTAAACAGCTTCAGTTACGGAGTAGGAGATAATATGTTTAAATAGCTAAAATGTCACTAAAAATACCTTGTAGAAAGCAATCCTTCACTATCGGCAGATGGGTTTTATCTTCTCTAACACTGTGCATTAACTACACAGACTCCGACGCTGATTTTAGACACGAGTGTGAATTTCTGACAGAAAAATCTCAGATCTTCCTGCTTCAGCAGGGTAATTGCTGACAAGTTGGATGCTAAGCCTTCTTTCCTTGTCCCAGAGAAACGTCCCATATACTGCTCTGAACAAACAATGCAAAGCAAGAGGAGCGTTCACTTCAACGACCTGCTGATATTTAATTTCTACAGCTAGTCTCTCTAGGGGCTGCCTGTAGCCAGTAGTAAGACAGCCCTTGCCAAGCAGGCTTCAGGCAGCCTTACTCTGGAGTTCTGAATTGCATTCTGAGGATCTCTCTCTGGCTGCTTGGCCAACCAACTGGCTAAGCCCAATGCCTAAAATTCAGTGCTGCAAGTTTTTTCTTCCTCCTATCAAATCTTTGTTGATACAGATGGTCACAGTTCCAGCAATTTAAGACTGCATCCATTAACATGTGAGAAAAGGGTATTTGAACTGTTGCTCACAGTTGTGTCTGGACCACAATCCTGAACTACCTTGAAAAGATCAAGATCTGATGAAACACATAGCTGAATTACCAGATGGTGAAACTTAGTTTAAATAAAAACCTACATCCATAATTCTGACACATTTGGGTCTTCTAAAAAAACACATTAGCAATTTGTTAAGTGACAAGCCTTGCTTTCATTGCCTCTTTTGCCACATGAGCATTTATTTCAATGTGTGTCACAACTGCAGGGCTGGCCACAAGAGTCCTTGTGTTTTCATCTCCAGTGAATTCTGCCTTTCTCAGTCTTCTGCAATGGAATGATGTGATTCCGCCCCTCTTACACACAGGGCCTGTACATTACAAAAATTGTTACGTCTTTTCGATGTCATCTTAGGAGCAGAGATCAGTTGAGGCAACAACTCTGCAGCTTTTAAGTATGCTTTGGTCTTACGAATGCCAATTGCAATTCCACACTGCAACTCTCTGCATTCTACACCAAAAAGTATGCAGAGCTAATTTTTAAACTTTCCTGAACAAAGTGATGAGTAAACTAAAAATTATTCCAATAGCCACTTGGGAGTTTGAGTCATAGAGATTTAGCCATTGGACTCAGATTCTTCTAATTTATTTTGTTTGTTCTTAACTGCACTAATACATTTAGATAGAAATTCCCAAACTGCCCATACAAATGTAATCTTTAAAAATTGTTTTGCTTTTCCTTGTCAGAAATTTGCGGTATTGTGCTTCCACTAATTCTCATACTTATGCATTGCTGCACACACTGCTGTCTTTTGAGTTTTCTTTCTTTTGGAGAGGAAGACAATTCTTTTCAAAATATGCTTTATCTTTTTGTATTAACACAGTGAATGCTTTAATCCTGACACATTCACCTTCATCATCCGTGAGCAACATCTTAAGATGAGGCAGCAGTGTAGTCACAAGGACAAGCTTTGGTTTAAATGTCTCATCTCTTCATGTTCTTTCCCTAATCAATGGAAAAAGATATGCTCCTTTCAAAAAGAGAGCAGGCAGCATCTAGCCTAGGTATGTGGGACTGGCTCAGTACATTACAAGGAACCTAATTTCTGTTTTCTCTCTTTAAAGAAGTCTACTTCTTTCCACTGGCCACAGAGGAAGCCTAGGGAGATAGTCTCATTAGGCAATTAATCTAAGCTAAGTCTCATTAGGCAATTGAGTATTATTCCAGAGCGAAATTTTAAAAGGATCAATACAAATCCAACATTTGCTACAAGGAACCCACTTGTCTCTTTCCACTGATACCACACATCTTTCAAGACTGATGACTGAACTAAACTCCCAATGTGTCTCCCATGTCTTAGATCTTGGACGCCAGCCAGCGGGTGTATTACAGACAAGACCAGGGTGGAGGTGCTAAGGGTGCACTGCATCACAGCAGTGACTCAAGAGAAACGTTCTCGCTCAAGCGTGTTCTTGCACCTCTTGTAACTTTTCTTGCTACTGTTGCAAGCTCCACTAGCATGTACAACACGTTTTCTTTACCACAAGCACCAAGGAACTGGGCGCAATGGAAGAAACTAGTAAAACTAGCGAGTTCAGTGAGAAGTCTCAAGAGGCTTGGAACCCCATAACCTCCAGACCAGTTTCTGAATGTACTATAAGGATAAAGAGACCAGAATCATTGGCATCTTGAGGACAGACACCAGATCACAAGGCCAAATCTGCAGAGAGTATACAGTATCCATCTCCAGAAATTACACAGCACCTGGGTGCTGCATACAAGTCCTTTTTCCCTAGGTATCCTTTCTCAAAGCCTTCTGCAGAGAAGCATCCATATTATCTAATAGCAAAGGAAGAAAGCTGTATGAGCACAAGTCTCCTTGCACTTATACAGTCTGAAGGCCTTTCATTGTTATACTCCTGCTCTGCTGTCGACGCAGCAATACAAATTTGACCAACTGTTTAGCAAAATAGCAAGAGGAGATGGGAGAGCAACTCAACTCCCATTCAGCTCAAACAATAGCTTTAGCACTAAAATTTAGCATAAAGCCCCAGTCATCGCCTCCATTTGATCACACTGACAAATTAGGGCTCTGAGCTACATTTCTGGCCATCTGCTCCGTTACACTCTCCGTCAACATATGGGGAAAAGTGAAAACCCCAACTTACTGAAAGCAGTTTGGTCCAAATACAGTGGCAAGATTGCAAAGGTTCATCCTGTTCTCTACATGATGTTCAGCAACCTTTATGAGGAACTGGCACAGATACTTCAGCAGGCAGTAATGAGCATCAGGCAGTTCTTTAAGGAGTTCTTTCAAGTTACTTTCCTTCTGCATGTCGTTTCTAGTGTCTAGGAAAAACAAGAGAAGAAAAAACATATGTATATGGTTTTCTACTTTGCTGGCAATTTACTTACATGGGTGAGCAAGCAGTGGGATCTAAAATTCAATCTTATTTCTGTTCAGAGACACAGAATCCTCCAAACCCTCAATTTTCCTCAGGGAACCTGCACCTTTCTCCTAAGGCTCACCTTGACCACCACTGGCACTGTTTCATGTTCACCTTTACGTTGTAACTGTTTCCCTGAGCAGAATCAGCAGTGGTTATAGCTAACAGCATTGGAGCTAACAGCATGTTTATTCCCACACAGTACGTAGCTGTATCTGCTCTAACTCCAGCTCTACCAGATCTCCTGCTTCCATGCTTCTCCTGGATGTTATCTCTGCTTCCCAAACCTCTTCTCATACTCTGTTTTAGTTTCCCCTCCCATGAAAACCTTCAAAAAGAAGCAAGCAAGAACAGTAAAACAAGCAGGCTCCGGAAATGCAGGTGTTGCTAGAATAACAGTACTACAGTACTTTCTGTGGGTACATTTTATGAAAAGCTCAATTTTGTATCTTTTGTCAGAGTGACAACTCTGTACTAAGTCTTAGGCGCGGAGTGCTGCTTGCAGAAAAAAGGCTGTTCAGGGCAGTGTTACACTCCATAACGAGCCAAAACTTGGCCTAATGTTAAGAGAGTAGCCTTGTTATACTGTACAATCTTCTGGAATTTAAGTATGGATAAAAGTTTCCCATACTGAACTGAGTAATATCAAAGTATGACTAAGGTCAATTTTCTTTCATGCAGGTTTTTGTTGTTGTTGGTTTTTGTTTGTTTGTTTGTTTTTAAAGCACAAATCGCATGAACTTCACAGATGCTGTGTTTATACAGACCCAGGCAGTGAACACAAGCTTGGCCTCACACACAGCTTTTGCTCAATTGTGTTCTGCTTCTGGAATTGAACTCAAAACCTGCAAAATTCTTTGCTCCCCTCCTCCACCCCAAAAAACACTTTCCAAAAAGTAATTTGCATCCACCAAAATCTTGGATTTACATGTTAATAAAAGCAAAGTTTTGAAAACAATTCAGCATTTCCTTCCCTTTATGACAAAACAGGATACCTTAATACTTGGAAATAGGCATTTCTACTCTCCACCAAAATGAAATTTCACTGAAACCCTCACATATGCAGAGTTCTTGGGTTTTGGTGCAACAGCATTTTCAGACAGAAGACCTCAGGCCCTAAAGGTTTTCCTCACCAATTTAATTATAAGCAGTGTCCATTAACATGAGGGCAGCTATGCATTTCTAGTACTTTTTTTCTTTATTTAACAGCCTTATAGATTGATGGTGTTAATGCTGCAAGGCTGCTGTTGGGTAATTTCTTTTTCCTTAGAGATATACTTTAAGGTTTAAAAACAGTTCTAGTGGTTGGAAGGATGTCTTTATTCCACAAAGCCAAAGTGAGCTCACCCTAAATGCTAACCCTCGGTGTTCTCTGTAACAGATTGCCTTGTCCCAAAGCAGCTGCTGGCTTACCATGGGAATACAGACATCCTCCCCATGCTTAGGGTAACAAGGTTATTTTTTCATTCAGAGGACATTATGATCCTTAGCAAGGAGATTCACCCAGCATTCAGTCAAACCCAAACCTTGCTCAGTCTTCAAGACTTGGTTTTAGTCAAAAAGTTGTAACAAAACAGGCTGCATGTGAAACAGTTCAGCAACTAGTTGCTGCCTCTGCTGTACACCTTGCTACCAGCACGCAGAGGAGAAGACATCCCATGTCTTATGTTGCAGGAACAAAGAACATTTTACATTTCTCCAACATTTTTGCGAGGAAAAAAAGGGAGGCACAAAAAAAAGGGAGGCACAAAAAAAAGGGAGGCACAAAAAAAAGGGAGGCACAAAAAAAAGGGAGGCACAAAAAAAAGGGAGGCACAAAAAAAAGGGAGGCACAAAAAAAAGGGAGGCACAAAAAAAAGGGAGGCACAAAAAAAAGGGAGGCACAAAAAAAAGGGAGGCACAAAAAAAAGGGAGGCACAAAAAAAAGGGAGGCACAAAAAAAAGGGAGGCACAAAAAAAAGGGAGGCACAAAAAAAGAAAAGCTTTGAACACAGTGCAAGGAATGTATAAAAGCTTCAGAAGTTTCCTCTTCATTTTTACTTTTCATTTCCCAGAAATGTTCCAGGGCTGGATTGCACAGTATTCCAAGGCTAGAGTACTTTGAAAAGTGGTTAGCTATGTAAATTAGCAGTCTGTATAAAAATAGCTGAAACTGACTCCTGAGAACTCAACCATTAAGTCGCAATATGATTTCTGTTTTACAAACAGATATTTCTGTGGCTAATAAACAGGATTTATCCCGCATATAGTTGGGGAAACAAATGAGTTTTGTATGTACGTACTTGCCACTTCACACAGTTGAACTTGTGGGATTTCATCTGCTTCCAAGCTTAGGTTTCCTGCCTTACATGACATACATAATATAGCGCATGGCGAGAGAAGCCTTTTTAAGTTTTATACGCATGGAGAATTCATTTTTATGTATTTGTTTTGGTACCACAGACTTAATATGAATTCTTTCATGTCAGCAGGCCAATGTTTAAAATGCCAGTCAAATTACAGGGCCAAACATTTCAACCAACTGATTAATTTTATCCTTTTCTTCTACAGCTCAGAAATTAGCTCCTTCATAAAAGTCAAATATCAAATACGCATGAGGCAGATAAGCAAAAATCTTATTTGCTTATTTATTGCATGTATTTCTTTCAAAATTTTTTAGAGCTATACAGAATAAAAACAATCATAACTTTGCTACTATGAATCAGCTTGGTAACAGTAAGAAATCTGATTTACCATTTTCATTTCTGCAACAAAATTTCAGGATGCTTCTGAAGGCTGTATTGAATGGAATAACAATAAGGAATTTAATTGTATTTGCACTGACTAAAGTGGACTGGACAGTCTCTGACTTGATTACCAATTATCTTTTCGTGAAGCTTAAAGAAAAACAAAACACAACTAATTTCCACATAGCCAGAACATTAAAATTCACCTCCTAACATACTTTTCTTTAGATAACAAAACAATTAGCACATAGTGTTTTCTATTATAAATTGCTTGCAGTTATGATAAGGAAAGCCAAAGCCATCTCTCAGAAAAAAATCACCTCTTCCACCACCATCACCCCACTACCTAATTAGGGAATGCCCTTGAGAACTAATTGCCTCTCTGAGCCTCCCACTGGGGCTTTAGATTGACAGGTACTTTTCCGTTTACTGAAGGATTTTCCATCCTTTTCAAACTAGAAAGGTGCTAATAACCTCCACAAAACACTATGAACATAGGTTTGCACTCTGACAACAAACAAAGCTATTGGCCTCATGGCATCAGTTGTATTTGGTGGGTAGGATGTCGATGTTCATTAACCATGATATATTATGTGGTGCGGATCAACATCAGAGATGCTTATCGCTGGGTGCAGCCAAACCTTTGTTCATTTCTGTACCTTCAAGAACAGAGACAGGTAGCAGATCATAAGATCTTGAGAAATTACCCTAATTGAAGGACACAGAGACGCTGAACAAACAACATAAGGCAGCAAACCCCATTTACTGAGCCATGAAATTCCTTGTCCTTATGAAACGGGAGAAAAAAAGTATGGCTTTCCTCTCTTTCCTCCTTTTCCAGTGAAAAAGCAAGGGAAGGAACTCAAGCCTTTCTCCCAATACAATCCAAAAATCAAAACTAATTTGATAATTCTCCTGCTGCTGACACTTTCATGGATTTCAGCTTTATTTTTAAAAATTACTATTACAATTCATGGTGAATTTAGAGAGTGACACGCATACACAGTATTCCATGCACTTTGTACATTTTTCAGGACAAGTATACATCTGCTATCCATGACCATATTACTCCAAGTAAAACATCTTTTCAACTTATTAGAGAGCAAAAATAGTCTTGAGTCACAACAACCAATTGCTTGGAGCATTCCTCCTCCTTTTGTCCACCTGCTAGACAATTTTTCAATTTGCTTCAAAAGTCAATCACTAAGGTTTACTCAGCTGGTACTGACCATCAGAGAAACACTAGAGCACCAGAGCTGTTTATGCTACCATGCAGACAAGCATCAAGTGTACCAAAGCCCTAAGCTTATGTACATGCCTAATTTTGTGAAGTACAAGCTGTCCCGTGGAAGTCAAGACTACCAAGTGCAGGCTTTCTTATTCGGTCAGATTAAAGAGGGCAACATGAAGCTAAGCATACACTTCAGTCTCTGCAGCATCCTGAGACAAGACAAACGAGCTTTTCAATAATGGAAACAGCAGAGTGCCAGTTTTTCAAAGGCAATTCAAGAACTTATATTCAAGCCATATTTCCAGATATGCCCAGCTACCAACACACTTGTGGTTTTCAAGCACAGTAGATGAAGGTCTTTTGAAAAATTTGCCCAATGCAGCAGAGAGGAGAAAGGAGTAAAAGAAGAATAAAGGCTAAGGGGACGGTGCTCTCAAGGCAGAGTCAAAGACATTTGCTTTTTTATTTTGGGACCCTGCCAGAAGCCATGTGAAGCAGACGGCACTCCAGCAAAGGTCTGCAAGAGAAGCCTAGCTAGATGAGCAGCCAGGAAGGGCTTGAAACCAGGGATGAGATGGTGGTTTCTGGGCTGAGGAAGGGAACAAAACCAGCAGCCTCAGGCCACGTCTAGGCTTAGCAGCCGGAGGACACAGAACACAGCGTGACAGGCAGAGAGCCAAGGAAGCCAGCAAGGGTCGTGTGGCACCTCAGAACTGAGCTAGGGACTCTCTACTGAAGAACAAGTCAAGGAGACAACTGAAAAGGACAGGCAGTCTCTCTAAAAATGTTAATTATCTAGAAACAGGAGCCTCAACAGTGTAGGAGGCACAGACACATTTGCAAGGGTGTTTTCAGTCTCATTTAATTTCAGTATACACCCACAGATCACAACAAGAGGGACATATTTTCCAACGGTTCATCCTATGTCTGAACATATTGAGTTTCTTTGACATGCTACAGACACGATCTAATTCCCCAATTCACCCCTCTTCATGCTACTCTTTCCCCCTGCAGAGCATGCTGCCTGAACATCACTAAAGGTATGAATGCCTCCAGACAGGTGTGTGTAATTGCTTTGCTCATGTCTCAAATGGTCTGACCCCAAACAACTCCAGCCTGGAAGCACTGAAACCGTATCAGCACGGTGCCCTGCCCTAGCTAATTATCTCTGCTGTGAGGCGAGGAAGAGAGTCTAGGGCTCAGTGTCATGCTACCAGGTCTGCATAGCTTTCAGCTGCCTTGCATACTACCAGCTTGGAGAGCAGACAGAAAAGCTTGCATCTGTCTGTAGCTATCAATGTGCCATAGGAAGTTAATCTTCGGCACACAGGCAGCAGGTTGTACGTTGCAGTACCACTGCACCCACCAGGCTGTTGGGGGAATCAAAGCATTTCTTTCCACCTCCACAATCTATGGGAAGTGGGACTCCAGTCTCTCCCTGCTAAGAAGCATTCTGCTTCAGACACGATCCTGCCTTGGGGTGGGGAATCACACCTTGTTGCCATCAGCAGCAGAAATGCTGGAAGTCCTCATCATAAGAAGGTTGTCATCACAATCCAACTTGAGACCCCTTGCTCTCTATCATTAAGGCACTTTACAGAGCTGTATTTATGCTTCATTTCGATATATTGGAAGCAGAGCACTTTCACTTCTTTTGCAGCTCTGCTGAGTGTCATCATCTGCATAAGAAATCCAGTTCCAAGAGTTTTTACTGCGTAACAAACATCTTCTGCATGTGGAAAACAGAACTGTTATTTCTCTAGTTTGGAACTAGTCTTGATAACACCAAAATGACAATAAAAGCCAAAGGAAAAGGTTAAAATCATGCCACAAGAGCCTGGAGAACCACAGGCAACTAGTGAATCTGATTCGCTGCACCGCTGCAGTTACCATGGTTAAAGGGTCAGCTCTCATCTACTCATTTTCACACTCATTTATTCATTTTCACAGTCACTGTTCAGGTTGAAATTTGACTTCTAAAACCCCCCAACACAACCTATATTTTTGGTTCTGCTTGTTCACGTAACTCAAACAGCTGCTGGTTAGTAAGCACTCCCTGACCTGTTGATCCAGAAGGGAGCTGCTCCTTCCCTTCCACCACCTCCCATCCCTCTCCCTGAAACTAGCAGGGCTGTTCACAGGCACCAGACAAAACCTTGCCAGCCGTGGCAGGCTGCGAGCAGGAGGAGATGTGTGAGATAGAACTCACATCTAGCTGCTGCCCACTGAAAAATATAAATTCTCTAGGATGGAGCAATGTCAAGAAGCCATGGTCATCAAATAGCATTCAACTTAATTAGACTGAGTACCAAAGGAAGACAGGAACCCACATTTCACTGTATCCCTGCTGGAGGAGGGAACGCAACAACAATGACAAACAACAAATTCACATAAGGGAAAAGCTTTCTGTATGCTAAAAAGTACAACAGCAACCTGTCTTGCTGAAAGCAAGTGATCTGTGAAAGGGGATAAGAGCTGTGCATCAGTTCCTAGTGTGTACAAACGTCTTAAGAGTCAGTGATCACGATATAAAGATAAGGAATGAAAAGCCAGAAGGAATAAACAAGCTCAAGCAGGGATTGCTCTATGGGAGCTGCTGATTTCTTCCAGCTGAGGTTTCTGAAAGAGACTTTCACCGCTCTGTAAGCACGGCCTGTTTTGCACGGGCAGGCACAGCTCTGCTCTGCAGTGAAGCCTCAGTCACAAAAGAGATTGCGACGGGCATTTTTTACCCCAGGACTCCCTCCAAGAAGCAGCCTTCATATTTGTCAGGCACTCTTGAGACCGGCCAACACAAAGATCACTATCATTGTGTCCCTGGCCTGCACTTGCTATCTCTGGTCAACATAATTTACAAAGGGAGCCTTTCTCAGCTCCCACTGCCACTGCCCTTCTCCAAAGGGCAGAGAGAGAACATCAGGACACACCAAATGGCCTTTAGGATATGCTATGTGATGTTTTCTGGAACTGAATAGTCTTGGCATTATGCTGAACATGTATATAAACAGCAGTGTGTCACTATTTGGGGGCAGCGTGCAGAGCTCAGTTTCACACGACGTTGCACAGGCTGCAGACAGCATGCCAAACCAGCTGCACAGACTTCCTGAACTACCAATGGGTCAGGTTCTCTCTTTTTCATAAAAGGGCAGATTATTTACCTTTTGGTTTGGTGACAAAGACTATACGTGGAATTAAAGAGGGTTACAGCTACAGGTAGAATTTGTAATTTTCAGTCCACCTATTTTTAGCTAGAGGAATCACTCCCTAACAGTTTTTATAGGAAGTGAAGTAATTGTGTGCTACTCTCAGGTCAAGATCTCAGCTGTCTTAAAAAAAAACGCTGATATCAATCCCTGAAAATATTCCAAGGAAACTCTAACATAATCACAAAAACACCATTTCCCATGCAAAGCTGCAACAGGAGGGAATACAGAGGTTGCAACAGAGCTTTTAATTGCCTTCACTGTAGACATGCAGCAAAGTGGTTCCAGGTTCAAAGTTATTTTTTAATCACCTGCTGGCTCAGAAACAGCTTGATCTACTTTCTTCATAGTTTACAAAAAGAACATCCATGCACGCACCCTCTTGGTACCATTTTGCAACGAATACCCTTGTACATACTTTGATAAGTGAATAGATAACTCCTCCAATCCTGCATAGCTGGTTGATCATTTAACTGTAAACAAAGGTCCATCTACCACTTAAGCTAATCTGAACCCTATGAAAGTCATCAGTGCCTTTCATAGCAACTCATTTATGCTGTATTTTCTAGGGCATGAAAAAACCCCCAGCTTTCTTCAAACTTTACAGAAGCCTTCCCCTTGCCATTACAGCCAATCTGGCATTTTTCAAATAAGATTTTTTTTTTCCTAATCGAATTATAATGGGACTATAACTGGAGCTTATTGTGCAATACAAGCAAACTTAGCTATGAAGACATATCACAGTTGGACTGACTTTTGCAGAACTGGGTTCATAAGTTACACCAGTAACTGTTTTTGAAACAAGAAAGCTTGGAGGGTAAATCTGCTAAGTAAGGATATCTATCTCATTTCCACAGAAAATACTGGGGGAATTTTGCATTTCCTGTGGGAAGCAGGAACAAATGAAACTTTCCACAAACAGCACTGTTCACAAAGTACATCAGTATCTCCTGGTGCAGTACACCAATATGATCTTTGTGGGGACAGGGATGTAGAACAGCGAAGGTGCGACTTAAAATTTCCACTTAAACAGTGATTTATAAGAAAGAACATAATTAAATACAGCTCATGAGTCAGACCTGGTGAAATCTAAAAGACCCAAAAGAAAGCACAGCTATGACCAGAAAAAAGGGACTTTCTAAAACAACGGCACCTTCCTACACAACACTTCCAGAACCCCATCCTTGGGCCCCAGACAACTTTACTAAATGAGGAAGGTATTTTACATAGCCCACATACTAACTGATTACAGCTGAAATGCCTGCACTCAAGGGAAGGCACAGAGCTCTTCTCCAGTGCACCCTCAGTCTGTACAGCCCCAAACAGGAAAGAAAGAAAAGACACAGTCATGTTCTCCCTCCTCCAGGCAATGGCTAAACCTCATCTCCACTGCAGGCAAGAAAAGCCAAAAGGAAACCTCAGGACAAGAGTGTGAGAACTTTGCACCGTCTTCCACTAGGGATGCATGTCAGGGTGCATGTTCCTCCTCTGCATCGTGCATGACATTTGCCCGCTTTACTGTGAAGAGCACACCTCTAGTAACATTTACCCACTCACTTTGCAGCTTCTTAGGATGCAGCGAGAAGAGGCATTGACCGCCTGCAGCAAGAGAAAAGAACTGCCACTGACCCACACAGTCAAGGAACACACCAGCCACCACCTATTCCACATAACAACACAGACTGTCTGATACAGATGAATGAGATTGAGAAATCATTTGACACAGTTGTGCCAGTTTCAACTTTCTAAAGCAGAAATGATGTTCTTTCTTATGGTTGATCCACCACTTGAAGGGGGAAAAAAAAAAAGAAAAAAGAAGTCTTCTAAGTTGTGTGCTATGATGGGGAATAAAAGGTAAAGTCTGTTGTTACTTGCAGACTGGCTCATTTTTTGATGGGCAATCACATTACTTAGTGAGAAGTAGAAACTTAGACAATGTGTGCTCTGGGCCCAATGGATATTCAATTTGATTAGCAGATGAAGTTGTTGTAACTTTCCAGAGTCCATTAGAATGTAATTGCCAGAAATCACTCTACCAAAACAGAAGCAAATCTGTGTCCTAAAGAGACTGCAGCTATTGTCTACAAGCTTGCTCAAAGAAACCATCTGATCATTTCAGTTTATATTCAGCAGATATAACTGGATTAGAAAATCATAAATAGTTCAGACTTTACCAAAAACATAAGAAACAATTTTCTGTCTCTTGTAACAGAATTGCACATCTGCAAGCACTCTGGGAGCAGGTAAGAGCTAAAGTCAAAGGAAATGCAGAACAAAGTAGGTAAACAGAGAGCACTGGTTATGTTCACTGCATAACCAATTATCCAGAAAGAAAGCGCATTGAAGGATGGAGATTTCACCTCTCACTTACCCTGGTAAAGCTGAATGAACCTGGGATGTAAGGCAGAGGTGATAATCCCATCTGGCAACTCTCTCAAAAATAACTTCAACAGACTGGCTGCTGAGTACACATCACCATCTTTAACAAGTTCCACCTCTTCTCCACGCTCGAATTGCAGACGCAACTGTTCTACCATTTTCATGCTGCCGTTTACCCTGAAGAGGCCTTCCTGCGTCATACCTGTAATTATACATTGCATATGAGATTGATCTGAACTAAGACACCCCAGTGTTATGATGAAAAAGATATTCTAGTGTGAATAATACACTTGTAGTAATACAAAGGAGGGCAATTAATACAACACAGTTTAAAATAAAAAATACCCCCCCTCTAGTCAAGTAATTGGATTATGATAATTAACAAATACTAGTGACCAGATCTTGAGGCCTGGGATACTCTTTGAGAACCCACAAAACTCAGTGGCATTGCTGCAACCTCACACCATGCAGAAATCAATTGAGACAGTCGCATTTTGCATTGGTATATTTCAACAGAAAAAGATCCAGATTCTACAAAACAGCTCTGTTGTTTCACTTTTGCAAATAGCCCGTTACCTTGAGCAGGACTCTGCCAAATTCACACACGTGACTACTTCCAGCTTCACATTTCAGGGTAACAGCTTCTTACCTGTGACCATCATGAAGCAAAAACACCTGAATACGTACTGATCGCAGCAGTAACTCCATAATGAGCACTGCAACTTTACGATAGCAGAAAATCTCGGTGAGCAAATGTGTATTTTGGACAGCACGAAGCCAAAAGTATTTCACAATGAAAAAGAAAAGGTATCAATCACTTCAGGCCAGACACCCCACACCCAGTGAAGGAGATGCAGAAAGAAGGTGGTTTCCATGGAAAAAGCCAAATGAATCATACTGTATCAAACCACTTTCTAGGCATAGCTGAGATTCAAAACCTTCAGTAAAGTGCCTAAAACTGAACTCAGTAAATTAATTTTTCTCTAGAACACTTTCACGACAAAAATTCTGCCTTTTCTAATACTGTTTGACCTGCTTATTCTTCTTCAGAAGCATAACACTGAAAGGATCAAAATATATATGGTTTTCATCAGTTCAGAGTAGACATCACAGAACAGCAGTCTGACAGAACGCTTCCAGTCCAATAAATCAATACTGATGTAGCAGAGTTTGTAGAAAGAATGAATCTCTTTTATTGGACCAGAAGACAAACTGATCTAGTAAGGGGAAAAAAAAAAATGGACAAGCACTCAAGCATTTTACTTGACTAATATAAGATACTGCTTACAGATCTTGTATTCCTGTATTCACAACAAAACGCATTCTCATGTGGCATGCTATACTGCCATCTTGGGGGCAGCAGAAAACACCACATCTCAACAATGATTTTCATTTTTGCAGCACTAAGTGAGCAAAGGACACAGTCCCCATGCTTCTTCCTCCTCAGTCATTTATGGAAATAAAGAGAGACTAGAACATACTGGTAACAGTAATCAGCTACTACTAAATTCAGCATAGGAAAACTTGGCTTCACTTATAAATTTGAAAATAGGCAGCTTAATGCAAACTTAGTTCAAGGATGTAGCTGCCCAACAGTCAGCTCAGCTTTTTCAAATGGGCAGTCAGTTCCTCATGAGCTAGAAGAGAGCCTCTGAAACAGTCTGGCTTTAAAAAACCCTACAACGTCTGTTATAACATCTTTGCCGAATAGGAGTTCTAAGACAAAACTGAACAAACAGTAACCATGATTCACAGAACACTCTGCCCCAAACCAGTTTGAATTCATACCTGGGCCTCTGTTAAAAATGTCTTCACAGTTAACTTCACCATTAATTCACAAAACAAACCTTAGGCAAGCACAGAACACCCATTTCAAGAACTTCCCATGTCAGAGGGCATCTTTGAGATCTTGCTTGCACTTTTGAGAAAGAGAATGGATTGTATCCTTATCGGGGCTGGATAATCACCTTGGCATTCAGAAGCCTAGCTAATCTTGCTGTGGAGTAGAGAACTTGGCTTGTTTAGTTCATATTTGAGACACAGTCGTGTGGGATTCAGATCTTTTTATGGAACACAGAGCACAGCCCACAACATACAGTCAAGAGTGTTTATCAGCTTCTGGTTTTGATTAAACCCTAAATGATGCAAAAACTTTTCCCATCCTTGCTCTTTCAGTGTTCTAGCAGATCACTTTAAGGCAAGTTGAAGTAGATCAAGCAAGATACTGCTGTGTAAAGGTAGGATCATGTTTTAAATTTGCACTGTACCTTAATCCAAGCTAACTTTCAATCCATGTTTGCATCTGTCAGCTTCTAAGGGTCTATCAAGATACAGACATGGAATCTAAGGCTCTGCAATTGGGTAATCATTACTGAGTAGCTAAAAGAAAAACCTTAGGGTAAAACCAGATGCAGCTTCTTACAAGATGAAATTACCTCCACAAAATCTTTTCCATTGCTGAACAACTGCCACAGAATACATCTGTGCACCAATGGTGCTCTAAATTTCTGCAAAGAGATGTATTCAACAACAGGAACTGAAGTCCCATTAAATGAATGCAGAGAGAAGCTAAGAATTGGACACCTACTTCCTGGAGGGAATGAATAATAACTGGAATCTACCTGAAAATCTGTAAGAACATGTATTCCTATTCAGTAATGTTCTCTGATGGGGGGTGTGTGAATATCTCTATATATCTCTATATGTCTTCTCACTGTCAGAAAGTGTTAAAGACAATTGTTTTGCAACTAGAAAATGACACAAACCTTCATAAATGAAATATATTCCATTTATAAACTAAACAGCTTGTTTATGAGTGTGCTGCTTCATAACAAAGTAGTTTACTTTTATAAACATCCTATTAAAAAATAAGTTTAGCATCAAGGCGGAAAAAAAAAAGAAGCAAACCACATACAGTAATATTCTTTGCCTGTGGTTAGTGCCACAACCTTATTTAGCCCCTGTACCACAAAAAAGACGGATCCCTCCCCTTGAAGAATCTTGCATAAAGAGTGCTACTAAGCAAAAGTGAATCCATTAAGCTTACCATGCTGGGTGAGGTACTCAACTATATTCCACACAACTATTGGGATGCCATCCTTGCTCAGTCCCTGCTGCTGGAGCTCCAGAAGACTCACACCAAACACCTTTGGACAGGTCGTGTCCCTCTTCTTGTTCAGTGGAAGTGCGGCTATCTTTTTCATGTCCTCCTTCAATCTCACAGCCGATTTGCTTTGCTTAAAGGAGCAGAGGAAATAAAGTGCATTAGTCACATTTGCTGCAGAAGGTTGCATAGTTACAACATAAGCACATCCATCAAAACTGGCTTCTACGCTCCAGAATAAGGTTTTGGTCTTACTTCCTTCTAATCCACAGGAAAATCTCTGTGAGGTAGGAAAATAAAAATGAACAGAGAAAAAACTAGAAGAGTAACTAATGAGGAAGAGTGTAAGCGGTCTGTAGTTAAGATATGCAAGCTTGTTACTACAGTAACAAGTAATTGGGAATCGCAGGCAACTGCTGTTGTAACTCATGCAGTTCACATGGGTTACAAAAGCAACTGGACAAACATGAACACAAAAAATCCCAATACACCACCATTAGTTCAGGTTATCTCCAGGATGCCTGTCAGAGTCTGGGAGAGTACTCTGGGGAAGGTTCACTGCACCCTTCTTTCAGATGCTGTTCCCTAGGGATTCATTTTGGCCACCGTCAGGTGAAATGAATCCTTATGAAAGATTTTATGTTATGTTTAGTACCTGCTAAGTCTGAAATTTAATTACCGAGGTTTTAAGGTTAGAAAGGGACTATGTAATCTAATCACACATAATAAAGGGGGGTGAGAAAACCACTCCACAATAAACCCTTAATTGCATACATCCCGTAGGTCTTCTGGAGGCACGACATTCTCACAAGTTTGGAGTTGCAGTTACAGAGAAAACATGAGAGCATAGCCAATAAAACTCAAGGGAATAACATAATATAGGATTAATTTATAGGATCAATAATAGGCAGAAATTTAAATCAGCATACAGTGTTGCACATTTGGAAAGACAGCTCAAGGCAGAGCAGCAGCATCACCCACCACAGTTTTGATTTCCACATACACCTAAGCATTATTTCACTAAAACGGACAAGCACAGTACAACTCAGTAAATCTCAGTAAAGAAAAAAAAAAAAGTAAGTTTTTCTATTGAAGAATTTCCTCATGTTTCTGACATCACACTGCAGGAACCGGGGGCCACTGCCACTACGGAGTCTGTTTAAGAAGTCCACTGCTAGCGTGATGCTCAAAAATGAACTTATTCCTACTGTGTTTTATTAACAAACAGGTAGTAAAAACCTTACACATAGAGCATATTGTACAGTAACACAAAGAAGCGCTCAAACTCTTGGCTAGGTCTTGGCGCTTGACTGTGTTAAGCCAGATTTTAGCAAGGCATACATATTTTATTTTAAACAAACCCTTGAAATCTCTTCATTTGTGCGATGATATTTTAACTGCTGTCTGTAAGCAACATGAACATCTGCATTGGTGCTGCTATTAAGCATGACTGTCCTTCTTTCAGATAGAAAATGATCTGGCAGTTCATTGCACTGACTTTGCTGTGTTTTTCCCATTAGACGCAGCTATTTGGAGCACATGTGTGTTCTACAGTCCCAGGTCCTATGCAACACTTATCTGATCTTTACGAAAGATGTTGCTTGTATAAATGTCATAAATATGTTTTATTATTTGTGAAACAGAAATGCAAAATACAAATAAAACCAGCATTATTTGTGACCACCTTATAAATATTTACGATAAACAGTACCTGCATCAGTGTTTGAACTAAAATTTGACTGACATTAAAATATCACCTCTCTTTTAAAAAAAGATGTTCCCATTCAGGATTAAACAAATAATATATGATTTTCACTCCAGGCAGACACATGCCAAGGCAAAAACCATGTAGCCTGGGTTAAATTCAGAAGACACCAAAATCCTTTGAGCAGTTGTGATGCTCAGAGAACTTTTCCAATTAAGGCCTCCAATTAGCCTCACGATCTTGCTCAGTTACAGGTTTCCAGCCTGTTTCCGTTTCAGCATTTGAAAACCTGAGTCACGGAGCTGAATTTACTTGGGGAAATTCACGATTTAAATTTGCAAGAGAACCAAGAGACATTTCTCATGTCCACAGAAACAGCAGAGGAAATTTTTGAGCTTTTTTCAGGATCTGGAGAGAATGCGCTAACTAGGAACAAAAAGTTATGCACAGTTATCCAAAATACACATCTAACCAAAATCAAAATTAAATCACCCCCTCAAAACAGCTCCGAAACAAAGAGTTCAACTTTATAGGATCTTATAGATGGAAGATCTGATTTTACACAGAGAAAATTTGTTCAAATATTAATGCAACAGTTACTGATCACCAAGACTGGAAAAAGCAACTTCATCATCTCTGCACGATACCGCCCAAAGTGCCGCCCAGACAACGTGACTGGAGTTGAGAAAAGCGATTTACGTGCCGCAGGGACGCACTTTTTCAGCTCATCCAACCACCTTAACACAGGGAACGACGCGGCGCAGTTGCTCGCTGGCTTAAAAAATGGAGGGGGCAAAAAAAAAAGCCTGGAATCGCCTTTATTAATCTTCACCTTTCCCAAAGGAGCGGCAGCTGCCGGGAGGGGAGAAGGAGAGCGCTCGGGACGAGGAGAAGGCACCGGGCCCAGGCCGGCCTCTCTTCCCCCACGCCCCGCGAGGGACCCCGGCGGAGGGCGGGAGGGAGGCAGCAGCCAGCCGCCCCCAGCTCCGCACGGCCCGGCCGCGCTCCGCAGCCGCTCCCCCGGCAGCGCCGCCCCCGTCCCCGTCCTCCCGGCCCAGCCGCCCAGCCCCTACTCACGCGTATGGCCAGCGCCCCGGCCCCCATGCCGGCCGGCGGCTGGGCCGGCTCCCGCAGCCCCGGCGGCCCCCTCAAGGCAGGAGGCCCGGCCCCAGGGTGCCGCCCGCCCTGCCGGCCCGCCCCCGCGGCCTGCGGGGGGAGCAGGGCCTGCCCCCTGCCCCTCCCGCGGGAGCCGCCGGGAGGGCTCGGCGGGCAGGGCGCACCCTCACGAAGGCTCCCCGGGTCACGCTGGACGAGGGGCAGGCCCCGCGGCTGCCCCGGGCGACCCCCGGCCCGGCATCACCGCAACCCCAGGCTCGGCAGCCACCGCTTGGTGCCGAGCGGGAAGAGGAGGCGCTCCGCCTGTGTCGGAGCCTGGGCTCGGCCAGAACCGGGCCGCCGCTGAAAATGTCACCACAAAACCCGCTTTCGGCCAAGTAGGGTTAGCGGACTGTGGTGGAAATCGCGAGCGTCTCTTGCCCTCGCACGCTTAAAGGTTAACGGAGCCGGCCAGCGTGGCGTGGAGTCAAGTCAGCGAGGCAAAGCGAACTCCCCTGTGCCAAGGAAGCCTCTGACGGCACAGCCAGACGTGCCGGGGCCCAGCAGAGCACCACGCGGTGCAATATTTGGCCTGAATGTATAAAGTGTGAAGCGGTGTAAACATAACCCCTCTGTGATTTTCCATCTAGGGATATGTTGGTGAAATAAGAGAAAGGTTAAAGCGAAAAGGGGGGGGGGGGGGGACACCCCGCACAGCTATCGGCTGCCAGCAGTCACGTCATGGCAGCGGCGGGAAGAGGAATTCATTCCCCCAGCGCCCCGCTCCCGGCCACCGCAGGCTGGAAGCAGAGTTTGTACTAGAAATGTAAAGCACGTTTCAAAACAGAACTGTGGAGCTGTGGTGTTTCAAATGTTCGACCTTTTTTTGGGGAAGAAAAGCACATACACACGTGCTTATTTCTGTATCCGCTCAGAGGCAAGCGTTGCTCAGCAGGGCCTTAGCATCAGGGTAGGAGCGAAGGTCTTTGGAAAGTGCCTCTCAGAAATACCTGCCTCTGGTACAGGGACAAAAGAAAGTCTGTCCAAGTGGAGAAAAAGGGAGGAAGAAGAACATTTTATCGAGCTCTCCATCAGAGGGAAAATGCTAACTGCAGATTTGAGTTTCATTCGCAATTCATTTTTTATTAAGTACTGCAATCAGAATCTCCTTCATACTCAGTTTCTGTTTTCCCCTCTAAGCCAATCTAACCCCAAATGACTACTTTCCCATTTTGCGAGTTTACAACAGAAAGACTATGGCATTACTGTTTCCTTTTAAGTCTACTATGGGACTCTCAAAGTGAGCTGATGTAACATCCTCCCCCTCTTCTACCTCCCTCTTTACTGTAAGCCTCTAACGTGTTTTTCACATAAATCACACGCAGCTCTCTTCTTCTTGGTCCTAATTGCAGCTTCACAGTAAAACCCTATGGCATGCTTCAAACTGTAATCTGGAGGGTGAACAATGAGAAACTGCAACTCCCTGGAGACTTTGGGGGTGAAGAGTTCAGGCATGAACCCGCAGTGAACAGCAGCTACGGCATTAAGGCTTTTATAAATGTATGTTGAGAGGCAGCAGGTACATTCTCATTCTATAAAAAGCCGTACCACAAGACAAGCACTAGCGGCAGCAGCTCCAGAGCCAATACTCTGGCTGGAGTACAGTATTTTTCCACCACAGCTGTTTATCAGAGCTGGGAAAGTCACACCTCTGTTAAGTCACTGGAGCACTTGGGGCTGTGACATGCTGGTAACTTTTCTCTGGGTTAATAAAGACACTTCTGTACTTGCTTAAAGTCTTGAGAGAGCTGAAGGCCAGCATATTCGTCTCTGGTGTGGCAGAAGAATGGAAACCGGACTGAGACTTCCTCAATGCCTTTGTCCCCTCCTAACTTTTCCTCATCAGCACCCCACAGGGCCAGCTTCCCCTGTGCAGGGCAGAGTAATATTTACCTGAATTTTTCCTTAACCCCAGCCTAGAAGTAAGTGGATTCCTTCCTGCACCTTCCACCCTTCCCACAGAGACATGTTTATGTGTATCCTGATCTTCCTCCTCTCCTTTCACTGAACCACCGCCCTTCAGGATGACTGTTGAAAAGAAAGGTGTGATGAATGGGGAACACCAGTATGTGCTTCTGGCACCACAGAAATCAGCCAAGACATGCTGTGGTATTTGACTGTAGGTTGCACCCTACTCAGGAAACCTTCACTGTTTTCCTGCAAGCAATTCAGAAAAACCCTTAGAAAACAAAAAATCAGAAGCAGTCATGCCTATCACAGAGAAACAAAAAACTCCCCAAACCCAACAACAACAAAGCACACCTCTGTATAAGATCCCCATTATGCTATTTCATGTTCTCTGGCTAAGGTGTTGCATCAAACCACCGTCTCTTCCCTTTTCTACTCCTGAGGAATTTTATACTGCATGGGCAGTAGAACTGCAGGATGAATATTTATGCAACTTGTCATAAATACGTCTAGAGCCATGAGAGCACAGATCAGAGCAAATGCATTGTGAAAGACTGATGAAAAGTCTATGAGACCCACAATTGAGTATCACTAGCTTTTATGACATCCCATGCCTACTTACCTTTGGTTACACAGTTGTTTCCTATAGTTCTCAGCTATACTGTTATCATCTGTGTGCAAGAAGCGCTCGATGACTTTTTAACATGCCTACCTTTTAAGGGGGGCCAACAGAATATATTCTCTGGCTGAGACAGACACCTCCATCATCTACTCTCTAATTCCACATAACAGCTAAAAGCTAATGTAAAAACACTGCAAAGGACAGGCTAATAAAATCATGCAATGAATCAAGAAAGGAAAAAAATATTTTTTTTTCCCTTCCATTTGTTTACAAATAAGGCATTTAACCTCAGACGTTGAAACAACTTTCCCAGAGGGGAAGAACAGCTGGGTAGTGTTAGAAGTTCAAAGGAGCTTCCTCACGCCACTTCTGTGAATAATCCCATTATCTCTGCTATGCAATATGTTGCTTTAACCTGACTATTATTCATCATTTCCACTGTGACATCAGAATTCAGCACTCATTTCACAACAACCCGCATAAAAGCAGGCTGCTGTGAAATAAATGTGTACTGCCAGCTCTGGCATCCTTGAACATTACTCCATTCTCTCCTGGCTAGGCGAAGTAGCCAGCCACAGGACACTTGCCGAGACCTTCCAGGTCACTCATGAGAAGGCCAGTCCAACTAAACATGGGGCATACTCCAGTGACCAGCGTGGTGTAAGACCTGGCAGCTGCAGGTGAGAGAAGCAGACAAATTAAGAAATCAAGAAGCATGCAAGAGCAGCTGGAAATTGCCAGACCAATGCACCTGGCTGACAGGTTTCTCTACCATTGTGTAACTAACCATAATTTCTCATCCAAAAAGCAACAAGAAGACACCTTGTCTTAAAAAAAAAACCACAAAAACGAGCATGCAATAAAAAGCATGTGATTCACTTTGATCAAGGCATCTATGTGAAGTATTGAGCTATTAAATAGCTGAGTAAAAAATGAATGTACACTTAAGCAGCGGGATTACCAGCCTGCTGAATCAATGAGATAGAGACAGTCAGACTAATTACAGAATTATTTGAAATAATACCAGGCTTCTTCAGGCTTACCTAATTACAAAGTTAAATATGTCTGTGCAAAACTGTTTGACGTTTGAGGATTTGGTGATCTAAGTAATTTTGCTGTGCAGAGAAACAGTACCATTGCAGGACTGTGTGATAATTTAGGTTATTTAATTTAGATCCAGGGAAAGCTGGATTTTTAAAACAGCAATAGAGTACCAGGAGCAGGAGTGCTGCTGCTGCCTGCTGCCACCCCAGCTCCCGGCTTGTAGCATAATACAGAAATGTCACCCCCCTCCCCAAACCAAAACTATATCACGGCAGTTAACTTTTGCCCAGGCAAATCACTATGCCTGCATGAAGTCGTACTAAAAATCACTGTGGCTGTTAAATGTATGTGGGAGACTAAAAGCACAAAGGGTGTTACACAGTTTCTGCCTAAATGCCTAAATGCAGTGCAAGCTGCCCGATAGCCAAACTACTCCTGAGGATTTTACTCTTCAGTAACACAGCCTATGCCTGCATTACAAAGAAAGATGTGCAGAGGCTGGCGATGGCGCCAGCACTTGGACTCAGCCTGCCAGCGGTCAGGGCTGGCAGCAAGGCCCCGCGTCCCACTTGCCTGGGCACCAACACTGGAAGACACAAAATAAATATAAATAACTAAACAAATAGACAAACTAACTTCTCCAAGCAGCTGGGCAAAATGCTGCCTTCTCCCCTGCCTGCTCCCATTTCATCAGCTTTCCATGTATCTTTGCTTTTTAACGGTAGTGCCTGCCCTTTAGTAACACTAGACCAAAATACACTGGGTTTTGGAGTCAAAAGAAGGATGACTTTCCCCAGGATGTTGTTCTTGTAAACAGATTAAACGTCTTAAATATCTAAAACTAATTAAATGGGGTTTTTTTTTGTTTGTTTGCTTTTGTGAACAAATACATGGCTACCTTGCACTTCTGCATGAAAACCAGAAAGTGAAGGGGACTAGAAACTAGTTTGTTTTCACTTCATTGCGTTGTTCAAATGGAGAAACACCACAAGCCACCAGACAGCACATGGGGGCCAGAAAATTAAAACCAGCATTTCTGAGAGCTCTTTCACTAAAAGGTGGGGCAAGGCTTTGTTGTGTGGCTCTTTTCCAGTGTAAACCCTACCGAAATGGCAGGATGAATTTTGAATGCCTTCACAGGACCTTTGCCCTTCAAGGCAGGGGAGGATGTAGGGAGAAAGAGCAATCTGGTATGAAAGTTATGATCGTAAAGTAAAAAAAAAAAAAAATTCTTGTTCTTGAAACACAATTTACAGTTTAATCAAGCCTGAATAATGTTGTTCTGCTGCTTAGCATTATATTGTTATCTATGACATCCCACTTCATTTATGCAGAATTTCCTTTAGGAACAGTCAATATTTGTTGGAGGCACTCATTACTACATATGACTTCTCTGAACGTAGAATACTCCGAATGATGAGTACTTCATCATATAAACAGTACTGTAAAGGAAAGCACATAAATAATCAGTAGTGATAAACAGGAAAAGGATTTATAAATAAGTTATTTTTTATTGTAGGTAAACAATGAAGAATGCACCTACATTTTGATATAGTATTTTTTTGAGGGTGGTGGTGGATTTTTTCAGATTTATGGCTTCTGGTACTCCAAGTTTCATTTTCTTCCTCTCCTCTCCCCTCCTTCTCTGCTTTCCTTCCCCCCCAAACAACTGTAAACGCATATTTCATCGAAGTGCTGCAGTGTTTGATCTCTGTAGAGCTCCCACATCCTGGAGCAGACCTGTGAGAGTGATTAGAGCTATTCACAAAGATATCAGTGGTCCCAAACTAGCGATGAAAGGATGTATCACCTTACAACATGGATGATGCAAGATGGGATTTTGGATGTTCAAGTCCCTTTCAACTCCCTGTATGTGTGCAAGGCCTAAGAAAATGCTGGCTAAATGCATGGCTGAGTATGCTAAACACTTGCCCTTAGGTCAGAAGGAATGGGAGGCTTCATTACAGCAACATAAAGAAAATAAATATATATGTGACATAGTATTTTCTACCAAAACCTTTCAGGGGCTGCCCATTGCTATGTTACGAAATGTAGCCTGTTAGTCATTTCAGCCAAGCTGCCAACCACTGCCAGCTAAACAGCAGATCTGCAGGGCAAAGGCCTGCCTCAGCCACAGTTTAGCCTGGATTTCTTCCCTTGGCCACTTGGAGCAACATTTGTGGGTGTATGGTGACTCTTGGAGTTGAAAACAGAAAATAAAGCAGCTTATATAAGTTTAGAATTGATTTAGCTGACTAAATCAGTAGTCAGCTATTAGCTGACTAATCATTAGCTCACTAATCTCTACTTAGTGACATAAATTCACATAGATATTTTTAGAGAGGGGTTTGCCTCTGACTACTGCTGCAATGAGTTAAAATTTGACATGGAGTTGCAAGAAGCTCAAAGGGTTTATGGCCAACTACATCACAGAGATGTTTTAATTTCAACAAAGATAAGAAACAGAATTGTTTCAAACCCAAACATCCCTCAATAACAGCAAAGCATACCACCAGATATTATTTATGAATTAATGTATCTTGCCAGTATGCACGCTCCAAATAATAGCAACAAAAGGAGGTCTCTGGGGGGACAAGGATCACGGAGAGTCATTCTTGCAGGGGAAGAAGCCTTTTCATACCTAAACACGTGCTTACATCCCCATCTTGTGGCAAAAGGGAATGGTTGCAAGGCAGCAAAAGAAAAATATATTTTGTGGCCTAGGGTAACCACGGTTTCACAAGCAGCAGGGATGCATAAAGCATGCCCTCCTGGCTCGGTAACTGCTGTCATGCAGTTTCTAATCTCACACCGGGTCCCCTGCCTCCAGTTCCTCTGCCACATCAACAAGAGGGGCCCGAGGAAAATCCTGTCTTTGTCAAAATAAAAAAAATAACATACTTATTTCTAAAATCTCAGCAACATTGCATTCCAAAGACTTTCTTTTGGTTGGTGTAGAAAGGATCTCCATTCCAGCACTGTGCCAACCAGTTTAGGAAATCTACTTGTCATGCTTTAGGAACAAGATCCTCTTCTCAATCCCATCTTAGCAGGGGACACCTGAGCTTAAGACCATTAATTTCATAGACTGCTGATAAATTTTGGGTCAGAGCTATAAGTAAAACAGGAGGTAAGAGGATGGGCTGCTGTGAAGATCAGAAGAGGGAATAGGTCCATTTTTCCAGAAGGCACGTTCTTGAGAGACTAGTCCTATGTTTGTACAACAGAATAATAACACTTCATTGGAAACCCTGTGAGAATAGTGGTGAGCTTTACAAGCAGATAAGCAATGTTTGTCCCCTCTTTCTCCCCCCATCTCAGCCCCCACCTCA
This sequence comes from Calonectris borealis, assembly GCF_964195595.1. Classification (NCBI taxonomy): domain Eukaryota; kingdom Metazoa; phylum Chordata; class Aves; order Procellariiformes; family Procellariidae; genus Calonectris; species Calonectris borealis. Next base: position 51,556,973 of record NC_134315.1, read on the forward strand.
GGTTGTGAGTCAACCTTAGCAATTAAACTGCTAAAGATCAACAGCTCTACAAGGAGAGAGAATGGCATTACTACACTATCCCACAGTAAGCTATGGGGTCCTAAAAATGATGCTTGGTGAAACCTGCACACACTTTTAAAACCAGGCAGATCCAGGCAGCAGCTGGCAGGACTGCAACATGCATAAAGATACGTAGGATCCCCATGGGACAAGATGCATGTGGGAGCCTGTGCTGCCATTGAGACACACTTCTGGGGATATTAACGGGATGTCTACCCTATTTCCAAAGCCCTCAAAAATGTCAGCCTGTATTTTCTGACCTAGAACCACCATAATCCAGCCTCTGTGTCTGGCTACACCTTCGTGCCCAGTGCGGGCCAGGATCCCTGGTTTAGAGGGATCAAGACCCCGCTAGAATCCAGCTGTGAACAGGGCAATGTTGTGTGAACTCAGCTAACACATGGTGATGAGGCAGCCTTAGCCAGAAGTGAAGATTTAGACTTAAGTCAACTAAAAAGAGAATCCGAGCTCTTGAATCTGGCTGGACTTTGTGAAAAGGTTGCAACACAGCCCAATGTGTTTGGGCTGCTGCTATTTCAAGAGTGCCAGTCGCTCCAGGCAACTGTCAGAAAGCAGGGAAGAGTTTCCAGGATTCCCCAGGGAGATGAACGGTGGAAGGGAAGAAAAAATGGGAGGGCAATAAATGTTTTTTTTGTAAGGAAAATATCTCCAATATTTCATATTAAAAATGTTCATCTTTCAGTGACCAGCTACATGCAGCAGACCAGGTTAATTTTTTTGCCTGGAAATTTCATTTGTTATGTGCGTGAGCTTAATCTCACAGCCCTTTCTCAGGCAAAGCTGGCAGCTATGTCCCCACTGCTGCCTGCCCAGGAGATGGCTGGCAGCAAAAGCAACACAAGGCAGCAGGGCTGGCTACTCACAGTAGTCAGGATTTTCTGCTCTTCTGTAACTTTCTGTTTTTCATTGCCTCTCTGCACTATGTAAAAGCCAGGCTCTCCTTTCAAAGAAGCTATTCCCCATCGTCCCTGGAGACTTCCCTGGTATTGCTGACACAAGTAATGCTCAAAGCTCCCTCAAAATCTACCAAAACTATTCAGTTTGTTTGCTGAGGATTTTGTGATGAGGGAAACGTAGCCACAAAACACAGACCTTTGCCCTGACTGTTGCAAGTGACCTTGGTGGCCTCAAAGATGAGGCACCAGCTGGCAAATTACGATCAAAGTCATTCATTCCCTTTCAAGTGTAACTAGGGGAAAAAAGTACTTGCACATGTCTCCCAACTCAAAATACTGTGAAGTCTTCCCCAGAACGGACCGGGGCTATGAGCTTCTATTAGTTTGTCAGAATTGGTTTTACTGGCTTTGAACATTGCAAAAGGTGTGTTATGAGCAGATGTTGCCTCAGAAGAGGCTGTGAATCATAGAGTCAAGCCAAAGAGGCAACAGAAATCACACGTCCCTTACTGCAGGGTGAAGTGAAGCATGATCAATAGCAGAGAAATGTGTGGGCTGGGTCTAAATAAAACTTCTACACATTTGGTGTTTTTTGCTGTTGTCTTGAAAATACAAGTCTGTGTAAATAACAAAAAGGTCTCTGAGTACCAGACTGCAGAGAGCCACATATGATACTGCTACAGGATCCTGCCCATTAATTTGTATGAGCAGAGAAGCCCACAAGCCAGGATTTGGGCACTGGAGATGAAAACCACTCAAGAGGGAATTTGCACTTAGGCTCCGTGGTGCAAACATATAACACTTACATTAAATCTGACCTTGCTTTAGGAATCTCTGGTCTATCAGGAGTTTGTCATTGCCCATAAGGAGAGCAAAACCTTCATGGTAAAGCTCTGAGGCCTTATTGTGGCTACCCAGCTGCTCTGTAGAGGATAAGAAGGAAGATCTTGTGCTGGCTGCCATTGCCCTATGAGTTGTTTTTAGTTATATTTTTAGTTTATCAGGCATTTACCAAGTGTGTAAAATATGCACTTTGAGAATGAATGGCATTTGACAAGTTGATTTACTGTAAAAGTCAGCATCCCAGCTGAAGCCCACTCAAATGCCCTTCAAAAAACAACTGTAACAAAACCATTGATTACCTGTTCTGGTTGGAAATCGTGCATCCTGGAGCCAAGCAAAACTCAGAGTCACACCAGAGGCAAGTTTTGCAAATCTGATTTTGTCCAGGTTTTACAGACTTCTTTACTGGGCTTGTTCACTGCCCTGAAAGCTAGTACCATGGAGAGATCTGGAGCTCAGCAGAGTTGGTCAGAGAAAGAGAGTTTTCCTCAGAAGAAAAAGTTGATTTTTTTTTTTGGTAAAATGTTAGCTTATGCCGTTTCGGCTGAAAATCGATTATTTCAACTCTGAAATTCCGCCCCCCCCCCCCCCATCTCATTAGCAATCTGGCTAGATGATTCCTGCTCCTATCCTTTGCTTTAGCTGGAAGTCCAAGACCTGCTTTGGCTGCAGTATGATAATGAACCCTGGTGAAAATCCTAGGATCTGTGATGTGATGTGTTTCCAGCTGAATCAAAGAAATATCAGTTCTGGTGTTTGAGGCACAGGCATAAGCTCATCTGCAGTACTGTGTTCAGTCCTGCTTCATGAAAGATTAATTTAAATGAAGACAAGTGCAGAAAAGAACTAGCAGTATGAAATAGAGAGGAGAAAATTCAGTCTGATGTTGCAAACTGAAGACTGAAAACAGATATGATTGCTTACTGCCACAACATAGTAGAGGTAAACACCAGAGAGAGGAGAGAGCTATAATGTATGGAACAACATTAGCAAAAAGTCAAACTGGCATATGTGGCTAGTGAATAATTTTAGGGTGGAAATAAAAAAAAAAATATTTAAAACCTAGTGAAGTTCTGGAATAGCTTTTTGGACGGAGGAGTAAAGGCTAGAAGCCTAACTAGTCTGAAGCTGGATTATGCGATGCGGGTGCTGTTGCAGCAGGAAGCAGCCCTAGGGAACCAGCAGATTTTTTCCTGTCCGTGGTCCAAGGGGAGGCTTGGTAGGGAAAGACACATGACATGGCAACCCCAGGTCACAGTGTTTTACAGGAACTGAGTTTCCAAATTGGAATTTTTTTGAGTTTGGGACTTTCCCTTTTTCAGCAAAAGAGGACTGATCTATGGGAAGCAGACACATTCCACAAACATGCTCATTTAGTCAAGAAGCTATTTTCCACTGAAAAGTAGTTCATCTGGAAATTTTCAAGAAGCCCGAGCGCTAACATCTGCTTGCACTGTAAACCCCTTGTGCAATGGCCTCGTCTCCTTGTTTCTTCAGTGTCAAAGACCCTTGGTGAGACAGATAAATAAAGGATGACGGGGCGAGAGAGTCCGTCCAGCCTCTGCCAGCTCGCCTTTCCACAGGCTGTCTGCGAGAGGAGAGGGCAGCGAGCCACCCTGACGCACTCGGAGAGTGGCCAGGCCGGAGGCGGGAGTCCTGCAATGATGTAAACCATGCAATGAACCTGGCCACAGAAAACTGAAACAGGACTTTGTAGTGCACAAGCTCTTAATGGAATAAAGCTGAATGAAAGGGTAAAATAATAAATAACAATAAATTATTGTTTACAACAAATCAGCTAACGGTTGTATTGGACCAAACAGGTGGCATTTCAGGAACCCAGGCTAAGTAAAAAGCATGTAATTATTTGAAAAGTAATCCTATTCCGAGAGGAGAAAAATGGGATTAAGAGCTTGTTTTTCAATGATTCCATTACAAAATTGTTCTGTTTAAGAAGAAATGAAGTTTTATCCGCTGCAGCATAACCCTTCTCTCCTACTTGCCTGCTCACTTATGCTGTGAGTCACACAGAGCTCTGTATATCTTACGCATCTGGAATAATGAATTTTCTTCCTGGAGAAAATGCATCCTCTGACAGGTCTTCCACATTTTTGCCACCTACAAGTGTCTTGGGAAATGTAGTTCAACAAGCTTGAGTTAGCACAGAATTCAGCTCAGCTCTTTGATACAGCTTTTCAAAAGCTTGGTTTTCAGCAAGATGTGCAGGGGGTGCTCAGCCACAGAATTCAGATTCTTTTCATGATCTTGTACTGCCCACAGCTCAGGAGTTGTTCCAGGTACGATCCATAATTTTGGGTTGCAACCCAGCTTCTTTGCCATGTCACCTAATCCAAAAAAGCATGCCCGTGTGCATATACACACACGCAGTGTGCTTCCTGCTGCAGAAAGAAAGAGGGTTCTCCGTGCCTGGGAGTTTCTGTGGGATGCAGTAGAGGCAGCAGCTCTCCTCCAGTGCATCCCCGCTTGCCAGAGCCTGGCCGAACAAAAAAGAACGTGCGCAGATCTGACTCAGATGTGATTGATTGCTCTGATTTACCCGTGTTTTTTTTCCCCACAGTCGTCTTTTCCTACTGTAGCTGCCAACTGATTTAGTGTCTGTGCTGGCTCAGAAAGGCTGTAAGGTCGTTTTTACCGTATCTCCCCCACACAGTGCCTAATGATTTGGAGTCGCAGCACCCTTGCCTATAAAAAGGAACATAAAGCAGTGGGGATTGCTGCCGCTTGCTGTGCATGTCCTCAGTGGAGACAGGAAAGTCTCCATGCACAGATAATCCTGTTTATGTTTCACAGCCCATAAGGGTATTGAAGGTCATACAGGCACCAGACGAGGTCAACGGAAACAGTATAGCTTGGATGTAGATGAAACACAGTTGTCACCTTAGGGCACCGCAATTATAAAGCCCGCTTTCATTGAATAGTTGTATTCACCATGACAGGAAAGGAGCACAATCCCCATTTCACAGTGAAGGTGTAGACAGATCCTGTAGTGTCCTTCTAGCAAGACCTCCATATGCTTCATTTGCAACTCAGGGGAAAACGGTGCGGAGAGAGTATGCCCTGTGAACACCCAAAGCAACGGCCACCCATGGCTCTGGCACCCCAGAGGGCAACTACTGCTGCCCATCACCCACCCAGCACACCACAAAACCGTGGGCAGTCAGAGACAGGAACACAAGTGTCCTTTGGACGTTTCGACTCAGCACTCTGAGTTAGCAAGGAGTACCTATGGTGGTATTAGACTAATTTGCAAAGACAGTGGTGGAGTTGCAGGGGAGTTCGGACTCTCCAAAGAATTCTGCTCCCAGAAGTATGAATTTAAGTACCCTATAGATGCATATAACACACCAGCTCTAGCACTGTGAATGCTAAACCAACACTAAAAAGCCAACACAGCATACAGAGGTATACGATAACCAGCACAGGGATGCAGCACTGACATGCACTACTTGCCGAAGGACCTCACTGCACACTCAGCTCCTTGCGGCCTGACTTGATGAATCCCCCTTAGAGCAAGGTCAGGATTCAGAAGAGGAGAAAGCAGAAACAAGGTCATTTTCGCAGGTCTCTGTGGCTCATTGCCTGCTGTGCGTACTTGCTAATAACTGTTTTCACGCTGATTACAGAACACAGCACATGATGGCACATATCCTCATCTATCCAACCTCATGGGTTTGCCCAACCTACTCTCTATTCTCTCCCTACCCAAGCAACAACTTCTTTTCCCACTATTCAGAGTGGGGTGGAGAAAAGATCCCTCCTCACTATCAGCAGAGAGTCTCAGAGAAAACTTACAGGCCGTTGCCAATGGGCTGAAGACATTTTCACCTGTCTAGGAGTATGAAGAAGGGTCCCGGAGTTTGCCTTGGGGCAACCGAGCTGATCTTTGCTGTCAATTACATTTTTACAGAGGTGGGCAATAGATGGAAACATGCACCCATTAGGGCACTGAAAGTAAATGCTCTGCTGAGGAGAGGGGCACCAGGGCTCTGCCAGCCAGCTCAGGGCCACAGGGGGAAAATCCCCTTTTTCAAGCCACCCTGATTCATGGGCAGCCACGTTAATGGCATGAAGGCTAACGGGTCCCAGAATAATTCCAATTGGATGCATTTGTGATTAACAGCCTGGCAAGACAGCAGCAGGGGGGCTAGAGAAAGGCACTGAGCTGAAAAATACGCTGTGTATGCTGATGGGGAGGAAAGGGAGGTGCAGCGTGGGGAAGCAGGGGAGATGAGGGCTCACCAAGCCCAGGAGCTACTCAATGGTAGAGTTGCCTCCTGTTGCCTGCAGTGAATGCCTGAGTGCTTCAGCAGGGATTAGCAGTGCTGAAATACTCCACAAGCACTAGTCAATGTTTTAGCAATGTTGAATCATAGGTTAGCCAATTAATTGACTAGTACCAGTAGGATCCCTGACCTTCCCAAGGACTAAGGTGGTTGTTCACAACATCACTGCTGCCCCGTCAGACTATTGCTACAATTCAGCCAATAGAAGCATCCCCATAGAAGCATCTCAATTTTGAAGTCAACTTCATAATTAATATTCAGACATGGTCCTGAGTGTCTTGTAAGCACTTGGACTTTTTTCTCCTGTTTAATGTTAGCTATGAAGTTATCTAATCTTCAAATCCAGACAGGACTTGTCTGTTCTTCAACTGGATTTTTTTGGCTTGGATTTGTTTTTTCTTTTTTACTTTTCTGTTGAGCAGATCTTTAAACTGCTGTCACTTATTGACTTTCTCATGGCATAAATTTATACAACACTCCCAAATCCTGCAGCAAAAGAACACTATTTAATCTGCATAGCCAAACACTCGGAAGTGAGGAGGAGCTATAATGAGGGCTGTCTGTACAGATTTAACTTGACCCCAAAGGCAGATGCATCATTATACAGCCCTTAATGACATGATCACACACTATTTTTCTCCAGAGAACCCCATGGTAATTTACCACGAGGAGTGTTTTCATTTTTGTTGCTGAGTATCTGACCCTAAGCCTTATGCCGGGCTATCAGGCTGGCTTATTTGCTGCAGAAGGTTCACTCAGATGAGTGCGAGGGGACAATCTCTCTGTTCGTCCCATCCCAGCCCTTGCCCCTAACCACTGCCACTGCTGAACCCAGTTGTTGGTTTCTGCCAGAGTCTGGAGATGATTAGGAGCCCCAGAGACATTAGGTTTCTACAGTTGACTGAGGAAGGGGAAAGAGGTGTTTTTCATGCCCTCCTGCAGGGATGGTAGGCATGTGGGCTCACCCTTTTGCAGACACCAGAGACTCCCCCTGAAAATCCATTTCCATATTCCAGATGTCCTTGCCTCCTCAATACTGGAAATGACTGCTTTTTTTCCCTGGTACTCCTCATTCCCATGTTGATGCTGGCCACTTCTGATTATTCTGTTTCCTTGCCTATGATTTTTTTTCTTTCAGTTCCCCGGGGCAGAGCAGTGGCTCTGTGAATGCTGGAAAGCAACTGGCAGCAGTGTGAGAAATTGAATTCCTCTTAAAAAATTAGATTTGTAAGTGAGACATCTTGTCCTGGAACAACACAAAAAAGGCCAAACAAAGGAACAAGAAAAGTTTGTTCCTTTTGACAAGAGGACAAATCTGGAGTGAATAATAAGGTGATTGCTTCCCATAATCAAATCCCAGGGGTGGGGCTGGAGCATCCAGGAACCTTCATAACACTCCCTTTAGGATAAACCTCCCTCTTGACAGGCTAGAGAAGGGATTATGGCTCTGCAGGGCAGAGAGGCCCAAAGTCGTATGATATTATGGGAGGGGAAAAGAAATTAAAGATTGCATCATATGGAGATCACTATTAATCTGACCTGTGCAAAGGACGGAGACCTTGTCATGCCCTGATGCTCAGGCAGCTGTTCAGACTGTGCGCTGTGTTATGGTCTCCTTTTTAAACATGTAGTTTGTATGATTAATGAAACCCACAATGGCTTGTATCAGCTCATGATTTTAGTTTGGGTCAGCCATATCTATGTCTCTTCGTCTGTATTCCCTTGCCTGGCTTAGCCTCTGAACAGGTTCAGGAGCATCCACAGCGTGTATCTTGGGGAGGGAAGAAAGGAAATCACATTGTGCCTTGCAGAGAGGCAGACCCAGTAGGTTGGCAGTGAGAAGGTGATGCTGGCCCCCGAATGGGCTTAAAGATTAGAAGGGCAAGTGGAGAAGACTAGGCAAAGTGCTAGAAGAAATAATATTCCTGGTATTTGTTACCAGCTAAGATGGACGCTTTGGAGACACACAGCTGAACAGAAGGCCCCAATAGCTTGAAAACAGGGCTGCGACGCACTGATGGAGATTTGCCACACCAGCTCCCAGCAGATTGCCTGCGTTGTGAACACAGGTAGATGCAGTGGCTCTCCAGCACCGCTGCTGCCAGGAGGTGAGGAGAGCAACCTCTTTAGATGCCCTCTTCTCTTTTCACTAGTCATCTCTGCTATTATAATGCAGAGCTTGTGTCCTGCTATCCTGAAGACAGTAGATGGTGCTATTGATAGCACTATTAATAAATACGTTAATCAAGTAAAAGTATACCTAGATGAACAATATTAAATGCTTATGTTTTCCCCATATTCCTCATCTCAAGGAACCTCAGGGCACTTGCAAAAATTAAAAAACTGCATTTTTCTGTCAGCTCATGTTCAGCCTCCGTGCAACTGTTCTTCTGTGTGTCCCCACAGACCTGCTCCAGAGAGAAGACAGAAGAAGATAGCAGACTGATGCTAAGTAGCAGAGAGCCTTGTTGCACCAAGTCTCACTGAGACTTCAAAGATCATTTCAGGAAGAAGGATGCAAAGAGCCAGGTCGGAATCTGGCAGGGCTAATCTAAGTGAAACTAATCTCTCAGTTTTACAAGAGAGCCCTTAACAGGGGCAGCTCGGGCCCTCATCTCTATAATCTCTTGGGAAGGGCTGTTCTCAAAAGCCAGCGCTGATTACCCTGGTGGCACATGGTAGCCACTCTGCTGCTTTTCAGAAAAGGGACTTGTGATCTTGGTCCCACTACAATAATTGACTATTATTACTTTCAAAGTAGCAGATTAGGCAAAAGCCATGGTTCCCACAGGGGCAGAGACTGTGCAAAGACGCAGTTTTTGCCGGAAACAGTTTACAAAGGCAACCCCTCCACCCCGAGAAATGAAATGACATCAGCAGTATCACAAAGTTGAAAACACTCATTTCTGACTCCCAGATCAGTCATATTTACAGGAACCAGCTAAACTCCTTCTCTAACCTGTACAAAGTTGTTATTACAATCAAGAACCGTGTGTCCTAGCAGAGAGGCTAATGAAGGAACGGGCCAAGATGCACACACAGAGAAGCGTTCCCCAGGGTGCCGGACTGGCACACTCAGCAAGACGCTTAGCAATGTGCTTTGCGTTACCGGCCTTAGAGGAAAACATCCGAAGTCCCATAAAACCAAGACTCAAATTTCTGTAGCTGAAAGTGCCAGTGCACATAGGACAAACAACTCCTTACCTGAGGAAAAGAGGTGCTCAGAGCTGAGATGAGTTTAAGTTTTTTTGTGTATCATCTTAAGTCTTCTGTGTTTTAAGATCAGTGTTTCAGGCTTTATACAGTACTTTTCCAAATGCATCCAAACAACACATCCAGCTTTGCAAAATGCATACCAAGCATGAGAAGGTCAGTCTGGTCCAGCTCCTAACCGTCCTTAAAATCACCACTCTTAGCTGGTCTCTTATTTTCTATCATTTTCCTTTGCTAGCAGCAATTCTTTAAATTGATCTTTGAATGTGTACAATTTTGTACTCTATACATGTCTCAGACAAGATTTAAATAGCAGCAGATTGTGTTTCAAGCATTTCACATTGATGGAAATTAAAGGCCCATTTCCCAAAGCTTTTAAATATGTGCTTAACTTCGGGCACATGAGTAATGCTATTGACAGCAAAGGGCTAATTCATGTGCTTTGCTGTACTGCTGCCCAACAGCTGTACAGACAATGCAAATCGCTTGAGTGATATTCATGGGGTTACTCTACATGTTTTCTTAAAAATAAGTCTACAGGAGGGATATTGCTTGCGAACATCTTTTAGCAAGGGGTAGGGGACCTGGTGACAACGGACACAAAAAAGGCCAAGGTACGCAAAGTCATCTTTGTCTCAGTCTTTACCGGTAAGACCGGCCTTAAGCACTCCGAGGTCCCTGAGACCAGTGGGAAACTCTGTGGCAAGGAAGACTTATCCTTGGTGGAAGATGATCAAGTTAGGGAACATTTAAACAAATTGGACATAGAGTAAGTCTGTGGGCCCTGATGGGATGCACCCACAAGTGCTGAGGGAGCTAGCAGGTGATATTGTGGCACCACTCTTGCTAATCTTTGCTAATGCTTGTGGTCCTCGGGGAAGGTTCCTGAGAATGGGAGGAAAGGAAATGTCACTTGTCTTCAGTAAGGGCAAGAAAGAGGATCTGGGGAAGTACAAGCTGTTTTCCCTCACTTTGATCCCTGAGAAGGTGATGGAGGAGATAAACCTGGAAACCATTTCTAAATGCATGAAGGACAAGATGAGGGAGTAGTCAGCATGGATTTATGAAGGGACAAGCATGCCTGACCAACCTGATAATGATGAGATGACTGGCTTGGTGGATGAGGGGAGAGCAGCAGATGTTGTTTATTTGTTGAGTAGACTTTAATAGGCTTTCAATTCTGTTTCCCATAACATCCTCATAGACAAGCTGATGAAGTATGGATTAGATAAATGGACAGTTGATTGAAAGCTCTCTGAACTGCCAGACTCAGAGATGTGATCATGAAGTCCAGTTGTGGCATGAAGCCCAGCTGGAGGGCAGTCACTAGCGGTGTACCCCAGGAGAGGATACTGGAGTCAATATGGTTAAACATCTTCATTAATGATCTGGGTGATGGGGCAGAGTCTACCATCAGCAAGTTTGCTGATAACCCAGAACTGGGAGGAGTGGTTGGTACACCAGAGGGTCGTGCTGCCAACCAGAGGGATCTTGACAGGGTGGGGAAATGGGCTGACAGGAACTCATGCAGTTCAACAAGGAGAAGTGCAAAGCCCTGCACCTGAGGAGGAACAACCCCATGCACCAATACATGCTGGGGACCAACTGGTTGTAAAGCAGCTTTACAAAAAAGGACCTAGGGGTCCTGGTAGACACCAAGTTGACCATAAGCCAGCAATGTGCCCTTGAGACAAGGAAGACCACCAGCCTCTTGGGTGGCATTAGAAGAAGCATTGCCAGCACGTCAAAGGAAGTGATCCTTCCTCCAGCACTGGTGAGACACAAATGGAGTGCTGGGTCCAGTCCTGGGCTCCCCATACAAGGAAGATATGGATTTACTGGAGTGAGTCCAGAGAATGGGTCACAAGATGATTAAGGGCCTGAACCATCTGTCATACAAGGAGAGACAGAGAGCTGGGACTGTACAGCCTCAAAAAGAGACAGCTGAGGGAGGATCTCATCAATGTGTAAAAATATCTGATGGGGGGGGAGGGGATAGAGAAAATGGAGCCCAACTCTTCTCAGTGCTATCCAGTAACAGGACAAGAGGCAATGGGCACAACTTGAAATATAGGAAATCCCATTTAAACATTAAAGTGAACATACTTCACCACTGTGAGGGTGGTCAGACACTGGCATAGATTGCCCAGAGAGGTTGTGAAGTCTCCATCATTGGAGATGCCCAGGGCTCTGTCCAGTCAGGTTTTGAGTAACCTGCTCTAGCTGACTCTGTCTATTCCAACCCCCACGCTCAAAGCAATCTCCTGAGTCACCTTCCAGCCCCGACCTGTATATGATTGTGTGAACTGCATCCAGAGGGAAGAAAAAATTCTCACGGAGTATGAACAGGAAGCTCTTTAACAAAATTGAGGAAACTATTTGATTGTGATTGACTGAGCAATTTATAAAAGTGAGGGGCAGCTTTACTCAAGTGAAAGAAGTATCTGCCTAGTTTCATCAGCTTCCAGTATTTCTAAAGCCCATTCTTAATCACATAAAAAAGAAAGACAACTCTGATTGATTCCTACTTTGTATTGTTTGTTGGCTTTGGTGGGATAAAAGACAGATCCCAAAGATAAATCTTCGGATTGCAAACTGACTTTGAACATTTGCTTTGTGATAAATCATTGTTTTTACCAGGAATGCTTAATACCCTTTGTTCCAACAGTTATTCCAGCAGCATGCCACAGATCCCATGCTAAATTCAGATTTATATTCAGCTTTTTCATATTACTTTTCTTGGTGGGTAAAATATAACTTTTAAAATATAGCAGTATAACTGAGCTGAATAACAGCTCAGTCATGAGATAACGGTCATTGGAATATACTCAGGCTGAAGCCACTAACAGCCAATTATCCCACAAGTGGTGGTTTTGGCAGAGCTATGTCGTCTTTACTATGTCTTCTCCACAGCTGCCAGTGCTGCTGTGTTTACATTACAATCTAAACAGACAGTATCTGTTTTCACTTTGGATATGGACATGAAATTCAGGTTTAAAATATCTAAAGGAAAGTTACAGCCTAGCACAACAGAGTTGCATCCAATTTCCTTTTTTTTTTTAACCTTCTGCCTACAAGGTTACAGGAACACTTTAGAAGCACACCTGCTCTTGTGCAAAAGTCTTCACTGCACTAAGGTTTGCTCCCTAGTTTCTTCTTTTGTCACAAAAACAGCAAATGCATTTTAAACTTGCAGGAAATGGCAGTGAAACTCCTGGAATACTTATGGTTCCTCTAGCGTAGGCTGAGTCACGTTAGCACCAAGATACCGGGAAGCCTGAAATGCTCTTTGAAATATTGTCTCTGTTGGTGAATCAAAGACCAAGTTCTCCAGGTCTGACTAATTGTCCACTTTCGGCAGGCCTAGGAGATTTGCTGGCCTCCCTCACCATCCAGGAGAAATGTTAAACTGATGAAGCTGCCCAGAATCTCAGGAGAGAAAGCAAGGAAGGTTGCTATGAAAAAGAACCGAGTATTAGTATTTGACAGATTTTAATGACTACCCTCAAACTCATCTCAGCCATATGCCAGTGACACCTATTCAGTTCAGTCCCTAATTCTAACATCTATAGTATACAAAGTGCACACATTCGCTGTTACCATGAGTACTGAAGTTTGCCACAAACCTTCCCAACAGCAAAAGCATCAAATTAGTATCCAGGCAAACCCTGCATTAGCAACAAATGACTTGAACCAACATTTACCTCTCTAAGAATCAAAACTAGGATCTTTTTTTGCAGGCAAAGGGAAAATAAGAAATATTGCTAACAGAAAGGCCAATCACAAGGTAACCATATGAGCAGCCTTCAGATTGAGCTTCATTTTCTCTTTGGGACCAGACACAGGGATGGTCCACCACTACTTATTGCAGAGTTGCTCATGATTTTGCTGTGCTACAAACACAGAAACTAGACATTGCAAACAGCAGCTCTCACTCATAGACTACATAGATAACCATCCTACAAGAAGCACAAGGAGATTTTATTCGGCCAGTGTGAACGCTCCCTCTTCTGGCACCGGTACCCACACCATTGGTTTCTTGTTTGGAACCTCTAGCCCTGTTGAAAAGCGAGTCAGTAAACTTGGTTGTCTCAGGCCCTGGAGTTTGCAGGCCAAAATCTGAGGCATAGTTTTTCTGAGGCATAGTTTTAAGCCACTCTTGATTTTAGAAGATATTTATAGTTGGGAACACTGCTGAGCACTGCCCTCATTTCCCACTTAGTTCAAAAGAGAGGTGAAAATTAGGGACAATTTCTGACACCTTTTTTTTTTTTTTTTCCCCCCTTCTGGATTCCCACTGATAGAAACAAACCAGAGCAAAAGGCATGGCTAGGCTGAGCCCCACTCGAATCATGATACTTGCAGTTAGCACACAAACATGCTCATTAAGAAAATGCATTGTAGCCTGACGCCACTGACAACATGGAATAGCAGCTGAATCTTAGCTGAGCAGGGTTAGACAGAGCCTGGATTTGATGCAGTAGGCGTTTCTGGAGTCAGTCCAGCAAGATAAAACCTGTTTTCTAACTCTGCATGCCATGAGTTAGCAGCCTGCCAGGTACCAAGTAAATGTTGCTCCACCGAGGCTCATAATAGGAAACCAGCAAAATTTCTGCTCAGTACAAAGAGAACGTCAGTGGGTTTTTTCCTCTTGTTTTAGAAAGCTTTTACTTCATTTTCAGCTGGTCATTTCTATAGAAAGAAGAGTAGGACCAAAGTTCGCTACATTGAATGAAGAAGGATTTAGAGAAGCATAACAGAGCACACATGTTGCCCCTTCACAGAACATGAACTATTATTTGACAGTACTTGAAGTATCTGAAGTGGCTTTTCTGTTACCTACAATATTTTACCACCTCCTGATTACAAGTTTGTGGATCGCTTAGCTACAGACAAAAATCCTAGAGGTGTAAAAATTAGAAGACAGAGATAAATAGTTTATATGCATTGTCATGAAGATGTAATAATTTTCTGAGGATATTTTAAAGGTTCAGGGTAGACAATACCAACAAAAGTAATTAAATGGAAAACAATATAGGAATAGTAAGATTATTACTTTATATACCCAGTGGACACAGTTTCCACTTAATCATGAAGTTGATCTCTACACAGCTATTATACCTCTGCTTATCAGTGCTGCTTTATTACAATTTTTGCCTGCAAGTGCATCAAACAATAAATCACAGTAGTTTGTGCCTCTTCCACAACCAAGCCAAAATACCAGTTTTGGATGACACTGCCTTGCCACAGCTGCTGTCAGGTATTGGTGTCATTTGAAAAAACGGGCAACACATGGGAAGCGAGCAAAGCCTTAATAACCTCGGAGACCTTTTCCATCAATCACTTCAAAATTTTAAATGACAAATGTTTGAAAATCAGAAATGAAGGTGTTTACACTCCCAGCCCACTGCAGCCAGTGCCTCTTGGCAGGGTGTCCTGGTTTTGGCTGGGACAGAAGTAAGTAGGAAGAGACTCTGTATAAAAGCGCTTAGAATATGTGTGCAAAAAGTGGCAGTATTTAATGGAGTGGAAGTGTTGCCTCGAAATGCTGCTGGAATAGCACAACTCTTGTTTCCAGGGGTGGAGGCAAAATTGAAGCACCACAAAGGTACACTTGTAAAAAATTTTAGCAGTTCTTGATATCTTGTTTCGGTAAGTCATTTGCCCATGGCTGGAAAGAAGAGTTTTTAAACACTTACTAGCTGTTCATCATTTTTCTGGACTCACTGGTTTGGTGGCATTTGCATTCTGTGGCCAAATCATGCTTCTTCCGGTAAGAGACAAAGGAACTTCTGTCCACCTGCCTTACGTAAAAGATGCTATTGCTAACATATATGGTCTAGTTCAAATAGAAGTAACAGGACTTCTAAGTCCTGCATACCTTGGCATTAGAGCTAAGTACTGTCTTAAAATTTTTCTTGGAGCCAGGCTTGGAAACCGATGGGAAGATTTAGGAAAACCGTATCAATAGAAAAACCACCTAACTGGCAGGAAGGAGTGAAGAGTCAGATTTGGTGATCTTGAAGTGAGGTCTGAGCTCTATTTGTAATGAAAATGTATCTGGTTCAAATCATAAGAGATTTTTAATTTTGCTCTGGGTTCCTCTATCAGAATAAAATATTTTGTCTAGTTTTGAAGGCACTCCAGGTACAGCAGTGGACAGGCAGGGCTGATAGATGGCTCCTCTGGTATCTATTACAAGGCATCTGTCACACATATCCCTGGGCTGTCTCTCACTGCTGTTGTTTTAAAGATGACAGACATGTTTTCATTCAGAAAGGTTGTCTATTTATATCCCCTAGACACAGCTTCTTTCACTGCTCTGTAGAAGCTTTATCCAAACAGGAAGGAGGCCTGTGTAATCTGAAGGATGCTCTCCCCATTGAAGCGATGTATACAGGCGTGTCTGCCTGGGAAGGCCTGGGGGGCAAGGCTGAAGTTAGGGCTAATCCATAAAATCCCAGTTAGCTTAGCCAGGCAGTCTTTAGCTGGGGACACCTGGGAAACGCGTTCACCTACTTTGTCAGAAACAATGCATGAAAAGTAGCACCTATATACTGTATGGTTTATAAGCATGTTTTAAGAAATTAACACTAGGGAGGGAAAATCACCGAGGACCTGCAGGTGCTGTCCTGGGCACTGCAGTGAAGAAGGATGGAGTGAACAGCAGATAGCCTTCCTATGTCCCCAGCATCCCAGCAGCAAGAGGGGATGTCTGCATGACACATCTAAAGACAAGCGCTTCGCAACATGCCCAGCCACCAGAATAACCCCTCAGTTATAGGTCAGGGCTGTCGCCCCACTCTGAGCTCTGTGCTGGACGTGGAGCTGTCTGAGGGCTCCTTAAAGACTGTGGTGATGGCTTTTTGCTCTGAACCCCAAACGTTGTTCTGAGCTTGTGCCAAAGGCTTCCTGCAGGCTGCTGCTGGAGAAACGTGTTACCCAGACAATGTGTCACTGTCCACCAGCTCATCCTGCAAACCAACAAGACAGACACCTGAAGACTGCCCCTGTAGGAAGCCACTTAGAAGATATCCTGGTTTTCAGCTGGACCTTAAGTTGGCACAAACTTGTTTCTTTTTTTTTTTTTTTCCTTGCTGGAAATTTAGAGGGAAAGATAACATGCTCCCCAAGGAAAAAAAAGCTTCTGATACCAGTCTTGCCAGTGAGTTCAAAAAGGCCAAGATTTTGCAGTGATCTGAGGGTATAAATACTGAGCAAAAATTTTGGGTCATCCCTCTTGTATCCATTTCTGGTCTTTCCAGGCCCCATCTACCAGAAAGAACAGTATTACAAATTAATCTAAATGCAGTTGTCTGAGCCCTCAGTTTCAGTTTCAATATAGTGAAATTCTGCCTGATGAAAATGATGGGCTTGCTGTTACTTTAGCCTGCTCTAAAATTACTACTTTAATAGTACAGTTTCACTGCAAGACACTTTATAAAGATTCAGCAAATGAGAATCTGACTAGGTATTAAAGCACTGGGATAAGTTCATTAATTCACTGCAGGGAATGGTGCAGAGGAGACCCTCATAACTTATGCTTTAAGTCCAACAGTAATAACGCTAACCAGTCTCGGCCTGTCCATTTAAAAAAAAAAGATGATAAAAAATATCGCCATGACCTGTCAAAACTCACTGAATTTCCTGCTGTTCTCATCATTTTTTCCCCTGAATCTGGATACATCTGAGGAGTTAAAGATATGCTATTAATGCCTTAAACCAACATACGTTCACTCATCTAATTATTTCTACATGTTTCCTTGAGTAGTACAAGGAGCAGTTAGTCAGTTGATTTGAGGAGTATTGAAGATACTGCTTAGAGCTAAGGCAGCAGTGCACTTTTTCCTTCTCATAGAGGCAAGCTGCAAAAAATGGACATTGATGATCAAGTAATGTTTTCTGCAGAGTGGTGATATAATTCAGCCACAAAACACTTTCTTCCACATACCATCACGGACCACAGCCACTTCCCCTGCAACAAGCTGAAGACCCACTGTAAGAGAAAGAAGCCTTTAGAAATCAGTACATTATAGACAAAGCAGGAGATACTGAAAGAATTGCCAAAGAAACTCTTACCTTTGGAATAAGGATGACTTCGCCTGGTGTCGAGTTCTTTACTACCTCTTGCTTCCCCATGCACAAATCCTCTGACTGCTTAAACACTGAGACCTTGAGCTCTCATACCCCTAGGGCTTAGGGCTGCCGTTAGAGCCTGCTATTCCCTATCGCTCCAGTTGGGTGTAAATGGTACCCAGGAGACAAGATCGGAGCTTCAGCATCTCCTGATCATGCTGCCTTCACAGAGACAAAAGCCACACGGGCATAAACGGAATATTTCCCCCATTCCCCCTTCTGTTTCAAGTGACTATACAGGCTATGGCAGCTCCACCTCCACAACTGGGCTTTCTTACCAGCCCAGCTGCCTCAAGCTGTTATTAGGTATTATGCTACTGATCATCGTTATCTCTCAGGCACATCTTCTGAGAGAGGCTTGAATTTGCAGATGCTCTCTGCCTCCCAGACCATCTCTGCTTCAACGGACCCATAAGATCTGGGATGCCAAATGCCCATTACCATTGACTTTCAGTACAGCAGTGTGCGTAAAGCCCCTGACGGCACCTGGTGAAGAGAAGGACCTGTCCTTGCAGCACTGCTGGAGATGCAATGTGCTCACTGACAGCTGAAAAATTAACCTAATACACTCCCATGGGAATGGGATTAAAAGGTCATTTGATGGTGATCAGCAACACCCCAAACCTTCTGTTTAGTGTTGTTAGCAGCCGAGCGTATGGTAGCTATGAGATGTTTCCTGTGGCTTCCTGGCAGAGACCACAGCGTTGGACTGGGTTTACACAGAGAAATGCACGTGTTAACCAGGCACAAAACTGCAGTCAGGCCTGCAGGTAGGACTGCAGCCTTTCCCAGAGCAGAGGGGAAGCAACAGGCCTGCGTGGCACGGCCATGTGGCCGCAGCAACATTTTCGGGCTCTGCGTGTGGCGGGGAAGGAAACCCCCCAGGAGGCTTCAGGGATCAGAGGGAGCTCAGGGGCCAGGCTCTGGCTCTGCCGGCTGCAGTTGTGAAGATCACATCCAGATGTGGAAACAGCTACAGCAAACAAGCAAACCCCCCAATTGCTCCTGAATAGACACACCATGACAAGTGAATAACTAATTAAATCAAGGGTGGAGGAACCAAATGCCTGCAGGTAGCGCTAACAGCCCTGTCAGCTTCTCACAAATAGTCAATGACTCCATATTCAGGCAACAGCAAGAAGGTCACTCAGGAGGCAGAGCCCCTTTACGCCAGGCACTGTACAGCTGGGGGTGTGTGTGTGTTCGGGGGTATGTGTGTGGGGGGTGGGGTATGGAGGGGGGTAGGTGGGTGAGTGGGGGTGTGTGTGGTTTCTCTACCCCTCGGGGTTTGCAGTCCCAGTCCCTGAGGACTGGAATGAAACAGAACAGCAAAAAAAATGACTCAGGGCTGGGAGGTGAAGAAATAGTCAATAAACTGGGCTCCATCGACTCTGAACACGGAATTTCTGGCTCGGTTAAGGTAAGCCTCGAAATGTAACATTGTAGTATGTCTAACCTCCCCCAAAACGTGCAAAGCTCAGTCTCACTATCTACAGGACAGCAGCTGCGCAAGTCAGATTCAGGTCTTAGGTGCGCTAGTGTATGGAGTTATTCAGAATCAAAGTCAATTCATCAGCCGCTATAAAGTGACTGATGGCTTTGTTGCAGTCGATAGCGCTATGTTCATTAACTCCAGCTGATAATCTGACCCTTGGGGTTTGATTCAGACACAAATCTTTAATCAACTAAACACCAACATGAGAAGCTGCAGGTGCATTTGTGGACAGCCCGTTGATTAGAACAGGAAGAAAGAGGTGATTTTTTCCATGTACGTTTAACAGCTATGGGTTTTTTTTTTTGTTTTCAAATCTAACATCAGGTCAGACTCAATATGTCTCTTCAGAGCAAGCTACATAAACCAGAGTCCCTGTCCTTATATGCAAAAACAACACGGTGCAGTGGAGGAGTATGATGTGTATTATTGTGCTTGATACACTGCAGTCTCATTACATTCCAGGGCAGTCATCTGAGTCCGTGGCAATGCCCAGAGTGCTGGTGATTGCAGTCCAGGGACTGGCTGAATGAAAAGCCAAATAGGATGCTGGGGTATAGGTAAATGCAGATTCCCTCCGGCTTTCAGAAGGAAATCAGAGCCCTTCATTTTGTTTCCTGGTAAGAATCTCCCCGCTGAGCAATGCTGCTGTGCTCTGGTGCCAGACATCCTCCCGGAGTTCCCACAGTTCAGGAATTTCTTTAATCTGATCAACTCTTAGGGTTAAGGAGGGTTAAGGAGCAGAAGGAGTGAGAAGACTTCCAGAGGGGAGTCTTACTGAAACGGTAAAGTAGGGGTGGGACTAAGCTGAAAGGAAATGCATTCTCTGCGACCCCTGCATGTGATCCTAGGAAAAGGACAGCACTAATGTAACATCCCACCTGGGCAGGAGGGAGCTGGGGCTTCTCAGGTGAGGTGAGGGTCCCAGGCAGGTCTGGCTGCTGGCCAGCAGCCAGGCTGTTTCCATCTTGCACAAGGACAGTTTGGCCCAAAGTCCGACATGAAGGCAACAGGAGATTGGCTCCAATGGACTTCCTGCAACCTTGCCTTCCCTCAAGAAAAGCCTTGGCCACCTTCTTGCCTAGTGATCCAGGTAAGGCTGTACTAGTAGCAGGACTGCAGAGATGGCATTGAAGAGTAACCAAAGCACGTACTGCTTGAGGGCAGCATGGAGCAAGCGGTGCAGATGCTGTGCCTTATTCATCCTTCTGCAGAGGGCATGCTTGCTGTAGGGTGTCCCTACATAACAACATCAGAGATGGCAAGGTGCCATAGGCAGCACTGAGATGTGTCATCAGTCTGTTAGCAATGCTACTGCAGATTTGGCTGGAAGATGCCAATGCTTGGGCAGATTGACAGACAAGCATTGATTTACAAATTTTTCCAGGAAGCAGCATTATTTAATGCATTTAATTAGCAGAGGTTCCCTGCTTATTTTGGCTGCTTAGCAAAGAGATGCAAGGGCTGTCTGCCTCCGCTTACTGGGGACCCAGCCTGGAGGCCTTTGCTCCCTATTGAGCCTTGTGGGAGGTGAATAAGCTCAGCTTCTGGAAGGAACTGTTTTCTGCAAGCTTATGTCCTTTGAGACATGGAAAACCCCAGTGAAGAACAGGTCTTCTGCAGGTTTTATCACCAGAAGGGATCCTACTAGTCACCTGAGCAGATTGTCTGCCTAGCATATGCCAGAGAAACATGTTAACTAACTTCTGCACACAGGTGACTGAGCTGGAGCTTACCAGCCTTGCCTGAAACACTCCCAAGTGATTTAGTTAGACAACATTCCTAGACTCTGGCACTGACACTATTTGGTACTTGCCAGCCAGCATTGCCTTGCTATGGCCTCCACATGTCACACCCTGTCCAGGCCATGAGCTGATCAACAGCTGAGTGGCTTTAAAAAAAAAAAAAAGCCCAAAACCATAACTGAGCACTTTGCGTGTTGAAGGCAAATGGGTTAAAATGCTTGGGCTTACAAAAGAAGCTGTAAAATGCCCTGCAGTGTGACTGCAGCATTTTCTGGCTCCCATGCTATTAGCGCATCCTAGAGAAAAATGTCCTCTTAGACTGGAGGTAGCAGAGGGTGCAGGCATTTGTTCAAGTGACACGGAAGGAAAAACTTTCTCTAGATATGGCAGATAATTAGAAGATTAAGGAGCCTCTCTCAGACATTAAGGCCAAGACTTAGAAGCCCCGTGCCAGGGTGCCTAGATCACCAGTTGAAACCTACCTACACAGCAGTGCCCAAGATTCCCTATTGCCTGATGGCTTTGGGATAGCCTACAATAAAAGTGGTGCCTAAGTACGTAAGAATCAAAATTACCTCCACAATTGCCAGGTTGGCCATTTTGATAGTAATTTATACAATGCGACACAATGAGGAAAGACTATGGTCCTGAGACTAACCACTCCCTTGCTGGTTTGATAGGCAAAGAGAGCACTACCCGGGGGTTGTCACTCACTAGAGCGAGACATGCGAGAACTAAACCCTGGGCCAACACATTTGCCCTCTTTACTGCAAAGTTGTTGCTCTTGTGAGCAAGAGGCTGTATGCAAGCACTATATCACCATGACCTAAGATGGCATGCTTGGTTGATGCTCCCTAGGGTTTCAGTGGTTTCCTTAAGATGGAGTGATCCACTTGCAAAATTCTTCAGAAAGGTCACCTCAGGAGGAGGGGGAGCTCAGACATGGAGCGTGCCAGCCTTGAGCCATGGCAGCAGGCACTCAGAAGGGTGAAGGCGTTGCCTTTGCTAAAAAGCACATTTACCAGGGTGCGATGTTTTGCTGCTTGTGACATGCAAGCTGTACATTATGTGACACTTTCAATACCCTGGGCTTGAAATACAGTTTAGTCTGTTGTTTGCTGAAACAGTTTATCAAGGAGGATGTAAACTTGATCATCATGTGTTGAATAGCTGTATTAGCCATTCATGTGTCAAATAGACTGTAAGGATGGTCACTCTCTCCAGAGGAGACAATTAGCTTTGCCTTGTGAGTCCTGCCAAGATCAGCTGTTTCCTCTCGGTTTCTATCAGGGTTTGACAGCTCATTAAAAGTTAGGAGGGAAAAAAAGATTTGATTTGCTTCACTTAGAAGCAAAGCAGAGAATCTTACCCTTTTGCTCAAACAAAGGAGAAAAAGTGACCTTCACTCTTCCTAGCTTTTTTATGCTATGCCACAGCTAACAGCAGGGGAGGACCAAATTCTGTGCAAAATTATTGCCAACAGTCTTTTTGGGCTTTAAAATTGATTCTTCAGTCAGATATTAATTTGCACTGCAAGAAATGATTTAGAGCTACCTGCAGGTATAAGGCATACAGCTGCATCAATTATGCTGAAGGCACAATTTCAAGGTAATCATTGCAGCTTGGAGAGCTAAACCTCAGATTTTTGGGTTTTTTTCCCCCCCAATTAGAAACAGAGACTCTGCAAGGCCAGATCCACTCCGGGCCCTGCATGCCAAAGGCACAGGGTGAGAAAGAGTTAAATACCGTGTGACACCATGGCTGGTGCTGCTTGCAAGAACTGTTAATGGTGTTTGTGTGCAGTGTGTTAGCGTGACATTAAAATCAACGTGTGCTGTGTATACCTGCAGGCAGTGTTTGGTCCTGGTAAACAAGGCGGGCAGAGCTAGGATGAGAGCTAGGAGACAGAGGACTCAATAATTTAGCTCCGTTTAAAAGAGATCTCATTTAAGATAGGTGGCAATCCCATATAACTTGTCAAGAACATTCAAATTACCAGAGCACAATTTCATTCTTTATTGGAGTCTTAATGCTAAAGAAAGAGTCTGCTGACAATACCTTTTTATATATGTAAAAGCTTTCATGTCACATTTCTCTAGTACTCTCAGAGGTTACCCACTCAATCTACATCTGCCTTTTCTAGCCATCAAAAACCAGTCAACACATTTTTCTCCCACTAAAACCACTGCAAACTTAAGGTAAACAATCAACCACAAACTTCATATTTCTTTTTGCAGCTATGTGTCTCTTGGCAAGAAAAAGAGAGGGGAAACAAGAAAACCTCTGAGGGAAATCCTGGCCTTAACAGGGTTTTGTCTGCCTCTCTGATAAGTCCAGATAGTGGGGCCACTTGGCACTCGCTGCGTGGCCCTGGCTGGTGGGAGCACAGACACACCTGCTGCAGCCTTAGCTCTTTTGTCCTTCTTTTCTTTGGATCTAACTCTACCTGTTCTTACTAGGGGCCTGCAAAGAAGAACCAAATCCAGCCCAGGATCTCAAACCGCTTCATTTCCGTGCAGAGAATCAAAGCCTCTCCCAGAAGCTGCACCTTTTCATTGCTATGCATTAATAACACTATGCTCTCCGTGTAGCACAGTGCTCCACCTCTGGGTCCATCCTCTCAACCCAGGCCCTCCACCCTCTCCACTCATCAGATGCAAGTTTCACAACCCTTTGAACCAACCTCGAATGAACTCATCACACATGCAAGAATTCAATGTCGCACCTTACCTGCAGCTCCGCTCCCCTGATCCTCTCAGCTGTCCTGCAGGATGAACAGTCTTCTCGAGCCATCACCCAAGGCTTTCCCATCTCTCCTGAGAGGGACCCTTGCCCACTCTTGTACCTAAGTCTCTGCTGCAACTCACTGCATCTTCGTCAACTGTCTTTAGGCTCTTGCCTCTCATCTCTCCCTGCTCACTGGGCTTAAGTAATGAAGAGCACTTGTGCCCCTGCCCTCCTCCCACCCTGCAGAGCCTCTGCTGCCTCCTGAGCTTAATGCACACCACCAGTACACCTGGTGTTTGCAAAGGCAGGGAGAGATGGGAGCCTCCTTTCTCACTGTCCTCCCTGGCAAGGTCCAACCTGCCAAGACCACTGATTAGAAACCAGTCTTACAGGAAAGCTGCTCAGAGACTTTTCACCCAAATGGGTATTTTTCCTTTAATGAGCTATCACTCATTTTCGTCCACATTGCAGCACCTTGGAAAACATGTCAATCACTTGATTTTTGAAAGCCAAGCTGAACTGTTTTAATGGTGCTGAAATGCCTTTTCAAAACATAATTCATTCACTTGGAAAGATGTGGAGCATCCCAGGAAAAGGAGCATTTAAATCAGCCCATCCCTTCCTCTGCAGACCTTTCTCTTTCCTATCAAAGCAAAGCTCTGTGCTGTGGTTTTCTTCACAATCGCACTTGTTTGTTGCACATGCTGCATTCTCGGCCAGGAACACTGAAAACAAACCTCTTCGTCTTCCTAGCATCTGGAAATGTAATTGTTTTTTTTTGTTTTGATTAGGCATATGACCTTTTAAGGAAATAAGCCACAGCACTGAAAGACCCAAATATTCAAGCAACACTTGCCAAACAAGTTAAAGAAGTATGACAGCTCTTCCGGAGCTGGTATTGGATGCCTTGCAATGGTAGAAAAGTGTGTGGTCAGAGCAGGCCAGCAGGAAAGAGCAATGCCTGCATTGTGCCACTACATGTGCTTGGATGAATAAAAGAGAGAAGTGTGCCCCAGGAGAGGGAGGCTTCAATGTAGTTTTCTTCTTTTTTAACCTGCACTGGAGACAGAAAGGACCAGCTGTGCTGAGTTGGACACAACCTCCACATATGTAGCTATAAAAAAAGCTGTAAGCTATACCATATAGCTCTCTTTTTGTAAGAGGCAGGTTCTACAAAAGCTCCAGCTTCTGTTTCAGCAGAGATTAGGACCGTTTAGGGACTGCCCTCAATTTTGCAGGCGCTCTCTACAGTGCCATCAATTAGTTTGCAGTAGCTATTCCAGCCTGTATGTGAGCCAGGCTAGAAAGAAAATGGACAAAAGAAACGGGACAGATTTTCTCCCTGCAAGCAAAGGAGTGGACATTATGAGATCGTTACTGCAGCTCTGTGCCTGTGGGAAGTGTGCCATCTCAGGGAAATATCCAGTGGAGAAAATATGACTGCTTTCCACTCCACCTGCACTGCCACGGGGAAACGGGCCAGAGAACCTGGCTTTGGCTTTGCAAGGGAAGAGGGAGATGTGAGAGATGCGTGGCAGAGGGGAAAGAAGCTACTCCCCCATGTCCACCCCAGGGAGCAGAAGCCATGTACTGGCTGTGTTGTTTGCACTCCGTCTGATGATCTCAGGGTACGTCCCCAAAGCACAGGAACTCACATTAAGAAATGCAAGACAGTTGCTAGTATCGCTCACAGCAACATTCAAAAAGTGAAGAGCAGATGGGAGCGAGCGACCAGCGCTTCATTCTTCCAAACAGTCCTTCAACATCAACTGACCCAAGCTGGAAAGGTGGGTGAGTTTGGGAGGAGAGAGAGCACTGCTTAAGACGGGTGGATGAAGGAGGTATAGCCTGCTGTAGCGTAAGCTGTGTGGCAGGGAAGTTAGGGTGAATACCAGGAAAACTGTCCCAGCAGAGAAGCATATAAGCGTGCAGAGCCATGTCAGTAAAGGCAAGGAGATAAACCCATAATAAAGAATATTTCACATCATTAACCAAAAACCCATAATAAAGAATATTTCACATCATTAACCAAAATTGGAGCATATACTGCATTTGCATTTGCCTAGGAGAATTTGTAGGATTTGCCGTATAGCTCTCCGCTTTCTTAGCCAGCATTTCCCCTTTAAATAGTTGGTATACCTAAAGATATGGTCACATTGGGTGCGAGGAGACATTTGGATATGACCCGAGCAAGTGTCAGCCCTATTTATTCCCTATTCCTTCTCTTCTAGAGCCAGGAAAAAACAGGGAAGCCTGTCCACCTGCCTCTGCCTACAGATCAGGAGCTCAAAGCATCTGAAACCTAATGGGAGCCCGGGCGTTTCAGAAGGGTGGATAACCCAATGCGTGGAGCCAGTGTTTCCCCAGAGGCTTCTCCCTTAGCTTAAGGCTTATTAAACATAAGCAACTTGTCTCATTAATTAATAGCTCAGTAACTCTCCTTCAAAAAGGAAGACACAAACATGAGGGAAGAAGCGTGAGGGGCTCCCAAATCACAGGAGGAGCAGCTTCGTGGATGGCCTCACCTCTGCCGTTTCCCGGGCGGACCTCGTCTCTCCTCCTTCCCGAGCCCGAGGCGACGCAGCCCAGTAGTCCCCGGCTCAGCGCGGATGCGGAGGCTTTGCAGAACCCAGCGGCCATTCCTACGCACCAGCCATTTTCTAACAGGCACCGAGGAAAAGGCGGGTGCTGAGCCGAGCGGTTGAGCCCATGAGAAACATGTCCTGAACTGCTCAGCTCGCTTGTGTCTTTCTGATGTTATACAAGTGGATTTAGAGAAACAGCACTGCCATGAGCAGGTTTCTAATTAGGAAAAGAAATAAATAGAATTATGGAATTAAGGCAGAACCTCAGCATGAATGACCCAAATCCCTTCCTTGTGCCGCAGTCCACAGCAGGCTATTAGAGAACATTTTTTTTTCAAGAAGTTAATTCAGCCCTAAGATGGCACAGCAAAAGCAAATTCCTTTGCAGGCTGGCACCCACACTCCCAAGCTGCTGATCCCACTTAATTTGACTCTTGTAAGTGCAAAGGACAAGAAGCAGGGTGCTCTGCAACGCAAGCAGCGGTACCCTCACTCCGACAAACACTGCTGAAATATGAGTAGCAACGGGGCATACGTGACCGTTTCCTAATTTGCGCTGACAACTTTCTGTGGGTCCAAACATGCAGACTGTCATTACTATGCATAGTTGCCTACTGTGAGTTACCTACTAGCATACTGGGTATAGGTGTCTAATTAACAGTGGCTTTCTGTTATCAAGCATCAGATGTCAAGCTTTCAGATATCAAGCATCCACAGGTCTCCGTGACCTGACCTCAACAGGAGATAAGAGCACCCTACACTTCTCACAAATGAGGCCATATTTGTCTAAATACTCAGTTGCAGGTTTAAGTGCCTACTTTTTAAAACACTGGCTAGCGAAACTAGCAATTTATGGTTCTCCAAGGAGTAATTTGAAATTTGATGAGGAAATCTTAAGTTTTCCACTCACAATACTGCCACCTGCCACAGAGTGTTTTTGATGGCATTTGAATCCCTAAAGGCATGACAGTTTCTTTGGCTGGTTAAAGAAGCGAAGCAGGTACCCTGGGATGTAGTGCTGCTGGTTGGAAAGCTCACGTCCTCAGGAAATCAACTGATGCATGAACAAGGAGCCAGACTTTCTCTACATATGCAGGCACTATCTCACTGAAACTGCTATGTGATATGGTATAAAATCTGTGTCAGATGGAAAATGTACACTGGTGATTATTGGTTTCATAGGATGCTAGCTTGTTTTCTGCACTGGTCCCTCTCCTGCTGGATCAGTCCCCTGGGGCCGGGGAATCTCTAGGTTTTTTCCCTACTGCATCAAGACTACATGGATGAAGTAGGAAAGGGAGACCTCAGTTTTCCTGCCTAGAAAGAGAGCTTGCCAATTGCGGCACGCAGCTGAATGAACCCAGATACCGTGGGGGAACACCCGCCCCTGGCAGTTTGGGTTCGGGACTAATCTTTGGCAGCCGGTGGCGCGCAGGAACCTGAACCATACGACAAGGAATCCAGCAAAGCTCATTAATAAAATACCCTGCGCGATTGCCCAAAGCACTGGGCAGTTAGTTGAAGTAGCCTGAACCCTAGCAGCCAACCACCAGACACGAGAAGTACAGAAACAGCGAAGGAAACAACTATTTTTGGTAAGAGGGCTCCAGCTTGGGGTGAGCAGCCAGAATGTCCCTGGTAGCCGAGGCGCTGCGCAACCACATTATCTCAGGATCTGTTCCGCTCCTCTCCCCTCGCCATAGGAACGAGTACGCCGAGGTGGGGTCCTCATGCCCACTAGTAGTAAACAGGAACGTGGAAATACCATACCTGTAACACCCCCGGACCAAAATACTTCACTGCCATCATCTGTTATCTTATGCTCTTTTGTACCATAAGGTAAAACTTTGTTTCCTTTTGGGGAGGAAAATGGTTCAGGTCACTCTGATGCTGATGCTCTCGGCTTTGTGTGTGGCGTGCAGGCGTGCTGGCGGGTGGTGGTGGCACTTCGCTACAGCAGTGACACTGCAGGGTTAAAATGCTGCCCTTTCCACCTCGGAGCAGGACGCGGCTCCTGGGGAGCTGAGCTGAATGAATAATGTGCTGCTGTGCGGCAACGGGCTGCTGAAAGGCTGACTGAATTCACGCGAAAGGGTAGAGTAGCGGCCACCGAGGAAAAGCCTGTGCTCATCAACAGCTGCGGAAAGGCACCGGCACTGACACAGAAGGGTCTCTTCTCTGGCAGGGACAGTGCGTGGTGGCTTCCACTGCACCGAGCTTTGCAAGGTGCCAGGTCTCAGGCCTGAATTCAGAAAGCCCTTCGTAGCTGCTCTGTCTTACAGACTTTCGCAGATTTAGCCACAACGGCCAGCAACACTTAAAAGTCCTTTCTTTTCCCATGTCAGCCTACAAACAGAGACCCAGAATAATTAAGACAGTGTTCATTTTATTATACTCAGCATGGAAACCAGGAGATGTAAAACAGCAAAACATTAAATTCCTAAGGGACTCGATCGGGTGGGTAACATTGCTTTAGTATCACTGTAAGACTTCTTCACATGCAAACTTCTATTTGTGTGTGCCAAATGAATGCCACGGTACACCTGGAAGCCTAATACTATCTTTACTTCATACAGTACATCACGTTCAGTGTAACTATAAAAATAATAAAGCCACAATAATATTAGTTGTCGTTAGAAGCCCCCAAGTTGGTTTTCTTCTGCTATTGACTGATTCACGGCCATCATTTTCGTGGTACTTGCAACAGCCAGGAATTCAAAGTTCACCTACCCTCTCTCCCTTAAACTCTGGGTAGAAACTCCCAATGCTTTTCAGTGTGCTACTGAGACCTTAACTTCAGGCTTCAGACGTGATTTTATGCACCATGAACGCATGGATCTTTCTTTCCCATTTTCCTGAAATTCCTCAGGGCAGTGTCTAAACTTGCATTTGATGTACTTGAAACTATTGATTATAAGCTGGGCTGAGGGAAGTATTGTCAGGAGGACCCTCCAGCAGAAGGGTCGCCTGTTGTAGCAGAGCTGCTGAGAAGCATCTGAGAGACTCGTATTCTGCAGCAGACAAGTGCTGGAGACTTTGCTGGCAGATTTATCATTTATTTCTACTCCAGAGAGTGTGAATCTAAGCAGAAAGCTAACAAAAACTTAAGGTCTAGTATTTCAAACGGGACTCAGTTGACGTGATTCTGTTCCTAATGAGCTCAGATGCTTGCTATCACCCATAGTCTTTGTGCAGAAACCAGTTTGTACATACAAGTGTGGATTTCCACAAAGCTCAGGAGCCAGTGTGCATATCTGTACAGCCCAGCCACCGCACTTTCTGTTGACAGTCTGGACACAGAGGTTGGCCAACTGGTGGTTTTTTTAGATATGGCTGTGGGAATTTTTTTAGAGACCAGATAAGGAGAAAATCCTCGTTTCTGTATTGCAGAGTGATCTAAGTTTGCCTCAAAGTTGTGGAAAATGCTAAGCCTCCAGCATTCAATCAGAAGGGCAAAGGGAAAAAGTCATCTTAGAGTATGAGTAATGCACGAGACTTGCACACATGTACACCCCTTTCAAACATGGACACGTGCACACATAAGCTAAGCTTACCTACAGCAAACGTTTTCCTACAGGAAAAAATATTTCCTCTCTGTGTGATTGGGCATAGTAATAACATAATTTTCTTCTTTAAAGCAGCCTGAATTATATGTTTCACATTGCAAAATCTTTCTTGCCAGGATTTGATGCAAAATCCACATTATAAACTCTGGGAATGAAGAGCTGCTCAGAAAAGCACAAAGCAGAAAAAACAATAAATCTCAGAGTTTCAAAAAAAATGGATGATATTAATTTCAGTTTAGTTCAATTCAGCTATAATATTTCATTCTTTCTTTTAAACATCTACACTGACTCAAGTGGGATAATTTAGGCCTCTAAGAGAACATTGCAGCCATTTCAATGTACAGGACCTGACCTTCAGGCCCATGGACCACCGCAGCATCCAGTGACTCGAGAGATAATTGGCAGTGTGCAGCACTTGGATGAGGATCTACGTGCATATCTTTAGGATGACTGAAAATACTGACCACTCATAAGACATCACAGAGTCACCGAAAAATAAATCAGCAGAGGTTGAGACATTACAAAAACGGGGCGGGGGGGAAGGAGGGGAGAGTTTCCTTCAGACCATAGCCCTTAACTTTCTAAGACCATGGAACCTGACGATCAATTGTCTCTCATTCAGAGCAGCCATTTCCATACGCTGGGTGTGAAATACTTACTTTGTCTTGGTAATCTTTTGCATTCATTTTTAAAAGGTGTAGAAGGATAGACGTGGAACAGGACAATGGACCTAATAAGCTAATAAAATTTGTACTTTCATACAAACCTTGCATATACTGAGCTAAATAATGAAACACAGGTATGGTAGATTCCATCAAGTTTCCAAACTGAAAACCAGTGGCAGCCGACTTGAATTTTCCATCAGCTTCAACACTGATTTTCATTTGGATTTCCACTTCTAACTTTAATACTTCAACGTAGTAATGAAATTCCAGATAAAAGCTAGTGTTATTTTTAGAGCATATATTCACCTTTTCTGGATCCCTTGAATATACTTTTCCAAACGGTGCATTTTACAAGCTCTTATGTGGTAGTAGCACTAATAAACAGAGGTTGTTTACCTAGTGGTTTTGTTGAATTGTATTTGGATATATCTATACATACCAGCAAAATATATAGCCTTTGGAAATGTTCATTTTCCTAAAAGCCACGGGACACTAACAATACGAAAAATGTGTGAGCTCAGAACAAACAAATGGGCAAAACTTGAGCAAAACATTGGCTTTACAGACATAGGAATGGGAATTCCTCATGAAGCACCTACATCAACTTCATTTTACTTCTCTTTTGGTCCTTCCCTCCCCATGTTTCTCAGCAATTCCTTCCTGTATATTCAAAAGGAGGTTTTCTTCCTCTGAAATGGAAGAGACAGATATTCTCCTCCTTGTCCCTCCAGCTCTTTCCCCACTCGTTTTTGCAAACCAAGTCAGCAGAAATGAGGCAGGACTTCAGCACTTGTGCCCAAGGCAACGCAAAGCTGGCAGACACCAACCAAGCACACACAGACAGTGGTGGATGTCACAGCCTCACACGAAATCCAGGACTATATTGCAAATTGCCTGCAGTGAGGTTCTCCTTCAACTTAGGTTTTGTACTGGCAACATTGAAACATGCTTATTCTCATCTTTCCTATTGGAAAGCTCCTGAAGTGAAACTAGAAGTAACTCTTCCCTTCTCATTCACTGCTTTTATTAATGGTTCTGGCCATGCCAACCTTTCAACCAACGGGGAAGAATTTCCTGACAATTAGCTCGTTTCCCAAAATTTCTCATCTTGCAACAAACCGAATTTAAGAGTTACTTCAACTGGCTAGGCTGCAACACAGGTAATTTTTTTTTTTCATACAGATTTACTCTTGAGAATGACAAAGTACTTTCTGTTTCGAACCCTCTTTTTATTAGCCCAAATGGATTTCCTTGGTTGTTAACCATCCAACCAATGCAATGTGTCACTGGGCAGAGGAAAAGAGCGAGGTGGTGGCACATGGATCATCTCCCCCTACCCTCTGCCATACTGCTACTCCAAGCACACTTTCATTTTCGACACTGACGTGACACCAAGAACAGTCTTTCTTGGCTGCTACAAGACAACTCACAAGCGTAGTATTTGCTAATTGCTACCCAAAACCTAGTTCTGTTTTGCTGCTGGTGAAAGATGCATCATTCCTATGAGGATTCACGTTGTCATCTAGACATTGTACGCAGGAGAAAGCATAAATTACCAGTGTTAAACGAGCAGGTTGCCTACAGTCTGCCCTAGCAAGGCAAAGTGAAAACCTAAAACAGTTTCCATGAGATGTGCTGGTGATTATTGACTTGTTTTTGTGTGTTGGTTTTTGGCGCGTTATTGCTTGGCTTCAAACGCACGCCTGCAGGACTTCTGTGCCCACCAGGCAGGTCACCGACATTTTGCGGTTTGTCTTTGCACTTGTATTTTCCCAGAACACAAAAAGCACAGTGCTCTGCTGACCACTACGGTTTTTCCAGTTATGCCCATACAGTTGTTCAGATGCATCCACTTAGTAAGTTGCCCATCAGCATTTTGTGGTACGTATGTATTGATGAAATTTTCCTGGAAGAAAGGTCGTTTGGGGTGGGGAGGGAGGTGTGGGCGGACCGGCTGGTGAAGACTCACAGCTGGAAGCAGCTGCAGGGAACCAGGAGAGATCTCCCATTCCTCACAAAGAAGAGTTAATTCCGGTGCTGGCCAAGCACCCTGCTCACTCATTGCCAAGCCCAGTTTGGTCTGAATAAAGCAACTCAAACCCATACGGTGGAAATATTTTGGAGAGCTTAAGCTAAAGGATAAAGTTCATGGAAATCAGTGAATGTGCAATAGCCATTTATTCTCCTCTGGAAAAAAATATGACAATCCATTTATATATTCAGACTGAACATATTTGTAAAGGGACAGTTCAGAGTAAGCTGGCTGACAACGCTACAGCGAGGGGGACAGTGGAGAGAGGGACGCGAGTTGAGCCAAGGGACACCGTTCCGCAGGAAGACAGGCTGGGCAGCAGCTGGAGGGAGGGGGCAGCAGGAGCAGCCTTGGACCTGGACAGGACACAGCAAACACCGCGGACAACTCGGGGAACCTCTTCAGGGCTGACACGGACACAACGTGGGAAGAGACACCGAACTTGTCAACTAACCTGACCTAATGATACTGCCAGTATTACTCCCACACAAAATTTCACATGAAACTCACATCTCGGACACTGCTAGGAAGGGGATGGAAACAGCAGTAGTAACAGAAAAAAGGTAGGAGACTTTCCTCCTGGTAGGCAGAGGTGGGAAGACACTCTCTAACGTGGTATTTCAGAATCAGCAATTCAGCGTCAAGTGGCAGAGGACTTGAAATAATGTACAGAAATGGAACAAGGACATGTCATAACGCCCCCAATATATACCAGAGGAAAACAAGGAGTCAGTTCAGTACTACGCCTAAGAGGCAACACCTTTCATTGAACTGGGTTAAAATATTGTATCTTACAGTATTTTACCTCTCTGCTGGGGAAAAATTGCCCCAGAACAACTGCTCTGAAGGCTTGGCAGTTGATATACTTAAAAAGTCTGGCCTCCTAAATAAAAGGGGACCACCTCAGGTCTGCTTCACAGGAAAAAAAAGGAAGGAAAAAAAAAAGGATATTAGTATTCATTTACACTGTGTAAAACTGTAAGATTTATCGAGTCAGTTGTAAGAGTAAGATCTACAGAGTAAGTCTGGTGTGTGGTACTAGAGACAGAAATAAATTATCATCATGATTCATGAAAAATCTTTAATGGAATAAAAATAACCCCTATTTAACTCTAGTACTCTGCAGGATTACAATATCCAAATCCTCAGTGCTTTGCAGGATTGAAAACTAAATTTTCTACAAACTGCAGGAGTTCCCCAGCCTCCCATCATGAACTCTAGTGGACAGAATAAAAAGCTAGTGGGAAACACATTTCCCAGGTTGAAAAATATTATTAAGGTGAGAAATGTGACCAACATACAGTTGAGACATTATTGTATATCACAGTTCTGGAGAAACAGTCACTAAGCTACCTTTTATTAGCAGTTTCTACAACTTTTCTAACGTTAGAAATACAGCAAAGATTGTCTCAAGATTTCAGTAATTCTGTAAAGTAAATGTTTCAAGTTAACAATATAATGGTTTATAATATGGAGAGCATTAGGTAAAACAAAATATGCACAGGCTAAATAAATGGTATTCAGTTTATGAAAGGCAGCAAGAAAAGCACCAAAATACGGCAAAAAAGAGTAGATTTGGCTAAGGACTTAAAAGGAAAAAAATCAGTGTAACACACTGAACATGTAGGCTCATGGGCCCTGGCGCACAGGATAGCCTGCTCCTACGGGAAAACGTTACTGTGCATCTCTGGAGAGAGAAAAAAGATCCACATCACTTGAAAGAGCGATTTAGAGGAGAGGTGCTCGGCGCCGCGGGAGGCTGGGAGCAGGCGCTGCCCACCCCGGCGGAGGGGCCAGAACGGCTGGCTGCTCTCAAAAGTCTTGGCGGGAGCACCACAGCGCCAGCGAGGGCACCGTCCTGTCGGATGCGGGTACATCTGCTGAGGTGCTCCCCCGTGCCTCGCCTGCTCTCTGCGCATCGCCTGCTCGTACCTTAAGCGTGGCTGATGCAGGGGAGAAAAAGCCCACAGAGTATATCCCTCTCTCACCTCCCCTTCTCGCCATCGAAATCCCATTGACTTAACTTCTCCCGAAGAGATAATCCTTCGGCCTTGATCCTCACTCTGCCTGGTTCTCCATTTCAATGGGAGGGGAAGACCTGGCTCTCTGGGGCTCACACGAGAACGGTGCCCCACAGTTTCAACAGAAGTGATCAGTGTCCGTAGCCTTTTCACGGGCTTGCCTCAGCGTGGGTAACTTACACACCAGGAAAGTTGTCTTGCATGAGGTCTTTACAGCTGTTGGACCTCAGTTTCACCTCACCCAGCTTCCCCCAGCCCACCCCTTTGTGTAAGACCTCGTGATGCACACAAATAACTTCCCATAATAATTCTGACAATCTCTCTGCTTCTTGCTTTATCAGAAGGTGCTGCCCTCCCTGCAGCGAGGTGGCAATTGAAATTTGTGCTTTTGCTAAGTGCCTAGCTTTTCATCTGACAGTGGTCGGGATGGGGGCATAATGTGGAAATACACCAGCTGTGGCAATAATAACGGCGTGATGGAGCGCGTGGCTACTCAGAAAACAAAGGGGAATAATTTTCCACTGTTGCTGCATCACAACCCCAATAACACAACTGAACAGCAGGACTCGAGACTTGAGGGGAGGGATTCTCTCTACCACCACAGACATCTACGCACCCCTGCAAACCACGTCAGTCTAACACAGAAGAGGGAGCGGGTCGGACGCAGCAATTAGGACGCCTAAAATTCTGCAGCATGGACTGGAACACATTGTGCTGCCTCCCTTTCAGTTTTTTATTTGAGGATGTATCCGAGGAAATGGATTTCCGGGTCTGATTGTTCTGGGTCCGGATCAGTTTCTCGTGTTCCCGTATTTGTCTCTGTAAGTGGTTCTGGATGGCAATTCCCAGGGATTCTGGATCGAGGGAAGCACCGTAAACCTCCCACGTCATGCCTTGCTCGTCCCAGACAACATCCCTGACATGCTTGGACTGCTTCACCTGCACTTTGGCCTCCATGGCCGGGGTGGGCTGCTTTTTGTTTTCCCCCAGGTTTGGCAAGGCCTGAGCTGAAGCAGGAAGAGCTGCTGTGTGAAGCGGGCGTCTGGCCTGGAGGCCTTGCTGCTGGGGAGATGCTGATGCCTCCAAGGGAGGGGCGAAACGTGCAGAGCTCGCACTCAACTCGGGCGTCAGTCCTGCCTGCAGGCTCTGGCCGCCGGCCGACTGAGCCTGGCCAGCGTCTCCCTGGCCTCTGCTCTCCTCCTTTTCACCTGCATCCTCCGAGCACGCCTTTATGCGGACAGCAGCAGGTTGGCTGCTAACATTCATCCCTCCTTTAGGATCAAGCACCACCGCATTTTCTTCCTTTGGTTTTACCACAGATTGAGGAGGAATGGCCTCCCCTTGGCTCGCACCCTTACACTGCACAGGCTTTTGCTCAGAGCTGCCCAGGACCTCCTTCTGCTTGACTCCTCCATCTGTGCTACAGAGTAAAGGCAACTGGCTGCTTCCTGCATCATGGACGAGATCTCGCACGTTGTTCTCGGTTCCCGGGACAGCGGCAGCAGAAGCGGTGCTTGGAGTTTGATTACTGGACTCAGCTGCAAGCTGCTCAACAGGGATGGGCTTCGGTGGGACTGGAGCATCCATCGGCAGCCGAGCAGCATCCTTGCCGTCACGAGCTGCGCCGATCATTTCAGCATTACCCACAGGTGTCCCTGGGGAGGTAACGGCTGCAGGGGAGACGGGGAGAGCAGGATTTGCATTATCTGCTGAGGCTGGAGACACCACATCAGACGGGACCCCAGGCAGTTTGACAGGCTGGGTTTGGGCTGAAGCAGTCACAGCCGTAACAACAGTCGGTTCTGACGTGATACCAGGAGAACACGAGGACTTTTGTTGTGAGGGTAAACTGCCAGTAAGTGCAGACTGGCTCAGCCCCATACCTCCTTGGTAAATTATGTGCAGTTCTTCCTTCTCCTCTGGAGGAAGATTCCCTTTTAAGAAGGCAGCAAGGATGCTGGGACTGGTGGAGGCCGATTTGCTCTCCACTGTAGCCACAGCCTGAACCTCAGCATCTCGCCATGTCCTGCTTACTGCTTCCTGAGTTAAAGAGCTGCTCTCTGACTGAACCGTCATTGTACCCGTTTCTCTGAATTTGGAGAGCTGGGCGGGGCCTGGACTCCCCGGCTCGGCGTCCGCGTTGCGTATGGGATGCGGACTCTCGTGGCTAGACTGGGCTGGTGCCTCGCTGCTCCGCACCGCTTCAGTTTTATCTGCGGGATGCAACTGCATAGTGTCTGCAGCCCTGCTTTTTGCCTCCAAACTGGTCTGTGGGTCTCTCCCCAGGTCAGCTTCGACGTGCCTTGCTGGCGAGGCTGACCGACACGCAGCAGAACCGTTTTTTTCTGCTCCCCTGTCTTTCTCCCCTTTTTGCAGAAGGTTTGCCTGAGAAGTACAGCAGGACTCATTACCCCTAATAGGGTCGCCTGGGGAAGAACAAATTAACACCTCAAGTGCTGGCTGATCATCAGTCCCCTGTGGTTTCAAGGCAGAGTCATCCATTTGCGTCAGGGAGCTCGTTTTCGCCTGGCTGCCCTGCACAAACTGCCGGGAGCTCTGGGGGGCTGGCATCATCTCTGGCCCCCGCCCCGCCAAGGGGGCTGCTGCTGCAGCAGGGGCTGGCGCTGCCGGTCCCCGGCTGCCCGCTGGCAGGGAGCAACCAGCAGGCTCTATGGCTGCGGGACGCTCCTCCGCAGCGTGGCTGGCGAGCCCGGGAGGGAAGGCTTCCTGCTGGCTAGCATCGTCCTCGCAGCACTGCTCGCACCTCTGCGTGCTGGCAGCCGCTGTGCATTTCAGGTTGAACAAGCAAACTCCAGCAGAGCCGGACGGCGTGCACGGGAAGCCATTGCTGGCCCTCTCTCCACTGGGTAGTTGAGGCTGGTGCTTAGCAGACTGCAGGTCTCCCAGGTTGTCCTCCTCCACAGAAGCTGTGACCAGGGAAAGCTTGGCAGACCTCAGAGGATCTGGTACTGTCCCCACGGACTGTCCTAGAGATGTGGTTTGCCCTCAGCTTCTCCTTGGAGTTTTCTTGCCGGGCGGTGGGTACAACAGGGCAGGCTGTCGGCGATAAGTTTCCTGTAGAGCTAACCTGTTAATGAAAGAAACAGAGTGTTAGCAGCAGTCAGATTTAAGAAGAAAAAGTACCCAGAACAGATTGATTTTACAGCTTGGAGAGAAATACTTGCAGGCAAGGGGGAAAGTGAAGCACCTGATTCTGCCTAAAAGTCACATAAAGAACACGGATTTCAAGGATCTCCCAATTCCAAGGTCCAGATGGAGAAGACAGTACTAGGGACAAAGCAACAACAGCTGCCCTGTTGTTGATACATTAATGAAAACATAATGACATGCCAAGAGGGAGGAAAAAAAAAAGAAATATGAACTGAAAGCAGGGAGGAATGGGAAGGAGAGGAGACTTTGTGTGGAAGTTTGAGGTCACAAAAGAAACTCACTGTGATAAAATCCTCTAGCAAGCCACCTGTGGAAGGAAAGGTGCTACCTTGCCTGTTATGCCTATGAGGAGGAATATGGAGGGACGACAACCTGCTGAGTGGTGCAGATAAACACCAAGAGAAGCTACTGCACTGTACAGCACCAGGGCTGTGCACATACTTGCTGCTTTCACATTTAGATCCTCTGAAACAATTACAAGGAAGGCAGCTCGATTAATAAATGGAGGCACAGATGATTTAGAAATCAATTTACGAGCAGGTGGTATGAAACTGGAAGGGGACATTACAGCATCGCAGAACAGGTGGGGCCCATGCCATACCCAGTGAAACACTGGG
This sequence comes from Calonectris borealis, assembly GCF_964195595.1. Lineage (NCBI taxonomy): Eukaryota > Metazoa > Chordata > Aves > Procellariiformes > Procellariidae > Calonectris > Calonectris borealis. The sequence continues at coordinate 51,595,067 of NC_134315.1, forward strand.
GAGGGATTTTAAGCAGGTGGAGCAGAGTTATCCAGATTGAAATCCGGCCAGGACTGCAGAGAAACCGTCGCTTCAAATAGGAGGTGATCTCCAAATGTGCTTGTTGGCTGGACTTTCAAAAGGATTAGCCCAACTCGGATCCTGCTAGAGGTCAAGGGCTGGATTCGTGTCAGTGGAGTGGTGGTGGCCAGTGATGAAGTCCCACCCCAATCTTTTAAATTGCAGGCTACCTATGCTTGTTTAAAAGGCTTTCCCCAGCTTACGCTGCCAGCAAAGCACGGGTATGACGCTTGGGAGACATCCTGAACATTTGGTTTTCTGTCAACCAGAGGGATGACGCTGGGAAAATTACTTTACCTCTGTGTGCCCATGTCTCTGCAGGCACTCAGTGGGGTCTCCTTTGCTACATTACTTGGGAGACACTGCTGGAAGGAGCTGAGCAATCGCTCAGCTGTTCCAGACCCTCCCTCCCTGCTACCAAAAGCAGCAATAGCCCTTTCCAAAAAACATCCCTACTCTCCTTCTCTCTCTCTGCCTGAATGGCAGCGGTATAACTTCCTTAGTTACTGTAAAATTAATCCTAAATTTCAGCAGCTTACGGTACTTAGAAAAGCAACAGGATAAAAATGCTCAGTGAAAGGAAAATTAAAACAAATACAGCCAGCCTACTTTTCTAAGAAAAGGAAAATGCTGAGACTTATTACTTATTCATTAAGCTTTATGTCTTCCAGATATTAATAATTTATTGTTTTTATATTGCTCTGGCTCTCTTTGGGCTCTGTCCAACCACAGATATACACAGTCTGCTGGGTTAAGCCAGCCCTGGGAAACTGCGATCCTGCCCCTGAAGGATCCCGAGTTTCTTAGCTGCAATCTCCGATAGCAGCCCTGCATCACTCCACAACGGCTTTCCAGCAAGGCTAACGATTGCGAAACTTTTTGAGAAGTACTGAGTTTATGTTAATTAGACTGCAAATCTGTGGAAGTTTGTGACCGCCTACGAGATGTCTCCACTTCATTTTGTGCTCACTTTAAAGCCAGCCAACATAGTCCTGAAGGAAAGGAGAGCTATTCCAAACTGAACGTCTAACGCCCGTGAGGAGAGGAGCAGATGGCTTTGGGCATCTGTTTGTCTAACTTCCGTTACTCTCTTCTTTCCTTTTCCAAATATCGATGCAAACCAAGCCAGTATATACGATTGGGCAGGTCACATTTCTTTTTTTCAGATCCAGAGTTTATTTAAGAACAACTAACCAAATAATGGAACAAGACGAACCCCCATTTTTAGGATGAGATGTACTACTTGGCGAACAGTTTCAGAAGAAATAAAGACGGCAGAGCTCTTCACTATAAAAAAACTGGGAAAGGCAATCTGCATGGTGGAGCACTGTCTTTAACTCATACCCACTTGATGGGGGAACGATGCCTAATTTTTCAATTAAGTGAGTTAGTTCCGATCTGAACGCCACATGAATTCCCCCCATCTGTTTAGTGGCTCTTCACCAGCATCACTAGAAACACACATTTAAATGACGGCCATGTGTGCTAATTAAAAGCAATTCTGCTACCGAGCCCTCGACATATAATGCCAACAGAGGAAATTCTGCCCCAAAAACCCCACACGGACCTATTCACTGGTGGGGGGCAACAGAGCATAACCCAGACATTTCGCTTGTCCCTTGAACACGGGTTGGGGGGCTGGGTCGTTCTACTGCCTGGGATGACTCTGGAAATGAGCTAGTTTATGAGAATAAGGTTTTTATAAAGACTCCGTTGTCAAAGTCATGGGAGCTATTTTCTTGTTAGACTCTTCACTAAGCCATCCTAATGACAGGAGCCAAAGGCACTGTAGTAGTCTAAATAAATGTGGTAATTTTTGACAATGCTCTTTCTTAAGGATTAATAAAAATCAGAATGAAATACAAGTCTTACGCAAGAGAAAAGCAAGCAAACCCAACTAATTACAGAATTGGAAAGGCATTTTTATTGTTGGAGTCTTATTTATGATTATTGTCTCATTTTTATTATTGGAGTCCTATTATATAGGAGTGAAGAACAACGCTGGGACCTGTGGGCAACACTATTCAACTGCCAAGGCAGTGAGGATTCAAACCAACAAGCAACACTGACTGCAAGCAAATACCTAGAAGAAACAGAAATACAAAACTCAGTAGTAGGCCAAAAAACATGTCAAAACAAATCAAGATCACTGATGAATTTTTCAAGTGTTGTATGCCTGACCTGGAGCAATCATCCAAAATTTACTTTTATCAGGAGGTGAAATCAGTGTCTCCACAGAGGTCAAAATCAATTTTTAGTAATAAGAACAGATTTTCTACACCAACAGAGTTCTCCTTCACCTTACTCTTTCAGACAAAATTAGTCTGCCTGCCTGTGTCAATCTCATCTCAACAAAGAATTTTTCTGGACCTTTTGCAAGAAGTAGTTTCTAACTTTGACAACGTAAAGAAACTCCTATTTATTTCAGTATCACCCATCCCCCAATAAATCAACACTACAAATTTCCCTCTTGCTGCTTATGAGAATGTCAACAAGACCAGAAAGTCTGCACATTTAATAAAACAAAACAAGAAATTTCCAGGAAATTCCAGCATAAGATTCTGCTTCGCATTCCCTCTTGAAAAATCTGAAAATCTGCAAAAGCACAAATAAGATTGCCAGCATCTCCACCTACCCTCAATTTTAAAAAGAATTTAAAAACAAACTATGAAAAACAATTAAAAAGCAGCTCCCAAACTAATCAAGCACCCCCTCCCCAATTCTGGATTCTCCTCAGCTTTCCATTCCTCTCTTCACCCTTGTCCACAAATGGAAAAACTGAATATTTGTTCTTAACCGTTCTAATCTCATCATACGATTTCTCAGATCGTCACGAAAATCATCATACAACCTCGTGGGTTAAGGACACAGATAAACATCTGCTGAAGCAGGAATTCAGCCTTCCTTCTCATTTCTTTATCTGAGGAAAGACAATGGCACGCTCTAACTCGTATTAGACCACTGGATGTGTAGTACACAAAGCACATTTCTTTAAATTTTAAGCATACAGATGCACTTGCATCCTTCTAATTCTGCACCCAATGTTTTTTTTTTCCAGTTCATTAAGTTGTTGTTCTCTGTAAATGCTGTGACTGCCTCTTTTTAATGTCAAAGGGTGTTTGTTATTCTGTTTGTTTGTGAAAAATTTGCTTCATGGGTTATTTTCTCCTAATTATCTGTGGGACCAAAGACTGGCACTACAAATGAAGGACACCACAAACCAAGGACGTATTCATTAAAATACGAAAGAGGTTGCCCAAAGAGGTAAGATACAAGATACACACAGCCTCCATCTTTCAGCATGCTTTGGGATGCTGATAGGAGACAGACTCTTACGCTACAATCACAGGAAGCAAGAGGCACCCGGGGATGTCCACAGATACTTGCACACATGCGGTTCCCACAAGAGATGGGGTTGGCATTTCAAGGAGAAGGTGCAGAAAGTCCCACTTCCCCTCCTACACCTGGGGACAGCAGATGTTATTGCAGGCCACACTGCAAACACTGCAGGAACCCGTGCCACAGACAGACAGGGAGGTGGACGGAAGAAGCAAGTTCAACACCACGGGGCTGCAGCACCTCTGTGCAGACGTTAGGCAAAGTGGGCGACTGTACGTGGTGGTTTGCTTTTGACTGGCCTCTGCTGATTCAGTTAGCAGAACTGCTGTAACACTTTAGCAGATACTGCAAAATATCTATTTACTCCCTCACTAGCCAGTGAACCGATATGAGTTTATTCAGCCCAGATGCACAACAGCCTATTGCTAGACTGCTTTCAGTGCAATAGGTGTTTTCTGTCCTTTTTCGCTATTCACCTTTTCCTGTTGCTTCTTGATGCTTTTCTGCTGCCTTAAACTACAACTCACCTCAACTCCGCTCATCAGCTGAGCCCATCATCATGGTATCTGAGCACTTCTGTTGCAGTATCTGGGCTCAGGGCTAGCTGTTATGGGCCCGCTTAATAGTATGACCATATGAAGGTCATGCTAGTTCACACCCGAAGCCTTGTTTGGCTCTATCACATCTGCCCTAAGGACAGAAACAGGGCAAGATGTGATAGATGGTATGTGTCTTATTTGTGCATTCACTATTACGTTCCCTTAAATGGCTGGTTGGTTCAGTCATACCCCTCTAGAAGGAGAAGGGAAGACAGCTCAGCTCAATGGGCCACAGAACAAATGCTTGAGAGGAAGCTGAGAAGGAGCTGGGATGTGACAGGAGGAATTTCCCGGGGACCAGAGAGGACCAGGCAGTCTCATGCAGCTCAGGAGCCCCTGTGCTGGCTGCAACCCTGCCCAGGAGCAAGGGCCTGCCTACAAGAACTTGTTATCTTACCTGTTTATTTTTATTTTTCACTGTATTAAAAATTACATTTCTCATTTGTGAGTTTTTAACTCTAGGTGTGTGGGGGTTTATTTGAAAAGCTTTTCAATTATTCTTGTTATTTTTTGGGGTAGGGACGTTTGCTGTAGAAAAACATCAGATCCACTCCTGGCCAGCCTGAAGTCCTAGCACACACAGAGACATGGATCCTCTGTACGCCCTTCCTGCTGCTGGCCATCAGGAGTTTAAGGATTTCCTGAATTGAAGGACACACTTTAGTCACCTTTGGAAATGAACGCATACCTATTTATGAAACCCCTTTGCATATTTGGCCTATATGAAATGCTGTGGCAACAGACACATGCATGCCCCGTGAGAAAAGAACCTTTATTTGTACAAGCCTGCTCTCTGGAAGCCTAGGCCACTCATTTTAGTATTACAGCGAATACCTCCAAACAAAACCCCACAGCCCCTCCTAAAACCCTTCCCAGCACCTGCGCTAGAAGCACTTTTTAACCACCCGTGACGCACGCCGCAATACTACATCAGCTGAAACTGCCAACTGAACCGCACGAACAGCCCCGAGGAAAACCCAGCTCCTGCCAGGGTTCTCGGGGCGCAGCCTGGCTCCTCACCGGACCTCGCAGCTCTTCCTCCTGGATGCCGAGACACAGCCCGCAGCGCCTAGCAGGTCTGCTCGCACAGGTGTCAAGACACGATGCTGAAAAATGGAAAAGCGGAGGGAAAAATGGGAAATGAGTCCAAAAGGAAAAACAGAGGGTAAGTACTTAAGAAAAATGCCAGGCTCTGCTTGCGCTTGCTTTGTAATGGTAATAAACCAAGGAAAATGGCGTGAAAAATCAAGGGCAAGATGCACTGCCATTTTTTGCCAAAAAGAGATAGCTGCCAATCAGCCTGACAGCTACTGAAGGTTTATCTAGCAGCATTTTGTATAAGCTGAAGAAATATATTTTTCTGGTTGCTGACTCCTCTCACCTTGCACCTCTCTGCCAAGCACAGGCTTACACTCTGCAAAGTGCAAAGCACGGGAGCTTCACTTTAGAAGGACAAAGCTCAGCTTAACCTGCTGCCCACAACCTGCAGATGAGAAAATGGGTTAAGCCAGTCCTACCAAATGGCACAGTGGCCTCTGGGCCTAATCCAAAGCAAAGCAAACTGCTTTGCATCTTCCTTCATTTTGCTGAGCTTTTGAGCAAACCTTTAGTACGCCCTTCCAAGAGGCCACAGTAACCTTACTGTGAATGACAGAGTCTACTCAACTAGATGCAAAGCAATTCTGATTAATTTTAAATACATTTTTAAATCTAATATTTACAATATTTTCTCACTGCAGCATGCAGATAGCGTTGCTGCATTTTGTTCCCGCAGGTAGCTCTTGCACATTTTCTCTTTAAATCTACGCTCTCTGTGCTCCCTAGACTCTTGCGGAATTCCTGGGAGTCCAGAAAGGGCAGGGTCCAGCAGACTGCAGAAGAGGCTTGCAGAGATGGGATCTCTCTTAAGTACTCTCAGGTACTTAGCAGTGAGCACAAGGGATCATCTGTCTATAATTTTGGTACTGTGGTGTTTATCCCAGTTTAGAAGCAAGCATCAGTCACTCCATCCCTAGCACAACCTCAGAATTGCCAGAAGAATCAGTACTGGCATCAGCAGCTTTAGACTCGTCTAAAAAGAGTGCACCCAGGCAGGGCTGAACCAGATTGGGAGTACACCTCTGCTCCAACTTCAGGCTGACGGGTGCGAACCCGTCCAAGTCCCATGGCTGCCTGAGTGCAGAGCGGTGCTGACAAGCTCATCCGAGAGTCTGGGCTTGTGAGCTTGAGCAGAACCTCTCCCCAACACTTCAAAACAGTCCAGAGACATGTGTGCACCTCAGCAGTCGCCCAGGGACAGATGCGTGTGAATATCTACAGCCGGCTTTAAATAGGCAGGCCCATAACCATGGATGAATAAAAACTGTGTGGTGACCAAGCCTGATTCAGCTCTACTGTCCTGCTGGCAGCAGAATAAGTAGTTACCCTTCAGTTAGAAAGATGTCGGTCTAAAAGGAAGTATGACCGCAGCTCTGCTCTAAGATGGGATGTTCTAGCCCGCGTCCCGTCTGTTCCCTGTGGGCAGCGCCCATCTCGCCCCGGCCAGGAGACAGACAAGCAGCAACCACCACGTCCAGCTCTGGCGCCTGTGCACAGAGCCCTGATGGGAGCCCGTGCACTGTTAGCAGATGTAAATCTTCTGCATGCATGTAAACTTCACTCCTGGTTGCATTTTGCTTTTAATCTCTGTCAGCAAGTCATTGTATCGGAAAAGATCACATTATCCTTTTCTGCACCCTGATGCATACAGCTACCGCGTCACACCAGTGACTTTCTCTCAGGGGTTCCCCAGCACTAAAGCTGGGCTGGCTCTTCTGAAGAGGTCACCATCCTCTGGCCACGGCCAAAGGCAGCAGGCTGGCAAGTGCTGTGGAAGTGCTGCAAGAGCAGCTTGTTTTCGTGGGAGTAAGGACCAAGCGGTTATGGATTTACGAGCGCACCCTGGTTTTGCAGAACTCCTTCAGGTTTCCAGAAGGAAAACGGGGTCGCTTTGCACTCCAACACTTTAAAGCAGGGAAAAACAATATTTAAAAGTGGTAGAAAATATAGTCTCGAGAAGATTGCTAGAAATCAACATTTGGAAAGGAGATTGAAAATCCTGATTTAAATTAAGAATTGTGGCATCATCTGTTGCCCTTGAAATTTTGAGCCTTCAAAGCTCACCTCCTTCTCACAGATTAAAAGCCTTTTCTGGGGGAAGCTGAGATCCTCACGTAATTGCAGCCTCTAGAATCTCTCAAAAGAGCCCCACGCACGGTCAGAGGCAGGTGGCGTGGGAAGGAACCGCAGGAGGTTGGGTGGCAGCCTGAACGTGCGCCACCTCCACTCCCTTCTCCCCACACCGTCCACTCCTCTGCCCCGTGTCCCCGTCCTGCCCCTCTACCTTCCCACTCAGCTTGTGCTTTCCTGTGCTCCAGAGCGTCCTCCCTGCCGGCAGAGGGGGGTCCTGGGCAGCAGCACAGGGCTGCAAAGACAGGCTCTCTCTTTGCACGCCTCCTCCCAGGGTTACAGCACCCGGTAAAAAGACTTTCTTCGGCGAGGCGTGTAAGTATGCGAAAGTCCCTGCTGAACACTGGGCTTGCTGCAGAACAGCGCCAAGAGCCCGTCAGTCTTTCTCCTCCAAGGTGAAAGGGAAGGATAAATGGCTTTATGAACACAGCCAAATCAAACAACAACTACACCAACTGGCAGCCAGCTGTAACAGTTGCATAAGGTACAGCGGCACTCCTACCTCATTTCCTTGGCCACCCTAGAGGGGATGTGACTTGTGGATAAAACCCCGAGGGATATATATTTTGCTTCTTTTTTTTTTTTTTTTAATTGCATGTTATTATGTTTAGCCTCATTATTTATCAGTGCATTTTTTTAATTTCAGTATCTGACACTGGAAGTGACTTTTGAGGAAATGCAGCCTGACTTCAAGGGTAAGCCACCTTTCAGGAGGAACGTCTGCGCACACGCTGCTGACACGTGCACATGGGAGGAAACCGCCAACCTGCTGTCCACATCAGGCAGGTGACTCCATTTCACATAGCTCACTGCTACGTTATTTTTCTTCAGCTTATTATTGAGTAAAAACAAGAAATGGTGTTTGAGGGATGTGAACAGGAGGGTTGTATGGACCTTTCAAGCACCACTTTCATGTTTGATGTTGAAAGCAACAGAATTGCCCATCAACCAAATGGGAATTTCATTCCTTATCTATCCTGCTATCTTCTGTCTGATGAAAGCATGGTGAAATCTAACCCCTCATTAATGCACTTCATGCAACTGAATGCATTTGAATGTTGACAGCTGACAAACAAAAGCTCTGTTTTTCGAGAGAGCAGTTTAACACTAGCCAACAATAAATACCTTTTTCCTACACAGCAATGCCAACGTGACTTCATTATAAAGCAGAGTGATCGTCTTTAGGGGTGGAAGCATAATGCTGGCTCAGTGCTGATGCAATTCTTGCTTTCTCTGCTAAGACTCCCAGTCAACTGGCAGCAACCAGCTGGTGAGGTTTATGTGGACATAGATCTATTGGGAGCTGGATCAAGACCGAAATCACATTTGGTGTGATCAGAAAAACATAACTACTGCTGAGTAGGTGTACCTTGGAAAGGGTGGCTCTGTGGGACAAAGGTTGCTATCTACTTCTAACATGCTTTCAGATCCTTGAAAGCAAATTTCCTGAATTTCATTATGACCTTCTCCTTAAGAACATTCCCCCAGTGCACAGAATGCAAACATTCATCACATGGCTGAAGCAGCCCCAGTAGTGGTGGTAGCACCCTAGATAATTAGGCCTGATTTGCTGCTGAGTAACCATATTATCAGTGCCCAGAGAAGTGTAGTGTAGCAGCACTTCTTTTTTAACCAACCTTGCAAGTAAGGAAATTTTGCCTTGGAAGAGCTGATAGCAGGAGGAATGTCTTCTGCATAAGGTAAAAGCCAACAATAATGTTTAAGTCTCACACACCATCTGAAAATTTAAGTTCTCCTCATATATCATATTATTTTAATGAAGATGCTGGGCTCAGTATTAGAGAAGGAAATAGATCTATACATAACAGGCACCTGGCAAAGGACATATCCATTGTAATTTACAGGCGTTATTCTAATGGAAAAGAACTACTCCAAATGGCATGTAATTAGAGAAGAAGGATGCAGAGCCTAACCAGTCATTACTGTAACAGAAATTTGCCGTAGCGTGTGATTAACCTAAGAAAGGCACAACGATGATCTCACCATGTCTGCTCTTGCCTCCTGGCTATCAGAAACACAACTAATGCGAATAAAGAGGCTGGCAGCTGAAACAGCTATCAACGTGGCTTTTTTAAAAAAAAAAACAACAAAAAACCAAACAGTTAAAAATATCTTGCCTTCTTCCTGCTGCCACCTCAGCTGTTGCTTCCTGTTTCTTCACGTTCTCACTTTGCTCCACTGCTGTCTGTTGCTGACAATAAGAGCAGTAAAAAGAACAAAATAATCTCCTTAGTAAACCGCCTCCTGCTAAACACCTTCTCAAAAAACACGAGAGGAAGCGCCGTGTGCTGGGCCACTTTTTGTCTGATGCATTGAGGCTCTGCAGGAAACCAAATGGCTGCAGGTTGGAAGCCTTCGGTGTTCAGAGATAAAATCGGAGCAATTCAGTGGTATCTTTACAACACTGGGAAATGCTCTTTTGAGGGCAATGACTCAAACCTGTACATCCAGCTAAGGACTCTAACCTGCTCACCTCAGCCACACAAGCTTACGATATCACTTCAGTGGGACCGTTACATGAAAAGCTGTCATCTCTTCTTTTTCTTTACTGGAGGCTATACGCTTTATTTTGTTGAACGTTGACGCTGGTGGAATTGGACCAAACCAGAGACCAGTGCTTCATTTGTCATTATTTTTTTAACTGATGAGGTACCGCATGTGGGACACGGGGAAAGCAGGATGTGCTAATCAAGCAGGGGCAGGATGACACATCCTAAATGGCACCTTGCAAAGCCAGGAAAAATGACACTCGTCATGAACTGCAAATAAACAGTGACACCATTGTTCTTTATATCCAGAAATGACTGAACAGCCTAACTGCATACATAGCACTGCAGCCGTGTGAGGGCTTCCAGCCACTTGACCCTAATGAAGGCAAACGCTAGATAGGAACACGTTAGTAAAATATTACACCTATAAACCATACCGTGTCTTCTTCAGTCTCCACCCAGAGATGACAGAAGGTGTTGAAAGCCACATCTGAGAAACTTCCCAGATGACAGCAACTGCCACCGTGGCAGATCTGATCAGTTAAAATTGAGAGAAACTTAACTGTTCTGGCTCTTGGCTTGAGAAAAAGGAGGTACTGGCATCAATACCAACTCAGCATTGGTAAAAATCAACCTCCAAACCTTACCTCACTAAATTTGAGTCCTGAAATTCACTATATAGCCAGAGTTCTTCAGGACAAAGAGAGAGTCTTAAGCCTTCTCCATCCGCCACATGGATGTGCTTGAACAAAGAGACTGCAGTGCTTTCCTGGGTGAAGAAGCCAACTCAGTCACCAAGTCACTCTCTCAACACCTCCGCCTTCCTGCAGCAAAGAAAAACACCAACAGCTGTGCTGTACGAGGGCTTATTTTAGGAATAACTCATTATTTGCAGTCTATCCCACAGGTGTCTGATGGTAATAGCTTTTCAGAATTGCCCTTGCAGGCAGCCCAGGGGTGTAAAAATCTCTTGCTCTAACAATCGCAGGAACCATCCTCCCTTCCATTAGGATTGTCTCCTAACAATGGCTTATTCAAAACATGTATTTTTTTCCTTAGATTCAGTGTGCTTCTATCCTTCCAGCCCCAACAAGGGGGACTAAGGTACCCAACTACTTGCAGCTTTTTATACTATGTTTTAAATGTGGATTTTCACAGGCTTAAGAATAATTACATTCTCTGCTTCCGAATTCTTAAAAATCACAATGCTCATAAGGCAAATCCTTATTTAGTGTCTGAGACTTGGAAAACCCCATCTGTGTCAGAACCAAAGTAAAACCAGAAATGCTTCCTCAAGACAGCACATATTAAAGAGATAGTAATGCAAAATCTGGAAACTAGTTCAATAAAACATGCTGGAAACAGAGACCCAGCTTGTCTTATTTTGTAAGCTAAGAATAATATTGGGAGTCAATTACTGGAGTCGTCATAAACCAAAGCTTTGCCTGTTGCGATATGGCACAGCCGTAGCCACACCCTGGAGCTCTGCATTACCCATACCAGATGTATAGTCCATACCCTGGACCTCTGCAAGGCCATGACGGCTTATACCAGCTAACCTGACATCCCCACTCCTGTCGAGGGCTGGGATCTTCCAGAACTAGAGTTCAAGGTTTACGCTGAACCTAATGCTGGGCATACCTCTTCTCCTCGTTTCTTCTGCATTTAAGCCAGGCATATTTACATTTCCACTTACCAGGTGACTGAAGCAACACACACCGTGGGAGAGGCACTGGTAAAAGACATTAACTTTGACTTGAATTACCACCCCTCAGGATGATTGCCAAATTGGTTAATGAGCATAATTAGCATTAATTAAAATGACGGCGCAAACAAGATATATCACATCTGGGTTTAACAAAGTCTCGGGTTTACTGAAGCTGGCTGCCTTAACCGCCTGGTCAAGCCCCAACCAGACAGCCCCATGGGCAGCGTGACCGGCACTCACCGTGGCAGCTGTCCCTCCAGCTCACCTTCACGTGTGGTGAAGCTACAAGCTTCTCAAGCTACGCGCAGCTGCTTCACAGTACAAAAGCAAAACATGTCCCCAAGCATTCAAAAAAAAAAAAAAAGAAAAAGGATGTGGCAGCCCCAAGCAATTACGGAGTTTGTCACCTAATGCCCAGCTCCTCACATCAGGCTGCATTCCTTTTTACTCCTTTTCGGAGCAGTTTTAGCTGCCTTTGCTCAAACTGCCAGAATATTTAACCCGCAAATCTTAGAAATGAGCTGAGGTCAGGCTGCACCTTGCTAAAGCACAGCTGTGAGCGAGCGGGGCTGTGCCATAGCTTTGTCCTTGTTTCTAAGTCAGCTGGAGTGGAAGCTGGCAGGGCGTGAAAAAGGATCATTCACAGCTTAGGGCTTAATTACTGGACTCGCGCTGAACGCAGATGCCTCATGCACAGAGGCATACTTGAAGGAGCGAGAAAACGCATAGCAACCTTAGAGCCAGCATGAGCCAGACAAGATGGTTTACTTCCACACAGAACTTCTTGAAGATAAGCACTAGATACTTCAACCAGTCATCTGACAGCTGTGGATGCACGGTAGGCTTCCCACCACAATTTATTTTTATTGACATCCTACTTATGGATACAATTTTCATTACCACAAACTACGCATACATACGTGATTGCAGACATACATATACACAAAAACTTTGATATATGCTAACATAAAGATAGTCATCCAGCCTAATCTGGGTGATTAAAGCTAGGCACTGAAATCAAAGAAGTCTGATTCTCAGAAGTGTTGAATAATCAGAAATACCAGTGAAGCCAGTGGGAGCCAAAAGCTGCTCAATATTTTTGAAAACACAATTCCTTTTGTTCCTCTTCTTATCCAAGAAATGCCAGAAGGTCCTAACATATTCTGCCATTTTGCTGGATGCTACATGTGAGCATAAAGATACTAAACATTCATAGCTTAAGCAGGCAAGAGACAGAGCAGAGGTAGGAACTGGTACTTTTTCTGCCTCTTCTTTAGATGCTAACACAGCTGAAGATCTCAGAGAAAACTGTGCAATAGTCAGCGTCTAACACCAGTTGATTTAACTACAGAACATCTTTACCCTACATCTCATCACCTACTACTAAAAACTCTGCAATCATGAGCGTAGGAATCTGGCTTTAGAGATCCACCTTTGACACGTTACCAAAAAATATTAAAAGGGGTGTCCCCTCACTGGATTACTGCCATACAGCAAGTCCTGAATCTATAAAGAGGCGAAGCAGACTGGTACCTCTGTTAAAGCACAAGCTAGAAAACCGAACACGTGTACAGAATATGCTGCTGCCAGCATTTGTGAAGAAGAAAACCCCAAATCCACAAAACCCAAAAAGCACCGCCTTAAAGCTGAAGAAGCAAAGGCTGTTACTGACCTAGGAAGGCCATCCACCCAAGAAAAGTACTTGCAACCACTGCAGATCTGTAAGTATTCATACAAGGAGGTAAGCACTTTTGGAAAAGGCTCTGTTAATGCTCTTGCTCTTCAGAAAGCTCGGGCAGGACATGGGATCGGGCAGGGCATGGGATGGGATGGGGTGTGAATGTTTGACAACAGAGAGGAGGACATCCAGTGTGAACAGGGCAGCAGGCAGTGAAATACTGAGCAAGCGACTCCACTCGATTATCTTTTTTTCTTCTTACAGGTGAGCTGCTGCTTTTGCACAGAGCAAGGCTGGCAATTTGTTCTGAATGACCCTTCCTATAAACCTGTAGCCTGTGTGCTTGAGCAAAGGGGGACAGAGCAGACCAAGAATGAATGGAAGCAGTATTGGGTCAGAAGATCAAGCAAGTCCAGGCTACAGAGCTAGGGAACTAAGAGCAATTTATCAGGTATTCCTTGTATAACCATATTATGAAAAACTCAGGCCCTGCTCCAAGAAACTTGGCTGTCACTAAGGTGAGGAGCCTGCACCTTCCCCTGCATCCCTGCTCAGCTGCTGATCAGCACAGTCCAGGTAATTATTATAGCTTGATCCTAACTACCTCAGCTCTGTGCACTCTGCTCCCTAATCTGTTTATTAACAACTCTAAACCACAGGCGTGGGCAGCCACAGGAAAACCGTTGGGTTTGTTCTACTCCAGGTCAACAGGAGAAAAACATTTTCGCAAATGCAGACTGCCACGGGAGGTGGTTTGAGAGAGATGTTTCGTTAGCACTGCAGACGGGCTGGAAAATCCCCCATCACCACTTCAAAACTCTCCCTCTTTTCCTTTCCCAGGAGGACAGAAAACATGTTCTTTTCCCCTAGTGTGTGGGGTCTTTGCCCTTTATTCTAAGGGAAAAGCCGCAACCCCTGGAAATTCATTAGCCCCTGGTCTTCTCTCTGGGCAGCAACTAGATCGAGTTGCTCAGCTGTTGAATTTCAAGGTTAGTGTGCCTCAGGCCTAAGTTTCTCTCACAAAACCGGAGAATGAGGCTAAATGCCAATCCCGGGAACACCAGCCTTCTCCCACATGGACTCAACGACTTTACTCCATTTATGAGGCTGACCTATCTCTACACCTGCTGAGTGAATTCTGGCTGGGTAAGAAGGCAGGAGGAGGTAAGAGGTAAAGGGGAGAGCTGCTCTGTCAGAAAAAAGAGGACGTGCAGGAGCAAGCAAGTTGGTTGGTCCATGTGATACAGAAATTTGTTGGCCCTCTGCCTCCTGGACCTAGGCTTGAATGCTCTTCCAGCACTGATTCCCCATCTGTCTCTTACTCCGTGCTCCTTGCCAGACCATTTCACAGCTTCATATAGCTCAAGGCCAGGAAACTGTTCACAAGAAATGGATGTTTTTAAATCATGTTTTGCACCATGGTATAGCATCCTTTTGAACGACAGTTTTACTACTGCTTAAATATTTGTGATGGTGACCATGTTCATACCTCTTGCTACCTCACGTTGCACACTCAACTTGAACGTCGTAAGCATTGCTCTGTCTTTCTAAGCCTCTGATGGGTATTTTTTCCATTTCCTGATTTTTTTTTGGTAATCTGTTATGTCTTTCTCTTTCAATGGGTGACTAACAGCAAACACTATTCAAAAAGCTGCTCTCTGACTATACAGAATGTATTTTTCTGTGTTTAGGGACATAAGAAGCAAAAAAAGGAAAGCAAATCGACTTAACCAAAAAAAGCATCCCTGCAGAAGGGGAAAGCCCATTTTCCCAAAGACTGCCCTCTTTTCAGTCACAAACATGAAATCCTCTCTCAAGAAAGGCAGAATTAGTCATTAAGTGTATATGACTGATTAACCATTTCAACCATCAGCAGTGAAGAATTTCAAATCAAGAGTAGGTGACTACAGGAGATTTATCCCAGTTAAATCCTCGTCATGGAGTTCAGCTCAGGAGCCCATGGATGAAATTCCACATGCAACACACTAAGTCAGACTTCAAGAGGGGGAAGGAGAGATGGAAGAATACTGCATTAATTCAAGGGGTAATATATATTTTCACTGCATTTCTTCTTCAAAACGCTCTCCAAAACTAAGCTAACAGGTCCACTCCAAAACACATTTAAATGTGTCTTTAACTCCACTGTGCAAAATCTTAGCAAGAGCCAACATATGGTCTGCTAGAAAACAGGTACTTTTACACTCTTGTTTGCATTCAAGATATGAGGAGAAGTTGAATCATTAACCACTCAGACAAAGGATCAAAGAAGCATCAGTAAAACTGCATAAAAGTGATCAGAAAACTCCTTTCTGCAACCAGACACAGAAGGTCATGACAAGACCTATTCAGTGTCTTTTTCTCTGCAAATTTCCTACCACTCTGATCTTTCCCAAATTCAATGATAAGAAGCTATTGCAACAAACTATTATATAGAAAACTTTGGACTTGAAACCTTCTGCACAGTGCACTGCATCCATGCAAAGTACATTGGAGACAGGTTCTGGATTTGCAGAAGCCACTGGTACAATCAAACTTTTAACTCTTGGGAGTTCATTATCATCATTATCCACTGTTTAGGATGGCAACATTGTTCTGTACAACCAGGACTATTTCTGGACCATCACTAAAGACTGTTGAGGACAAAGATTTCAAAGGGCATGCTACTGGCTGGATGAAGTACCATGGCTAAATATTCTGTCCATTCATCTCTACCTCATCTGCCCTAAATTGATTCTGAATCAGCTGCTTAAGACTGGATGACTGAAAGGATCATGTTGTTTGGTTTCATGTCAGAATGGCAACTCTGGTGTTTGGAATAATTTCATATCAATTTAGTATCTCTGGTTGGATACCTCCGGCAGCTCCATTTGATGGGGTTTGCATCAAAGGAATTACAGCCTTTAACTGCAGGGTCAAATTTCACCCATCTAATTAAGTTTTTTTTTCTGAGCAGTGTGTTAGCTACTGACTCTGATGTGATTTTACAATAACAGGTGTGGCTTTGATTGCCAACTAGCTGAACTCACATGGTGGTTAAAGACTAATTTGATTGCTGAAGGTAGATTATAAATCACATTAAAAAAGAAGAAAGGTTTCAACAGGCAAAAGATGAGACAAACTGAGGCTGAGTAGGTGGGATACATTAGTCACTAGAAGGCAGGCTCTGCTACTGGAGAAGCAACAACACATGGGTTGTCTTGGAGCATCTGTGCAGATGAACTGATGAGTAACAGCAAATAGCACTTGTTACACAGCTCTTTATTTGAGATCCTAGTATAAGAAGTGTAATGTAGTTGAAGCTTGCTTTCTTGATAGATACTTAACAAAACTATTAGCAGCTTTGTCCTCCTTTTACTTTATTTTCTTCTCCTAAGGCTTTTTGAGGAGCGGCTCAAACAGACATTGTGTGGGCTCTCTCCCTATCATCTGCGTGTTTGGGTTGGCTGCTGATAGGAACGTCTGCTCACATTCCTGCAGGCATGTTCATTTGGATATAACAGACACATACAAATAGCTTGCATGCAGGAACCTAGCTGAAAAAAAACCCTATGCTATCTTATTAATACATTCAGTCCACTCATCTTCTCGTTAGGGAGCAAGTGTGAGTGCGCTTATTGTCCATCTCTTTGGCAAGCCTCCTGCCACCTTCCTGCCTCCTCCAGCATGGAAAACTGTAATTCTAAAATAGGTCATTTTATTATGAAAATGCATTTTCCAGGCAATATTCCCCTGAGGCTCTTCATATTAAGAGCATCTTTTGAACTGGATAAATACTGTTCTGCTATTTCTCCATATCAACTGCACATGTCTCTATGATAATGGCCAAGCATGGTCCAGCTGGAAGCAACTCAAAATAGACCATTTAATACAGGAGTATTTCTGAGGGAAGGCTCCCAGGCCTTATGATAGGGTATTATCTGCTTTTATTGCACTGTGGATGGTGTAAATTGGCCCCATGGCTTGAGGTTTGAAGTCGAGGTGTACACTGAATGCAGCCAGGAGGTAAAGACCCCTCTCCTCACCAAAGGGAAGACCATCTCTGTTAGTTTCCACGCCTGCTATACGTGGGAGGAAACTGCTTGTCCCTTCCATTTCTTAGGCATCAAGCTAATCGAGACTTAAACAATCAATAAAGGCTGAATTAATTCCTCAGTGCCAAAAGCACAAGCAGCTAAATTAATGAAGTTAATCCTTCTATAATACCCATTTGTTAAAGCTTTCCTCTGCATCTCTTGATGGAGCTCGCTTGACTTCTCAGGAAATGAATGAACAGCTTTTACTCCTCAGTCATTGTTTGCAGTGCATCCTCATGCATTTCTAGCATCATTTGCACATGGCCAAAACTACAAGCTGAATTTAGCCCCATGAACCCTATGTTCTCAGGCCTGAGATAAACAGCACACCTTCTGCACAGTCCTGACCTGCAATCACCATATGCAGGTATGGGTCTTCCAAGCAATTAGTAGTGCTCGTGCTTATGGCATGAACAGGTTTATGTGAAGGTCCGGGCAGCAGGCAGGGGCCCAAAAGCCTGGTCACTTCATTCTGCCATACCATGGACTAGGGTGACCCTTAGAAATATCACTTACCCTTTCTGTGAAAATGCCTTTGGTGCTGCAGCTAAGAATTGTCAAACGTTATCACAGCTGCATTTCTAATTGGTATACCTGTCCCTACAGCCTGGACCAGTATGTTATTTTTCAGAGTGCCGAAACAGGAGATCCTGTAAGGCTACTGCTTAGCTTGAGCAGAAATCTCGGTTCTGATAAACTTATGCAGACCTTCATAGCCTGCTTATTGGCTTTTAACAGATACTGCCTAATTATTAACCTCAAGGGGAGGATTAACATTTTCTTTTAATAAATATGGAGATGCCATGGCATGCTGAAGTGTTATGAAACTTTCAGCACTTGTGAAATACCAGCCTTTCAGGGTGGAATAATTCCGTCATCTTGTTTCCATACCGCTCTTCTCAGAGTATCATCTTTCTGACAAATATTTTGTCACATTACTTCTACCCCTCCCTACACCCCCCCAGCATGCTTATTATATTTTCTCATTTTCCTAATGACTCATCTCTAAAGCTAAGTCTTTCAACTGTGTGAAGTTTTTCGTGAAACTGATGCTTCAGAGGAAAGAGAGTGACATTACTGATAGTGACCCTTTAGTTTGTTAAACACTAAGGGCTGATTATCCTTCAGCATTTTCTAGCCTAAGGGCTAGCTAACTCCCCAACAGCCAGACTGCTTCTAGGAGAGCTAAGCTGGGAAGATTTATAGCACTCCGCTCTCTGAAGTTGGGACCTGGTGATACCTAGTTCATTTCTCAGTGCCCAAAGGACATCCTAAAAGCTGCTCTGAATTGCTGCTCCAGTAGTCTAAGAAAATGGGGACTTGCTCAAATGCAACAGTGCCCTGTCCACATCACCTTCTTTGTTAGAAGATTTCCTATCTAGTCCATTACACTGACTTTCCAGATTTACTCTGCTGTTTGATGCTGCTTTTGGAAATACTCCACGGTCAGAGACCTGGGGCCCTATGGAAGGGGAGGGACCATTCCTGAGCACTCCGCAGCCACGCTACTTTTTGGACTAAGATCCCACTGGCAACACACTGGAGGTAAAGCACCAGTCCTTGGACTTTAACATGTTTTACAGTTTCTTAACTAAGGCAAAATGACTGCTCAAGAGTAGAAAAATCACTTTCAGTCAGTCTGGCTTTAGGTTAAGGGACTCGGCTCACCCCTGAGCTGACAGACACCACGTTCCCCTGGTACCAGAGAAACCATGCTCCAGAGAAACCTCTACCAACAGAAACACTCATCTCTTCCAAAAATGATGTAAAATCAGATCAGTAACCAGTCTACTGTTCTCCACCTTTTCTCTTCCACCCAGGAAAGGAAAAATGCATTCATCTGAAACATATGCCCAACCACATAACTATTTTTATTTGCTTTGCACACAAATGTGAATGAATTGACTCCTGTTTATGCAAATGTAAGGTAACATCAGATCTTTCGTTATCCTGTTTCCATGATAACACCTTGACTGATTTTCTCAGATTTCTAGTGACTTTTCCATGGAGCAGCAGGTCTAGCCTTGCATGTAAAAAGGGGCCTGAAGCCACTGGAAAATTTCTGAATTAAATCTTCACTGACTTCACTGTCATCATTTGAGAGAAGCCATTGCTTTTTATAGTATCCTTTTAAGATTAGTCATAATGTAGCATAGTATTCATGTCCTCTATTTGAATTTGTCTTTTTGCATGAAGAGCAGTAAAAATAATTGCACAGCACCTAGTTCCATTTTTTTTTTCTTTTTTTTTGACTTCCCTTTTAAAAATTGTTTGTTTGCACATTAGCATCACTGGGAAAGAGACCACTAGAATGCGATCTGGGATCCTGATCATCATAACCAATATTTGTTCAACTTTCTCCAAAAGAAAAAGAAAACCACATATGCCTATAGAAAGCTATCCTGTTCTTCGGGACAAAACACCAACTGGTGATAATTGCATGATGATTGTGAAGAGCTGACAATATTAATTACCATCACTGAGCTCCAGCAGAATCTCAAGATACAGGTGTCACAGAGAGAATTCAAGCAAACATTGATTACTTTTCAAGATTTTTAGAAACACCTGGTCCATTTAGCAGAAAAAAAAGGTCAGATAAAAGGGCAAGTAATAAGATCTGCCTTTCCAAAGATGAATGTTTGGTCACTACTTTCTCCCTATGATTAGTATATTGGTTTTTAGACAGTAAGAATACATTAGTTCTGATTGCAGGTTCCTTCCAAGCAACCTTTCCTAGCCTAGTTATTTCAGTCCTAATCTATGCTCCAGTTGAACAAATACATAGCTGTAGCTAACTGAACTACTGAGGTAGCTTTTTTAGCTCTTGTCAGACTTTGCTAGGCTACCAACCCTTCAGGAAACACTGCTCTTCCCCCCCCCCCCCCCCCCCAATTTGTGTGTGTGCATTAATGTATAGGCACACAAAATACTACGTAACTACGATCAATCCATAGACAATATGAATTATTTTAAACTTAGTGATGATGCTGCTTTCTGGATCAGAAGTTCATCAGACCGCAGTGAAGATTCCTGTCTAGCAATGTGCTTCATGTCTATTTTATCAGAGTTGAGTTTGTCTCCTTAGTAGTGACTGTGAGGGTTGCCCGAGAGGGAGACGAGAAATATCTCAGCTCAGAATACTCTTCTTATGATCCTATTCTACAAAACTTCTTCTCCACTCCCCCAGCAGCATATTTTCATCTCCAAAGCTAGATGACAGTGATATAACTTAGTTTGGAAAATGAATTGTTATCATTTGCTAAGTGATACAGGCTTTGAGTCTCAGCTCAGAGCTGGTCTCCACTATGTTAGATACAGATACTAATGGTATGTATAGATGCTAATAGTACAGATACTAATAGTTTAATCAAGCACTGGTGTGTCCGTGTCCCCCTCAATTAACTCCTTCTTGTCCTTCTAAGAGAACTACTTTCAGAGGGAGGAAAGCAGGCAAGGAAGCGAGCAAACTCAACCGTTATTATCACATTTTACTAATGTATAGTAAATATAGTAAAATGAACAGTAAAAGTAATGGGTGTTGCTAACATTTACAACCACAGATATAATAGATACAGACTCTGGTTCCTGGGTCATTCAAAAAAAATAAACAGGATCTCCCTGGATGTCTGGTTGATATCGGCTGTGGTAATAGCTTCCATACCTGCCACTAAGTTTTGTAACACAGGATCATGGAGTTAGAGATGGGGGCAAAAAGAAGAATTCAATCTGTCCTCTGTGGGCATGCCTGTAGCACCCTGATAGAAGCTTTTACAGCAATTCATTGTAATATTTGTGATGGTTGGCATTCTTCCCTCCACTTAATTATTTTCCCCTAGTACATGTGTCCACTGCTGACAGAGGACAAATTGGGGCAAAGTGATATTACGCTGGTTCCTAGTCATTACTCCTTTGGTCTCCACCTTTCCCTTTGTCTCACTCCCCCACACCCCGTGCGGAGTTGCAAGTGTTGGCATTGCGTTCTTCCCCTACTTACTCAGCAGCGTGCTGACACCTCTGCCCTTTCGGATCTGCTGTCAATTTGCAAATGCGAACTCTTAGCCTTGGACTCCCAGAAACGAATCGCTCAACTTTAATAAGTAACTGATCATCTGCGATTAAATTTTTAATTCCTGTAAGTCTTTGTTTCTATAGAACTGTTAGCGAGTTCAAAGTCCATATATATAATAAATATATGCAGATATATGCAGCCCTTTTTCTATTTTTACTATTTGCAAAAGTAAACTGTGCTCAGATACGTTCTCAAAAGCTTTTCCTACAGGAAGGTAATTTAATTTCATTCAGAACATATCCAGAACTTGTTTTTCCCCAGTAAATATCAATCTTTGTTTTATTCTGACTCTCGAGAAGGTGATGTTTACCTAAATGACCCAAATATGGGATCAGTTTAAACATTTTGTCACATAGTATCAAGGCTTACAATTAGTATCCAAGGTTAATACAGAAACAATCCTGGGTGATTTTTGTTATATTTCTCATCTTCTGTAATATTATCAAAGTTCTGCCAGTAACAACACAACTAATTTTAAAGAATTTTGCACAAATGGAACCAGTTCATAACCCTGTAGGGCAGGTATGAAAGTTTCATCAGCTATGAAGTCGTTACATGCCGTTAGATAATATCGGCTCTTCATCCAGGATTGCTCTTAAATCCACAAAGGCAACAGATTCAGCCTATATCCCACCTCTGCCTTTAATGTGGGGGTTATAAATTAAGAAATGATGCGCTGCTAGAAGCACAGTCGTACAAGTTACAAAATTTTGCTCTGCCTGTAGCTGTAAGACGACGAGCAGCTTGCTTCTACTCCTACATCAGTGACGATTTCACAAACAAATCGGGGCAGGATGCTGTTCTTAATATAATCAGGCTCTCCTTAGCTTCGACTGCAGCTGATGGAGGGGGTTTATGTTGTCAAAAATAAATGTGGCAGTAACAGTTGTAGGACCCAAATCTGACAAATTTTACTACTGCCAACATATTTTGCTAATGAAATCTGCCAAACTCTAATCTAGCACTTGTTGGACAGTCTTCAGCTGACACTAAGTTTGAGACTTAAAAATACTACCGTCTGTCTGTCCTAGCCTTGCAGGATTAATTAACAGCCACTGTTCTTAACGCTGGGCTGACCCAGGATGGGCATCATGACTCAAGAATGGGTAAGTTTTGGGACCAGTCACTCTATGGAAAGATATGTCTGCTCTTGTGATTGCAAAAGGAGTTGAAGAGAAAATGCAACCTTGAGAAGGGAAAGCATGTTTTGGGGGGAAAAAAAAAAAAAAAAAAAATCAGAGAAATTAGCCCAGCTTGGGGGAAGAGAGGTTAAGTTTGAATGGATGGGGAAGCTACCTGCCAGGTAATAAAATTTCAAAATTTCATATTGGGGGGATATAAAATTATATGCATAATAAACAATTCCTAAGATGCTGACACCAGCCTGTAGAAAATTCTAGAGCTCATAGGGTCACTCTATTCAATCTGAGTGATATCTGAGCTCAGTAATGATTTTCAGACCTTTTAAGGGTACCTCATTCATCCATCTTAGTGCTATCTTTTGTAGACATATTTTCAGGGACTTGAAGAGAAAAACAAAAAATCCTGTGTGAAATTTCAAGAAAGCTCGTTGTCCTGACACTTAAGTCATTACATGACCAGAATGTACTTTTTCTTAATTTTAACACCCTGAAGACAGTTAGGTCATTCTAAAGGCTGTAACCTGCTATCTTCAGTCATGCAAACAAACTTTACTCACAAGGATCATCACCTCACTTACTTCATGGGATGGTCTGCATGTACAGATAAGGTCTTTAATTTTTGGACCTTTCTAACATCACCCTCCCTCAGTGTGCTTTAAGCTCTCAGGGTAAGTCAAGGTGGTTACAAAAATCCACCCCTCTCCCCCCCCCCAAAAAAAAACCCCAAACCAAAACCAAAAACCAACCAAACAAAAAGCCCACTTCAAAGAACTTAATTATTTTATACCATCTCCTGGAGCAGGTGCCTTCAGACTACTCAATCTCATCCTTTCAGTCCCCTTCGAGCTCCTACATGCTACTGGAAAACCTGACAATATCCTGTCACAACCACCCACCTCTGGCCCATACTCTCAGATACTGTGCTTTCTAAAGACAGCTACAAATCCAGGCTTGAGCACACTTCAGAGGAAGTAAAACTCACAAAATTCAAGTTAAAGATTCACAACGTAATGACAATATATGTATCAGCCTAGACATCATATCCAGCAGTGGGATTTACAGTTCTGTAAGATAGGAAAGCAAATCTCTTTCTCTCTCACCAACACTTGGAGGCACAGCTGAACAAAAGCAGTTACGAAACCAAGTCACTGTCGTGGGCACTTTCAGTTTGCAGTTTGTATATTACTCAATATAACTTCTCCCCCAGTAAACTTCAAATAACTTTAAGGTCATCTGGAGCGAATGCTACCAAGAAGAAGAAAGATAGTTTTAGCACAGAGGTCCCAGGAATAAACTCAGCTGACTTCTAGAGGGAGAAACTCCAGAGCTCTATCGACATTCCCGAGCTGCGGGCTCCCTGGAAGTAGAGTGATAGGAGGAGGGAAAAATCCATTTAATATAGGCAGATTCAAAGTTACACATGTAGGAAAATTTAATTTAAATGCCCTTACAGGACAGGCAACCAGTTTCTGAGAAAACCCTGGCTCGCAGAGAAACGCAGGGATCGCTGCATGTAACTAACAGAACAGAAGTTCCCACTGTGTAGTCGTGGGAAAGAAGAGTTCGTGCCATTGGGTGAATAGACAGGGGAATACTGAGCACGAGGTTATTATCTCCGCACGTGACACTAACGAGAGCCTTCCTGGAATCCACTGTGCAACGCCGGTGGCCAGCAAGGACAACGGTGGGGTTTCGGAGAAGAGCGGCCGAGCCATTTCTCCTCGGGAGCATCTGCATTCCAGGGAGAGACCAAAGGAGCTGGGTCTATTTATCTCAGAGACAACGTTAAGTGGCTATTTAATTACTGCCCTTAAATACTTGAGCAGAGAGAGACGATCTGAAACTAGATAGCTATTTAATCTGACAGACAAAGACATTACAAGATCCAGTAGCTAGAAGATGAAGTCAGAAAAGTTGAAAGTGGAAAAAAGACACAAACGTTTAATAATGAGATTAATAATAGGAGCCAATTATCCAGGAATGTAGTAAATTCCCCATCACGGGAAGTCATTAAATCAAGACTGTTTGGTGAGCTGGAGCTCGCATTCACTGGGTTATAGTCTGTGCTTCATATTATGGAAGAGGTTAGATTATGGGATCATAATAATTCCTTATGACTCTAATAAAGCCACCAGCAGCATTGTTATCTTCTCCTGAGAGAAAAAGAAGTATGAAGGAAAAAAAAGTATTAACGAAGACAAGGCCTGGGGCGCAAAAGGTAGGTTGATCTGTAGACAACACAAGTCGCAGGCTGGGAGCTGGCAAGATCATCCATAGTTTTGCCACTGACCTCAGCAGGAGAAAGAAGAGGCCGGCCAGGGATTTGTGACCAGCCCTCACGCCCCCAGCCAGGTCGCTAAACGCGCCTCTAGCGAAGCGGCAGCGCGGCTCCAACAGGGGCGAGCATCACCCGGCGAGCCGTCAAGCCGTGCTGTGACTTGACCGCAACCCGGGCAGACCACCCTCCCGCTCTCAGCCCAGCACCCCCGAGGGCACGGTTTCGGGAGCCCCGGGTTTGGGAGACACCCGTCCCGCGGTACATCGGTACATCCGCACGTCTGTTTCCGTCCGGCTTCGCCCCGGGGAGGCCGCCGTGAGCCCCGCGCCGGGGCGGCGGGAGGCGGGGGCTGCCCCCCGCGGCGGCCTCCGGGGGACCTTCCGCGCTGCGACACCGCGGCCGCGGGCCGTCGGCACGTTGCCGTGGCGACCGCGCCGCTGCCGTGGCGACCGCGCCGCGCATCCCCCCGGTCCGGCCCGCCGCAGCCCCTCGGCCCGGCGGCGGGGCACCTTATTTTTCTTTTTATTTTTTCTTCTAAGTTTTCCGCGCTCCCGGACACGCGGGAGCCCAACCCGCTTCCAAGCGCCGGTAAAAATCAGCACAGGATTCGAAAGGCCCCCTCGGGGCTGGTCCGGCCGGGCCGCCCCCCACCCACGGCTGTCCGCTCGGCGTGGCGGCGGCGGCCGCAGCCCCCCTCGCCGCGGAGGAGGGCACGGCTCCTCGGGGCGCGCTCCCCGGGCACGGCTCAGCCCTCCCAGCACCCCCGCGCCGGGCAAGGCCGGCAGGGCGAGGCAGCCCCCCGCCGTGCCCCGGGCACCTGTCCTCGCACCGAACCCGCTCCTCTCCTTCCGGCGCCGAAAAAACTTGCTGGGGGGGGTGTGGAGGTGCTCACGATCCCCCCCCTCCCTCCGCTCCCCCCGCCCCTTACCTCCGCGGCGGCGCCCGGGGAGCCGCGGGCACGCCGCCGCCGCGGGCAGGGATGACCTTGCGGAGAAATTCATCATCCGGGCAGGAAAACAAGCCCTTCCTCGGGGTGTGCAGCGGCGGGAGGAGGGCGGGCGGAGGGAGGGAGGGAGGAGGAGGGCTCCGCTGGGGTGGCCCTCCCCGCCGCGGGGGGCACGGGGGAGGCGATTCGTGCCGACTACGAAGAGGCAGCTGCGGCGGGAGGATCGGGGAGACCGGCCCCGGCCAGCCTCCGCCGCCGCCCGGGGAGCCGCGCCGAGCGGGCGGCGGCGCCCCCCGGCCGCTCGCAGCTGCGGCCGGCCTGTGGAGGGGGGAAGCGCCCGGGCTGCAGCGCCGGGCCGGGGCCCCGGGCTCCCCGCCGCGGCCGCAGGGAGAGCGGGGCAGCTCCCGGGAGGCGGCGAGGGGGCCCCAGCCGCCGCGGAGGGCGCCGCGCCATCCGCCTGCCGGCGCTTAGCCCCTGGACCCCGCCTCCAGCCCTCCCAAACCCGGAGGGCGCGGGCAGGTACCTGCTTGCAGGGAGGCATTTCCAGCTGACGCCAGCCCCACCCCAGGCCTCTCCTGGCTTTTATAGCCCAGGAGCTGGAGGCTCCTGCCCTCCGTCAGGCGCATGGGGCTGAGCAGGGGGTCCTCGGGCCCCTCCGCAGACCCCCGAGAGAGCTCGGCAGCCGTGTCTGACCCCCGACGGTGCGCCAGGGCTTGCCCCGCATTGCCTCCTGTGCCAGCCGGTTCTCTTCAGCTCCTAAAGCAAAACTACAGGCTAAGCTGCTTCACGGCAGAAGAGCTAGAACTGCACATCCCAAATCCACTAATTCCGTCCACCTTTGCTAGACTTGCATGTGTCAGCTGAGGAAGCGTGCCCATAGATAGCTATCCAGGCACCTAATGAGCCGTTTGCTTGCGGAGTTGTACAAATTTGCATGTGGAATTGCAGCGTATGCAAATGCGGATCAGCTCTTGTCATGCTTTCAATTTGGATTGTTGTTTTCGATAGGCAAATTTGGCTTCCTGTATGAAGCACTGCCCTGTTTGCCTTCAAAAAAACAAATTCCAGCAAAAATATTAGCAGCAAGAGACATTTTGGGTTAGGATTCATAATTGTCTGGAAATCTTTGATCTAATTTCGGTTTATTCCCACCAGTGTGGAATTTTATCTCTCTCTGCCGCAATCACAGGAAATGGTTCTGCAGTGCCCGGAGATTCAAGTCAAGTACAGGTTTTCAGCCGGGAAGATTTTAACTCTTCTACCTTCCTTTATGGATAAATAGGAGCAGGATTTCCAAAACTATAGGGCAAGCTGTGAGGAAAACTCTTGTTGCAATATGGAAAAGATTGGGGGGAAAAAAGAACAGTTGACTAGAGGACCTAAGAAAATAATTTTTATCTCTAATCGTCGAAAATATCAATGAATCATATTCCCTTGATCCATATGAATGGACCCATATTTTATTCACTTCTCTGCAAAACACCCTCAGGCTCAGTTATTGATCCTAAATCTCTTTGACTCATGGGTTAAGTGATCATGAAAAACGTCTTACATTTCCCACCGTGGCATATGTAATTTCTTCCCCAACAGTGGCCATTAAGATCAGCACGTATTTATGTAACAGCCATTCCTGAATGTGGCTTTCTGATAGTTATTTAACCATGGAAAATTTAAGAGGTATTTTCAATATTCACCAACAATAACCACTGTTTCACAGGTGCCAAAATCAAATCGGCAGTACTCTTAAGTACTCCCAAACATGAGGGTACCTCACTGGAGCGGGGGAGAGTGGAGGGAGCATCAAACTTTATCAGGAAAAGATTTACAGGACTAGCGCATCCAGGGGTTCCTGGCAATTCTTCTTTACTTCATTCTTTTTACAATCTTGCTACTTTTTTTGGTGCTCTGGAGCGCTGTATAGAGCCCGGTCCTCACCCTGTCATGTCTGGGTCAGGAATACAAGGATCAGGTTGGCAAACAGAGTCAGTGTTCAACTCCTCTTCATTATTCTGCTAAATGACCTATTTTTAAAGAAACATTGCCAAACTTCCTAGAATCAATCCTGCTGCCATTAAGATTACTACAATGAAACTTCCCCTTTTTTGTTAAGGAAGAAGAAAGACTGGATGACGCAATTTCCTTTTGCCAGCAATTGTACTTTTATGAAGAGGTAGCTATAAGCACTCGAGACCTTCCTGCTACAAGGACTTCATGAGACCTCAGGGGTTGCTCAGCAAGAGACAGTTATAATTAGTGTAGTTTTCCTAAACTTTCCTAAACATAAGATTCCTTATCTGGATTCTTAAGCGAAACCCTTTCTGCTAATAATACCCCCCCTTAGCCTGAGATATTAAAAACACAGTCCTGGCATTCAGTTAACCAATTAACTCAATTCTGCAAGCTGTTTTAGTACTTATAGCTAATACTTTCCTCTTCTTTGGAAACCAACTCTGAGATTAATTGAAGTGGAAACATGGTAGGATTTTCAAAGGCGTGTAAGAGAGGCAGTTGGCCATCCAGCCTTGAAAGTCACAGCAATAAGAGTCATATACGTTCAGCTGGAAAGGCTAGGAAGCTTTTCTATGGGCTCTTGTGCCCTTTCTATTTTAGGGTTGTGAAGCACCTTCAGAGCCTGTGGAGGATCAGTCCCAGCACCTGCCAGAAAGGAGCAACTGTAATTCTGAGGCAAAAAAGACAGGGGTTGGGAGCTTTGTTTGCTCCGAGCCCCTTCATGCCCATGTACTTCAGACCTAGTGCCTGAATGTTTTCCCGCCGAGTTCAGATAAACATTTCTTTCTGTCTGTACAGCATTACTGAGAATCCCCATGCTGCTCTCAGCAGTCATGGCTGAGCACTGGGTCTACTTATTATCGCCTGATGGACAAGGAAATCCAAGAGGAATGAACACAGTAATATGACTGAAATACAGCTCAACTAATAATCTCTTCCCCATACCCAGTAGGGCATAGATGCTTTTGTTTCTGAATGCAATGATGACCTAGGAAAGCTGAGAAGAGGCATCAAAGAGACTCAGATCATTGTAGAAATTGGTTACGGTGATGAAGTGCACACACGCACTCAGGGCATGGCCACTTTATTTATGAACTCTTTTCATGTACATGGTTTTTCCCCTACATCCTTGTCGTGGTTTAACCCCAGCCAGCAACTAAGCAGAACCCAGCCACTCGCTCACTCCCCTGCAGTGGGATGGGGGAGAAAATCGGAAGGGTAAAAGTGAGAAAACTCGTGGGTTGAGATAAAGACAGCTAAATAGGTAAAGCAAAAGCTGCGCATGCAAGCAAAGCAAAGCAAGGAATTCATTCACTACTTCCCACCGGCAGGCAGGTGTTCAGCCATCTCCAGGAAAGCAGGGCTCCATCACATGTAACAGTTACTTGGGAAGACAAACACCATCACTCCGAACGTCCCCCCTTCCTTCTTCTTCCCCCAGCTTTATATGCTGAGCATGACGTCATATGGTACGGAATACTCCGGTGGCCAGTTGGGTCCGCTGTCCCGGCTATGCTCCCCCCCAGCTTCCCGCGCATCTGGCAGAGCATGGGAAGCTGAAAAGTCCCTGACCATGCAAACACTACCCAGCAACAACCAAAACATCAGTGTGCTATCAACATTATTCCCACACCAAATCCAAACCACAGCACTATACCAACTACTAGGAAGAAAACCAACTCTATCCCAGCCGAAACCAGGACAGTCCTTTTCTCTTCCCTGAACCACAGCCTACCATAGAATGGTTTCATTTGGTATATCATCCAATACTGGTATTAAAGACCTCTAAACCATCTAAACCCTGTTGTGAGCTCTGAACTCCACTAGCTGCTGTCCTGATAGGCTAAAGAAGTCATCATATCTCAACATATCAATGTGTGACCATATCAATGCAAACCAGATATTTAGATTATTCTGGTTTATTTATCCGAGTTTTTAATTCATTTGCTTAATCACCCATGAGTCATGGCCAATTTACTATTATTTTTCCCCATCCTTTTGTCTGCTTTAATCTCCAGCTATATACATTTGTTTTATGTTAACTCTTTGTAGGTCTTAATGCAGAAGAGCATGCATACTGAGGGCAGCACATAGATGGATGCTTAGCTTTAAGCACCATGCTTACTAAAGTCAACAGAACGTGCTTAAAATTAAATATGTGCATAGGTCTCAATAATATCGAGAATAATAAAGAATTAAACCATTTTAACTTGCTAGTATTGACCAGAGTGAAAGCATAGATTTAACTGTAGAAGGATTATCTTTTGATATGTGTTAGGCCAGAGCTCAGGGCAACAGGAGCCTGGATTTTCTAGAAGCTGCCAGAATAAAATTAATCATCAGAAATGACAACCGCACTTCTACAGCACCTTTGAAGACTCTTGTAGAATGTTTTAAAATCTCATCTTTAAACTATATCACCATCTGGCTAAAAGAAAGTTCTTTACTGTAGCTGAAAAAAATAGAGCTGATGACTTTTCAAAATGAGAAGTGGTATAACACGTTGAGAAGATGTGTAGTTGGCCTAAACTAGCATAGTTTCATTTACTTCAGTAGCGATACACAAATTTACATTGGTGTGGATTAGACCTGCTGTTTACTGCACTGCTTCTACCATATTTCTCAATATATTTTCAGTTTTGATGACATTGATACCGAATTTAAATTCTGTAGAAGCCTTTTTTTTATGCAGCATCTTTCACATCGTCTTTAGGAAAAGGAGTTAGGAATACTTCAAAAAGTAAATAAAAGCAAAACTTTTCCCAGGCAAAACTCCAGCTGAAGACTGAGCTGAAAAAAGCAATGAAGAGCAAACTTGTGACTGCAACCATTTAACATTTATAGTTTTGTGAAGGCACTTACACCTTTGCTTCCCATTAATGAGAAAAACAAGAGAATGACTGGCTGAACACGTTCATTTTCGACTGGGAGCTGAGCCAAAAAAAGCTACAAGTCCTCTGGTATGATAGCTGCAGTCAGCAGCTGTGCCATTAGAGGCAAATGTATCGAGGAAGAAAACCATACACGAGGTGATGTGATGCGTGTGTTTTGTGATCATGCACTTTCCGTATAACCGACAGAACAGAGCAAATATTCATTCCACATGTTACACGGCATCTCCCTCTCCCTTTACGTCTCACATACCTAATGGGCTGTACTGGGCATCTCACAAATGGATGCGCTGTTCAGCCACGGTAATAACACTCCTGGATCATTAGACTGGGACCGATAACACAGTTTATGGCTAGAAAGAATAGGTTCTGTTGGTCATATTTCTTTTAAGAACGTTTCTCTTAAACATTATGGTCTTTATAAAAAAAAAAAGGGCATATAAAGAAAACTTCATGGAAGAAATAATATGCCATTGTGAGCAAACTCAGTATTTGTGGTGTTTTTCTGTTTCACGCTGGTTCTAAAACACTATGAATCCATATGCTAGTTGCTGTACCTCAAGCAGCTATGTCAAATTTCAGTTGAAAATATGTAAGGATGTGAATTTCTACAGCATTGTGAAAACTATGAGAGTCTTTGGCTCTCACCATGCGCCTCTTGACAGTTTTTGCTTCTGACTGTGTCGTGAAGGTCCTTATGGGGAACTTCAACCACCCCAATATACACAGGAGGGACAACACAGCAGGGCATAGGCAATCCTGGAGGTTCTTGAAGTGCATCAAGTTCTTCACCCAAGTGACAGAGCAGCCAATCAGGAGAAATGCTCACTGGACCTCATACTCACCAACCAGAAAGGGCTCCCTGGGGATGTGAAAGTGAAAGGCAGCCTTAGCTGCAGTGGCAGTGAGATGGTGGAGTTTGGGATCCTGAAGGGAGGGAGGAGGGTAAAAAGCAAGCTCGCAGCCCTGGACTTCAGGAGAGCAGAGTTTGGCATCTTCAACAATCTGGTTGGTAGAGTCCCATGGGATAAAGCCCTGGAGGGAAGAGGGGCCCAAGAAAGCTGGTTAATATTCAAGCATCATCTCCTCCAAACTCAAGAGCAGTCAATCCCTATGAGGAGGAAGTCAGGCAAAATGCCAGGAGGCCTGCGTGGATGAACAAGGAGCTCCTGGCCAAACTCAGACACAAAAAAGAAACATATAGAGGGAGGAAGCAAGGACGGGCAACCTGAGAGGACTACAGATACATTGTCAGAGCACCCAGGGGTGAAGTTAAGAAAGCTAAAGCCCAGCTGGAATTGAAGCTGGCTAGGAACGTCAAGACAACAAAAAGGGCTTCTATGGGTACATAGGTAACAAAAGGGAGACTAAGGAAAACGTGGGCCCATTGCTGAACGAGATGTGAGACCTGGTTACACAGAACATGGAAAAGGCTGTAAGAATGCCGCGTTCACCTCCGTCTTTACTAGCAAGACTGTCCTTCAGAAATCCCAGGTCCCAGAGACCAGGAGATGTCCGGAGCAAGGAAGACATAGTGTTGGTGGACGAGGGTCAGGTTAGAGAATACTTAAGCAGACTGAACATACACAAGTCCATGGGCCCTGATGGGATACACCCACAACTGCTAGGGGAGCTGGCTGATGTCATAGCAAGGCCAATCTCAATTATCTTAAAATGATCATGGTGACTGGGAGAAGTACCTGAAGACTGGAGGAAAACAAATGTCACTCCTATCTTCAAGAAGGGCACGAAGAAGGACCCAGGCCAGTCAGCCTCACCTCAATCCTTGGAAGGTGATAGAGCAGCTAATCCTGGAAAACATTTCCAGGCACATGAAGGATCAGAAAGTCATCAGGAGTAGTCAAGGGGAAATCATGCTTGACCAACTTGATAAACTTCTATCTTGAAATGACTGGCTTGGTAGATGAGGAGAGAGCAGTGGTTATTGTCTACCTTCAGGAAGGCTTTTGACATTGACTCCCCTAAGATCCTCATAGAGGAGCTGATGAAATATGGGCTGGATGAGCAGACAGTAAGGTGGATTGAAAAGTGGCTGAACAGCCATGTCCGGAGAGTGGTGATCAGTGGCATGAAGTCTAGTTGTAGGCCAGTCACTAGTGATATACCCCAGGGGTGAAGACCCCCAGGGTCAATACTGTTAAACATTCTCATTCATGATCTGGATGATGGGGCAGAGTGTACCCTCAGCAACTTTGCTGATGACACAAATCTAGGAGGAGTGGCTGGTACACCAGAGGGTTGTGCTGCCATGCAGAGGGACCTCAGCAGGCTGGAGAAATGGGCTGACAGGAACCTCAAGCATTTCAGCAAGGGGAAGTGCAAAGCCCTGTGCCTGGGGAGGAATAACCCCAGGCACCGGTATATGCTGGGGACTGACCAGCTGGAAGACAGCTTTGCTGTGAGGGTCACCAAGCACTGGCACAGTTGCCCAGAGAGACTGTGGAGTCTCCATTCTTGGAGGTATTCAAAAGCCGTCTGGACGTGGTCCCAGGCAGCTTGCTTTAGGTGGCCCTGCTTGAGCAGGGGGGTTGGACCAGATGACCTCCAGAGGTCTCTTCCAACCTCTAGTAGTCTTGATTCTGTGATTTCTTTGATATGATGGGAAGCTTTTGGTCAATGTGTTGTGACACTTATATTTTCACCCTTAGTGTTTATGAAGTACATTTGGGTATGATTAATTTCAGGTTCTGCTATTTCCATTTCACACATATTCTATATATTCATTATTGTGATTCTAAATGTGAAATAGGCCATACAAAAAAATAACCTTCTGCCTTCTCAACAAATTAAACCAAACCATTTGATGAGTCAGTAATTTATACTGTTTACCTCCTTTTATGTCAACAAAACTGAGATCTGGAACAACACATAATCATAATGATTATAGACATAATGAGCTGATTTATTACGTACTCACCACATGGTATTCTGGTGCATATTCAACTGTAATGATGTCAAATAATACAACTGGAAAGCCTATCTGCTCAGACAACCACTGCCTACTGTGAACAATAAATCAAGCTAATGCGGTATCAGACACATGGGGTCTCTGGATTCAGAGCCCTGTCTCTGCTTAAATTATATTGACTGTATATATCAAGTCTTTGATATTTTTACAATTTCAGGAAAAAAGAAAATCAGCCAGGGATTCTTTTAAGGAATGGTTGTGAGTGCTGAAGTTAAATGTAAATGTAAATGAAATACTCTCCCAATACAGTTCTGTGACGTGGGACCACTCTACGGCTTGTACATTTGCACTGAGTTTAAGAACCTGTTTGTTCTAATTGTGAGGCTAGTTCTGCTTGCTTCCTTGGCTGTAAAAAGTGTTATTCCAGAGGGGAACATCCTTTGGCAGGGCTACCACAGTTACTTTCACACTTTCACATTTTGTCGCACAAGACGGGAACTTCTTCTCATGCTACCAAAAGAATCATTCCCTGGACCACTACCAAGGCTGTTTACGGCGCACAGTTGCCTTCCCAACAACATGGATTTTTATGCTGATTCATATAACAGACAAGATGAAAAGCAGATGTAATAGGTGCTGCAAGGTGAGTAGATAAATGATGGATAGATGTAAGCATGGAGAATAAGTACCATGAACAGTAGAGAGTGGAGATGGAGAGAAAAAAACTGAAGAGGAGCAGAGGCTCTTGTTTAAATGTAAATAATATAACAAACCCAAGAAAACTACGTGTACCATAGGTCAGTCTAGAACCCGATGCCCAAAAAGGTAAAAAAAATCTGGAATGAAATCACCTGTCGGTATGATCTCTAAACACATCAGTACTTCATTGCAACAGAAAGCCTTACATTCATTCCAGGCAGCTGATAAAATAATAAATCAGGTGTTTCTGTTTCCTGCATGTATTCACTCGTTTTCATCAGAATCCTACTGACATACGGTTTCAAAGTGTCTGTGATGCAACTGTGCATTGTGAAGCAACGTTTCTGGTTATCATCTTTAAATTTGTCTGTGTACCCATTATTCCTGAATTCTATATAAAAAATCTGATTTACTTTTTCTTGGCCATTCTTCATGTTGTTGTATCTATCATCATCATCTATCTATGGGTCATCTATCTATTATGTTGT
This sequence comes from Calonectris borealis, assembly GCF_964195595.1. Classification (NCBI taxonomy): domain Eukaryota; kingdom Metazoa; phylum Chordata; class Aves; order Procellariiformes; family Procellariidae; genus Calonectris; species Calonectris borealis. The sequence goes on from NC_134315.1 coordinate 51,629,714, forward strand.
TTTATCTAAAATAAGGAAGTAAAATCTTTCCAGTTTTTTGGCCTTTTCATGCATCTATTACATCTCTTGCCCAGCCATGGGTCTAATAACATTACTGGTATCAGAAACAGGTAATAACTGCTCTATTTATCCGAATAAATAGAAATTAAATCTTTGGCTAAAAAAGCTTAGTTGTAGCTCAGGTGTGCTCAGTGTAGCTGTTTCTAGAAGCTGAGCTTGATCGTTTCAAAAAGCTTGTTTTGCCTTTTTTCTCCTTTTCTTACTGCAGAAGTAAAGATCTTCACTTGATCAAATCGACTGATTTTACAGTTCCTCAAGCTAAAGTAGGTCAGGCCCTGTCTTCTGTTTCTCAGGATTCCGTTTAAGCTTTCACACATGCTGTAAACAGCTCAGTCCATTCACACTGGACACCCTCATCTACAGGCTCAGCCAGCCCTGTTCAGAGGGCTGCCCGAATGGCCGTGCTGCACCTTCCCCGTGGGCTCCTCCAGAACAGGTTCACCACAGAGCTCACACTGGCTTAGTTTCATTCGAATGGACAAGGTTTGCCTGGGAGTTTCTCCCTCCCTCTTTGTCCTTGTAACTTTTTCTGCTAGGCTGATTTTTCACTGTTCCTTGGTTACTGCCCCTTCCTTGCTACAGGGACCATCCAAACTCTGTCACTAACACCAAGGACATGACTCATTCAAGCCAGGACTGAACTGATCCATCTGGGATATATACAGGGCCCATTCTGTATGATTTCAGCATTTTTATGACCTGTGAACCTATGGAAAGTATTTTGAGATGGGCTTTCTTCAGTATAGACCACCACTGTTGCCTATGCAGGTTCTACCAAAAACCATGTCCGTTTTGGCTGTTGGTGAGTAGCATTAGGAGTAGCAGCATGGTTATCACAGGGTGCTTTGTCTGCATGTTCTTTAAAGATGTTTTTTCCTCTGGAGTCTGGGACATCCCTCCAGAACATGAGCTAGTCAAGCTTCAGTGATTCACAGGTAGGTTTGTAAGATACCTGTCTCACAGTTGCAGAGCAAGAAGACATTTTCCTGTCAGTTCTAAGGAAATGTATGGGTACCAAAAATTGTCTTTGAGTTCAACATAACTGACACCAAAGTTTCTTGGTGATTTCTTACTGATTTCAGTGGACAAGACAAAAATAATGGAATAAGTCACAGACAGCAGAAGAACAAACGTTTTACTGTCCTTTTGAAGCCAACATCCAGTAAAATAATTTTAGAAGAGCTTGAGCTTGTCTTCGAGCTAAAAAAATCTTCAGACTCCTGTTAACCAGGGAAAAGGCACAGGCAGAAATAGCTGAAACTAATTCTAATAATTTTATTTTATCTTGCCTACTGATAACATATTTGAATGGTGTTCAGCATGGAAAAAAATAAGTCATTTTTGCATCTACATCTAATGGGAATTTAATGTCACATTGCTTTATGACAGAAGCTTTGATTAATTAGCAGCATTCTGAACTCAGAAACTGATGGTCTGTGAGTTTAGGTCAGCTCTAGAAGGCTGTTAATTTAAAAAAGACTTGTTATTTCTTCTTTTCAGTATATTCTTTCAGAATTCACTGTCAAGAAAATATACTCAACAAGTATACATTACCAGTAGACACAACCACACATCCTTGGCTTTGACCACATGTGCTAGACTTCACATCGCAACACAGAGCTAAGGACCCCTCACACTCAGGGTCACTATGGGACTTGCAATCTTTGTTATCTAAGAATATATTGGATAACTAGCACTCGGAATGAGTGAATGAATGGATGAATGTGCATTTGGGTCAATTTGCAAAGCTAAACTGCAATCCAGCAGTGTGCCTTCCTACACTTCCTAGGACTGGGACTAGCCGTATCCTAGGTGAAATGTTAGCTGTGACGTTTGACGTGTGCTGTGGAATTTTTCCTTTCCATGAAAGTTCAGCTTAAATACTGCTGTGACAAGATTAGAGGAACAACAAAAAAAGAGAAAGCAAGCCACTTCTCTCTACTATTCAAGACATGTCGAAACATTCAAGACAAGTCAAACGAGATGCTCAGAGTAGCATCCCCCTTTTATCCCACGTCAGGGCTAAATTACAAAACATCCCACTTCCATAGGTCAACCTTAAGTAACCTCTCCTCTTCCAATTCTGTCCCAACCCATCATTTGCCTGACTGAGTCTAGTCACCTCCTCTGTCCTTTCCCTCTAGAATCGGTAGAATATGAGGCATCTTCTACTAGGGAAGGTGTTCTAACCTCTTATTTTGAAGACAGTATTGAAGCTTTTCTCAACAGATGTTAATCTTCACACCTGGCCATGAATGCAAATGCACTTTACAGTGTAGCTTACCAGATAAAGCTGTTGTAAGAATCATAAAATCTTTCTTCTTCAGATAGCAGAGGTAAGACAATTTTCTTGCTGAAGATCAGTTGAGCATTTCAGGCATATTTTGGGTAACAGCACAAGAAGAAAAAGCATTTCACTGTTGGCTCCGTGAAATAAAGTCAGGCATTATATCCGACCAAACGACTTCAGTTTTTTTGCCCATGGTATAACAGTAAGGTAACAAATATTAATTCTTATGATGTACCTGACAAAAAAACCCACCATGTATGAATTTTGTTATATTGATCTTGGGAAGCATTGTAGAGATTAGTCAAGAATGATTCTTGCAATTGTGCTTAGGTACTAACAGTGGTGAAAACTCCCAAAATTCCAGAAAGAGACGATATTTTATAGAATACACTGTCTAGAATACACAAGCCTGGATCTGCCTTTCATTTACTCCCTTACTATTGTTATTTGCCATTCTTCTTAGTTGAGTGTTTAGTACTACTCTGTGTAGCTCAAGGGTCTTAAGATCAATGCTGCGTGTGTAGCCAAAGGCATTAAACAGCACTTGCCGACAACATCAACAACACTGAACCACCAGCACATTAAGAGCAAAACCAAACCAAAACCAACCCCCCTCAGGTCCCCCCCCAAAACAAAACTGTAAAATAGAAACAAATGACCTAGATGGCTATCTGAGAGGCTGAATATTTTAGAACAAATTTGTTAAAGATGCACACATGGGCCTCACTACAAATTAGTCACCAGAACATTCCCAGCTGGCATAGAAATGTGCGTGTTTTGGAGCTGGAGGTCTCTGAATGTCTCATTGTGCATTTGGGTATGAACCTTTTCTAGGCTAACAAATGACTAAGGCTGGCTCAAGTGCTTTGGGAGAGATTTTTTTTTTACAAATATGAGACAGACAGAAACGGTTCAGTGGTTGGGGCACTGGATTCTGACATTGTTTTATATCCATTTGAGCGTGACCACAGACCTCCTTCATGATGTTAGTCTAGCCCTTAGGGCCTTGTTTCTCTTTACTTTACAGGACAGTTGCGAAAAGAAATCCATAAGCACAGGGCAGGTGCTCAAGAATGACAGAATTGGAAGCTATTGGGAGCAAAGGAGATAGCTCTCTGCAAAACAGGGCTGCTGGGGTTTCAGAGTTTTTTTCTTCTTTGCCAAGCTTGCAGTGGAGTAGAACGTACCTGAGTACTGTGATCGTCAGAGCTGACAGAGAGGACTCACTCTAGGTTTGCTTTTTCAGAGATAGTATTGTGTGAAATAACAAGAGGCAGAAAAATCAGTGGTAGCCATATTGTCGGTCAACTGTTTACAGAACCTGCAGATTTGATATTTGGGAATAGAAACTACCTGAAACCTGCTTCATATACAAAATGGTACCTTTTTTAATGGATAGGAAGGTTTGACAGATTTCCTTGGACTTTAACATTGCTGCCCACCAGGCACATGTGGGAGAAGCCAGCCAGCTCAGACCGTGGACCTCACGCATCTCTGTCCCACCAGAGCAGCTTGGTTTTCCCCATTCTCCCTGTGAAAGGTTGACCAGTCTCCCTACCTGTGATGCTTTTTCGCCCAGCTTTCTCTGAACATAGTCCTAAGGTGCTAATTTCCACTGTCTCCCAGGAGATGGAAATGTTAAAAGCAAAGTACTACAAGAGTGGTGTGGTTTGCGTTTTATATTGGGAGAATCTTTTTCAGATTCCCGTAACAGCAGCCCTGTTGGCAGCCTTATGCCTTGGGGATTTGCAAAGGGAAATCACCCATTTGCCCAGACAGCAGAACAAGCATGGCAAAATTTTTCCTGCTGTGCTCTGAAGAAGCAGCTGCTGAGTATTAAGGGATACATATTGACACCGTGTTCCCTTGTCAAATAGCACAGAACTGTTTCCCAGCTGGCAAAACCCTCTGGGCACCCAGTGGCTTTCCCCCAATCCGGTTGCCAATTCCTCCCAGTCTCCTACCTCTAGAATGGCCACAAAATCCTCTCTTTACTCTGACCCTGCTATTAAACACGCAGACGGGTTTCGCCCTTATGAGTCTCCACCGGATCACATTTCCCCATGCTCCTATTGGGAATGACCTCAGTCCTCATGTGATGGCACCTTTCACCCTCCTATCTTTTCCCTACTTGTGCTAAATGCTTATGAGTCAGCTGCCACTTTTCCTCCACTGTGATGGCATCCTGGTGGATTGACTCCAAAATCAGAGGCCTGGGACTAGTCCTGCCTTCCTGCTCATCATCAGATTCAGCTGGCGTGAGATCCTGGATGTGGTCACTGAATAGGATGCCAAAGTAGCGAGAGAATAAGGCAAATAAAAATCCTCTTTCCTTTACTGCTTCCATATCATAGATGAAAAACTGCAAAGCTCTCAGCCATTATGCCCAACGCTTTCTGTGGTCATATACACAAAAAAAACCACAGATATATATATATAAAAAACCTTCTAGGCTAAGGTATTGCATGCCTAACTCCTAATGCTGTGTTGCTTCAAAGGAGCTGAACCTCCCCATTTCTTTTAATGCTCAGTCCCCCAGATATAACCATGTTGGGTTTAAATGAGAGAATTGTACCCGTTTTTCCTGCCAGAGTGCTCTGAGCCAGCATCTTGATCAAAGTGAGGCCAACTGGTAATACTCTAAGAAGCAATCATTATTAGAAAACTCAAATCAATGAATCTCTGGCAATTTATAATGGATAAGAATCTGCCTTTAGCAGTAGAGAAAGCCTTAAAGCTGATCTAAATGGTCTGGTAAGACACAGCATTCCTCAGCAGCCATAAAGCTGTCATAAAAGGCTGAAGCTGAAAGCTCTGGGTTAGGTGGGCATCCTGGGGACTCACAGGGCAGCACTGCCAGATACGGCGGCTCCCTGGTTGCTGCAAAAAGCCCTGAGAGATGAAGCAGGTGGCTGCAACTTCAGGTAGTCATGAAACCGCCCCTCCTTTTGCTGGGTATTGAGAGCTGTAAAGAGTAGGAGAATGAGGTAGTGACATGAACCAGGCTGGATCCTAGGAAGACACGTGGAAGTCCAGCCAGAAAAAAAGATTTCTGAGTTTTCAAAAACAACTGTAAATTTTAACTCCCTCTTGGAATACACAGAGAAAGCATGCTTCTTTCTTCCAGCAAAACAGTGTGTTTTTATGTCATTGGGATAACAAACATTTTAAATTTATAGGGGTCATTTTATATCAGCTCTTTGCCTAAGTGTAAATCACTTTTACTCGTTACAGGGGAAAAAAAGCATAAATATGACTTGACATTCTTATCACCTACTCAGTTCCCAACCAAAAGATTTACTGCATTGCTCTCTGGGAAACATTTTTGTGGTTAAGGGACTCGTATAGAAAAACTCAGCTGTGAGGTAACCTTATGTATATGAGAGATGTAAGTCAAACTACAGTCATCGCCATAAATCTATAGTATATTAACTGCCACATTACAAAGGATGGATAAGACTCTGCTATTGTTCACTTGACTTTGACGTAACTACCATACAACCCATATTCTCCACAGAACATCATGATATTTGAGAGGCTTGTGGCCATTTAAATTTAGTAGAGAATGCCTTAAGATTCAAGACAGAATCTTTTAAGGCAGTGAATTCTTTGCTGAGATAGTATCTTCAGTGTAATTGAAAAATTGATTTGTATTTGGTAAATGTTATTTGCAGCTGTAGTCATTGCAGATTTGCTCTAATTCCTTTTAATCTGCATGTATATGCAGAAGTACCCTGCTCCCAGAATACTCCAATACCCTGTTTCAGGAGTCACCATCAGAGATTTTTTCCACTGGGATGTCCCCAGTTTTGTAAGAGTATGCGTTTACTTCACATTATTGCTGCTCTTCTTTGGAAAGGGTCACATTGCTCATTGGAAAAGCAGCCTGTGAACTCTCGTCAGTGTAGGAAATTTGGTTGTGACTAGTCTTTAAGTGGATTGTGCTGATGGACACAAAGGCAGCAGCCTGTAACAGATGGTGTACAGCCATTTCGACAATTCAGTTGGTAATAAAGCCTCATCCTTTGCAGGTCCTCTGGAAGAAACTCTGCCCCTGTGTAACTTCTTTTGAGCTGAGCACAGCATCAACCTTTAACACAGACAGAGAGAAACAGTAACTTTAGTAATTATTGAAGACAGTCAGTAGTGGCAAATCTTCCTTTTAAGTAAGTCTTAACAGGATTAATTTCCATAAAGAGTTTGCTATTAATACTAATGGCAGTAGGCTTATCTCCCTGTACACATTAACAATTGCCTATTATGCATATACATACAAAGAATTCATACTGTCAAGAGGAAAAAATGTTAAAAATCTATTGATCTTAGTGAAGAGCAGTATGAACTAGTCACACATGGAGAAAACTTACTTCTGAATCTGTTCATCTGACTCAATGGTAGACTGCTGGGAGATTTTCTAAATGAGCCCTGGAAATCCTCGCTGAGAGATTGAAAGTTACTTCTTCCTGTGACCTGTCCTTCCTGACAGGAATTGCCATCCCCAGGTCTGAGGGAGCAAAGTGGGTGATCCTTAAAGCCATCTTTATTGTGATTTTAATAAAAATCTCTGAAGCCTCAGGGATTCAAGGAGACATTTCTTTGTGTTGACTTCATTCTGCACAGTAACCTGCAGCACAGGAGTGGAATAGACAGATAGGGAGGTGGAAAAAATAGAGGAGAAGTTAATTCCTGCTTTACCTGCACCAGGAAAAGTCACAAGTCCATTTATGAGTTCCCTGCAAATGTTTGTTGGGACTCCACATTGCATCATGCTAAGAGTCCTTGTGCAATTGTTAATGTGGCTCTTTTCTGTTAGTAATAACAAGTCTGCGGCATGAACTTCTTAATTAATTTCTGTCAGACTTAGACATGCATTTGTCTATGCTAGTTTTAATGTAGCAAGAGTGACAATATTGCTTATCTTTGAACTCAGTCCCTGTCTTGAGTGCTGGGGTTTTTCTCACTCTTTCATGGTTCCCTTTTCTCCTCCTGCATTGATTCTCTGTATTTACTTCCAGTTATGCTAATTACCTGTGTGTGAAGTGGATAGTGAATTTATCATCATTGCAGAATACTTCCAAGGAAGTCTTGGGTTGTTAAGATTTCTATCAAAGGTCACAGTGCAATCTATGCCTTTTGCAGAATATCATCTTCTCCCCATGATGCTGTGCAAGGTTTTGAACATAGAGTCCATTGCTGTTCCTTCCTTTCTCAGCCTAGGTTTACCTTTCTCTATCCCAGTGTATTCTCAGCAGATGATTTTGACAAGTCTTTTGACCCACAAGCAAGCATCACTGTCACAGCAAGGTGATGCTGACAAGAACTTCCTATTTTGCCTGCTTTCTCAGGAGCCTTCTGAAGCATCTCAACCAACACATAAGCAGAGCATGTTCTGCACTTTCCCTTAGCCGCTGGTGACTCTTCAGCATCACTGCCCGTGAGCTTGCACATATCCACCACTAGATAAATAATTCAATGGCTGCTGCGGGATATATTGGAAAAATTCAATTAGTCTTCTAAAAAGTGTATATTAATGAAATGAGAATTCTGCCAAGGGCAACGGGTGCAATTTATACTGCTAACGGAGGATATCACTCACAACTACAAGAATAAACTGGGTATCACCAATGCACTGAATGGCTCTCTTGAAATAAGGGTGGGGAATAAAAGAAAAAATAATATCTTGATAGCATTAAAGAATCCATCAAAGAATTTGAGGCTTTTTATTAAAAACTGTAATCAAAGCTGGATCCCATTGTGCTCTCACTCTAGCTTAATTGTTGGCAATACTTCTCTGATCTCAGTGGCATTGCTAAGAAGCAACTCAGGTTCAGCTGAGCACAGTCAGAGGCAGATGCTTTTTAGTTTCATTTACTTGAGAGAAGAGTAGACTGAAGAGAGAAACCTATTTATTTACCAAGATTGATGAGAAGAGGCTAGAGAAATGAAAGCAATATTCCCTCCTGTGTTCATTTGTATTGCACCACTGCACGGATTAACCATACCATCTCCGAAGACAGTCCCCTCCACATCATAGATATGAGCCATTGCAGTGGCAGGGCACAGGGGAATTTGCACTCTATGTGCTTGCCCGTTTGCCGCGTGCTGCTGTATGACCTCCATTAAGGGGCACCACAGTGTTGATCAGGACTTTTGTTAGATGACAAGGGTCTCGACATACACACCCTTTACCCTTGAGTATGTACAACTGGGTCAAGTCCGTACCCCCTGGCTGAGCTCCCTCAGCAAAGCCAGCCTCTCTCAGAAAGACTTGGTTTCTCCCTCAGTTTGGTAGGCTTCTCCCTCAGGATGCACACAGCCCCCACAAACAGCATCTTGCTCTCCAAAACCGGGAGCCCAGGTGCCTTCTCCCTGCTGGGTCATGCCTCCCACAGGCTGCAGGTGTGTTTGGGTGGTCCTGCCATTTCTGCCCCTCCAGGCCTGGGTGCACCCCTGCATCTTGTGCACAGGGGTGAAAAGGTTCCCCCCGTTGCAGGGTACCGGGGTGGGCCTGCCACAGCTCTGTACCCCGGAGTGACCCGGCCACCATGTTTTGCAGCCGTTCTAACTCCTAGACATCTGTTCTGAGGATGTGCTTCTGCTCATTTCTGGTTTATAACATTTGGACCTGGTTTTCTTCTGGGTGAAGGCAGGGTCAGGAGCAGGTCCCGGGGCTAGACGTTTCATGCAGTGACTTGAGTCACATTGTATTTTGTTTTTCAAAGAAAATGGCACAGATGACCTAAACTCAGGCAAAGTGACTGTGAAGGATTTGGCACTTTTAACACCACAGACTGAGATGTCTCTGACATTAGGGATGCTCCTATAAGATAAATTAGTCTTCGTAGAATTAGGCTAGATGTACTGCCCTTTGAAACATTGGCCAAAGTTGACGTTCAAATTTTTTTAAAGTTTTTTAACTGCTTAAAAGGCACAGGCTAGCCTTGTGTAAGGGAAGAGTATTCAAGGGAAAAGAAGATACAAGAAGATGCATCCCATACTAGGGAGAGATAAGAGAAAGTCAGCTCCTTCTCTGAAACTCACTGGGAGTTTTGTAATATTCCAGAAGGAGCCGAACTGAGTCTCTAATAAAAAAACTTAGCATTCCACTCTCTGAAAAAACCCCATCCATTAGAAATGTCTCACAACAACATTAGAGCACATACAGTTTTCAAATGTTTAATCTTCTGGACAATACTGAGCATCCCAACATGTTCCTAGTGAGGCCTCCTGTACGCAGTCAATTATTTCTTTTGAGAAAGTGTCATATCTGTATGTGGGAAAGTCAGTTGGAAACATTTACATGGGCAGTTCTGTCAAATAGCCTCTCGCATGTGCTGAGCCTTGATGTGCCAGCTTTAACTTACTGACTCTTCAGAAGTTAAAGAAAATTATGAAGTGGAGACAAATGAGTTAATTTCAAGTCTTTCATGCAAAAGAGATGTAGTGTGTTTGTAGAGTAATCAACACGTTGCTTTTCCGTATACGTCAGCAGCGTGTGGATTTTTTCTTGTGCTGCCTGTGCTGTTTACTGACTCGTTTTAATCATGTTTCCACAGAGTATAGCAATATGCTTGCTTTCCATAGCCACTGAGCTCAGACTTAGCCCAGTCTCCTCCAGGAGTTTTCCCTGCCTGTATGATGCCATTCGGACACATAAAATAAAGGTGCAGAGGGAATTCAACAGGGAAAAAAAAGCAGTTACCTAAGATGGTTTTCTCCCTTTATATGGATTTTCTGATCCTCTTGCAACCCGGAAGGCTCATACAATACAGGGCATGCAGCTGGACTGTGGTTTTTCTGGAAAACTAATGTTGATCTAGCAAATTTCAAGCTCCTGGGGGGTCGAGGGGGCATGCTACTGTAACCCGCTAGACCAGAACCTCCTCCAGAACACTGTGCCTTCATGTATTTCATGCTTTTATCAGTGCCAGCTAGTACTCTCCCAAGCAATTCCTGTGCATGGCTGGCTGGCAGACAGGACGCTCCAGGTCCATGCCCAACAGCACTTTGCATCCTGTTGTGGAGGATAGGAGAATTTATAAAATTCAATGGAGTTTGCTCCATGACATTTGGCCTCATCCTTCAGCAGGGGGGCCACAGACAGAGTCTTTGCTTGGGGGCTGCCAGGAGGACATGCAGGAGTGTAGTTTCAGAGCAGTTTGCACTGGCCACAGTCCTGCCTGCCTCCTCCCCCGCAGCTGCACATTCCTGCCTCTCCCCACACCAGCATAAACGCTCACCTGCCTCCACTGTGAGCTGGACCAGAGCGCTAACCCAGGCAAAAACTATCTCTCTCTGAATTATTATCTCACCACGAGTGTGTAGGGATCCCCCACCACCTCAAGTGAAGGGTGGGAAGAGGAGTGAAACCCCCAGATCATAGAGCTGGCCTAAGCTGTTGTGGAATTGTACCTAAGTCATGGATAAGGTCCCAGTGCTTCTCTACCACTTCTCTTTGCAATGCTGATGTGAAAACCTATTGTTTCTCAGTTCTGCTTCAGAAACAAGAAGTGGGCCTTTCAGTTTCTATAAATAAAAACATGCCCTTCTTACAATAAGACATCAAACTCCAAGGTTTAATTCAAAAGGAAGGGTGGCTTTTTCAAGGTTTGAAAGATTAAAGAAATATTGGATCTCGCCACATAGTAATTACTATTGAAGCAGGGAACTTATAAAAACCAGTGGCCCTAGAAAAACAGATTGTCCTGGACAGGCCGAATGGTCCCATACAAGAGAATAACTTGTGATAGATACTGTAAACTCCTTTGGCATACAATGTTCCTTATTCCATATTTGCACAAGACTTTACCAATGAAACCTCATTCTCTGTTGCCACATAGGTAATACCACAATATGTCACAGAGCAGCTGAACAGGCAAAGTGGGAAGGTTTCCTGCAGAAACCAGGCAGACGGCTCCAGGGCCCTGCCTACTTTTCTTTGGACTGTCACTGAAAGGAAAGTGTCTTTACAGGATTCACCAAAGATTTTCCAGCCGAGAACTTCAAGTGGGTCTAGCATCCCTGCAGGACAACTTGACAGCTTGAACATATCATTCAAATTTTACCCACAAAAGTGAAAGCTTTCAGATTCTTCCCTTGAGAGGAACTTCAGGTGACGCCTGTTTGGCAGCCCTCTAGAAGATAACCTTAGAAGCCCTAAAATCTCCGGTTCCGCAAGCAGTACATCTGTAAAGCATGCCCATTATTCACTGCTGTGCTACTCCAGCTGAATTCCAAAGCAGCTCTGTAACTGCTGCGAAATCTGACTAATGAAGTGCTAAATCAAGCCCAGCAAGTGGAAGGATTCAATTCTTTTTTAGTTCAAAGCTTTTGCAATTATGGATAATTACGATCCAACATTTATACTGCTTCTGTTTCAGTTTTCCGCATATGAGATCTGGGTTTTGCACACATAATACTGTTTAGTTTCGGTAAATATTTCAGTAATAGTATAAGTGCTCTATTATCATGTAGTAAAAATCTGTTGCAGCATTTATTTACTAATAGCTCTGAACTGTTCAGAAATGGCCAAAAAAAAAAAATAATAGGCCCAGTCTGGAAATGCATGAATGGGTTTACAAAAGCACTGTTTGCTTTTTCCCTGTAAGCTTCTATTGCTACAGGGAAATTTGATTTATGAAGCCTTGAGTCCACGTCTGCTTCAGACCCTGGCCTGTTGCTTAATTTAGCAACAAGACATCGGCTGTGGATTGGCTGCCCTGGAGCAGCACAGTGGTTGGGCTCACTCTCGCTTTCCCCTGTGTAAGGTCACTTTCTCCACAAGCTTGAACGTGTGATGTGTTGCATACAAATGGACAGGAAAAGGCAAAAGCCTGTAGTGAAAACTGTCTGGCTTTCTGGTACTCATCAACAATATTCAGCCTGTTGCAACCGAAATGATACTGCCTTAATCCTTCAGTCTTACACTTTAAATCTCCCTTTAACCCTACTCTGTTGCTGCAAGTCTTTCCCCTGCCCCCCCCTGTGCTTCTTGTTTGCGTTATTACTTTATAGCACCTTTATCCAAGAGGCTTTATCTTACAGACATTTTGGAGTAGAGACAGACCATCTGAGCCCCATACTGTTCAGTTCAATAGACCAAAAGGAAGGTGATACGACAGGTGTAAGTATCATATCATTAAACACAGTAGTGAGATGCAAGGGACTCTTAAGTTTTACAACTTCACATGCTGAGTGGCTGGAAGACGGAGGTGTATTAGGTAAAAAACAGGTAACAGAAGGCCTAAAGGGTTTAGCACCTAAACTTTAGCTTTATTTTTTTAGGACGTCTTTCTGTGCTTTCAGAACATCAAGTAAAGTTCCTTCCTATTTTTACCTTCTCGCCCCTTAATTGTATATTCTTTCTAACCCCTGTCAGTTTAGGTCTGGAGTAGCTGCAGTCACTCCTAGGAATCAAATGGGGGATATGGTCCATTGTAAACCTTTGCATTTATCAGATAACTGAGAACAGAGATAAAGCCATTTTTAATGTCCTCTCCCAGCAAGTGCAGAGCTTACATCTCTTAAAAAGTTGCTGACCACTTTGATTGGATTAACATTTTGGTTACTGACTTCAAGAGGTGGCCTGTTTGACTCTGCACCATGTACCCTTCCGGATATACATATTGTTCACATGGATGAAAGCTGTATGGAGCTCCATAAGCAAAGCAGAGGCATACTACAGCCATGGGCAGCCCTTCTGTCAAGCATCAGGCTTATTCAAACAAAAAGATAAAAGAACCTCTTATAATGAAATCTTTCACAGAATCTAAATATAGACATTTCTGTCAGTTCCCTCATTAATAAATCACAAAGAAGAAAACACAATTGCTGTTTACACAGGAGTCAAATCAAATCACATCACCTAACCTTTATTTAGCATTGCTTTCTGCTATGACTTTTTCCATAGTTGACCTTTTCTACTCAAGAGAGATCTTTATAAAGAATAGGCAGGGATGAGGGGGAAAAAGAAATGAAATTATCTTGCTGAAGTGATAATTAAGCAAGACAAGGGCCATGAAAATAATGTCTTTTCATGCAGCTTGCAAAGGTCTGTGCATACTCAGTTGCCTTGGGCAACAGGACAAACTACGTGATGCTCTGCCCCTCCTACAGCCCTTCCTGTCCCTGACATCAGCACGGCACTGTCATTAAAACTGTCGTAAAGAAATAGACGGGGCTGATGGGCTGGCTGAGAGAAGCTGTGACAGCTGCTTCGTGTGTGTCACTGGGTTTTATCACTCCATTACAGGATAATAATAATGATTAGCCTTGCCTTGCTCTCAGAATGGAAAGAGGTATTTTTGATGAAAGGAAATAAAAACTTGGTTCGGGCATCATGGCAAGATTTCAAGAATCAACAGCATCTGTCAGCACAACCCTGATCAGTTATTCTGATCTGTGTTACAATAACCCCCAGCTGGCAAATGTATGAAACAACCCCTGACCTGAAGGGCTCATAGGTTAAAAGAAATGAGGGATGTGGTGTGGAGGAGGAAGCCATTTTTGGGTACGTTAATGTGCAGTCCTAACTGAAATACACACATATATATGTACATTTCGTATACAAATACAGGGCAAACCAGTTTCTAACACTGCCTGTCAGATAGCTCTCACTTGCGGGACACTGCGCTACCCTTTACACATGCCAGGTTGGTTGCCCGCTCAGCAGGGGAGGTGGCATCTCACGCAGGTTCTCTGAGCCATGTGGCAGGGACCAAGCTCTTCCTGTTATCTGTATGTGAAAGCAGAGTGTTCCAGGTTAGCTCCTGTGATTCAGTCTGTGGTGTTCGTGATGTCCAAAGTGTCAACCAAACCGATTCTCCTGTTAATTACCTCCTAGGTTGATCAGAAATGTTGGTGGAGTGTACCCAACCATTTCTCTGCAATAACACCCCTCCGGCTTTATTGGCCTTCTTCAGATTCCTCCTGCTGCCTTTTCCATCTGCTAGGATGCTTACAGATAAGTATAGCTTCAACATCCTTACAATTACTCCTAATAATGCACCAAGGTGTATATAAAACACTCACTTGACCTCTTCAATAAGGCAACCGAATAAGATACACTAAATATGTCATTTATAATGTAACCTGTCATGCAGCACCTGCATTGCCCTTCCTTGCATTAAGAGACATGCTGTTCAGAGCTAAAGTCTCTTCTCTCAAGAATTTTGCATCAGCCATCTGTAAGAATCTGCCTTCTTTTATGAAAATGTCTCCGGTAACTTACACAGCATTTTTCAGATTGTGCTAAACCATAAACACAAATGTTGGACAAACTGATCAGATTAAGGAAACCAGATAACTGCTGAACTACTCCACCAAAGTAAAACCACTATCCAAAGCTTCTTTTTCCCCCCCCCCCCCCCCCCCCTTCAGCCCTGAAGTGACTTACCCAAGCGTATTTAGGGAACTATGCCCCTAGATCTTTAACGTACCAGCTCCAAACTCTGCCACAGCACTATGTTGCAGACGACTGGAGATTGTGCACTGGGCTTAGACATGGGTCTGTAAAATGGCAGGATCACATATACCTCCACCCCTAGTAGGTAGTCTACATAAGCCAAAAACTATTGCTTTGTTATTTCTTTTCTACTAGTTATTTCCCTAGTGTAAATGTTAGCAGTCGGTATGACAGATCTAAATGCCTTCTTTCCAATAATATACCAACACAATCTTTGTTTTCTTACTAGTGGCCCTGGAAGGTTGTTAGCTCATGGAGTGCACAGAGTGGGCAGTGCATGAGGAAGAGAACTGCAGGAAAAAACAGGGTTTTTTTTTCTGGGCTTAAAACATTAGAAAATGAGTCAAAGGTTCTGGGTCAGTTGCAGACTTCCTATTTGATGCTAAGCGTATAACACAGAAGGGGACCTAAATAAAAATTGCACAGATGATAATCTCAATTCCTGTATTTTTTGAGAGCTCAAAATTTCAATCCTTGTGCTCATTAATATTGTGTTTTAAGCTTTCAAAAAAATGTGAAATGTTCCAGATAGTTATATCTGGCAACTGCATATACTGGTAGATATTCTGACAGTTCCTAGCATCCCTCTCTTCACTCTTGCACTTACAGAAGAAGTAAAGATCTGACTGCAAACACACCAACACTAAATGACTTGAAAGTATATGCTGGTACACGGACACATATTTTGTGGCTCATCTTGGACCAGGGTCTGCCATCTTTAATTCAGGGCGAATCTTGCTCAGGAGATAGACCAATGTAATTAGGTTTTCCTCTGATTTAAGCATAGGGGGAAACAGACTTGTGTTTTCAATGAAGAATTCCTCTCCATTAAGATGGAGACAGACGTTCTCAGCCAAGCAAGCACTTTAAGCCTGGTTGCTGATAATTGTTCAAATCAGATTCTCAGTTTTCCTCACAAGGTACCAGTGTTCTTTTCCCACAGCAATTATCTCTAAGCAAGCTTTATTTTTTCCTGCTTTTAGAATTTTGTTTCTTATTTCAGTGAGAAGTTCCCTCCTTGGGCATGAAGTATTTTTCTTGTCTCTTGAAATGTCAAGATTTCAGGAATCCTCTCAGTTGCACAAGCAACAAAACTATGGGCTTTTAAAGACAGAGGACTTTTTGGAACAAAACAAAGCCAGTAAAAATAGCGGGCAGAAACACAGACAGCTTGCCCTTTAATCAAATGAGCCCCAAATCTGACACTGCTCTATGATGCAAGAGACCCAGCTCTTCCTCTATCAGATTAAAAAGGGACTTGAGGTTTGTTCACCTCCTTTGCTATTTGGTAGTTGGTTTGTACTGCTCCTCAGCTGGAGCTCTGTCATGCTTTGTCAGCTAACTCTTCACTGACCACAGAGATCGCGAACAAGATGGACCCTGCATCCTGTGATTGTATTACTTGCTGGTATGTAGGCCATCTGAATTTCTAGCTGTTACCTTGCCTGATTCAAATCAGCTAGCAGTGATGACTGAACCACCTGGGGTTTTTTGATCTTGGGAAAACAAATATTGTCTCAATATCTGCTGATGGAGTTTTTTCCTTTTGAATAGTAAGTTTTTGCTCCGGAAGAACTTTAATCTTTGTCTCCCAGACTCCTACACATATTCCAGGGTTGATATGTCATATAATCCCCACATATAGGCCATAGCCAGAGAAGTCTACAGGACCGGCTCTTCTGAAAGGTTCTTTTCCTAGCAAAGCTGACCCACTCCTTTCCAGCCAAGAGAGAACTGTGGGTGGGTTAAGCCATGAAGCAGGTAACTTGTCAGAAGGAGAAGATTACAGCTTCAGAATATACTAGCAATTCAGGATCCTAGAAAGCCCTGCCTGTGATCCACGTGATCAGCGTAGGATCCTACTGCGCACTCCTGGTTTCAGTGGAAGCAGAAGCAGTAATTCCTCTGTGGGTGTGCAATGAAGTCAAGTATAGTTTGGGAGTAATCCAAAGATATCAAGTTAATTGCTTAGTGCTACGTCTGTGTGCCATGCAGAGGAAGGCAATGGCAATTTCATTAAGCTTTTTGTGCAAACAACACACCTCTTTGTCTTGCTCAGTTCTTAAAAGTTACTCAAAATGTGTTGCCTTCTTCATATTTCATTTGTATAAACTGAACTGTCATTTTGCAAAAGGGGCACTAGCTTCCATTTTACAATCATTGGCATTAACTGGCACATTCTGTTTTTATTCCTAACAAGACAAAAAGTGTGCGGTCCCCATATTTCACTCTTTGGTTTACAAGTTAACAGCATGAAGTGTAAAAATATGATACTTCATGAGTTCCGGATCGTAACAGTCTTCATAAAGCATCAGCAAAAAATTAACACAATATTCTGACCTATAAATACTTAAAAAATATAATTTCTGGTAGAAGTGCAGAACATTTTGCAACACGGTGACTTTTTAATACCTGTGGATAAATTCCTTTGGGGACGCTTTGAGGAGCATCATTTTTAACAGCCAGACTCTCCCACTGATAGAGAAGGCAGATGGTTCTGTCACGCAGAGACATTGTGAAGGAGCCACAGCAGGCAGCAGAGGGACAGCCTGGACGATTGGACAGTCTGCTTGGTTCAAGAGCGATGTAAACACCACCACTGTTTTATCCAAGATCAAGGCTGCCCCTCTTTACCTTCCTTAGTTAAGGAATGCAGCTCTTGTTTAAGTCCCAGCTTGAAGACTCAGTGAACTTTTTTTAACCTTTAGATATACAGGCACCAGGCATGACCCATCTGCTTCTTGTCCGTGGTATTCCTCTCCAGCATCAGGTCCTTTACTATCCTTTCCAGGCTGATTATCTCAGGGTGTCTCTACCTGCCAAAGGTCGTCTCCCCATTCCACTCTGTGCTGCGTACCTGCAGTTGTTCCAAGTCTTCGCTGCCTCCGTCAAGCATCCCACTTTGGCCCTTTGTTTGGTTACTCCTGCCAAGGCATTAAAGGGCTTCAAGATCACCTTAACTTTTGACCCATGCTGACACTCTGTGTTTGTCATTTACTTCATCTTCCCATGCAATGGCAGCCACACACTAGATTTGCTTGGAGAGCTGGAGAAAAGCCTAATGCAAAACTGTAAAAGCTGCCTCAGGGATTCCCTGTGTCTATTAAAGTGGATGGAACCAGGCATCCCTATCTCCTAGACATTTTAAAAACCTGCTTTAAGTGCCTAACCTGGTGTGATTTCATGCATTTACACTGTCAAGAACAGCATTAGAAGAGAAAATTGAAATGGGTTTCTAACCTGAGAATATTTTTACGGTTTCCAATATAAGCCTTATGGCATTCACAGTTGTAACTGTGTGGAATGTGCTGCAATTTCCCTTTTCCCTGTACTTATGGGATTTCTTACTCCTTAAATCTTCATAACAATTTTTAATGGAAACCACAGATTTTCCATGCTTTTGAGCGAGCTTTATTCATTCATGAAGATGAGAATCTTTTGATGCTTCCTAGGAGTAGTCAAAATTTTAAAATATTGCACATTAATGCTATTTGTTTTCGAAATTGTGAATTTTGGTGACAAAAAGACCTTTGCAAAGTTTTTTTTTCTAAAAGTACTTCAATTGGCTACAAAGACAGTTAGTATTTCAATGCTCAAACAAAGATGAAAAGAGAAAAGAAAATAATATGCCTTCTTTGACTACCTCTACTACTTGCTGTAGGAAACCTTTAGCAAAGAATACATGAACGTTGATTCAGAAAACAAAATGTATCTACACACTTTACCTATGCAGTTAGCACCATATCACTGCTGAGGTTTGCCTACCTGTTTTCAGAACTGGACTCTTGTTTGGCAATTTGCCTTTTACATAATTACCTTACAAGAGAACCTTGAGAAAAAGGCCTAAATTGAAATTTCTTTTTTTTCATTTTTACTCAAACCGATTCCTAGGCTGTGGTTGTATGATCCTTGATGCCATAGCTGTACAAATAGAAACCAGCTGAATGAACTTAAACTGGATCAAGCCTTTACACGTGGTTGTGGCATTTTAAAATCTGATTTAAGATTGATAGTTCCTTCAAAATTAGGCTTAATTCATTCCAGCCAAACTAGTTTAAAACAGAATAGTCTCATAGCCAGACACAACAGTTTAAACAAATGAGTAAAATTATGCCTCAACCAGGCTGTTGGTCCATGATAGGTTTTTCTAGGTAGCAAACATGGGCAGAGAGAGGACCTCAGAAAAACTGGTTATGCAAATCGTGGGCACCTGGATCTTTGTTCTGACCCTTTACAGTCTTTCCCAGCTCATCCATCCCCCTGTCCTCTCCCAGCTAATCCCGTGCCAGTTGCTACCCAGTTTACAGGGGGGCTGCACAAAAAATTGTCCCAATATAACCAAGGGGGACTGAACTGTAGGGCAGCTCCAGGCCAGAGGCACTCTTTAGGCCAGTTTCACTGTGTTGCAGATCAACACAAGGCAGACTCTGGCACAGAGTGCACCCTCTGCAGCAGGCAGAGCCTATGTGACCAGCCAGGTGGGGAGGTGTGGACACCCACCCCTCTGCACACCTGCACAAGCTGTCTGCAGCCCCCGCCAGCCATTCGCTTGCCTTTGGTGCAGCTGAGGCACAGCCGGACATTCAGACTTTGGCCAGATGTAATTTCAACAGGCGGCTTTTCAGGGGCATTGGGGAAGGGAACGAAATGGGTGATTTTGCATCTTGTTGCTATTGCATTTCACCTCCTTTAGCCGAAGGAATGTGAAGGTGTTTTGCGATGTCCTTCATCACTGTGGACAAATGAAATAGAAACAACAATGATGTGTCTGATTGCAATTTTAAAAGAAACTGTGGAACGTTTCCAGTCATATTAGATTTAATCTTATTGCCTTTTTTTTTTTTCAAAAGCTAGCAGGCAGTGTCCCTTTTTCATACTTTAACGTGAAAATAGATCACTGCTGAAATACATAACGCTGGGTAACATTCACCTGCAGTAACTCTATAACCCTGGCACTGGGTTAATAATAATCAATACGTTAAAACATGATGCTGAAGATCAATATAAGGCAATAGATGCTAAATATACACATCACACATGCAATCTCTGCAAGAGGAGCTCCAGCTTTTACATGCCATGAACTTACACCTCCCTCCCATCTCTAAGCATAAGGAATACAAATAAGGGCATATTAGTTTTATAACAGCCTTGTCAGGTTTAAGGCTTAAACTTCAGCTCCACACCAGCTGCCTGTTATTATTCTAGCTTTGCACCAGGGTCTGTTAGAACAGAAGAAAAACGTTTCAGTCCTAAAGGTTCACAGAAAAGAAGGTCTTGGTTTGATCCCATTGTCCTTTTAACATTAGTTGCATGTTTAGTTTTGATGGGCAGGGGGCCGAAAAGCAAAATTATAGCTTCCACCATGAGAATGACTAGGGCCAAGCAGCCGAATTTAAGGCCATCTTGTTCTTACTGCTTCTGGCAGTGAAAATCCCTGACTCTAGCTCAGTCCTTCTCTCATCACCTTGGATGTGTGTTACAGAATAACCCTGTGCATCTCAAAGTGCAGTATGAAATGAGGGTGTAGATACCCAGAGTGCTTGGGACTATCTACACAAATGTAGCAGTTTGTAAATACTGCAGTTTACCCTCACTGCTCTTCCACTATCTCTCTTTCCCTTAGCACTTAAGATGCACCAACCTCAGTCTCCGATCAAGAAAGGGCAGTGAAGACTTGATATGCCCATTTTTTATTTGAAAATATTTGTTCTTACCCTTTGCATGTTCCAGCAAATATAACCACTCCACTCAAAAAGAGACCAAGTCATTTTAAAGAGAATATGCAGGAAAAGTGAGCACATTTTCATTTGTTTAGCTCTCAGCACAAAAGGGATTTGGTTTCCCGTTGGGGGCTGCACATGATACAATACAAACTGATACCAGTAACCAGTTCTTCACACTTCAGAGAAAGTCAGGCTTAAGACCATACCTTAATGTGACCCCGGTTAGAGAGAAATCCTGATGCAAGATAGCCCAGGAAAGCAGACCGTGAAGAAAGGGTGCTGGGCTGGAGAAGGGAACAAGAAGTGTTAATGGAATAGGATGGCTATAGTTCCTCCTCCCTAAAACAGACCTGAGTCTCCCAGAGTCCGTTGTGTTTGCTTTCAGGGGCTTGATGAGAACTAGAAGATGCCCTATAATTGCCCTGCTCATGCTGGTTTTACAGCACGCCCAGGGAGATCCCTTTGCTCACAGGTCAGCTCACCATGATGCCCAGGCAGGTCAGGAGGACCCTATGCCTCCACTTGTGTCTTCAAAACAGGACACAGCTGGACCATTTGCAAAGGGCCTGAGTTCACCTTGGTGTGCCACAACCACAACCCCTAATGCAAGCAGAAACAAACTCATTCAGAGTTGCGTTTTTCCTTCTCAGCATTTTTTGGCTATACTTATTACAGGATAAGCTCTTTCCCCTGCCACAAGCATTATAATAATTTAATCAGCAGTCATCTACCATATAATTTCCTTCCTTCCACCAACACTATCATCCTTAGGTCCAAAGTCATTAGAAAAGCAATTAACCACAAACTTCATTTAGCTAACTAAAATGGGATGAGATATTTTTATTTGTTTGTATTTGTTACTGCAACAGTAGTAACAATTTTGCTTGTTTATTTTTGCAATGACTTAAGGGGAAACAAACAAGTTCTTTCAAATGTGTAATAAATACCTAGGAAAAATAACAATAATTACACATTCAATGTCAAATAAGTGTTAGCTCCCCATATCCTGTATTTCACTTTCTTAAAGTGTTTCCGTTTTTAACGACTGTTTTTAAAATAAATGTGGATAAGTGGTTCCTAGAAAATCCTGTATTTGATGGCATTTTTTTTTCTTCCGTGCATGAATGGCCTGTGCATTCTCAGCAACTGTTGAGTTTTCAGCTGTAAATGCAAATGTAAACCTATCCCAGCTTACAGTTTGAATGTGTGCTATTTGCTCCACATGTTCTGTGTTTGCAAGTGTGATTCAATCCCCTCTATCAAATGACACTGTTTAGGTTCTCTGGTTGTCTGGCAAAAACACTGAAAGGTGAAGAAAAAGAAAGTGATTTCAAGGTAGTCAAATATCCTTTCTCCTGGTTAGATGTGTAGGTAAACCACTGCCTACCCAAAAGGTTCATAGAGTTTTTGAACACCACGTTTAGAGAATAGAAAGAAAACAGAACAGGGGTCTTGATCCTAATGAGACTTCTTTCATCTATAGGAGAGTGGACAGGGGGAGATTTGGGGGCCTGCTTCTACATTTTCTGGGGAGCTCCAGGTCTTTGGTTTTTCCTGGCCACTCTACCAGGGAGAAGCACATCTCTTTTTCATGCCAAGAGTAAGCTTGCTCATCCAGCATGCTGAGCCTCCCAGCCTGCTTGCAGTATACAGTCAGGGACTGAAGGCATTCACCAGGGGAATAGGTATCTTAGCATAGTTATATTTTGCAGGCTGAGAAATCCTGGTAGAAGAGGGGGCTGGAATGCTGAAAAATCAATCCTAAACTGGTGAGGCTCAACGTTAAATAAGGCTCTTACACGCTGGAGACAGGAATGTAGTGGCAAGCTTTAAAGGAAAATCATGAAGAATTGCATGTTTTTTTGGGAAGGGAAGTTTTCTTCCTGGCTGTGCTTGCATGACATCCGTCTCTTGTCAGATGATCTGTAATATCACAATATGGCTATATGGGAGCAGTGCCAAGGTTGGCAGAAGGGGTCTAACATGCAGAGCGTGGATCCTGCTCTGAACCTGCCCCAGGTTCCCTGAGGTTTTGATTAATGCTCATCCCAAAGTGTTTCATCATTTTGTTTACCTCTTCAGCTTGGTGCTGCTAATGTTATTGCCATAGCGCTGTGCGTCTTGAACTGAACACATCTCCAGTTCTCCTAGCATATCAGTTTGAATTATAGAGATCTCAGTCACTTTGGAGAATTTGTCTTGGGGCAGAGAGCCTGTTTATTTGAAATGCTGTTGAATCTATGCTCGGTCCCCATGAAGGTTGCGCAGCCAATAAAAAAAACCATGCCAATTGCTCTAAATGCCAGTTTACTTGGAAGCATAAATTAAATCTGGATACATGCATTGTCAGATTGATAGGCTCTGCCGCAGGAAAGAATAACTTTCATTTTATGGCGGTATTTGCTTATGAATCTACTGGGAGACCGTTTCTTTGTAGCACAGTCTCTGCCAGCAGCCTTGTGAAGTGAAGCTTTGACATTCCCAATGTTCTTCATCTTTCTGGTCAAGTGCAGAGACCAGCCAGGACTCGTGAGACTGAGTTTCTGTTTCCAGCTCTGCCTGCTGCAGAGCTAGACACAACCTCAGCTGCCTGCAGCCAGGTCATCTGCAGAAGCCGGCAAATTCTACTTCCCTTCCCCTCCTCTTTGTCTAATGCGACTTTAAATGTCCGGAGTTAGGAGCAACCTCCAAAGGCACCTCCATGCTGCATTGTTGCAGTAGGGTGGGGAGGGAGATAGCCAGGTTGTCCTGAACAAGCAACGTCAAGCAACTCAGCTGAGACAGTGCCAAGTCACACACACCTGCTTGGTGCTGTGCAGCCAGAAGCACAGCTAGCTTCTACAGCTAACTAGTTGCCAGCAAGGATCTCCTCTAGCTCATTTTTCTATACATTATGCAGTGTGCACACACTTTTCATATGTTTTTGCAGCCCAGTATCACAAAGGGCCTACATTTTACAGTGGCTTTGTGGTGTGGGGAGCAAGTTACTCCAGAATGTCGCGGTCTGCTTTAATTTATTTGAGGTTCAAACAACATGGGCAAGCTACAGTTTGTCTCATCAAGCACGAGCAAGAGAAGGAGCAGTTTAAAGGCTTTGAAGGCTGAAGAAAAAGAGCATATAAGCAGTTACCCCCTTTGGCAGCTGTTGTAATGGCAGGTAAAAAATGACTGTCCTCGGCAAGCCCTTTTCCCAGCACTCAGAACCATGCCCCAACTCCAAAGTAGCCCATAATAATAAAAAAAAATAAACCAAATACCCAGAGTTCATTTTCAGTCACCTAATTCTGGCACTCTTTTTATCTCAGAAACATACAGAAAGAACCGGCAATGTTCCTTCACAAACCCCTGGCTTCCACAACAGCCAGCATTAAAGCAAGAAAGGCAACAGGAAGAGGAGAAGTAAAAATTTCCTGCAGGAAGCCAGCCCATCGTCTGAAGTGGTGCTCCCCGCTTCCCTCCCCGGAGCTTGTGACAGCATACCGTATGGCTTAACAACTCTGCAAATGGTGAGACAAGTGCACCGTGGAGCAAAAAAATGTTTCCTTACAGCCATGTCAGGCTGTCACTCCTCTGCCTCCCCACTGCTAGGAGCTGCTAGACTCTCTCAGCCATCTGGTGCAGGATTTGAGACTTCCTGCTGATAACCCTGGCCAATCCTGGCATTGCTGTGCACTTGGTGTATGAAGAGGAGACAGGTTTTGAAGTGTTTGTACAAAGCTGGAAAAGCAGTGGAAAGGCTGGAGGAAAATGAGTGGGAAGGTGTGAGGTGGAAACAAGACACGCTGGTGATGCAGGAGGCCTCAGCACACATGTCTCTTTTGCAGGGGATAAAGGAAAGGGCTTTGGTCATAGACTTGAGCTGTCATGGGATGAATAAGGTGGTAGATGTCATGGCTCCTCTTTATTCCCTTCTGGGGAATGGAAATGCAGACAGATTTCCAGAGAAACAGAAGGACTTGAAGCCCTTTGGGTGAGGAAGGGGCTGAGAAGCCATCTGCCTCAGTTTCCTCTGCCAGCTCCTCACTGTTGGATGGTACTCACGTGTGACATTTGGGAAGCTAAAGAAATCCGTAGTGGTGTATTTAGACGAGCGTGCCAGCGACTGGCATCGGAACCAAGCTGTGCCTGCGTAGTTTGCACGGGCAAGAGAGGAAGTCGTTGCTGCTCTTGTGGCTCTCCCTGCTGCAACCTGCTCTGACCCCACATTATGCTGGTTTGCTAATGCAAGGAGCTGTAAGGCAGGTGTTAGACTACTTTGTTTATGCACTTTTTTCATCCTGCTGGCATTCAGAAACCCACCCCACTGAATAAATTATTAATTTGGCCATGTTAGGAGATGTAATTCTCCCCACAGACTCAGTGCTAGCAGTGCTAGCAAAAGCAGAGAACATCCCTTTCCCTGACAGGTAAGTGACAGCCACCGCCACCTTAGATCAGGCTCTGTGAACCCCAACTGCTTACTCATTGCTGTGCAAGGCTGTGCACGTGCCCCCTTGTAGTCACTGGGACGAGTTCTTAGCTGGTCTTAGAAAGCCCTGCAGATTCCTAGAAAATCATACAGGGCTTTTTTAGTATTATTCCAAAAAAATGAAGTGCCATGACTTCAATAGGTGTTTTACCTGGGTAAGGGTCCCATGAGCATGCAGCCCCTGGTTGGGTTGGGGTGGGTGTGTTAGGCTATCATTAGCCAACATGAATACGCCAAATAAATATTGCCTTGAGTGAGACATGGACTGGGCTTTTTTCTGAACATTATTACTTAGCAGATACAGTTTTCATGCAAAGTGACGTGACTTTTCCCTAGTGGGAATGATAGGATGTCAAACAGTTATTTATTTAGTTATCAATATCTGAATTTTGGAAAGATGTTAGCTCCAGGTAGAGGGAGAAATGTCTTAGAGCCTACAGAAAAACTTGAAGTTAGCCAGTTTTAAGCAACTCTTTCAAATATTTCCTCTAATACTTGCAGTGTACGTAGTGGATGTAATAGTTAGCACTACCACAGGACTCCAAAGAGAAATATCCCATCTTTCCACAGGCCATCAGGCAATTGCTTGAAAATGATCAGCTGGAAGTATTATTTTCTATTTCCCAGTGAAATGTTGATGAAATTGTTTACTGTCTTCCCACAGTTCCAGTTATGTTCCCGCATGTCCTTACAGGCTCTCTCCATGTGTAAGGCATTTTATTCTTGTATCTCCACACAGAGAGAAGAGCTTATTGGCACAAGCTGGCACAACTCCACTGACTTGAGTTATCTCCAGTGACTTAGGTCGCAGTAGCTGAGGATGCGTCCCACACTATATGCGTCTTTGCTAAGCACCATCTAAAGCACCGCTCAACTGCATGCCCTTGGAAGTCAACTAAGGAGTGTCCATTAATTTGAATGCTCCTTCAGGCAGCCTCTAACAAATCTACTACCTTGGTCCTATTCAGGGCAACATTGCATGGACTTCAATGTGAATTCACTTCCTGAATAAGGAACAAATAATATCTGCCCCATTAAAGCCGCAGTTACAGCAGCTCTGAGGGGAGTACACAGAAACATTAACAGCACAGAGATGTTAAGGCTGCATGATGTGACAAAGCTGTAAGATGCAGTACAAAGTCTCCTCAGGCATGAATCAGGTTTACAACTTGAGCAACCCAAGTCTTTCTCCGCACCAGCCCTTTCACACAAGAAGAAACAAAAGGTTGCTTTTAAAGGTATCCTTGGAAAATCTTCAGAGGGAGTCAATAGATGAAAATGTGTGTTTTGCCTTTCTTTGCTGCTGTTCCATCTATTTTCACATTCCTTTTATAATTCAGTTATCTGTTGCTAGAAAAATAATACCTACAATAGTATGCTGTCCTTTACCACCTTCAACCTCATCTCCTGCCTGGTGGTTAAGGCCAGAGGATCCAAAAACAGGTGTGGAATTGATCAAAGCGCAAACTTCACATCTGAACAGATTCAGGTCTACGCAGCAGAGCTGGTTCTGGCCCAGGCATCCACCACAGACGTGCTGAATTAATAGATCAGCCAGTAGTTACACACTGAAAAGCCAAAATCTCTTTCTGCATATCATCCCAAATTGGAAGAATAAAGAACCTGTCTCTTCCAAAAGAGCATCTGCTTCTTAGAGCTTGGCGTGAAACAGAACACAAACGAGTTTTGCACTAGAAAAAAAATAGGGAGAATCATTTCAGTAGAGAGGAAAATAAGACATCCTTTCTGTGACATGAAAATTCATTTTATTACTTCCTACAGTTAATGTACAGGGAGTAGCTGCCCAATCATAGCAAGTAAGAGTAAATATAGAGAAACATTTCTCTGTATGTGAGATCCGCAGATTGCTAGGCTCAGTCTTTATGTTAGGCTACGTTTTTTGCTAATATTCTTCCACGTCAGTAGTCACTTGCCTGTTTGGCCAGCAAATTAAAAAAATCCGCTATACATTCAGCACCTTTAGAAGCCACCTGCTTAGTTAAAGATATTTGCACTACAAAAAAGAGGGTTGTGACTGTTCTAACATTGTGCCTGTAATGCTGTAACAAACGCTTGCATATTATTATCAGCTAAAGAATCATCCAAGATTATAGAAAAGCTTTCAGATCTTGCAGAATTTTGTGCTTGCAGATAACTTATAAACTTATAAAAAACTTCCATGGTTTACAGAGGTGAAAGAGAAACCTAGTGATTTCAACTCATTTTTGCATTATGAGAACTTGGCTGCACTGAATTCCCTGAATATCTTTTTATTGACTTTAGAAGGGACAGGGCCTAATTTGCTGATATTTTGTATCTCTTAAAATTAAAAACCCAGACTGGTTTCATCCCAGTGCTGGGATGAAAACCCCTGGAATCCAGGGTAGAAGGTAAACGGAGACCGCTCATTTGTCCCAGTGAGACTCAGTCCCAGCTTTCATTCCCAAGCACTCTCTTTCATTCCCAAGCAGTGGCAGGTCAAACCCTGACCCATAAATCCTTATTCATGCCCAGTTTGGATTAGCTACTATTTTTTTCTCAAAAAACTAAAAATATGTCTAGATATAGGTGCATTTGCTTTCTCTATTGTTTCTGGAACTAGGTTTTATTTATTTCGAGAGCAGAAAGAAGATCCAGAAGTATCTGAACTTCAAAGAAAAACCTGACATTTCCTTTAAAGAACTTCCATTTCCTAACAGTCCGTGGAGACGGTGCTTTTACAGATGTGGTTTTGGGTCAACACATTCTCACTCTTCATCTCACTCTTCATCTTCCTGTGCATATAAAAGCTCACTGCTTGACAGGCAGCTCAGTACCTATAAATGACTATTTGTTATTTATGGTGATTATTAAGTGTCCGTGTTTTCAGGTCTATTACGTATGCAGTGATGTAAGGCTTCTATTTTAAAGATAATATTTATTTATCACACCAGAAGTGGCCAATGTCTGGAAAGGTTATATCGGTAAAGTAAACATGAAGCACTACTGAACAAAGTATAACCTAAATGGTCTGTTTGCATTCAGTATTGAATTTTTAATCTCATTTCCCCATTTTGTTACAAACAGTAAGGGGAAAAACCAATACAGAATCCATAGGAAAAAAATCCAGAGCACTACACTGCATATGAGAAAAAAGGTCCTCCTCGTATTCTTCTGCTTTGTTATTGATAACAGTTTGTTCCCTGTCGATAATGTTGGTAAGAGCAGCAGGGCTTGCTTTGAGTTCTTTTCTTCCTGTTTGCAGCCTAGCAAGTTTATTAGGGGTGAAAAAAAAGGTGGAAAGGAGGACAGGAAGGAAAAAAGGCCTTTATGGTGTGTAGGTTGCACATTATATAATAAATATTTAACACCCTGGTACCCCATAAAATCTGCGTTCCCTGGCAGCTCTGCTCTCTTGGGATGCAGCCAACAGATAAGGGAACATACTCCACTTGCAAGTCCCTTCTTATTACAGCCCTGAAGGTCAGGGTAAATGAGAATTGGAAAAGCCAAGCAAAGGGTAGAGAGAAAGATAACAAGAGGTTAGCTGATCTGGAAAGGCATCGGAAGTCAGACTTAATTTCTGAGTCCTCTGTGGACTTAGTGCAAACTATTTGAGAGAGAGTCCTATTTTTTCAGAAGACATACGAAAAGAGAGCTACAAGCCATGCTGACCCTACCAGGCAGCTAGAAGATTAAAATGCTCGCATGATTAACGTCAGAAGAAAACACTGTGTGCATCTAGTCTAACCTCATTCGTAACACTGGCCAGAGAATTTTATCCAGTGACTTCCACATCAGGCCCAACAGCTTTTGTGTTACCCATGATAAGACTTCCAGAAGACCATCTGATCTGGTTTAAACATCGATTTGACAGAGAATCTGTCAACTTTCTTGTGCAATTCCTCTCTTGCAAGAACATCCGCATTTCAATAAATGTCCATCTACTCCTTCCCTTTTTGATAAAATGTGTGCATTTAGTTGCGATTACTAGGTCTCATTATTTGTGCTTCTTTGAATCCACTCCAGGTTTCTAAAGCCTTTCCAGATGATCCTAGAGGGAGCCTGGTCTGTGCGCACAGCTATAGAAACATCTCCATCTTCTACTTTGCCACTGGTTTTATCGCTAAATCTTCTTGTGTTTAGGGCAGCTGCTGACACAGTAGTCTTAAAAAAAAAAAGTCTTAAGTTGTACTATTGAAGATAAAATCAATGGAAAGTCATAATTTTTATATGATTTCTGTAATGGCACAAGAAAGATAAAATCGGCAGCCTGCAACAGGGAGCTCAGGAAAGTGAAGGTAGGGTAAAATCCTGAAATGAAGATTTGCCAAAATCTCTATATAAAGCAAACTTACCTGATTTCATGCACCTCAGTTGTCACAACCCTCTTAGCCTCATTTTTCCAATGAGAGTCCACAGACCCACAAACATTTTTATAAACAGTGAAAGTAGCACAAAGTAAAGAAGAACAAGGCAAATCAGAACTGACTCCTGTTGATTTTGTGATAAAGGCTCCATGGAGACCAGCTGTTAATTACCTTTCCAGAGGAGAGACTTGTTTAGCTTGGAGCCAGGGTTGGGTTTTTTTTTCCCCTTTCCTCTCAGGTACAATAGACTGTACTGCTAGGATTAACATAGGATTTAAACTATAAATGTGCATTGGGACAGTTATGATTATTCATCTGTTTTATTATGGTACTGCTAAAGACCAGGCAAGAATGAGGCAATACACAAAACAGACACTCCCTGTCCCAGCCGCTTTGCTAGTGAGCAACCTTTCCAGCAGAGTTTAGCATCACTTTCTTTCCTTTCTAGACAAAGTTATGCCAAAGCAGCATGCATCTGTCCATCTTGTTTTCCTTTCCGCTGCTGCATTTACATACATTGATGACTTAACCCTGCCAGGTACAGAGCATTAATGATTTAACCCTGCCAGGTACAGAGCTCTCTTGACGCCCACTGCCTTCAGTGTGGGGGCAGAGGCAGGACACAGTGCTGCGTCACTGTGCTTAGCTCCTTTCCGAATAAAACCACTGAGCCCCAGCCGTGCGATCTGTCTGAGCTGTGCATGGTGGAAGACTAGCAAGTAGGGGCAAATGAGGCTTGAAAACCATCTGTTCACTCACCAGAGCCTGACATGGGCTGATTCAGTCCATGTCATGGCTGCTGCAGTGTATGCTGGGCTGCCTGCGTGATGTGAGCTGTTACTTATGGCAATAACAGGTGCAAAGCTTCCTTACAGAAGTGTTGATTTTAAATCCCTGAGTCCCTTTAATAACCCAGAGAGATGGCAGGCTGAGCTCTGCAACGCCATAGACCGACTTCATACATGCAACCTGGAAAATTACGGATGCAAAACAAAGCGTGCAAGCAAAGTCGCATTGTTCCTCGGTTCTCAGAATTACTGAGGATAGTGCACAGAAAGCAGGGGCATACGCAACAGGAGGATGACATTGTTAAACTTAGCAAACACACATGCTTTTCCCTGAAAACCTCTCCGCTGTTGCTAAGGCTGATGCAGTTTTGCTAGAAGCCCTGGTGCAGAGATCTTCCAGGTTTTTTAGCCACCTTGAGAAAGAAGATCAAAGAGCAGGGACTTTGGTGGCCGCAGAGCACAAAAATGATGAGCACTTAAATGACTCGTTTTGTACAAAATCTCCTATACAAGATTTAAACAGGTGGTGCCTGGAATGACAGCCCATAGCTGCTTTCTGATTACCAATACTCACACCATCATTATCTGTGACGTAAGAAAAAAAGCTATAGCAGATGCAGCTTTATACAACCAGACGGCAATAGACCATACAGGAAAATGCATGACTCTGCTTTAAGTTACAAGCTGTAAGCACAAATGGAAATATGGTTTTGACCCAAGGGGAGGACTACATGCATTAAAACTTGGGAGTCTTCAAACACTGCAACTGCTCAAAGTAGACAAACTCTTCAGATAGTCGCTCTCCTCCTGCCTAGCATGTGTTTCTTTATTTTCTTTATGCTTGTATAGCAGCAGATCTAGTGCAAATTAAGTGACCAGTGTAAACTAGAAACAATCAGCGTGATGATCTTGGTTCACACTTCAGCTCACACACAGTCTCTCTACCTTAACAAGCTGCCACTCGCAAGGAAGCCAGCGCAATAACAAATTAATGATCTCTGCTTGGTTTTGATTCCAGATCTATCGTGCCTTTAGAAATATTACATCTAAAAATACTCTGTGTTAAGATCCCCCATGTGCTTCAAGCACGGTGTTCTAGAAACGATCTATAATATTTCACACATTAAAGAACAGCAGTGGCCTTGGTGAAGAACAGTTTGCTCATTTGTATTTATATACGCTCCCAGCCCAGCGAAGTGGCCAAGGTGACTTTGGGGGAAAACGCTGCTCAAGTACAGCTGGTGCAATCTGGGCCCACAACTTTCCGTGCATGTCAAAAGTCGTTTGCATATTCATTATCTTTTGATGAGCGCAGCATGGTCAAGGGAAATGTACTTTCCCCTTTGGTGTATATCTCAATTTGCTCAGCCTTCTGTAAATCTCCTGTGCTCTGTATCAGTGTGGGTATAATTTAGTCCATTTACTGTATGGATTAGGCCCTTCCCCCCAGATTACTGTGTTTTTAACTGTAAACAAAATATTTGGGGAGGCAGAGAGCCTGGTGGGGAGTTTGCTGGGGGCAAATATATAATCGCTAACTGTTTAATTAGGACCAGGAGGAGGAGATAAAAGGAGTTGCTTGCTCACTGAGGTGGAGCGGCAGAGGTGCCAACCAGGAGTTAGAAATAAATCCAAGAAATTCTGGCGTCAGAATCTGTCCTCAGCTGAGGTTAAAAACCCCACAGCTCTTCTGTCCTCATGAGGAAGGTGTGTGTTGTAGGAAGGTGAGAGTTGAAGCAATTCGTGATCCACTCCTAAAAAAGAGGCAGAAGCTTCAGAAGAAAGAGATGGGACTCATCAGATGAGCAAACCACTGCAAGTGAATTTGGTGCTGGAGAGGTCATGTTACTGAAAGCTGGATGCGCTTGGTCCGACTGCTTTCCTGTAGTAACTGAAGGAGCAGCCTGGCTTGTAGCTCTGTAGAAACCTTCCTGTGGATCTCTCTCAGGGCTACGGTTACAAGACAGCAATGCCACTTAGTGGCTTCATGAAAGCTGTTTTCTCATGAAAAATATTGCCTGTGTTAGAGAGCAAGGGACTCAACTGAATAGCAGCTCACTGCTGAATCCTGAGCATACGGTTACTTGTTTAAAAAGTAAAACAAAAATCCCAGCATGCTGCAGAATAATAAGAATCAGACACCACTCAAATTTTCCTTCTTCATCTTTTCCAGCTCTTAGAAAAGGCGTAACCTCCAGTGGGACGTGCCCCACCCCTGCGTGAGTGCCCCGAGCAGACAGCACAGTGCCCTGGGAGGCTGGTGGGTGAGGCAAGGCTTTGGACACAAAAGCCCACCTTGCCTTAAGAAGAAGCTCCAGCCTAACAGTGGCATTAGATCAATTAACCACAATTAAGCAGGAAAAGCATTCTCAGGATAGGAGTGGAGGCTCTCGCCGTCCACCGAAGAGTGTTCATTCCCAGATTTATCAAGGTGCTGTGCCATCTAGAGGAATTCGATATGCATTTTACCTTGCCTCTCCAAAGAGCTGGCTGGCAAAGCTGCGCGGGGTTGCTGCCGAAGCACCCAAGCAGCGAGCCCTGCTCCTGGGCCAAAAGCACTTCTGGCAGCCCCTGTGTCCGGTGGCCCTGCTCCAACACAGCAACAAGGCACAGCACCAAGTGTATTTTCATCAGTTATACTAAATGCCTTTAAAATGCGCTGCCTTAACATTTTGAATATGCCAATCATGGTTTTCTTTACTGCTTCAGTTTACATCCCGGTCTGATTTACAGAAACAAGGGCACGTCTCTACCAAAATATCAGATAGCTGCTGACAGAGATACCTGTTAGGTAGATGAAACAAGGGCTTAATCTCTTTTTTGCTCTGTCACGTACAGCACCACAACGGGACCCACTGTAATTTCCAGCTACCAGTGACTACAGGCAGAGAGGGGCTTCACGGTTTTTGGTGTAAGGTAATTACAGAGCACACTAATGTTAATTAAGATGAAATGGAAGCTGTGGCTTACAAACAGAGGCACTGGGTATATGCTGGGTGAATGTTGCTATTGACTGAAAATGGTTATTTAATCTTTAAAAATATTAATTTGCTGCAAGTCTTGCCTTCACTCCTTTCCTGCCCAGCAACACCTCAGGTTTCATCTGTCCCCTGAACTGGCCAGCTCAGCCACACGTCCTCAGCTCTGTCCTGCCCCGTCTGCCTGTCCTGGCCCACATCTGTCTCCCCTGATTGACAGCCATCCAAAGCTGATGGCTTGCCCATGGCTTTCCTTTACATTGCCAGAGTAACCCTGTGCTCTCAGCCCTCCACCGTGCCTTTAAGCATCCTAATGCCTATGTGATTCTGACCAGCAGAGAACGAACCATAAATGAACAGAAAAAACTAAGTCCAACCTATTTTCTGTAGGAAAAATGCAGGAATTCCCCAGGTTCTCACCAGTTTGAAATCATCAGGTGACACTTCTACAGCCTACTTCCTTTTTGACTTGTCTCCAGTTTTGATGCCCTCTGCTCCTGATTTTCTCCCCATTAACCTGCGGGGCACTGCTGTGTGGCTCCCAGAAAAAGAGTCTTCTGGCAGGAGGTGGCTGTTACCAAGGGACTACCAGAGTGCAATGTTTGTGATCGGAGCTGTCACCTCGCACCGTTTGGAGTCTAGATACAAAAAAAAGAATGCAAATGAAGTGTTATTGCTACAAGAAGTAATCCATTAGCATAATTTCATTCTGCGCTTTTAAATTAGCATGTGTTTGGGAGGCCACTTGAAGCTTTACTCTGCTTTCTGAGAAGTCATCAAAGGATACCATCTGCAAGCTCTAGCTGATGGTGAGCTAAGGACAGTTGGTGCAGATAAAATAAGAAAGAATTTAAAGCTTCATCTGTCACTTGAAATGGTCTTTACTGGAAGTTTAAGTGGGCTTTACTGGAAGTTTTGAACCTTCTCGACTCCTGGTGTTGAAAATATTTGCTCTGTTCTTAGAGGCTGAAATGTTGAAAATGGAAGCTCCAAGGTAACATAGAAAAATTGTCCTCACACTTGGCTTTTCAGATGGTTTAGTTGGTGACCATCAGACATGGTGTCTCCAAAAGTTAAATATCAAGGGGAATATTATTAAGTGGGTTTAGATTTCACAAGAAAAACTAACATTAGCAGCTTGAAGGAGTTGTCTGGTCTCCTATGGGGCAATAATTTAGAAACCACAGTTCTGTCATAGCTATGGGAGGAGCCCAAATAAGCAGAGTCCTTTGTTTCCTGACATGAACTCCTGACACTTCAATGGAGTTGCGCTGATCTGCACCAACTGAGGATCACCCATGGCATTTTCATTTAAGAAATGACAAGCATTCCTGTTATGAAACAAATACATGGCTGAACCTGAATTGAATAGTTCAGGTGAATTTTGTCAATATACACCTCCACTTAATAAAAAAAAAAATTCTGGAGTGAAAGATGTTGGCAAAACTCTTCAGAGGTTATATCTTGTTTGATATTTATGGAAGAAAAAGAAACAGCTTTATCTTTGCTCCATTGTTGGTTATCTGGAGTTTTTAGTCTACATGTCATTGCACCAATGAGAGGCAACTGCACAGACTGCTCCTCTTTTCTGATGCTTCCCTGCTTGGTTAGCAAGTTCACAGCAAATCTAGAGAGCTCTTCCATGTCACATTTTCAAAGAGGAAGATCATCTTTTAGATCCAGGATGAATTTACTTTCTCCTGGTTATCCAGCAGGTGAGGTCAGGGTCTCCCAGGCTTGCACTCGAGGGGGCAGACACCCCCACTGTGCCCACATGCTCTAGGCACTGGGCTGAGATCTGACAGTCATTTACTTGCTGAGTAACTCTTAGAGAAGTCACTTCCCTTCTGTCTTTTTATCCATGTCCTGAGCATGTGGGGACATACAGCAAGCAGGGTGGAAATGATCTTTCACTGCATTTTCTTTTCTTCTGGGACTTCCACAATGTACTCAGAATGAATGACTTTTTTGTAATGAACAGCACAAACCTTTGTCCTCTCAACCTGCCCAGTTCCTCATCTCAACCTCCACAGGAGAACAGAAATAATTATTTCAGGGAATAAGCGATGACCTTAGAAACACTGCTTAAGCACCAAAGCTCTTCACATTTTATTCTAATCCCATAGTACCTGAGACCTGCAGAATAAAGCAGAGCATGTTTGAAGGTATAAAGGATTAGATTAGGCAAGTACTCCTATTATTTCAGAACCAAAGGGCAGATAGTCTCTACATGTTCAGCTGAATTCAACCCTGAAAAAGATGATACAGCTCCTCTGACGGTAGCTATTTCTGCCTTCCCCAAGCCAAACATAGTTGTGCTTATTCACTACAGTAGACTAGTAAAGCAGGTTCAGTCAGTGCCTGGTAAGAAACAGCACCACTGACTTGAGAGTCAAATTAGTAGACAAGGATAATATATATACACATTTTGATATATGATATATTTACCAAAAATTAGCCTGTGTTCTATGAAAGAAGAATACGTAGAATGGAGGGACTGTATGTAGGGAAACAAGAAATTAAAATGTGGCTAAGTACCTGGTTCCCTTCTAGAGAAGGGAACAGAAGGGACAAAAAGTCAAGTCTCGAGACCTGGAATATACAATTTGTGCCCAAAGACAGGGCAATTAGCAGACTGGTAATCAGGATCACACGTCAGATCAAACCCGCGCTCTTTTAGTCAACCAGTTGCTAACTTGCTGGGTGTCTACAAGCACGTAAGCAGAACCATACACAAATAACAGGAGCAGGGCTTGCAGAGGGAAGAGGGCTTATGCCTCAGGTCTGGAGTTGGCTTGCAGAAGCCCAGCTCCAACACATCTGATACAGCCTTCCTGAAAAATCACATTGCTTTTCCTTCCTCCTGTGTTGGAAGGAAATTTTGTTATCTCACAGGAATGTAGGAAAGTAAATTAGTCACCTAGGCTAAGAAAAAGCAGTGCAGCTCTTGTCCAGGTGCTAAGGTAGAAATACCAGGGCCAGGTTGCCTGTGTGGATAAGAGGCGTCCTTTAGGCTGGTGAGCTGGACAGATACTGGGAGGGGGGTGGGAAGAAGGAGGATTTACAGATGTATAGATAGGAAGCAGTGGTGATACCATTTAAGACATCTGGTTATCAGCAGGTAGCAGTATAACCTTTCTCTTTTCTTTTTTCTCCCCCACTCTGCCCTGTTCTGAAGCTCAGAGCTGAGCTTGCAAGCCCCTTCCTGCAGTGATGCAGGGGAGCAGGGACCAACCGAGGAAATCGCTCCTCTTTTCAGCCTTTGATTTTCCAGGAATAAAGTTTCATAAAAAGCAATTACCCATGGAATTTCTTCCTTTAGCTGAGGGCTTGGCAGACAAATTAATAACTGAGGCAAGATTAGTGCTAAATGGCCCGCCGCTTCATTTGTGAGACTGTGTTGTGCGATTCTCTACTGACCATAGTAGTCATTGCTTACCTGCAAGTACTTTTTGAGAGCAGTTTGGGAAATGGATACTTCTACAAGGTGTTAAAGGGTTTGATTTAATAGCGGCTGGTAAGAATTCTCCTGTTTTTCCTCCAGTAAAATGTAATAATTCTTGTCCAGACTTTGATCAGTGTTGGTTAGGTCTTTCAAAGCTGTACTATAACTAGGGCGGCATCTCTGCGTCCTGCAGTTAGGTCTGTCTGATGATTCACACTTTATGTTTTCTGTGTGACTCAAAGAATGAACTCTTTCACATTCCTTAACCTTTTTACATTCACCAGTCAAGCCCAGAAATCCTTCCCACCTTGTGTTCCCACTGCAACAACTTCCATATGCTATCCACTACAAGGACCATTGTCACGTGTTGTCTTTGCCTATTCTGTTTTAGATTACTATTATTATTACTTTCTTTATATTATTATTATTCTTACTTAGTTGGCACCTAGAAACCCAGAAGGAGATAGGTGCTCCAACATGCTGAGTGCTGTACAAACATGCAAGACATCATTGACTTTGAGGGCTTTCAGGCTGAACAGGCAGTGGAGATAAAAGGTGGGGCAAGCAGCAGTGAAAAAGGCATTATTCAATGCAATGAAAAGGATTGCCAGTAAAGCCAGGAATAGTGACCAATCTTCCTAAATCCTCATCCATGACCCTATCCCCTTGGTCAAACTTCCTTTGGCTGATATGAAAGTCTTTCCTGCTTTGTGACTTGCCTCATGGAAGAAAATCAAAGGAAGGAATTGTCACAGCAACAACACGAAGATTACAGAACAAGATTGTCCCTTGAGAGAAATTTGGGCAACTGCATAATGTAAATTGCATGTTCTAGCCTGGAACATCTGTTTTCATGTTCTGATCTTTCCAGAGGACATTAAGATTTTTGTATCTCTCTTTCAGTTGTCTTCTCTATTTCAGTTGTCTTCATGCACTGGGTTGTGGCCCTCTAGTAGAGGCATACCCATGCATACTCTTATGCAGGTCTGCTGTTTAAATCAAACATGGAGGAATATAATTCATACATACGCACCCCCAAGCATTGCTCAGTCGCTGCTCCAAATCCCCTTCCCTCTATAGACTGAAGCTGAACACTAACAACGTGTAGGGGGATGACAAAAGACATATGGGCCAGAACTTACTCCCACTGACAAGAGCAGGCTTGATTTCCATAACACAAGTTTTCATTTGAAGCAATCTAACTTTCACCATAAAGAGTATATATCTTTTAACACGGTCACCTTGTAGCTGTTCTCTTACTTGTGTTCCCTTTGTATTCATGTAATCAGTCTGTTTGGCAGATGAAAAATTGGTATGACGTGTGGGTCCTTTGCAGACAGCTGGGAACAGCGAGGCTCCCCTCTCATGAGCATCTCTGCACACAGAGGGCTGGATCACTACACCAAACAGGACTTTCTAAAGAGGTGGATTAAAATCTTAAGGTAGCAGCACAGGCAATGTAAAAAGAAAACATACCTTCAGTTAGAGGTGATCAGAGAAAAAAAAAGGTGGAAAGCAAGAAGTCTTAACGCAATTTAAATAAAATAATCTTTTTAAGAAATTGCTGGCATGCCTGGAAATATCTATGCCCGCACACAAATCTATGACTTTCCCAAGACCTCAGCGCAGTCGCAGAGACGAGGGCAGAACTTTTGCTTTCCATAAATTGTAGAGTGCTTCACCTGAGACACATCCATGTGCCATGGACTGCTCTCCCATCAGAAACAGGAACATGGAAGTAGTGACAGGTGAAGGTCTACAAATATATGCTTATTTCTTTAGTGTATTGTAGCTATGCAAGGTTTCATCTTAGGTTTCATCAATTCCAGTCCTTTTCTTTTAAGCCTTGTCTCATTCTTCCACTTCCAAGAGGAATAACAGCATTATAGGTAAAAAAAAAAAAGTCCTCATTCGTGTTCCAATATATACTTCCATATATTTCTACTTCTGTGCACAAAAAGCTCATTATGACATATATGTAAGCAGTAAAATTAGAAGTCTTTAGGCATGCATTTTAACAAGCATGAAATATAGCCATCAGCTCCTCTGGGAAGCTAGATTCAGTGCCCCACTCCTTTGAATGTGCAAGAAGTTTTGTTGACATACCTTCTTCTAAGAAACATTCCCTTTCCTCAGAGGACCTGGTCATTACTATTGGCAGTCTCTACCTTCAAACAACTATGGTTTACTGAAGTCTGGCTACTATTGGATACACCTGAATCTTTTTAAGAGTTGTATGTCTGTTAATGGTTGCACTGATGGTTAAACCTGTAGAAAGAACCAGTGAATATAACCAAATATAGTATCAGTGAGAGTGTACCATGCACCATTTTTTTGGCAGTTGCATTTATCTTATGAGATTACCCACAGCAGCTCAGCAGTTTCATCATGAATGGCACAGTTACATCCGGGGGACAATATATAAACATATTCTGAACCATACCTGTCTGTGGAGAGGCACATTTTGTCACAAACTTAGCAGTAATCCTCAGAAACAAACTCAGTTCTGCTTTTGCTTTATAACAAGAGCTGCCAGCACCTGCACGTCAGAGGTCAGGGCTGAATTTGGTTAGGGAAAAAACAAACCAGAAAGAAGATAGAATTGCCATTTTTTAAAATTTCAAAACTCTCAGAAAGATCACCAGAGATATAAAAGTAATAGTGCGTGTGGAATTCCCAATAATTCATGCCTGGAATGTAGACAGTAAAGTCAGTCCCTGAATTTAAATTCCCCAACAGACAGGGGAACTGCAGGATTGACTGCACTGTAGGTTTTCAACAGCTGCTTATTTTCCCCAACTACCTTTCAAACACCATCTCGTTTAAAGACACAGGAATCATATATAGTCATCATAATTAAAGATCTGAAGGGTGAAATCCAAGGAGGGCTTGGAAGCTACACTGCTTCACTCACCGGGGGAGTGAAGAGGAGAAATCCTGGCTCATTTAGTAACACTGAGCAATCAGTGCTTGCTCTTCATCAAACCTATAGATGAGCCAGTGGTGGATCTGCGCTCTTTGGAAAGCGTCTTCCAAGGCTGACAATGTGTTGTGCTGCTTCACAGCCTGCCCTCAAAGCGAATCAGCATGTGTCCTAATGTGAAACAGCTGAGCAGCACTGCTCTTGCTAGTGGCACTTTCGTCCTAACACTGCAGGTGTCACTGTAAAATAGAAAATCTGCGTGTAACAGATGCTGTTCTGGTGAGTTTGCAGGCGGATGTACACAGCTAGGGTTTACGTGAAAATATCTGTCCTCCGATGATAGAAGCTATCCTCTGTTCTAATACCGCTGCCTGGATTGTATTTGGAGGTCATGGTTCTCATAGGAAGAACAAAACATTGATGTTATAAAGGCAGATTTTGCCCTCTCCTATGATGTTGCCATTTGTGACAGAAATGCATAGCATTCCTAGTCTGCAAAACCAAAGCGTCGCTTTGTCCAAGCGTAGTGGAGTGATGACAGTTCAGTGATGTAAAAAAGCAATTTGTTTCTGTCTCCATGGGGATATGATTGTCCATGGAGTTGTATCTTTCTGGGCTGCCTAAGTAATTCTGTGCAGGAGGAGGTTCAAATGCTTTAATTAGGGTGGGTATAGCCAGTCCACCAAGGCATTAGGACAATACAATACTGTAAATCCACAGCAGGCTTCTGTCCAGTAAATGTGAGAGGTATCTTAACTTTGCTGTAGCACATGTCCATAAGATAGAGAGATTGTCTCCTGTCTCAAAGGTTCATTGTGAGGATAAATGTATTAAAGAATGTGAATCACTTAGATATTTTAGTTGTGAGGGTCAGCTCAGATGCCAAGTGAGATTCACCTCTCACTCAGGAATACCAGTTTTTGCTTGTTGTCTCACTATATTCTTGCTGTATGATGGGAAGCCACTGTGAGAAGGCTAAAAAAAATCAGCCTGCCACATTCGCTCATTGCAAGTAAATTATCTAATTTATCCACAATCAGCCTTATGTGTCCCATAGTACTGCTGCTGCCCAGAGCCCCAGATCTGCCATGCAGGATTGAATTATGAGCCACAGTCCACAAAAACTGACTATTGCAAGTGTGGGCTGATACTATGATACTAGCCACAGATCTGAACTCAAGCATTTCCCTTCTCACTTCGTATAACCACCTCTCTTACATTTGCCTTCTCTTTTCTAGATGGCTCTTACTTTTCGTTTCTGCTCACAAAGCAATGCACAAGCACGGTTGCTAGTGAAAACCAGTAGCAGACTGGTTCCTAGCTTGCTTAGCCATTTTAGAAAATATTCTTGTCTTACTGACAGATGCATTCTGGAGGCTAAATACACTCCAGAAATCCAGTCCAGGATCTTATAGTCTGCCCTCCGAAGCCTAGCTTCTTTCAGTCAACAGGGGTGTTTTAAAGGAGAAAAACCCCAAAACCCTGATATTTTTTTTTTTTTGCATTGATTGCAATTTTTTATGCCTTTGAAACATCCCTAGGCTTATATTTTAGTCATATGGATTTTGATACATAACTGGCTTAAATGACTCATATAACTTTAAATCCTAGCTCCAGCTCCTATAACTGCTGCTGGTAGCAGGTGCCACAAAGAGATAAGATTACGAGCATTTATGTTTTAGCCATTAAATTGCCTTTATTCCATTTGTTCTTTTTCTTCCAACATGAACATGTTCTTTGCAATCTTATGGGTAACAAAAACTATAGGAGGTATTAAAGCACTGGGTTTATCTTTTGCCCTTGGGTGTGCTTGTGCTGCTCTCACTAATGTCTATGGGAATAAGGTGCCTGTATCCTGGGCAGAAATTTAGTCTTCAGGAGAGCTAATGAGCTGGAATTCATGTGTCTGTGCCAGCTATAGCCCCACTTAGTGCCTTGGGGGAAAATGCAGACAGACCTCTCCTAGCTATGTGCTACATTATCCTTTTTCTTGCTGCTAATAGTTGGCATGGTAGCAAAGAAAATCTGGGCTGAAAGAGCCAGTCCACCTCCAGCCTCAAGTCAGGAGCAGCTGTACCTGGTCACTGTGCCTTGCATTTGTCTTGCAATGTAAAACTGGCCCCATGCTCCAATTATACCCAATGCTGTCCTGCTATATGCTAGCGATAACTCCTGCCTAGGTGGGAATAATCACTTCTTTTTGCTGAATAGCATCCTGTTTTTCCAGGCCACTATTCCAAATGTCAGGATAATTTAGACCAGCTAATGAGGTCCTCTAAACCCTATTTGCAAATCTTTCCAGATTGGTTTTGTTTGAAAACGTGATACATATTGTCCCTGTTACAGAAAATACAGACAACAACCAGAGCTAAGACAGAGCCTGGCAGAATCCTGCTCGCTGCAGCCGTTCACCTCAGTGATGAATCCACTGGTAAGTATTCCCCCATGCAGGGTTTCCCAAAGAGTTTTTGTGTTCTGTGGTACTTTCCCTAGCCAGCTACTGATAAAGTCACACAAGGCAGAATTGAAAGCCTTATTGTCTCTGATATCTCTCCATGGAAATTCAATTAGAGCAGCAGATAAAGTAAAAGCTATGCATGAGCCATAGACACTTGGTTTCAATTTCTGTGCATCCCATGTGAAAATTTCTCATCTCTATGTCCAAACTAAATGCAGCCATGGTAGGAAAATGCTGGATTCAGTGCACATTTCTCCTGTGCACTGTCATAAGGAAGGGGACTAGTGGACCTTCCATCCCAGCAACTCTCTAGTGGGATAACCCACTAAAATTGCAAGATATTAGATGGTGACAGTTACAGCATCTTTAAATACTGAGAATTTCCTCCCCCTTTTTGATTTTCTATCTTTCTCTAAGCTCAACAAAGTTCTAGGAATCCGTTCAAGCAATTCTGATTAAGCACTCGAAGACAGGAAAAGTAGAGTGGCTTAATTTTCAAAGGTGCTGAGTGTCCCTGGGTTCCTGTAGAGAACAGGAGTTGGCTATAGGCATCTAGGTACATGAAATGAAATGTAAAAGTGTTGGCCCATAAGTGGATTTCTGTGATTGCGGCAGGGAAAACAGCTAGCACAGAACACTGCGCAGAGAGCTTTTCCCTGTGATTAAATGACACTGCTTCACTGCATCCAGATCTCTGGAAAGAAATCTAAATGCTGCAGTCTTAGCTGCAGAGTAATGTCCAAAAACAAAGGATGGGCTGCAGCCAGGTTTCAGGCACCTGTGGGCTCCTGAAAATCACTGCTGCTCTCTCGGACATTTAAAATTTTATCAGATCATTTCCAAGCTGTCTCTTTTGTTCTGAGTGTGTGCCTGTCATTTCTGTGTACAGTGATTCTTGTCTGACAGCCAAGTCTTTAAACAAGGGGGAAACCCCAAAAACATTAATTATTTCTCCTCCACGCACACTTTGAATTGTGAGCTGCTGAGCCAAGTCAGACCTTCTAGCAAGCGGAAGATGATACTAGGGATCTCTGCCAGGTCCTGAGACACAGCACAGGAGCTCAGCTTTTGCTGGTTGTCAGGTCAGATGGATCTGAACAGGTCTAAAGACAGACATAATGTGGGAGGCATGGTACAGGATATAGGTACCTGAGCTGTGGCAAGTGTTTTCACATACCAGTAGATGGTGATCTTATTAGTAACTGTCAGCACACACAGAGATACCTCCAAAGACATCTTCTTCATCTGGTACTCTGGTAAGAAGATGAATCCGTCTCACTGTGCACTGCAGTGGTTGGGGCTCTACCAGCTCTGTGTCAGAGCCATCACAGCTTCTTTTCACAGTTATGATGTGCCTCTTCCCACTGATGCATAGTTGAGACTGAGTGGAACAGCAGCTCTGTTCTCTCCCTCAGAGAAGGCTTTATGAATACATCTGGCTGCCAATAATAATTTTATTAATTTTGTTGACCTTCATGGAAAGTTGGTTG
Source organism: Calonectris borealis (assembly GCF_964195595.1). Classification (NCBI taxonomy): domain Eukaryota; kingdom Metazoa; phylum Chordata; class Aves; order Procellariiformes; family Procellariidae; genus Calonectris; species Calonectris borealis. The sequence continues at coordinate 51,673,149 of NC_134315.1, forward strand.
ATCAGGCCGAAGTGAAAATTGAGAACTCTATCCTTCCAAAAGGCTGACCTAGGGCCTAGAGGTCTTTTGACATGGGAATGCATGAGCTATAATGGACATATGATAGGACAGGTTTCTTTTATTTTTCTACATTTCTTTTACTGTAACTACAGTAAGGTCTCCTTACCTAACTTAGCCATTCTCAGACCAAGCTGAGCTAATGCTGCTGACTGAGTAGTTAGGGTCTAAGAGAATTCCCTCTTGCTCTTCCTAATGCATTTTGTTTCCTCTCAGACAACAGAGCTTTTGCATATTGTGTAGTAGTTTCCCACCACAGACCAGGAATGCTATGTGGCCAGAACACCAGTGTTTAAACATTTAAGTCAAGACTTTAAAGAGTTGGGGGAGTGGGGGGGTGGGGGTTGCCTATTTACAGAATTGTGTGAGCAGTTGAAAAACAAGAAAAAGAATTAAAAAAAAAAAAATCATAACCATTTTTTTTCTACTCTCAGTCAGCCTGAGGTGCAAGTCAGGGCAAGCTGGCTGATCAATGCACGAAGAGAAGATAAAGCTGTACCACTGTACTCTTCTCCTTGATATGTGTAAATGCACACTTTGCTGAAGTCAATTAGGCATTGGAGCCTCTGAGAAACGGTGCTGTAAAAAGATCATCATTAATATCAGCTGCTTTCCTGCTGTCTAAGGGTACTCACAGTATTTCAAACTGCATTTTTTTACTGTTTTTCCTCATTTTATCTCTAAGGTAAACACTCTTAGATGAGAGATACTTTGTTTCCAGTTCCTACTAAGGAGCACCCTCTTAGTAACCACTCTTAGAGGAAAGAGAAGAGGTGATGATGAATTTGTGGTGATGAATTAAAAAACTAGAATAGCAGTGGGAAAGATTAGACTGGAAAGACCAGGCTTTGCTCTCTGGTGCTTACTACATTTTGTTGATAGTACCTCTGAGTGCTCAGCTCATACAGCTGCTTCTAGCACCTTTGCAAAAATTAATCACAGAGTATGCCTCTGAAGCAGCTCAAAGGCACTCTTGTAACACATTTTTCAAATGGGTGTAGTTAAGCTTGAAGTTTAGGATTACAAAACTGTTCCTGTGAGGCATTTTGAAGTTTTCTTAATCATATGACAGCTGGACCACACTGGATAAACGTAGAACTGAGTAAATATACATTTGATGGAAGACATTTTTAAAAGATTTTGGAGCCTCTTTTAAGAATGATGCAAGAATCTCCAGAAAATGTGACCTTTTCAAATGGCATAAAACACTGGTTTAATTGTGCAAGTATATTAGAGACATATAGTAGTAGCATTTGTATATTAGTATTCATATATGAAAGTATATTAGGCCATATCAGATGAGATATCCTGGAGTGAGCAAGATCCTAGCTGTCTAGGAAAGTGATATCAGCACCCATTTAAATGTCTTTATTTAGGAAAATCTGAAAGGATATTTGCCAGAATATCAACATCTCCATGCCTTCCATTTCTGAGGTTGGGCAGTGGTTATTCACAGGTATTTAGCCCAATATTAGCTTCTGCAACCTGAGCTCTGACTGTGCTCCAGTAAAAACTGGACTACTGGAGTTTTACCACTGAACTGCTCAGCAGTCAGACCAGCAAGGATGCCAAGACACTAGGTTAGGGGAGTAATTTCACTCGTCAGCTGTGTGTGAGGGTAACAACAGGGTGTGTGCAGGATCTGGAAAGAACATGCCTGCAAACCTGCAGGGAAAAGGACAACGTGCAGCCAAAGTGTATTGTGCCAATATTTAAATAATGTATCTATGCGGGACAAAAGTTCTCACCTCTCCTGGTATTTCACATGATTCTATTGCTATGACCAGGAACATGGAAAACTATTGTTGCTGTTTTTCCACACTTCAAAGAAAATGGTTGCTCTAGGCAGATTTTTACCTTTGACCTGTCCCGGCTAGTATTTTAGGTTAACAGACAGGTTCTGAGAGAACGAAAAAGATGCATACTGATTTTACTATAATTCCTGTGCAGGGATCCCTTCCACTACTAGTGTGGATAAAACATACCACTCCAAATACTGTAGACATCTAATATAATCTTCTGTTCCCTTTACTCCTGCACTGCTGGACAAATGGATAGATTATTTTAATTTGTTTTATTTTTGGTGATGTGCCATTCCTAGATACTATGGTAGAAAATTTTTGAGGACTTCAGTTTACATTTAACTTATCATAAGTAGCATATTCTTATAAGCCTGTGAAATGGCAATGGTTTTTAGAGATTGCCTTTTAGTTCAGTGCTATTATTACTATATTATTATTATTCTTACTTAGGTTGGCACCTAGAAGCCCAGATGGATATATGTTGAAATAATTTATTAGATTGGGTTTTTTTGACTTACAGCATTAGAAGTCAGTCATAATTTGTATGCATTAGCATGCTGAAGAAATGAATGTAAAACTGAATGTTAAAAATGAGTATATATTCTATGCAATTCCCTTCAGGTCACAAACTTCAAAATTAATTACTTTCACTATATATTTTGTGCTTCCAGTGTCCTGAAACGACAGCCTTGGTTCCTAATCAGGGTTTTGGAGCAAGCAAATAAATTCCAGGAGATAAGTAGCTCTTTCGTATTCCTGAATTACTTTTGATCCCTACAGTTCAACAAGAATTTATAGACTCTCCAATGGGGTGCCAGGAAATTTCTGTAGTCAGAGAAAGTTTATTATCTATTTCCATCACAGTCCCTGTTCTAACAACAGTTAGTGAAAAATCCGTGAAAGGAATATGTAAAATCCAGAAATTGTGGATGACAGCATTCTTATGTGCTCATATTAGAATTATTTATTGGTAGCATCAGGTATGTTTGAAAGCGAGAGAAAAGAGAAAAGGAGAAAGAGAAGAGGCTGGTTTTTTTAAGAGGTCTGAGGTGGCTTAAATCTTTTCATGAAGGAGAATGGAAAGCTCATGCTTCTCTTTCTGGTAGTCTCAATGGGTCTTCACCCATTTGGAAAATCTGTATCTATTAAAAATGTCAGTAAGTAGCTGCTCCTATTTCATCTGAGACAGCCTTCAGTACTGCACTCTGCCATGAATTCCTGCAATGCTGTAGAAAGAGGTGCAAAACTCAAGAAAGGTTTTCTTTGCACTAGCTCTCAGAAAAAAACCTCCTGTTATCTGGGAAAACACCTACGGCTGCTTCTTAAACACAAATCAACCCTCTGCATCTTAGTGTGTTGTACAGTCATCTGACTAAAATCAGATTCCTCTGACAGCTCTTGAGTGAATGTCTTAAACCTGAATTTTCATTGTTCTTTCACTGGACTGGTGACTTTGTTGTCCTTTGTACAGCAAAATGCTGCTAACTCCACCCCTGATCCTGCAAAACAATTAAATGCATGCTTAAGCTTATCTGCACATGTGCTTTGCTGCAGAGCAGCCAGTGCTGAGCAGTTTTCAGGTCCATTATCTGGAGGGAAAGGGGTTTGAAATATTCCATGAGAACTGCAGAAAACAAAATTATTTCAAGCAGACCAACATAGAGGAAAATGTTTTCTTTTGTTTTCTTGGCAGAAAGGAAACGGAGTGGAAAGATAGTAAAATCTAAGCATGCTTGACTCAAAAGGTACTTCATGGCTGTCAGCCTGTTTTCTGTGTTAGCAGTGATTACGAACAGCCCGCTGAAAGAAGAGTGGCTGGTGCAAAGAATTGGAGAAGATTTAACTCAGCCATTTTCCTCACGTTTCATTAACACAATACTGAATTCACGCTGGACTGGGAAAGATCAACAAGAATGACAGCAAGGGTCAAATATGAACTGAAGAGGAAGTATGTTTCCCTGACACGGATGGTAATCACTCTGTGGGACACGCACCGGATCCGTATCTCGGTTTCTGTACAGCCTGTCTTTGTGCTTAGCAGGTAATGAATCACCACCAGTCCTGGTAGCCAACTGACGCTGGAAAAGGAAGGTGACTGCCTGGTCTTGAGCGCTGTGGACATGTTCCATGGAAAAAAAGATGTACTCTAGTTGATTTTTTACTCTGAAACCACAACACAGTTTAAAAAACTTAATTAATTTATACCAACCTGGCTAGATTCTCTGCATCTCTAGGGGATGCAGGAGTCCTGCCAAGACCTGATGCAGAACCGATATTCCTATTCCCTACTGGCAGAGCAAACTTAGGACCCACATTCAGGTAATAAAGTATTCTGCACCATGATCTTCTCTTTCTCTCTATATTCAGATTCAGTCCATAGCTATTTGAAAAATAGGAAACTGTAAGAATAGTAGAAAAGGAGAATTCACACACACAATTTATTTTTTCCATCTTATCAAGGCCAAGAAAGTGGTACCCTTTACAACAGGATTGGATAGTTATTTCAGAAGTGCTTGGAAATGTGAAACTTTCCTCAGAATTTGTATAAGAATATATACAGACAAACCTGATATACAGATTTATCTAATACACAGAGAAATATGCAAGGATAAATACTACGGAAGAAAAAGATGAAATAGATTATAGAGAAATATTACTAGGACATTATTTAGGAAGGTACTGGTTTACTGACATAGAAAACTTAGTTGAATTAGAAGGACATATATTTTCTGTCTACTGTGTGTAGAAATACATAATTTTGTCCAGTTTCATTATGGGACGTAATTGCTCTCTCATTCACCTACACAGGCATGTACCAACAGAATGTCATATTAATCTCTGCCTCTCTTTTCTCCCAGGGTAGAGTTATTGATTGTGAGCTTTTCCTTTGATCTTTTTAAAAATAAAGTAGAGGTTACCTTACTCATTTCATTAGAAAAGTACATGTATTGACTTTCCTTGTTTGGTAACCTTGTTTTAAAATCACCTAATTAAAGAAATTTTTTTCACACCCTCCTAAGGTAGGTAGAGGTGAGGTACCAATTTGAAGACCTTAGTATTACTGCCCACACAGAGGGGCAGATAGCATTTAGTATTAATGGCTGTAGCTTTCCTAAATCATTTATAATAGTGTCTCTATTGAAATATGAATAAGAAACCATTTATAATACACTAATAATATTTAATGAAGGACTATAGCTACAAAAGCATTTAGAAACTTTAGTACTGCCTAAAAACCCAGTGTAAAGTTGAAAAGTTCATTCTTCATTCTCCTGCTTGTTTGCCACATGCCTTCTGGAGTTATGTAAAGTTTCTGCAGATCAGGGTTTTCACCAGTGAAATCCCAGTGCAATAAAGACTCTGAAGGGCAGAGCAGCGAGGTGCCCCGCATCCACAACTCGATGTTTCATTTCCATCTCCTTAGTCTTTAGTGTACAAACTGGCACGTATTCTGACAAGGTAAGTTTTATATTAAGGTGGTATGATGATCCTCCTGCAACACCTTGTTCTTTCAGCTACTGGCTTAATAGTCCAGGCTGCCAGAAGCTCAAATTCATCTCCTTCCCCTTCTTGAGGTAGTTTCACTCTGCACATTTCCCTATCGCACCCTATAGCAGAATTGTCTTAACTTCTCTTGGTGTTGCATTTTGTATATATAATTACACAGAAAGACTTACCGTGTTCATTACTTATTCAGGTATTAGGCAGAACATAGGAATTACATGGTGACAGCAAATTACAGTGCCAGGAATTAATCATGTTTCCTAGTAACTCTGCATCAACAAGGAATCCAACTGCAGAATATGTCCTTTTTGTCCCACCCCAACGGGAATGCAGCAGCCAGTTGGCTACAAAGTAATTCTTGCTCTCCCCAGCCAATTAAAAAAAAAAATCAGTGCTATTCAGCATCCTCAGAAGTTGCCAAAAATCTTGAAGGTTCAGCACCTGAAGGACTATATTAGATATAACTATTTGCATTTGCAATAATTCCCCTTTGAAAGTCTTGAGTTTTCATCTTGTACTGAATTGGCACAGCTTCACTTGGTTTTTTTCACTATTAAATGTTGATATTATCAAAAAAGCTTTGTTAAAAATATTGGTTAGCACAACTGTATACAAAAAGCAATGAGAAAAAGAAATGATTTCTCCTTGAAGCTGCCTGTGAACTCGAGGATTTGATCATTTTGGCTATAATTAATCTAGTGCAGAGATAGAAGGGCTAAATCACAGTGTTTCTTCATGCTTTCTTTCCATTAAATGAAAGAGAATAGCTATTGACCTTTTGCCAGCAGCTAAAATAAATTGGTATGTTGAGCCCACTGCTTATATGTAGGAGAGAAAAGAAGTGCCCTATAAAACATGCTCTCTAGCAAGCCCATCCATTTGAAGACTGTTGCCGACTTCTGCCTTTAGATGCTAAGCTTTTCCAAAGCCAGTACAGTGATAGGACTCTTTCACTAACTTTAGTAAAGTTTGGAGCTGGCTCTAATGATTACACCGGTAAAATAATATCCAGCTTCTGGGATTTGGAATCTCAGCGCTGGGGCCTGTTCCTGTGAGTAGGTGAAAGAATTAGGATGTGAGCTGTCAATTGGATGGCCCAACCCCTCCAGGGCACCTGGAGGAAATCTGAGCTGTGGGAGCCGGAGACACACACCAGACAAGATGCAAACTGCAGTAGGAAGGGCACCCGTGCAAGCAGGCATACCCCTGCATCCTCTTTCAATAGAAAGGCCAGCCTGAAGGAAAGACTTGGGGTGCAGAGGGCAGCTCGTGGCCCTGTTAGATTGGTCCTTGCTTTAGACATCAGAGCACCCAGGACCTGATAACTTAGTTATAGGGAATGATTTCATTCCTGTTTTGTTTTTCCCTCTGCATTTCTGTGCTAGATATGGCCATAACTGAAATACATGTGTGGTTTTATATTCACTAAGCATTCTTTAATAGTTTACTAGGAATTTCACTTTGACTTATGGAGGAGTTTTGATTTCTTTATTTACCTTTGTTTTCCTTGACAGGAGGAGGGGACTAAATGTTGCTGTCATGATGTTGCTGCAAAACTAAAGCCAGAAACTAGTTTGCCTTGTGGACACGTCCACCTAAAGACCGAGTATCATGTAAAGGAATAGCATAACTGGTTTTCTACACTAACAAAGAGCACAGCTCTGTTAGGCCAGCAGCTGATTAGTGTTTAAGCTGTAAGTTAGACACAAGCTTTTAAGGAAAAAATCCCTCTTCCCTCCTCCCCACAAAGAAAAAAATCAGGCGATATGGATCAAATTTTGCAAAAGATGATGATGATTTTTGGTAGTGTTGAAAATTAGCAGTTTATACCAAATTATTTATCTATTTCTGCATTAACTTAAACGATGAATGCACTTTCGGCAAGAACTGTGGAGACAAGGCAGGTAGGGCTCATAGAAAACCTCTCACAGCATTTTCCCTTCCTTTGATCTCTAACGAACAAATCGCTACAAGTTTGGTGACTCCTGACAGAAAAGTTCATGTCAAAAGCTATAAAAAATTTATTGTGCAGAGCCCTGGGGACCCTTTAAGATACAGAAAAAGTCAGGATGTGGTATGGGAATGGGAATGTGATATCTTAGGTTTCCAATTCATTCTTTCTTTTCAGATTTACAGTTTTGCTAAAAACATAACCATAGGCCATTTTGTACAATTCCCAAGTCACTGTAGCATTACACCAGGGCAGTGTGTATCCACAAGATATATGCATATATATAATAAAAAAATATATATAGTATCTCTCTATACACTGTCTATATATGTACATCTAAAATGAGAATATGTATGGAAAGGATATATTCCAAAAGAAGGAGCAGAAGGAAAATAAATAGGGAAAGAAATCTATTCACTGTAGGCAAACATGTTCACTTTCAATTTTTAAAGGTTGACTGATTGCTCATAAGGAAATCTAGACACATACTGATGTCACTAAACAATAACCTCTCTGAAGTACGAGAAAAATGAACAAAAATTCTGCACTACAGCTCCAATAAGAGGCATCCCAAATACTCATCTAAACTAAGACCCATGTGACTCAAACCAGGTTTTTCTCAGTCAGCATGTTTGTTACATGTTTGTATCTGATGACTACAGTATTACTCTCTTATAAGCTGCGTGGAGTTCCTGTGACTAAAACTGAAGGAGATGCAATCCTTTCCATTTTGTCTACCAGAATTATCAGCTGAATCATGGAATATTACTTTTCAAAGTTGTATCTGTGGAATCTCATTGAAGGCTATGCTTCATCTGAGCAACAACATGCGGGCCAGCTGTAGTTAATATCTATGTGTGGTCAGCAGTAAAATAAATTTGGCAGGCAGTGAAAGAAATTAATACCAGTTCTGAAGAGCTGACAGGCAAAATATGACCCATTTCATAATCACTAAAAAGCATTTTCCCCAAAACACCTCTCCCTGTAGATCATTGGGAAAAGCTGTGGCAAGCTGCAGTTCTGACTCACAGATAAAAGTGTGAGAACAGGTGCTGTAATGACCAGTGTTATCACTCAGAAGGGTGAATTACTATTTAATGCTCTCACTCCATACATCTCAAAACGTTTTTAAAAAAGTAGAGAGTAATTTACTGACATTCTCTAACAGATTGCTAATGGACCCAAGAATAGCTTAAATTCATTTATCTGAATTAATAATCACATGACAGTAAGGAAAGAAACATAATTTAGAATAGACTTTTTTTTCCAGATGGCTAACTCCACATTTGTTGGTAATGATAGAGAGATAATAATGCCAAAACAGAACAAATAGGAATTCAAAGAACTAAGCATCAGTATTTACAGATATCAGCAAGAAAGACAGATTGGTATAAAATAGCAAACTATTCTGTCTGTTCTCACAAGCCGTTTTAAGATAGATTTTCATTCCTACTTCTCATTGAGATAATCTATAGACCAAATGGTATTTCTTTTCATAAAGCAAAATCATGCGCGGCTGGTTGCCTTCTCTCTGGATTTTGTTTTCTGTCATTCTGTTTCATAGCCTTAGTCCTGAGCCAATGGCGGTGGCAATCCACATTCATCAGCCTCCTCCAGAGGCTTTATTTACTGCCATTTGTCTACTTTCCCCCTCTTTTCTTTTTGCTCCCTGGTAAGCTACGTGAGCTAAATCCTGCTCCCAGTCCTAGTTCTCTAACTCTACAGTTGCCCACTGGAGAGGCGATTTAAAATTCATACGCTGTTGTGGCAATCTACCCCCCACTGCTTGTCCAAGGTTGGTTATGAAAAACACTGCAAACCCCTAAATGAACAAGTAACAAGCACCAAGTCCTCATTAGACTCTAGAGGTTTTCAGGGACTTCTTTCCGAGCAGGTCAAAATCCCATGTGACTCCATTGCCTTTTCTTTTTTCTTTTTTCCAGTGCTGCTCTGGTGCTGTGAGTGTTGCAGACACACCAGGAGGCTACTTTGAAGATAGGAGGCTCAGCTGAAGAGCAGCTTAACAACATGTAAGCTTTTTCACTGACACAGGACACTGCACTGGCCCAAACACATGGCATTTTAATCATTAATTGCCTGACTATGCCAGCAACTTTCAAGGTTATATTGGGCCTTGCTCAAATGTTATAGCAGCTTTTCCACTGCTGAATTTACATCTTTGCCACAATTTCTTTATCGGCAACCTCTGTAAGGGGCTACAATGGGAGACACAGTTGTCAACTTACCGCAGTCCAGTCACTGAGGTCACTGCTAAGGTAAGAAACTAGGACTTGCAGTACTTCATTTTCCCGTCAGGGCATTCTCTGCCTCAGTAGCTAACTTCCATGGGACTTCAGCTGTATCTTGCTGGTGTCTTCACAATGTCTTCTCCTGATCTGGGATTCGGGTGTTAAACCTGGAGATAAAAAACATTCCAAAGTCCATCAGCTTCACCACATCTAGTACTGAATCTGGATTCAATGCTAAACCTAAATAGCATGCACACTCTTGCCAACTTACTGGCATCATGTCGTACCAATATTTTGTGCATGGTAAGGATCTTCTGAGTTTTGTATGCGTGTAATTTCTTTCTTGCTTTCTGGCTGAGTCACAGCACAAGGCAGTTTAATTATAAACAACACTGATATTACTTGAACATGTAATTTAGCTTTTAAAGCCTCCAGCACTGAGGTGTGAAGCTCACAGCTTCTGTCAGTGAACAAAATCAGTCGTTTCTCTCCCCAGTGGCACCACATCAACCACAGCCTGGAATTACCTGGAGAGCCTGGACACTCACGACAGCTTGCCAAACACAGAGGCTTGGGCAGATGGCTCTGAGATGAAGCAGAAATCAGGGTCACAATATTGCTTGGGATGCATTTAAATTAAATTGTCTATTGGCTTCCTGACAAAGGCCAGTTTTCTCTCTGGATTCCTCAGAGAAAGAAAGATACTATGTAGGAACCTAGGAGAGTGAAAACTAGTAAACTAGGACTTCATTAGGAGACATCACTGTCTCAAGAGTGTGTCCTTAAGACACTGTCTCAAGAAAGTAATCTTAAAGGGCTGTAGAAAGCTCTTTCTGTGTAAAGTATGTGCTTATTTGGGCTACTACCAACCCAATGCTTCTGCACCGGCAGCACTCTATGGTGGGTGTGACATGCCACACTGTCAGTTAACAGCAATTGATTAACATTGCGCGTAATTCATAACAGCAGCATGTGCAGGATTATAGATGCATATTTTTCAAATGTAAGTTTTCAGGGGAAAGACAGGAGAAGGTCCTAGTCAGACTTACACCCATCGCTGTGTCAAATTTTCAGGAACTTGCTGTTACAGTTCCCAGTCTGTGTAATTTTACGTAATTATTATTAAAATGTGACTCAGTATTAGGTAAACATTTTACCTCACCAATGAAGCATGCACATAGCTATAAACTGTGTGCCTGTTTTTTTTGCTGAATACCATGACCTGAGAACTTTAAAAAAAAAAATTAAATAAAATCCCAAAGAAAAACATCCACTGCCCTGATAAAAAACCCCACAAAACTATTTTAAAACAGCCTCAGCTGTAGTAACTGATAACTTGTAGCATTACAGCCATTTTGGCTTTGAGTTTCTCAGGGGCTTCAGTCCAGCTAGTGCCATTTTAATACATCTATGACATTTGATTCGCTCCCGTTGGGTACCACTGGTCTTCTAGCAAGCTTGTAACCCTGTGAAGCAGGTCAGGAAAACTGAACATTGTTGAACATCGTTGAAATCAGAAACTATGTTTTAAGCTGTTTATAAACAACATTGCTAAAGGGTGACAAAACTGTCATTAAAATCTTCCTCTTTTCTTTCTCACGGCAGTTATAAGAAGTAATAAAGGGAATCCATGTAAGTGCACACAGTTTGCTTCTCTGCCTCAGCTGCTGAGCATCACTGAGCCATTTCAAAGCTCTGACATGCTGTTGCCATTTGAATGAACGCTCCCATTAGCAGCCAAGATCATAGAAATGGCAGAGATTTCTCTACTGAAATCTCTGCAGTAGAAGTGACATAAGAGCCATCAAACTGTCTGTCAGGATCACTCTTTTCAGGATATGTTTCTTGTTATTAAAGGCATCTCAGAAGAAACAAGCTCCCTTTTTCCTGTCCACCTCCGATAGACCACAGCATTTCTGAAATTCCTTGAGAGAATGAAGCCATGGCATGCTTTTTCATAGCAGCTACTCCTGGGCCATGCTTTATCCACGCTGCTGGGATAAGCTTCTACAGTAATGCAGACCCGTCCTTGCTTTTGCTTAAGTCAGAAAATTCCTATTAGATTGAACGGGTCTATAAACACCATCCAAAGCATTTCTGTCAGTTCACAACCTCATGCTGTACCAGAAACCTCAGAAATACTGACCTGGCAAGAGCGAGTTACGTCTCACAGGCATGGCATAAGACTTTCCTCAGTCCTATTTTTAAACAGCTCCATCATGTGGATATATTGCAGACAGATCAAATGGTCTTTACACAGGAATTAAATTCCAGTATGGATTCCCATCCTAAGCGTTAGCAATGGTTGTCCTACAGAAATTAAAAGTCACTTTGAATACAGAGCTCTATTGTCAGTCATGCAACTGTCTCAAAAGTTAGAAAGTAATCTAAAATTGTTACAAGTAGGTGAAAACAATCAGATTTATTTTCAGGTCATGGGATACAATGTTAGCGGTAACTCTGATAATCCCTGCCATATTCAGTGTTTTAGCATTATTATTTGCTCTTGGCTGTTCCCCGATTATGAAGGTCTCACATCACAAATAATACATATTTATTTATTTTCCATCCTGGTAGCAGGATTTTCAGTACCCCACACAACTAAATATTATCTTTTGGTGACACTAATTTCCCTTCATGGAGCAGATTTCCAGCATAACATTAAATATAAAACCTAATAACACCTAATAACAGCGCAGGTAAACCTCTTCTGGCTGGCAAAAGAACATTGCAGCAGCTTGTCCACGTCAACCTCCTTATTTCTGCAACTGAGGAAATTCATCATCATCTTGACAGGCACACTTGAGAGAATATCTATAGTTTCTCTTCCAGTCACGGATCTGTGGAGCATGTAGAATCATAGAATAGTTTGGGTTAGAAGGGACCTTTAAAGGTCATCTAGTCCAACCCCCCTGCCATGGGCAGGGACATCTTCAACTAGATCAGATTGCTCAGAGCCCCATCCAACCTGACCTTGAATGTTTCCAGGGATGGGGCATCTACCACATCTCTGGGCAACCTGTGCCAGTGTTTCACCACCCTCATTGTAAAAAAATTTCTTCCTTATATCTAGTCTGAATCTACCCTCTTTTAGTTTAAAACCATTACCCCTTGTCCTGTTGCAACAGGCCCTACTAAAAAGTCTGTCCCCATCTTTCTTATAAGCCCCCTTTAAATATTGAAAGGCCGCAATAAGGTGTCCCCTGAGCCTTCTCTTCTCCAGGCTAAACAACCCCAACTCTCTCAGCCTTTCTTCATAGGAGAGATGTTCCATCCCCCTGTTCATTTTTGTGGCCCTCCTCTGGAGCCACTCCAACAGGTCCATGTCTTTCCTGTGCTGGGGGCACCAGAGCTTGACACAGTACTCCAGGTGGAGTCTCCCCAGAGTGGAGTAGAGGGGCAGAATCCCTTCCCTCGAACTGCTGGCCATGCTTCTTTGGATGCAGCCCAGGATACGGTTGGCCTTCTGGGCTGTGAGCGCACATTGCTGGCTCATATCCAGTTTTTCATCCACCAGTATCCCCAAGTCCTTCTTGGCAGGGTTGCTCTCAATCCCTTCATCCCCCAGCCTGTATTGATACTGGGGGTTGCCCTGACCCAGGTGCAGAACCTTGCATTTGACCTTGTTGAACCTCATGAGGTTCACATGGGCCCACTTCTCAAGCTTGTCCAGGTCTCTCTGAATGGCATCCCAACCCTCAGGCGTGTCGACCGCACCACTCAGCTTGGTGTCATCTGCAAACTTGCTGAAGGTGCACTCGATCCCACTGTCCATGTCGTTGATGAAGGTATTAAACAGTCTCAATACGGACCCCAGTGGGACACCACTTGTCACTGATCTCCATCTGGACATTGAGCTGTGGACCACTACTCTCTGGATGCGACCATCCAGCCAATTCCTTCTCCATTGAAGAGTCCATCCATCAAATCCCTATCTCTCCAATTTAGAGAGAAGGATGTTGTGGGGGGACTGTGTCAAAGGCCTTACAGAAATCCAGATAGATGACATCTGTAGCTCTTCCCTTGTCCACTGATGTACTCACTCCATCATAGAAGGTCACTAGGTTGGTGAGGCAAGACTTGCCCTTGGTGAAGCTATGCTGGCTGTCTCGAATCACCTCCCTGTCCTCCATGTGCCTCAGCATAGCTTCTACGAGGATCTGTTCCATGATCTTCCCAGGTAGAGAGGTGAGGCTGACAGGTTGGTAGTTCCCAGGGTCCTCCTTTCTACCCTTTTTAAAAACGGGTGCAATGTTTCCCTTTTTCCAGTCCCAGGGACTTCACCTGACTGCCATGACTTTTCAAATATCATGGAGAGTGGCTTGGCAACTACATCAGCCAATTCCCTCAGGACTCTGGGATGCATCTCATCAGGTCCCATAGACTTACGTATGTTCAGGTTCCTCAGGTGGTCTAGAACCTGATCTTCTCTTACAGTGGGAGGGTCTTTGTTCCCCCAGTTCCTGCCTTGCAGTCCATCCACTTGAGAGGTGTGGGAAGAGAGATTGCCAGTGAAGACTGAGACAAAAAAGTTGTGGAGTACCTCAGCCTTCTCCTCATCTGTTGTTACCAGTTGTGTTCATCAGGGCGGTACACTTTCTTTGACCTTCCTTTTCTGGTTGACATACCTATGGAAGCCCTTATTATTATTCTTTGTGTCCCTTGCCAAGTTCAGCTCCAGGTGTGCCTTGGCCTTCCTGACCCCATCCCTACACAACCGGGTCCATCATTCCACTGCCTGTGCATTTCCTTCTTGGCCTTTACTTTGACCAGGTCTTGACTCAGCCATGCCGGTCTCTTGCCTTCCTTTCCTGATTTCTTACACATGGGGATTGAGAGCTCTTGCGCTGTATGGAAAGTGTCCTTAAAGATCTGCCAGCTCTGTTCTGCTCCCTTGTCCTTGGGGCAGTTTCCCAGGGGGTCCCATTGACTAATTCCTTGAACAGCTGGAAGTTTGCTTTCCTAAAATTCCAGGTCCTGACTTTATTCTTCACCTGTTCCATATCTCTCAGGACTGCAAACTCCGCCAGTGCATAATCACTGCAGCCCAGGCTGCCTCCAATCTTAATGTCGCTGATTAGCTCACTTGTGTTGGTGAACATCAGGTCCAGTATCCCCTCTGGTAGGGCTATTACCTGGCCTAAGAAGTTATCCTTGATACACTCCAGGAGTCTCCTGGATTGCCTACAGCTTGCCGTGCTACTTTTCCAGCAGATGTTGGGGTGGTTGAAGTCCCCCAGCAGGATGAGAGCCTGCGAGTGCGATGCCTCTTGTAGCTGGGGTAGAGAATGCTTCTCGATACTTGATGAAGTAAAGAGGGGGGCCAGCAAAACCGCTACCATGGACTTCCGGCGGGCGGACTTTGGCCTGCTCAGGACACTGGTCGAGAGGGTCCCTTGGGAGACAGTCCTGAAGGGCAAAGGGGTCCAGGAAGGCTGGACGTTCTTCAAGAAGGAAGTCTTAAAGGTGCAGGAGCGGGCTGTCCCCATGTGCCGTAAGAAGAACGGGCGGGGAAGGCGACCGGCCTGGCTGAACGGAGAGCTCTGGCTGGGACTCAGGAAAAAAAGGAGAGTTTATCACTTGTGGAAGAAGGGGCAGGCAACTCAGGAAGAGTACAGGGATCGCGTTAGGTCGTGCAGAGAGGAAATTAGAAAGGCAAAAGCCCGGCTAGAACTCAACCTGGCCACTGTCGTGAGAGACAACAAAAAATGCTTTTATAAGTATGTTAATGACAAAAGGAGAGCCAAGGAGAATCTCCATCCTCTACTGGATGCGGGGGGGAACGTTGCCACCAAGGACGAGGAAAAGGCTGAGGTACTCAACGCCTTCTTTGCCTCAGTCTTTAGTAGTCAGAGTGGTTATCCTCAGGGTACTCAGCCCCCTGAGCTGGAAGACAAGGACGACGAGCAGGATAAACCCCCTGTAATTCAAGAGGATGAAGTTAATGACCTGCTATGCCACCTGGACGTTCACAAGTCTATGGGGCCGGATGGGATCCACCCGAGGGTACTGAGGGAGCTGGCGGAGGAGCTTGCCGAGCCGCTCTCCATCATTTACCAGCAGTCCTGGTTAACTGGGGAGGTCCCGGACGACTGGAGGCTCGCCAATGTGATGCCCATCTACAAGAAGGGCCGGAGGGAGGATCCGGGGAACTGCAGACCGGTCAGCCTGACGTCAGTGCCGGGGAAGATCATGGAGCGGTTGGTTTTGAGGGTGCTCACGAGCCATGTCCGGGACAACCAGGGGATCAGGCCCAGCCAGCACGGGTTCATGGAAGGCAGGTCCTGCTTGACCAACCTGATCTCCTTCTATGACCAGGTGACCCGCCTAGTGGATGAGGGAAAGGCAGTGGATGTGGTCTGCTTGGACTTCAGTAAAGCCTTTGACACTGTCTCCCACAGCATTCTCCTAGAGAAGCTGGCGGCTCACGGCCTAGACAGGTGCGCTCTTCGCTGGGTAAAAAACTGGCTGGACGGCCGAGCCCAGAGAGTTGTGGTCAACGGAGTTAAATCCAGTTGGCGGCCGGTCACGAGCGGTGTTCCCCAGGGCTCAGTACTGGGGCCGGCCTTGTTCAATATCTTTATCAATGATCTGGACGAGGGGATCGAGTGCTCCCTCAGTAAGTTTGCAGACGACACCAAGTTGGGTGGGAGTGTTGATCTGCTCGAGGGTAGGAAGGCTCTGCAGAGGGACCTGGACAGGCTGGATCGATGGGCCGAGGCCAATTGTATGAGGTTCAACAAGGCCAAGTGCCGGGTCCTGCACTTCGGCCACAACAACCCCAGGCAACGCTACAGGCTTGGGGAAGAGTGGCTGGAAAGCTGCCCAGAGGAAAAGGACCTGGGGGTGCTGGTTGACAGCCGGCTGAACATGAGCCGGCAGTGTGCTCAGGTGGCCAAGAAGGCCAACGGCATCCTGGCCTGTATCAGAAATAGTGTGGCCAGCAGGAGTAGGGAGGTGATCGTGCCCCTGTACTCGGCATTGGTGAGGCTGCACCTCGAATCCTGTGTTCAGTTTTGGGCCCCTCACTACAAGAAGGACATGGAGGTGCTGGAGCGCGTCCAGAGGAGGGCAACGAAGCTGGTGAAGGGCCTGGAGCACAAGCCTTATGAGGAGTGGCTGAGGGAACTGGGGTTGTTTAGCCTGGAGAAGAGGAGGCTGAGGGGAGACCTCATCGTGCTCTACAACTACCTGAAAGGAGGTTGTAGCGAGGTGGGTGTTGGTCTCTTCTGCCAAGTAACTAGCGATAGGACAAGAGGAAATGGCCTCAAGTTGCACCAAGGGAGGTTTAGATTGAACATTAGGAGAAATTTCTTTACTGAAAGAGTGGTCAGGCCTTGGAACAGGCTGCCCAGGGAAGTGGTTGAGTCACCATCCCTGGAGGTATTTAAAAGACGTGTAGATGAGGCCCTTAGGGACATGGTGTAGTGGGCATGGTGTGTTGGGTTGACGGTTGGACACGATGATCTTAGAGGTCTTTTCCAACCTGTATGATTCTATGATTCTATGATCAATAGGCTCCTCTTGATCGGGCAGCCTGTAGTAGATACCACCAACAAGGTTCCCTTTGTTGCCTCAGTCTCTAATTCTTACCCATAAGCTTTCAACCTACTCGTGGCTATACTTCAGAGACAGCTTTTCACAATCTATCCATTTCTTGACATAGAGGGCAACCCCTCCACCCTTCCTTCCTTGCCTGTCCCTTCTGGACAGCCTGTAGCGATCAATAGCCGCACTCCAGTCATGGGATTCATCCCACCAAGTTTTGGTGATGGCAACTGGGTCGTAGTTTTCTAGCAGCACAGTGGCTTCCAACTCCTCCTATTTGTTATCCATGCTGCGTGCTTTGGTGTAGAGGCACTTCAGCTGGGCTGTCAGCCATGTCACCTTTTTAGAGAAACACACTTTAATTCCTTTCAGGTATTTCACTGGTACTTCCCTGCTGGCTCCTATTACCTCAGGATCCCCTGGCTCCTCTCTGTAAGAATTCAAGTGTGCTCCAGTATACCCAGCATGTCGCAGAGCAACAGGGTGAGGGCCTTCACTAGCACCCTGTCCCTCTAACCTTGGCGTGACATCCCACAGCTTGTCACGGGCAAGCCTGATGTTATCCCCTTCCCCCTTCAAGTCTAGTTTAAAGCTCTGTCAACCAGCCCCAGTAGCTCATGAGCAAAGTCCCTCTTCCCCCTTTGAGAAAGACGAATCCCATCTGACACCAGCAGGCCTGGTGCCATGTATACCATCCCATTATTGAAAAACCCAAAATTGTGGTGGTGACACCAGCCATGGAGTCATGTATTAATAGACTGGATCTGTCTGTTTCTTCCAGTATCGCTGCATGCAACTGGAAGGATAGAGGAAATAATTACATGTGCCCCAGATCCCCTTACCAACCGTCCCAAGGCCCTGAAGTCTCTTTTGATTACCCTTGGACTACGTGTTGCAGCTTCATTGCCACCCACATGGAAAAGTAACAATGGGTAATAGTCTGAGGGCCGTACCAGGCTAGGAAGTGTCCTAGTGATGTCCTTAACCCAGGCTCCAGGAAGGCAGCAGACTTCCCTAAGAGGAGGGTCTGTCTGGCATATTGGACCCTCTGTTCCTCTCAGAAGGGAGTCATCTACAACTGTAACCCTACAGACATCTTTTTTTCCTTGTGGAGGTAGTCGTGATACGTGGGGTGTACGCCTTTCTGACCTTGGCAACACCTCTGGTGTAGACGGATCATCATCCACATTGTCCATTGACTGGCCTTCCACATCCAGAGCCTCATACCTGTTGTATGGAGGCACCTGGGAAGGTGAGATAGGCAAGGAGGGAGTTTGCCTGCTGCCCTGAGCATAGACTTGCCTCCATTCACAGCTTTCCTTTAAGTTACTGCCTTTGCCTGGTGTGGAGAGGGTACAAAATCCCCTTGATTTTGCGTTTTTTCTGGTGGATGTTCCTGTTTCTGTCCCAGGGAGGGCAGAGCATGGTTTCACCAGTCTCTCTTTTTCTCAGACTCCCTGATGCTCCTTAATTTGTGTGTTTCCCCTCAAAGCTCTGCCACCAAGCTGAGCGAATCATCTACTTGGTCATGCCTCACACGAGGGGCCATCAGTTATGGTGAAAGGCTCTGGCACGCCCTGCAGCCTGAGACCTGGATGGCTGCGTGTTTTCATGGGAGCTCTGTCTGGGTTGCTGCGTCCATTCTGGCGAGTGCAGAGGACGAGGCTTTCTGCTGGTGGTTACCGTAGCTAAGCACCTTGTGGGAGGGTGGTGACCACCGACTGAAGGGACCTTTTGAGCTGGTAGGGTGACAGCGCCCTTCCTGCGCCAACTGCCGCGCCAACTGCTGTGCCACGCCCTGGTCCCTCATGCTCCCTAGGCCGATATTTATAGGGGGTGGGGGGGTGCCTGCGGTTGCTCTGGCAACGCCCAGGCCTCACCAGCCGCTCTGGCGAGAGCTGCCAGCTGCCGGCGGGTCCCTCCCCGCCTCAGGAAACCCCCGTGGGGTACGCCGGGATCTGCCGCTCTGCTGCGCGCCGGGCCGACACCGGGGCAGCTCGCCTCGGCAGCTGGCACGTGTTAGGCACAAAGCTCACCCAGCCCCCTTCCACAGAAATTGATGGTTATGATCTGACGTTCAAAGCACAGGCAGCAGAACAGGCTGTGGATCTGACAGCATACAGACGATTTTCTTTCTTCTGCTTTCTGCCCTGGGTGAACACTCTGAAGTGGTTTCTTCTAAAGCAAAATGTTTTCACCAGCACCTGACGTGTCTCCCCCACCAATATGTGACAAAGCGAAATGCTTTGCATGGCTGCTTTTCTCTAGTTCTAGAAACAATTCAATATCTTATTAATCTGAAGAATGTCTTTCTGCTCCTTAGAAATGACCTACCAATTAATTATTCTGCCTTCTCCAAAGATATTCAGTCACTCACAAGCCTGCCTTTTTTTTTACATTAGGAGCCCTACATTTCCTGAAGTTAAAACACATGAATACTTCAGGAGTTGGAATAATTCAATACTGTCTTTTGACAGAGTGTTTTATAGTCAAAATTAAGATAACCTTTGATTACCCGCTGAACATGCTTGTCAAACAGACTCACTTACAGGTGCTTGGAAAGCACAAGGGGGACTGTAACCTGCTGCAGGGAGGCCGTTGTTCCAGGTACAGCTACAAACAAAACAACCCAGACAAGCAGCCTGGCAAACAAGACGGCAGTGAACATTACCGAGAGCAGTGTGATGATATCGATGCAACTCAAGGCAAAGTGCTTCCAGTTGGAGTGGCACCATCTGACGCCGACACTGAACCAAGCTTGAAGGGGGCACTGCAAGTCATCGCTGATCTAGAAAAGCTCTTGCGTGAAAAAAGATTAAGAAACAGCCTGGGAATTTCTTGTGGAAGGCAGAGGACAAGGAAGAGGAGACCTAATGATTACCTATAAAAATACAATTGACGCAAAACTTCCCCATTCCACAAACCTGAAACAAGAGGCCAGCCAATAAAGGCGATAAGAGGGGGTGAGTGAAAACTGATAAAATGAAACACTTTTCTACACTACACATGGCTGCAAAGCAGATCTCTACCCCACACCAAGACCTTCCAGAAAAGGCTGAGAACACACAGAAATTTCACCAATATCCACGTTCATACTGGGCAAGAGATAAGAGCCTTTGGTTTCTGCCTGCAACACATCTCTGACTAATAGAGAACAGGATGAGAAAAATTACACCATATTTGTTTGCTGTGACAATTTCTAGTGGGGTGTTTTTTTTCGGAAATCCCAAGAACTTCCAGACAGTATGGATGGTCTGACCTAGGAGGGTAATTCCTCTGACTTCAGTACTTTTTCAGCGTGAATTGTCTTGTGGCTTTTCTAACAGGCACCTGTTCAGCACACGAAATCCATGCAGAAACCTGCATGACACCTCTCTGCAAGCACTGGCTCCAGCCGTGTTCTTGTACCCTTGCACATTTAGCGAAGACATCTGGGTTATGCAAGTCTTCTGTGTCATTCAGGGTGGTGATGCACTCTAAGTATATATGCTGTTTATGGATGAACAGTGGGTTCATTAAGTAACTCAGGTTTTACTGAAAATGTTTTTAGAAATTGATTTCACATGGTAAACTATATAATTTGTTCAATATTTAAAACATGCATATAGCAGAATCTTCACCTCCCCTCCTCCTTGTATATGCATGTTTTTTACAGCCCAGAAAAGGACAGATCCTGCCTGGATTTTTTTCTGTTATTTAAAGTGCAGTTTCTGTTGGTCACCCTGTTATCTTGGGGCACATTCATGCTGTTCTCTGCCCACGCTGAGAGACAACTATTGCGTTATACTTGAACTGCCCAAGCAACTTTCAGCCAAACAGAAATATGTCTGCTACTGAGGCTTGTCAGAATTGCCATGTTTTAGTAAAGGCTCGGAAAACACCTGACCGAGCGGGGCTTTCATGCCTTCAATGGAAAATTTGGGGTTTTCCACTCCTGAACACATCCAGACTCTTTGGAGCACATCAGTTCCAAAACTTGCAGCTGTGCCCAAAGCCCCAGATGGGCTCTGTGACCTGAAGACATAAGACTTGTGTTTCACTAACATCCATGCTGCTCTACATGTGCCATCCAGGCCAGCCCTTAAGCACCATGAATCCCCTAGGATATCACAGCCATATGGAATTGATGGGCACCTTTAACCCGATAGCTGCTCCACTAAAAAAACTCACGTCATCTCTCCCTGCTTTACTCAGGGTGTTTCTGGAGATGAGGTTTTTGCAGAAGGAAAGGAGGAGCACGTATGTCCACTGCACAGTGAGTATACCAAAATACAAGTATTTACAGGGCTGGAGCTGAAACTTTCAAACAATCCCAGAGGCAGGACTTAGGTCATGTTTTCATTAGAACCCCAGAAAAAATCCATGCACATGGTCAGCTCATACAAAACTTCAGCTCATACAAAACATCAGTTCAGGCAGGGCTGGCTGGGCAGTGATCAGGGAACTTAATTTCCCTTAAAAAATATGTCTTAGAGAAATCGTACTGATTTGCAAAACATTGTCTCAGAGGACAATACAAGGAAAAGAATTCTGACAATACTGTAACATGCCATTTTTCGTAATAGCCCACATTTCATAAGAATTTAGTTCTAGGTGTTTTATTTAGTAATTTCCAATTGTATAGCAGAATACAGGCTGTTTAAATCGACTCTATTTCAGAGTTATTTTTCTGTTTAGTATGAAACTTAATTTGGAAATCTGAAAACCCACAGCCAATTAGACTTTCCATTCTCTGCCTCACTTCTACTCAGATGATTTGTATAATGTTTTCCTAAGCTATCAGCTTTACTTACATTGATTGGTGAAAACAAGGTTTTATAGAAATCGTCCTTGTCACAGTTGATAGAAATCATCGTGCATAAGGTGTTTAAAAGCCTTTGAAAAATCTGACTCCAAGTCTCTATGGTGTAATGTGGGAGATGATACATGTAGATAAGATTAATGAACACAAGTTGAGTAGAGAGAAAAACATAATTAGGCTGTTTCTGATGTTTATCAGAGTGGAAGGAGCCATGAATAAAAAGCAGGCATTTAATCAGAATGGAGAGAGAGGCTTATAGCCATACGCTTGTTGCAAGCAGACTTTCTCTAGCTCCTTTATGAAGCTGTTTGAAGATGCACTGTGCAGCGCAGTGGAAAGCTGTGGCGAAAGGAGGCACGTACGGAGCACACCTCCGCTCCCCTGACTTCAGCGGTGGGGCTGTCATACAGCAACAAATCAGAACAGAGGTATATTCCTGCCTAGGCTCCCCTCTCCCGTGGAGCGTGCTTGGAAAGAGAATATGAGAGCTGCAGTACGGTCATGAACTATCGTCTTTTTGACTCGCTGATGGCACCGTTGACAGTTAGCATGAAGCGGAATGTCGGGTAAGCTGATTTTCCCAGGTTGCACCACGGTGTGCCACACAGAGTTTAGGTCATGATTTTCAGGGCTTTTTTCAAAAACATGTAGGAAGAGGGGAAAAAACATTAAAGTTTTCTTCCGCTCTGAAAACATTCATCTATCTTGTCAGGCAGGGGCACCCCATAAGACAAAGGGGAATGGCAGATTCAGGATCTTGAAAGGACTCTGAATTACATGAGAGAGTAATTACATGCTTAGTTTTCAGCACAGGACAGAAGAGTGGACTGCAGACTATATCGACTGCAAGGATGGTCCCAGTTAAGCATCTGACCCAGTATGTAGAAGCTAAGTTTGATAGCTTTTTTAAGTGCGACAGTGACCGAGCACTGGCACAGGTTGCCCAAAGAGGTTGCGGAGTCTCCATCATCGGAGATACTCAAAAGCTGTCTGGATGTGGTCCTAGGCAGCCTGCTCTAGGTGGGCCTGCTTGAGCAGGGGGTGTTGGACCAGATGACCTCCAGGTGTCCCTTCCAGCCTCAGCCACTCTGTGATTTGTTTTTCAGCCAGATTATTACTGTTATTACTGTGTCCACTTGCTGTTTCTCTGTAAATAGCACAGCAGAAGCTCCTTCTTCCAACCTCTGTGCTGTCCGCTCACATCCGAAGCTGCCCCTAAGGCAGGGAGAATCTCTGGGTCAGTAAGGTTATCATGAAAATGTGACCTCAGAGGCAGCTTATAGCTAATATCATACCACTGCATTTGATCTAACAGTCTCCTCACTTGTGAGGAAAGGAGATAGTATTTTAATTGTATTTTCACTGTGTATCTGTACAAAGCCAAAACCAAAAATTTATACTAGGTAGAACCGCTAAAGAAGCCTGGTTATAGCATCTCAAATACATTTCATATAAAGCAGCTGAGTAAAAATAGATATTATTTTCTTACCATGCATTCTTTTCTACTATTGGAGACTGAATACCCATAACTGTGTCCCTCTCCCATGTATACTATAAACACCCATAACAACATTGCAACACTCACCCTGGTTACATCAAAAAGCATTTTTGTACGCTTACCATTTTAAAAAGGCTTTCAGGGCATGGTGTGACCTTGTCCTGCAGCTCCAGGTGAGACAAACTGGGTGGTCCACAGGTGGCAGCCAGGTTTGGCTGGTCATTCCCATCACCATCATGGCTATAAGCTAGAAGTAAAAATAGCCTGAGGTGGCTCACACAGATCCTATGAAATTTTTATTCACACTTTAGTATAAGGCATCTGTTTTAACTTAAAAGATGTTTAATTTAAAAGATAATTACAAGCACTCAAGCAGTTTTATGTTCTTTAGTTCCACTTCTAGGTTTATACCATCTTAGCAACAGCTGTAAGGCTCGTTGGCTTCATGGTCAAGCTCAACTTGATAGATTGAAAAAAGTCTGAGCACTTGAAATGCACTTTAATGCCACACAACCACCATGCACAGGAGCACAAGTCATCCTGGCGGTGCCAGATGTAGGTATATGTTGACACACAACAGTTGGGCAGTTTAAGTGCTGCTAAGAAATACCTCATCTTAGCAAGGGACCAGAGCGTGCACCAAGCGTCACTCTGGCAGCGTTTCACGAGCAAGATTCCCCTGAGATGTGAGGAGTTTAGGCCATCTCACACCGGTAGCTGGAGGTGGACCTTGAGGTTGAACACCAGCCCATTCTTTCTTTCCCTTTCCCCCTTTCCATTGATTGCAAACTGCCATTTAACTTTTTAAACCTTCTTCCCACCAGATGTATCTAGAACAGCTCCAGAAACTGCCACAGCAAATGCAGCCTTAAACACCCAGGCAATAAACATCTAGAAAATGTATACCAGCGTCCCTGATTTAGAAATCACAGCTTTAGATTTAGAACGCTAATCCCCCTCACAGAGACCTGCAAAGCTGAACCTCTTCTGGACAGGGTAGAGGTTTCTTTCCCTGATATAAGAAAGTAAAATAGACAGCAGAAAGATGAACACATTGCACTCTCCCAGCTTTCTGGAGTATTAGGTACTGGAGAGTGGGATGGCTAAAGATGTCACTGTTCAGCTAATGCACTTTCAAAAGGCTATATCAAATACTTACACTTTTTATTCTTCCTAGAATAAATATATACAGCTTGTTTCTTCGAAGACAGCATGGCTCAATTCAGCCCTGGTGTAATTACAATGGCTTCAGTGAGGTTGCAACCTCCTTACAACCAGGCTAAAATTGTTTCTTTGTTCCATGTTTCCTTTTTCCTGACCAGCCATAACTCCATTGTCCTGGCTTTTAATTCTTGTACCAAACCTGCAATTGCTGCATAAAGTGCTTTTTTGTCCATTTGCAAGGGATGACCTTCCTTTTCCCTTGGCACAAGTCCCCAGATGGAAGTGTAATCTTTCACAGCTGAGTGACTTTCAATACACAGGCAAAAGCAGAGTGAAAATCTTAGCATTGCTATTAAAACTGCCCTCTAAAATAATTACTTGTCTTAATAGGGATTAATATAAGAACTAATCCAGTACTGAAAGAAAGTGAAACCACTGCAAAGCCTGTCTTGCAGCTGTAATTTCCTTCTGCAAATAGAGTGGTGGAACTACTAACCAAGTCAGGCACTCTTCACCAAGGAGGTTATCAACAGTGTGAGAGTGTGGAAACAAGCTTTACTAGTATTCATGGGAAGAAAACCTGGTTGGTTGGTTGGTTTTTCTTTTTTTTTTTTTTTTTTTTTTAATTATGAAGACTGCAAATAGGTGCTGACATACAGAAAACATGCTATAAGGGTTTTGGTGGCTTCTTAGCAATAGAAAGTTTACATAAGACTTCAAATAAAGGAAAAATTACTAGTGTGTGCAGACCACTAGAACAAATCAGAATAAGGTAGGTAATAACTTTTATTTGCTGAATTTTAATGCACAGACAGTTCATTAGGAGCCTCAACAATACTGAACCAACTACTCAGAGATGCACTAGCATAATCAGTTAGATTAAATTCAACCTTGTGAACCACTAATAAGATTACATTTCAGTGAGCTAATCGACGCAATATTGTGATTACATGGAGTTAAAATAGATTATTAGAATAGGAATAAGGCCAGTCATTTACATGGAATTAATAGTCTGTCTTTTCTCATTTTCACATTTCTTAAAATTCAAGTTTAGTGGTAATAGCTTTACAAAATCTTTTCTTTGTTATGTTGTACCTGTTTATTTGCCATTCACTAGGACAGCTTTGTTCAGCCAAGCAGAGAGATTAGCAGAACTTTCATGCTTTGTCGTAATGTGTGAAAAAGTGACAACGGGAGAGATCCATGTCTCATTTTGCTAAGGGGCAACCGTCACACAAAGATGCTAATCCTGAGCAGCTCAGTCAGAGGCTTCTTTAAATGCTGAGTTTTGGACCCTGCAATGCGTCCAACTTGATGTTCTGATGACAGTGCTGGCCTGCTCTATTTCAGAGTCGCCTCTGTCTCCCCTGCCTTGAGACAGAGGCTGCTCACCTTCCTCAGCTTCTCCACAGAGCTCAAAAAATAGCTCTAAGCTTCTTAAGTGATTGGCAGTTTAGCATGGCATTTGCTCTGGACTCAGTCAGCAAGTCCTACTGAGCTGTGTGGTTTCCCATGAAGAGCAAGGCATTGCTACAGTAGATGCAGAACTTTGCCAGTCATACACACCATCTACTACAGGAGCACCTATGTATGGTGAGCACCTGGAATAGGCAAATACAGTCCATATGATGCAGTATCAAACACTTAGTAATAATTGTTAGGTTATGTGATAAAAGCTCATCTGCACAACCATAAAGGCCCACAGAGATCACCCCCAAACCTGCTCCTTGTTACCTCCCCCAGCCAGCTGTCTCCTGATTGCCCACTGCTCTATGCCCTTTGGACAGCTTTTTACCTGCTTTTTATTTTTTCTATTAAATCTTGTCTGCCTCAGTTTAAATAGTAATTTTTTCTGGTGCTACAAAATCAAATACTGTGCTTAAGTGTAAGTAGATGAAAACTATTCTACTTTCTTGTCTTAAAAAAATAATCATATGTCTCATGGATCTAGAGGTTAGTCTGCTTCACTCTGCCATCTATCACTGCACAGTGTTTCTATTTTTCTCCATCAGGTTTCAGAATTTTGTGCATTCTGAGGTCAGATGACAGGATGCAATGTTTGCACAACTCATTTTTTAATCTTTCTCAAAAAAAAGTTATTCATGTGTTATTCGATGGTCATGGTATTTATGGCATCTCATTTTGGTGTTTATTTAAAATAAAAAATAAAATCTTTCATACCTTGAGCCAGAGCTCTGGGATGGAGAATATCCTGTTTCCCTGGTCTTTTTTAACCTTCAGGACCTGTTTCCCTGTGTCTTTTTTAACCTTTAGAACCATCTTCTTTATCTAGTTTCAATGCTCAATTATTTATTTCTATAGGCCAGAGTAGCCTCTGCTGCAATCCTCATTGAAAACTGATGCAAACCGTGCTGAACTTAATCCTATTCTCTCTACACAACTATCCCATTTCTTCTTTTCTCTTTTTCTCCACAAGACTTTGTTCTAATTTCCTTTTCATGGTCAATATCTGTCCGAGCAGCAGCAATTTTTACTTTATCATTATTCTATAATCTCCTAATATCCTTTTTAATATCCCCCTACTGCAAGCTTTATTATCCTTTTTATTAAAAAAAATAGCAATTAGAATATTATTACTAAATTTTAATATATAAAGAGAATAAGCAGACAAATACGATTGAAATAAAATGTAAATGCTATTTTCAAGCAGATCAGTGTGAAATGCTTGCTGGCATTGACCTGGTTTTCTCCGTATTGCCAATCTCCTTCCAACCAAGAGTTCAGGTTAGGAATCCTCTACCTGTCTACAGACAGTGAAAGCTTTTGTGACTGTTCCTCAGAGCAGAATGGTTGGTATGGCTTTCTTTGCTCTGCTTGACGTACATCTAAATGTATGTTAAACAAAGGGAGTTGCTGGGTTTCCTGGAAAATTACAGAAACTCAATATATACCGTGAGCAAAATACACACTTTCCCATCTATACCCAGCGAGCAGCTCCACGGTGGAATAAAACACCGGCTGCGAGAGGCATATTCAGATCGTTTGGTTGTTCTTTGGTGAACTCTGCGTAATAACTGCAGAGGAAAATAGCACATTTACAGAAAATAATGGTGTTAAATTGATGCTGTGTGAAGAGCTACAAAAGATCTGACAAAGGGTGGCTAAGCCATTGAAATGCAATTTTTCTTTCCTTTTATCAGTTCAAAATATAAATTGCACTTTTTTAGTTTTACATTTGTGACATACCTTTTGCCTGGGAATATAATTTGTTTAAGAGGTAGTTAACTTCTGTGTTAAAAACAGAAATATAAGTCTCTTAGTAAGATCTATTTACATGATATATTTACATCCAAAGTTGGGCTACTTTACTTATTTTTCACTTGCTCAAGCATCAAGGTAGTTTCAGTCTCTGTCTAAAGATTATTTAAAGACTCCTCTTATTTTTTTAATGTAAGCTTTTTTCCCAGCCATTTATTTTAAGGTTAGAAGAGCCTTTGTAACCTTTATTGCTTAATCAAAATACATTAAAAAAGGAAAATGCCTATGATTTCTGCATTGTCTCCTGTTTTTCAAACAATGACGAACACGCCAGGTAACTCCCTCCTGTTGATCCAACCACAACGTAGTGATGACAGGGCACAACTTGAGTACAAGACCATACCAGCAACTGCGGAAGCATGATATGGAGAAAACCAAGGAAGATCTGAGTCCGTAACCCAGTCTGTCTGTTTTTAATTTGAGGCATACCGAGTCATTCATAGTTTTGCCACTTATCATTGTTGGACCTGGTAGCCCAAATGCACAAGTTCACACACTTAGACAAAACTACATCTGCAGAAAGCTCGAGAGACCTTGCTGTGGAGTAGTTTGTCATAGTACGAATATCTCTTGCGTAGAGAGAAGAGGGCAACAAGTACCGGTACTAAATGAGCTTGCTATTTTGTTTCCTGTTTCTGAATAATGGAAAGCAATCAAAAAAGCACTTCTGGTTTTCTATGGATGAAAAATGAATCAGGTGTCATATCAGAATAGACATGATCAACTCCAGCAGGGTCTGCTACCACAAGTTTGTCACCAGCACGTGTGGCCGGCAGATGAGTGTGGTAGTGCTGGAGAAGCACAGGACAACGGTTTTCTACACAGAAACAGACAGCAACTATTTCTTGTTATACCCAGGTCTTTTTGTTTCAGTGCAGTCTTCTGAGCAAGTATTCGGAAATTTGTGATCTTTGTAGATGACTCCTTCAAAGATGAAAAGAAACAATTCTTTACAATTCTGCGTCTACCAATGGTATGAAGAATGGTTTATACATCAACGAATATTTTTTATAGATTACAAAGAAATCAAGGTTAGAATGTTTACCCGAATTTCTCAGTTGCACATTGCATCATACCACTCTGTCCCAGGCTACAGACATCTTTGTTTCCTTTTCTCCTCTGCTCTTACTTCCTTTGCAATAACCCCTTCCACTCCACTACCTCTGCACAGAGATTTTCTTTCTCAGTATTTTCCCTGTATTTTTGCTTAATGTTTTACATGCCTGCAGGCAACCTATGAGGAAAAAAGCTGAAAGAGCATAGCTTACTTACCTAACAAAATGAAAGCTAGAAAAGGGTAGGATTTTTCCTCAGGAACGTTGCAGAATGGTAACTACTGCAAATGGAGAACGCAGCTTAAACTACTGGACTGTACTGGCAGCAAAACAAATAGGTACCAACCAGTTAAAAATGCATTTTACTTGGATATTTTGAGCGTTCAATGCTGGGACTGAGCTTCCAGAACAGTCTTCCAACAGGAGCATGAAGATAACCCACCACAGCTGTATTCAAACTCGGCTTACTACCACTACAGAAAAAAATGATTTGGCATGGACAGTTGTAACATCAAGTGACTGGAGGTCCTCTCCAGATCTATAAGCTCACCTTATCAGTTGCCCAACACCTCTTTCTATGCTGGAATTTCCTCTGACTCTACATGAAAATACAAACAGGAAAGACAAATAAAAGCCTCCGCACTTGCATTTCTCTCTGTAACCTTAAACTGACCACATCCATCAGCCACAGAACTCGCAGCACGCAAAGTGGAACTGGTGGTATCCCTTCAGTGTAGCAACACTTTGTTTTCCCTAGGTCTCCTTCCCAAAAAATAAAAAAATGCATGAATTAAACCACTAGACTAAACTGCAACAGACAGTAACACATAGGTTTTGCAACAAGATCAAAATGCTGTTGTCGTTACCTTATGAATTCCTGTCTCTTTTTGTGAGGCTCAGAACACCTGTGAGTCAGTTGCTAACAGAAGATAATTAGCTCCTAATTAACACTTACACCTATCATATTCAATTTTATATAATTTCACATTTTATAGTTTTCCCAGCTTAGCATGCTCTGATCCTTTCTGTAATGAATGAACAACCTTGTCTAACTCTTTGCTACTATCAGGGGAAGCATCTGTGAGGTGAGGTGCTGGATGCTGATGCTCTTCTGCAGCCGCTGTCTTAGACACATCCTGCTGCACTCTTCTGGATACCAGGGTCACTCTTGCTGGGGCTATATTTCTCCAGGTACACAGACAAACAAAAACACCTTTTCTAATGTATTTTCAATGAACTTGCCTAGATTAAGGCAAGAGCAATCCAAAACTGTAAAGAGCTCTGAGGACACAGTAGGGGCTTGACTGAACATATGTGAGGCAACTGGTGTTGTACTTAATGGTGAATAACCCAGCAGAAAAAAAGATGAGGTATGAGTTCAGAGCTATGCATGTATCACATCTGGGGGATGTTTCTTTTTTGTTCTGCATCCACCAGCCCAGCACTTCTCTGGCTTCTTAGATGACAGCCATATATGTGAAGTAGAAAGCCCTTGAAAGTCCCTGTATGTGAAAATACACCCTCCCCCAGGATGGTCAGAAGGAAGAAAGAGGTCTTTTCTCTCTTCACTACCAACCATTTCATCAAGCAGCAGTTGAACACATGTTTAATTTTTCATTAAAGTTACGTCTTTGGAATGGTGTAGAGCTCCTAAACAGGTCGTTTTGAAGAAGACTGAAGGTCACATGTTTTGGTTGATGACTGGAACATGCTGGAAGAGTCCATACACTAAGTGTCAAAGCAGGCTCTGAAACATAAATTTAGGCTGAACATTTGCTTTTTACTGCGAACATGCGTTTGGGGAGAAGCCCTGAGGCTAAATCCTGCCTTATCTTTAGATTTGCACGCTTTTATATATTCAGACAAACAAACTGTAAATCCTTTAGGTAAGGGAAAAGTCATCACTACTGGACTAGAATATTAAACATCAATCTTGGTTAGTCGGTACCTAAGGATACACCTCAAGGTTAGTCTTATCAGTGTACGCATACTTCTGCCTTTGTCCCATCTTCTTCATATGTGCTCTATTTTCCATCGGTCATGATGACCGGCAACTTCCACATAAGTTACCACAGTTCAACTTGTGGGTGATGATAAATTGTGTAACTCCGTCAGTTCTTATCATATTTTACCCTTGATAACGGTGGCTAATGAGTATTGATCTCATAAGTCCTGTCCCTATTCACTGGCTCAAACTAAACAGCCTTTTGCTCTCACACTGTTTGTCAAAACCTTTCTGATACGCTTCACATACAAAGGATTTTGCTGCCTTTCTTGAAACAAGTACACCTTTGCTGCAAAGTTAGAACGACCTTGATTTTTTCCTGCTAAGATTACACTCCTCGCAGGTAATGCTTTCCCTTGAATGGTTTGTTCTGACTTCTTAAGTGATTTTTCAAGGTCCTCTTTATCTCTTCATCCCAGACTAATTCATTAGAAATGTCTACAGCCTGTCTCTGGCCTCGCCAGTGCTTGTACTACAGTGGCTTGCTCAGGGGCTGCTGCTGCTCTTGCTGCTTCTGCTGCTGTTGCAGTTTGCTGTATTTCGGGCAGCTGTTTCACATCCTCCACACCCCTGGCAGCCTTTCTTCAGTGATCTGCTGCATCTTGCTGACCACCAGATTAGACAAGCCCCAGTTAATGTTGGTCATTTTTTGCTTGGTGCATTGTTGATACTGAAATTATTACAAAATAGCACAGATTAACTTCAGTAGAAACCTTTGGTTCTGGTCACAAAGTCATAAAGTAAATCCTCGCTAGCAATGTGTTTTTCCTTCCATATTGATAATCTTCCAGGTCAGACAGATGAGGTGACTGACACCCATTAAAGGTGACACTCTCTAAAGACCTGTCTGCAAACATGCACTTCTACAGTCTAAGCACGATAAAGTACCTGCTACTTTAAAGGAAGCTATAAGCCTTTATCCCACCAGTACATTTGAGATAAAAATGTTTCTAGCAGATAGACATCAATGCATTCATATTTACATTACCTCCGCATTAACAACACAGTTAATGTCACAGCTGTCTTGCAGGTATTTCACAAAATCCTTGACATCAGAGCATCCCAATGGCTATGTCTCAGTTCCTTCTCATGTAATGAGGAAACATCCTCATAATCCTGTCCTAACATATTCCAGTAAGAGAAGTGAGTCAGCATTTCATGGCCTTAAGAGTCAGTTGCCAAAAGCAAATGATGGCATGTCTCACCCTGCTCCCATTTCAGTTGCACAGCTTGCTAAGCTGAGCCTCGCAAGCTCCCCGCTTCTCTTTGCGTTGTTAAGCTGACAAAGCCTTTCATACAACCAACAGTGTTCAGTGGTGGTGTGTCACCCAGTTTGATTGTTTTCCCCCAAACTTTACTCAAGGTTGCCTCCCAAAGTAAGTATCTAGATAGGGGAAACTTTCCAAATTTTAAATTCCCTAACAGTATTAACAGTCGGAGTTGCGTTTTCCAAAGGAAAAGGAATCAAACTGGGCTGTGCAGTGACTCAAACATTTTCAGATGACTATCCTTTGGCTGTACTTCAAGGACAATTTCAGCCTACCTAAGCAAGCACAGCCATCGAAAGAGACAGTCCTGCCCTTCTCCCCGATTGTTTATTTCCACACTCCTTCCTTGCGCTAGCACAAGCTTTTCTGTGAATATACTGGGATACCTAGCAGGCTGAAAAATAAACATCTTTGTTGGTTTTGGCCAGGCTATTTTTTAGCTCCTCAAGTCTTGCCTGTTACCTGACTGCACAAATACTTGTGCTAGCCCAAAGGTGAGGCAGGTTTGAGGCCAGAGAAACTACAGCCTTCCTATCTGTGGTAATCTGTCCAGACTTTTTAAGGCCAGATAATCCACCAGTTGTCCTCTGTCAGCAATGCTGTTTCTCCAAGCGAGGGTTGCAGTCCCAGCTCCAAGCCCTGTGCCACACCACAGCACAGTCACGCAATAACGTACATTCAGTCTCTGCAAAAGAAAACTGCCGCGAGTAAATGATCTGACAACAGCAAAACAGCGAAAGTCATTGGTCTATAAATAGCTCGAATGACAGCTTCTCCTCCCATTAAGATTAGATTTTTTTAAATGCATGTATTTTCACAGAATAGCCCTAATTTCTTTTTGTGCAGGCCTCGTGCTTTTGCTCTTGAAACTTTGCCTGGTAGGAGCCGCTGTTAGGAGACAGTTGAAAAAAGACAGAGAAAAGGGACTTTCTAGTCTCATTCCTGAATAGCCGTTTTGTTCTGGCTTTGCTATGTCTTTTCCATTCCTCGGTGTTCCAGCAGTAAGAGAGCAAAATTCAATTACTCTTAAAGTAAAGCTGTGAAATGAAAAAAGCTGAGAAGGCAACGCAGAGCACAGCAAGCCACCTAGGAGAAAGCTTTTGGCTCTGCCCGAGGAACACGAGTTCCCTGCCATTTGACTGTTTGACTCATGATGAACAGCCTCAAGACTAGGCAATTGAGCAGCCAAACCACCTGAAAATGACAGGCTGCAGCTATGTGTTAGGAGCAGAAAGTGCCTTTCTGCGTGAAATCACTGTATTTTCTAGAGGAGGTGGGATGTATATGTGCACGGATGTCACAGCTTGAGTGTCAGTAAACCCAAGAAATGGGAAGGACATTGATTAGAGGGGGACCCCAGCAGATGGTTTCAGACTGGATGACCAACTCCTACATGTTTTAGGGACCTGACTGTATGCTGTCTTAATACAAATGCAAGATGGTACTGGAGAGTACAGAATGTCTAATGAATATAACTACAGCTAGTTGTAACCTTACAAGCTTAAGCTCAATGAAGGGGAGGCAATATTGTTTTGCTGAGTCTAATGATCAACCGCTTAAATGAATTAACTTGCTGAACAAACTACATGCAGGAGTTTTGTTTTTTTTCCCTTTACGATTGGCCTCAACTACTAAACCTCTATAATGTTTGGAGGCCGATCTTGAGAAAAACTCAAGACATATTTTTAAAACATGGCACTATTTGTTAATAAGACTCATCATGCTGACTTTCTAATTAGTGTAATTAATGTGCTCAAATTGAAGTGCAATTAACATGGGGAACTTTAATATTACTCTTTATCTAGATAAAACCATTAGTGAATATATAAATACATTTTACACCTATAGTTGTACTTCTTCTAACAGGTAGTAACTCTTCAATCCTCAAAGAGTTTTTCCTTCATTCTCAAAGATAAAAAGATGCCTTTAGCAAAAGTAACCAGTACACTCAGTTACTATTTGAGGTCTTAGTCTCTTTTCCATATATCCACAATCTCAAGAGTGTTTGCAGGTTCATATAGACATCCCAAAGCTTGACTCATTTCTTTACGTCACCAAGCTAAAGTACTGGGCTGGGTTTTTTTTTCTTATTTCAGAAGAAATAAAAAATATTCTGAGTCGTCTTGGTAATCAGAACAAGTCACTTATCCTTGGTAAAGATTGAGCATCTTGTAGTCAGATTTTCACAATTCACTTGGGCTCTGTCTCTCTCTGTTGATGTAGTTTGCCATCATCTGTGATGCATGAGCAGAACTATATAATTTTTGATGTTGTTCACTTATTTTTCTATGTTATTTATGCCTTTTTATACAGATGAAAACATCACATAGATGAAAGTAAGGGAATCATTTGTCCCAACATTAAGCACTGCTTCACCAAGTGCTTAAGTGATGATTTGTTTACGTATGTCAGCTCACCAGCTCCACTTTTCCCTGCATTTTAGGGGAAAAACTGGATTTGATGATACAGAAGGAATGCGGAGAAGACTGCTCTTCAAAGCTGAGCAAAGGAGGGAAAAGATCCTAAATTTAGGA
Organism: Calonectris borealis; assembly: GCF_964195595.1. Taxonomy (NCBI): domain Eukaryota; kingdom Metazoa; phylum Chordata; class Aves; order Procellariiformes; family Procellariidae; genus Calonectris; species Calonectris borealis. The sequence goes on from NC_134315.1 coordinate 51,707,864, forward strand.
GGACAGGACAGCAAACACAGCACCAGTTTTGAGCCCAAGACTAGGCCAAAGCTAATACTTTTAATCCCTCTTGGAAAGTTATCGTCAGGATTTTAGCGACGTTTCCTAGCAGCTCTCGCAGCCGCGGCAAAAGGGGGGATGTGCGGGCACGGTTGCGTGGATGGAGTTTGCGAATCGCTTGTTGTTAGCACAGTGGTGACCGTGGGGGGGAGTGGATTGTCCTTGTAGTGACCGAAGTGGCCAATATCAGGTTTAAGGGCTGTTGTCCCCGGCAAGGCACCAGGTGGCGATGTCATGTCAGCAAAACCAAGCGCTCCCGGCAGCTTCCCACCCTGGGAGGTGCTCAGGGTGCTGGGGCCGGCACCGTAAGCACCACCCTTCTCCCGGCGCGTTTGGTGGCTAAATACTTGATAATGTCGGATGTTTCCTTAAGCAGCTCCCCCTCTCCCCACAGGCTGTATTCAGTGGGTAAATCTGCTTACTGCTGTGAGAACTTGCAGATCCTGTTCAGAAAGGTGCAAGACTTATTCCTGACATGTGCCCCTAGCTTTATTTTCCCATCTATTTTCTAAAACATAACCAGAAAAAATTATTACTAAATACAGCAATTTTTCCTGCACGCAGCCTGTTGAATAGTTGCATTTACTATGTAGACTGTTGGGCTAGTTAAGATGTGACAGCAAGAACATCCATGTCTAAGACTTCCTTCGAAGCAAAGCTGCTGTTACATTCAGTCATCTTGAATGACTTGCAACAGTCAGAAATCTCCAGTGCTCTCAGATGAGCTGCTTAGATTGTGTCTTGGACCGCTTTTCCTCTACCATAAGGAGACTTTCAGTGTGTGAGTTCACAAAAGGATCAGCCACCTCAGATCATATTCCCTAAGTTTGGAAGGTCTCTCTGCAAGAGCTATCAGCTCCTTTGAGAAAAAGATGTTTGAATTAAAAAATGTTAATACAAATTCCACCTGTATCTTCTGAGGATGCAATTAATTTTCTGGAGTCTGGCACTGAGACCACTGTAGTTGTGTTATTACCAGTATCCATCCTTTCTATCTACTTACAGCTCAACAACTGTTTGCAATTCAGCTTGAACACTCAAAGCTGTTCCTCGGGAGAGAGGTGAGAACAAATTTTCATAATATCTAAAAGGAAATGTTCTATGAGTTAATTGTGGGCCTTTTATTTGCATTCAGTAAGGCAGCATGGCTCTACACTACTTCCATAATCATAAGCTGCCTTCAAAACCACGTGACTGGTGAAATTTCAGAGTCTCAGAATCAAATGTTTTCATTAGTCATCTCAGTTTTGCTGGATATAGCTCTGCTTTACCACCAAACTGCAAAGCAAAATTCACAAAAGCTACACAGTTTCTAAAGCTACACTGAAATGGCTTAATATTGAGCACAGCTCTTTGCAAAAATTTTACCTACCATTAGTAAACAGTTGCTTGAAAGGGCAACCTCTCCTGGCCTCTCAAGCACTGTAATGAATACTTTCTAATGGCAAAGAAGAAGGAAAGAAATGAAAAGGGATGAACTGCTCAAACAAAGCAAGTCAGAGAGAATTGCAGGGCCCTTTCAGACATGGTAACAAGAAAAATGTAGGTAGGTTTATTTTGGCAGGAAGAAGCAGCGACTAATCATGCACAAAGGAAGCCTCTATTGAGTGGGAGTTTGAGGTGTGGGTGGGGGAATAAGTAAGAGGACATCACCAGGAGAAAGAACATTAGCATGACAGAGAATTTGTATTTTTAGTGTGTGGCTGGGATTCCCTTCACAATGCCTCAATCTGTGTCAGTAGTACTCATCAAATCCAGAAGCTGCCACGATGGGATTTCAAGCAAAATGGTACCTACCTTGAAATCTTACAGAGTTGAAAGAAGAATGAGCAGAGAGCATTACATTAGATGCTGAGAGTTTACATTTGACTGAAGAGGGGGAGGAGGAGGGAAACAACCCCATTATCTGCCAAATCTGCAAACAGAGCTGCATTCCCAATTACAGCTCTACTTAAAAGTAAGCACAAGCTGTTCTCTAGGTCGACATCAAAGTAAGTACCAAGAATCCAGGAGTATTCCTGAACTCCTCCTGAAGTCTATCCATGCCAGCACCCGGGAAACCAGCAGGGAAATCCAGCTCCTGGGCGCTGAAAATGCCATCACGCAGCTATTACAAAAACACGGACCACAGCAATCTTCTACCTCCTCAAGTTGTGTCCCCCTGCATAGGTCTTTAAATGAATTAATTTCTGACTTAGAAGTGGACTTTTGTTTGCCTAATGCACTATGCTGTTATATGCTATGCAGAGGAGGATAAAAATTGCCAGTTTGTTTTACCTTAAACAAATGAGTTGCATATGCCTGAACAAAAGCGAGTCACTCCAAAAAGTTCAAACCTGTCTGTTGATTTTTTTTTTTTAAACCTGCAATTGAACAAGCTGTCACTCTTTTAAGAGCAACTGGGCTTAAAACCAAGACCCATCTATATATTGGCCTGGTGATATAGTGATATCAAAGCAGCTGGCCTGGTGCATGAGCAGCTGGAGACAATTTGTCTCTGGATCACCTGTGTAGACCACTAGTTAAAATGTTTCCAGGGCCTGGAAATCCCAGAAGAGGTGAAGAGAGCTTATTCTATGAGCCCCATCTGCATCTGATGAACACACATGTCACAAACTGCTCTTGGTGCAACCTGAGAACTGACCTCAGATTTTCAGCATTCCTTTGTCTGAAATGTAACAGAAATGGCCAGGGCAGGCAGGGAGAAAAAAAAAAAAAGAAAATAGAAATTCACAAGTGTTAAATAACCGTTGGGAATTAGCTGGACGAAAAATACTGCATTTTTTTTTTTAAGTAAAGCGGAGCTGACCTTTTAAGAACTGTCTGGAGGGATTTCAGCTCAAAGAAGCAGTTTGAAAAGATAAAGAATAGGTAGAAGTCCCAGGAGAGAGAAGAAAGTATTTAGTCTTTTCAGAGCAATTGAAAACCATCGACCAAGTAACTGTTGCAAAGATAAAACGAGATACTATGTGATGAACAGCAGACAAGGACACATCACTGAAATAACAGACTGTATTTAAGGAACAGAAAAGGGGGGAACTCCCATCCTACTGTAGATTATTGATTAGTTTCTTGGGGATGTCTATGCTGTGTTGATAGCTTAGATTTGGTTCTTCTATATGCTGGGTGCTGAGCTGGGCACCCCGTGCCCGCACCAGTACAATGTGGTCAGAAGCATAAGCCAAGCTCGTCTGGGAAGGCGTACACAGGTGAGCGCATGTGTGTAAGTCAGGACTAGATATTCAAGTCCCTGCTTAGACTACATCAGGCTCATCAGATTTTTCTACTGGAAGAGTGTTGCTTCATCTGTGCCTAGAATCAAAATTAAAACTACCAGAAGATGAAAATAACAAATACGTCTTGAACCTCAGCTATGAAATAACTTGATTATATAAAAGATGTTGTTCCAGGATAAATCAATCTTAAGGAGGCTTGCTAGCTAGCTTACTAACATTCTAGTTTGAGAAAGAAAGATATATATATTCAAGCATCATCTGAAGAATAGAATACCCAGCAGTTTTACAGTGTGGAGTCAGTAAAATTCTTATCCTTAAGACTATGATTTTGCCTTGAAATTTCTGAAACTGTATGAACGCCCCCAAAATTATTCACAACTCAGTCCTATGGCATTTGCAGGACTTTTCTTGACACCAACAGAGATCAGTACTGTTATATCTCTGCATCTTATTGTCTCGTGTAAACTCAACTTGGCTCTGTAGCCAAGTTGGCTCTGTAGCCAAGTTGTAACACAAAAAAAAGGTAAGTTCAGAGACACATGAAAGTATCCTGAGGATTACAGACATATTCCTCAGCTGTGGAAAAAAAAATAGAGAGAAGCTGAAACTGTAGTTCTGCTCATATGTTTACAATTTTCAACAGAAAAATTGAATGGGGATCATCCATTCCTGCTGGGCAATTTCTAAGAATCTGTGTAATTGTGTGGCTGTTACAATCTATATTGTATGCATCTAAATTAAAGTAGGAAAGCTGTAAGTCATAATCCAAGCCAACTATTAGTCTAATCAGTCTATCGTGCTTATTGTAAGTCAGTAATGAGTTGCTGGTATGACTTCTCTAAGCTGTATGGAAGGGCCTGGAAAAGATCCAGTCACTTTACACATCTGAGAACGTCAGCAGGAAGAGAGGAATTAGATATACAATGCTATTATAAACAAATGCTTGGATCACTCCCAATGTTTTCTTATCACCCTCTACAATATATGAAGGTGAATAATTTGCAGTGGGAGCACAGGGACATTTACCTCGGGAATATTTTCGTCACACACCTGCAGCCTAGGCACTGCAAAGGAAAACCAAAATTAAATCATTCTTCAGAATTATGTTTAAAATCAAAGTCAAGCCTGCTAGGCATGAGTTGGAATTATTCAGAGAAGAGGAGTGAATGCTACTGTGCCATGTTTGGAGGTAATTGATTTGTTTTATAAAATATTGGAAATGTTTTATCTCATTGGAAAAAAAAAGCTATACCTGATATATTTAAGACCTGATATATTTAAAACTGTGAAGTTCCCAGTTTGTGGCATGCATATTCTGTTCTGATCTAAATAACTTAAAATGCTGTGTACAGAAAGCCTACAACAAGTAATGCAGAAACGTAAGAGAGTCTGACATTCCACTCTTGTCAGGTTACTTCGAGTTTTTGATTTCTTGAATATTCTTCTGGGTTCCTGGGTACTGAATTAACGAATTGAAGGTACAGAACCTGACCACGCTCTGCTCCAGCCTCTAGAGTAATATCCTGAAATCCCTAAACCAGAGCTGGACACAGGGCTTTTAGAAATGCCAGTGTTCCTGTGAGAGAGGTGGGATGGAGGAGCTGGAATTTTTGGGCTGCTCTGAAGCGACATGTACAGCCCAGGGATACCCAGGAGACAGACACCGTGGGGGCTCCCTCGCTGCTCCGCAGCCCTTGTTGCTGACAACAAGAATATTATGGTCCCCTGGAGCAGCTGCCGAGGGAGGGAAATATTTTGGTTCAAATATATTGCATTCAGGTGCTTTTGAAATCAAATTTTCTTTGATTTCTGGTTCACAGATTTCTGCTTGAAATAGAAGAAATAAAATTAAAAGAATCAAATAATGTCTCATAACAGTGGACCCTGGCTGTGCGGCCATCTTTATGTGGTACTGTTCTCTAGAATAAAAGATGATTTGAGGACGTTTCCCATTGCTTTTCTGATGGTGGATAAAACAATAACATAGATGCTGGGTATACCTGTACTGCAGCTTGCTTTAGTTCCACAAAATAGCATAAGATAACCGCAGCCTTACCACCTGTGCCAGAAACAACCATGCACAATTTTGCCAACATCAATCAATGCAAGAATCTTTACAACAATATGTGAAGTGGGAGTAGAAAACACTCCTGCTCTGATCCATCACTACTTTCACCCAAATAACGCATTCATTTAAAAAACATCACCTGCAGCAATCTCTAGCAGAGCAAAGAAGGAGGGAGAGCAATGAATTTACATCAATGTAAATTGTTCTCCCTTATGAAAAGGACAATTTGGTAAACCTCTACAGGGGTCACCAACAGGCATGCTGCTTTCCTTGCCTTTTTCTGAATCATGCCCTTTCCCTAAAGAATTTCAGCTTCCTGCTCAGTCACACCTAATGAAACCTTGCACCGTAGGAGCAAAGGTGACTGGGGAATTGTGTTCCTTCCCGCTTTCCCCAAGCAGCACGCTGCAGACCTGCTGCTGCAGCAGCCCAACTGGTGGGCATCCTCTCTATCCAAATGATGTCTAAGACAGCTAAATATTATTTTGCTGTTTAAAGTGCGACTTTGGAGAGTGAGTTCAAGCAGGCATCCGGAGCAGAGTTCCTCCCTCTCCCACCGTGCCTGGCACCTACCGATCTCCTTTTGCTTTCTGCACAACTTAGTGGGCTAGCCTTCATCCTCTAAACAGCAGCTGTGAAGTGGAAATACTTTACTAAAGACTGGCAAAGTAGCCTCTGTTTCAGAGAGGTAACAGTGTGATTTTCATTTGCCGTCCTCCTCAGCAGCTCTGCAAAACACCTCTCACCAGCAGGCAGAATCTGGCCAGTTGCGAGACCATGGCACCAGTGCCTCAAAGGAGCTGATGTGCTGCGTGGAGGGTACAAGCCCTCTCCCAGGCGTATGCCCAGCCTTTTCCAGAGGTATTTAAGATATAAGGTATCAGTAGGGCTCTTAACTGAAGGCAAGCTTTGGTCAGTTCAGTGTGTAGAACAACAACGGATCAGAAAAGTCTCCGGAGGTCGTGGGAAGTTGGATTTCAGCCACTTAAGCAATTTCCTAGGATGGGGTCAGTCAGTGCAGTCAGCAGAGGCAACGCAATTATGCACTGAGCCTAAGCAGAGGCCAAGACTGGGCTGCCTCTGAAATCACAAAACCAAATCAAAAACAAAACCAGTGACATATACAGAATGACAGCTCTTCTTCTGCATCCAGCTGAATACTACTGTCCATCTCCTCTTTAATTAAAAAGCTGAAACAGTAAGAAAGAAACCCTGAAAACCCAGACCTCAAAGTCTCAAAGTTTAGGCTGACTTAACAGGCAGTGAGAGTGGGACTAGGAACAGGCCCTACCCGTGAAATGCCCGCGACTGTCCCAACATGCACCGATGGTGCGCAGTCTCTCCTCGCCAGCTGGGAACACTTGCAACCTAAGAAAGGATAGCACACTCTTCCTCTAGTCAACAAGATAAGAGGTTTCCACTGCTTATACTCAGACAACAGCCTTCCCAATGGGCACCCTGACTGCCTAACTTAAGCACCTGACAACAGTCTGCTCTTAGAGAAGTTTTTTGACAGTACGATGCCCCCAAACGAATGCAATTCCAAGCACGTAGAGAAGGCGTGCGTTGCAACAGCCACGTGTGAACACCATCAGTATCGCTCAGAGTTACTGGAGCGAGTGAGTGCTGCTGGGATGTAGCACCCTTGTGACCAGCAGAGCCTGGACACCTAAGCAAGAGGTTGATTCCAGTGTGAACATCCCCATTGCCTTTGGTGATGATTTTCTCCATATTTCCTTGGCAATTCGGAGACATTATTTTGAGTACTGATACAACAAAATACTAAATGAAATATTCATCTCTAATTGCTTTAGAAAATTAGTTCCATAGGCATCTTTTGGCATGATTTACTAGATCTGTTAAAACTCTAGTAAACATTTGTTAAATTATATGAATTAGAGGTAAGAAGAGAATTTGCAAATGTATTTTTGCTCAGCTTTGCCTCACTGTTGGCACAGATGTCCGTGGACTATGATTCATTAATTTTCCGGTCAGATTTACTTTTAAGCCCCGAATTACCCTTACATTAAATGAACAACTTTGTGATGCATTTACTCCAGGTTTTCTAAGAAAAATGAATCTTGGCGGTTCAAGTTACCCTGGCTATCAGATAGCCTGCAAAATGTTTTTCTCAAAAGCCTTTGCACAGCTTAGAGTGGTCTTTGGGCTCTAAGGCAGAGAGGGAAACTGGTAATATCACTCTCATATAAAAATGTTTCCTAGAAACAGTTAATAACATTTAAAGAAAATTAATCAAAGGAGACATTGCTTTTGTATGTTAATCCCTAAGCAGTAGCTAATAGGCTGGAATTTACAGAAGAACATAAGCATTCTGCCTATGTTTCAACTTGCTTGCTAAATCTTCTTTACTTACTAACATCGTGGGATACAGAAGAGGTTTTAGGGTGGTTTTTTTTTTCTTTCCATTTCAGGAGAGTAAAAAAAAAAAGATTAGGGGTTCTATTAATAGTTTAATTCAACATCTGGCTCCAACATAATTACAATAGTCTTTGCTAAGAAGTTTGCAATTCGTAATGTTTTGATGCAACTTAATTGGTTAAATTCACTAGATAATGTGTGTGCATTACACTGAAGATGAACCCTCTTCATATTTAAGTGCTACATACTATTACAAACAAATTTGTAACAGATATTGGAAGATTAATTTTAAAAGGTATTCTTCAGAAAAGTTTGTTTAAGGCTTGTCCTAGAGTTCTGGCCTGAGCTCAGTGAAGAAGAAAGAATACAATAGAGTGGTTTCTGTCTGAGAAGGTCCTTCCTTCAGGATTTTTAATGCTGATGACAAGGAGAATTGGCTAGAGGAATGAAACTTGCAGCCAGCAATGTTGTGAGCCTTTGCAGCCTCACACAGAATTCCACCCACGCCAACATCAGCTGAGAAGAAATACTTTTTTCAAATGAATGGTTAAATATGTCCAATGTGGATGTAACTGGAAAAATAAAGCACTAATGAACAGAGCTTTGAGCAATTGGAGACATTCATTGCAGTTTTTCTCTTTTACCTCAGGTATTTAGGTTGTATCTGTCAATAGACAGAAAATCACAGTCTTCACCTCTACAGCAATGTATATCTTGCACAGCCCCTTGGAGACACCTCCATCCAATGGAGATCCCGAAGGGGGAAAATATGGTACAGATGGCATCACTACAAACTCACTTCAGTGAGGCCAGAATTCCTCTACAGTTTTCTCTCTGTGACTTGCCAATCAAGTCTGTCTGTCACCACCTCTGTCAAATTCATATTTTGGATCGTATTTCTATCTTCAATACTAGACCAGATGCACTTTCACTTACATTATCTTCACCAAATCAAATTTCTAATCTAACTTTTGAGCTTAGTGGACCTCTTCTTTTCATACTCAGCAGCCAAATGATCATATTCTCTCAGGCCCAGCAAAAGTACACTTTTGCCTTCCTGAAGCTGCTCAATAGCTGGATGGAAAAGTCTACCTTGGCAGTAAGTCTTAGCACGTTTAATAAAATGGTCACCACACACCATTCGGAGTACAGAGCTGATGTTTTAGCACTGAAACCAGGAGGAGTTTTGTTGTGGACTTAACAGGTGTGAACGTGGAGCCCTGAGCTCAAGGAATAGCTCAGGGTGAATCTGACAAATTCTGCTTCTGTCTAGGTTTGTGTGCAGGGCAAAAGCATATTGTTTATTTCCCGAATAGGCTTTCATTGGAAACTATGCACTAAATACTATCTGCAGTAATTCTTTGTAAGCAGTTCAGTTTGAGTGTTCACATTCCTCATTGGAGATGTTTTGACCAAACAAAGAGATCACCTGGTATATTTTCATGCCCTTGTTACTCTTCAGAATCACATTTCTAATGTCCATATTCATCCTGCACCTGCTGTTTCAGAACTGATTTTCATTACATTGATATTCAGCAAAAACTCACGTGAAGTGCATCTTTGGGGAAAATATTCTAGCCACCAAACGAATTCACTAGAAAGCGTGCAGACTGACTTAACATCACGGGAGGGCTTTGAGACCACCTAAGAGCTGTGCCCACATGGAGACTCTCTAAGCTTGCAAGCAGCGTCGGCGCTCTGTAGAGATCCTCTATTCTGGGCTGGAAGTCATTCCTAAGGAACACACGTAAAATGTGAGCCGTTTTTAATCCAGTCCACCTTGAAATATAAACAAAGGTGACAATAAAGTTGAACAGTACCTACCCAAACTGTCCTGCTGTAGAATATGTCCTGCATTCTCTGCTATCAAAATGAAATATACAGTATGTTTTGCTGTTAAAGGGAGTTTATTATTTAGCAGCCCACAAACACATTCTGCTTTGCACTTAATACTTGCTGCCTTTTATGATTAGCAGAGAGAGCTTGTCTTACCACTCAAAAAATACTGCTAATCAGCGAGCCCAAATAGAAAGGATTGTAAGCGGAAATGAGATATGGGGTTGAAATCTATTTTCCACAGAAAAGAAAAAAAAAAAGAAAAAAAAGAAAAGTAAAAGCTGTTTCAGTAGAACCCTTCTGACCAGTTCAAACTGAAACTGGCCTTTTATTAGCTTTTTCTTCCAGTGAGTGTATTGTCTCATGCCTTTGTCTGAGAAGAACCCACCACTACCAGGAACATTCTGCAGGACGTTGGTGCTGTTGGGCTGCAGCAGGGTGCCCCCTTGGACCTGTTCCTTGTTGCAATGACTGAAGTGAAAAACGACCACGGTGTTGATATGAGGTCTAACCAAACACATAATTTGTAAGGAAAATTAAGGAACCTTAATATGATACTGTTCTTGTGAACCAGAGCAAATACTGCAGATAGAGAAAATTATGAATTTGAGAACAAAAGCTCGTGGTTGGGAAAAAAGATAAGTTGTTGATTTTTAAGGAGAATGAATAACAGTGTAAATTGCAGCAGGCTTTTCACTATGAAAAAGTAGGTGAGTGTGTTTAATTAAAAATGCTGCTTTTTCATGTAAGAACACACAGTCTGGGTTGTGTCAACATGCTGCCTGCCTAATCGGAGTATAAAAAGAGCTGGTAGCAGTGAGATAAAGTACAAGCCAAGGCAGTGGTTTTTTTCCTTTTCTTTTTTTTTAATTGCCTCTCTACCTCATGGGTTTTTTTATTCCCAGGCATTAAGTAGCCTCACACTCTTCCTCAGAGTTGTAGTAAATTGGATCATTCATTTAGGAACTGTAAAACAACAGGAGATTAATCTAGACGACAGAGGTAAAGACATTACTCTTGCATATTGAGATATGTTGGACCCAAGAAGTTTTGGAGTGCTATTGGCCCAAAAACCCATGAACTTTTTCCAATTTATTGCAAATTGAGTCTCTGCAGAATGGAAGTGGGCAAGAGGGCATGAAGACTCAGCAAGGCTCTCACATGCAGTAGGTACACTGAATGTTTTCCAGATCTGCAGGGAAAGTAAATTTCTATGTTGTACATCTGAGACTCTGACAAACTGCTAAAGCCCTTTTGAGGGAAACAGGACATCACGGGAGGTCTTTGCCAAATGTTGGAACTGACTTTGATGGGCTTTGGCTCAGAGTAAGAGGATCCTCACTGTACAGAGTATATCCAAACACTGAATCAGTCAGACTAGGGAAGAAAAAAAAAACAAGGGGGATTAAATTCCAGAATCCAGATGCACACCTCCAGCATATTTTGACATATTTTCCCATCATCTGGGAATTGGCCAAGAAAACTGAAGAGGATAAAAATCAGTCAAGTTCTATTCATTTAGTACCTTTTTAATTTCTCTAATTGGTACATCTGCATGCCAGTGATGCTGCAAATAGTTATAGTTACTGTTAGGAAATAAAGAGAAAGATTTAGATTGTTTGCAAATCACAGCATCCCTTTTCTGTAAACTTCAGACTATGTTTTTAGCACTATGATCTAGTTTCTTTTCTGCATGTAGCAGCTTGTTAGGAATAAAAAACTAAAATGAAAACTCATAATAATACAAACACGAGCAACTTCATTCTCAAATGCACTTACAACAACTCAAAGGTGAAGAGCTAGAGCAAAACAAATTAAATGGTTTAAGTACTAATACTTTTCCACCATTTACACACAAAAAGAAGAGCTGAGGGAAAGAAGTTTTGAAATCCCTGTTCAGTCTCCAGCGAACCACAGTCTGATTAGCCTGTATTATTTGGTATATTACACGACCCCAAGTCAGTAGCAGTCCAGTAACAGCAGAGATCAGAGACTTCCAGTGGCAACAGAATCAATAGGCAGTGCAAAGCTATGTATACATTCATGTTACATGTTCTTAAATATGAGGTTAAAAAAAGCGATCTTTTTGGTGACCAAAAGACAGAGAAAACTGCTAAAATACATATATTTTCATCTGCTGTTTTGCAAAAATATCCTTTATTTAAAGTCAACAGAATAATTTTTTTTTTCTGCAAATTAAGGCCAGCTATTGCTAACTCTACTGTCTCCCAAGTTTTTTCCTGCCAATATTTTCTTCCTGACAACTTCTGTCAAAGAGTTACTGAAGAAAGCAATATGGACACACAAAAAAGTGCCAGAATCAGGTGTTTAACTGATGAGTTTGATTTTCTTTCTGCTCCCAAACAGAATGGAGTGAACTTTCTCAAGCAGATGTAGTGTTACCCCCCCCCCCCCCCCCCAATATTTATCATTTGATTATTGAGCAACAGTGGTCACTTGTACCTGTTTTACAGAAATGAGAAATCATCTGCTGTCTGTAACACTCACATGAGTAGTGTAACAAGTTATATCTGTGGCTACCACAGCACAGGACAGAAATTCAAAAGATACGATATATATCAGTTTTAGCACGCACAGCTAGTGAATTTTCTCATCCCAAAATTCAAAAAGAAAAAGGAAGATGACCCAAAGAAATTAAGTCAACATCAGTCCCAAGTAAAGTCATGGGGAAATTAATACAAGATTTAACTGATAGATAGTGAAGGATGTAATTAATGCCATCAACACAGTTTTATGGAAAACATCCTTGAGGATCTATGGGTTGTTTAATGGAGAAAACTGCAGGTGTGTAGTGTAGTGTGTATAGACCTGGCTCAAGTGCTCAGCTCAGCTTTGCAGCGCGTTCTGATAAAAACTGGCTCATATAAATGGATTTGACTTGACAGGCTGACAGATTTCAAGAACACAATTTTATTAAAGAACCGTAATTGAAATCACATTGTTTCTAGTGATTTTTTGCATGGAACTATATTAGATGTGATAAAACTCAATTGTTTTCACCAGTGATTCAGAAGTACTTTCCAAAACTTTGATGATCAAATTTTCAGATGACAAAGATGAATAGAATGAAAATATTGAGACAGACAAGCAGTCATGCAGAACGACAGAGACAATCTGAGAAGCTGGGCCTGGCCATGAAATTTTCATTTTAATAGGTTTCCGTGCAAAGCACCGTATCTAAACACACAGACTACAGAACAAGCTTAGATCATGACAGTCTCCATCCTGAAGCAGCAACTCAGGGAAGGCTCTGCCACAATGTCCAGAAATCCCACCCTGAGGTCCCAGTGTCATACTAGAACAGAAAAACATGTCCTGCAGCAGAAAGAGGAGCATGTGACAGTAACATTGAGCTAGGTGTTACTAATTCCTTTGCAAAGATTTGAAAAAGATGCAGAAAAGAGTTTCCACAATGACCAGAGAGACAATGACCCGAGGGACAAAGAATACACCTTGCATTTGAAAGGCTTGAAGAGGACAATCAGTTTAGTGAGTATCAAAATGAAGACTGAAAGGTGATGTGATTACAATGTACCAGTACTTCCCTGGGGGGGAACAAGAAGGTCCTGAAGTGCTATTTAATCTAGCAAGGAAAAGAGTAACTTGGATCACTTGATGGAAGCTGAAGCTGGAGAAGTTAAAACTGGGAGCAAAATACAACTTTTCATCATGAGAGTGATTAATCACTGAAGCACATTGTGAACGAAAGCAACTGAGTCTCCATCCCTGGATGTCTTCATCAAGACTGGGTGCCCTTCAGGAGCACGCATGAATGCAGCAGAGCATGAAGCTCAAACAATGGCTAACTTGGTGGCACAGCCTGAGCCATAGCCAGGGTAGTACAAGAAGAGCTCTTGCTATTGTCCAGACTCTTCTCAGAGTCCCCAGCTCAGCTCCAGGAGTACGGCACAGCTTTGATTTTCCCCTCTGACCTCTACCCTGCCCACAGTTCCCTGCCAGCAGCACTCACTCAGAAAGAGCTCTGGAGAGAAGAGTCACCGTCCCACGGAGAGTAGGGCTGTGCATGTTCTCCCTGCCTGTCAGGTCTTCCTCTCCCTGGCACCTAAAAGGAGGAAAAAATGGATGGCTGTTCACATTGCAAGTTCAGCCAGGGCACAGCTCCTCCTGGGGACATCCCTCCTACTGGTGGCTCAGGTCCGAGAGGACCTCAGAGCTGCCATTCAACTTCAGGGGCCTGAATGCCTTATTATGGTTCCAGTGCTTCATAAACACAGAACAAAAGGCAGCATCCCTTACCCCCGAAAATTAAATAGCACAGATGCAATAGATGCAAATTTATTGGCAAGTTGAAATAAGCATTCCCATATTTCTGTACTACTCACGTGGATCTGCTATAGATGCCAATTAAACCAGCACAACAGCTAACAAATTAAATATGTCAGAAGCATAAGGATAAACATTGCACAGGAGAAGAGGTAGGCATGACAGTGTAAAGCCTACTGCATTTCTCAAGGTGAGCAAGAAAAGAAAAACTGCATAGACACAAAGGTCTCTGAAACAAAGCCCTGCGGTTTGAGCCAGCTGAGGCTGTGTGACTCATGGCGTTAATGATCCTGGCTCCTGGGAAGATCTGGCATCTTGTACGAGAGTTGCAACAGCCAGCTGGACAAGGTTCAGCTCTGACAGCAACAGCAGCACGTGCTACAGATGAAAATGATTAATGCTGAGAGAAGGTTCGAGGGTTAAATGTGTTTGTATTAACCTGCACTGCACTGTTTCAGATTTCTGCCCCTCCACCCCCTTGGCTGATACCTCCTTGACAAGGTTTCCCTGCATTGTACTCCTGGGGGAGGTGCAGGGGCTAGGATTTGATCCTGAATATACGGTGTCTTAGCAAAAGCGTAGTGAGAGTCTCAGGGGTCAGCTTTCAGCCACAGCAGCTCCAATCCTGGCCCTGACAGTAAGTCAGAGCAATCTAGGCTTGTTCTAACCTGTGACAACCAGTTAGGACCACTAAAGGACCACTGGCCAGTGGAGATTTGGCATCTGTACGAAACCCTTCCCCATCCCACTCTTATTCATCCTTCCAACAACATGCCTTCTCCTTGGAGTCCTACACTAATGGGGGTATGCTGAGGGTCCTCCAAAGGCCCACCTCGCTGAATATAAAGGACAAACAGAGGGATGAGGCATGAATGCATTTTGCTTTTTCAGGAATTCTGCCTGAAGAGCAGAAGACAGCAACAGCCCCTTTCCTCTTCCAGAGGGCAGACAGACTGTGCTGTGAAGATTTGCCTGCAGCGCAGGAAGAGATTGGGAAAGCTGCTGTCTCTGAAACACCTAGCAGAGTTTTGCTTACACAAATTCAATTTTTGGTCAGCAGTTCTTTGCTTGTGCAGCAATTCTTGCTATCATGCCATGCATACTAGTGGGAGTTTGTAGCCTCTATGCATGAACTGCAGAACAGGAAAAAAATACTCTTGCCACCTTATTCTACTGAAAAAGCCACCAAAAGATAAGGGGCCAGCAAATTCTTTATCCTGGGAAGTGTGGATATGTGTAAATTCATGTTTAATATCTCTATTCTTTTGTTTCAAAGACCCAAGGTGTTATCTACTTCAGGCACAAAGGCATAGTAGAAGAAATTCTGCTGACGGTAGAATAAAGCTGCTGTAATGTAAAAAGGGTGCCACACAACGCCTCCCAAACCCCTACCTCTAGCCTTCACCCATGTCAGTGAAGTTAGCAGGGGCAGCACTGTGTCAAGTTTGCCTGGAATAACGTTTGAAAATGCCTTATATCATCTCTCCCCATCTGTGACAGCTGCTTAGGGCAAGCACAATATTGTCCGCACTCTTTCCTGGGCCAAGACACAGGACGTGCAAGGATGCCGTGTCCTCCTGGAGATAGCTGAACCCTGAGCTCCTTGCTTCCAGATCTCTGCAGGAGAACATCCCTGCTCCATACATATGAGATTATACATGATTCAGCGAGAGCCCCAAATGTGATAGGCTAAGAACAGTGATCAGTGATACATATACCAGTCATTTACATCTCATAATTCCTGAACTTCTAAGCAGATGACAGATTTAAGGACATCAGTACTAACACCTGATTTTTCCCCTCCATTGGAATTAACCAGGTTCACCAACGCCACTCCAAAGCCAAATCCAGGCCCACGCCAGAACCGAAATGTCAAGTGGATTTGAGGTCTTTCATAAATGTCGCATCTACACATTTTTCACAATCTGAAATACGAGAAACCTTAACCAGGCAACAATTACCCAGAGCGCCGGGGTCTGCTGTAGGCAGAGAGCATCAATGCTTATCAGCAGGTAGGTGACACGCTCTTCCAAGGGAGGCCTCACCAAGCTCTGTAACACCTCCCTTTCCTCAGAGACACGCTGAGCATCCAGATTCACTGGAGAGACAAAAACCTGAATTCCTGAAGAAAAGCTCTGCAGCTACATTTACACGTGATGTTTAATATATTACATAAAATCCATTGAGCTTCAATAAGTGAAACCAGGTGATCATGGACTTATTAAACATTTTCCTCTACTGTGCACGCAGATTGGTACAATGTATTCCTACCTTTTTGCAGTGTTATACAACAGCATTTGGTAAATGCAGGTTTGCCTTCAAGTACTGTGAAAAGTAAGCATCTGCCACTACCTGATTCCTGGCAATAGTGTAGCACCTGGCTCTTCAAAAAATCTCTCTGAAATAAGTAAAAGCAGTAAGTAAACACAGGTGTCGCTTATCAGTATAACACCCCAAAGGAGCTATTAGAAAGCATTTGAGGCATGAAACATGCATTTATGACTGTACAGCATCTAGCACAAGAGAATTTTGAAACCTGATTAGGCTGAAACCCATATGCACTGCCACCCTACCATTAAGACACAAGCTGATCAAGTTCTGCCATGGAAATTGCTGGGCCGCTCAGACATGCAGAGGCCACCTCTCCATCCCAGCACAGCGAGGCCAGGACCAGACCGCAAGATGCAAAAAAAGTACTTTGACGCCCCATCCTGGTCCCAGTCGACTAGAGACTGGCTTAAGGCCCGAAGCCTGAGCTGTACTGTCCTTCCCAACCCTTCCTGTCACATTTAGCGTTGCAGCCGGGGTTTCGCGGACTGCGTCACAGGACGCGTCACACAGCGCAACCGCTTCCCCGTCTCCCCGGGGGCTCAGGAGAGGCAAGGCCATGCTGCATTTCCAAGCAGAAAACATCAGCCCACAGTAGCGAAGGGCAGGACAGGAAAGCTCCGAACAAGGGCTTTCACGATGCAGCACAGGCCGGCGGCCCAGTTAATGCCGAACGGCCCCAGAATGAGCTGGGCTCTTTAGATTTTCCCATGGCCAGTTCTCACCTTCCCTGTCGAGCACCGGCGTGGGGGGGGCCTTCACGCGCACACCCCTGCTGGACAGAGCTGCCCTCAAGCCACACACGAACGCCCCCCTGAACAGCAGCCAGTAACTGAGAATGGCATAAAGGAAATGAGCCTAAAATTAATTACAAAAATAAATAGGATTTCTTCAGAAATGGAAGGAGGAAAGCCTTGCTTGGTCAGGCAGCAGGAAATATAGGTACATTAGTATTTGCACTGATCTTTACCTCCACTAATAACATGTCCAATAGCATAACTATGAAAAGGATGGGAAGAAGAAAAATGAAGCGAACAAACAGAAGGTGGGTAAATACAGTTATTAAACTAAAATCTTTTAAAAGCACAAGCTTGCTGTCTTGAGAGAAACAACTCTCCCTTCCATTTCTGGTTTGAAAACAAAAACTGTAACATACTACATCAAGATAAACAATTTAAGGACCAAAAGATGAAAAAAGCGCTGTCCTTTATTGAAGATTTATACACCAGCCAAGGTAGGGATGCATCTGGAAGAGCAAGATGAGCTATGGACTTCTTCTCATCACCACGTTACCACCTGTGACTTCAAATCAGAGCGTGTAGCACCATGTCCGAGTCTGCCTACGCGTTGCTGTTATACCTGAGGGAGGGTGGCAGCTTCCACCAGGTCACGAATCTTTCCGAGCTCTGTGGCTGACTCCAGCTTAATGAGACACCGGCTGACCCAAAGCCAGCTGAAGCTAAGGGGAATCCTACCCCTGATTTCAATGGATTTTGGGGCAAATCCTGAAATATTTCACATCAAAGCAGTCTTAATTCTGAAGTCTTTTTTCGCCCCCCCCCCCTTTCTTTTTTTTTTTTTTTGTGAAAGAATCCAGGCTAACTGAAATGACCACGTGTATTATTCTCAGGAAAAAATCTTGAGGGACTTGCTTTGAGACACATACCTTATTTGTCAGGCAGTCTGAGAACCTCTTCAAATCACAGTGATTTTTTTGTGCATTTAACACAAACTACACCATAGCAGCCGAGCACTTTCAGACCTCAGTTACACTCGAGAAAAAGATAGCAGAATAAGGTTAAAAGGAAACACAATTTTGTGCAGGACAGCACAAAACTCACCGCGGGGTTTTGCCCTTGGAAAACTGAAACAGAAAGCTGCGTGCGAGAGCAATTGCCTTACCATTATGTTTTCAAGGATTTCCTTAGAAGAAAATCTTGTTGTTTCAAACGGGTGAAAGAAAGCACGATTCATTTTCACAGCACACAGTGTCTGATATCTGGGCTAGGAAGCCCTTGGATCTTTATTCTGTCTCTTACCCCCACTTCACCAACAGCGTCAGAGAGAGAGGAGTGGGTGAATCGTGGCAGAGGAGATGTCTGCAGTCCGGCGCTGCGGATGGCAGGCAGTCTTCCTTTCTTTTTGTGCCGAGTTTTCTTCTTAGGGCTACTTTTCTCAAGGTACTGTCAGAGTAGGATAAATACTATGTAGAGCTGTGATGCAGGAAGATGTGAAGGCTTCATAGGGACAATCTTTCTGAATGAGATGGAGATCAGAAAATAAGATGCACATTTAATTGAAGCCTGAATTATGCAGTAATACAGAGAGGGCAAAGCAATGCCAAATATTTTCTCGTTTTTGAGTATTTGACTTTGAAAACTTTTAATATGTTTTGGTATATAGTTCTATATGTTTTGTTAATGGCATTTCTAAATGTTGTTTGTTTCTATATCATTTTCCAGCCCCTCGGGAACTGTTAGCCATCAACTCCTCAGCAATCCCTGAGATTTTAATGGGACTTCTTTATAGATTCAACCTTTTGACTAATTGCAGAGTATTTTGCCACTTGAGTTGACAGGGTAACTGAAACTAGTCATAGATTGCCTGCCTCTGTGGATCAGAGAAGGAGCAAACTTAAACAATTTGTAGATAAACTTAATAGAAGGGTGATGGAGAGGCGCAGGAGATGATGGTGCTAGTTCAGGAAGGCAATGAGCTGACGGGGACAGAAATGCTTTTGCTTTCCTTTCCTCACAAAGCAGTCCATCCCCTGAGAGGAGGCTTGCTTTCATCTGCTGACAGACATCTGCATCGACAGTTTCTCGTGGGATCACCTTCCCTCCAGTCCTTCTGCTCTGCTTGCAACAAGAGATCTTTGCTGGTTTGTGTTTGTGCTATTCTGTTCTCACAGCTACTGGAAGTTTCCTCGTGTGTACCGGCAGTTATTCCCCAGCAGAGGTGATTAATTTTTCATACACGAAACATTCTGGTGTTTTTGAAGGCATTAATTTTTTGTGCTCACATGTTCTTGTGCTGATTTTACCTCAAAATTATGGCTGAGAATATTATTCTGCCATTTTTCTGTCCCAATATGTCAGGTCTTTTCACCAAAGTCATCGCTACGATATCTAAATCCTAGGCAGTGCGCTGCCTTTGGACATACTGCATCCATCATTGCTTAAAGACACGCTTCTGAGGTGGATTCCCATTTCAGCATGAGGAGGCAGTGAAGATACTACTCCACCTTTAACCATGCACGTTTGGGCACAGGCACCCCCACCCAAAGCAGTGGATGCAAAAGCTCCACTTTTCTTTCTGGATTGCCCTGGTCAGCACCAGGTGACACAAAACACATGCAGACCAAAGGTATAGGCTGCTCATATAGATATTTAAAGGGTGCAGAGGAGGAAAATACATATATAAACAGCATCTATACACCAACTCCCAGTCTTGCCCGGGGTAGAAGCCTGGTGCACGCAGCCAAGAGCTGTGCTGGCCCCTAGGTGAGCAGCTCGATTTTAAAAACGGATGTCTAATGAATTACGTACATCTCCATTCACAGCCCAGTAATGGTTTGTACTCTTCTTTCTCCGTGGACAGTACACACAGAAATACATTAATGTTAATTTAAAACCTGGAGGTTATGGAAATTTTTCAGTAGAACAAAGCCTTATATAGCATAAGAAACACAGACTTTACAAATAGAAAACATTTCCACAACAGGTAGGGGAAAAAAATTGATTATTAAAAGCAACATGTCATTTTGCATTTAAAAACACCACCATCAATAAAATCAGTTCTTCACCCTGCCTGCAAGCTCCCTTAGAGGGAGACGCCATCATTTTACGTTGGGCTTGGAGTTGTGGCTAAAAATGCTAAAAGAAGATTGAAGAGTTACCTGGAGTAAACTACACAAATTGCAGTACGAAGCCTGGCGGGTATCTAAACACTGTAGGCTCCTTTGAAAAATCCCATGCTCTGTTAAAAGAGTGGCAGGCAAGTCTGCTGCTCATTTTACTGCTCTGAATTGTCTAAGTATTTAAGGGTCATTGACTAGGAATATTTTTCACCCAGGACCTAACAATCAAGTACCCCTTGGTGGCGATTATCGAGCACACAGCAAAGTATCATTCTTGTTAATGAGAATACACTGAATCGTAAGTTAACAAGCAGCGAACATAAGTGTATTAAAACTAGTCTAAATTAATATGAATATATTTGCAGATTGCTATCTGCAGCTGTTTCTCAGCACGAGAATTGCAGTGACTGCTGCATTTTCTTTAAAGTGTTACTCCTAAGGCCATGTATATTTCCCATAGTTTCACACAGTAGTAGATTTGCAACCTATGGATACTTGACATTCTGTATGTAATGTTTATATTTTAAAAAAAATTCTTTACTTAAAGTAGAGTTCTGTTCAATAGACATGGAAGTGTAATTGGCGTATGTGGACAGGGAAGGCTGTAATTTAAGCCCTCTTTAATCTATCACATCAGTGTATAAGGGCCTTGATGTAACATAAAGAGATGCTTAACAATCATCATAGACTCGTTTCGCTAGAAAAACTCAGGCACTTCCAAAATAACTGAAGCTGAGCATCATGAACAAACTGCTTGAAAAAAAGCCAACAGCAAAATGCATGTTTTGAAAAGAATGATGCTACTATTCCACCCATTTCAATTGACTAAGATCTCTCTCATGAAAAACAACACTGGAAAAAAACCGATCCAGAAAGAAGAAATACCAGCAACCAAGGCAGAACACTGCATCAGCTAAAGAGAGGAGTAGGAGCATCATGCCAATGCTTTGAGCAGCAGGCTGTACTCCACACAGGCTTTGTCTGGAAAGCTGATTTACCGTTTATACTTGATAGGCAGTGTTCCAGTAGTTGAGCTAATCACATAACTCTTTGTTTCTAATATTTTCAGGATGCTTCATACGTTGGAAATGTAACACAGCAACCGGTAGCTTGTCAAAGGGCTGTAAACCTGTGCTGAAAAGATAGAAGTAATTTGTTTCCATCTTTTCTAAACTAAATTCCAGCCAAGGCGCTGTTGGGAACTGGATGACAGTGAGAAATCTGTATTGTTTTGACAAGGCAATAGCCAGAATTGAGTTCTTTTACCGACCTGGAACACAGTTTGGACCCGAGACATCAAATGCTCTATCAGCAAATTTTCAATTGTGCTAGCATTAAAAGTCAAATTTTTATTGCAACTCTCCAGCCCCTCTGCACTCGCTCCAGATAGAAATAAACTCATTAGTCGAAATTGGAAATAGCGATAAAAATGTATAAAGAGGGAGGAGAACAATAGTACAGCCATAAACAGAATCTGTCTTCAGAAGGGAGACATAAAAAGCTGGGGAAGAAATAATGAATTTTATGGAGGCAATAAGAAAACAAAGATAATTAAAAACAAAACCAAAACTCTTTACCATCACGATGCCCAAGTAATAGCTTCCCTGCAGGAAAATAAAGGAACTATCCATGTATGGGGGAAGAAAGTTCTATTTCTCTTGGCAGTTGAAATAAGTGACAAGTGTTTTCTGTTTTAATTCAGATGAGCACCAAAGAGATTTGACCCCAGCTCCTGTAACACTGGAAACATTCTGGTACCATTGATCTCCAGTCACTAAAGAAATATTATGGTGGCAATGCTCTGTATGGTAGTTTCTTTCGCAGCCAGACTGAGAAATATAAGGACTTCCAAATATTTTGAGTCTGTGGAAAAGGCTTAGTAGTTTTGTGGAAACTGTTTTTACTTTTGCAAAACGAGTAATGCCTTTTGTAACACCAAGATCAGGTACAAGCGTCTGGTCAGCTGAGAGGTGAACACTTATACCCGCAGTAGGTAAAGGGATGACAAAACCTGCTTGCTTGTAGACCACTGAGCACCACAAGCGACCTCCCTGCCGCACGGTTCGAGTCCACGAGCTCTCGGCAGGACACGGGCAGAGGCAGGGTCACTGTCCCCTCCGCTACCCCAGTCTCCGAGTAAGACGGTATGCTGATTCCTCTAGGGAGGGAAACATTTGACTTGTCTATCTGTTCAGCTAAGCCAGTAACTGTTTCAATTAATTTCTATTTTTTTTAATCCTTTCCTCCAAGTGCTTTTAAGTGGAAACGTTGCCTGGCCCATGCAACCGTTTTCTGCTCACACTGCACTTCTCCAGCTCTTCCACCACCCCAGCTCCAGCACTCATCACCCACCTCAAAACTTCCCCTCCAGTGATATAACCGTATGTAGCGCAGAGATCGAGCTGCCTGTTTTGAGAGCTAAAATGCAAATAACTACCAATAGTTACACCTTTCTCCCTGCCCATTAGGAGTATTTTCCAATCTCAGGTCTCACGTGTTTTTACCTGCAGTTAAAAACACTTTTCAGGAACAATACCACACCACAGCCAAAGTCCTAGCAGACTGACTCCATCCCCTGGCCACGCGGGCACTGATGGACAGAACTGTACCTGCCTCTCCGTCTCTCCAGAAACCCTTCCAGCTGGAGAGAGGCAGGCAACCTCACCCCGACGCCCTGCCACCTTCCAGTGAAAAACAGAAAGGCAGCTGAAAGCACGGGCTGCAGACGTAACTACTGCTGTAGGGATGCAAAAGATCACATTTCAAGGCTAATCTAAAAACCCCACTGCGCTGCGCAGGGCAATCTGCCAGTGCTTTAAGAGCAGGAGGCTTGCTGAGAGGTGACTGAGCACCGAAGGGTGATTTCAGAGAACATATAACCATGCATGCCAGGGTGTATTTAAAGATTGCTTCCTTTTCTTTTATATTCTGTTATTGTCAATAATGCACCTAAGATTTAAATGCTGTGCACAAGGTCTCTGGTGGGAAGCAAAGCCTTTGCAGATAAAACAGTTTAAGTCAACAGTTTCCTTTCCCGCAAGCCCCGTCTGAACCACCAGCTGTGTCTGCCAGAGGGAGCGCTGCCTTCAATAACTCCCTCTCGAGACAGTAAGGTGAAGCTGGCAACCAGACACATCTTCTTGGAACAAGTTTTAAAAAAAAAACACAAACAAAACCAACACAACAGTCCATTAACAGCTCTGTGGAAGTGGTAAGTCTCACATATCCCTTTCCAGTTAGCAGGCTGAGCACTTTTGGAAGGTGGAGCTTTACAACTAAGTGTTTCAGCTCTGTCCCCGTGTTGCCTGTGACTTCGTGCCAGGGCCCACCCCTGCCGCTGCTTCTTCACCTCCCCGTCGTCTCTGAGCTCACCGCATGCGTAGTGCACAGCAGATGTCTGGAGCTGCCTTCCCCCCTTCCTTCCAGCCACCGATTCCCTTCGGTCAGGTTTCTGCTGAAAGAGCTCTCAGAGCCTCTGTCATGCCCTTGGCCTTTTCCGTTGTGCTCATTTTTGTAACTATTTGTGTCACTGGAATGAAATGCCCCAAAACTACTTTCTGTAGGATCTTTACCATGCTTCTTCACCTTTGCCCCTTTCCTTGTTCTCTCCACGGTATAACCGATGAGCAAGTCCCTGGAGATCCCACCTGCCCCCAGCACCAGCACTGCTCTGTTCCATCGCTTGGGGAAAAAATATACTGCATTTGTCCTCCGAGAAACATAACTTACTACAATTCTGGTGCGCAGTTGAGAAGTACTTCATCCTATTTGTTATTTTTAATTGAAGTTTGCAAGACATTTAGCTAAAATTTAAGTTTTTGGATACTAACTAGGGCAGGCTGGCTGACATTTTTCAAAATTTTCACATTTTGTTCACATTTTGACCAAATTGTTGGCAAAGGAGATTAAAATTAAAAAAAAAAAAAACCCAAACGCAAAAATGACCTTTTGGGATTCTTCAGACTCTTAAAGAAGCACTTTTTATGAATTCAGCAATGCAGCTCAGGTTAAGATACATACTCAAAACAACTTAAAGCTGATGCAGAATACAACAAAAGCTGTTTCTCTGTTAAGGACACTTATAAATCAGTTTATCCGTTTGAGTCACCTCAGCCTTTACAAAGAGTTTTTCTGATGGCATCAGAGGAGACAACAAGCCTACCTTACCCAGACAAACTACTAAAGCTAGCAGATGAACACTAAATTTAAACAGAACCCATTCTTCCCCTCTTGGAAGGATTTGATCAAGTTTCTCAATGCTGCGTTTGCATCTATATGCACAGAATTGAATATACACCATTTTCTTGTGTTGCTTTTCTTTTTCTTTAAGGAACAACCCAGGGCTGAGGAAGCATCAGAAATTAAAGTATTATGCAGTCCTTGTCACTGTCAACATTCAAATATTATTTCATACTGTTTTCTTAGCAACTCCTGCTGAGATTCAGAAACAGTTTGCACATAAGGATTACTAATTAAGTTCAGTCTCATCCATCAGCCTCCCCCCAGCCCACAATGTAAAATATAGTTGTACTTTGAATTTAGAAGACTGACTAATTGTGTAAGATACCTATTGTTCATCTATGGAGAAGGCAGCACTTAGCTGCAGTTTCTACAAGAGGATTTCTGCCTTTTACCCCTTTGCACAGCTCTGTCTCAAGACAGGACAACTATTCTGTGGACAGGGAGATAAACAGGGCTTCTAACTCACGCAGTCCCAAATCACACAGCCTTCAGTCCTAAGGAAAGTACCAGCAGGTTTCAATAGCCTACTCTTTAGGAGGACTGCTTACCATTAGGAGGTAAAGGATGCCTGACCTAGTATTTACAGTATGCAGCTGGGAATAAAGGTGCACCTTAAAGTGCTGCCTTAATCTAAGTTTTCGTATTTTCGCACTGAGCAAATGCCCTAAAGTCCAAGGAAACCCATGACGACACAGATCTTTTTTTGGAGAAACTTGGCTAGCATAAGTATCTTTTCACAGACCAGGTAGCTATCAGCCTCCAGGCTGTGTTTTACAGTCCCAAAATACCTGCTGTTAACATTCATCCTCTACTAACAATATCAAAGCATCACAAGACAGAAGAAAAGCCCTGCTACATCTTCACACATTTACCAATTTTCAGGTTTAGGGTCTTTTTTTCAAAAGCTTTTGTAGATAAGAACAAACAAAGTTCCAAGCGAGGAAATATTTGTCTGTGCAGCCTTTAAGAAGAGCACATCTGGAGAAGACAGAGAGACAAAACTTGCAGAAAGGCAAACCTCTAATAGATCGCTGGCGTGTCAGAATCTGTCAGCAGCGTGACTCATCCAGCGCTCATTTCTACTGTAATAAATTATTGCTTTTCTAGGCTTTAATTTTCTCACTTGCTGTTTCACTACAGCACTGCACGAAATAACCCAGCGCTGAGCACTGCACCGCAGGAGTGCCACATGCAGTTAATCATTAGCAATATAATTTTGGCAAAGGACGGAGAAGGGTGGTGCAATGTACGAATAAAGAAATATTAAACAAATAAACAACAAGCAGCAGCAGGTGGATTAGAAACGAATGGCATGGCATAATTGCAGTATGCTATCTTGCAAGGAGTCATCAGCTTGAGTCCAGCCTGGCTTTGTTAATGTTATTGCCATCAAGCAGCGACTTGTTTTTCTCTGGCTAAACATGGTACTGACCACGGTCTTTTTGAGACAGAAGGTCCAGATTTTCAAGCACACCAGCAACTAAGGGCAGAAGAAGCAGCGGAGCATCCCTCTGTCTCTGTTCTGCCCTTCTTCACAATAGATCTTTCTCTTTTACATTTCTGTTCTGCTTGCTCAGCTTCACTACCATGCTCTCTGTACGTCTCCTTTGCCCCAGCCTTTGGGCAGATGGTGCAAAATCTGGAAGTCCTTTCTAGAAGCCACAGCTGCAAAGTATCAGTGAATGCTGGTGTTTCCCAAAACACCCTGGAGATTGCCTTGTGCTCCAGGGTCGATAAGAACAGAAAGCAGGAGTGTGTGAATAGGGATGAAAAAAGAAATGAGGCTTCTGGTGTGAAAAGGACAGACTGGAAGACTTGCCTTGCTGGGCATTTCTGCAGTAATTTTTCCCTAGATTGGAGGAGGAACAACTGGCTTTTCTTTTCCCACTTTCCTTGTGGACTTGCCACTGGCTTTTTTCCTTGCTGAAAGAAGAAATTAAAAACTCAGATTCAAAATCAAAATCAGTGCCCACCGCAACCCCACACCCTGTGTCTTCTTTAAAATGACCGTTGAGGTATGAGGTAGTCCAATGCGAGCGTGACGTGGAAGAGGCCCACTGAAAGTCAAGAGCTGATGCAAGAAATATGAATTCACTAGTATGAAATGAGATATATTTGGTACAGAGTTAAATGAGTGTTTTTAGAGCTTAAACAGAACGCACCTGTTTTCTTCCATTCTAGCAGATGTGGTTTTCCATCTGAGTTACAGACTACAAGTGACAAAAGGATCATGACTTCTCATCAGTAGTAATTTAAAAATCAAGAGCAGTCTCTGTGGTGTGACTGCCCATAAGTACTGGGCAGGCTGCCAAGACAATAACCTCCTCCCAAATAAAAAGGCAAGCCAAGAAAATCTTACTAGTTATCTCCATCACACTGGCTTGTGTGATGGCGTCTCTAGAGCTAAAAATTTATGAGGTCAGATTTTTAAAAGTATCCACAAAAAGATGCTATTTAAATACACGGTGAAGTGTTTTAGGTGGTAGCACAGTAACCCTGACTTCCTGGAAACACACTCGGACAAAAGGCTGTACCTGTCCGTAAGCCTGGTATTTGTACTTCTGCGTGTCCACCAGCAAATGACCTTGACCTGGAAACTCCCCAGGCTTCATCAGGCTCTTTGGCTGTGCGAGGCACTCCAGGCTGCGTTTGGACACGGGGCAAGGAAAGGAGAACATGGGGAGCAGGAGAAGCAGCAGGGAGGCGGGGAGGAGCCGGCACTTGCCATTCAGATGCGCTGCCTTGCCTGCACCGACAGCCTGACCTGGAATTAGTTTCATGCCATTTTGTCACTAGATCAACTGAAATATAAACAGTGCGCTATCGTTTGGTGAATCATTTGTTCAAAAAAATCTTGTATCTAAACAGATTGTCTGCTCCTCAGCTCCTTGCCTGATGGCCCGAATGCCAAATATTGTTTAAGAAAAGAAGAAAAAAAAGGCATATTGGTGCTACAAATCACACGAGAGGGGGGTTTTTTGAAAGTTCTT
The DNA here is from genome assembly GCF_964195595.1 of Calonectris borealis. Classification (NCBI taxonomy): domain Eukaryota; kingdom Metazoa; phylum Chordata; class Aves; order Procellariiformes; family Procellariidae; genus Calonectris; species Calonectris borealis. The sequence continues at coordinate 51,735,167 of NC_134315.1, forward strand.
TTTAAGAAGAACCTATGCAAAACCAGTATGTAAATGATGATATATGAATAACATCCTCAGTAGGGTTTTTAAAGTATATTCAGACATGGCCCAGAAAGGTGATGCTGGTTTTCAAGATACCCCACCACAAGGTTAGTCTCAGAATTTGGGGGGTCATTCATCTAAAATAATAGCAATGATAAATCCACAGACCAGAATTTGCTGTAGGGGAACGAGAGGCCTAAGATATTTCTATCCAGATAGTAACACAAACAGTTTTAAGACAGCTTCTTATTACAGGTAGAAATACTGAAAAGATCTTACTAGAGTATGGGGTGTTAGAAGTAATACGAAAAATCTTACAAATTTCCATGCAAATTTAAATCCCTCATGGGACAGTGAATTTTGCCAAAATCTCAGTTAGCAGAAAAAAACTAAGTTGCAAAGTGGTTTTGGAAATACAAGTGTGGATTTCCTTTCTGTTGTGAAACCTTCCAGCTTTATAAGCTTAAACTGTATTGTAAAATGCAGTATTTCCCCAGCTCTTTCATTTTAAAGGGTTGACCTGTTGTTTATTCAGGACCAGTAGAGCCACACTAATTTTCAGTACTTTGCTCATGGAGAACTAATAGCGATAGCCTGGAATTCGTGCCATTTTCTGCCCTATTCTTAAGCCACTACAGAGACAAACTTCTAATTAACTATCAAAAGCAATAGGCAAGTATTTAAAGCCAGTTTGATTATCCGGGTAGTTTATAATTAAACACAGCTGATCGTTAGTGCTCATACCCTGGGTGTAGAAAGGCTTGGGCTAACAGGGGATGAGATTACTGGTCCTCACACAAGGCACCCCCACCACAGGGGGCCCTCTGCCTTGCATCTCTTCTTGGCGTCTGCATCGCGGGGGTGAGAATATGTTTTCCAACGGCACCACTCCAGCAGAGAAGCAGAGATACCCGCCAGAGCACTCTCGTTCCTGTGTTCAAGAGGTAAGGCAGGATCGTACAGCTTAGGAGGGGAAACACTTGGCCCTGACCTTGCGGTGACATCCTAACAAAGCGAGGAGCACGCCGAGTGCTGGCTTATCCTGCTACTTGATGCTCAGTTGCCGACACTGTTCTACAGTTTACCCACTCTCTCATCAGAAAATGCAAGAACATTGCCTCAGAGAGTCAGCAGTCAATCCCCAGCACATCAGTCTACAATCTAGGTTTTTTTCCAATTGATTCTGAAAAACAATCTCCCTCACCCTCAAGCGTATGTAATTTGTGGCAAATGGGGGACTGACGGCATTTAAAATAAAAGTATTTCACAGCCTTTCCCTGCAATGTTGTTGCTTATTTGCATGGCACTGGGGATATGCCAGATGTTCTAAAAAGTCACCAAAACCTCATCTCCCTTTCAGCTTTGTAAATAGCAGCTAATTCATTTACATTCTTTGTCAGGTCTGTTTCTTCAACTTGGTATTTTAAAGCTCGATCATGTCTAGTGCCCGAGGATGCCCTCCTAATGCAGACAATAAATAATAATAACTGAAGCACCTAGGATTTCATGGATATGTAAGTACTGTGAAAGTGAGATCTGAAACAGGCTGCAGACCTGTCCAGAGAATTTACAATCTCATCAGAAAACACAGAAATGACACTACCGAGCTGGCCGATAAACTGTACATGACAGTCACAAATACGGATTTTCTTACAAACAGTATCATTAAAAATGGCACTGAAAGTACACCACTGTGTGAACCTGGGTGAATGCCAATAGGAAAGTGATAGATCCCTCTATGCTTCAGCAAGCTTTTCTCAAGTGATAGGTAAAGCCTTGCACACCCACAAAAATTGTGGCAAGTTACTTTTGGAGAAGGTAAATCTGACACACATCAGCAAAGAGAGAAGCAGAAGTCTGAAGCCTGGATGCTCTCGGTGGCAGGATGAAGAAATGGCTTCTTTTAGGATTTCTGAATAGCAAAGTACTGTGCAAAGTGGGATTCAAAAGCAACAGCAAGATGACCCCAGTCTTCTTTCTGGAGAAGGAAATCAGATTGACAAGCATGAAAATAAACTACTTGCATTGCAATGAGCAGATTAATTAAATCTGGACACTTGAGGTATGCCTGACTTTTAATTGTCCCTATAGTTCTAAATGGATTTTGCTTCTCCAGTGCCTGTTCACACCTGGTTCTCACTGGACCACTTATTCCAAGGTTCCCTCTTGGCTCTGCAAACCCAAACTCACTACACCCTGACATGTAACTAGAATCACTGATACAGAAAAATAATTATGGGGAAGCCACCACAACGCTGGTTTCCATTCTCTAGCTCTGTTGCTCTATTTCCCTTCAGATGGCCAGCTACCTACTTACTATCTAGTAATGTACCCACAAAAAGGAACACGTTCATAACCATTTAGTGTGGAAATAACATAAATGGAGGAGGGGGGGGAAAAAAAGCAGATTTTTTTTTTACATCAGCACATCTCCAATTGTCCTGACCCTACACTTTCTGTATGTCATGTCTCTAAAGAGATTCCACTGGGAATTAGAGATGTACAAGGTTATGACCTGATAGTCAACATATCTTTGGCTTTGTAACTGAAAAGCTAAAAGATCAGCAGAAAGACAAGGACAAAAGTTAAAAGGAAAAAAAGACTATTCTTTGGCAGAAGTGTTTTGGGAACAGCATCAGAACCATTCTGGTTTGTGAGTGAAATTCTTTCCAGATCCTGGAGGTAAAAAAGTGGCTAGGAAGGATGCACTCCAGTTCCTGACACTTGGGCACAAGAGTATCAGAGCACAAACTAGAGTCTTGCTGCCCCAATCAACAAGCTCAGAGCCGATCAGAGCAAGTCACAGCTCTCCTCTAGCCCAGGGGTCATTGCAGTAGGATACGGGTCTTGGAGTCAGGATGTGGCTTCCCAGGCCAGGGAAGATGGACACACATTAATCTTCAGATACCTCAGCTGCAAACTGATGTTGCGCAAATTAATGATATCCATGTGAACATTCATGTTTCAGTTTATTTAATGAGAAAACTGAAGAATATTTTGCATTTTACATCTAACTGAAGCCATTCTTTGCTTCCAGTTTAAATTAAGAAGTTGAAGGAAAAGACCTGCTGTTCATCTTTGCCACCAGTAGAATGATAAATGGGATGTTAAAAAAACCCTTGTAGTAATGTTTCCCTTTTTTTTTTTTAAAAGTCAGCCTTCTATGAACAGTATGGCTTGGACACTTCAGCAGTAATACCTGCATGACACAGGAGAGCCTGCTATCTTGTTCAGCTCAGTTGTCTTGATCACGTGCTGTGTTTCTTAGAGTCAAGATAGCCATTCAGCCCTAGTAAAAGATAAAAACATGTGACAGGAGACAGCAGAGGAAAAGAAATGTCAAACTGTGGCAACTAGCTACAAATTCATTTCCAGTTCTTTATCTTCTTCTGCCATATTATGGCCGTATTAGTCAAGGGTGTCAGATTAGCTTCAGAATTAGCAATAACAACACCTCTCAGATCTGTGAGCACTTTACAAGTACAGCTATTTCTGTTTTGCAGTTGGGGTCATAAATTCAGCTGGGCTGACTTTCCTACCACAGCACCATAAGCAATTAGCAGAATTTGAATTAAAGTCTGCCTCTGTATCTTATATTACCACAGGATGCCCTTGCTGTGCTACGCTGTTGTAGGATCTACACTTGCCCATTAATTTAATTTTCTAATGGCAACCCTTCATGCCCATCACGGACAAGAGCAGAAGACACAGCCATACATTGGGTGCACTACTTCTGCAGGTACTGAAGAAACAGCAAAGCAATACTTCCCACTTACCTCTCGAAAGCATCTGCTTTTTGCAAAAGTGCAGCCACACTCTTCTTCCTTTCCTTCCCAGTTTCCCTGATGAGATAACGTAAATCTCACTTTTAAGACAGCACCTTCTCCGAAAATTACATCCCTGTCAGCCAGGTGGAGGTAGAGCTGGTTCAGATGCTCAGCAATGGGAGCTGGGCAGCCACAGGTACGTTGTTTTAAACAATCCCCAAATTCTTTGCTATTGAGTAAACTCAAACTTTGTTTTCCATAGCAGCACCTGTGTTTTGTATAATGAGAAGGCTGGCAGGAACACAGGCAACAGTTTACAAAGAGTTGTAGTCTGCAGGGGCTGAGAGCTGAACTCTGCTCCAACGCCACCCATGCCGTTCTCCTGCGGATTTCAAAAGGGTCCCTCAAGGCAACACACTTGACTCATGAACCTCCAGTTTAACAGTATTATCCTCACACTTCAGTTACGTTTCAGTAGTATCTGGGGTCCCGTTGTACTAGGGAGTGAACAGTCATGGAACAGGCAATGACCTTTTCTCCAGCAACCTTGTAACACGTAAGACAAGACAAAGTGATTAAAGAGAGAAAACAGATGGGTCATTTATCAATGTGTTAAATGCTTTTTTCCCCAAAGTGCACTCCTTTCACTGCCAATTCTCTTCTTTCAGATCCACCCACCCTCCTGAGGGAGCGTGCGCTTTTGCTTTCATTTCCTCTAGACTGACTTGCATTAGCCAGCTAACATCCTCCCCGAGCTGCTCCGGGCCAGAGCTGCTCTGCTAACACTCATCTGTTCAGGTCTATATTCAAGCTCAGGATAATTCCCTTCATTTAAGCAGCATAGCTTCTCTCTTCGTGAAAGAGAGACAGACTACCCTGATTTAACGTGATTGCTTACATGATGCTTTACAGTGAACTGTAGAGCAGTGGACACAAAGAACTTGTTCGTGGTCACATAGGTCCAACGTCCCACTGGCAGTCCGGGGCTCAGAAAAACCACGCTGTTCCCAGGAGCAGAAGGCCAACGCCACATAATAAAGGTTTGCCAAGAAATCCATTGCGTAACTAGGCAATGCCAGGGTTTCTGGGTAGGGTGCTTTTATTATCACGCTCAGTCAAGTGGAACTGGCACCGTGACAAGCGCTTCAGCCCCTGAAAGAGCACTAAACACAACACGGGTGAGAATAAATGCAATTCTCGACTGATGTAGCTCTATCATCAAGAACACCTAGTCCAGAAGTGTAGTAGCAACAGTGCATCTTTATTAATATAACGTATTTCACTGTAAGGGACCAAACAATGTCAGTAACCCTGCGCTGTAGCTAAGATAAGCCACATCTGAATTTGTAGAGTTATGTGGTTACACCTGCAAAACTCTGCTAATGCAGATTTGGCCTGCTAGCTGTGGGGCTAGAATTTGGAAACTTTTAAATATGTTACCTAGTATTCATATTAAATGCCTTAAAAATGCATTCCTTGAAATTTGGGATAATCCTGCCCTCAACAAAGATCATTATTACAATAGTAGCACTTTATAGTACTTAATGGTAATGCCCATACATACATACCCAGATGGATGCACATACACAGAGAGTATCCATTAAAAAATACATATATACGTATACTTTTATGTATCCAATATGATCCAGGATGGTGTCCTCATGAAGATGTGTAAATCAGACATATTATAAAATGTATGAAATTTGAAAAAAAAACAGAGAGGACAATTCCTTTCCTTTCCTCGAGCATTATCCAAATACCAGGTCTCTATCAGGTGCAGACAACAGTAAACCTAGATTATAGACAAACAGGCATTGAACAACTCCTAATGGCAGTAACAACTCATCTGTCCGTGAAATGCATTAATACAGGAGATCTGTCCCTTCAGTGCACAGCAACTGCCTTTTGCACAGACTGTGACAGACTGGAATTATCATCATATTTGAATTTGTTGAGCTTTCATAAACTGAGAATGAAAAAGAAAATTGAAGGCTTTGAATTCACTTTCATTTATTTCACACCTAAGAACATCCAATTCAAATGAAATATATCACTCTTGCTGCAAATCTGGGACAGGAGGAAACTCGATTTTGGAGTGAGGGGGCTGAATAAATAGGAGGAGTTTTGTTTCAAGTGTTTCGTGGGAGCTGCCATCACCTCTCTTTGCCAGTGAAAGTTGCCATTTACTTAGCGGACCATGATAACAGATTTCATTTCTTTTTGGCCTTATTATGTAGCATTTGTAAATTATTGTCCTTTACATTTTCACTATTAAGATGTTCATCCACTTTTACTCAACAGCACTGTCTTGTCTTCTTGCTAAGGCTGCTCCTAAGATTCTTCTGGTTTTGGGAAGTGGGCAACATAACAAATGCAGCAGGATGCTGTCTTACCAAATGCTGACATTAGATGACCATCTTTGTTATTTTTGCAAGGCTTCACAGAATTTTACAACTGAAATTCACATGAATAAAACTCCTGATCAAACAACAGAGGATAACAGTCCTACGGGCATTGCACAATTCCCTTTTCTATGCAGGAGACTGATACAATCAGCTTTCATACTTTGTTTTGTATTTATTAATCTAGAACACTCCTCGGTCAACTGCTTTTATTTTCTTGGTACAGAGGACTTCAGGTGGCAGAAAAATAGAAGAGGGAATTCAACATAAAAAGCCAGGCCTCTCCAAACAGCACAGGAATTCTGCCTCATGGAGGACAAAGCAGCCCTGTTCTGAATTTCCCAGCTCCTTGAGGTGCCTGTCCCTGGAAGCATCGTAAAACCACGGGCTATTTTCTATCATTAGCCTCTGACACCAGAAGACCTTCCTGGGGGAGGGAGGTAGGATGAATGCCTGCCAATTCTCAGCAAGGCTCTCACACCTGTTTTGCTTCTCCAACCTCCTCCTCTGCCTTCCTTAAACAGCCACCATCCCTCTCCACCTCAGCGCTTTTTGGGCAGTGCCTCTGCCTTGCTGTGTCTTTGGATACAGTAGTGATGGGAGCATCCCCAGCAGGAGACGAGCTGTGGTCCTTCCTCTTTTTAGCGGCAGGCTCAAAGACTAAACCCCAGCTCTCCAGGCTCGCTTGCAGCCTCATCACAATGCACTAGACACAATGGTTGGAATAAGATTTTGCAATAAAATGGACACTCAGCAAAGGGGACAGGGTAAGATCTAACCCTTTGAAAATTTAGCAGATTAGTGGAGAGAAAGAAACAAATGGGAGAGTGGCGAGTAGAAAGAAAAAGAAAAGAAGTTGAGGTATCCCAGCAGTTGGCTTTTCGTAACAACATTCTCCTTGTTAAATCTCAAGTTCATCATCAGAAATGCCTGGGTGCTCTGGCCTCTTCCAAAGATATCTCCTATGCTGCAGCTGAAAAAAGCACACTTGTACATCTCAGAAGTTCACCTTTTCCACAGAAATATTCCCTATAGATGTATCAGATGCTGATAGACTCTGACCTATTCAGAGATGCGAATATTAATGGAAAATGCTGAAAACCCACTTTTATGCCTCAACTGGAGGAAGCATTTTCAAAGCATTTTCCAACATGGAAGAAATCTCACCTGACCTAGTTTCCTACCCTGTTTGTTACCTCCTGGCTGTCTCATCCGAGGTTCCACCTGCTGTTTCTCCATCTGCCAGCCTTTTTTAGATCAGAGGAACCTTCTGAGTTACACATTAAATGTCAGGCAGGCTTGAGAAAAGTTGTTTACGTCTGCATTTAAACAGATGATATTTTCCATTAAAAATGCAGCATGGAGACACTAAAGGCTAAGATCCCATTTGCTTTTGGTTGCCATAATGCAAAAGCAAGTCTGCTTATGAAAGCTGATGCTATTAGTTGAGCATATATCCAAACAGAATGATGATACCCTGGTGAAGACCATTATTAGTGTCTTTTCCAGTAATATTGAAAGCCTCAAGCTGGGGGCCAAAAAGTATCAGATACTTTAGTCAAAGTCACTGGAAGCCTTGTGTGGACTGAAATCAAACCCAAAACCAGTGTCAGGGAACCATCTATCTTCTCCCACTTACTTCCTAAGCTATTCCAGAGCAGAACACAAAAATTTAGCTTGCATTAATATCTCATTAAATATCAACTACCTGAAGGAGTAATTACCTCTAAGGTTGCAATACCTAAGAGCAACTACTCCATTCAAACCCAACATTTGAGGTATGTTGTACCATGCAGTATTTACAGTACAGTATTTTGCCAGCATATAAGACCACAGCACTGCTGAAAAAGCCTGGTGAGGACTTAGCTGTGGGATTTTATGGTAATCTTTGTTTTTCTGCTACTTTTGCTACTCTTACATATTCTGCAGAGGGACCTTGATCATCTGATCTCTGCCATCTCTGAGTTCTACGCAGACTTAGGAGAGGCACGAGGAATCATCCACACCCACGTAAGTCAACGAAAAGACTCCCTTTATTTTCAGCGAGTTAGGGATCAGAGCCCTGGAGCATCACCTCCACTGCACACCATCTGACAACAAAAAGTACAGCCAGTGCCTTAGGAAACTTCAGAAGCAAGGGTTTCAGCAGTTATTTTCTCTCTAAAAAGCATACAGAAAAGAACTGGAAACTCATCACGTCAGTACAGACTGCCACATGTAATTTGTATGAAAAGATCAAATATACACTGGAGCTATGGGTGTCCTGAAACACCCATGTGAAGCCAGTAGGAATCTTTCCACGGATTTCAGTGAACATTGGATGAAATCTTACAGGCAATTAAGTAGTTTGACTTGGTATAGTAAGATTTTATGAATATGTGTAGGCAGCCATTCTGTACTTGTCTTCCATTGTGCTCCCGGAATAATTTCAGCCATTAAATGGACGGCCCTGAATCTCCGAGTCTCCCAGCTCTTGGAGGCAGAGGACTCTCCTCCGAGTCTGCTGCAGCTGATTGACCCGCTGTCCATGTCAGATGCTTCCATATGAGAATCACTGAGCCTAGACTGCCCCCGCTATGAAAGCCAGGATGAGCAAAATCCGTGCTTCCTGAAGAGATGCAGGCATGTTACTTTTCCTCGAGTTTAGGACATTGTAATTTACCTTAACTTGCCTACAACTGCCTTGAGGGAATGAAGGGAAGTCTCAGTGGTGGGAGGAGGGCATTTCTTGCCTTATCCCTCAGACAAATATGACTTGAAAGTCATTATATGAAAGGCATGTAACACAAGTATTAACACTATGATTTACAGTAATAAAAACATTATTACAATGTGTCTAATTAGGAACCATTATAAGACCAATTAAAGCTGTCAAAATAGAACAAAAAAGCAACATGTGTTTTTTCCCTGGAGGACTGGGATATGGTAAGACTCATTATTAACTTGTAATTTGAGGACAGAAGATTGCTTTCGGTTTGAGTTGAAATCTAGGCTCTTAAGGAAAAGAGGGCTCTGAGGTATATTCCTCTCTGGCAGGCATTGCTTAAGGAAATGTTATCACAACAGTAGAAGCATTTTTTAATACCCTGGGCAGACACTTAAAAAAAATCCGAATACAGCAGTATCTATTTAGTTCAGCTTTAGCATCCAACACAATTCTGACATTTGCAATCCACATGTCAGTATTCATTTCACTGCAGGAAATAAGACAAAATGGCATTTAGTTTACCTGGAAAGGATGGTCAGACAGCCCTTAAGGAATCTAATTAAAATGCAGCTTGTTACCAGAGCAGTGCATCGCGCTGTGCTGCCATAGTAACCAGGGGTCCCATGGACTTGCGGGGCCATCTGAGGGCATGTTTGCAAGAGGCACAAGAATTAAACTGATCGTCTATCATACATTTTAAATGACCTGAAAAGTCTGAATGATTTGCAGATGTTAACCTACGAAAGAAAATAATTAACTCCTACATGCTCAGACAATGGGCCAGTCTCAGGAGTCAATTTATTCCGATCACTGTTTTTTTATGACATACTGTCATAAAAAAATGACAGCTGTCCCACAGCTTATTTAAGAAGTGCATGACTTATTTGCAACATGTGAGCAACCAAACAGTTTAATTTGATTCCCTAATAGAGAAACAATAGAGCAATCAAGACCTGTGGGCTGTGGAAGAGAAGAACAACAGAACATACGTATTCTACTTAGGCTGCTATTTCCAGTGCTATTTCCTGAAGCATCAGGCATCTGACTGTTCTCCGTTGTTTGCTTTTGGTGGATGAATCCCTGCTAGCACACGAGGGGAAAAAAAAAAATCACACTACAGCACTGGGCTTTTCTTCCCGAATCCTTCTACTAGAACAGAAAGATCCTTAAACAACATTAATAATTATAAAAGCAGTATCTTACATTGTGCGCTATCCTGATATTAATTTTCTACGGACACGATTGATAGATTTGCCACTGAGGTATTCAGATTAATTTTAACAGTAGAGAGGTCCAGGTCAAGAGATTCTTTTGACACACCACCTGTGAAGGAAACTGCAAATTCTCAGTGCGTTGTTGCAGGTTATCATGAAAGATTTCTGCAAAAGACTTTAGGACTCCATTAAGCAACTTTACTACTGATGAAAATATCCGCAAGTTGTTTGAAATGATCAAGGGGATCTTTAACTGTTTTGAAAAAAGAGCTTGACAGCAATTCTTCTGAAATAAATGAAATTCCTTAGAAAAATGGGGTTGGGACTGGGGGATGACATGGGAAATTGAAGCACCGGTTTTCTAGGCATTGTGAAACCAATATGTTCATGTGATTTTGGCTCACAGTACTACACCATCAGCTCCCACTGTATACAGCTGGGATGGGTACCTACCTGGAAAGATCTAGTCCACGTTGGGCATGCTAATACCAGGAAGGTTGCAGAAAGCCAGAAAGGAGCTCAGTTCAAGAACAAGTTGGAGAGTTCAGCCTCCTCTATCGTTTTGTAGATACCAGTGACACGCATTATGTAATTGTGCCTAAGTTTCCCCATTTACAAAAAAGGGCAATGATATTTATCTGTTTTAAGATCCATGCCCCAGAACACTGGAAAGGGAGGTTCAAAATCCTACTCAGGATTAGACAACCTTAAACAAAAAACCACTGTGTCATTCAGGTTAGAGGCAACATTTGATCCAAAGTAACCGATAATAAAACATGACAGATGTAAAAACATCTCACATTTAAATCTTTTCACTATATGGAAAAGTATCCAGGCAACATAATAACTAAATTACCATGACTAAAAACAGACAGTAGGCTGTACTTTTGCTAAATGGGACTTTATAGAAGACAAATTGATTGCAACTAATCCATTGCTCTTCCGTATAGCCCAGTGCTTTAACAACCTTGAAATAGTAATTCTTCAAGGGCCTCACGATTTCCTGATAATCTGCTGCAGCCCATTATTAAGGGCTTCATTCACTCTCAGGTTCTCCTTACAACAGGAAGTTTATTAGCACTACAGATGAATCTATTGCGTCAACAATTTACTCCAGCTGAAGTACCAGCCCTGATACTCTCATTCTTCACCCTGTTTTTTGTACAGACTGGGCTTCCGTTTGCTGATTTTGTTCCTCCAGTTCCTTCACAGGAAGGAACACAGCCTGAATGCTTTACAGGGGGGCTTTTGGAGAGGAAAGAAGGTGTTATAAATCATCACTAATTTAGAAGTTCATTTTTAATGGGTTACATTTTATTCGCTTCAGTTGAACACCATTATTTACAGACACAAGTTAATAAAACACATCACAAAACAATAAAATTTCAACAGCTAATATTTATAGGTGCATAGTTCATGCTCAATTACTTTTTTTAATATGTATAATACATACACATATAAAGCTCTCACAATAAGTCATCTCTGCACAGAAAGAATAGTCATAGGAAACAAATAAAAATTGTATCATAAACAATATCAAATTACTGACAGCCTATCAACAAAACATGTACAGAGTTAGAAATAAGCAGTAGACACTTAGGTGTTTTTATTTAATATTTTCTTTTTTAACTTTTAAACTTGAAGCCACAATATCCACAGCACAACAATGACCCTGCCAACCAGCTTTCATTTCAGCAGGAGGGAAATGCTGAAACAAGGTGGATGCAGTCACAGATACTCCAATCATTGCTGATGGAAGACTTCAAAATACACCGTAAAAACTGTAAAAAAATTTTACGACTGGGCACATTGGAACTCAGCACTTGTACGGGATGGGACGTCTTTAGTAGTTAGTAGATTTCAGGAGATATAAAGGAAGGAAAGGACTCTCATGCTTCAGGTTCATAGTCTTGATACTCTTCCTAATGAGGAGAGCAGAAATCAGTGCTACTAGTATTTTAGATAAATACATTCTACTTTCACTGCTTGTTCTAGTCCTAGTGGATTCAATGCCAAAATATTATGGATTTTTATGTGATCAGGATCTTGCCATTTATTATTATTTTGTCACATCTTCCAGATACTGTATCTTACAAACTGTGGTATTTACAGGAGAACTAGGCTTTTACAGTGGTTAACACGTCATTCAGCTGCTGTTGCCAGGAACTCACGAGGCCACCCATGGCAATTTCACTTGGAGAGGCAGGAGGACTACCTCTGGACTCCACAGCACACCAGTGCAGCATACTCATACAAGCCAATAACTCATTTAAATGTGTGTTTAACTACGGGCACGTGAGGAGCCCCCATAATTTCAGTGATATTGAAGGTGTTAGCGATCAAGCACGCCTTTAAGTCTTTTACTGGATCATGGCCTAAATGTTTTATACCTCTCATTTTCAGCCTAATTATCTGTGCTACTGTAAAATCGCCACTCCAACTACCAATGCATCATGCTAGACATTGTAGTAATATTTTTGATAGCAGGTTCATGAAAAACAGCAAAATAATTTACTCCCTAATTGCATTAACTTAAGAGCATAATAATGAATTACCACGTTTTACAAAGCATGATGCTTTGATAAATAGCCAGGCTATTAAAACGATCTATGAAGATACAGTTTTTCCCATATTCCTTACCAAACACAAGAAAAAGATACAAGTTTACTGTGGATTACTCAGAAACCCAGGCACAAGTGTTTTGAAACACACACAATATTTTCCCGTTAAACTTCCTTACTATCAAGAAAGCAACGGATTTTCTGATTCCCAGCACTATACCTCTGGGAGATCTTGGCCAAAAAGACCGTGTTTCTGCTGTGCCCTTTCAGCTCACAGCATCAGCCTGTGCCAGGCTAATGTAACTCGAGCATGCAGCCCCCTCCTGCGCCCTTCTCCTATGTGCATTCACAGCAAATACCACAACAGATTTACCTCTGGAGGCATTTCGTAAGCCTCATTCTCAGGATCCACAGGAACATCTGTATTATTCACCATTCCCTCCTGCAGGAAGCCTTCTTCATTCTACATTTAAAACAGGGAAAGAAAAGTGTCAGACTGCAACTGCTTGCCTCGTCATTTACGCCAAAGCATGTCCTTCCCCCCCATCAGTGGTTCACTTCTTGGCCTGTCCTTTGGTTGTGGGATGTTGCCAGGGGTTGTGAAGAGCTAGAGGACATCAGCTCCAGAGGGATCTTCTCCATGTTTCACAGAGGTGTCCATGGGAATGACTACTATCATCTTTCCTAAACAGCTGAACTGCTGATATCCCATTTCTCTCTTGCCATGGACAGATCAAGAAGTCAATCTGAACAAAAGAACAGTACCACCACCAACTTGCTGAATATCTTTGGAAAATACTTTAATCCCACAGAAAATGCTCTGATCAAACCATGAAACAAACCAAAACAAGTTTTTTGCTCCTTAAGAAACCGATCTGGGAAACATAGTCCCACACAAATTGTTTGAGTAGGTTATCACATTAATTTCTGTTCAACTACTTGGGGGGGGGATAGTCACAGGTATGCAAAAGTAGTTGTAAAAGCAGGCCAAACGAATTGGGTAGTATCAAGACACACAAATGAAATAGTAATTCAATTACATATTTTTTAATGTTATAGACACATCAACCCTCTCATAAACTGTTGTTTATTTTACAGTTTTAGCCTTTTCACAGTACATTTCAAAGTGGCCAAAAAAGGGAGAACTATTATAATTCAGATTATTGCATGCTGTTTTTTTCCTTCAGTTTTAGAACCTAACTGTATGAGGAAAAGCTTTTTTCCTTTAATGGGTCACACCTCTATATGCTTTCTTATGTCAACCAGCATGTTACTCTATGCAGCATTAGAGTATGATACATGGCACTACCAGATACCAGCTTCTTATACTTTTTTTCCTGGGCATCTGTTATTGACCATTATAGAAGCACTTCTATTTCATATAGCAATTTTCGTAAGAGCCTCTTGGAATTAATGGGATTGCAATGGTGTAAGGAATAACTTGCTGAGTAGGATTACTTAAGTGTTGTCCTAGAACTATAGATATTATTTACCATCTGAAACAAACACAAATTATAAAGGAAAAAAATCATTCCAATTGGGCAAATTCCTGTAGTAGTTGTTACTACAGAAGTTCACAGAGAAGAAACATGAGTTTTGCCAGAACAAAGACTGCTGGAGTTCATCCTGAATTGTAAGAAAATTGGTATGAAAACAGGCAGACTAGCTCAGTGGAACTATAGTGACTATGCTGATTTATACCAGTTGCCAATCTAGACAGAAATGCACTAAAAAACAATTACAGACACTCAGGAAGAAATTCACTTAAGAAAACCCCTGCAGGCTGGAAGCTAGACAGAAATACAAAATTAAGTAAGTCACAAACCAGAATAATGAGGTAATTCTTCAAAGTCTGCAATTTATAGGATAGTGGTGCTAAATTAAATTTAGGATATAGATAAAATGAGCATAATAGAAGCTAAACCTGAAACTCACCTCTGAGTTTAACACAAAATAGAAAATAATACGCAAAACAGGTGCATTTATCATGCTTCTGCTGTTCACCTTTTGCCATGTATCAGCTCCCTCTGTGGTTTAACCAGGTGACCATAGTCATAATACTCTGTTCCTCACTTGCGGCATCTCTCCATGAACAAATTGTGCCTTTTTCTACCAGATACAAATCCTGTTCTTCCTTAGTTCGCAGACCTCTTTGGCACTGATGCGTGTGCATATACACACGCTTTTCACCCTCAAAGTCCATGACGTGCAGAATTTATTCCCATAATGTAGATTCTTCTCTCTAGCTCTTACTTCAGACTTTAAAAGGTCCAGTATGAAGATATCTGGTCCCATTGCTTCTCAGTGGGGCCAGATATCCTTCTTCCTTTAGAGGTAAACAGTATAGTCCGTGTGGAGTCAATGCCTACTATTCTGCCAAGTTCCCTCCATGCATGTGCTTGCTATCAGTTAACACCCTGCGCTGCTCTATGGCATAGATAACATGGACAAATTCCAGAAGTCAAGGGACATCGAAGAATAAGGTTGCTAATATCTTTATTTAGGCCCGTGTCTTCCAGAAGAACTAATAATTTTGGATGTTCAACATGACAGGTAACTTTTCAAGCATGAAATTATCAGAAAAACTGGGCCCAATTACAGTTCCGCTCTGGCTTCTCAAAACAGTCAAGCTCTTAAGATTATGTAAGGTGCGATATTTCATTACCTTAGCTTCTAAACAATTTTTTAGGAGTATTTATGCCTATTTACTTTTATGAGAAGTAGCTCAATTCCTATCAGCTTTGACTGAAATAGCTAAATAGTGTGTGCAATGCAAATTTTAAAGCTGTTACTGTGCATTCGATCTAACGTATCGGCTCTAGGGCCCTACTGCTCTCCTGTTTAATCCAAAATACAATTTAATTTCTGCTTCTCCCTATCATTAAGGAACAGCTTCAGCTAACAATCGGTACATCAAGTAAAACTGTGCCCAAAATCAGTCTTGAGGTTGCACGAGGAAGAAAGCATGCAGCTTAATGTTATATGTAGCAGGAAAACAGATGGCAAGTGAAACTGCCAGGACCATTAGTAACGACGAAGAAAAAGATTTGCCAGCCAAATTGCAAAGAAGAGCTTGAAAGCTCGTATGCTGTTTATTAGGAACCTCTGCCACGGGTCTGGACTGTCCATCAGGATTAGACAGATACAGTGCCTAAAAAAGGCTAAATTTATCATCTTCCCAAGTTCCTTCAGCGAGTTCAGGATGGAGATTCCTCTACAGCTTCAAATAAAACAATCAGCAGCCCTAGTAAAATACAACACCAATGCTTTTTTTCAAATGAAGCAAATCATAAGCCATACCAAACCATCAAAGGAACTCTTTGCCTGGGAAAGGCTTATCACCTTTGTCCAGCTGCAAACACTAACACAAACCCCACCTTTCATGTCGATGTCACTGCAGTGCAGATGAGAATGACATTACTCAAGGTCACATTTGTTACACTTAAATGTATAGCACACATCATTTTTAATGGTGGCGCTCTCTGCTTCTGCTGTACCATTCCTCCAAAGTTAGGATATCACAAAAGTAAACAACCACCCCCTGTAACACCGAACCATCTAAGGTACAACTTGTATCATTATTTACCTCCTTTAAAACAAAGAAATGCAATTGTACGTTCTCATGATCAATAATTCCATATCCTAATTCAGTTGTGGAAGAGGAAAAACACCCAATAGACCAATTCTTGTCTTCGTATAAAAGACACATTTTTCTCTCGAAGCTGCCACCTCTATTTTTAAACCATATAGAAGGGCATTTCCAGAGGGAAAGCTTTTTATTAGAAGATCTGAAAAGCTAAACAAAAGCTTCTCCGAGAAGAAGTCAGTTTTTAACTGGGGAGCATGAGCTCTTTTGCAGGGAAAACACTTTAAAAAGGGGAAAATACAAATCACGTAATAAACAAGGTGTCAAAAGAACGGTGAGGTGAGGACATCTGCTTGTCCCCTGAGGCTTCCCTTAAGAAAAAGCAAATGCCTGCCTACATCTTGGTTTGAAGCACGGACACTCTGGGTAAGACTTGTATTTCTGAATTCTCTAGAGAGTCTTGTGCCCTCAGACCCCGTGCTATGGAAAGCAAGCTTTTGCGGCTAGCCAGAGCAGAGCACACCACGTTGCCATTTCCCAGTTACCAATCGTGGCGTCAGTTTGTGCTGTCAACACTCCTGCCTGCCTCGACAAAGCTTGTACAGCCCAAGACCTACGTGCTACCAGGCTACCTCGCAAGCCCACCCACACCTTCCCTGGGAATGCAGGGCTATGGTGTGCGCCCTCCCGCCCAAATCGTGCTGTGCTCTCATTTTGTCGAGCAACGTTTGTCAGTTTATAAATGAAGGAGAGCCGGCATCCCATCATTGTACATTTGCATGACCCTAGACGCCTGTGCTGACTCAAGGAACAGGTATAAAATAACTGCTATACAAGAGCGGCAAAAGTAAGATGTGAAGAACTTCCTATTTTATTTGGTGCAATGGCTCCAAAATGTTGACTCCTCCTCCTTTACTGTGAGAGTGAACCCTGCTAAGCAGCGTGTGTGACACCGTGAAATGACCCACTTTTGCAATAAAATATTCAAACTAATTAAAAAGTCCTCCTGAAGACCTGGCCCTATTTAAATTATAGAGTACTTGCCAAAACTTCAGGCCTATTCCTTTTACCAGGAAAACATCACCAAATGGGTTTCTCTTATTTCAGTGTTTTTGGTGAAAATTGCACCCCAATCTTTCCCTTCACCCTCTTTCCCACCTCATAACTCTCTCGGTGGAAGGGGGGAGACTGTTTAAGATCCCCTACGCATGGAAAACAGACGAAGTGGTCTGCTCATGGTACCACCCCTATGTCAGCACCATGTAGCAAAATGGTCACCTTCAGGAGTGTGCATTCAGTGACGTGTCTTTGAAAGCCAAGTTACTGCCATCAGAAATAAATTATTTTATCTCAAGTCACGGACAAAAGCAACTTCAAAAGGAAGCATTGTAATTGTAATTTAGCAGCTATCTAAGCATTATAATTTACTATCTCTCTGGCTAGTTACACGTTTCTTCTTTCCATTATGAATGCTGAAGCAGTCTTACAGTCATGTATATTCTCATGATTACTGGAGACTAATTCCTTCTGAAGTGATTCCATATTCTGTGATAAATAAACCAGGCTATCAAAGTGTCAGCTCTTAAAACATTTATACTGGCAAGAGGAGATCACCCTGGAAGTCACTTCCACTAATCACAGAGGTCAGAAGGCACCTCCAGAGAGCATCTAGTCCAACCTCCCAGCTCAGAGCAGGGTCACCTAAAGCAGGGCTGTGCCTGGTTGGGTTTTGACCATCCCCCACAGACAGAGACTCCACAATCTCGCTGGATAACCCCGGTCCACTGCCTGACCACTCACACAGTGAAAAAGCTGCTTCCTACATTTAAATGGAATTTCTTGCATTTCAATTAGTGCCCACTGCCTCCTGGGCACTTTCCACTGCCATTTCACTGGGCACTGCTGAAGAGTCTGGTTCAATCTCCTTTACCACCACCCTCATCAGGTATTTATACACATTGATAAGCTTTCCCCTTAAACTTTCACATTCACGTTGTTTCACACTTGCTGATTTTCTGTCTGTTCTTGAGACCTCTATGACATTTCCCATGCAGATATTGTGGGAAGCTAATTTCTCTAGTAGAAAGCTCTACTGTACACAATCAATTACATACATAAAAATAAGGTGAGGCTTACCTCAAACACCTAACAAATTCATGTAACATGAGAAGTCATAGTTAATTTCAACAAAATAGATTATTATAAACTCAATGAGCACTGGTCACACCACATCACTTGCCAGTCTGTTACTGAGTGTTTTATAATTATTGACTAGCTGTGAACCAAGATAAAAGGCACTATGGAAAAAGTAGTGAACTAAAATACGGAAAAAGCTGGTTTAGAAGAAAATTTTGGTACAACTCTTTTGCAAAGACCTTTAAAGTCCCTTTTGGAAAGACCTTTGAGACCGCCAACAAAATGTTCCATGCAAAACATTTTTAATGTAGTCCAATTTGTTGTACATACACACCAGCTGGTACCTGGGGGAGCTTGAAATAAAAATAAGAATGTAAAAAATAAAATAAAAAAATCGCATCCAATAGCATTATTACCTTGTAAAATTACCATGTACTAATAGATTGGAGTAAGCACAGTATTGCCTCATACTGTATTTCCGAGCCCCGTGCACACCAAGGACAGAACTGGCGGAGAGGTGGGATGCGATGTTTGGTGAACAAGCCCGAACGGTGCTTTCTTGACTCAACAATAGAAAGGACAGTCTCATCAGGGAATCTGGCATTCCCCAAGCTCATCAACTGGTTCGAGTAGCTCGTCCAGAGAAGCAGCCATGTCTGCCTGCCTGATAGCCATGGTCAGGTACATCTCTGCGAGCCCGGATATTAAGTCTAGCCCAGTACTAATGAATTACTGAATTTGCTGTTGTTACAGTCTGGATAATTGTACTACTAATCTGTCTTTATTACCACACCATTATTTATCCCTAAAGCTGTTGGTCTCATGCCAGTTATCGCATCCCAAACCTATAACTCAGCAGGGCTGCCTTAAGCCCTTACAACTGGTAAATGAATATCCCTCCAGCCTGACTAAACCCATTTCTCTTTGGTATTATGCACCCTGTAAGAAATTTCTTCAGGAACGTCAGTCATTATATGGTGGAGCTTAAAGAAAAATTTTGGGATTCCTTTTGTATACCCTCAGTGCAGCTGTTATGCATACTGTCCAAATTCACCTCTTGTACAAGCTGAACAGCAATTTGCTGTGCCAATGGGCTTAAAATTGCCCTTTGAAAAGAAAGTAATTTGTATTCTTTCTTCTCCACAAAATATCAGGATACTTAGGGGCTGGATATTGGACCTAAGTGAACAAATAACTGTCTTTTCCATTTGGTAACTTATTTTTTACAGGTATTTTGACCATAAAGCCCAACTTACCTGATGGAAGAAAAACCCTGGAACAAACCAGCAAATTCCCAACAACATGCAAAACAAAGATACGCTAAAATGGCCTCAATTTATTTATTTTCCTAGTCCTAAGTTATTAAATATGTGGAGCTGACTGGTTATAACTGAGTTGCCAGGTCAGCTTAGGATGCTCTGAAGCTCCCGCTCGCTCACTGCAATAGTCAGTGCCTCCAAGCCTCGGCTGTGAATGACAAAGCATTAGCAGCAGTCTAGTGGTTTTATTCTGGAGATACAGAGAGGAGACGTGTCTGTGCACTAGCTAGAAAGAATTAAACTGTTTTAATTATCCCTAAGCTAAACACCTAAGTGAAGGAAATGATGAGAAAGCATTATGTGTGGAGCAAGCTGGCTGTTCCAGCACACAACTCATTGAGTACCAATAATGAAATGGGACTACAGTCCTCCTTCTCCTTAAATGGAGAGTGGAAGTGGAGACATTTCATTAAACAAATAAATGTCAGCACGACAGCACAATTCCAATGAAAGGCTAACATAGTGCCTGCAACTGCTACAGGCTGCATTTTGATTCATGTTTTTATGCCCTTCAGTTGGCAATGACAAAAGTGAAAAGGATAAAGACTGAGGCCTATGGAGAGAGGAATGAACATGAAGACTCTTTAAGTGTCTGTGGTTACAGGCCCATCTTGGTGTCTATAAATAGCTGGAAATACTTGCTGTTTACAACAATTTATGAACTGCTGTAAATTCCTAGAAAAACAAATTTCAATACAACATAGATTGTGTATATTTTTGTTTCCTTCCTTTAAAATTCCCCATTTAGTATTACTGTAAAGATAAGATTCAACTCAGTTCAGAGTACAGCAGGAACATTTCTGTGAGCACTCTGCTCTCCTCAAACCCAGATTCATGTTTTGCATTAACCAGGCTGGTAAAGTTACCTAATTAGAGCTGCTGGTATGTTGTTATTTGCTGATAAATGCATGTGGATTACACAGAGAACCTGCCCATTGCCCAGGTCAGACCAGCAGGTCATACAAGTTCTAAAGTGATGGACACACGCGTTAATTACAGGTGACTTAAAATAACAGGTTGCCTAGGGGCTGAGTCAATGTGCCATCAGTAACGCACGTAAATGCATCCAGAACACACAGTCCTTTCAGCTTCATCCTTTTCAGCTTCCCAAATCTATGGTGACATTGAAAACTCCACAGGTAGGGAAATAAAAAACTAGAGCTTACCATTTAGAAAGACTAAAGTAATTTCTAATTGCAAAGTACTGGGAATGATACGTGTTAACTAAACGTCACATCAGGAGGATTTGGTCACAGCTGTGCCTCACTTGACATTCTCCTGAACAAGGTAGAGAAGCATAGGTCAATAAAAATATTTCAGGGTAATGGATCTGCTCGAACAATATCCACTATCAACATTGTGATTTACATTCTCAAAATGGAAGTTTCAGAGTGCAGTTTCACAGAAATCTTGACTCCAGTAATACCACTATTTTCAGTAAGGATTTGGAAGAAAGACCAAGGACTGCACTTAACTTGGTCTTATGCATTAAGAAGGAAAAATAAACAGCCTGAGTTTATTTTTGTTATTCTTACTACATAATTCGAAGATACCTTGACAAAACTGAATAAGTGACCAAAATAAATAAGATGCAGCTCAATAGGAAAAGGTGTTAATATGCTGCTCTTAGGCACTCACCAAATCAAAGAGGAAGGGCAAATGGTGCGCGGAAAAGAATTACAAAGTCAAAGAATAACATAAGCCAGCAAACCCATGTTACTGCGAAAAAGGCAAGCCATTCTCTCATGTATTAACAAGGCCTGTGAATCTACTTCGTATAATCCAGCCCAAGGGTGCCTTCTCCTGAATACAGAATTCATTCTACACAATGCACTTTGCTGGGGATGTTGGGAGATCCCAAGGGAGAACAGCAGGAATGATCACATCCTAGAACAGAGAGGAAAGATGAAGGAGCCTGTCAGGAAAGCGTAAGTGAACTAGGTTTATATAATCCTAAAGGAATCGCCTTAATTAGAAGTCTTTAAGAACAGCCTGGCCCTATGTCTGTCAGGAGCTCCGTGGGATTAGCTAAACCCATCTGTCCCCTGCAGCAATGGAGGATTCTCCAATCTGTATGAACCCACCACCAAGAATGACCTCCAAAGATGATACCTGAGCTTTGTCTTCGTTAAATAAAATGAGAACATAGTGATACATGATCCTGACTGATCACATTAACTAAAACAATGGGACACATCAGCTTTGCAGTCGGCATAGAAATGAGCAACTTACTTTGGATTTGGCTCCATTAAGTTGGTAAAGATGATTTTAAACAGCATGGGTTCCCAGTCAAAGCTGCAAAATTATTTCACCATACTTTATTTAAAACTGTTTGAATATCATGATCACATTCCAACATTACATAAATTTTTAGTGCAGATGAACTCCAGAAGAAGTTATTGTATAGACTCTATGAGTATATATTCTCTTTCCTAAGAGACAAAATTAAAGGAAGAAAATAAGTTCCCTCTAAAAGACTTCTCCACTCACGCAAACAGTTAATTCAATGCTGCATTATCTAAAAGAGCAACCTCTAAACCATAGTTATTTCTCCTAGTCTTAGAAAAAGTCCCCTATACAGAACTGCAGGACCAGCCACCCTCTAGCATCACGAACAGCACGAGTTCCCACTCCGTCACACATAGCCCCAGCGACTGCGCACGTTTCGGTTCTGTACCCCATCCTGTGTGAGTGTATTCACAAAGCAATGAAGTAACTTCACTCATTTCCAAGGAAGTTTCTAAAGAAAGTGAGAGCGCGCTCTACAGGGAGTGGAAAGAGGGTAGGGTTTTCTCCCTTTAGCTTTTGTCTAGAGTATCAGTGGATAAGCTAATGCAATCAGCATTGACTCATTTGCTTTTACTTTCCAGCACGTTGAGCTGTGGGCTGACGGGAGAGCTAGTGGCAGCATGGTCACCTTCAAAGGCTGTAACTGATTGACAGGACATGCTGTTAGTGAAGTGGTTACCCTTCAGTTATCAGTGGGCATCTCTTTAAAGCGTTCCTTCAATTCCAATCTATTACAGTACTTTACCTAGCTGGGGAATTTTAAAATATGTTTCTTCTAAGGAAGAAACAAGCACTTGCTCTGAAAAACACCTGTAACAATTAATTGAGCTATAAAGGTTTCAGGAGTATTTCCTGCAATTGTGGTCTATTCAGCAGCAGATCAAAGACTACAAAAGACTGGAGAGTCAGCCTGCATTTTAAAATTTATATTCCTGAAGTATCCCTCTTCATCTGGAAGCAAGCATACAACTATTCAGAGCTTTCACTTGCATTGGGAAAGATAACTTCTCAGTCCACTGGCATGAAACACAAACATCTCTTCAGTTTATTCTTCTCCTGTAGAAGAAGAAATAATTCTTTTTAATTAAGTGAAAAGAATTATTTAATAAAGTTTACTTAGTAAAGTGCAGAAGGCAAGGAGACTCTTAAAGGACTAGTATCTAAATATGCAATACTCAAGTATCTGTGTTTTCTTTCCCTCCTGCCCCCAGAACTGTTACTGTTATCTTTGCTTTTTATTTCTGGCTTAGATGAAGGAAAGCATCAGACTGAAGTCTGCTATCCTCTACACTGCATGAGAGGAGTTCAAAGCAAAACAGCCCTTCCCAGGCCAAATTCTGCTCTTATCTATGACAATATAAGCCTGGTGTAACTCTTCCCCTCACTAAGCCATTTTTGTACTTATACCTGTACCACTGGGAGCAGCCTGTCTTTATGATCCTCTTTTCAGACATCTGCTGCTGTTCCAAAAGGGATACATACACACCATAAAAATCTTCACTACTACTTCATATATAGAAAATGTAAGAGTGCAAGTTTGGATAGCCCTCTGCTTTAGGCAGGTTCAGCTTTCCCTAAAACACTCCCAACAGATGTCTGGGAAAAGCTATCTTAAAATCCTCCAGTGACAAAAATTCCACAGCATCCCCAGGCAATCTATTCCATTAACATCTTTCCTGGTTTCTAACCTCGATCTCCCTCACTACCATTTAGCGCCAGTATTTCTAGTCCTATTCCCAGTGGACACAGTCCCCTTTCTCTCTGTAGCAAGGGTTTGATACCAGAAAGACTGTTATCCTGACTCATTTCAGCCTCCTCTGGACTAAACCAGCTCATTCCGTTCACACCGTACAGTTTCCTAACCTGCTGAGCATCCGCTCCCCGGCATCCCTGGTGCTCGTTCATGAGAACGGCACACAAGGTCGGGATGCGGCTGCTTGGTGTTTGGAGCAGAGTCAAGCAGGTCAGAGAGGCTGCTCCCTGGGCTGATAGAGGAAAAGGAGGGCAATAGCGGTGTCTAATGTCAGAAAACTACCTGAACCAGGGTGGGCTGATGATCTCCTCAGCCACAGATGGAGCTTCAAAGGGGAATTGTCACTGCACTGTTTTTACCGGAAAAAGCCTTCTATTAATAAACTCCATCAAACCATTTGAAATTAAAATGCAGAGCTGCTTTTAAAGGATCAAAGCAGCATAGAATGTTAGTTGTCAGAATTGTTAGAACAATGCTTTCCCTCTGGTCCTTTCTTATTATTAATCACAGTAGTTCCCCAGACTTCACCTGCTAAGCAGGGCTCTGCCCTCTGCACCCAGGAATGCACTGGAATCACAGCAAAGCAATCACCAAAACCTGCTACAATTCAGAAGAAGCAGTTGGTCCCGCAACCACAAGAAGCACTACATCCAGAACAGCAGGTAAAATCACATTTCTGTCAGGAAGTTTTGAGTGAAATACTGCTAGCACAGCAATTGCACTCATTACACCCTCTACTTTGGGCATAAATAGAAAAAACAAAACCAAACCGCTTTTCTTCAAATTCGTGGCATAACAGTCAGCTACATGTGATTTACAGAAGTTCAGGTGAAGTTGAGGAAGAAGATTTCATGCATGTCATGCCAGCGAGAATGATTATCAAAGCTTATTCTATTGAGATGAGGGTGCTCAGTTAAAACAGAGGAGGAATTGAAAGAACACGTGGCAAATCAATTACAGTCACTATAGTTCTTTCTTCTACAACTCACATTTGCAGTTCCTGCAATGAACATTGATATGCTGCCCAGAGCAATACAACATCTTCAGCATTTAGGTTCTCATTATGGTGGAGCTCTTTCATATTTTCAATACTGAGTATGATGCAAAAAGACTGGCAGGACCAGTCCACACTTCAGAAGAAGATGGTGCATTTATAATATGACTCCCTGTAGTTTGAAAACAACACAAAAACCTATCTGCTACCAGCCATAAAGATGTTTCTTTACACGTGTTGCTTGGCGAACATTTAGATAAGAACGAGAGCCAGATCTTGAGAATCACCCATGCAAAACTGAACACAAACAACTCACTTGCATGATTGCCACCAGCTGGATGCCCAAGTGTTTGCAAATGCTCAAGCAATATCAGTTAGACACCCAGCTGGTGAATTTATGTGCAAATGCCATTTTAGAAATGAGCCATGCTAGAAAGTACTTAAGTACTTTTAATTACTTAAAAGTAAATGTAGTTTGCCATGAACAAACAAAATGAAATTCAGCAGTATGCTGTATCATAATCTTTTAATCATGATTTCCAAATAATTTTGTCTCAGTTATGATATTTGTGCATTCCCATCATAGGGGTACTTCAATGGCTGTCATTGAAGTATGATAATTTTTGTAGTGGTTTAGCATAAAGCCAGTTGATGTGTTTACTATTTCATAATAAGCATTGTTCAACAAGCAGATTCAATGAGAAACCATACTGAAAAATAATGGTGATTTCTGTTATATATGTGTATCACTTCTGTAAGAGCAGGCAACAAACTGACTGGTTCTTATTCTCCGGTTTAGTTGCCCATGTGACAAGAATTATCCAAGAAAGGCAGTGACATTGGAAATTGCAACAGCGACTGCTCTTATGTCATTAATCTCTTTCCTACACTTGCAACGTTCCAAACATATATACGTAAAGTGTGGATGTTCAGTGGGCTACATTTACCTAAACAGGAAACACTTCTGCCAGGATGAGCCTTAGATCATCTAGCATCCTCAAAAATCTATTTACAGAATAATAGCTGGTACCATAAATATTCAGAAGCATTTTTCTGAATGGATTCTTGCAGAAAAGGAATTCAACACATTCTTTGCAACAACGACAACAAATGTATACTATATGTAAGTAATCTGATAAGAGAAGCTTAAAATAACATTACTAATGAAAGCTTAAAAGCTGGTTTACTTGAACTTGAATTATTTTTACACATTTAAATTTATATAAGCCCTGATTCGGCAAAAGATTTTCAAGCATACACTTAAGCAAGTAGTTAGTTCCATAGAAGTCAAAGCTTTTACATAGGTTTAATACTAAAATAACACTGTAGTGAATCAAGAACTAACTTCAGAAAACCCAAGCGTTTCAAGTGCCAAAGAACACAGTACTTAATATGATAAGGTATAATGTCTTTGAAATCTGATGCAAACCATTTTTATCCAGCGAGATAGACAGACTCAGCATTTATCCATCTATAATTTCCCAAATTAAATCACTGACGAGAGAGCTCTTCTACTGTACCCTCAATGCAATAGGAGCATTAAGATTCACATATAAAGGGATAGCATTCAAGCAAATGTGTTCCTAACACATGTTCCAACAACCCTGTAGAAACCAAGATTTATGTAAGTCAAAGCAAACTTTGGACACAATATTCCTGCAACGACTATTCACTGCAGAAACAGAACCCCTTCAGCACTGAAGTTATTTTTTTATACTGCTGCTGATTACCCTATGCAAAAAAAAAACCGCTCCAGTGAGTTGTGTTGTGTGGGTGATGTTCCCATTTCCCCATTGAGTTAGGCCCAACGTTTATAGCAGGGGTGAAGTATTCTAAATTGGTTTCTATCAGTACAGTGACTCAGTGATCACTGCACAAGTGGGAGGACTTCAAGCATTTGACATTGCTTCTCATATTCTTGCTGTCACCAAAGCAAATGTTAGAGAATTTAAACTAATTTTTATCTCATTGTTTTAAAATCTTAAAAGGGACCTTTGATCATTCAGCAGCCTGTTAAATATTTAGCAGTCAGGAAGAAAGGATTTTTTTTTCCCTTCCATGATTTTTTAACTGGTTTCAAATCTAATACCAATTCCTTCCTGTGAATACAGTGTATCACCATTAGTCCATTTCTCCAGCAAAAAAATTTCCTCAAATTAAAAATTGATCTACCTCCTAAACTTTAATGAAAGAAGATGACAGAGTTAATATAAACAGACAGAAAATGGGGTTGTGAACCCCATGAGCTACACCATATGTATGCACAGAACATATGTACATCTAGGGGGCTTCTATGAAATAAACTTTAATTACTGTGTCCCCTTTCAAAGCTAAGTGCCTTGCGAACAGTAGCTGGAAACATGCTCAACTCATTGAACACAGAGTTAACACTACCCTTTTCAAAGATGTAGGACGCCAGTCCTGCGGGCACCAATACCCTAAAGCACTTGAACACGTTAATCCCATTAAAGTGCATTTTTCATAGTAATATTAATCACACACTATAAGGATATGTGTCTCTTTAACCAATGAGCTGAAATTAAACACCTGGGAGCACTGAGATTTAACCAGCCCTGTTGGTCAGGCTTTCCTCTGTTAAGCATCCTAAGGAGAGATGGCTCCCCCACCCTCCCACACAAACCCTCTCCTGTGCTTGTTAGCATGTCTGTTATATTAATGACTCATCTACATTGTAATGCACCAGTTCAGACTCTTCATTAATCACCTTAAGCACACTGGCTTCTGCAGTTTGCTCAGAGTCCCTGCTCTATGAATAATTCAGGCGTCAGCCTTACAAACGCAAGGAAGGAGTTTGTGGGTCAGGCCTTGTACTTCAGCAATGACTTTGTAACTTCACAGAAAGTACCTCACGGTCGTAATCCCTTTTTCTTCAGCCCAGTGTTGGGTATCACCTGGATATTTGTTAGCAGCCAAAAAGTTGCCTTCAAAATGTGACGGTTAAATTGCATGGGTGGCCAGGCGGTCACCGCTGGTGCATTCCCAGTGACGTGCTTGTACAGAGAATTAGTCCTGTACCACAGCCCCGTCTATGTTTCCTGTAGAAAAAGCACGGACTACTTTGTTCAGCGGTATGAAAAACCTAGAGCAAATAATGAATGCACTGCACTACAAACTGATTTATTCTTCAGGGGAAGAAAAAAGTCTCCCTTGAAATATTCTGCAAAAGGTGCTGTATGTTTTATGAGAATGAGAAAGCCACTGAGAAGAGCTGCAGGTTGTGGGGAGGAGTGTTGTCTTTTGATGGACTATTGCCACTTTCTCCCACATCCCAGCCACCACTAGACTAGATTCACAGCTCCTTCTTTACATCCCTTTCAATTCCAATTAACCATTTCTTAATTATTTCTGTAACAACTGTATTTTTTTCCATTCTTTTTATTAATGCTAACTACAAAGTAACAGCCTCATACTCTAGATTAAAACAGGTTTCGCACAAATAAACGCCAGGGCAAAGTGCACCGTTAGCAAAAACTAACAACATGTAACTGATGTAAATTTATGTCCACCCATCGGTTAGCCCATCAATTTGTTCTCTGATAAAACTTCAAAACCGCTGTCAATCATGCAGACAACCCAAGAGGTTTTATCGCAGAGACTAACAGAATAACACTCCCTTCTAACTTCTTACACTGATAAGTGTACCATTTGATATAGAGGTTAGAGCTCAGACACAGTACCACAGGAAACTTGATAGATATGCAAGTGATGCATCAAGGCTCTACCACTCCTTGACATACTACTTTCTTAAAATACATATTTTCTAGGTATCTGGAACCACATATTCAGCAGGTGTATATCAGAGCAGTTGTGTTGACTTCAGACCCCGTGATCGATCACTTACCTACCATAATAGATCGCTTATCTACCAAGATTCTAATTTATCCCATACCATTGCAACTCTACAAGCAAAATTCATTAAGCATACAAATCTTCTTGGAAAGGCTTTTATACAGTTCTAACCGAACACTCATATGTAAGATTTCATTAACTGGATTATTAAACACTGATACAATTTCAGAGGAAGACTGGTCAATCATACAGTCACAGTGTCATTTGAATTCTCCCAGTACATGCACATTAAAGAGGTGAGATGGTCCTGATTAGGCATAACTGTTCAACTACACTGTGTGAAGGCAGGTAATTTTGGTAGGGACTTGGTTCTGAATGATCCCACTTGTCCCTCTGAAAAACAGAAGCTGCTCCACAGCAGCTGATGAAGGTTTGGTTGTACACAAAGCAAAATTCAATTTATTAGCTAGTTTATACAGTAAACATACCAACGGAAAAATGACACAAACCCCCAGGAACACTATTAACATAAAAACCAAAGTTCACATTAATGAATACACAGAGGTCTGTGAAAAAAAAAGGTAAATATTTTCTTAATATTATAAAGCTGGTGAACCTCTCCAATGTTGAAGGAAAAGCAACTTCAAGTAATAGAAGTTTAATGATGAGAGTGATCCTAGGAGAGGAAACACGCTCATTTTGGCCATCTGTGAGAGCTCATACTGCAACTGTTCATCACTTTCTGGGGTTTACTCTGTGAAAAATAATAATCACATGGAAATCTAGTCTCTCCCTTCTCAGTAACCATGGCTGAAACAGTTATTTGGATATCAGATTTTGAGCTTGTATGGCCTAGTAACCATTCCTTATTTTTATTTTCTTGTGTGACATGCATCATAACTGCTTTTCATTAAAACCACAGTTTTAAGTGGTTGTATTTTATTGTATTTTAAATCTGATGAGCAACTTCCACCTCCAGATTATAAAACTGAGCTTTTAAAGTGCTAATGCTTGTCTTAGAAGTTTCAGAGCATAAATTCAGAGGAAAAGAAAATACTATAGCAATATATATCTGTTTGGGAGGGATGCAGATTTCATAACAATGGGCCAGGAAAAAATAGGTGTCATTGAGCACCTGGTCCAAAACCTTGCAGAAAAATTTTCTCGAACCACAAAGATTTTCTCAGATATTTCTGATTTCCATTGATACTCATTCATTTTGCTTCCTTCATACAGTCAAGGCAGAATGTTTGCAGCTTTATCTGAAAGCTTTACAGCACCAACTGATTTGGTAACTCAATTGTTACTCTGCAATGAGAAACTAGCAACATTTAATTTCAGGAATATTTCCCTGTAGTGTGACAGGCAAGAAAAATGGAAATAAATGATCTTCTGAGTATATATTTTTAAAAAAAAAAAAAATTCAACAAAGTAACCCAGACATCAACTGAAAAAGCTTGTTCGTGTTTTTTGGGGCGCCAACTCCCACAGAGTTGGTTAACTTCAGCTCAAGTGGTCTGCTTCAGCCAAGCCAAAGGCACAGATCTTCACATATGGCTGTCTCCACAAAGGACGGGCAAAGCTTCTTTCCCGGCTGCAGCTGCCAGATTCAACCCACAAAAGCCTGTAACACCACTAAGACTGGATGTACCAGGCTAAGTGGGTAATTCCCTAGCATTTGTGTCCTGGAAACACCGCACAATTTCCTTCCGCAGGACAAGTGTCTGTTGCTAGCCTAAAGGAAGTGTTCATTCCTCCTCTTGCCTGCCTAAATAAATACCTTTCTGGCACAGATGTGGCTGAGCACAGAAAACAACCTTCTTTTATACATGCTACATACAAGCAATACATTTTGCTGTCAGACAACAGCCTGAGACCTGAGCTCATCGCAGCAAGGGGCAGCCCACAGCTGACAAAACTCCCAGCCCAGCTGAGCTCATGTCTCAGGCAGTTTTGCTTTTCTGCCTGAAATACATTTTGTTTCCCCTTCTGCTTTTGATTTTTTTTTTCTTCCCCACGCTCTAGGATCACAAACTGCAAACCCAGCAGCCGTGTTGCCTGCTCCTCGAAGTCACAGCTCCTCTGGCAGATGGCCCCTCAGCGAGGCCCTCACACCCACCGTGCTTTTCACCCTGGGTAAGAGCAGTCCTCTACGGCCAGCCAGTACCGAACTGTTGCAATGAACGGTCCCCCATCGTTACACGGGACGATGTCCTGGCCCAAGGGGCCAGACCTTTGGAAGTGATGAAGCTTCTCTCTTCCACGTCCCCAGAGGAGCGCCTACCCTGCGCCAAGCCCTACGGTCACTGCTGGATGGCTGCCAGCGCAACCCCTCCAGCATGCTGGCCTCGTAGTTGAAGATTACCAAAAATGCAGTACTGACCAGACCTGCAATATCACTCAACTCTCCAACTTGGAGAACATTGATGCTCCTGCTCCACCACTTCGATTCCGCATTTTAACTGACCCTGAGACTTGAAATCTCACTAAACTATCCAGTAGGTGTTTAAGTGTCCCATATCAAAATAAGTACAGGAGCTTTCCAGTTTAGGTAAAACAACTTTTTATCCCCTTCACAATACACTTCTTTGCTTTAGTCACAGCAATCTGATGCTGCTCAATAGCCCATATTTAACCAACTCCAAATTAAAAGTTATCTTTCTGCATGGGAGTCTAAAAAAGTAATTAACTCTAGCTGCTGAGCTTGCCAAAATGCTGAGTCTATTCACCCTGCAGAAATCCCAGACTAAATTTCCACGGATCCCATACTGGGATCATGCAACCGGTCTGTCTTTACTGATATGCCTATACCAGCACCAACTCTCGTAATG
The DNA here is from genome assembly GCF_964195595.1 of Calonectris borealis. Lineage (NCBI taxonomy): Eukaryota > Metazoa > Chordata > Aves > Procellariiformes > Procellariidae > Calonectris > Calonectris borealis. Next base: position 51,766,560 of record NC_134315.1, read on the forward strand.
CAGTTCTTTCACCAGTATGGCGTACTCTGAAAAACTTCCTTAAACTAAAACTATTTTTTTTTTACTATAAAAGCTGTGTTGACATTTGGGATGAAGTTCCTCAGAGAGCTATACCAGTATCTCTCTGCCTTCTAAATATAATCTTTCCTCAGACATCTATCATAACCTCTCATGGTACACACAGAATTTGTTCAAGCTTTCCATACACTCAGTGACAGATTTAACTCTGTGTTTGCCAGGTTGGGGGTAGTATAGATCTGCCAGCACTTCTCCAACAACATTTCTTTCCTTTCCCATCGATTATTAGCCTGTGCAGTTAGTTATTTTCTCTGAGTGCCACGTGACTGCTGGGAAAGAGTCTTATTTCGAAGTCTGTAAAGTTCACAAGCGAAAACGACCCTCTGATGCTTGCGCTTTAGAAACTGCACAGCAGGAACCAGCTCCCAGTCCCTCCCCCAGACAACCTCTCCAGTTCCCAGACTGCTTCTTGAGGTTCATTTGAAGTGTGATGAGCTTTGCACCGCTACAAAGCCAAATAATCCCAGAAGCTTCCCATGGTTTTGAAGTCAAGGGCATGCCATGTTTACTTACAATTTCTGTTTTCTGGAGGAAGTTTTGAGAGAAAAGTTGAAAATAAAATGCTCACTGCTGATACAAAGCAGTGCCTTCTAAGCACAAACAAATCTTTATATGCATGCAGAGATGCTTTAGGTACTGAGCTGTGACATTACCAGATGTGACCATAAGATAGTTTCTGCTTTGAAAAAATTATGATTATTCTCACTTCTTTGTGAGAGATGAAAAGGTTAAAATTCTTCAAAGGGCTGCATTAGAGATACCCATATAAGCAAAGCACTCAAAAAAATCATGAAATGCCATCTGCTCTCCTTTATCTTCTAATGTCTACCAGCATTGCCAGTGTTGCCAACATTAGTCACCCTCCTCATGATATTGGGTGTTTTTCTCATGCTCTCAGCTCCCATAATCAAAATTACACAATTGCATTTTATTTAAAATAAATAAAAAAAAATCCAATCCACCTGATGCCTGAGAAAACTAGTGCAAGCCAGAAGCTCAGAAAAGCAAGTTAAAACTTTTTAGACAGATTTGGACTGGTAAATTTATTACGGTATTAAGTAAACTCCAGGGACTATTTTTCAAAGTAGCTCACAGGGGTACCAGACTTAAGATCCAGGGTAGCGTAATAAGTCTCAAAAATCTCGTTTTAACTATGCCCACAGAATATTTGAAAAATCCTGTTCCAAACCCCATTTTTACCTTGGCATAGCTCTCTTTCAATTGAGAAATCAATTGAACTCTCTGCCTCGGGAAGCCAGGCAACACTAAAACACTGAACCACACATCGATCACAAATCTCATTCCCTCCTCATCCAAGCACAGCCCACGTTAGCGACTAGGAGAAAGGAGTGAAAGCTCTGCCTCTCCTGCCAACTTTACACTATCAGGATTACGTGCTACTCAGCTGCTTCACACAGTTTTTATTTTTATGTAAAGTGAAGAAGGTTTTTGCTATTCTTGAGCAGAAAGTATGTCACGGCCACTGCCTGCTGACACCAGGGTGCAGCTCATGGCAAGCGCCATACCAGCACACCCTCGGCTGGCAGGTGGGGAAGGGCAGCCCAAGCAGTGCTGCTCACAGTTGCTCTTCATCAGACTCAGCACAGCTGAGCTGGGACCCAAGAGATTTGGTTCCCTTTAGGTGTAGCCGGCACCTGGGAAACACACATGGTACCCCTGCTCTCTCCCCCTGCATAGGTGCCAACCAAAATCTCAGCCCCAGCCTTGGCCTTTAATAAGATCCAAAGTCTTTAACCCCATCATCCTGCTCATCTGTTTGAACTGGAAAGTAGAGGCTGCGCTACGTAAAACCACTCCATTCTCTGCACGCCAAGTTACAGCCTGCATCTTTGCAGAATGCGCTGTGACTAATACCTGACTCATGTAAGGCCTGTATCACCAACATCACCTATCACAGCCAGAAAACAGAGTACTTGCCCTCAGGTTAGAAGCTATTTTGATGCCATATGTGTTAAGGAAGAAATATGCACCAGATAGCTGGTTCAAGCAGGCTTGAAGAACATGATGTGACCCTGATCCCTACGACCCTCGCTCAGCCCAAGCACTGCGGATTCCATGAGAAAGTTTAAACTGGCAGTACCCACCAGCTCAACTTATTTTAACAACAGAACCCTGGTGTCCTAATCTCGCTCAGGATTTTTGCATACACACGCTTGAGTTCACATACCCACACAGAAGAACACACATGGTCCTTTACAGGAACCAGGTCCTGGTGTTTCTTGCAGTGCGATTTGTGGGACACAATTTTCAGAGTTGCGTATCTTTTGCTTTCTGTATTTTCCAATATGACACAGTGCAGTTAGTAATTTCCTTACAACTGTTACAGATTCGCTGCCCCCCTCAACTGAGCCAGGAGAAAACAAGGATTTCAGAACATTTGAATATTTCTTATAAAGTCACCTCCCTCTCTCCTTCACTGCCGACACTCCAACCTCAATAAAAAAAAGTCATTCCTCCCCCAACACTTAAAACCACTGAGCTCATTAACTACTTAATGAATTTTGTGCCTTCCTGCTGCACAGCTGCAAGCCTATTTTCCAAGTAGCAACTTTTTTTTTGTTGTCATTTTTATTACCCAGTTTTGTGCACAGAGGTTTCCTGGGTGCCACGTGGACCAAGCCATGTTTCTTCACAACAGGAAATGAAGAAATTGATAGAAAAGAAGTATTAAAATGAATATTAAAACATTTATTTGATATGTCAAATAAAACTTACAGCACCAAACCCAGACGTTCTTAATTATATTACACTAGATTAAGAAAACATAGGCAAAATGTGTAAAATAGACTGAAAATGGAAAGTTTGAAATGTTATTAGGTATATTATGTTTTGCAATATAATTTAACTGTACAGTAAAGCAGAATTGCCTAAACATTAGACAATTATATCATTATAGTTTACCCACTACAAGTAACTCTGCTACAGAAGACAAGAATTTGTAACTGGCCCGTAAGGAATTCTTTTGGGGGAATTATCAGAGGGTGGTTGGATATTCAAAACAAGACAGATTTTAGAAACCTGTTTCTCAAAGAATATCCTATTTAGTTAGTCCTTTCTGAAAATCGGGCCAGATTTTTATTTATATATCTGTCAGTGCAGATCATCTAAATCAATCATTTAAATTATGTTTACTTTCAACCATTAGTTCTAAGAACAAGAAGAAAGAGGAGAGAGCATGAGATGATCTGCTTGGTTGATCTCTGGCTGTGTCCTGGTTCCAGCCGGGACAGAGTTAACTTTCTTCCCAGTAGCTGGGGGGTGTGCTGCGTTTTGGGTTGGGTGTGAGAGGAGCATTGATGGCCCATTGATGCTTTGGCTGTTGCTGGGTGGTGCTTGCACCGGGAAGACTTTTGGGTTCTCCTTTCGGCCTCCCATGCCCTGCCACGTGCAGGGGAACCTGTTGGAGCCGGGGTGGGGGGGGGGAAGCACAGGCAGGGTGGTTGACCCAGCTGGCCAATGGGGTATTCTATACCATGTGACATCATGCTCAGTATAAAAACCAGGGATGTGGGGGGGCTCGCCCCCTGTTCGTGACACACAGCCAGCAAGCAGTTGCATTGTACATTGCCTGCTTTGTATGTTCTGTTATGGTTGTTGTTCTCATTGTTATTACTACTGTTCTACTTCGTTTTATTTCAATTATTAAACTGTTTTTATCTCAACCCGGGAGTTTTCCTACTTGTGCCCTCCCGGTTCTCTCCCCCAGCCCACGGGAGGTGGGTGGGGGGTGAGCGAGCAGCTGAGTGGGGTTTATTTGCTGGCTGGCGTTAAACCACAACAGGCTGCTACTGCCAGTACAGCTGTTAGGGGGAGAGCAGACATACATCTGACACATGCAGGAATCCATCTTTTTAAGTTACTACAAATCAGATCAAATGACCACCTGAGCAGCATTCAACAGCTGCTAACAGTGGTCATCAACACATGTTCAGAAGGCACCTTTGAACTAGTGAGCTCCCACACTGCAATAGCTTTCTAAGAAGAAAACAAACATCTATTATATCGGCACTTTTTCAAGTTTTTATTTTACCTGATCGAAACCATGTAAGTCTAACATGCTTGGCGTTAAGCAAAAGGCCCAGATCCAAAGTCAGTGGCATCATTTCCAAAAGCCCAGTCAGTTTTGGATCAAGCTTTCTGGTTGCAAGTTTTTCAGGACTAGAGCTGTCATTTGTCTCTAAGGCTTATACTCTTGGATGCTTAGAAATGATAATAAAAAGCAAAACATGAGGCTTCAGCCTTATCACATCTTATCTGCATCACGTGAACTCCTCTAGCATTACCAAAATTCTTAACTCGCACGGCCACAAATAGTGCAGGTAAAAGTAGTTAGGAAACAGCAGTGATATTGGAAAGCATCATAATTTCAGGAAACAGTCCTATAGCAACTGTAGACAGTGCCAGTGGCAGCATCTTCCTCCACATCCCCAAGCCTTCAATTATCCTGTGGTGAACTGTGGGGACATCTCATCCTTGGTTCTAGGAGGAGAGGTGGGTGGACAGTGAGGAGGAGCAGAGGAAGTGGTTTTTAAGAGTAACCATGTAAGCAGAGTCCACAAACCACTAGCAAATAGCTACAGAAGAACTGCAACAAAAAAATGAGAATGAGTCACTGCCACAGGCAAAAAACCATGGTCCTGTCTCTTTGTAGTAACTTTTCCTTAGACCAAAAGTCAAGCCAGGTGTCCTGTTCTTGCCTGGAAAGTGGGAATAATTAGGGATCCTATAGAGCCATTTCCCACCTGTACGAAGAGGAAGAGTACCCTTCTTTTCTTCTAACCTATCAACCTCAAAAAAAAATTTTTTAGAAGAAATTTATCCTAGCATTCACACGTCTACAGTGTTGTTCAAATTAGTAGCGTAGACTTATTTTTCTTTTCCTTTTTAAAAACAATTATTTATTTAAATATGGAAAATAATTCTATTTATGTTATTTGGCATCTAAAAATTTAGTTTAAAAACAAAGAACAGAACACATGTAAAGAAAATGCGTGGATAGCAAGGGAAATACTCTCCAGATCTTACTATGTAAAATCAATATGAAAAAGGAATGAACTGGCAAAAGCTATCATTACTCATCCAACTTCCACAGTGTAATGAAAGGAAATGTCTCATGGTGGGTTTGGTGAAACTATTAAGTCCTTGCTTTTGATTACTCTGTTCCTCTAGAGTTTCTGATGGGAAATATGTGAACCAAGTGAGGAAACATCTCTCAACTACTCAAAACCAATAAGGAAATAGAGGAAAAAAACCCAAGGCTAATAAGACAGCTTCAGACACCTTCTTACATTCGAACCCTCTTCCCATCACTTCCATGTAATGCTTCAATTTTTAATTTTTTTTCTAGTGTTACCATTATGATAACAGCTATGTTACCTATGAGCCCCAATTATTGGGGGACTCCATCTTCACTTTATCGCCTTCTGGCAAATAGATCACCCAGAACAAAATATCCAGTGTTAACCTGTCTTGCACAGGAATGACATTTGGGAAGAGTGATGCTCAAGGTCTGCCACGGAGTTAAAGCGAGATCAAACACAGTCTCTATACCTCTGTCAACCACATCCATGAATGTTAGTGTTCTGAATGCTTTACTAAACACTGTACTGATGTCCACCTCTGTGGAAGTCTTCAACATGCTTACAACAACAGCATGCCAAGCTCTTAAATTTTACACAGGCAAGGCAGAAACATACTACAAGCTCTACATGTAGGGAAATGGGGTTTGTAAGATCTTCAGTGATTCAATGCAAAGCCACAGGAAGTTTATGATAGAGCAGAACCGTTCCTCCTGCTTCTCCAGCAGCCTCTGTCCATGGATCCAAATTTCAAAGCAGCTCAAAATGCATCCCAGGCATTTTAAGCTCAAGAGTTAAAAATTAATTTTGCCTAGCAACATGCCCTTAAGGTATCTTACTTTCATGGAAGTCATTTCAGCGATCCTTTTTGTTATAGCAACAGCTTGTGTTCAGTATCAGCCATTTCATCTACAACTGGTACTGGAAGAACCTGGAAAAAGCTTCACTTGAACGATCCAACCTTGAATTTTCTTCCCTGCTTCCTACACTAATCCTTAACTGAAGGTCACTGTCCTTATTTCCACCAGAACAATTATTCATGGAAATTACTTATTTTTTACAGTACAATATAATATATTAATTTCTGATTTTCTCTTGACATCCTGGGAGGATGCGCAGACTTCACTGCGGGGCACCAACTGCAAATGTCACTTCCCATATTTGTGTGGAGCTTCTCTTGACCGCGTGCTTGCCTGCCATCAGGCAGGTTATCGTGCATTGTCGTCAGTTTCTCTGACTGCTTGTTTCCAAGGGCAAAACATCTCATTGTTAATGATTACAACCCCACAATTCACCAGCTTCATAACTACACTTCAACTAAAGACGCCTTCACAAAGCCTTCACATGTTCAGTCTTCCCCAGTTTCATCTTAATAACTGTCCTTTGAACCCCTTTGTCTTCGATGAAGAAAACTTACCTACGTGTGCTTCACATACACAGCACCCTCCCAGTCCTCAGCAGGGAAAAGGGACATGAATCTTACATAGAGGAAAAAAAGTCTTCCTCATTTAAACAGGTTTTCAGTGGGAGCCATGCAAAAGTTTGTGTATCACCCAAATAATGCTGTTCAGGATGAATTTTTTTTTTTTTTTTTTGCCAAAACATCCATTGCTGCTGAGAGAAAAGAAGCCTTAAACTGTTTTTCAGCCACATTCTCCACATTGGATAACTTGCTGGGTATTTACTGATCACTTTATATGCTGCCACTGCTTTTATCTTTTTGCCTGTTGAACTAATGTTTTTTATTTATTTTCACATGCTGTCCTTTTTTGGAATAACACAGATTGCCTCCCCAGTGTATGCTGCTCCCAATATTACCTTAGCCACAGGTTGTGTATAGCTGTTTTGGCTGCATCCCCTCATTATTTAGGTTATTAGGTATTTTGTAGGTTACAGATTCTGATATTCATTCAGCCCCCATGCTGATCTTTCAAACACAGAAACACAGCCCACCAATTACGTATCTTCAGTCTCTCATTGCAGGAAGTACACTATCTGTCGTTCTTTCTGTAATCCCTGGCACCTCTGTTCATGGCCCTTAAAAAAAAAAAAGGTGGAGAGCATGCAACAGTACTGGCTTCTCTTCTGCTCAAATGACTAAGAGGGTTTCTTTTCTTTTCCTGCAGAAAAATCTGAAGTCAAGTCCTCAAAGTGTAGCTAAGCACATCACCTGCCATTTGCGAGCTCCTCCTTGGGAGATTTGGTAGGCATGCCACCTTCTGAGAACTGCGGTGGTTAGCAAGCTGCTTGAGGAGTCCATCCCTCCCAGGGGTGGGTACCTGGCTTTGTTAACACTGAAATGATTTTTTCCTCACCTCTCTCTTTTTTCTGAAGCAGCCGATAGGTTAGGTCTCTGCAATCACTTGGCAGAGCACAGGGATGCAGAGGGGGAGATACCGTCCCAATGTTCTCTCACTGTGACCATAGCGAATAAAGCTTCTGTCTGACCTGTCCCAAATTGTACTTGCGTGGTTGCGCACTTGGAGTCTCCAGACTCTCCGACAACTCTGTACCACATTTGTTTTGAACACAACAGAATCGTATCTTTCTCAGAGGCTCAAACAAATGAAACCAGTGACCTTGTTTTATTTCCTTTTCCCCAAAGGAGCAATAATTTCAGTGCTGCATTGTAGTTGGTGGAACAGTACGTCTTACAAATTAAACAGCAAGAAATAGCATTCCCAACAACAAACTGCGTAATGCAAGACTCTGAGATTTACTATGCTATTCATGAGTTCTTAACATACTGTACTTATCTATTCACATAGTACTGAATCCTCCTTTTCAGAAAAGGCTCCTACATGTGCCATGCTAACAAAGACGACATTTACAAGTTTTACCATGAGCCTTTTTTCTCCTCAACTAATTTTGTCATGGTAGGAGTATGTCACTTATTTATGGCACACATTTGGGTGGAGTGTGGGGTTTTAATCACCAGCTTGAGGAATTTATGTTGTTGGACTTTTTGGCCAAGTCTGTGTTCATTTAAGAGTGGGTCAGAATTAGTAACGCTGAGGAGCCCAGTTGGAGGCACTTTGGAAATACCTATTTTAGGACACTTCTAATTAATCTCAAATTGGACACCTTGAAGTTAGAACCCTACTTATGGGTCACTCAACAATTGCCTTGAACAGTGTACTAATTTTTAATGTTAAAATGACATAACTTATTTTATTGCTCCTGAGAAGTAAACAGAGTAATTAGTTGGTGCTCTTTAAAATACAACAGGACAACCAGCAATTTAAGTTTTCTTTACCTGGAAATAGTCAAAATTGTAGAGTCACCTGCAAATAAAGCTTCACTGAACTGCCTTCTCCACTGCCAAGGATAGGCTCCCATTGCACAGAGAGTGAGTTGATGGGACAGAATTGCATCATTAAAAAGCTAAAATGGGTATCTTATTCCGATTTCTCAAGAAACACTGCTTCTCTTTCATAGCCTTAGACACAGAGTAAGAACATCACATTTGAAGGCAACCTTCCTCCAGTTGCTTCAGAGGAGGAAGTAAAATAACCAGGACAAGCCTATATAAACAAACTAAGAAAACCCAAAACCAAAAAATAAAAAAAAAACACCTAGAAGTGAAATACCACGGTTTTTTGAAAGTCTAGTTACCCTCCTACCAAATTTTCTATCGAATACTTGACCAGATCTTCAGGTGGTCTAAAATAAGCATCGATGAAAGTCAACCAACAACCACAGACAGTCGTATGGTATTCTGGCACTTCATGAACAAAAAATTAGACATCTAGGGTGGGATTTGAGAACCACACCACACAGGCCCTAAAGCTCTCACAGAAGAGATCAGCAAGTCTCTCATTGACTGCGCTGGTAAGAGATGTAGGCCAACATTACGCACAGCTGAAAATCCTGGGCCTGGAGGGAAACAGAATCACGAGCAATAAAACACAAGAGCAGATCTTGTCTGACATGATTGCTTCTTTTGCACAGAATTGCAAAATTGGTGGATTAAGGGGGCATAGTGGAATTAACATGGTTAGATTTTAATGAAGCAGCTGGTGTTGTACCTCAAAATCAATTAAAAAATTAATTCAAATTTATTTGAATAAAAACAAGGCCTTGTGAATTAAAACTGAAAGGCTGAAAAGAAAGAATACCAATAAATGACAGTGTTTCACTTCGAAGGAAGGTGCTTCATCAGTTACCAAAGGGAATTTTTTTAAAAGATCTTCCTTCAAGATCTGTGACAGAAAAGACAGTGTACTAGTCACAAATTTAGAAGTGGTAATGAAGTGGAAGGAATTCTGAATACTAGCAGCAGAACATAAAAACCTAGAATCTGAATCTCAAGCACAAAACCTCCAGAATTTATCCCAGAAGCCATACCTGTATTTGTTCACAAGCCAAAAGTTTCACTTTAAAAAAAAAAAATTACTATTTCTAGCAGGAAATCTTGAAAACATGAGCCAAGTGTAACTGTTACATACATGTGTGCTCAAAACCACAGAAAGACCCAAACAACAGCTCAGAGCTGCCACCTCTCCCCTTCACTTCTGGCCGTTAAGTCTGAAACCTAATGACAACAGCTTAAAGGTCAGCACAATTAACTATCTCAGTAAGTCTCGCTACAGTTGAAGCATCCAGCTAATGCCCATACATACCCACAGTGGCAGATTCCCTTTCCCATCAAAATTTCCAACATCAGCTGTGATGATGCTCTCCGTAGAGAGACACTGCTTAGTCTTAAAATTATTTTTTAAATAACCAGATGTCCAAATTATTGCACCAGATCATTCCTGAGACAGCAGCAGTTGCATGCAATTTGTCTTGGACTAAGTGGTACTCTCGTTTACGGAAATTTTTTTTTTTTAAATAAAATATAAAATAACTTAAGGCTGATAATGCAGAAATAGCCAATACGAATTTCTGTCTCAATGGTGCACAGCAAAGAGAAATTTGAAGATAGCATCTTTACAACACCTATTTTAAAAAGTATCCAGGAGAAGCTGCAGTAATACTAATCCATCACAAAATATTCCAGAACACTTGTACAAGCTCAATTCTTATAACCATTTCAACTGCATTCACCGCTCCTTTTATTTACATTCTATTATCATAGATATGAAAAGCCACTGCAAATATGCATGCAGTAATGTATTTGCCAGAGTATCTGCATAGTCTCTTCAGAAAGGCTTTGTGAGCTTGGAAGACTTTCTATCCAAGAGCAGGAACATTACACACAATCAGTGACCAAATGCAGAGTACAAATAACAAATTGCAAATAACAGACAGAGCAATCAATAGGCTGGAACAGCCAAATAATTTTGAATAATGGGCAAATTCACGGAAATTGAAATCTGTTCACACATCATTTGTGGACGCAACAGCTGAAATTTTTTTTCTGCATAACACAGTTCCAAAATAAGCATGAGAAAATGTACTATAGGAAGAACATGGCTACTAGGACCAAGATGGATAGATTATTCTTTTTTTTTTCCAGTTTCTTATAATCATTCAGTCTATGACAACAAAAACACAGCTCTATTGAACAAGTAAGTTACATGAAAATGTAGGATTTCCCCTTCTCTTCCATTTTATTATAATGTGAATATTTTTCAGGAAGTGCAAATAAAACCAGAAAATCAGTTAACATCAAAAAATATCAGGATGAAGAGCAACTGAAAGAGCTCAGATTTGACATTTTTTTGATCATTAACTTGACCTTTACCTGCTAAACAGCACAGAGATGATAAGGAATGATAGGTCAGCTGTCTTCACAGATGAAAACGAAAGGATGTCAAATAAAATCACCAGTGCCACAATTAAAACCTTACCATAGGACAATGTGGCTGCAGAGGGTTACATGCATTCAATAACCGCTGGACAAGTTGAGGGGTATCACAGAGAAATGTAGCACCTTTCATACAGCCTACTGGCACCTCTGAGTTAGGAAGTCCCTCAATTGCAAATCCCTGCTGGCAAGGGGAGAATATTATGGAGTGAGACTATGCCACGCATGTCCTGCATCTTCGGTATGAGATTCCCATGCCACACCAACGTTTATAGCTCTTCTTAGGTTCTTACATCTGATGCATTTATACGGAAAGGGACTAAAACACCTAATGCTAATTTCCAAGGTGGGGGAGGATGGATAGTAGTTGTAGCAACTACTCATGCCCCTAGGAAATCAATGTGACTCCTTTAAAGATGGAAAAGTTTTTTCTCAGTCAGTAGGCACCCGGAAGGGAAAAAAGAAAGCAGCCAGGGACAGCTCCCTTACATAAAGCAATGTGTTCAAAATAGCTTACACGTGTGGAAGGGAAAGTACAAGAACTCAGAATGTGTCAAAGACCATTTCTGTCCTCTGTGGATAAGAAAAGAGATATGATGATTAACAGCCTTATGGCTTTTAGAATTATCTCCACCATATGATTAATTCCAGTATGTTGGAGGGAAGTTCTCAAGAAGGTAGGGACTGCTTCAGCTGTTATTTTTCCTGATACTCGCCCTCAGGGAGATATGGTAAATATCCATCTAAATATTCATACTATTCATTCACTTGAGAGTAGATTAATGTCCTTAAGCACTTTTCTAATTTTTTTTACTGTAAGATCAGTGTCTACTCAAGCTAATGGCAACTGGAATCACAAATAGCTCCACCACCAAGTAAGAAAAATACCCTTGCTGGGGTAGAGAAGTTACAGGACATCCATCCCTCTTTTTTGTTGTTGTTGTCTGTTTCAAAATTCTCCCCTTTTCCCTCTGAGGAGGAATATTATTTCTGTCCTTAATACTGAATGCTCACTGCTGTCATCCCCCAGAATTACTTGGGTGTTTATAATCGGGAGTTAAATCATTTGCTCTTCTATAGCAACAGGATGGTGTTGCCTGCTGAGTATGAAACATGTGTTATGTTATAAAACACCATTCTAGACAGAGGGATTTCTCAGCCTGCTATCACATCCCAAACTGAATATACCTTCACTCTGACCTGGTTCATCCCAGCAAAAAAACCCAACCAACCAAAAAAAAAAAACACAACAGCAGCTACATAGAATAGTTTCCAGACAGACAAAATACAGCTGATATTCTTATACATTCATTTTTAGACATGAGAAACAAATAACACATGTTAACTGAAGTTCTAGCCATTTGAGTCTGGTTTGACTCCAACAGAACTTAACAAACATTTCCTTTTAATTCAGCAGACAGCATAGAAGGCCAAACCCCATTTTTTTCCTTCCAAAATCCACAAAAATATTAACACCATAAGAAACTTCAAACCTTTCAGTGATGGTTATAATTTCAAGAAGCACGATGAACAATTTAAATCTACATTGCAATCAGCACTCTGAAGCAGCAATACCAAAAGATGCAGTTCCGAGTCTGAACAACTTAATGTCATGTTTAAATTTCACGCTGGTCCGTGGGACTCCCCCTTTGTATTAGAAGCTTTTAAATAGAAACGTTGTTCAAAGAGATTGCTACCAAGCTTTGTTTTCCTGTCACTGTAAGAAACTTAATCTTTAAAAAGCTAACGACACACAGTCATCACCCAAATAAAATTTTAATTAGTTTAAATTTAAGAGGACAAGCGATTCATCAGGATTGGGCTGTGCCTGACTAGACAGATGGCGTCAAGATTTCTTTCAGTGTTCAGAAACTGTTGACAGCACAGTTTCTAAAATGCTTTAGGAGTGCTGGCGAATTTTAACCAGTGTAAGTAGTTGCTGGTAAAGCTCCAGGGGATGTTCCAATAAGCCATCTAAACACTACCTGTACGTGCCTAAATCGATACAGAGGCAGTGAATCTACGCTTACATACATGTCTACGTTTGGCAGACAATTGGCCAGTTCAGGTTCCCACCTCTGATATCAACATTACTAACAGGACTAATTAATGTAGCTTATATTCTTCTGCCTCCCAAACAACAGCAAGAGAAATCCAAGCTCCCTGCCTCGCATTTCCAACAGACTAGAAGCATCTGTTCTGACGATGAAAAGTGACATTTGGCTTTTAAGTTCTTTGAAGTAATCCGCACGCTCTTCAGAGTGTGAAGACTAATGATTTTTGTCAGTTTAAGTGTTTGAGGATCTTATTCTAGTGAGCTACATTTCTGTTGCATTTTTTTTCTTGGATAAAATACAGAGAACTCCCAAAGCAAAAAAGTAGCACACCTACAAAGCCTGGAGAACTATATTCCTCTATCTATCCAAACTACACGCTTCAGGATACAGTGCTACTTCAGAAAACAGCACAGGGCTCTTCACCCAAAGATTACTAAAAGCCATGAAGCTTTTACTTCAGTTCATACTGGGTTTGAGGGAAGCACTGTGAGTGCTTAGAAAACAATCCCTTGTGATTGGGAAATATGGTTTCGGTGGGTCTGGTTCAGGATTAGAGGTACAGAAAGAGAAGTATCAACACATCAGCTTCAGGCCAACACTGCCCTGTGTGCATCCCCCTGTCAATGCAACCCATTAAGGCACAAGGCATCCTTCTCCCCAGCCACGCAAGAGGTAAAGTGATTCACTCTCCACAAGGATTGGTCTCGAAGCTAATGCAGTCAATGCTGAGAGCCTGACTAGGACTCATGGTGCTCACTATCTTCTAAAATGGAGCAGGACCATGCAAATCCAGTTGTTTCAGCAGCATCTATATCTATCATGTGTGGACCGAGCAAAACAAGCCACATATGAGCTCAGTGTTGCCAGTTCAGGCTGTCTGAATATGTACTTTTTAACTGTATCTTTAAATACTAACTGGCACTGAACACTTAATTCAGTTTCCCATCTCTTTTCTCAAACAGAAATAGACATTTATATATGGCACTTGAGCCAATCCTGTCTAAATAATGTGACACAGAAGACAGACATTGTCAAGAAAAACATGCATAGAATGGTACTGCTATCATATCCCGTGCTACTGTATATGTGTTCTGGTAGGAAACACTTCAAATACAGCCCAAGTACTAAGATAACACTTAAATCACAAGGATGAAAGAATTGGTATGCACTAGAAGGTACACCAAAAATAAGCAAGGCAAAATTCTTCCTCTGAAATTAAAAGTGTGATTACTTTGGTGCAAAATTTCAGACACATCTCACTGATATTTTAATAGCTGCAGGTCTATTTTTCTAACATTCTGTCCTCATAAAGTAACTGCTCAAGAACCCAAAGGTCACCAGCCTTGTGATCGCTCTAGCTGGTATCAGATAAAAAACTCCCACCACCTTGCGATAATTGTCTGCTTCTTTGCAGTCTGAAGAAGACTCTAATAGCTTATTGCATTCCAGAGAATATGGCAGTGAAGACCCAAACTGCTTGGGTTGGGAAAGGAGGAAGGAGGAGGGGAAAGCACAAAAAAAAAAAAGACAGAGTAGTTCTAAATTATTATTACTTACTACAGAGTTAAGTCTGCGTACAGAGTAGGAAACATTCTGGTCTTTCGTAAGGGAAAACAAGTTAAAAGGCAGTATATGCCATCACTGACCATGGCACATGCAACAGACTAAATGCATATTGATACAACAGTACTTCAGGAAAGCATTTTTTATTGTGAAGCACTTCTGTGCAATGCTTGATTGAACATTATTTTGTATATTCACAGCTGAAGAACCAAACAGTTTTCCTCTGACAAGAACATCCTGCTCCCTGGCTTTCGTACTTCTTAATCTTTTTACTAATATCACAATTGTATTAGTACTGATGATCAAGAAGTGGAACAGAGTATTCAGTAAGAAAACTGGCCATGCACCAAATTATCTCAGATTCTCAGATGTTCAGTCTCCACACAGTCTCAAAACCCAAAACTGTTTATATGGCATAATTAAGTACTCAAAGACCAGAACAATCTGAAATAGAAAGCAGAATAGAAAGCAAACACCAAGTAAATGGAACAAGTTTTTCTGTTGAGTAGGTTTGACTGACAACATCATCCCTTCCTGTCTTGCCCCATCCTTCCTTGCTGTGCTCGCCCTCAAAGAGCATTAGTCCATGCTGAGGTGGCTGAGAAAACAGTGAGATAAAAGCTTACTGTCAAAGGAAGTAAGAAAACTCAATTGCCACCTTTGCCCTGCTGGCACCATACCAGCCTTACCCCCTTGTCCCTAATAAATTCTAGTTTCTTTAAAATCTCGCCAATCTACAAGACATACCAGGTTGTTCAAAGAAACAATGGTACAAGATAGAATTGACAGTTGACAGGCTCAAAACAGCCCTCTTCATGCAGCTAAAGGCACATATCAAATGGGATCAAGGGATGAATTTAACAGATCCCAACACTGTTCTTGCATGGTAAGAATATGATGTTATTTGCTGCTCTGTATTGTTTGGATGTTATCCACTTATTGCTTGATGTCTCTGGAATGGAACACCTGCCCAGATGACTAATGCTGACTCCCACAGTAAACCAGAGAAGACGACACTCAAGATGCTATGCAAGAACAATAAAAAGAACAAAGAAGAACAAAATATTTTCATGTCACATCTTAAAGCCAGAAAAATTACACATCCCATTTATTTCCACCCTGTAGAGACTTCTTCCTAATCATTATTCAATTATGCCTGGTGGCAAAACTCTTGCTTTTTTTGTTTGTCAAGGACAATTACTATAATTTCTTTCTCATATACAACTTTACCAGATGATGGTTGAGATTATTAACAAAAATTTGAACACTGCAGCATACATTGCTCCAACAGTAAAAGCTAAGCAGAAATGAGTCACAACTGTTCTGAACACAGAGTCCAAAAAACCAGTAAAAACTCTGTATGGAAATATCCCAAGGATCGACTTTGCTTAACGAAACTATGCACTCCTTGTAGCCAGTCTACTTAAGAGACATGACTAGAGAAAGCATACTATTAACCAGAGCAACCACAAAACAATGTACTATCATTGCTAATTACTCTAGTTCCACTTCACCAGTTATACACATACCTGTGCATGTAGTTTAGATTATTTTATATTATCAATATGCCCATTCACTTCTGCTTGTTTTTCCTGCAATCACCTATCGAATGCTGAAACTCATCCTTACTTCTTGAGCAGACCGAGTGACCACAGTTCAGTTCACCTGCTCACCAAAGCTCTATTGAGTGGCTGAAGAATAGAAGAGTCTTACCCTTGATGCACTTCTAGTTTTAACATTAATGTATTAAAGCAATTAAGCCTGTCTAGCACTCCTGGACAAAGATGATCATAAGAAGCATACACTCAAGCATAAGCATGTTTTTTCAGTGAATGATTCTTTTTCACGCACACCCCACTGGCAAATGTGTGTCCCAAGTCTTCCCAATGCTAGTCCACAGAGCATGCAAGTATTGGACTCTGGTCTCCTGCCCTTTGATTTTGGGACTGAAGCAGGCTGTGCTTCTCGAGAGCCACAGTTCAGTTCATCAGTCAAAAGAGGAGCTTCTTGGTCAGGCTCACTCACTCCTACGCTTGCGTAGCTTGGATGCTACTAGCAGATCTTTCGAATTTCTGTTAGTTACTTGCTCCAAAACAAGTAAGGAAACTTCATGCAATGCCCCACTGTGAGGAAGATAGCTCCTCTGATGCAAAGACAAACGGGACTTCTGTACTTCTTTGCCTCCACCTCTCAAATCAGACTCAAACAGTGGCACATGCAGAGTGACATTTTGTCAAAGCGCAGTGTATTCTTCTAACAAAGAGAGCCAGTGATCAACAGATAGTTGGGTGTTTTGAAAGACAGGCCACAAAGGCTGGATGAGCCAGCCAAATTCCTTCCTCCCCTCCAGAACAGATTTAAAAAACCCAAAACAATCCAATGCATTTCAGGTATCACAGTCTGAAGTTACAGGACAGTCTTACAATGAGGGACATAACAGATGAGATGTCACAATGTCACACAGAAGCTCTTCATTAATATACTACATACAGTAGCTTGAAACACAGTCATGATTTTAACAGCTACGTTGAAGTGATTTTTGCAAGCAGTGGACAGTTCATGTCAAAACAAAAATTACAAATTATTTCAAGTTTTCTTCCTTCTAAAGAATCTTTAGTAACGCTGTGAAGGGTGTGTTTTTCCCCCTGAATGCAGATATGCTCAGCTAAATGTAAAGAAAAGCCCAAAAGTCAACCTGAGATCTTACTTGTCTTGGACCATCGCTATATTTTAATAAAGACGTTTCTAGCCAAACTACAGCTTCAGTTTCTCCTGCATAGCCACTCTGGATAAAAACCTGTTTACACCTGGGCAAGCAAGGTAGCCTTTGACAGATTTAAATAACTGAAACTGAGCATTAGGATAATAAAAAGCCTAATTTGACTTGTACATTGATGATTTGTAAGAAAAGCAGGAAAGCATCAATCCAGTTCTGATCTCCTACCAGTCTACCTGGGAGATCAGGGGCAGGAAGTGGTTACAACTGTGGCATACAAACACTCCTGAAACAGTAAAAATGGTTAAGAAGAGATTTAACATTTACAACGAAATTCTTTACATTTGGTTGAAATTGTTGGCATTTCCTTTGAGTGTCAACATCATACCCAATGATGGACAATCACTCCCCTTGCCATCCTGGTGAAAGGCAGATTAGTGTCTACCAATACAAGGTGGTCATCTTTACTTCTTCAGGATGGCTACAGAGATCATGATAACAGAGTAGGGAAGATAATAACACAATATGACGTTACAGTAGACTGATGAAATAGATGGTCAAACACTATGCACCCCATGCAAACCAAAAGGATAGTTCTCCTCCACAGGACACAAGAGTGTTTGCAAGAGAGACTGACCTAAGGCCCAGCACGAACAGATTTTAACTCACTGGAAATTTTAGAAGGTATACAGATTTTTTTTAAACTTGGATAATTAATAAACACTTACAAAGCACATAGATGTACATTTTTCTTAAACTCAAATTACTCTTCTCCTTCCTTCATGCATACAGACCCATTCAAATACCAGGTCCTCAGAATCTGACTCAGTTGAACCTAAAGTAACACTTTCTTTCTCCTTGGGATAAGGGGTACTAATTAGGTGAGCTAGTGACACATCAGTAACACAGAATCTAGCAACACTTGGGCTGATGCGATGGTTTGCACACAGCTCAAAATATGCTTCAGGCATTGAAGGGTGGACAGGAAAGCAGTAGAAGAGGACATGACATGATGGACATTGTACAAATCCTTTCCGACCAATTGAAATCTTAGCTGAATCTATGTCCCTGAAAAACAATCACTCAAAAGCCCTGCTTTTCTAAAACTTACAGTTTTAAGTGTTAGGATGTGATATTCAACAGTCAGCCCTGATCAAGTTCTGCTCCAAATAAGTCTCCTGGCAATTATCAATGGGATCAGCATTAGGACTGATGCAGAACAGTTATAAAAAAGAATCTGAAATGTAATCTCCTCCTCCCATAAAATTAATGTTCATGACCTAGGTTCACCAAAAAGGCAAAACATCAGGCTGAAATATTCAAGTTCCAGGGCAGCTAGACTTCAGAGCCACTATTTTGCTGGCAAAAAATGAGCAGCTGGCTGTAAGAGAAATGTAGAATCCATTGCACATCTTGTATCACAGGCTGAGCCCTTTTTCTTCCCTGTTCCTAGCAGCCCAGGAGCAGAAGCAGAGATTTCTGGAGGGGGAGTTCTGTGCAGCATCCCATACCCCAAGGAAACAGGATTAAGAGATTGCCTCATGGTGCTTGAACGTTAGGGGAATAAAAAAGCTGCCTTCTCTCCTGCACGGCCACTCTTCCCCCCCACCCCATTCCCTGACCATCTACCGAGAACTCCTCTACCCAGTCTTTCCATCCTTCCTGAACCCAACTCATCCCCACCATCTGCTTTGTTTCCACAAAATAGACTTTTGCTAACTAGAGGATGCAGAGAAAAACCTCAGAGCATTTCAGAGGAGATATCAATACTAGGTGAGAGAGAAACCTGTTGTTGCAGCAACACATGCTTCTAGATTTAAAGCTACTTGCCTTCTGCCTCTTCTTCCCCCAAAGGATAGTTTGGTAGCAACTTTTCCCTTACCACAGGATAAAATGGATAAGGTACTAAGGTATTAAGAAGCATATGACTGTGAATGCCAAGCCCTACCTAAAGAGTTACTCTAAACACTATTGAGCAGACTTGCTCACACTCACCTAAATGATTCAGGTACTTTCAAAACAAAGGAAGAGCTTTCTTTCTCTCTCAAAAAAAAAAACTTAAAAAAAAAACCCAAAACCCCATATTAGTGTTTAAAAACCTAAAGACTTGAAACATCACCATTCCACAGACAACTTTAACCAGGTCCTAATCCTCTGTGCATCTTCCTCCTGAAATCAAGAGAGCCTTTGACAGAGCATCCACAGCTATGATCAGTCTTCGGCTAAATTTGCGAAAGATTCCTAAAAGAGGAACAGATCCTGACATGGGATGAGCATTACAGCCCGCAAGCTTTACATACAACACCTGACATAAGGGTAATTTTCTTTCTGGTTTTTCCCTGTAAAGGATAAAGAGCATCATGGAACTGATCAAGGTATTTAATATAGTGGTAGCACAAATTTAAGAGCTGCAGGGAGAAGCAGTGACAGAGTTAAAGAGAAAACTTCACCTGCCAGCTAACCTTTGTAATCCATCTGAAATAACACAGTTACGTACTTGGCTTTGTAACAATTAGCACAAAGAATACACTACTAGGCTAACAAGATTTACCAGCAGAAACAAGGTGTGTCAGCAGCCTTCAACAGCATTTTGTCAATGGACATTCCCAGGTTGGGTGTAACACCATCTGTCCTGGTCAAAACAGTTACCTTTTTCTCAGGCCAACTTTAAATCCAAGATGCACAGACAAAATTTGAAGTAACTGAATGTCCTTCACAGTCTGTAGAACACGCTAACTTGGAGATGACACTTTGACCAGCTATGCTCACCCATTTTATTTCAAGTACGACCGATAGTTCTCCATGTTCTCTTCTCATAGCTTGCATACCAAGATGAATTGCCAAGCATGATTCTCCTTCAGGAGGCCAGCAAAGGCTTCTGTTTAGTTGCTTCCCTTCCCATTATGTACCACACAAAACACATAAAACTGAGCTAAGGAACAAAGAAGCCAGGAAGAGATGAACAAACAAATCCACTACCCTTATCTTAACTGTCATCAAGGTGTTTATACCACTCCAAATAGTTTCCAAAGCAAGCCCTAAGCTTTGCTTTTTAAACCAGTTTCATTACTTCTCCCAGCCTCCTCTACTTCTCAGTTTGGACAACAGCAGGCATTTCCAGCAGTCCGACCAGCTGCATTATAAAGCATGCATCTGAAATGAAGCTCAAGGGAAAATCTGCAGAGAGAACCAAGACTTGAAAACCCTATCTCATAGTTGCATAGATGGTGTGTAGGAGGTGGAAAGAAGCACTGCTAAATCTGTTACCTTTCCTGTGAATGATGAGCACACCACCCCTTCCAAAAATAGACTATGAAGGAAACATTATGCTGATGACCATGAAAAGCAAGTTCACTACACTGGTTTAGACAGCAGGTCAGCTGTATGTGAACACATGCCCTCCTTCAAAGCTACTAGAATAGCTACTACTTATTTTTTAAAAAAGTGAACACATAAAATTTATTGGAAATAATGTTTGAAAAAAACTCATCCTCATTTTAAGAAGCTATTTTATAAATTCCAAGCTAACAAAAGGAAACAACTGACATAAACAAAGCTCCTAGTAGAATTTTCCATCTTCCACCTGTTGGTCTGACAATCCTGTGCTACACTCTATCACAAGAGCCATCAATAATCCCTTCTGCCCTCGCTCTTTAAATTTCTGCTATGCAAATATATGCTCATAACGGGGCAGTACAGAGCCTGGCCTCCATGCTGCAGACAAGGAAGAGCGTTTAGCTGCTAAATGCATGGGTCCAGGACCATCAAACACAGCAAATGCACTTCAGACAAATTTCCATGGAAAGGATGAGGAGGAGGGGGGAAATCTTTGTTCCATCTGAGGATCCGTGAGGAACATTCACATTTACATCACCTTTACAGTGACTTTTCTCTTGACCCGTTAGAATAATCTTCTCCAGAGAGGGAAATTAATTCAGCCTCCAGCTTCATTTGATCTCTGATCTTTCTCTACAAAATAATTTACATACAGTACGTCTATCTGAACTCTGTCAGTTATATCTTGAGAGATTTGTAAGATGAAATATCACATGCATAAAATTAAAAGCGACCCAACCATTAAAACCGATGCTGCTAGGAATCTGAAAAGGAGCATTTGTTCAGATCAACTACAAAAAGCATTAGCTAAGTCAGACAGGGGTTAAACAAACATCTTAGAGTGCAATTCTTACATGGCTAAGATGTGTTGGGTGTTAAGTAATTAAATGAAGTGTTTGATGCCACAGTATAATGTCACTATTTTTAATTGTCATAAGTGCATTCATTCTCCAAAGCATAAGTGTTTCATGCACACATTATCATCTATAAACTGCCTTAGTGATATAAATTCTACCAAACTGGCCAGATACATGCTTAGAATTAAACCACACATTTCAACACCTTTAAAGTATTAACTGATTATAAATTATTAGTTTAATTAATTATAAATACTTCACATTAGAAGCAATCAGAAGCTTACAGTCAGTTCTCAATACTAGAACTGCTTACAGATTTTACAGCTTCCAGCCTCCTTCCTAAAGGCTTACACAAAATTAAGAGACGCTCCAAGTCTTAAATGTGTTCTCTACCCTAGCTCAGTCGCCCCTGTAATTTCCTTCCCCAAGCATTTTTTGCATTTCTAGCTGTAAAAATAATTTTCTTTAGATGTGATAGTTTGTTTCAACCACTGGCATCTTCCCTTCTTCAGCTTGAATGAACACTCCCTGTCAGAAATACTGTCTCTATGGATAAGAACACACTTCTCATGGGTGACAATCACCGTGACACCCTAATTGAATTTTTCACACCACGCCAGGCCAATGCATGTTGTTTTAGACCAGAGTGCACGCTTTGGGCCCTAAAACCATCACAGGGAATTAGTAAGAAAAAAAAAATCCACATATCTTCTTTACATATAATAGCACACGAAGAAAGGATTACATTTCATAATGAAAAGGTATAGCAAAGGTTGGCAAAAAAAAAAAGCCTAGAGCCTTTGCTTTGTCCCACAGCCCCAGAGAAGAAATATGCGTGACTGACATAACACTGGCAGGGTATCAGCTGCTTTGGTGATGCCCCTTCCACACAGGATGGAGTGGAGGTGGGACAGAGGGATTAAGCAGCTTCAAAGGCACGAATCCTGGTTTATGTGCTTCTGAAGGAAGCGCAGTTACAGACTGCTCCTCTTTCTGTTTGTAGCTATCCTACTAAGCAGGGCAAAAGAAGTTCTTTATTGGCTGTGTCCCCTCATTTTGAGCTTCATTTTGACTTTTCTGACCCAAGCCTGGCAAACCTCCTGGGCATGTGCTAACAAAGCACGAGCAAACAGCTCTGAAAGCTAACACCAAAAGCTTGGAGGGCAATCGATATGTCGAATACATTCCAGAATCGGGTTCTCTGCCTGCTTCACTCTTGCAAAAAGCATGGTTTTTTAGAGGACAACTTTAGCTGCTTACACCTCCAGTTTCCTCACAGGGAATATTTTGCATTAGACAAGCCACTGGCAAAAAAAGATTTGCAATCTAAATTTTCAGATGCGTTTCTGAGACATTCAATGTAGCTTTCTCCAGTAACAAATTCCAGCCTCCAGATATATCACGGAAGCTTTTGAAACACTTTCTTTGAGACAAGTACTTCAAAACTGAAAAATTATTACCAATAATCCTTACACAGGCCACTTAACTTTCTCTAAGGGACAGATTTAACACAGCTGAAAGCAGGTGAGAGCCAGACAGTTTAATGACAGTTTACTGTAGAAAAGATGGGTCATCTCTTTCGTTATGTGCTAGCAGCTTTGAAGAAGTCCCACACATCCACAGGCTATGTACAAGCTTTTACCTATTAACCCATAGATTCTTCAGGAAGTTCTATCAGTGGTCAAAATAGCCACCAAAACAATGTATATCATACGCCACTGGTATTTGATGATTATCAATAGTCCTCATATAAACTTCCTTTCTACTAATAGTAATTAACAGCACTGCCAGTAGTTAGGTAATCCTAATAAAAGCATTCTGCCTTCTTTCTTCTTCCCTCTCCAATTAACCTACAGGTGGGGTTTATTTGTTTTTGTTTCTTAGACGATGACATTGGATTGATATTCTGAAAATACAGATTAATCTATTTCTCCACAGAGAGGTATTTCCTCCACACTTCAGTCCTGCATCATTTTGATTTTTATACAACACTCATCACCACATCAATCCAGGACCTCAATTTGCCACTTACACCTATTAAGCATCCCACTGCAGTGCTTTGCTGAATACAGACTAGCAGACATAAACACACATTGCAGTGCTTTGCCAAAATGTCACTTCAGCACCATAAACTTTCATTGCTAGCTAAAAAAACCTGCCAGCTGCAATGTTTGGCTTTTACAATATCAGCAAATGGCACCAGCTATCATCACAAATCCTCTGAAGATAACGACTTCCAGATAGGCACTGAATGAATCATATTTAAGCCCCTTACCTTCCAAGGCTTACACACTTCATCTTGGCCAGCAGAGGAAAGGAATACTGAAACATGGCAGAAGATGCTAAGGAGACCATTAGTGTAACCCAGTAATGTTTGCGAGCTTATAAAACCTGCACCTTAAGTTGCACAAAAATGCCACGATTAAGTTTGCCCAACTATCACGGATTACATAAAACTATTTCCCATCTGAAACAGCCGAATCTTTCACACAGAGTGGGCAAGAACAGGAATAGTTGGCATGAATATGAACCATCCCCAAACAAATTTAAACATATTCCTGTCAGCAAACATCTTCCCGAATATTTAACATGGGATTGGCAACTATTTAGAGCAGGGCAAAAAAAATACATTTCTGTGAGTACTTCATGAAATCCCACAGATGGATGCATAGGAAAGACTGGGACACTGTGAAACGGAACCGGTCCCACATTAGCCTGGGAGACTTGCATAATGCAATGGCCATACATACACAGGGGAGACAAACACAGCAGCCTGGAACTTGTCATGGGGATATATTAGGTTAATTAGAAAGAAAATTGGAGATCAAGGATACAGGAGGTGGAAGGAAGACCAGAGTAAAGAACGTAAGAGAAGAAAAAGAGCATAGATGCAGACAAGCAAACCCTTATAATAAATGCAAAGGTCGGTCTCCTGGTGAAAGGATGGGGAGCATCTTTTGCTTCTCTCCCACAAGTTAAAGAAAAAGAAGTGAAATATTGTGTTCTGCTACTGTAGATATTACAAATATTATCTCATTATCATGACATATGAACAATTCCTAGTGGAGAATGTGTTCACCCTTCTATCAGCTAGCAAAAAATTCTTGTTCCTGGAGACCAAGGGAGACAGGCACATTCAGTTTAAGGATGGGGGAGATACTTTATTTCTCCAGGGACAAAGCTAAATCTGCGGTCGAGCAATTGCTGGAAAACAAAAAGCAATACGATGCCACCCAAAACCTCCTCAACAGGTAATTAGGAATACATTATGGTCAGAAGTAGAGAAGGCAGCAGGGAGACCCGGAACATCAGTCTGCACTAAAATGTTATCTCACAGCATGAAAGCCATTAGGAAACCAGGAAAACTCACAAGACCTTTACATTAAGCTCATATTTGTTCCTGAATTAATGAAGAGCAATAACCTCCAGGATATTTAGATAATACCACAGAAGTTTTATTCCCTTGTGACTCAAGTTCTGCTTGAGTCACGGATGTCAACGCATGGAAAAGCTTTGACATAGAGAATATGGTCTTCCTTTAAATACTGCTACTTTGCCCTCTGAGAAAAAATACTGACAACACGCCCCACAGCAGGAAAGGCATTTTCTCTGCTAACCAGGGAGGCCAAGCACAGGTTGCAATTCAAAATCCTCCCAGCACTTCAACAGTCTCTTCAACAAACACAGAAACTCCAGCACTCCTACCTGGAGTCATCCATCTTTCACTATCTGTTATCTCCCCAAGTATTGTTACTTTCTATGCATATTCATCTCTATCTTGCCCAGCCTAAATTTAAATATTTCAAATAGTGGTATTCAGAGTGAAATAAAATTAAGCTACTCATGTCCGGAAATGCTACCAGAACGTCCACATACCTGCTGAGAAGGAAGTGACAGGTAAGATCTTATCATAAAGCAAAAGAAAGGTAGAAGAAAAACATGGGATTTCCTTGCTGGCTTTGTGACTTCTGTGGCTTTCCTATTTATCAACCTGTTTTCTGTGGGCATCATTAGCATACTTCACCAAATAAAATTGCTTGTAAACATTACAGTCTGCTTCAAGCACTCTGTACTGTTCTTTACAGTGCCGTTATGCAGTATAAACATACACTAAGCCACATTCATGGGGCTTGCCCATGTGGAAACATCAAAGGAAAACAGAACCGTATTAATGAAACTGCATTAAGTGGCCTCAACTGTAATTGTTGGATTTATTTTGAAAACAAAACACAAATCATTGAATCAAAGCCACTTGCATTCCAATACAGAGCATTCGTACAGGATCGTAATGCAATTTCACAACTCTACCAACATTCATACCTCTGTACAATCTAGATGATCCCTGAGCTTTCCCATCCAAAAAATATGTGCACTGTCAAAAGGGGGACAATTTAACTGCGTACATAAAGCAGATTCAAAACCTTAATATCGCCTACCTATGGGCGCTTTATGACTTACAATAAATCAGAGTTTCCTGTTTCAAGAATATGAATTAGCTTTACAGAATTGATTTGCTACAGATGTTTTAATACAATACACCATCATTAATTCTGAGACCAGTAAGAAAGGCCCTAGCAAAAAAAAAAAATATCAGTCCAGCTACGCTACAATCAAAGAAATGTATCAGTTCACCGACAGTCCCACTTCCTTCGTGAATTCAAAGAAACAGCTAACAAATGCTTTTTCTTAAGAGGGGTCTTCTGTGATTCACCTCCTGAGCAATGTGAATCCCCTAATGGGGAATCTCTCTCGTCATTCTTCCACTCTCAATCCATCGATATACATTAAAAAGGAAACATTGCTAATTGCTGCCACATATCCTTTCTGTTTTGCAGCAGTCACTCATACATTATGCATAGATCAAGAAATAAAACAGTAAGGGAAAAAGTAAAACCTATCTTAAACTATGTGCTCTTCACATGTTACGATTTAAATAGAAATTCGAAAGCAAGTATTGTCTGATTGATGTTCAGTTGTGACTGCCTGAGCAGGCCTCCTATACATCATCTAAAACACTTTGGCTTCCTTGAGGAAGATTTACTGTCTGCTAGTTATCCTACCAGAAACCACAGTACACAAGCTTTCCAAACCACTGCTGTAACTGCTCCTACAGACCAAGCAAGACTGCCACGTCAGAACCATGGTTGGGCTCACCCCGAACAACCAAAAATCCCACCCCTCTGCATTGCACCGCAAGGCAGAACTGGCACTGCTTGGCTCAAGTGTAGAGGGCTAGACCTCTGGCTGCTTGGCAGGCCTGCTAGGGATTTAGATTACATATATTTAATCATAAACTTACACATTCTCTACACTGACCTTAGAGTCATAAATGGCAAGAAGTAGTTCAGAAGGGCAATTAGATGTTGCTGCACCTCTGCAGCCTGGTTGCTCTACAGTGTCTACAGAAAAGCATCAACTCCAGAAGTTAATTGGGTGGAGGCTATTTCTGCATTTGCCACACCAAAATCTTATTAAAGTTTCTTTGCTTAATTCAAGACTTGACTTTTTCCTTGTAATAAGCTCTAGGGGAGAGAATAAATCTGCTTATTCCAACAAAAGAACAACAGTTTAAGTCTCATGTCATTCATACTTACTGTCCTGCTTTTCATTTTCAATTAGTTTTCTGGGACATCAGGTGGCTAATAGCATAAAATGTAATGGAAAGGTGGAAAAACTCCCTAATTACCCTTCTGAAGAAGGAAATTGGGTATCTCTGCTCAGTAGCTTTTGCTTTGTGTTTTTGAGCTAAGCTTTTCAGGATTGACTCACCTACAGACTGGAAAGAAGATGGGGAACAGTGATCCTTCAATGAGCCAAGCACCTGCACAGTATATTGAGTGTAAAGATGGTCAGAAAAGTCGGAGATATTCATATTCTATTAAAATGCATGGTTTCACCTAAACCCAAATTTTGCCATGATTAGACATATTTCTGGGACCTTATTTACAAAAAAAAGTACATGAAAAAATTTAGTTTTAAAAGTTTCAAGAATTTTCCATGTGGCATGTCAGTATTATGGCACAGTAGGAAATAAAATATGCAAAATATATCTCAAAAAGAGACAAAATGAGAAAATGCCTGTTTGAGCTTTTTCAAGTACTAAGCAAGGCATTTATATTGTATGCAGGTAACAAGGGGACTACTAAAACAGTGATAGGGACTTAATGTTGGGCATTTAAACTGTGGGGGACTGCTACCCAAGATCACTTCAGTAAAAGTCAAATGTCAATCCTAAGTTTCTGGTTATTTCTGCATAAGAGTTCTATAAAAAGATTTCTAAATCCATCTCTGCATTTTTAAAATTCAAAATGTAAAGTGCAAAAACTAAAGATTTCATACTCAGCTTTTTTTGTTTTGAGCTACAGGTGATAATTAAAACTTCTTTGGGAACACTCAGGAATCTTAGTTTGCAACAAGACAAAACAGAAGTCTTTGAAAGATGGGGTATCGCTTGCATTTCAAAAATGGGCGTTTGGTAAAGCAGAAAAGAAACCTCCATTCTGCAACTGAGAGAGAGAAATTTTCAGAGACACTTACAGGGTTTGCATCCCTTATCCCAGTAAGATTGCCCAAATGAACAAATAGTAGCTGGCTGAAGTATACGATGATGCTTGGTGTCTTAATCAAAACTGAGTTGTTCTCATCTCATCAAAATTAAAAGGTATTTCATCATGTCTTTATTCTCAGCAGTGCACAATGTCTCATGGAGCTTCCCTGCAAAAAGGATGAAAAAGGCTCCTACGTATTGGTGTGTTTGATTATGGCGATTCCCCAAAGTAGATTCACCCTGGCTCTAAGCAATGTGTAACGGTCCACGGAAAAATTCGGTTGTCCATAAGACCAGCTATTCTGACCAAGAAAAGTAATAAGACAATAAATGCTCTACACCTGTGGGATTCACTGCACTGAATGTTTATCCTAGGACAGTGTTTGAATTCTAAGGAGTCCCAGGAAATACAGGCTGGGAGGGGGGGAAGAAGATATAGCAAAGTTGCCATCACTTTCATTCTTCTATGTTAATTTTCATATTAAATGCAATTAGCAAGGGCTTTTAGTTAAATAATATTTTCTATGGAAAAAAAATGCCTAATGCCTAAATTGACAGACTTCCCACTTACAGTCATCTTTTTCTCTGAAAGCTTGGTAATTAGATCAATGAGCTATATTACCTGCTCTGTAAGTGTATTATCTATCTACATGTTATCGGCTACTGTAATTTTATGTTTACAGTGCTATTTACTGTAAACGTGTTAAATTAAGGAACACCCCAGAAAGAAAAAGGATTTAGCACATATAGATACCAAACACGATCCATATAGATCCCAAACATGGTAAGGACAAGGTCTGCTACTCTATTTGCTTTAGTAAGATCTACAGCACACAAAATCTGTCTAACTGTATCTTTGCATGGTACTCAAAGTACCTTGAAGTTTCAAGCTTGACTGGGGATTTTAGTGCTAGAACAGTATAAATAAAATTATTCACCATAGAAATCATAGAACTTACCAACTGATTTATTCTTGAGATGCTAGAGAACCAAATGACATGAATTTAGTGAGTTTAAGAACTTCAGTTAGGTAATTAACTACCTGAAAATAATAAACTTTGTAATCCATATTTTGCTCTCAGGCAATATTATACACTAGATATTCACTAGCTAGTACCCCTCCATCCTATCTGGATCTATATGTTCGTGCTGAGCTGAAAATAGAATATTCAAAGGATTTCACAGCTTTCTTAACTTAGGAAAAAACATGTTCATTTCTACAGTAAATGCAATTATCATTAATCTTCCTTTTTTTTTAACTCTATTAATTTAGAAGCACACTCACATTGTACACAGAAAGAAAACATTCACAGGCACAGAATAAATTTAAAACAAATGTTTTATTTGTATAACCCGGTACCTCAGCTTATCATCTTCTCTTAACAGAGAGAAGAAAGCATAAAACAGAGAAGCAACTTATTTTCTGCTTCCAGGAAGAGTCCCAATGATTTTAAATAACAGTATTATTATGGGCAGGTTTTAAAATTAGGCTCAAATTTACAACTTGTTTATAAAGAGTTAATCCATTTTTAATAGGCTGTATGCTAAATGCTAGTGTGCATTAGAAATAATTTGTGAGTACATGCATGCTGGCAATGCATGAAAACTTCTGGAATCTAAATAATCTGAAGAATTGTTCTGTCATTTATTAAAATGCTACTTGCAGTATGTTAACCCTTTTATAATTAATTGAAGCCTACTAACTGCCACTACCCTTGCTGTGTTAAGCAGTGAGTTTCTGCCAAAGCATAAATCCCCCGGGCAGTCCTCAGACAGGCACTATCAAGTCAGCCCTGTCACTCAGTAATCTCAGCTGTCATTCTGCACTGCCTGCTTACACCGGCTGTGGAGTAGGTAGGTGACAGCATGGTGTGACAGTAGCCCTCCAGCCCGGCCTCAGCTGGATGGTTAAACTTGTGCTTCACAGTCCAAAGCATGCCAGTATTAAAGGCTGCACTAGGCAACCTCGGACAAACTTCTCGAGAAAGCATTTTACCAAGAATCTGCTTAGTATTTCCTGTGCATAAATACTGTTGTATCCACAGTAAAGAAACACTATGACTGTTTTCAATTAGTTGAAAATCAAAACCAGATTTCCATCACAGCACAAGAAAAATGCCAGTCACCACGCAAGACTGCAGGCTTTCACATAGGCGAGCAGATCATTAGTAGCAGACCCCAGCAATGACTGCTAGTTTAGATGGGCTTCCAGATGCACATTTGGAAGTGGCTGATCCCAGCAAGGAGCAGGGAGTTGGACTTGATGATCCTTATGGGTCCCTTCCAACTTGAGATATTCTATGATTCTATATTTATTTCACAGTCCCTGATCCTGTAATTGATGGCAAATAAGCAAACTCCTCCAGTTGCATAGAGGTTGAGTTTATAGCAGTTCACAGAATAATTTGCGTTGGAAGGAGACTCAGAAGGTCACTGTTTGCTACATTCAGCTGGAGGATTTGGACTCAATTATGCAGGTCCGTGTGAACTGGAAGAAATAATGTGTCACAAGTTTAGAAGCCAACTAAAATAACAGATTATTGGCTAATGCCTTTCAGCCTTCTGTGGAAAAATAGCCTGTAATCATGCTTCTATCCACTTTCAATGGATATGCTTCATTTGCAATTCCGTGTCAAATCCTATCACTTGCTTACACTGTGTAAGCAAGGTAAGCATTCATCTTGCACGCAGGATACATAGCCATTTGCTTTAGGACAACTCCAAATAGATGTCTATAGGAAGAATAACCTGCCAAAGGCACTGGTTAGCCATGCTGAAACTCAAGGAATGAATTTGCTAGTCGTGGTCTCTTATTCTCAGTTTAGAGTAGACTAGAGATATCACAGCCTTAAGAGATATAATCTTACAGAGATAAAATACACCAATTTACATCGATATTTTGATTGTATGCCTGGTTGGCACCTTCTCTTATATCAGAAAGGCTCACCCTGTTTCCTACAAGGGACCTGTGTCCCACTGGTATTCTGAATGCCCACACTTGGTCCCCACCCAACTGTCAGTTTACCCATAAAATCCAAGCAAAAATCTCTCTCATGTGCCTCTGAACTGCACAGGAATGCAAAAATATTAGGTTTTAGAATACCTTTACATGATTTGATTTTGATATTAACATTTTTGAAATGGCTACTTATCCCTTGCAAAACCAGTAAGAGACAGAGACGCAGAGCAGTCTGCTGGGAGCTGTAGATCCTAATCAGCTAGATGGCCATACTGCATACATGACTGAGAACCTCAGTCTAAAAATACCAGTATCAAGAATCAAATGAATGGTTTTGCGTATCTAAAGAACAAAGCACCAGTTCAGAATAATGATGCTATTTATAGGGCTATGGAATAATATGCATGTACATTATGGATGTTCTTCAATTTCACAGATGTGATTTTATTCTGTTACAGCCATCATGACTCATAGTTAAGCTTTACAATATACAGAACAGAATTAAATGAAAGTCAGCAGGGATTTGCTTCATACTTTATAATTATAAAGATCTATATGTATATATTAATATTAAGATAAAAAATATTATGTATGGTCAATACTAAAGTAGGTAATTGCATATTACAGCAATGATGATCCTTATGGCAGTGAGTTTGAAGAGCTACGAAGAGAAAAGAATATTCTCAGCATAAAACTACAAAAGAGCATTAGCAGAAACCAGGGGCATAGACTACTGTGGCCACGCCGTACTCTTGTATCCCCTGGCAGTTTATTAGATACTTGATTTTGTAAATCTTCAACGTAGCTTTTACAATGGACCATGGCCATATCAAAAGCAACATTTTACTTATAGGTGAACAAAAAAGAACAGAAAAGGACTAAAAAGGCCCCCAGGAAAAATGCTTTGAAATAGAACAAAACCACTTGTGAGATGTTTTCAAGACCAATCCACCACAGTGGAGTGAATGCCTACCACAACGTAATACCCCTTTTTTCACCCCAAATTAAAGCATGAATAGGATTTGTCAGACAGACAGGAATACACTTCAATAACAGATAAGGATAACAAAGAGTTTTTAAGGATTTAATTTTAACAGCTCCTCTGGACACTAACTGGAAATAAGATATACCATAGAACAACTTCTTGCTAAATCCATATGACACCCATATTTTTGTGCAAATATTAACATTCTTCATAATCCTATTTTTTCCTAACACTTAAATGTTCATACAGAAAACAGTGCAAAGGAGTTTTTTGTCTCTTCTGGATTATTTTTGTGTCCAATCAACACTATACACATTTTGGAAAGCATCATTCCCACCAGCTATCTGGGGTCACTTTTCAGCTAGTGTAAATGAAAGAATATGACTGCAGTGTACCAGCAACAAAGTGTAGTAACTCTTGGTATTGTGCAAATACTTAACCTTCGTCTCAGTGCCGGAATAAAAATACCTACAGGGTGTTCTATTGGGTGAGCTAGAGCAAATTTAATCTGAAGACTTCAGAATAGTTCAGAGGCGTTTTTGAGTTCATGTCACTATATTCATGGAAGATAGTGACTCTCCAGCTAGATTTTGACTTTCAATGCAATTTATCTAACCTGTCAGTGGATAGGTACATGGTCCCTTCTGATCTTCATCTGCAGAGGATACAAATTGTGCTGTTAAATCTGAGATTTACTGTTTGACCTTTCAGCTCTAGCAGGTTGCTTTTCAATCCTGAGTTATTTGGAAAAATAGTTATTTTCCCCTTTAACTGTACAGTGATCCTATAGCTGCTGGCCCCCACTAGACGCTGCTGACTTCAGAATCACCACTAGATCTCACTTTAAACAGTGATCCAAATTTGTTAAGGCTTTTCAGAATAGTAAAGCTAGATGCTCAGTCTTACTCAAGTTCCCAAATCCTGCAGGTCACTCAAAATACAAGCTATAAACAGCAGGTATTTTCTTTGCTGTTCATTTGTTTAGCGTAAGACAAATCATCCTGCACTCATAACACTGACAGACACAAAAGAAAACACTCCATTTGCCCTTCAGTTCAGAGAGGCTGCTCACCCTTCACTTCATCTCGAGAAGACTGTAAACAAACAAACCTGTTTGGCCAACTGATCCTTCTTCACCAAGCCAGTGGCTGCAGCAATGTTCCCTGCTCCTTCCACTGTCTTCTGGGCCACCGCCGTCACTCCTGTCACCACTGCTCCCCCAACATTAGACACTTGCTCTTTGGTCTTCTCAGCCACTGAGAAGCAGAAGATGGAAAAACACATTATGGCTCTGGGAGCTGTAAGTTTTTCAGAGAATCATATCTGTCACTGACAGTGCAACATCATGAAGAGCCATAAGGCCATTACACTTTGCGTACCCTAAGTGGACCTTAAGAAATAAGGCTATCCATCTGGTAACACTGGAGCAGCAGAAGTAAAAATATGCCTTATTTTGGCTCAAATTCTTTCATGTGAAAGACATTTGACATTTTCATTCATGTCTAGTTGTACTTTAGGGAAGAAAAGTCATTACTTAAGGGCCCTTACTGTGCCCAACTCACTGTGTAATGTATAATAATTGCATTCAATATATCCCAGTTTGGAAATGCATTCCAATTACTCCACCAAAAACTTACTGCATGTTACAGGGCAAGGAAGACAATATTGTTTACATTAGACTCAAAAGCCATTGATTATTCTTTTATTTTTTAAAATATACTTGATTAATAAGCTTAGAGAATTTCTAATACAACCTTTTATCTGGTTCTCTGAGATTTTTGCCCCACTGCTGATGTGTCCATCCATAACACACTAATCTACAAAAAGACTGAATGCCAAAGATGCTAAAGCAAACTGGATTAATAGCCAACTTCCAACCCCCAGGGAAACAACAACTCATTTAGCCTACATATACATCAGCGGTTGCCATTCTATCTTTCAGAACATTACTGGGTTCTTTATGCTCATTCATCCCCAAGGGCTTTTTCTGACAGCAGCTTGCACTATAGTGAAACCGCTTTAAGATAAGAGATGGGATGACTTCATGCCTTAAAGTTACATGGTCAGATTTTTGGAAAACAAACACATTTACTCATCTAAACAAGGGACTGTTCTTCAAAAACATCCACTGGATAGCTTTATAGTTCTAACTAATCCTATAGTTTCCTTCAGCCCAAATCTCATCTGATCCATAAAATGTATTCATAGCTCTATTTGCACCCTTTATGAGCACAGGATGGATTCTGCTTGGCAATTAGGCCACCCTTTCAGAGACTTTTTTGGGAAGCACGTATGAAGAGAAGACTTTCTATGGATAAATTAGATTTCTTAATTCCTTACACGAAAAGTGTCAGCTGTTCGTATCACAGGGCATGCAGCATAGATTGCTATGATTGACATTAATAAAAACAACACGTCAGGCACACTGTTTACCTTTCTAGCTTTTTCCTAATTGTTGTTATTTGAAGACCCAAATAATAAATATCTGCTGACTGAAAATGGAGGCAAATCATTTAGCACTCATCCTAACTAACTTAAAGTGAAAAACTAGTAACCGATTGAGTATTATCTCTATGATGACCAAACCCAGAAGCTTTCATTATAGAGCAGGACAACAATGGACTATACATCGTCTGAAACTAGAAAAAGTCTGTTCCAAAGATCTTTTAACCTATACATGCTAATAAGATACAAATTCACAAGAAATTTCATTGTATGCATCCAGTACTCTATTGCCATGCTTCTTCCAGGAAAAAAAAAATCAAAAGTGGGTTTTGCTGAAAAACAAATGTTGCCCTCAGGGAAGGTTTGACATAATGCTAGCAAGTGCAGGAAGACATCTAGTAAGATGCCCTATTTGATTATTACCAGCTACAGACTGCAAAAGCTCTGGATTCTACACATGAAGTCTCTATAGGAAGTTTTTCACTGGTTCTTGCAAACACATATCTTAAGGTCTGTGTTCTAGTTACACATTATATCTTCCAAAGAATATTAAGATCTGATTGTGTACAGAGTCTTTCAGATACAGAGTAACATTATGAGATGGAAACTTTACACGTTCACATTATTTAGAGTGGCAAGAAGTAATCTCAAACAGAGCTATGTAAAAAAAGTAGCACCTTGCAAAAATACGCTTTAAAATAAGTGATATTCTCCAAGAAATTTAAAAAAAGAAAAAAAAAAGAGATGTGTTTTGGGTAAGTTTCAGTATTGCTTTTTATTTTTTCTCTGTCTCACTCCTTTTCTGGGAGAGAAGGAAAAAGAAAACAAAACCAACAGAAGATACATAAATCAAGGTCCTTTTTATATATATTTTCTTCTGTTTTTTGTTGTTGTTGGTTTTTTTTTTTTTGGTTTTCTTTTTTTGTGTGTGTGTGGAAGTGATACACAGAGTTTTGAAAACTCCCTTTTCCAAAATATGTTGAACACTTAAAATGGACTCAGCAGGCTTGATGCTGACAAAGGATCACATGCTCAGCCGCTCTTAAGCAGACTCCTTCCTTCTGATAAAATGATAAAGCATGGTTGCACTATGTTCATTGTCAATACTCATAATTAGTTTCATTATCTCACAATCTTAAAAAACTGCACCTCAAAAGTAAAACATGAAGAAATAGAGTGAAATTGGGTGCACTGTGGATACTGCAATAGAAAACACTTAATTCCTGATGCCACTATTAAAACCACATTTCTCAGACTATGTTGTCATGGCAAGTACGACCAAGAGCAACTATCCAGTGGCTGCCATTCCCACTCTTAGAGCGTTTTGGGAAAGCTCTGTCTGAAGTCTATTTTCTCCTTCCAGAAACACATTACCCTAGGAAAGGCTGGGTACATGCAAACAAAACAAAAAAGCAAAGAATCAGGCCGCTAACACTGTTATTGGCACAACAAGAAGATACCTGATAATAGTAACAAAAGCAGTATATTTAAGATTGCTTCTATTTCAGACATAGCCTAAGAAAGCTGACACAGAAGGTAGCATGAAAGACCCCTCATACACTGCTTCAGAAATCAGAGCCATGACTATAAATCCAGCAAACTATACACATAGCACAGATTTGCAAAAGCCCTCAAATTAGTAGGAGAGAGTCTTCCTTCCTGTCTCTAAGGAATATCTAAACACCATCAAAGTCCCTATTACCAGAGTGACTCTGTAAATAATCTCCAGCTTCGCGACCCTTCAGCTCTGGAACCCTAGCAACAGGAGAAATAGAAACAAAATAGGTTTCCAGTCTCATATATTTATTGCTTACACTAAGTAGTAACAGGGGAAAAGCATTAAATGCACACAAACAAATCAGTTCAGAATGCAGGGGGCTGATACCAACTAGTTAATTTAGTCTGAATACCAGGTGGTTTAATGATCTTAAGCCATTAAGTCTTTGTAAAGCTGATGTCTGCTTTGCATCACAGTGCTGAGAAACAGAGTAAATCAGATTCTTCAGAGTTCTGCTGTGCTATGGCCCGATTACTTCTGTCCAGCTATGCAGAGACTGTCCATACCAGTAAGTGATCCTGGGATTGTGTACAATGACCATGCCAAGGCTAACTTTGAAATTGAAGTTCTAATACTAACTATAGCACTGTGCAAAAATTATTAGCATTGAAGCTTTCTTTTCCCTACTTATTATAAACAACTGGATAACATACGATATCAATGTGAAACCTTTGGAGCAATTCAAAATGAGAACTAGTTGCTTTCAATTTTGAACAATAGAAGTAGATGAAAACCACAGGATTTCTCTGAATTAATGAAATTACTCTCATTGCGCTAAATATACTTTTGAATATGTATTTCAGACAGTAAGGTCTAAATACTTATTACTTAGGTACTTGAAGAATTCATTTACAAAGAAGCCGTAAATGCATTGGGGGTTCTTTAATTCATACAATTTACTGTAAGATACCCGATGGAGTTAAGACAAGCACAACAGGATACCAATAACAAAGAACATCAAGAAGTACAAGAATGATCAGATAAAAGAATTAAGCAAAATACTTGACTATGGTTCATAACTGTTGATATTGTGTCTTGACTCAGCTTCAGGAAATGGACACGTGGTTGAAGTATTAAGGGTTTTTTGGCCCTGATCTTTTGTACAAACTAGTGCTTTACTTTGATTATCAGGAGATGGACTGTAAATATTTCGTCTTTGATACTGTACATTTCTGGACATTTACCCCTGGGAGATAAGCAAGATGGATGAATTATGCATTTACAGTCAAAGGCCAGTAGACACGTTAATTAGGCAGGCAAGTCAGATACACAAGCTAACACCCAGAAAACCAATAAGCAAAGCTTCTTCGTCTTCAGAAGTTCTGAGAAAGGGTGACCTGACAAACAACATGCTCACCATATTCCTGTGAATCACAGCCTGGCATCCTCATTTTACAGTGTCTTGATGCCACTAAACCTGGTACAATCAGGTCATACTTTGTTTAAAGCAAGAAACATCTCAGTCTAGTATTTCTGGGTTTGGAAAGCAACTGACTGAAAAGCATATTTAGTTGTTCAGCACTTTGAGGTGTGTCAGCTCCCAGTCCCTTCACCAGCAAAAGGTTTTAAACCTATTCAAAAATAGCAAAACTAGTAAGACCTTGGAACTCAGTAAAAAAAGACTGACTGCACAACTGTGAACACACACTCATTTTGATCTGTGATTCTAGTTTGCATTTGACTGTCTCCAACCTCTTGAATCACTTTTATTCACATAACAAAATGTGTTATTTCACCTCAGGTTTCACATGATATTAACAATCTGGTGCATCACAAGACCACCAGAACTGGTGGACTCCTAGTCCTATGAAGAGGGACAAGTAGGTCTTTACAAGTGCCCTAAAAGGCAGTTTTGTCACACATCAACTTTAATAGCGTTGATTTAAATGGATTTGATTTCTAAGACAACTTCACTAGTATTTCTCACTGTCTTCATATTGTATCTCATAGCATTGCTAGAGTGAACCCAAATCTGTTTTTACCTACCTTCTCTGCTTGCCAGGACAACTCTTCATAGACTTGCAATTTTTTTTAATTTTTTGTTTTCAAAATATGTGCTCAAGCAATTCCCCTGTTCTTACCCTACCAAACCCATACTGTTTCTTTTTAGAAACCGTGCTCTCTGGATTTTGCATTAGGTCTCCTCTTCTCACTGCCATGTCCTCTATTTTCCATTTTCATTCAACAGCCAAACTCCTTTCAAACAGTTTAATAGGCCAAAAGGAAGCAAACTGTGGCACAGAACCCATTATTCCCAAGCTTTGGGTGTTTCACTTTGTGTCACCCATTTCCTAAAGTGGGTGAGGAGCAACCACTGTTTTGCCTAAAATTTGCAATAACTTTTCTGAATTTTCTATTCATAGATGCAGCACATAACAGATGTGCTCTCCTTATGTTTGACTTTATAGTCTGTTTCGTATCTTCCAGAACAAAATTTAACATCTTTTCAAGCCTGTCAAAAATTCTGTTCACCTACTTAAAATTTCCTGTCTCACTACACATCCTGCAATCAGGTAAAGATG
This sequence comes from Calonectris borealis, assembly GCF_964195595.1. Taxonomy (NCBI): domain Eukaryota; kingdom Metazoa; phylum Chordata; class Aves; order Procellariiformes; family Procellariidae; genus Calonectris; species Calonectris borealis. The sequence continues at coordinate 51,805,034 of NC_134315.1, forward strand.
ATACTCGCAGCATTTGGGATCAGTTGTTTCTCTCGGGAGGAGGGAAAGAATTTCCCCACTAAACTAGCCTACTACAGAGTCCCAGGGCTTCAGCAAGTTTCATATATGTGCAAATGCCCTTGACTTTTATTCTACCACAGCCCAGCTTGGTGAACATCACCTCTATTAACTAGCTTGCTAGTGCTGTCAGTTGCTGTCCCCACATCTGTGATGACATTAGATATATGTGCCTCAAATCTCATTCTACTGCAATCCTCTACTGGTTATAGTAATGATCTCTCTGAATATTTCTCTTAATTGAGGTCTAACAAACAGAGATTTCAAACCTCGTAACAAGAACATGCATGTTTAGCCTGAGGCTAAACTCTGAAGGACTATCACAGATGTTCTGTTCAGTTTTGTTACTAAAAATACTCTTGACTGACTTCTCAATCATTTATTTGGGTTGTGATATTAAGTACTGCCAGGTTAAGTTTACCTCCAGTTGTTTATCCTTTGCATTGGCTTATGTGAGCACAGGTGAATGATACACTGGCTGTATACAGAACAAAAAGAAAGAAGAAATCCTTTTCTACTCCCTTACTTATTTGATTTCTAATTTCTTAGGGGAGAAACACCTTAAATTTCTTGACCACGCATTTTCTTCACATTTCCAGAAGTCCCATATTCTACAGCAGAAAATTACACATTCTATTCAACGCACTATGGTCAGCTGAGGTTTTCCTGCACTTTGTAGAGATCAAAGACTTCCATTCATTTTGCCACTTACTACAAATTATTGGTTACTGGTTTCAGTTCATACCTAAAATGATCCCTGCAAATCAATTTAAAATGCAAATTTACTTTTTTCAGTGTAAAAATGCTAATGTGAATACACATGCCCAGCATTAACTTAAAAGTTTGAAAGTGCTGTTGCTACCGAGAGATTAGATAGTTCTAAAAAACATTTCAAAACCCTCACAACTGTGACAAATTCAAATCAGTTTATCGAAACTCTGAAATTTGTTTCTTTCCTGTAAGCCATTTCCCTTCTATCCTCCCACCCAACCAACTCCGGTGGGACACACTGATGAGTCACAAGAATCTTTTAGGAACGGAGGGAGTGATGGGGCACGTCCACACTGCAGTGGCAGCACCACTGCGGGTGCAGCAAGCACACCTTATCTGAACGTGCACTATCTGTGTGTTGTTGGAAACAGACCTCAGGCTGGGATGAAGAACCACTAAGAGCACAGGTGATACTCAGGCATTAAGCTCACATGGAATTCTCTGCGCCCACAGATGTACCAGTTTACAGCCCTCTCGATCAGTCCTGTCAGCTTATGAACAAAGACACATTTTCCTCATTGGGACAAGTGGATCCCATCAGGCCTTAGCATACCTTGTGTTTCAAAGACTCTTCCGTGATTATAAAAAACAAAGTTCTGGCAGAGGCACCAGTGCTGGAGCCAGGTATTGATGTCTTGGGCACACCTGTTTCTTCCAAAGTCTCTCCCCATTACCGGGAGGATAGAGGAAAACATTACCTGTGCTCCTGTACCTTTTAGCAGTCTTTCCAGGGCTCTGAAATCTCTTTTGATCAACCTTGCACTTCTGGTTGCAACATCATTAGTATCCACATGAAAGATCAGGAGCAGGTAATAGTCTGAAGGTTGTACTAAGCTCATCAGTCACCTGGTGACATCTCTGATTGGGGACCCAGAGAGGCATCAGACTTCCCTAACAAGGTGGTCTGGTCTGCAAATGGGTGCCACCGTTCTGCTTAGGAGGGAGTCACCGGTGACCATAACTCGCCATCGTTTCTTCTCGGCGCTGGTCTGAATGCAGGTCTTGCTGCAAGGGGTTGGCTGATGCGCCCTTGGCGAGGGTACTTACACAGGTTCCTCCTTTTCTATCCTATCAGGCGCTTTGTCTACCACACCCAGACCCTGTACCTGCTCCGTACAGGTAGCCGAGAGGGTTCCTCTTACCGCTGCGTGCGGTGACCTGCTCCCGCCCCCCCATCCCCCACAACGCTGCCTTCCTCCCGGCACAATCCCGGGCCTACCTCCGTAGCGGCCACGCTGAGCTGACTTCTGCGCACCAGCGATGGCAGAGCACAGCTCCGTGGGCCGAGCTCCCTCTCAGACGCAACCCGGCCTGCCCACCTCCTCCTGCAGCCCATCCACCAGGTCACGCCTCCCGCAGGCCTGCACGCTACCGCCCTCCGTCTCGGGGAGGACGCCCGCAGACACCCCGCGGCCTGGAGCCCGGGCGTCTCCCTCCTCCGACGGGAGCCCGTCTGCGGGGCTGCCCCGGCCCCAGCGGGAGCAGCGGAGGGCAGGGCCTGCCGTCGGGCGGGCGGGTGGCCTCAGCCGCTGTAAATCACCCGCGCGGCCGGGCGCAGGCTCCGCCCCTTGCCCGCTCGTCCAATCGGCGGGCCCGAGCTCAGCCGCGCGGGGAACGCCCCCTGCCGAGCCGCAGCCTCTCGCGGCCCGCTGCTGCTGGCGCTGCGGTCCTCACGCAATAGCCGCGCTACACGGGGGTTGTACAGCGGGCAGCTGAACGGTAGCTTGGGTGCAGCCACACCGGCAGCGACTGTAGGGCAGGGCTGAGTTAGCGACTGCGGAGGTGAGACTCCATTTCGCATCCCAGCTTCGCTGTGGCCAGTCTCAAAGGCTCAAGCACGGACACGCTGCTGACCTCACCTGCCTTAACTGCAAACACCCCCGGGGGTTCCTCCTCTCTACCTACCTCTTCCAGTCCCTACCGTATGAAGGAGGCTCCTTCTACATTATTTTCCCTCCTCCGTTTGTTGCAGTAATTTCTGTCTCCCCGACTAGCATCGGTCCTGTCCGACTGTGAGCTCCCAAATCAGCAGATTAAAGCCCTCCTGACATATGCCCAAGTCCCTCCCTACTTCGCCTTCCACAGTCCTCCTCCAGTGGCATTCCTCTCCTTCACTCCCACCTCCAGATCCCACTTTTCTGCCTCCTCAGGAGACAAGGAGACAAACCTGGGCACCCAAGCCAGGCTTTCGGTTCCTATAGGTCAAAGTTCTTCATAGCAAAAAAAAAAAAAAAAATTAAGAAAGACTTCACTTTTTTTATGCCAACTAGTTTATAACTTTCCAGCACAGAATATTTCACCTTTGGCAATAAACAAATAACAGAAAGACTCTTGATTTATCTATTTTCACAAAAGCACATTATGTCCTTCGGTTTAGGAATCTGGTTTCATCAGTCCCCTGGCTCATACTAGTACAGCTTGACTTTGATTCAGAACATCCCTCAAAAAACCCTTCTCACACAGAAACAACTGTATTAAATGTACGTATTTGATTGTAAAACAGTCTATGCATTTTGACAAAATGAATGTTGCTTTCTGCCTCTCAATTTTTCTGTTTTTTTATCATTCATGCATTGGAGTGCTCTCAAAAAAATACATTTTTAACCACTGAATGGTTGGTTAATCAAACGTAGGGAGGCAGTTAATTAAGTTAATAAATTAAGTTAATAAATTAAGTTAATAAATTAAGTTAATAAATTAAGAGATAATTGTCTTACCTGTTGTGACACCATGAACAACTCCTTCCTTGGTCCTGGAACCTAAACAAAGAACAATATTAGGTTGAAAACATATGTTCTTAAGTACTGGTAAAGACTAAATGGATGATAAAGAGGGATGAATATATAGATTACATACAGTTGCATACAGTATTTCCTAAGATTATTAAAATTAATTCAAGAGATTTCAATCTAAAGGAAAGGGCAAAACCATCAATAAAGAGCAACTGCATGAATGCATATTGACTGTGGAAAGGTGAATAATACTGGAAACACTTCTGCAGTTTATTTCTTGCATGTACTGACTTCCTTGCCATTTTCTTAATAGCTGTGTTAATTAAGCCTCCCACTTTGCAAACTCACATGGATGACTGCTTGGAAACCATGTTACTGTTAATGTCCTAAGGAGACTCATGCATGCATTTGCAGAAGATCAGAGCCAAAGTTTCCAGAAGATCCTTACAATTTCATCTTACAACTCTTCTCCAGATCTCAGTTTGCAGGGGTTAACAACCGCTACTGAACTACAGAAAGACCTAGAGGTTAAAATCATGGGGAGCTGGTAGCGCTAGCCAGAGTCAGACAAAAATTAGTCTGAAAGGGAAACATTAACCAGTAGATAGGATTCAACCATGACAATGCCACGGGGGTCAAACCCAAGGTCTGCTGCATCCAGTGTCCTCCTTGTCACAGGCACGTGCGACAACTTATGTAGAGATTTTGCAGACAGAAGCCTAGAGCTAATACTAGACTGAGACGTCACGCAAGACCTGTAAGCAATGTAACTCTGCCACCCTGAAGACCAAACTTGTTTCTGGAACACCTATGTAAAAATATCATGACTTTTTACCATGCTGTATGAAAGGGAACAATCTCTCCTGTCTTCAATGGGCAGAGAAACAAATTAGCGTATTGCTGTTGAATACGTAACTCCATGTCTTTTTCCCTACCAGAGCTCTACTTGCCCTTGTCAGGTTTTATAATTTGGCTACATTTCAGGGATTAGTACTCATCCGTGGACTATGATGCTTAACATTTTGCAATTACGCATTACAGAGGCAGAGTTTATGGTTCCTAGTTTATCATCTTACCCTAGTCTGCCTGACATAAGGTTATTTTTTTTTTTATTATCAAAACAGAAATTGCCTTATTTGTAATGCAATTTTTTTGTCTGTATGTCATTCAGTATTTGAGACATTCTAATTTATAGTTCTGACTTTACACTTCTAACATCTATATGATTTTAGCTTAATGCTATGTATAAAATCATATACAAACTGATATAAGCAGAAATATATTAGAAGAAAATGTATGAGCAGAAATATATTAGAAGAAAGCAACTTTTTCCACAATTCTTTACAATAATACAATTAAACACTGAAATAAAATATAAGTTCATTCATCAATATGTCTTTCTTGCTGCTAGCGCCAATTTATGGAACTTAAGCCATGTATTTATGGCACTATCAGATTGATTACAGCATTGAAAAAGGTCTGTTATCTATGAGCTAGAGCAGAATAATAATCCGTGATAAATAAGAGAAAAAAGATGTTGCATTAAGTAAAATGACATGTTCCTTTAACTAGCAAATGAAGAAGTTAAACAGCTGAGAAATCTTTCCCCCCTTTATTCTGATTTTCTCTTTTAAAAAAGCTTGTTTTATCTCAGTGAAAATATTTACCATTGAAAGAATTGTCCATTTTATTAAATCCAAGGTGTTAATGTCTAAGGACTTGTTTTAGGACTTTGGTTCTCAATCTTGCGGCACCACGAGACCTAGGGAAGCAAAGCACTTTGAGCACATGCTGGAATCTAAGCAGATGATGGTTCTACCAACTTCTAGAAAGAGACTAAACACCATTTCAGGCTTACATGTGTCTATCGGAACACTTAACATTAAGCATATGCTTTTAAACGCATTGTTAGACCTGGCCAATATCTCATTCATCTTGTTGAAGTTACTGTCTGCGAGCCAAGCCACTAACACACGGAAACCTGTGAATAGCAAGTACTCGGTTCCCTAGGGCTGGTAAGAGATGGATGGTATGACAGAACTCCCTGAGGACCTCTGCAAGGCACGTATCTCCAGAGGGACATATGCAAATTCATTCTCACTTCGCTTACCCTGACGTAACACTGCTATAACCACAACCAATATAGAAATGCTGGTCTCTTTCTGTTAGTGGAGGACAGGCTTCCTTTAGCGAAAGCTCGGCTCACAGACCCATACAGAACAGAGAGATGTCCAGCCAAATCCATTACTTGGCAAACCACCAGCTAAGCGGTGGTCCAGACTTTACAGCAATGTTAGAGCTCAATACTATTTGCCCCACTACTGCACACTTGCATGGAAGTAGCTGTTTCTGCAGCCACAGCTACAACAGGATCTAGAAGTACATTAGGATCTGCCAGAACAGGCCTACAAATACAACAGATGAATTCTGTAGGACGACTTCTGGCTGGCAATGAAGGAAAGCTGGTCATCCTCATTTTTTCTGAGAGAAACTAGCTGTCTTGCATTCCAGCATTCCCAAAACATCAACAATCTTTCTCATTATACCCTGCGTAACAGGGGGAACGGAGGAATCAGAGTAGGGATAATATAAAGACCGAGGAACCTAACACTGACCCACACTACTCAGGTGATGCAGGAGCAATAGTAGTACATGGTAACGCTACTTTTCCTTGTTATAATACAATTTGTGCGAGGGGAGGGAGAAGCCAAAATGAGAACTTTTGCCTTTGTGTAATTATAAAAAAACCACAATAAACTCTCTTCACTTCATTATTTATTATCATCACTGTCATTATTGCAAAAAGAAAGTGTATATCAGCAGTGTGGCAACACACTCATTTCTGGGCTTTTTGAGAGACAAACAAGCCCTCTGTGAGATTCAGGTCATTTAGTAGGAGATGGTTAAAGACAGGGAAACTTAAGCCCAAATTAGGGGAGGGAGAAATCATCGTGTAAGGAAAACAGTTGCTCCCAAGTGCTGAAGCCCATTATTCTACCAGACAGACTTTGAGTCGCTTGACTACTCCGCTGGCTTTTCTATTACCAAAGGAAAATAAGAAACCTTATGACAAGAGAGCGCAGCAGAGGAATTTGGATGGTCTTGCCAAATAGGTCATGACTGCACTGTTCTACTCTAAGGCCACGTGCCAGCTAAGCACAAGGAGTAGTAAACAACTCATCCACTAGCCACCCCGCTCCTGATAAACTATTTCTTTGTTCTGCTAGGATATAACACATCAAAAATGATCGGACTGGAAACTTCCATTCCGGATCACTGAACATGCGCTCAAGAGTCAATTAAGCAAAAACGTCAGCTCCCTGGTAGCAACACAGAGCTCAGGAACTCTTGAGCAGTACATCACTGAGAGCATGCAAGAGCATCCTTCTTGCTCTCAGTTCCTGGTTTCAAAGCGAGCGGGGGTAAGTATTGCCACTTGTTTCCTCGCTGCTTCACACCTACAGCTCTTGAAGGACACATAGAGACCCAGTTTTAAATTTATGGCATAGACAACGCGGCATAAGACTGCTGAGTTTCAGTCCTCCTTTCTAATCAATGATCAGGCCATTCTTTGACATAGGGAATGGTTCTGATGCTGTGCTTGTAGGAGTCAAGACAGAGCCACTGATTTCAGTTGGCCAATGCTGAAGTACATTAGTAGAGGAATTTAGGGAAAAAATAACTGAAAGCATAAAACCACTATAGACTGTATTGAACAGTATCCGAGGTATTAAAAAGCAGGACAAAGACAGTGGACTGAGAGAAGAAAGAACAGACTTCAGCATGGAGAGGGGAAAATAATCCCTAGAAAAACCCCCACCACGCTCCCTCAGCTCTAAGTTTCCCCTGTGCCAAAGGGAACTTTTCTTGTGCCAAGAAAAAAAAAAAGAAGGAAAGAAAAGAAATGTTACAACAACCCCATTTCATCCCAAGCAGTAGCTTTTGTTAACAGAACTCTTACCAGGTAGAATTATGTTACAATCTTTCACATAACAGCTAACAGCAACCTGGACAGAAAGGTCCAGATGCTTTCAATATTTACTTAAATTCCACTGATTTCATAGTGGAGACCATATCACCTAGGGGATCTGGACCAAAGACTTTGCATCTTATTAATTCTCCAGCAGCAATGGAAGGCTGAATGTTGTGGAGCTGACTGTCGAAACTGAAAACGGTTACAGGTCCCTCTCAGCCCAATGTTGTTAGGTCCTTTTTTACAAGATGTCAGGCAGCTTTCACAGCATAATCTGGCTGTGAAACTCGCATCTGAAAATCCAACCATAGAGAAAGGGAGAGAGAAACCTTCAAGAGCTCTAATGCAGCGTGCTGCTCCTCTCCTCTGCTCATAAAGGAGTTTCACCACCTTTTGCATTGCAACCGTTATCAGCCTACAGAACTGAGAGATTATCACAACAGCCTTTGCTAATGCTGCTCAGGAGAAGAGCTGCCCCTGCTGTGTGCTTGGGAAGTAGAGAGAGAAACACCCAGCTCCTCGTTTCCCCCTTACCCTAATCGATCCTGTTGAAACTTCAGCTGGGGAAACTGTGGCTTCCTACAAGCAGGTATGGGCAGGCAGACACCCAGACACATGAGCTGCCAGAGCTCCTCGAGGCAGCTTCCAACCAAGGGCTTTTTTACCAGCACGACTGAAAATGTGCATATAGCTCTTTCCCCCATGAAAAGCAGGCATCTGCTGTGGGAAGGATCCTTCACCATTACTACAGTCATATGCACGGGTCCTCATCACAGCTCAAGGCTCTGCTGTCCGCACTATTTTATTCTTGATATAAATAGCAAGCCTGCCCTCCAAAGTTCAACCTCAGCAAAAGCGTCTCTGAAGACAATAGGAAATCTGTTGCCTTTGGGAGCAGAACTAGGTTCAAATATTATTACTGTCTGGAGAACAGGTCAGACGCAAAGATTAATTCAGCACACAATGCAGGTTTCTAACACAACTAGATCAATGACTCTAGAAGCATGGTCAGGAACTACAAGGAAAGAAAATAAAGAAGAAAGCCCCACCCCTGAAAAATAACTCCGATATCAAGCACAATGTACAATGAAAGAACATCTATTTTGATCTATTGAAAATGAACAGACACTCATTTTAAAATAGACTCATCTTACAATTAGTTTTCAAAATGACTGCCATCTCTGTTGGCAAGAGCACCAAGCTTTGCTATAGCTCAGCAGGAGAAAAGCGTATTCCAAATGAGTAGTCCAAACTATCTGGAGCAGAAATAATTTGTTACAGACTGGCACTAGCCTGCAAGGGCAGAGGGAATCCTGAAAAGACATCAGAATTGCAGAGACCTCAGTGCTCCCATTTAAAAGAAATGCCTCTAGTTTTCAACTCCATTTAACTTCTTTTTGATATCTGTGCACATCTCCCTAGGTACACACAGCATCCATTACAGAAGTGACCTGCCACAAAATCAGCAAAAAAGAAAGGACCTACAGAAAAGACTATCTTTTCCCCTCCATTCTTTTATAGACCAACTTCATTTGATGAATAGGAGAAATAGATCCGTGATTTTTTTTTTTTAATGACCACTCATTCATATGGTCTTGGCAGATTCTTTTCCTGTGAGTTTTTCATGGCAGCATTTGCAAGATAGTCCTTTAAAGCCTGATAACTGCTAAATGAAGATGATGATCGCGCAATCAAAGTACCGATCTGGCATTTGAAAAGAATTTTATCCCTGGCTCTGTGCAAGACTCTTGTGTGGCCTAGATAAGTCACTTAACTGCTCTGCTACCTTGGGGTCCACCTGCCCTACCTCATTAACTGTAGTGGCTCTTCCTTGAGAAGTCATGAAAAATATCTGCTACGGATATGCAATAGTAAGTACAGAACATGAATTTAATTTCAAAAGATGAGGAGATGACACTTTGCCATACAAAATGTTACTGTCGACATGCCAAGCAGTCAGCATGGCTTATGCTCAGTTCCTGAATTAACCTCTCAAGGTTCTTCTCTTAAAATCCCACTTAAAACCCACATGTTCTATGGGATGCTGTGAAGCTACCTTCCACTTCAGCTTTTACATCTTTTTTTTTTAATTTATTTTTACTGTACCAATTATCCCTTCAGCCTTAACCTAGCAGACTTCTTGAATAGAGTGCCAGCTAGAGACCTGTACTGTAAGGCACCTCCTACGACATGACCTCGTTCAGTACGGCGTTACATATGTGGCTCCACAGAGCAGTAATGCATGGCAAGCACAACACAGTGACACAACCACCAACATTTCGCTTCGAAGAACTGGAGGCTCAGGAGGGCACAACTCTCGTTTGTTTTGCAATGGCCTCCTATGAGTGATTGCATATTTTTTTTTGCAGAAGAATATGTCTGATGAGGATCCAGCAGCGCATGTCAGGGTACACCAACCAGCAGCGTGATCTCTGCTGCCCACCTACCCACATAGAGGACGCCCTCTTTCGTCTTTCCTGCCGCTTCTGCCACACCCTGCTTGGTTTTTTCTGCTGCTGCTACGACCCCCTCCTTTGCCTTGGAAAGTCCTTTCATGAACACATCCATGGCTGAAGAATTTCTTCACACAGCTCTAGAGAAAAAAAAAAAGACAGTACACTTTCAGTAAGATTTTTTTCAGCTTTTTATCCCAGAAAGGGAAGAAAATTTCATTCAAACCGAATGGGATCACAATTACTTAAAAATTACATTATTTATACCCCCAAATTATGTAGCTTTCATTCACATCTCTGTTAGCAATACACAAACACCTCTCTGTGTGTGAGGTTGAAATAACTAGAAAAAGGAGTACAGTTATATGAATCACCTTTACATTTTCTCACATGCTGCCATGTGTAGTAAGTTAAACAGCGCTGCAAGGGCAGTTCCCTCAATCCAAGAAAGGCTTGGGGATCCTGTTTCCACAGAATCCTACAGAGGGGTTGCTGATAAGGCAGCTCTGGTTGGAAGATGGATGCATTGATACAAGAAGTCCCTTCCTTGCCTACCAAGGCATCATTTCCTCCAAAGGACAGTTACGTTCATGTGCTGATTGCAAGATTTAGCCCCATGATTTGATGATACTCCACCTCTCATCCAGAGGAAAAAGCCATCTTAAAGAAACACTAGCAACTTCAAAAAAAAAAAAGCCAACCACCTTCTAAATGACAAACGTTCACTTGTTATACAAAACTGCCATTACAACCCAGAGGACTGGAGCAAATAGAAAATGCTGCTTTTCCAGTAGTCCAGTATTTTATGCACAGTCCATGTCACTCTTTTGGAAACTGAGTTTTACCGAATGGGCTCTTTGCATGTATCAAGACTGAGAAAAGATTTTACTGAAAAGCAAAAGCAGGAATGCAGGATTTTAAAAGCACTCCACTAAAGCTACCAAGTGAGTTCAGTGGCAGCTATACAACCCAGCTGAAACTACTAAAATAGTAATTAAAACCAAGAAGTCAGGGTCCCTTCAACAAATCCATTATCGATAGTCCTTTCTCTTCTTCCACCCACACAGAAAGAAGTGCTGCCTGTTATTTTCTTTTCTCTGCCGGAGGCTGAGTAGGAGGAATGGATGTCTAAGAAGGCATCTGGGCTGCTCCAGCTTTCTACTAACTCGTGACGAGCGTGTGAAGAAAGGCAGTATTTGTGCTCCAGCCAAACTGCCTACCGTACCTGTCACCCTGGGGCTGGAGAGGGGGGAGCCTTATACACACAGACATGGGGGGAGGCAGGCCCCAGCCCGTGGGACCCTCCGGCTCCTCCACCAAGGGGGTGCCCAGGCCTGTCCCCAGGCGGGGGGCAGTGCCGCGACCAGGTGCGGGGGCACCGGGGGACCGCGGGCGGATGGCGCGGATGTATATCAAATAATACACAGAGGGAGGGAGAGGGCAGGGCGTCGTGAGCATATATATACATACATAGAGAGAGAGAGGCACCTACCGAGGAGGGCAGGGCGACGCGACCGTATGGGCACCCACATCCTCCAGCTGACACGCCGTCGGCACACGGCGGTCACAGCGCCCGGCTTCCCTCCCTCCCCCGTGCCCACAAGAGGACGTTCAACAGGAAATATATATATATATAAAATGTTTTAGATATCTTTTATATATATATAATTATATGTGTATATATCTATGCACACACACGCACCTCTATAGCTACACAGACACGGAAAGCCCAGCCCTCGGCAGCATCGACGCGGAGCGGAGCCGTTCCCGCCCGCCGCGCCGCGCCGCTCCCCCGCCCCGAGCCCGGTGCGCCCCGGGGGCCGCTGCCGCCGCCCCGCAGCGGGGCCGAGCGGCCCCCGCGCCCCCGGCCGCTACCGGAGACGGCGCCCAGCCCGCCCCGCCACTTACCGCCGGGCTCCTCCGCCACCGGCGACCGGCCCGTTCCGAGGAGGCGTGGGGCGGTGGGGGACGGGGGACGGGGAGGCGGAGGGCGAGGCGCGGAGGGGCCCGAGGGGAGCTGCCCCTTCTCAGCACATCCCCGAGGCGGGGGTGAGCGGGCCGGGTCTGCTGGCGCCACCCCCGACGGCAGCCCCGCAGGCGGCGAGTGCGAGGGAGCGCAAGGGCGAGGGGTGGAGAGAGGATGCGCCGCGGGAGGGAGGGAGGGAGGGAGGGAGGGAGGAGCGGAGGGAGGCAGGGAGGCTCCCACCACGCTCCCCCGCCTCCTCCCGGCCCGCCCTGTGCTGGGGTTTGCGCGAAGGGGCTGCGCCCCCCACCCGGCCTTCTGCGCCCACGCCCTCGAGTCCTCCGTGGGAGCGAAGTGGGAGGCGTGATAAACGGGGAGCACTTGTTCCATCGACGCAGGCCAAGAGAGGGGCAAGAGTAAAAGGGAGGCCAGGTGACTCGGTCCCCCTGTGACTCCGCACGCCCACCACTCGCTCAAAAGGCTGGAGCACCGCATCTTAGAAGTGTGACTGCAGTACACCTATGTTTCGCTTCATTAAAGCCTTAGAAAATCTCCCTAAGCATCTAATTGCTTTTTCTTCTACTTCCAAATCTTCGGCCCTAAGAGACAGGAGTTCAATGCCAGTGTTCTTACAAGGTTCGTGATCCCAGCTCATTTTTAAGTACGGGAGGTGATGCTCTTGCAGCTGTAATTTGAGTCTTAACCCTATTGCACACACAAAAAAATCCTCATCCCAAATCAGCAACACTATCAGAAGCACCGCCTCACTCCTGCCAGATTTGCCCAACCCCTACACCTCTACTAGCATCCTCCACCATATAATCTGCAATTCAAGTCTTAATCTGGTGCATAGAAGTCACTTTTTCCCCAGAAAGGGAAAGCTATCAAACGTCTCTATTTTGGTAGCAGAATTGAGGCATGAAAAGCCAAGATCAGTAGGAGACAAGGCATTAGAACAGATGGACCTTCAGCTTCAGTACATCAGTTCATATGCTGTATAAAATCCTGCAAGACCTACAGAAACAGTTTGGTTTTGATTGCACTCCAAAAGGAGAAACAGAACACGGTATAGATGAGATACAAGGTTGTGAGCTGCAAGGAGCATCTTTCATCCATCACCTCGTGCAGACAGCTGATGCATCCCTGGTTTTCTTTTCATTCTGAACACGTAGTGCAGTCTTCCTCCTGTCAGGTTTCTTCATAAGCCTTAATATTTCTATACTGTTTGGTAAACTTTCTTTTGGTTCATTCCACTACTAGTTTTAATCAACCAAGCATTCGGCAATATATTTTATTTCTTTGTGTAAGAAGGTGTGGGCTGAGAATACAAATAATTCCCTCATAATTCTGCCCTCAAGAAAAGCCTTAAAAAAAGAAAAAAACAAACCAAACAGGAGCCCAGGAATTAAATTACATAGGTGCCTCACCTCATTCATCCCGTGCAGCACATTCATACTTAGTAGTGCAAGAACTAGATGTGGTATTTCTGTTTCCTCCCAATTTTGGGGGAGAGGAAAATAGGTATAGTTTCAGACAGCAAATCAAAGTGAATCAAAATCATGTCCTTTCCACATGTTGTTAACTGTCCCAGCAATCTATATGCCTTAGTATATAAATTGGCTCATTGAAAGCCACTCCCTCAGTCATTCTCTTCTATGCAGACCAGTAAATTTCGACCCTAAATTAGAAGTGAATATTGCACTCCTTGTGTAAGTATTACCTTCCAGATTTAAAGAAGCCTTTTGTTTCTCTAGCATGCAAGCGACTATGAGCATGAAATGTTGCTTTTTATTATGCTGATATAAATCTGGATAGACTTATTTTATTTAATTATGTTAGCAATAACAGAGAATCTAGTATGATAAATATCCTTGTATATTTATGGCTCTATTTCTGAAAACTTTACAAAGAAGAGCTCAGATGTTTGCAACTCCTAGCTTTTGCAAGGGTTCTTTTTTTGCCTTGTGTTTATCAAAGGGAGGCATTATGTTCTGCTGTTAAACAAAGTAACAGCTTGTCGGTTAATAAAATCATGCAGCTAAAATTAGAGGGGTAAAGGCAAGAGGGATCAGTTACCACAGCAGAAATAAAGCTTAAATCTTCAGCTGTAGTGTTCAAAATAGGCAGCTGTTAAATTCTAAATCAGAGGGTAAGAGGCACAGAAGGAAAAAAAAATAGAGTATGAATGTCGACACAAGAAATTCTTCATTCTGAAAATGGATGGGACTTAAGTGGAAAACAGAATTAAATATGGTAGGGAATTAGCATTGCATCTCCAAGGTAATTCCTATTTAAACCACATTGTCTACCACAGCTGGGTGAGTTTTTTTTTAGGTTGTCTCCTCAGTACTATTAGTATCAGAGTAAGTTCTCCCCTGAAGCCTTTCCTGTCTGAAGAAAGGATAGAAGCAAGCAGATTGCTCACTGATGGCATTTAAAACAAATCTTTATTTAACGACACTGTTTACTTTGCATGAGCATCTAGAGCAAAAATCAATTAAGTAGTAATAAAAACGCCTTCAATCCATCTTGCGTTGCAGGCTAACTTATCGGTTTAGTTGCTAATGATCAAGTAAATCTACTTTATCACTATGAAAAGAACAATTATTGACAATTGAACAATGTTGCAGAGTAAAACTGATCAGAATTTACTGTCTTCAGGTTAAAAAATTCATATGTAAAACTCTTCATGTGGAAACACTGGAAAGGTGTTCCCCTTGAACACTACATACTAAATTGAAAGCTTTCCCCTGTTTATTCAAAGAGTGACTCACACAGGCTGGCTGCGTTACCGCAGAACTGATAGATGATGTTAATCTGAAGAAAGGTAGCTTTGAAAACCTGAAAAGCTGCAGTATGAAAGGAAGCTGTCTTAAGGCAGGCTATTCAGAGGTGACATTGATTATTCCACTGCAGGGTCTTTCTACTGATTGCAGATAATCTGAAAACGGTCTTAATTTGAGAAATCCGTTAATTGTGTGAAACAGTGCAATTTTTATGCAAATATATTTCAGTCTTTGGATTTCTTACAGAAGAATTTACAATGTGCTTTAGAGGCAACTGGGAGTTCAGACCATTTTCATAGACTCTTGCATCAACGTCTGCATTTCTATTCCCACTCAGGTCCCTCTGTGGGCCACTGCTGTGTCACTGACCATGCTGTAACTATCTGTGTGCTTGAGCAATTTCTGAGAACTGAAAAACATGCTCAATATAAAAAAAAGTTGAGTATGACTTCTCATTTGCTTACAGGTAAGCCTGAGGTTTAGCACATCACTATCTTAATACTTAGCATGCTCATAAGTGGTGTAACGTAATTCTCTGGAACATGCACGTGCCTCACTTGCATGGTGTTTCCAGCAATGTTTACTCTACTGAAAATTAAGCATGTGTATTAAAGCCTTCGTACCATCAAATTGCAAGTTATCATTTCAGAGTTAGTTCTCCAGTGGAAGCATTCTGTTTCTTAATTTAAAATCCATATACATTATTATGCAGCTGTTGCCATTTCCAATTCATTCCTATTGCAAAGATCTCTGCTCGTGAACAGTTTTGATAGATATAACTGGGTACTGATTATGGGTTGGGTCATTGGATGTCCACTGTCATGCCGTGCAACCATTGACAAGAGACATAAATAGAGCTGAAGCAGGTTGGTTTGAAATTCAGATTGACATTCTCGATGTCTTTGTGCATAAAGTCCTTCATCTCAGATCAAAACCAGAGCATGGACAGAACACTTCACAGAGATAGACCTCCATGACCAGACCTAGCTCCAGCCTTTATTCTTGTTGCTCCTCCTCTGCTTCTGATTTACCTGCTCCTCTCTGGCATCAGGTTCTTTCTCAGAAATCTCATTTCTCTGCAGTTCCAGCCCTTGTGTTTGACATAGTCAGATCAGACAACCGGTCTAGCCCTTCCTGCTCTCAGCTCAGGTGCACACAGCACAGCACGTACCATCTCATGTCTGCAAACGACAGGCCAAGCCATGTCCAGCTTCAGGCCAGAACATGTCCAGGGCAGGTGGCTGCATCAGAGATCTAACCAAAAAAAAGGTGCATGGGTGAGACCATGGAGGAAGAAGGGCTTCTTCCCTAAGTCTTAACATTTGAACAAAGTAGGCTGGGACTGAAAGCATATCCCCAAAAAACCCACATGTATATCTCAACTGAGGTTGCTAAACCTCAAATTCCTTCTTCCAAACATGAGCAATATAAACATTCTCAAAAGAAAAGTTCACCAGAATATTTTAGCATAGGTAAAACATAGGATTTTCCCCAAAAGCTACTCAGGCATAGCTCAGCCATTCTGGGTGATTTTTGTATATGTATATGATGTATATGTGAGAGAGAATATTTACAAGGTATCTATATTAAAAATGTTTTAATGGAGACAGACATATATGCCAAAATACCATGTTGGAGGTACGTACACACAAACATGTGTGTATGTATACATATATTTAAAGAAGGTTGATGTATGTCTCTGACCTGGTAAATATCAGCCCAGCTACACTAATCTTGACATAACTCTAACCAACAGAAAGAAGGGTCTCACAGCTTTATACTGCCTCTGTTACAGGCAAAACCTGCCAGACCTTCACCTCCTTTACTTGCAGTCAAGGCTGAAGTTAGAGACACATCACATCTTTCATAGGCAATGATAACATTTCATAAATTAATTAATTTATCTGGGCTAGCAATTCAGTGCTGAAGGGCAAAGCAACTCTGTCTGTTGAACCTGGGACCTTAAGCAAAGCTGTACTCTGAAAAGCAACAACGTAAGTGCCAAGGAGGCCGTCCGGCAGCATGTTTCTTCTCAGAGACACCCAGAACATCAGATAAGGCTGACCTAAGGGTGCCTGGCAAAATCAGTGTTGATTGTTCTTTAAGGTGTTTCCTGTTACACAGCACCAGTGGGTTGATTGTAACTGAAAGAAAGAATCATCTTCCTCACATGTGCTGCAACATGTTAGCAGTATCTCATATAACTGAAAATGCTAATGCTAGAAAAGTGGGAATCGTCATGCAGGATCAGGTCTGATGCCTGTCTTGCCCCAGATCCTGCTTGAGTGAGAGGCCAGCACCAGATGTCTCCAAGGTCAATGATAAGACTGCATGCTCTAAAGTACCCTGCTTCAAATATAGGTATCTGAGCTAGTGCAGGCACAGCACATTAATTACCTGGATGGCAGCATTTCTCCAGAGACACACCAGGAAGGCAGCAGCTTTAATTAGATACTAAAGTTAGTCACCAGCAAACTGTTTAAACAAGTGCAAAACCCAGACAGGAGCATACTTCATTCTATCAAACTGTCTTCTTTCTACAATTTCTAAGGGAAAGTAGACATCCCCCAAAGGAAAAGTGGCAGTTTTCATTCAGATCGCACTTTTGCCATCAGAGGTATTAATAATCCAGAGGTGATAAGCATATGAGCAATTCAAACACGACTGCATCTTCACACAGAAATTTTTGGTTTTCATGTTGTTTGTGAACAAGTTTGCTTTATTGCTAGAAGTCTGTTATCTGATACATTTAATAAACAAAAGTTCTGGCAAAACTGTATCTGATGTTCACCAACACTTGCTACACAAAAAGGAGATTCCCTTTTTGAACACTCAATGTGTGCAAAAATACGTATATAAACAACAATATACAGAACAAGAACATAAAGACTAGATAGTTTGTTTTATTATGTTTTGCCGTATTAACCTATAGGGAAAACCTAAAGTCTTCTCCGGAAAAGGCAGCACATCATTCTCTTCTTATTTCTCTGATTCCAACATGCAAGCTTCCCAGCCAAGTAGGTCCCTTAGATATTGTTTGCTGGTGTCACTCCAGTCGCCAAAAACTCATGACATGGTCACCAGTTGCCAGCGCTTTTTTTGTAACACTAACTACAGGCCCAATTCAACTCCCATTCATGCTGATGTTAAACTAGAGATTGACTCAGGGGAACCAAAAATAACAAAGGAAATATCTCTGTAAGAACATTATTATCTGTTCCAGTTCTTTGGCTCCACTATTTATTACATGGAATCACTTACTGGAATCCTATCTTAGTGCAATCTTCAACCCACAGGCCTGTACCTTCTTGTCTATGTTTTTATTGCCACAAAACATTTAGGCACTTGTCTTGACTTAAAGTTCTTAATTTTAAGGCAACACCTGGGCTATTAAGATGTACCTATATGCAGCACTAAGCAGGGTACTGTGTGACTGCTGGGAGCCGTTTCAGATTTCTTCACAAGGGGAAGTATACTCAGGCTTGGGCAATGTAGACAATCAATAGAAAAAAAAGATTATTTTTCCTCATATTCATGCACAAAATAAATGTACCTGTAAATTTAATTTAATTTAAATTACCATTCCAGTTACAGCCTCAAGCTTAGATCTTGAAAAAAAACTACCTTAGAAACATTTAATTTCTGTTAGGCTCTCCAATTTGTTTCAATTCACAAGCAGTTTGAAGCATTCACATTTGCAGTGACGCCCAGGAGGCAGGAGAAAAAGACTCAAAAGATCACTTAAGTAAGGGACAAGTTAGTTAGGTAAGGGACAAAGGGAGGACAAAGCAGCAAATGTGGTGGCAGTAGTGTCGTGGTTTAACCCCAGCCAGCAAAAATAAACTCCACGCAGCCGCTCGATCACTCCCCCCTCCCCGGTGGGATGGGGGAGAGAATCGGGAGGGCACAAGTAGGAAAGCTCCCGGGTTGAGATAAAAACAGTTTAATAATTGAAATAAAACTAAGTAGAACAGTAATAATAACAATGAGAACAACAACAATAACAGAATACACAAAACAGGCAATGCACTGCACAACACAAGCGCTCGCCGACCGCCGACCGCGTGTCACGAACGGGGGCGAGCCCCCCCACACACCTGGTTTTTATACTGAGCGTGATGTCACATGGTATAGAATACCCCATTGGCCAGCTGGGTCCACCACCCCGGCTGTGCTCCCTCTCCCCGGTGCAAGCATCACCCAGCAACAGCCAAAGCATCAATGGGCCATCAACGCTCCTTTCACACCGAACCCAAAACGCAGCACACCCCCCAAGCTACTGGGAAGAAAGTTAACCCTGTCCCAGCCGGAACCAGGACAAGTAGTCACAATGAAAGGCCACAGTCAAACTCAAGTCAAATTTGTGTAGGCATCTCAATGAGGGGTTTGTCCAGAAAGGAATTACAAGTTGTTGGTGGGCTAAGTAGAGGTTTCTGGAGAATGACTTTTCATGCATGAAGATCGATGGGGGAAAGGGCATGAAACATTTTCAAACAATCATTAATGGTCAGATGGCACAGGCACCTGCAGAAGGGAGGCAAGAACTGACATGTTGGCAGCAGAGAAGAGGGGGGGGGTTAGGTAAGGACAGGCCAGGGAGCTTTGAGGTGTGCTGTCCAGGAAAAGGAAGGGACAGCGAGGACACCCAAAAAGAGAGGTGACATGGTGGAAGCAATGTGCTAGGAAAATTATTTCTCCAGCAGTTTATTGAGGGGGTAGTGGAAAAAGATTGCATTTGTCAAAGTCAAAGTAGAAGCTGTATTTGCCAAAGCCTTCAAGCTGTCAGACGATCAGATCATTTTAAATGCCCCAAGCCAGCAAGGTCAGAGTTACAGCAATCACGTCCTACCTCTGCTAGGATAAAAGTCCCAGCTGTAGGAGTGCTTGCTTCCCAGGCTGTTCGTACCATCAGTGACTCGAAGGCGAATCACTGCCAGGCTGAGAGATATTCAGATTTTAGTGCTTGTGTGAGTGAAGTCAGTCACCCAAAGCAGCTAAACAAGAGGCCAGGTTTTCAGCATTGTTGCCTGTAACAGCCCAAAATCGGTTGCCCCCAAAACCAGGGCTACTGATTTAGTTTATCTAAATAGGCTTTTTCATTTAGGCAGTTAAGGCTTTGCACTGTCCTGAAGGCACATTCAATACCCAATGTTGTGGCTCAGTCCCTTCAGTAGTCACTCCCCTGCTACGTGCTCTGTGCAAGAAATCCAAATGATCTTGCCTGAAACAGCTGAATCTCCTTTTTTAAAACAAGTAGTCAGTTCCTTGGATCTCCAGGAAAAACATCCTAAAAGACTGGTCTGCTTTCATATTGGGCATCTGCATTTTTTCCTAGGTCAAAATACAGATTTCCTTTTGTGTTTTGAAACACACATGCAGAACTTGTGCAGAATCAGTGTCTCAGGAGTTTATCTGCTCCTCATGGTGCTAATCTATAGGAGATATTCAAAATCTTTTCAAAGTTAACTGTGTTTTCCCTATCAATATATTTTTACATTCATTTCTTATTAGCACTCATAACTGCTGATGAATGCCCCATTGTGCTGGATGTTTTACAGCCATGATCAGACAATATTCTTTGCTCAAAAGGGCTTATTATCTTGGTTTCATGACAAGATACAAACAGGGAAATAAAGCACAGATAAAGGATGTGAGAAGGAGTAGTGAGAATGAAACAGGTGAACCATTCGCAGTAACCGATAATCACAGATTACTGCCTGCCTAGGTACCAAGTGCCCTGTGAAATTAGACTTCAGCATCCCTGTAGCTTTTTTAGTGGTGAACTTAGAATATGGAGTGGATTGTTTCTCTTCAGCTTTCACTGTAATTTTCTCTGCTGTTTGCAGCCAAGGTCCGCATGTGTTCAACCTGTGGCTAACACACCACAAGATGCTGCCTTTGCTGCTGCAATTTCAAGCTTCTCTGAAAGAGACTGAGCTGATTTGCTGTACAATTAAAAGATTCCTGGTTATGCCACTGCTCAAAAATGTCTGTGTCAAGATGCACTGAACTTGATGCATCCTTTTCTACACCACATACAAACCCATTCAATATCTTCTTCCCTTCCATGCCATCAGGCACAGTGCTGTTCTGGTAGGAGCAGCAGAGGCTAACTGCTGTTGTCCCTAATCAGGGCCCTCTCACAGGTAACAGTTTATATGTTTTGGCTACAATCTACATTAAGTTTTTGTATAAAAACTGTTTATAAAGGGCTAATGTGTTTTCAATGTTTCAATCAATTGTTAATAATTATTATTTACTGCTAAAGTCTAACCAAGCAGTAAATTGTTTGTACCTGTGGCATATACTCATCAGCACTATCTTCTGCCGGCATCCTCATAACCGTGTTACTAGGTACTTATGAAACTCCCTCCAAATATTAAACTCTTTCAGAACTACTTGAAATGGGCATAAATCGGAATTGTAAAGAATTTCCTCTTGCTATTCATGAGCCAAATGAGCTTTCATTATTCTATGACTAGCTTGAATGCTCTGCTGAAGGAAGGCATTCCCCATCATCAGCAACCTCGTGTTTCAATTTGAAATGTGCCTGATGACATACTTTTAAACTGAACATTCAGCTTCCTAAATGAACTTTAATGTTCTTCACTTAAAATCAGTGTGCTGAACACCTTAAAGAAATGGTGAGTATTATATTTCCATTTAGTGATTTTAAAAGATTGTATTTCAGTCACTGCTACTTTTGTCTATTGTGGATAATATAGCGTTCACGCCGTGGGGTGCAACTAGGCAGTGAGGTACTAACAGCATCAATGAGAAAATGAGACCTTGACACTTCATTAAGCCATCTCAGTCTGAGAACAGCATTTTCAGCGTCTTTAACATTTTCCACAAGTCAGCTATATTGCTCTCATCCAGCACCTTCTCAACACAATGTTATAATTTTGCTGTTTTGACACATTTAGTGTGTAGTTACCGAAAACCATCCCCACATGCTTTTGACTTCAGTGATCTCCATTTGACTTTACCTGTCTGATTGGGGCTACCATTTAGTCCAGCTCTGCGGAAGACTGATTCCTTGCAGGCACCACAGAACTAACTTTACACATGGCCTGGTATGAGATGCTGAGTCAGCCAAAGCTTTGAGGTGGATCTGCCTTGTCCCTTTCCCTAAAGAAGCTCCCTAAAGAAGATCAAAATGTTCAAAAAGCCAGGTATGATCTGAGTAAAATCTAGGCAAATAAACCCAACTTACTAGTGAAGCCCAATTAGATTAGCCCAACCAATTAGCCCAACAGAAAATAAGAATAGTTTATACTCGACTTTCTCCCTGATTGCCACGTTCTGGCAGCAACTCTTGTTTCCAGATGAACTCGCTGTCTTTCTGAGCTGCAGCGAGCAAGCCCTACACGTTCATCTCTGGTCCTTGTGAAGTTCTTTAGCCCACCTGAGGCCTGTTGGCTGCTCTGAGCTCTTCAGTGCAGTTCAACAGTCTGTGAACTGCGGGCTTCTGGCTTTAGGTGGTGCTGTATGGCCCTGCCATAGGACCTTATCTCCCTTAAGTGTCAGTAGCTCCACAAGTTGCAATCTTCTTCTGCCTTCTAGAAGGTCTTCCTGACCTAGTCTTTTTGGGCCATGTCTACACTTACAAGCAATATGATATCGTAAGGAAAGATCTGTAGAAACAAATTGGTGCTAGGACCCAGGGTCCACAAGATATGTATTTGGAACAAAGATGTTCTAGAGTGGAACACCTAGAGCATCTTGAACACTTTTGGAACAAAGGTGTTCTACAGTAGCTCTAATTTGGTCCCATGGACAGGATACCCATGAGTGGAATGAGCACAGCTTCCAATTTATTTTCATCCAAAAGGAAAAGTTTGCATTCTCTGAGACTGGTCTGTGATGCAAACCAATAAGTCAGGCAGAGTGGGAGGTCTGCTTCAAAAGTGCTCTCCTGATCTGACCTAAATCAGTAATGTAGATGCATTGAGGTGAATCTCTCCTAAGACAATTGTGAATAAAAAAAAAATTGTCATATGGCCTAAACCAATTTTGAACATCATTGTCCACCAATAGAACAATGGATCCATCAACAAATTTCGTACAACTCTTATTTTCTTCTGAGTTGTACAAATGCACCCAACTACAGAATGAGCAAAGGCTCATTTTATATCAGTTAGAGAATGTCTCCTTATGGTCTATTTTGTTGCTAAAAATGTGGGATTGGGATTGTAGAAGATAATGTTCTTACATTGTATGACAAATTCAGTACACCTTTAATGAGGAATTTCCAGTATTGTCAGAAAACACAACAATTGTATTGCAATTCTGCAACAACACTACCTCTTCTTCCATGTCTAAGTCAATTTTACCCCTTTTAAGAGAGGAAATAGGGGTTAGTTTTAAAGATAATTGATATTGCTAGCTTCAAATACAGCGTAAAACACATACTAATTAATCTAAAAGCAGTAAACTGAGATTCTCAGTGATTATGTAGGAATTCTGGTATTCCTAGTGTAATATCAGTTATTGTATTCAGCAAAACATGAGGAGGTTGAGGATTTTTCTTTTGTTAATCTTTTTCTTATTGCAAGATGCTCAGAAACATTTAAAGAGTTCTGCTCTATAAGCAGCGAGGGGTGCAGGTGCATACCTGAACTATACAATCTTTAAGCACATTTCCTGGCACAAATGTAATCCCAATACAAAATATGGAAATGATACTGAAGATAAAAACTGAATCTACTCTTTTGTCGATGTAGAGCTGAAGAAACCGCTAAGAACAGAGGAGGAAGAGCAAAAGAAGTTTGGGTAGAGATGAGCTGGAAGCAGGGCTTATAACTGATAATACACATTGCTCTATTTCTCTGTTTTGCCTCGTCTGATGACTGAGGTGAGTGTGATCAGCTCTGGAGATGAAACTAGAAACTCCAGCCCATGAGCAAACCTGAGACTTAACAAGACTGAGGAAAGTGGAGAGAGGGAAAAGCAAGAAACCCGATTGTCTGTCTTACCTACCCACCTGCCTTCAGCAGAACAGCTTATCAGGGCAAGAACTGCAAGTGCAGTCACCTATTTTATAGTAAGCATTACAAATTTAGCCAAGGGTTTTCCAGCAGCACCTGGCTGTCATTAAGCACTTGCCGAGTAAAATTTCCTTGGAATTTTAAGGAGAGTAATTTATCCTGCTGACAAAATAAAATTAAGTAGTAATCATTTCAAAACAAATGTAATAGAAAATGTTTTGGGTTTTGGTTTGGTTTGGTTTTTTCCCCCACTTTAAACCTTGATGACACATTTCAAATAGATTATAAATCTATTATTTTATGACTTGATAGAATGTGTTGACACGTACTTCAGGAAGGGTTAAGTCCTTTCTTTGTTTGAGGCCTTAGCAAGTTTGAAACATAATTTTAAGAAGTATAATGTCATTACAAGACATTTTAATGTGATGACTTAGGGGTTTTGATTTGTCAGAAAAGGATTACTGGCATTGAAAATTTGCATACCGTACTGAAGGATGAAACCCACAAGCGTAATACGAATTAGTTATATCCTCAAAGTGCATTCATGATAGGGTTTAAAGTAAACTTAGTATTACAACAGTTTAAAAGTCCTAGAGACAGCCATCGATAGAAAATGTGTAGAATATGGTCAGTAATGTCAGGACTCTTGTCAGCGAACTGAGTATTAATCATATATGAAGTCTGGGTTGCTCCTGTGTGTACTTTAAATTTAAGAACATGCTGTTGTGCACTGTTGAATTCAGGAATCTGAGCTACCAGCATTCCCATATAGAGAAATTATTTCATATTTCATAGGCAGATTACCAGCTGAAACTTCTTGGAATATAATATTTTTTAAGCCTTACTATACTGAAGTATTGTGAACTACATGCTAGTATATACTTTTACATTGATGAATTGAGAATCTTATAGCTTTAACTGAATTTTGAAGACTTTTTTTTTAATCTAAAAAATCTGCAGTCCTCCACTGAAAACTACCATTCCTGGAGCTGTTAATGTAGAACACTGCAGAACTTTTTTTCTTAGGAAGAAATTGAGGATCAGTTATTAATCCTGCTTTGGTTACTGGTTGCTTCTCAAGGAAATTATTTTTGAAACACACCTGTCTATCCTTATCCAAAACTTGTTGGAGAAAATGGAGAACCTCCCATTGATCTCCTCCCTTTTGTAATCTTGTCTTCGGTGTTGAATTGCTTAAACAAGAAGTTTTCCCTTTTGAGCCAATTGATGAGTCTGCTCAAGTTATTGAACCACTTCTTCAACTACAACATAATGACATACTCTTCGTGTTCCCCTATACAAGGCTTGTACATGAAAAAGAGAGAGACAAGGTTGTAACTCACAAAGTATAATCGAGGATAGGAGAGGTCGTGACGCAGCAGAGCATCTCAGAGCTTAGAGCCTGGTAAACAGATGTAGAGTTGAACTTCTAATGGTAACGGCAGTTCACGTGTTTGGAAGGAAGCCTAGAAGGTTGCAAACCAGACGGAAAGATAATTGAACCATAACTAAGTGTACTGGTTTGTCTGGGATAGAGTTAAATTTCTTCATAGTACTTTGTATGGTGCTATGTTTTGGATTTGTGATCAAAACACTGTTGATACACAGGGATTATTGCTGAGTCGTGCTTGCACAGTGTCCAGGCCTTTTCTGGTCCTCAAACTGCCCTGCCAGCGAGGAGGCTGGGGGTGCACAAGAAGTTGGGGGGGGCACACGGCTGGCTGACCCCACCTGTCCAAAGGGATATTCCACACCATACGACGTCCTGTTCAGCAGTAAAAGCTGGGGGAAAGGAGGAGGAAGGGGTGGGATGTTCGGAGTTACAGGTTTGTCTTCCCAAGTACCCATTATGCGTGATGGAGCCCTGCTTTCCTGGAGATGGCTGAACACCTGCCTGCTGATGGGAAATAGTGAATGAATTCCTTACTTTGCTTTGCTTGTGCGTGCAGCTTTTGCTTTACCTATTAAACTGTCTTTACCTCAACCCACGAGTTTTTGCACTTTTACCCTTCCAATTCTTTCCCCCATCCCACCAGGGGGGAGTGAGCGAGCGGCTGGGTGGTGCTGAGCTGCCCACCGAGGTTAAACCATGACACTAAGGCAAAGCTTGGCAAGACTAACATGCAGGAGGCAAGCAAGCTGAAGTCTTGATCTACTCGGTAAATGAGACTCACTAACAGTTTTATACAGGCTGCAGCAATATAGACAAGCTAACTTTTTCCCTAGCTAAGCCTGGAAACATAGAATACCCTTGGCTAGAGAGAGCCCTTTTGTTTCCATGCACACTTACTTAGATGTGGAAGCTGTAAGACACACTGAGTCTCTTAGCAGGGCTGAGTTTTGCTATTCAGCCTCCCAGACTGATCTCACTCTCTCCAGCAGACTCAGGTCTTTCTGCATGTGCCTATGTAGACGTGTCGGGAAAACACATTTGATCTTCACCAGGTTCTCAGCTAGAAAGAATAAGCCTGTCTTTGTGGACTTATATCGATAGGGTTTTATTGCAAGGACTACCTTCCTCCTTACAATTACAAGGGAATACTGCAACAGGACCCTGCTGTTCTATTGCTTAATGCTATTCTGCTGTTTCTACAATGAATGCTAAATTCATTGCTCTGTCAGGAAGCCCTGTTCTCTCAAGCGGCTCTGGCTCTCCCGATTTTCTCCCTCTATCATATATAGGCTGTCTGTCTGAAATCTGTAATCACAATAGCAGATGAAAAAAGTCCCAAACCCTGCATTACAGTTTAGACAGACTGTGTCATTAGCACCTTGGGTCAATGCTCTGTGCTAAAATATGTAATTTTCTTTGTGCATGCTCAGACTGTCACCATCTTCAGTGTGGGATTTCAGTTCAATATCTGAGCTTTTTTTTTTACAAGGGTGCACATGACACAGCTGCTTCTCTGCAGCAAAGCTCGTTCTGAACAGGGTGCGGTATTTAAATGAACAAACATTTTGGATCTCAGGCTAGCACAGAGAGGCTGTATGAATGTTTGCATGGCTAATGAGAAGAGCATCATGGCCCTAAGGGCACCAATAGCCTTAACTACCCTGAATAACTTCATTTGGGCCCCCCACCATATGCTCTGTGCAAGGGCCTAGGAGTCCTGTTAAACCTGGGTCCCAGGCCCCAAAGCCTTGCCTGAGCTCACTGTGGGGGAGCAGCAGGAAGGGGGGCTGCCCCACACAGCAGGGATGGGACGGGGTGCAGGGTGGCTCCATTATGGACCTTGCCAACAGGCAGGATAGGGCTGGTGGCAGCAACAGGTCCTGCCAGACCAGGGACAACCAGAAGAGCACAAGGGGACAAGGGTGGCCTGGGTCACTCCATCAGGGGACTGGGGTTAGGGCTGGGCACAGGTGCTCAGTGGGGTCAGGTGAGGCTGCTCAGGGCGGAGGAGGTCATTTCATGGCCTCAGGACCCTGACAAATAGCTACATATTGCTCATTTTCTCTGCAAACGATTTCTCCAGTTAACTACTTTTACTGTTTAAAAGTCGCATACAGGATGCATTCTCATCTTCGTGATGAGTGTTGTACCATCAGAGATGACTGCTCCACATGGAACCTAATGATTGCAATACAGAGGAAAGGGCGTAAGAGCAGCTAACCAACTTAAGTAACCATAAGAAACATATTAGTAAAGTTTGATTTTGTCATGTCCCTTTTATATGTGTTTAAAATCATATTCTATTTCACAACTAGTCTTGATGCCACCAAAGTCAGCTGAAATTCAAAGGGGGAGATACAGACTTTAAAGATAGAACATCATAATGTAATGATACAATGTATAGACTTGATAATTTTATGGGCGGGGGAGAAAAGTTAAAATCTCTGTGGAACAGTATTGAAACAGGGTTCCCTCTGTAGGAAACTAAAAACAAAAGAACTTACATATTGAGAGGGCATAAGGTTTTCTTTACACTGAATTTATAATTTGAGCCAGAGCAATCTGAAGGCCTATTATCGCACTAACTTTATCACTGCTCTAAGCCAAATGTCCCATTTATTGTGCATACAGGAGACTGACCACAACCCAGGTTCAGCAGATTAGGGTTAGAGGAGATTTAATGAGTAATGAAAATAATGGTAACACAAGCCTGCCACCAATCACTGTAACTTATTTTATAAAATAAATATATTTAATTAATGCTTCCCTCACATCCATGTCTACAATACTCTTATTCCCCATCCAGTCCTACAAGAACAACCACACTTTAATTTTTTAATGGTTTTCCATATGTTATGAAGGGTAAGAGTTCAAAAATCCCGAGGAAACATACTACTAAAACGGAGTGGATTGTACTTCTGAGGCTCCCTCTACTTATTCTCTTTGAATAAAGAGATGGTTCATTCCTCTTTTACCAACATAAAGTTCACCATACAAAGTGGGGAAAAAAAAAATCATAATGTAACCTGGTCAAATTAGGGGTCCCTAGCTACCTCCAAGCCTAGCCACCAGATTGCCGGTGGCCCTAAGAAGGAGATGGAGCACTCGGGCTAGGGGAGCCGTGATGCACTGCCACCCCACGCCTGAGCCAGGCAGCAGTGAGGCTGAATGCTGGGGCACACTACAGGGACTATACACAGATTCTGTATATTAACTAAGTTTATTACATGCCTGCTACTGTGGGTTATTCAACATCATGATGGACCTTCAGTCAGGTGTTCTCCCATATTCTTTTATATACCGTACAATGCCTACCTGAGTGGCTGTGGGAAGGCCGTAGCCTGCTGCTTTAGATATGCGTATTTTGTTGCACAGCAACAGCTACCATCCCAAAGTACAGCTATCTTTTCCATCCCTCTGTCTCACAAATTTATCAGTTAGGACTGATTGAAACTCAGCAAATGTAGCTGGCAGTGGCAAACCAACAGTGAAGCAGAAAATGAAACGGGGCTCATAGGGAAAATTTTATTATTGCAAAGGGTGACCATAGCTCACACAAAATCGTAAACAAGTATCTTAGGCCCCAACTTGCTGCATGACAGTAAAATGAGCTGCTCAGTTCAAGCAGTTTGAAGAGCCAGGAATAAGCTGTTGTCGTTTCATTTTACTATGCCTTGTAAATTTGTCAAGCCTGTATTTCCCAGCAGACCACACAACCCATTTTATAGAACGATGGAGCTTCCCAGGAAGCCGGGCACAGCCTGGCCTGCCCTGTTCTGCTACACATTCTTTGGATTTTCACCAGCAATGCATGTCATTGACATTGAGTCCTTTTACAAGAAATTAATGCACTGACCCCCCCCCTCCAGCAGTTGGAAACACTCCTGGTTAACGGCCCCAGTTGCTGGCAAGGCTTGTGCTGGACTGCAACACACACTGATGTTTTTCTCCCTGCTACCTCCAGTCTGCTACTCACAGTACAGACTCTGCTCTGCACTGTGTTACCAGTTTGTTGCATCCATATTAAAGACTAGATTGCCTGAATTCTCCATCATTATATTCCAAATCCACCTTTTATGCAAAACCAAGATTTTAATTTTAGTTTAAATAAACACTAAGCCATTTAATCAAATAACTATTTTTAGTCTGGTTACAATGATACTTACACAGTTCAAATGAAACACAGTTAAAAATTACATATACACGAACTTCCTAGAACCTACCCCTTTCTCTGGTACTGTGCTTACCCTCGCACCGCCCCTCTGGGTATGAAGGTTGATGGCTTCAGGCCGTGGGCAGGGAGTTACAGCACAGTCAGCATCTCCTCTCTGGCAGGAGCGGGAGGTTGA
This sequence comes from Calonectris borealis, assembly GCF_964195595.1. Taxonomy (NCBI): domain Eukaryota; kingdom Metazoa; phylum Chordata; class Aves; order Procellariiformes; family Procellariidae; genus Calonectris; species Calonectris borealis. The sequence continues at coordinate 51,834,501 of NC_134315.1, forward strand.
TTCTTCTTTCTCAACCCAGGATCTGTGGTTGGGGTCATTTCTATGTTTGGTAACAGCATCTACACTTTGCTCTTTCTTCCTTGGTCCGTGATACCACGTTACAGCCACATTTGTGTGTTTAACATATATTATATACTAATTGTTTGTTCTCTTTGCTTACCACTAGAACTGGTTTTACCCAGCTGCCAAGGTTGCTTTCCTCTGATAACCAATAATTGACCAGTGCTGAGCTGTTCATAGTTGTGGGTCTGCTGATATGATCCTGTGCCTGCGCTTTAAAGCTCCTGCTCTGATTCCATGCCTGTAGTCCTTTATGCTGCATTTTATTTGAGGGTCACAGCTAATTCATTCTACACATAATAACTGCTTGCTATTGCTATGTGTTAAGTACAGATAACAATAAGTGTTATGTCACACAGTTGTACAAGGCTAAGCAAACACTAAAACAAGGTCAGTAATGGTTACCTGGTCATTAGCTAATTACTGTTACAACGAAACAAGCTAAAACAAAACTTCCAGGAAACCAAAACAAGCTCAGAAATTCCAGAAATGCTTTTTGGTACAAACAGAGAAGAGAAGCGTCTAGCTCACCCCCCTTCCTCTGAATAGAAAAAAAGAGCTAGGGGAGATAGAAATAATCAGTCCCCAAAGGGCTCAGAGCTCCAGCATTCCCCAGGAGTAGAAAGACACTTGCACATGCAGTAGGATCAGCTGGAGAAAGAAATTCTGCGGATGTTGAGAGAGCAGGACAGGATTTCTCTCTCTATTAAAATTAGATTGGAAGAGCTTAAAATCGTGTAGAAAAGTCACTTGGCCTTTCTCACCAGTGATATTCACTGCAATACAATATATGAAGTCCAGGTCAACCCCTCCCAGGCCAAGAAGCCGCTGGTTAAATTAGTGGCTGCTGTGTTGTTTCTAGGTCTCTGAAAGATCCTGGTGCTTATGGCCCATCAATGTGACTGGCAATGAAACCCCAGGGCTTTTCATAACAGATGCTTCCTGTTCCCTCTAGAAAGGGAAATGGTGGATTAAGCTTTAGTCTGGAAGGGAAGGTCAGGCCTTGCTCACTCCTAATTCTTCTGTCGATCCATTTCAAAACGGGTTCATGTTGGGCACTCCAAGAGGCTGGGTTCCCAAAGCCCCTTTGCTACTCCTGTACCAAGTTTGAACAGTGCAGTTGCTTGATGCTTGGAAAACACCTTTTTCTGTTCTTTTTCAGTGTCTGAATATTATGTAGAGTTGAGTAAATCTCAGTACCTTCCTGGCAAGACTCAGGGAGGCTGCCTGATCTTTTCATAATCATTTAAAGGCGCTCCAGAAGATAGGTCAGACAGGCCCATATTGCTGTACCTCCTGTAGGAACACCATGCTAGGTGTCATGCTGCGCTCTTACATTTCTCAGTTGCTAAAAGAGCTGGTAGCAGGTCCTACCTTTTAGCTACACATGATAAAACATATCGGGTTCAACGCATCTCCAGTCTAGCTCTGTAGCAGAGCTGACAGAAGAGAGGAAAAGGGTTTCACAGGAAGCTTTGAAATTTAAAATTCTTAGCTTACAAAGTGGAGCAATTTTACATTCACTTTGTTTTGTTTTGTGAGAGATTTTTATCTTGAAAGCTTTTTCTTAGTTATTCAATTTTTTTATCTTCTTTTTATTTCCCTTTCATCTTTTCACCACTGGTGACTGGCATGGTGATGAAAAACACACTTCATTAATTTGGGGATTTTCTAACAACAAACCCCCAAACATTTTGATGAAATAAGACCTTATTATTATTTCTATTTTTTTTAAAGAAATAAACCTATTCTGTTGATTTACTGGCATGCTCCTGGGGATTCAATTTGAAATGTGAACAAAACAAAGAATCCAGGGTGAGAAATAAGAAATCATGCTTATGTACTTGGTACAAGGTTTTCCAGCTCTTCCATTTGAAATCAGTTGCTGGTGGCCATTTCTGCTTGCTGTTATCTCCTTTGACCCTTTCTTAACCTCCAGTTTTCCTCTTACTGATACAACTAAGAGAGACCTTTCAAATTCAAGCACTCATGTGGCACTTATTGTGTCATGGCTACTATACATGAGCATAAATACATATATTTAGACTTAGTACTCACTCTCAAAGCTCATTATTTTCTAAATTAGGCTCCTTCAGGCTCTGTTCCAACTCTAAACTCCCAGCTGCAGCAACCATTGCATAGCACATTAGTCAACCCTCCTTTGCTTTTGGATTCCAAAGGAAAAATTAGTCACTACAACAAACCTACAGTTGCTCAAACTGGAGATTACACACAGAGGTTCCTGTTGCCCTCCTTTTGTTTTTCTCTCAGGGCATGTCAAGACTGCTAACTAATTTTCTAGGAATAGAATTAATTGCATGGGTCAGAGAAAAGTCTCTCAAATCTATTTTCCATATGATGGGGAAAGCTTCTCTGTAAATAGCAGAGGGCCCACATCCTTCTGTTGCCAGATCAGAGGACTTTGAGAAGCCTTCAATATAGATAAGTTTCACATATTATCAAGCTTTCCAGGAAAACAAAGCATGGCCCCATATAGTAGCAATCTACACAGTAGCAGAATGCAAGGTTTTAAGTCTGGGTGGAAAGGATATTTTTGAAACTCTTGCGTCAAAGGCTACAATGAAGAGTAAATTTCAGATGGTTTTCTGACAAATCCATGTTTTTAGGCTTTCCCCATGGCTATACACCATTTTCTGACTGGAAAATTAAAACATGATCTCACTGGACACAACTGAAGGTAATTTGCCCTACCTTCAAATGCCAAATTTTAAGGAACATAGATCCCCAAGTATCTTTATAAGTAGAGGAAAAGGGAGAACAACATGATAAAGAAAATTCTATAAAAGAAACTGAGCAGGTTAAATCAAAATCAGTGTTGGAAATTGGCTCAAGCTAGTCATTGCAAATCAGATTCATCTCTTGTATAGGCATTCAGCATCCTCAGCTCTTCTACCAAACCTATTCATATAATAATTTGCTTACAGATCCAGCTAGAGAAAACATGCCACAGGACTGCTCCACTCCAGAGAGAGCTACTTTTGCAGATCCCCCTGCAATGTGCAGCTAACCGGTTCAGTGCAGGCACTCAACCTGCCCTTGAGTCACATGTGAATGACATTAAGACACTACCATAGCCTAACCCAAGAGAAGCCAGCTGGGAAACACCAGGCAAATCAAGTTTCTTTCCCTACTGAACTAAAACATCATTATCAAACCAAAGCTCACTACAAAACTAGAGACTGACACATTTATTCCTATGCAGTTCACACACACACCCTATGAACAGCGACAAGCTCTAGTCACGTATCCAGCCAAACTTGGACAAATTTCAAGCACAGCAGCAAAAATTAGGAGACAGAATTATGGATAAACTTAGATTTAAATTTATGTATACTGAAATGTCTACAGCTGTATTATCACCTTCCCTCTTAGTTTTCTGTCCCACTAAGCCTTTTCAAATGCCCCAGGCAGAGTTTGGCATCAGGCCATAGCCTGATGCGTAATGGAAGAACTTCATAGCTATCTGCGCGCTACCAGTTGCAACACTGGGGCCTTGGTGCTGGAAAATGGAAACAGCATTTCTGTGTATAAAATGATGAAAATGAAATTGACCCATAGGTGCCTCAGATGAGCAAAATGCAGAAAAACAAAACATCACGAGCAGAACTCCTGTGATCTTAGGAAATCACCTGCAGACTTTTTATAGAAATTTTTATCTCGATTGCATCCGTTAAGACTTGTTCTTCGCATCTCTTGCACAACGTTCCTTCTGCTTAAAAAGAAGCAAATGGCTTTTCACTGTCCCTTAAAGGAGCTGTGACTCTCACTCCAGACTGAGGTGCTCAGGGAGGGGGGGAAGAAATCTGTTTTCCATGAAATACATACCTACAAGAAAAGTGATAAAAGAGTGTGGTTGTGGAAAGCCAAGTCTGTATATTCACCATGGAAACAGCAGTTATAAGAAACATGGTGATGGGAGGAATATCAACTATCCCTTCAGTCTGATATTTCCAGCATGCAGACATAGCAAACTGTAGGCTGCTCCTCAGGCAGCTTGATACAGTTTTATTACCTTGGTAGTTATGAGTCATTTCTGGCTGCTGCTTTTGAAATGTCCTAGGTATCCTTTACTATATTCAGGAAATATGAGGAGTGAAATGGAGAGGAGAAAACAAGGGTGGAAAGAGCTCTCAACTTACGCTGGACTCCCACCTCATTTTTGTGAGGCCAGCAGTAGCCGTGATGCACATTTCATTTACTCATCTGCCTGCTTCTTTACACCCTGGCACAGGCACACAGTATAGGGACGGAGAGGGACTTCTTTGGAGACCCCCTGGAGACAAAGCAGTGTAGACCTTACTCTGGTGTTCTACTTTTTGAAGTTTTTTGTTTCATCCATATCAGGAAAAGCTTGAAATTAAAAGCACCTCTGAGCTCTAAGAAAGCTCACTCTAAGTTGCAAATCCAAATTTTAGCACAGGGTTCCCTTTCCAGACCTGTCACTACTTCTGTAATTGTCTTCTCTCTGTTCTTTGCCTTTTTCAGTTTCCTTTCCTTTTGATGCCCCATTCCCCTTCAGTCGCCACTCTCTCACTTCATTATTCCGTTCTTTTTGCTACCAAAGCTGTAGTGGAAGCACCCCGATCTCCCTTCTCCTCCCTACTGACGTGAACAAAACCCCGGCCAAGCCAAGAAACCATTTTTGCCACAGGAAAGAGACACACATGCTGAATGCAGTCTGTTAGCACTAGACTCCGCAAAACAGAGATGATTCACGCTTCGGAGGAATTAGCAGCACTTGATGACCTGCCCATAATAAGAATGCCAAGGGGTTTGGCTGCTTCCAGTGTTCAGGTAAATGCTGCTCTTCCAGTCACTTGCAGCACTGCTGTTCAGGAGGGTTGGTCACTCCTTGTGGAGCCACCTTCAGCTGGAGAAAGAGCCCAGCACAGATACGAATGTGTGCTACCAATAGAGGAAATTTTTACTGCTCTGGTCTTTTGTCATGGCCCTGGCTTCCTTCTAGTTTCCACAGAATATTGTTGATCAATATATTAGGGAATGAGCTAGCATAGGAGCTTTTCAGTGTTTATCTCCAGCAGCACCCGTTTGTTTTTCACAGGGAGTTGCTAACGAAGCGTTGCCAGTAGCAGATATGCGTGGGAATTTCACACTCTCAGACAGATGAAAAGTGCAACCAGGAAGTTTCTGTCCTTCAGAAATGATTACTTAGTCCCCAGCTTACCACATTCTCCTGAAGGTAAAGCCTTGACTCCTGGGGCTAGCCAAGCTTTTCTTAGTGTTGGATTTAAAGGCTATATAAGTAACTATTGCTTTCCTACATCTTTTGCTGATTTCTTGGCACTTGGGAATGGTTTGGTCTCCAGAATAGTATGAGCATTCCCTAAGCTAGACTGTCTTTTAGCACCATCCCCTAGACGCTGCTAAAAGAGACTGAATGCTCACCAAAGATCAGTGCCTCCAGCACGCTTGGGAGGCAGTACGGGGAAGGAAACGGCCAAGGTTAGAGCTCTGCACCAACGAGTTATTTCTTTTGTTCTAGGAAAATCCTAGTGTTCTTTGGTATATTTGCATATCAAAACCATTTCTAGAAAGGAAACGCTAGGAACAGCTCACCAGTTTTTTTTAAAGGTAACCCAGACCATTGCCAATTCCCACTTACCTGATGTCAACTTTGCCCTAAGGATAGGCTGAAGTTAGAGCAAAGCAGAGAGCAATCTCCTTCATCAGCTGCCACAGTTCCCACAGAAAAGATGTTTTTGATACATAAATGTCTCTGAAGGCTAAAAACTTGCCCACAGGCAAAGGAAAAAATATATTGGACTACGCTTTAAAACCACAGCTATTACATGATACTTCAGCAAAGGTATACTCAAATACTGTAGGGTATTTTGTTTGCTTAGTTTGATCAAGAGCGATGCTGATGATGGAGTATGACTCTCTGCCTTAGCTGGATCCAGATTGCAGCTGAGTCATCAAAACCACTAAGAATTCATGCTGTAACCATGCAAACTTCACAAACTGACCTTTAATTGGAAAATCCCTCTGCTGCTATGTCTTTTCTACATGAAGTAATGATTTTTCCTGTTACCACTCTTCTAAGCAGAATAAGATTCAAAGGATTTATTTTTTGAGAGGACACGGTGGTCTGTATTATGCAATCAAAACAAACCTAAAGAAATGTTATTGATTCACTGAATCTTATTTTAAATGTAAAATTCGAACTTCCTGGATTGACTTTTATGGAGAAATATTCTTGTCTAAGTACACAATGGTTATAACTAGTAAAATGTAGCCACTTTGAGCATGATGGCATCTCTTATATTGTATGCTTTTAATTCATGCTAACCAGCCACGTACATTGGATACGAGCTGTTAACTTAAAAAAAAAAAAAAAGGGAATTCAGAATTGCTCAGAAGCCTTCAGTATGATTTTGGAACTTACAGGAGAAACATTATGACAAGAACAAGGGACTTTCTCTCCTGATACAAAGGGGTATTAAAGCTCATGATATAACTTGATGAGAATTTCCTGCATCATTGCAGAATGACTACAGAAGTGATTTCTTCTTCCTCATCCTGATGTGCCTATTTTCATGTCTTTAGTGCTGCCCTATACTGTCTGTATATGAGCAAAGAAAGCAAAGTGACTTTTTCAGTGGACCAGCTTAGCTGGTACCAAGAGCAAGCAATGTGAAAAATTATCTCAAATAGAAATGTGTTTTATCTGGGGCAAGGGAAAGCCAAATTCTCCCAGCAGTAAGCATGCCAGTGGAATAAAATGCTATTCAATAACAGCTTTCTCACATAGAAACTCTCATTTTTTACCAGATCACTAGGTGCTAAGCAGGTGTACAGCCCATGGTTTGAGCAGCATTTTACAGCTGTTGTCGTACCTGCCAGCATAGGTAGAGAAGATGATCTGGCTGTGCAGTCCTTGGCCTGCATAGTTCTGGGGTGCCTAACCCCTGTGGATTTGGACTGCTCTGAGTAAGACTGGGGACAGCTTTACTAATGGTGGACCCCAAAGAGTGAGGATGATAGATAGCTGTGAGACAGACCATGGTTGTGTAGCAGAGGTGAGCTTATAGAAGTTATTAAATAATCCGGAGAACAAACAATAGCTCTGCCAAAGTGGCTGTGCAGTCTGATAACTGCAGAAGAGAGCAAACCTGATGCTCCCTTTACAGTGCTTGGGGAGAGTTCAAAGTCCCTGAAGATGGTTCAAGTTATTCAATAAGATGAGCAGGGATTTGTCTGAAGTCACGGTGTTGAGTGTGTGCCATTAGCAGATGTCAAATATAAAAGTGTTTCTAAAATCCCAGCCTTTGGTCACCTTACTCAGGCTTCAGTAAAGTACTTGCCTTATCTGGAGAGCCACAGCTGTGACCCTGAAAATAAATACTGTTCTTTCTTCCATAGTACCAAACAGGGATACTCTTTTGTGAGCGGAAGGGTACTGCTCTTTTATGTAATGTAGCCTGGTGATTTAAATGCCCCTCAGGAGTGCAGTTGCATCTTCAGACTCCATTTCCACCTCCCAGGAAACTGCTTCTTTTACCATCCTGTGCTCTCATGGGAGGTGAGAGACTCTCCATCCCTCCTGTTGAATGTGCCAATATATATAAAAGTTAAGACTCATTGGGTGAAAGAATATGTGTACAACAGCAAGCATGAGTGTAGATTCCAGGATGGGCACTTAATATAGACTGGGAACTTGAGATCCAGCTTCTGCTCCAAGGTCGACTTTTAAATTTTGCAATAAAAGCCCATGAGGCCAGCCCAACGTGCAGGGATTTCAGTAACACTGATACACAACTAATACAAAATATGTGCCACCTGTGGATTTATGCGTAAGGAAGTAAGCAGCATGTTGAGTGGGAATTTTCAGGATAATTTTGAACCTATTTCTACCTAAGTTTCACCAAATGCATCCAAGTTCTTATCTCTTCTGAGGTTCAATTTGCACTGAGACAAGCGGCATTTGGATGTGAACTAATGCTGAAATATGATCTATAATGAGCTTGGGATTCAGATCCAGCATGCAGCAATCTGAAAATGGATATCCTGATTTTCTTACAGTCCCGAGATTGTTTTGCTAAATAAAAAGAGCTTCAAACAATTTTATCTTTTAATCAACAGCCCAGACATGTACTAATAAAATCATATTAACAATAAATTTTCATTTTGGAGTATTCAGACAGGGAAATAAACACTGTTGTAATGAAATCTACAAACCACGAAAAGCCAGACTCTTCTACACTGTTCTTTTCTGCACTGGTGGAAATCTGCAGTTGCTTCTCTGACTTTAGAGGCAGAATTAACACTTGCAGGGGAGTAACTCAAAGCAGAATCCAAGCTTTGCTTGTTATTAAGCACTCTGAGTGTACAAATAAACACAGTATGCAGCTGCTGTGATTTTTCGTTTTTAAAGCCAGTTTGCATCTAATTTGCAAATACGGTCAATACTAATTTACCCCTCATTTTGTCTTGGGATTTCTAAAATATGGGATGACAAATGCTAATTCAGGTAATGGTATTAATTCAAAATCTCAAATATAGAGCTCAAAAAGAGAAGCGCTCACATGAAATAGCTTATGTTAGCCTTTAAATGAGATTGTTCATCAGACTGTCTCCTGTGTCCTACATTCAAAGGACATTTACAGATTTTCACTATGAATAAGAAAAAGAGAGGGGAAATAAAGTGTCCAAAAGGGAGCACAACTGTGTTTCTTTTCTAAGGCGCTGTATCACAAAATCGCATCTGTCTTACTTGCACAGTAGAAGCCTACGCTTTACCAAGACAATAAAACAGAAAAATAAAATCATAGCAAATGGAAAACCCAACCCTTTAGCACACCTAAAAGGCCAGACTATTGCCTGGAGACTGAAAGCAAGGCACTGTTATCCAAATATTTCCAAACAGGAACAGCCATCACAGAGATTTACTTGACTGCAATAACAGCTAGCAGTTTATCCTCCATGTTTTGTTTGGTTTTTTGGGTTTTTTTTTAAGTATCTTCTGAAAAGAACTGCAAGTCATTTACCAGCTTTTCCATGGTGTCACTGTTAATCATCAGATTTCCATGGACTGGGGATTTTGCTTCTGTTTTTGAGAAAAGGGGATCCTCAAATAATATGAAACATGCCCAGGAGATGCTGTTCTGCTTCCAGGTGTGTAAGGTTGCTTTCACAGATGCATCGTCCATAGTCCTTAGTGCAGCACTTGTGTCAGTGGCTAGAGGGTTTTTGAACAGGTTGACAATACCCTCAGATCTATTTGGTTCCTGACAGGTCTATTCTGTTACCGCTTTGTCCCTACTTTAAAATTTCATGTTACATTTCTCTGTGCAATTTCTTCAGCAATTACCTTTTCCCTTTCTTTCCCTTCAACAAGAAAATAAGTCTCCTTAGTCTCAGAGAGCTGGAGAATGACAGTAGAGGAAGAAAGATTCCTTCTCCTCTTCCCTGACTGCAATATTCAACCGTGCAGCTACTAAGCATAATTTCATAGAATAATATAGATTGGAAAGGACATCCAAAGGTCATCTGGTCCAAAACCCAACTCAAAGCAGGGCTTAGATCATGTTGCTCAGGGTCTTGTCTAGTTGAGTTTTGAATATCTCCAGGCATGGAGATCCCACAACCTCTCTGGGTAACCTGCTCCAGTATTCGTCTACCCTTCCGGTGTAAGAAATTATCTTTACTCTTTATACCGAATATCCATCTCCCCAGATCTTTTCTGCATGTAAAGTTACCAATATTATGTTTAGGCTGCAGTTAATATTGTTTTAGATTAATATTCATTGTAATTAATTAATTGTAGAAGTATGTAATAAAAGGGAAGGTATGGACTCAGTGATTCAGGATACTCCTTTCAGTCTTGTCTGTGGGTGGGATTCAGCCAGCAGATTTAGAGATACAGATTTAGAGGTTCATAAATATGGATCTGCATGTGAACCAGGTGTCTAAACTCCAGTTACAGCCAATGGGGATCTAGGATGGGATTCAGTTGCCCCTATGTAAGCTTTTAACACCATTTGAAATGCCCTCAAGTATCCTGCCCCAGAAGGGCACGTCTCCCATAGATCATATGCCACCTCTGCCAGGCCCACGTAGGTGTTTCTTGTACCCTAGAGAATCTGAAATTACACCAGACACTTATGGGCAATGCTATAGAAATAGTTCATACACATCGTTGTGTGAACTATAGAAATAGGATGCAGCATAAATGGCCAATGACCTACAGGTAAATGATTACATTCGAAGGTTTGTGGTACAACGATGACTACAGTGTGAATCTCTTCCTTATCATCTCTCCACTTTTGGCAGCAGTGTGCTTAAGCATTCAAACAAAAAGAGAAGACACAGCAAACTTTCAGCTTTATGTAGCACACCAGTTTTGCCAACTCTTTTTTCAATAACAAGGTCACAGGTACGAACCGTCCAAAGGGCACATGTGACAAGTCACTTCTGTTCTCTGTACACGTACATGTGAAAGGAAAATTACCTAATAATTTCAGTTTTTATCCCTCAGGATTACTTCACAGTACATATTTTTCCACATTTCTATTGTGCCATTAATCTTTATCCTGTGCCTTCTGCAGAAACTTCTTTTTTCCTCCCACAAAGGCTGCCAGGCTCCCGCTCTCCAAGGGGTCACAGGTTGCAGAGGAATCCACAGAAACAGGAAACCAGGCTTCCTCACTCAGTTTTGAAACACCAAAACCTGTTTCCTTTCTAAAAAAATAAAGCCTGTCAGGGCATCCTCTGGGTAGGCTCACTGTATGAGCAGCAGCTCAGGAGGAGAGAGAAGCTACAGGATTTCTTGCTTGGGAAATAAATGTAAGATAACTTGTGGCATTTACAAACCAGCAAAATGAAGGAGATAATCTTCTTGCTGCTGCTATTGCACTTACAGAGTGGCAGCATTGGATTTAATACTCCAGAAACGCTCTGGATCACAGGCCAGGGCGGTGAAACCCGGACCAGTCACTCAGACTTGACTCCATCTCCGACCACAATTGTGGGGTCACCCCATTCTGACATTCAAGCTGCCGAAGCGAGTGCCTCACAGGGACCTCCTTTTGCATCTTCAGGCAAGACTCTGGGAATGAAAGCAGTGAAGAAAACCTCCAATCCTATAACCTCTACCCCTGCAAGCCAGTCAAATGGACACAGTGATGGTGACTCTGACAAAGATAAGATGGGAAGTTCATCTAGCAGCAAAGGGACATCTCTACAGAGCAATGCTAGAGAGGTCCCTCTCCAGCAAGAGGTCACTGCAAGCTGGGATACAGCAACAGGGAACAGATCTCTCAAGCAGTCATCCCACAGCACTGGTATCACCAGCACCCAGCAGGATGCCAACTCCAAAGCACCCGGCTTTGAAACTACCAGGGGAAAGTAAGGAAAGTTGCATATTTTTTCTTGTCTCCTATGTACTGCTTAGGAATGGTTATTTTCCTGTTTCCAGTGAAATAATGGGCAAAAGTTCTAGTAATTCCAGTAAAATTGTTTTCTGACCTTAAAGAAGACCATCTAAAACAAGCAAGGGACCAAACCTGCATATTTATTCAGTCAAAACCATACATTTGTAACAGAGTAAATGCTGTAATATTTTATTCCTTAGGGTAGTTATCTCAAAACCAACAGGGAAGTCATTATCACATATGGGTAGGAAAGGACTACAATAGATGCCTCCCTGTTTTATGGACTAACTTTTTTGTTGTTTTTTTTTTAACTAGTTTACTAATTTTTGTTGGTTTTTTTTTTCTGTTCTTGTAGGTAGAAGAAATTGCAAATGCACTTTTTTCACTTGGAATCTCTTAAAAATGATTGTGTTTGTAAACTTCTCCACTAAATTGAAAATATAAGCAACTAAGTGTACAAAATGCATTAATGTCTGACAATTTGAAACACCTTATTCTGTGATAAAAACTTATGGAAAGTGGTGTTGCTGGTGAATGTGCATTCAGAACTGGGTAACTTAATACATAATAGCTATGCATAACAGAGTATATAAAATTTTACTGTCTAGTTTTATAGCTCTGGAACACTCAATTATTTTCTTTGTTTCCCAATGTCTTCAATTCTCAATGGGGATGTTAATACTGGCTTTGGAGACATTGCAAGGTTCACTTAATTGCTGATATATATTCAGATACTGGTAGAAAATGCAAGACACAAAGGATTAGTTGTTTTCCATAGTATTTATGGAGAGTGGGCTTTCAGAATATAGATTTCTTCTTTTGATAGTACTTGCCCAAATGTTAGCATCCAAAAGGAGGAAAAGCTCTTTTGCTTAAATTCACACAAAAGAGAATAAATCATCCCTGAGAAATACTCCTACAATTGTCTTGCTATATGTGGGTGAGAGCTAATGTTCCTTCAACTCCAAGAAAAGATTCCCATTGACCTGAGCATGTTTTGGATCATGCATAGGTGAAATAATGCACAAAGACCCAAAGGAAAGGAGTCCTCTGCCTCCACTTGGAAGAGATACCCCAGTAAGGAGCTGTGTTTCCCAGCTGACTTTCCTGGCATGCTCCTTCAGTTGTGAATGTCATCTGTTACAACACCTTACTACGGTGTTTGGCAGAGTGCCTGAGTTAACCTGAGTTAAATGGGTTCTCTTTATAGACGAGAGCTGATAACTGCATCTCTATTAAAATAGGTCTTAACATATGCTAATGTTAATCTTTAGCTTTCTCAGCTTTTTTCAAGAATAGTATTCCAGTGAAATTAATCTTCAGAAAAACTCTGAATCGGCAGGTATTGTTTCTACCTTTTACATGAAATATAAATATAGAAAGCAAAAAATTGGTCTCTGGTGAACAAGGTCTCATATTTTATTCATTATAATGGGATGTGGTTGCAACTGCAGAGAAGCAAAATAAGCAAGCCTTGTATTGGCTAACACTTTATTTCATGAGTGGTTGAGGAGCAACCTGCTGTGCAACATGCATAAAGGTCTTTTTTTTTTGGGGGGGGAGTCCATTGAGCAAGTTAGCAATACAGCTAGGATTGCATATCAAAGTTACAGGAATGTAAAGCGGCATGAAACCCCAACATGAAACAGCATGCTGAATCCCCACTCTCTTTCTCAAACTGCTGGGCTACATAGCCTCTCTCTAGCAAATGTCTACAGTTCTAGGTGTGGCTCGATCCTTTTCACATTAAGGTTCTTGTGTTACAAGCCTTGTCTTCCTATCGCATACCAGTGTTTTTACAATCAGCTAAGGTGTTTTGAGCTTTTCTTCTGGTTTTGCCACTGACCTGGACCGTGACTTAAGTAAGTCACTTCACTATTCTGTCTCCCTTTCCCTATGAATTAGACCTGGATGAATAATAAAGTCGCTTGTGACTCTTTTTTTTTTCAGTAAAGTCATGAAAAAATGCCAAGTCTAGTGTGCTCAATGTTACCGATCACTGCTGTGAAACACCTGGAAAGCTACTGCTGAGAAACGTTGCATAAGAACGCAAGCATTTTTATTTATTATGTGCAGGTGTTATCCATTTCTAGCATATGTTTTCTTTTAAAAAAAATTTGCATCTTTATCGCAAATAAAGTGAAAGAGATGCTCTAAAACTTCCAACAAAGACATACAACTTTCTTCGAGCTTTAGTCATTTAGTGCCTGAGCACAGCATGAATAAGTCAATAGCAGATTTCATAGTTGTAAAGTGCACTACCTCTGAGGAAATTTGGAAGCACAATTTGCTTTTTGGTTTTACTTTGAATGAAAGCAACTCTTCGGTTATAGTCTGTATTCCAACCGGAATTTTTGAGTGACCTTGTAGGAACTGCATGACTCTGTAATCCTTTATGGCAACCCATTGTGCTAACATATGTGCAGAGATGCTGATGTTAAGAGGCTCCATAGAGAAGGAACAATAGAGAGACGTCAGTGAGAGACAAGAGGAAGGAAAACAAAACAAGAATGAGCATTTGGTTTTTAATATATTTATACTTGAAAAAAACAGCAATACATATACTTTGTTGGAGAGTCTCCAGGGCTGTCAGATTACCCACAAGGTACTATATGTGCCCATTGTACAAGCTTAATTACCCAAATACCCCTTTCTGAAGGAGGTCATATGTCTGACTGGCTTAATTACAAAGATTATTCCCTTGCTATCTCTACCCTAGATTATCTGAGGACAATATTATGTACACGTATCACATGCATACTAGAACTAGATTCTTCTGGTTCATTCTGTTTTTGCAAAATTCCCATTAAAATGTCAGAAAAGCATGATTTGGAAATATTTCATGCATTTTCAAAGTTTGCACCTGAAGAATATTTCTGACAACCAAGGGTGGCAGGCAGGACACACCCAGATATGGCAGCTAGCATCACCCCAAAGCTCAAATTGCCAGGCGCAGCCGTGGTGATGCTGCAGGGGCAAGACTAAGCTGGGAAGGCAAATCGGTGAGTCAGGATCAGGCCTGGTGATGGTGACAAGGGTAAGACACAGCCCAGCGATCACTGGGCAAGTCCACAGTGATGGGGCAAGGTCAAAGTTAGGCCAGGATGTCAGCTTGCAGGTCAGGATTGGCACAGGCGCAATGCAGCCCTGGAATGAACTTCACTGGGGCTCCTGAGCCCATGGGCAGGGTGTGTGGGTGGGCACCCCAGGTCAGGCTCATCAGAGTGAATAAGACCCACAAGTACCACCAGGGTCCTGGCAAGTTTCCATTTCATTTTATTGAAAGAAATGTGCTATTAGAACTGTCAGAATAAATTAATATTTTTTTTCCTACTGAAACAGAACCATATTTGCCAAAGACCATGACTTTATTTTAAAAACTTGTCTCAGGTTGGCTTTTCAGGTTCCGGCAGAATTTCTGAGGGCAGAGACATACTGCAACAGGCAGTCACCTGATGAGGAGTACAGTCATTAGGGCTAAAGGTTGCAGATTCAAGATTCTGCTGTTAATAAGGCAAAGCTTGGCTTTGAGCTCCTCTATATCACATCCCAATGTGATATTTTAAGTGCTAAATATTGGGCATATCCTTATGTCTAAAACCACTAAACTCTTCCTTATTCTTCACTGGAATGAAAATGCAATGAAATCCTGTTCTTTTGCAGTGAAGTGGAACAATTTTATAGTTAACCTTAGAATAGGTACATAATTTATAGGACATAATTTATAGATTTGGAGCTACCTGCTCTTAAACCATTTCAGAAGAGTGGTTCCTCTGGTGAGGTATCCCCCATTCTGGGAGGACCTGCATCCAAGCTTTCGGAAAGATAAGGAAACTTCATAGGAAGCACATCTGGAATGGCCTGAGCTGAAGAAAAATTCCTTTCTTCACTCCTAGTATGAATTTGACTTAAGCTCTGAAATGTAAGGCTTATGTCTCTACAAAAAAATATGCTTTTTTTTTTTATTTCTACCTATCTTCAAATTTTCATGCTATCCATATCAATGAATAAAGAAATGCTGGAAAACTAAAGCTATGCTTCAGCAGCAGAGAGAGAGTTTTTCCAAAGTTCAGTGACGTTAAATGTTAGCACCAATTTGATGTCAAAGAAGAAAATTGACGATACGTTCTTTTCAATTGAGTTCATATGAGATACATTTTTTTTAGCCTGTGGAGAGAGAGAATTGCAGTATTTCACTGTATAAAGCAGCTTAAATAACAGTGGTCCTATGGAGCAAGTCTGAGGCCGAGTCCTGAGACTAGCACACTCATCCTTCCATTCTGAACCCAATTTTATTAATTACTATTCAAGGCAGCTCCTGAATACATGAGACATTCATTCAGGCTGTAAATTAACGACACTGTCTCCACATTGTTGGATGGCTCTACATTATTCTTTTCTCTTAGTATGTGTATATTACACATTTTCCAATTATCATGAATCCACTGAGGGTCTTCATAGACTTTCCCTGCCATTACCTTGGGTAGTGGTGAGGTGACAGTATTTTATTACTAAGCACAGAAGGGTTTAATAAAGTCAGTACCAGGGACAGATTTGCTTAACTGTCACATGTGGTAGGAGTGCTGAAATATTTCATTCTCATGACCAGTCCTCTGCATTTCTCCACAGAAATTGCTTTTGCCTGTATCAGCTTGGTAGAATTTCTAGTGTACTGACAAATTAAGATGACTGGTTAAGCTCAGCAGATGGTTCAAATACACAAGATACATAGAAACCTGATTTAACGGCCTTGTTAATGCAAGGTTCATGGTGTCTTTTGATCATGTCACTTTTTAATGGAGCAGAGAGAACAGTTCTTGAATTGATTTCTTAAGATTTTGCATCATTGTGCATTTACAATAAATAAAGTCACGCATGGCTTAGGTTTCTGCCTCACTAGGTATATTCACTATGACCTGGAAGGAGGAATCTCTTACACTGGTACTGAGGTTGCCTTGGTGGCTAAGTGTCAGAGGATGTTTGACAAGCAGTGCTTGCTTTGCCCTCACAATGTTGTATTCCAGCCATGCAGAACACCTTTGCAATGAGCCCCTCTTCTCCAGCATCATCTTGAATGTAGTTCTAATGCTTGGTTGTAAGCCCACGATCTAATTTTCCTACACATGCTGAACGCAGTGTTACTCCCATTGCAGTCCTAAAGACCAAAACAAATTGTTCGCCCAAGTGCTGGAATTCACTACTTTATTGCTATTTCATCCACAGAATAAATGGGGCAAAGGACGTAATTATGCAGTTCCATAATGATGCATGTGGCATGGTACCAAGAAAATGTAACTGTCCAAAGAGAATTTTAATGCAAGTATTTAGAGATTAGTGCTGTCTTCTGCTGAGCACAGAAGTAAAACAGTGAACAGACGACTAAGACTGCTGGTGTGAAGTAGCAAAACACCTTACCGCATCATGCAGATTAGGTACTACTGCGCACTATACAGCAGTACTGGTATAGGGCAAGAGCTGCACAAGGTCCATGTGATTCATAGACTTTTTGTTTATATCAGTACTATTATACCCCGTGCATTGAGGAAATCTTTTCCACTGCTGATGTCCCATGCATGGAATGAATTACAGGGTCTGTCTGCTCCGTTGTGGTGGTCACCTTTCAAGCGGTTCCAGTACCTGGGTGGGAAGGGGCCATTGCGGGAGATGGTTTACCCAGCTTGCACTACCTCTCAGAGAGCCCCTGTAGGGCGTTTTGTCTTTCAGGGAGAGAAGAAATGATAAACACATGTCCATACAATTCTGAGCTGTAGGTGATATAATAATTTTGGAAAACTAGACAAAAATTCAGGAAATAACAAAATCCAAAGTTCTGGTTTTCTGGGACAGACTTTCAGCAATGATGGAAAGGTAGAGTCATGACAGACTGTTTTCAGTAGCACAGGAAACATAGCACTGGGAAAAAAAAATCACATCTCCACCCAGGCTGCTTTTGAGACACTTACAAGGTACTTATAAGAGACAAAAAGGCCCAGCATCTTTTTCTCTTAGCCTCCTCGGAGTCTGGTTATTTAGTTTTTCTGTGGTCAGATTCAGATAAGGCACTATTATACAGATGACTTCTGAATTTTTTTAATGAATATAATAAAGCTTTCCACTCATCTCATTACACTAGCTACTGCATTAATGCTCATGCTTATCTTTGCTCTTGCTCTTTGTTTCATCTGCCGTGGGAACAGCGAGGATTAGGAACAGACTGTTTTCCATCCCTACTAATGTCTCTTCACCCCACTGCATAGATTAGGATTACCGTAATAAACTGGACACAGTGTTAGGATTTACCTCCCAGCCACTGCAAACATTTGACTCTTTGCAGCATTTCATTTAAGGTACACCAGAAACATCTGCACAGAAAATATACATTCTTACAAATCTGAATATAACTAACATTTTAGAAAACTGACACTAATTCCTAGAATAGATGTGGTGAGGGAAAGAACAGCAGCAAGGTGTCCCCATATGTTTTCCAAAGGCATTATCTGTGTTGCCAGTTAGAGAAGGCAAGTGTTTCAAAAGACAATTTTTCTGCCAAATCCATAAGCATTTATTGTGTCTTACACTCCTTACACTCCTTAAGTAACACCACAGGTCATGAGGAAAAACCTGGGAAAAAAATCACCTTGAATTTCATGGACTTTGGCTCAGATCCTTTTTGTTCAAGAGCCCCCTAAGAAATCAATGTGACAGCGTAAAGATACAGCTCTGCATGAGTAAGTGGCAAATCAGGTACAAAGCAACTGGCAAGGCATTTAACCATTTAATGAAGCTAAATAGGAAAAGAGAAGCTGCCCAAAACAACACTATAAACAGATTAAAGAATAACATTCACCCCTGGAACTGGAATGGATCTTCTTTTTTAACATTTTCATCTTGTCACTTATAAAGGCTTTTTTTTTTTGGTCAGTATTTCTCAAAGTGGAGAAGCCATTACCGACATACTGCAATCTCCTTTTCTGTAAATTAGAAAAGGCCTAACAAAGCAGTGAAAACCAGTACCACTGAAGGTCATCTGAGAAGCAGTGACAGTAAACTAGACCAGAACTAGCTTAATGAATTTTGTACTCTGGGTCAATTAGATGACGGAAAATAAATTTATATTCCAGAGGGGAAAATGCAGAATTAAGACCTTTTTAAAGAGTAGTTTATCTGGGTTTTCAAATGTGTTTTACCGGATGATTCTCAAAGCAGATTAATGGATATCTTCTCAAAAGTCTAAATTCTGTCTTTGGGAAAGTTTGATTATTTTGAAGGGTTCTGAACACAGGGAGATAAGGTCTAAAAGATCTGGTTCACAACAAGGCAACTTTTTAAATGCTTAAATAGATCAGTGAAGCACTAGATAAGTGGAAATTGTGAATTAATTTTTGCAGCACAAGGTAGGACACACAATTGGTCACAACAGTAAATAAAAACTTAGATGAGACAAAGAGGCTATTCACAGTCCAAGGCTTCAGCACTGTACATACAAAAAAGGAAATGAATGATGAGAGTAGAATTTGTGTTTTGTAATAGGCAGGACAAAATGTCAGGACCCTGAATCCTGAAAAAAAACCATTAAACCAATGGTATAATTCCCCCCACCTGATACTTCAGGGTCAACAAGTCAGCTGTTTCTCAGGCTTAAAAACATATCCTATAACATATTTTACCACCACATACTATATTATATTGCATATCAAATGCACTTTTCAGAGGCTGTCCAGGTTTTCCATTCCAATAAGCATGTAAAACAGATTTCCCAATTTGATTTGTTTATCGTCAGTCCCTAGTGAGTACTGAATTTTTATTGCAGCTGTGATTAGTAGATTCATACATTTCAGAACAAAGAAAGCTAAACAGTGAACCTAAAAATATTAAACAATTTTGATTCATGTTTATAATTTCTATTTGAACTAGATTTTATAATTTCAAAAGATGTCTGATGTTCATATAAAGGTACAGAATTTATCACCAGTATCAAAAAGGTTGGAGGTCTCTGTGGTAACTTAGTGGAGTTCAAAGGAATTTGCTGAAACCAAAACCTGGTCTCCCATGCAATTGCTGTCAGGGTTCTTTCTATCCCTATAATATGAGTATTTACATTATGTCAATCAACATTACCTCTCCTCACCCAAACTTGGCAGGATGTTTAAAGCAAACTGAAAATATACCACAGCAATGTACAGCAATGTAAAACCTAAATTCAGGGTCTGTACTCCGATCCTTGTATAAACATCTTTCAGACGAGGAAATATCCTAGCTTAAAAAAGAAATTTAAAAAATTGATTTATTCCATACCATGCCATTATATGTTTTTATATATGAATGCACTTAACCTACTGTATTCAGAAGAACAATCATATCACCCAAAGGAGATAGATATATAAGCAAAGATCACAGGTTCACAGACCATAGGATCATTCAGGTTGGAAGGGACCTCGGGAGGTCTCTGACCTCCTGCTCACAGCAGGGCCAGGTGTGAGATCAGACCAGGTTGCTCGGGGCTTGATCCAGTCAGGTACTGAGCTCCACGCTCGGGGCTGGTGATCCAGTCAGGTACTGAGCTCCATGCTCTGGAGCGTGTCCAGAGACGGGCAATGAAGCTGGTGAAGGGCCTGGAGCACAAGTCTTATGAGGAGCGGCTGAGGGAACTGGGACTGTTTAGCCTGCAGAAAAGGAGGCTGAGGGGAGACCTCATTGCGCTCTACAACTACCTGAAAGGAGGTTGTAGCGAGGTGGGGGTCGGTCTCTTCTCCCAAGTAACGAGCGATAGGACGAGAGCAAATGGCCTCAAGTTGCGCCAAGGGAGGTTTAGATTGGACTTTAGGAAAAATTTCTTTACTGAAAGAGTGGTCAGGCCTTGGAAGAGGCTGCCCAGGGAAGTGGTTCCATCCCTGGAAGTATTTAAAAGTCGTGTAGATGAGGCGCTTAGGGACATGGTTTAGTGGGCATGGTGGTGTTGAGTTGATGGTTGAACTCAATGATCTTAGAGGTCTTTTCCAATCTTAATGATTCTATGATTCTATTCTATGATATTATGATTGCACAACCTCTCTGGGCCTTGCTCCAGTGCCTGGGTGTCCTCATGGGGAACAAGTTTCTCACACTCAGTCTGAACCTCTCTTGTTTCAATTTGGGCCTGTTGTCACTTGTCCTCCTGTCATATACTGCTGGGAAGAGCCCAGATCCAGCTTCTAAATAGCCTCCCTGTAGGGGCTGTGGCCTGTAGGGGCTGCTGTTACGTGCCCTCAAATCCCTCCCTTCCCCAGCCTGAACAAGCCCCACTTCCTCAGCCTCTCCTTGCAAGGCATCTACCGGCTCCAGATGCTTGTAGCATCTTTCTACATCACCTTTGCTGAGGTGTAAAGGACAATACAAAATGAAAACAGGTGTAGAATCGAGATCCGTATTTCATAAACTATTCTGTGAAATACCAATAAACTGCATACAATCTGAATGAGGCACAACCAACCATGCATGGACTTCAACAACGGTTCCAGCTCTGGGTCCTTTGTATTCCTTCAGCAACACAATAATCTCATTTTCATGATTCAGTGATGTTCAGCTGTGCTGATTCAATAGCATTTCTATTAAAAGCCAGGTAATCTAATTTACTCACGGATAAAAATAACTCATTTTCAGATATAATATGAAAGAGGCAGAACAAAATCTGTATCCTTTGTGGCCCAGCTGCCACCGGTGTTCCTGCTGTGTGGCTTTAGGATCACTTACAAAGACCTGTGCTTACAAGCAAATGGAAGCGATCGTGTACAGGTATACCTGATACTGTGTAGCTGGCAGTTTTTGAGAGCGTTTGTTTGGTTTTTCTCTTGGCAATGTACCCGAAGAACAGTTTACAAGGGGAAATGTGCTGTGGAAGGGCAGTCTCATAAACTTCCACTCGCCCTCACACTCTAAGGAAGTTATAATTTTTCAGTGTTAGTGTAAATTGTGCTTCACTTTTCAGCAACATCTGGGTATCACAGCATCAAGAGGACTGGTTCAAAGCCTGATGAAGTTAAATGGAAACATTTCCATTGACTGCGAATGTATTCAGAACAATCCTGTCATAGACCAGATAACTCTACCAGCAAGCAGTCACAGCACTCCTTCTTTGCAGTTAAACAAATTTATTTTCTTCTTTTGCTGCCCTGCTTCCTGCAGGCCCTCTGCTCTCCCTAATCACCCCCTGGGAGCTCAGCAGAAGGCGGCGGGGCCCTCCCTGACCGCTGGTGCCAGTGAGCCGTACGAAGCGATGAAGCCCCGCTCCGGGCTGTACCCGAATTTACACGGCCACAGCACCCACCTGGCCCGGCCCCCTCAGCAGGCGTGAGCAGGGTGGCGGTGACGGACGGACGCGCCCACACGGCCCCACGCCGGGGAGCGGCGGGCGCGTTAACCGCCACCGGCAGCTTCCCGCCTCCGCGGGCAACGGCCGCCACCTGCCGGCCCAGCCCGGCAGCGCCTCACACCGCCCCGCCTCACAGCGCCTCACGCCCAGCGCCCCTCTCTCTCCCCCCCGCCGCCTCACGGCGCCTGCCGCTGCCCCACGGCAGAGCCGGTATCCGGCCGCGCTTTAGGACGGGGGGAAGTTTCAGCCAGGCGCCAGGTTGCCAGGCTGATGGCGGTGGCTCCCGCACGATGGTGGCAGCCCGCGGGGGGCGACGGGGTGAGCCTCCCGCCGCTGCTCCGGGTGGGGACGGGCAGCTCAGGCGGGGCAGCCAGGCTGCCACCAAAGAGGTGGTAAAGCAGAGCAGGAGCTCTGCTAATTGCGAGTTAGGCGAGGGTTTTAAGCGTGCTGGCAACACGCCAGCGAAGCAATGATGAGTTTAAGGGCTCCTGAGTGTTGTCAGGCATGTGTCCCCTGAATCAGCAGCCGGGGATACATGTGAGAGCGCGTGCTTCCACAGCTACTTCAAACCAAGTGGGGTATTTTTCATCGTATATAGCCAAGTCCAGCTTCAGAAATCTGCACAGTAAATTAAGAAACCGTATTTGCTGCTTATGAAAGCTTAAACAAGAATAAGTAAATAACTACTGCTGAGCCACTACCTACTCTTCGTCTCCTAGCTGTGCCTCTCAGGGCAGGTTTCCGTAGGCCACGTGGTTATGCAGATGGGGAAGTTGCTTTTTGCTGGGCATCACATCCCTTTGAAGTTGCAAGATGTTGCTCAGTAATTCACACCATATATACACCTTCATATCATGAGGGTGATGTAAATCGCTGAGGATGAGTCAGCTGAACACAGGGAAACACTCCGGTAATCTGATTTACACTCTCAGAAATAAGTTTTTTTCCAGCTGAGGGAAATGCCTGTGTTTTTGGTACATACTCACGTAAACTGGGCATTGAGCTTCTTGCCATGGACACAGCATGGGCAGTCCTTGGTTAAAATTGCCCCGAAACTGCTTCTATTTCACAGTTATCTCCAGGCTGCATCCTTTCTCTTTTCGGGCCAATTGTGGAAATGAAGAAACGCTTCATGGGAATGTTTTCTCTGTGGGAAAAGAAACAGGACTGGTATAAGCAGAAGAGAGGAAAACTTTTCTGAGAGGGTATTAACGCAAGATCTGAATAAGCTGTACAGGACGTGTAGGATCCCAAAAACTAAAGACAGGCTTAAAGGCACCGTCTGGGGCCCACTAATGCCCTGCCAGTTGTAGGTGCTTTGCTCCAGCCGCACAGGCAGGCTCCACGGCCTGTTAGCTACTCAGGACTTTGAATTCACAATGGCCATAAGACCCAGAGGATTCAGGCCTGCCAAGGCTGCAGTGTAGACATGCTTATTGGTTGCAAAAGAAACAAATGCTGCTCTTCGTACTATGCCCTACTTCACAGATACGGTCAAGCTGCTCTTGGTGCAGAGTTGGGGTAGCAGTATTTTGATTCAAGCTGGAAATACTGCTGCAAATCTCACAAGCAAAGAGGCTGTTTCGAAGACCTGAGCGGCGCTCAGAGGTACTCTCGCACACCTTGCTACCAGTGAGTTTTCCTGGCCAATACATGCAAGAGGAGGATGAAATCTGTCACATGGGCTTTATGCCAGTCAGGGTTTGCACTGCTCTCTCCAGGCTGGATTTCTGTTGTACGTTGCAAGGATTCTCTTTTGTTTTTAAATATAGCTTGCCTGATTGAAATCAGGCTCAATGCAAAAGAAACACCAGGCTCCTGCAGCTCTCAACAAAATCTGCATGTTAGAAGCCTGTGTTGCTGATCTGGAATATATTATTCCATGGAGGGTAAAGAGGATTTTCAGGTTTAAAGTCCTGTTATGCAAATCAATTTTCTTCTGTTCTGCCTTTGCATTAACACAGCCTGTCACAGTTCTTCTGCCATGCTTCATCTTCTATTTCCAAATTTACATTTTTTCAGACAATTTGATTTCAAAATTATATTTACATTCTTAACATCTCTTAATGAGCTTATTTCATTGGTAGCATAAACCTAATTATGAGTCACACCAGGGGCTCTTTTGCTGTGAATATTTCCTCCAATTTAGCCTGATCAAAGATTGCTGGGCCATGCGAGAAGCGCAGCTTCAGATATTGCACTCATGTAGCTTAAGAATGAGTTAAAAATTTTAAATAGAAAAAATCTGCTCAAGTTGAGTTAAATTTTTGGTAGAGACCAGAGACTGAGTTCAAACTATCTTTAAAAACAAAGAACAGTCCTTAACTGATACATTTGGGATGTATTGTACCATGTTTTCCTTTGGAGGGCATCTCCAATAGTTCCAATAGCTGTTACCTTAAAGCTAGGCACCCTCAATAATACTAATACTAATTATTATTATTATTATTAGTGGATCTACATTATGAATTTTAAAAAGTAGTTTTTTTTTTTTAACTGATCTCTCTCTATTCCAGGGCTTTTGTGTATTTTACAACTGCTTTTTATCCCTGTTTTCATTGTTTTATCTTTTCATTGATCACATTTGCTCAAATGTAAAATGGAATCCAATTATCAAAAATTATACCCCAACTGTATGCACTGCGGAAAATATTGGCACTCTGAATACCACTATATGTCTTGTGCTTAATGCCTTTCTCTGATGAGCTGTCAGATCTGCATGCGAGGGTAGAGCACCGGCTGGGAAGCCATGAGCTCAAGGTCTAACCTCACCGCTGGCTCATTGTAGCCCAGATTTTAAAATCTGACTCCTATATTTGGGTTCTTGATTTGCAGAGGTGGAAAGCTTAGCACCCAGCTCCCTCACTTTCCAGACAGCTAACTTGCAACAGTAACAGAGGTGTGGTGCTGTGTAATTGCTTGAGATGGTGTTATCACTTCAGAGGTCTTCTGATCAGACTTTATAAGTCATCAGTTAATTGCTGGGAGTTATTCAGGAATCTAGATGTTTACATTCTCTATAGCAAGTTTAAATCATAAGCAAACCACCATGCTTAGTCAGAGCTCCTCCTCAATAGACCACTGCCAGTCTGGCCCAGAATCACTTTCTGCATCTGTTAAGAAATGTTTAGTATCCCGTTCATATGCTGAGAATTTTTTTTTTTTAAAATCTCTGTGCTGCACTTCAGAGCAAAATACAGTTTTTAATCCTGGGTATGAATATGCATAACCCTCACTACAGCTGTGAAATGGAAGAGACCTCATGCCTATAACAAGGAGCTCGGTGGTAGTGCCCTGGGCAAGCTAACAAGCCCTAATGACCCTGGGCAGCCTCACCTGAAACCTCCACACACACTCATGGGCCAGGGGCTCCATTTAAGCCCAGGCTTGAGTCTGTTCTCCTCATAAAGGTGCTTGTCTCTAGTAGTCTTCTTGGACCTGACTTGTTACCTAGTCTCTGCCTGATGCTTGCTGGGCTGCTAATCAACCTGTTCCTGTCCCCCTCTTGCTGCTTGCTCTCTGGTGCTGTGGTACTGCATGCTGCTGGAGGTCAGTGCCTAGCCTCTATGGTTCTCCCTCCCGTGAAGGGGGAAGAAAGTCTCTCTTCACTTTCTGTTAGGGCGAAAGCCTGCTCTTGCTGCTCCCTGATGCTCAGCAAGGAAGCCCCATGGAAGAGCTGTCTTTCTGGTCATGCTTGTAAGGGAGCGAAGTGCCCTGCCATGTTCTGCTCCTACTTGACAAGATGCCTATCCTCCCCTGCTGCTGCAGAGGTGTGCTGGAAGGGTGGAGCTACAAGCTCTCTCTCTGGCTAACTGTTGGCAACGTTTAACTGGAAATATCATTGTTATTTAGTTACTACTGCTAGTGTCTCTGTGATACAGGACACTGTAAAGGACCCATATGCCTCAGCCACAGAGGTGGTGTGAGTAACTTCATGATCCCTCTGCAAAACCCAAAAGGATTTTGATTCTGCCGATTTTATGTGTCTCAAACTTGCATAGAGTGGCTTTTCGCTTCCACAGAGGTAGTGAGAAGAGTACCTAATCTTTAAGCTTATGCTTGAGAGCTGCATTTAATTTTTAGCAAATATTTATTCATGGAGCCTCTAATTTATACATACAGACAAAAGGCTTTAGCTAGAGGAGACAGAACATAAAGGAAGCATCAAAAAAAGCACAGCCTTTTTATACCCAATTAAAAAGAAATATTATCCTAATGAAAACTCTCAAGGAAGCGGAGAGTGAGTGAGCAAAATCAGATGAAAGAGACTCAGTAAAAGCTCATTTTATATGAAACGCATTATTCATCAATTAAACAATATGTGTTGTGTGAGGGAGCACCACAATACTGGCAGCAGAAATACTGAGAGGTTCAGTCTGTTGGTCTTACTAAGAGTCTGTCTTCCCAGCTTATCCTGCTGTTTTCTCAGGAATCATTTTCCAAGTAAAGCACTACTGAATTTAATGCAAGTGTACTGGTAGGATCTCAGTAGACAAAAGCAATCACTTAAGGGTAGACTATGATACTATTTTGTGTTTTGTGCCGTTGTTCTTGTTTGAAGCAGTGTAAATCTGTACTAATGCCACTTAAGTAAATGGAACTAATCTGGTCTTAATTGTATTTTAATTTCCACTGTAAGAAACCCATAGCAAGATACTGGTTTCAGGCATGAATATATATTTCCTTACTGGATTATGAAACACTAACAGAACTACTACAGCCAGAAGCAAAGGTTAGCAGCAAAACATGCCCCAGGAAGAAGAGCTTTAAGTTCTCATATGCAAGTATTGGTATGGAAGTACTTGCAAGTTCACCAGCCCTACAATTGAAACAATGTCTTGTCACCGACTTGCCAAGTCAAAAATGAAATGTGTTTCAGCATGGACAAGGGAATAATGTATGACCCTGAGAAAGGCTGTACTAAATTAGAGGGGGGGAAAAAAGATCACTACTAGACCAAAGAGACATTTGTTCCATCAGCAGAAATGCAATAATACTTTCTTCAGTATGCCTTCCAATCTGCAGCTGGGGGACTTCCTCAGACAGAGGTTATAGCTACAATTTTATGTTTAAAAAAAAAAAAAAACCAATCCAATAACACCCTAAATAACACCCTAATGGCATGTTCTTTCATGAAATCATATAACTGCTTTTTAAAATCCATTTTGGCTTCCCAGACTTTCAAATCTGGCACAGTCTATGTTTGCAGAAACACCACCCCACCCCCTTTTTTTTTTCTTTATGTTTAAACCTGTTTTGTTTTTATGCCTCTTTGTCATAATGTCATGATTTAACCCCAGTGGCAACTAAGCACCACCCAGCTGCTCGCTCACTCCCCCCCAGGTGGGATGGGGGAGAGAATCGGAAGGGTAAAAGTGAGAAAACTCGTGGGCTGAGATAAAGACAGTTTAATAGGTAAAGCAAAAGCCACACACACAAGCAAAACAAAACAAGGAATTCATTCACTGCTTCCCATCGGCAGGCAGGTGTTCAGCCATCTCCGGGAAAGCAGGGCTCCATCACGTGTAACAGTTACTTGGGAAGACAAACACCATCACTCCGAACGTCCCCCCCTTCCTTCTTCTTCCCCCAGCTTTATATGCCGAGCATGACGCCATATGGTATGGAATACCCCTTTGGTCAGTTGGGGTCAGCTGTCCCAGCTGTGTCCCGTCCCAACTACTTCTGCCCCCCCAGCCTACTCGCTGGTGGGGTGGGGTGAGGAGCAGAAAAGGCCTTGACTCTGTGTAAGCACTGCTCAGCAGTAACTAAAACATCCCTGTGTTATCAGCACTGTTCCCAGCACAAATCCAAAACATGGCCCCATACTAGCTACTATGAGGAAAATTAACTCAACCCCAGCCAAAACCAGTACACATAACAAGACCAACTGAATAATGAACGCCATTACTTTCTATCCCTCCTGCTCTTCATCTTCTATTTGTATCTTTCTTTCCACCTCTCTTTAGGATGTAGGAACAAACCTGAATTCTGTATTCAAACTGTGGGCTAACCATAAACTCATATACAGCAACAAGGAGTTGATGTACTGAAGCAGTGGTGATTTCTGTTCTCTAGTCCTTCCCTAACAATTTCATGTATTTGATTTACTAGTTTAGTTAATGCAAAAGACTAAATTGGCATATTCAAAGAGCTGATCACGATGACTCCAAGATCTTTTTCCTGATGATAGTTAATTTAGGTAGTCATACTATCTGCATAAGGCTGTCTTTATTTGTGCCTGACTCTGCATTACAAGACTCTTCTGACGCTTAATTAGTTGGAAATTCAGTATCATGAGATTTCCTCAATTCTTCAAGATCATCTTTAGGTTTACTACAAAAAATGATTTTGTTTAGCTTTGTATAACTCTGCCATCTCCCTATTCACCTTTCCCCCTCATTAATGAATATAATGTCTATTACAGATTCATGTGGGATTCTGCTGATAAACTGTCTCTTGAGAAAGCTAACCTCTGATTTAATACCTTATTAATCTATAACAGGATCTATCCTCTTACTATGTGACAGATTCCTTTTTTCCCCCCCTCTAATAGCTTTCAGTAAGTGACCTTGCCAAAAACCTCTGAAAATCACACCTTTATCTACGTGCTTCTGATTCAAAGAATGCCAATAGATTTCTGAGGCATGATTTCCCTGTACAAGTCTGTCCTGAGCCATTATTCAGTTTATAATGTCTACTTAATTCTGTTCTCTATTGTAGATTTTATCAAGTCACCTGGTTTCAAAATCTGATTTAACAGTTTGTGGTTTCTTGTAACCTCCTTAGAGTCCTTTTTAAAAAAACCAAACCTGGCCTTGCACTCGCCAGCTCCTACGTCCTGTACTGCAGTGATCAAGAGTTTGATCATTTCACATGTGAGTTCCTCCTCTGGGTGGGTAGCCAGCGGCACAGGCAAGTGTGGAGCTATGGCACGTTATTGCTGTGCGTGGCTTTGACCTCAAAGTGCACTGCAAAACACAGTCTATATGTGCTCACTATATTGCTGGGGAAAGGGAGTAAGAGTAGAAATCTCTATCCAGAAAGTGAAAGATACAGGTGGTTAAAAACCTTACTAAACAATCCTTTGAATTCTGGATAAACCGTTTCTATAATCTGAAATATAAGTGTATTTTAAGACCTGTCATTACTGCAGTCTAGAAGAGCTTCTTTGTACTTGGTGCTCCACAAACTTTTACAAATAAAAATTTATATTTGCAATATAAATATATGTAGAGATGGAGAAATTATTGTCTGTTTTCTTTGTTGTTAATGAGTAGCTGAAGCACAAAGACTAAGTAATTGCCCAAGACTACACTGGCAGTCTGAGAGAAACCAAACTTAATTTTAATAACTTAGTCCTATCCCTAAATTATGGGTTTAACTTTCCCCTTTAAGTATTATATATCATCATATTGTGGAAAATGTTATTTGTAGTTTTAATTATATTTACCTTCTGTCTCTTACAGGAACTGGTGTGCTTATGTTCATACCAGACTCTTACCTACAGTGGTAGCAGACAACCTGGAAACCTTCTCATCAGGCAGAGTGAAGCCTTGCACTTGGCGTATTGGATCCTGTGCTCAGAGGTGTGTAGAATTAGGAAGAAAGAGTACTTGCAAGTACTTTAATTATCACCAGCTGCATAATTAATACAACCATGACTTTAGAAATGAAAATGAAAACAGGAGGGAACAGATTAACATGTTTCCAGGTCTCAAATTAACATATCCCTATAGCAAGTGTAAAAGCTCATGACTTGGCATGCCTTCGCTCTGGCACCCTCTGATCAGTTCAAAGTCTTCAAGTAAGCCCACTGCCACCTCCCTTCTTCTGGAGTACTGCAAGGAAAGGTGCACATGCACAAAGCCTTAGAGCACATGCGCAGTTTTCCAAGTTTGTGCTTTGCTGGAGCAAAAGGCTTCTGAGAGGCATCAATATTTTTGTTATTATCTCTCTGCTGGGTGCTCATTTCTGGCACAGCTTTGGTCAGGCAGTGAACGTAGAAAAGTAATTGGCCTGGATACAGCTTGTAAATAACGACTCTGTTAAACATATTCAGATTGTCCTTTGTGCTTTGGGTGCCTCCTCGTAGTCTCCAAACATTAGATTTCAGTAGTAAATGGAATTGGGTTTTAATACATGGGCCTGGAAAATGGCAAACTGAAACAGCACCCACAAAACAGAGGTTGTAACATATTTTTCCCTTGAAAAATGTCAAAAGCCTCTTAAAAGTCAGTTTGACTGTTCTGAGAATTGTCCTCTAGGTGGTATGGCAGAACATGCTTAAAACTTTGAGGTAAAACCGGGAATAGAGTATCCTTAGAATTTGGTGACTCTGAAATAGTCATTTGTATTGCAAAACTGTGGAATGGACCCTGTGGTTGAAATGTTGCTATTTTTTTCTTATTCAATCTAGCAGATTCACAATAACTCTGATTTCTTTTTTTATGCTGCACTTTTAAATAGGTCTCTACTATATACATTTCTGAGGCTTGTCTACGTGGAGAGTTATTTTTGAAATAGCTATTCCTGATTGACTCCTTTCATGGACACTTCATTTTTATGAGTGCTTTCAGGAATGGATTATGCTAATGCAGAATAAGGTAGTTTTATCATAAAATAAGACCATCCACACAGCAAAATAACTGAGAACTCTCTTGATTTCAGTTCACCTTAATCTTGATTGAGTTCTTGCTGCTGAAAAAGCCATTTCTCAGAGGCAAAGCTGGTTGGGGACACATGCAAAACTCCTGCCAGCTGCTATGAATTTTAATATATATAATATTACATCCCTTGTGAAGGGGTGACAAGATTAACTGCAGTGTAAAACAAGGTGGCATTTTTTAATTCACTGGGAGGATTTTTTTGGTCTGACAGACTTCAAAATTGTCCTCCTTTCTGGAAGGATTTAGACAGGGATTGTGTGTCCAAAACAGTTCTGTAACCATTTTATCATTGTATTTTCTGAGATTTGAGGTGTTCTTCATGTTAGTGTTTAGCAACTAGCAGAGCTATGCAATAGTCTTTTTATTCAAACTTTGTTTTTAACATATTGAAAGAGGCAACTAGACTTGCTCTGGTTAGTTTCTTCTGTATGCCCCACTGCATCGTGTTCATTCTAAACTGACTTCTCTGAAGTTAAGAAAGCTATAAGAAGTGATGGGGTAGCCAGGACATGCAGAATGTGTTGGAACACAGAAACAAAATTGCTGCTGCCTCTGCAGTTACATACTGTAACAGTAACAACTGAGGCATCACAATTACATAGCCATACCCTCCTTACATCAACTTCCAGAGTGGAAATTTTCACACTTTATTGGATTAATATTTGTATAATCTTGTTTAAAATAATCAGAATGGAAGGCTTCCAATGTGCACTAAATGTGAACTGATGTGGCATAAATTCATTGTGAATGCCTTTTTTCACTGATTTCAAAGAGAATGGTATTTTACAATTGTATTTTTGGCTCACTCTGTCCGGTTTAGTAGATATTAATTGTAATATCTTCTATAAAAGTTAGCAGTATTTGACTCCTGCATAAGGTATTCAGGGAAGAAGTCTGACAGCACTAAATAGACATCAGTCAGATTCCTTTAAAACCATGCAGATGATCTGAAGGCTGCAATATTAAAACTGTGATTGCTATTGAAACACCAAACCCTGGTTAGGCTTCACTTTCAGTTTCAAGCAGTTAATGAAAGGATACATTTGACATGTAAGATAACATAATGTAGTTATACAGGTATCCTACAACTCCTATTTGGTCACCTAAATGACCAAGGTTTAAAATGTCCTTGTTTTGCAGGTCCCAGACAACAACACACCAAGCCTACAGAATCAAACATAAAATAATAACATCGCTGGAGTGGAGGTGCTGTCCTGGATACAGTGGGCAAAACTGCCAACCCAAAGGTGAGAAGAGTTGTAAGGATTTGAAACTATTCACTTCAACAAAAGAAAACAATGCAATCTGATTTGCAAGCAAATGACTCTGCTGAAAATCAGTACAGTCCTTCCTGTTAATTTAAAACCAGGAAAAATGCACTGTATACTAAAATGCTTTGGAATGTTGACTCTTCCCTGCACATGAATTTCCAGAGTAGCTAAGTAGAATGTCCTTTCCTCTCTTCCACTCTAAATAAAACCCATAGAATCTTCAGCCTTATTCCATTTTGCTAAAATATGAAGTTTGCATTCAGTGCGTCTCTACTTTTGATCATTTAGTTATTGAGTATTGCAGTGCTGGATATATTAAATCCAGGCCCTCTATTGAATACTTGCTGTAAAATTCATCTACAGCACTGTGACTCTTTTGGCTTTCAGTTTCAGGCTCTAAGAATATATTTTAGACGTGATAAAATAATGTATCAACTTTGTTTCCCTCTGAATTGAGTAGGACTATGGTTCATTTCAACAGTGACTGAATTTTACTAAGTATTACATGATCCCTGTATAATTGTGCCCTTTTTTGACAGAATAGGGTGTTTTACCTCTGCCCTGGTGATCAAACATATGGCAACGTACTATAGTTTAACATCTGTATAATAGCTATTTCTTTGCTGCTGGCCTTAAACAAGCAGCCCTTGAAAAATAAGATATGGCATCAGCATACATATTTTAAATGAATGGATATTACAAGAAAGGCCATTAGATGTGGTAGGAAATTCAATCAGCAGTGGTAAAGTAGAGTCTGTGATTAAAAATTAATGTAGAGGAATGAAGAGAAATCACTGTTATTCACATCCAGGAGGGAAATTTCAATGCTGAAGAGCCAGAACCTCAGCAGGCACAGAATTCTCTTCTGTGCAGGTGAGCGTGGAGTCAGATATTAATGTGGGACACAGTCAGCAGAGCTGTCCAGTGAGCATGGATCAGATGTTTTAAAGGTTTGCTTTTAAAAAATGCAAACATTAGCAGAAATAGATTAAAAAATTCTTATTGAAGGGGGAGGCTACAGTTGATAAAATTGAAATGGCATCAAAACAACAGGAAAGCATTGACCAGGAAAAAAGCTGTATAACTCAATTTGTAGTGGCATCTGTGTAAAAATAAGAATAAAGGAAAATGTTGTCAAGTGTTACAAGAGCGGGTTTAAATTATATCTCCTGGGTTCTATTTTCAAACCTCTTCTGGCTTGCTGAATAACTTGGGGAAGCCACTTATAATCTGCATACCCAAGTTTACCCATCTAGAAAATTGAGATGACACTTATCTCACAGGGGCACTGGGATATTTAATTAATTAATGCTTGTAGAAGTGCTTAAAGAGATTGGGATGAAAGGTGTTATGTCAGAAAGGCTCTTCTTCCCCGCTTCTGGAATCCTGCCTCCCATGAGGAGCAGACCACCAGCACAAGCCCTGCCTGTATTATTCAATTCCCATGAAGGCATGTCAGCTAATGAACTTGAACAGTTGGGAGCCCAACAGCCTTGTCTTTAGGCTCTCCGTTTCTACAACAGCAGGGGGAGAGACGATGTAAGCTCTGACTGGGGCTCTCCAGAGTCACTGAGCCCTCCGCTTGGCCTCTGTGCACTTGATCTGCTCAACAACAGAACTGTTATTGAAGGGTTTCTGTGCCAAGGGAACTGGGGTATTCTGGCAATATGTTTTAGACCCTGGGAAGGCACTGTGACTGTAGCAAATGCCAACTCAAAACGCCTTCTGGCTTAGCTTCTCTCTCAAACCAAGTGAAATCATACATAACTATTTCAGTCTGATATTCTAGGCAGGAGGAAACACTTGTCACCATCTCATAGATATTACTAGACATCTGTAAACCATATTTGGTAGCCTCATTGTAACTGCTTGGTTACGGATGCTTCTCAAGGTAACGTAGTAGTGAGTGAGACAGATGAGCCCCTGGGAAGAGACGTGTTCAGATCACTATTTCTAACTTTACCTCCTATGTGGCCAGGACCAAACTGGATAAGACTTGGATACTAGTCCAGTATGGACAACGCAATTTTACAAGAAACTTTTTAAGAAGGGAAAAATGTAGACATAATTTCTTGCAAGTCTCATGAAACGGCGCAATATGGACAATTCAACAAATAAAACATCACTATTTTGATTTGGGAATATCAAATGCTTAACTGGGAGCAAAACTGCTGAAATGAAAGGGCTTGTTCGGAGTTGCAAAGTTCATGACATTATTTTTACTAAACACAGCTTTATTTTAACTTTTCATCCTTAAGCTGGAGAAAATGTCTGTGTAGTAATGTCTGAGAGGAAGAAATCCCAGTTCGCTCATGCACATGTGGTCCCTGAACACTATATTATGTGTCACAAATGATTTCAAGAGCTGGAAGATGCATCTTCAAATGTAGATCATGCTGTGTTCAGATTCAGCTTTGCTGTGGAGTGAGGATGAGGTGACTTAATGATTATGAATTCATTTCCATCTGCTCTGGCTGTAGTTTAGAGCAAACAGCTGGTTCTCAGAGTTGCTGACAATGCCATAGCCATTGTTAGCACTGAATTCTCTTGCATGGTAGTGATGTCATTTCTCCAGCAGATGGCTGTAAAATATCCTGCACAGGAGCGAACGCTATCCTCTGCGTGGGGTGAACTGCAGACACAAAAGGTAGCAATTCACCTTGCAACAGAGGGAATGGGAAGAAACTACCAAACTCCCCACAGGGATTCCCCTTCAGCCACTCCTGCTTCATCAAAAACATATTGAGAGAAAAAGATCCAATTTCCATATTTTTAATATTCCCTAAAATCATTTTGCATGCTGTGTTTAAAAATACATGGGACAATAAATTATACATCTGGGCCAATATATTCAATGACAGGAGCGTAATGTTGGATTCCTGTGAATATCAGGATTACCTGATATTCAGAAGTGCTGAGGACCCTGAAGCTCCTTGAGGAATGGGAAGTGCTCTTCATTGCTCAGCATTTTGAAATGCTGCTTTTTTTTGTTGGTGTTGTGTTCTTATTGTAAATGGCATATATAAGGTGGGTCTAGAAGTCTAGTTTTTATTTATATTTTATCTTTTTAGCTTAAACTGAGCACAGCATATCCAATTTTTAAAAGGTCTCAAATGCGAGCCATTTGGTGGCTATTTCTAACATAAGGAGTATATGTATTAGAGTTTCAGTCTGGTGCTCCCATCACATCTGCTGCTGTTCAGCATCTAGAATGGGGAATCTCAGCTGTGGGACCAAGGAACACATAAGACTTAATCACCATATGATGTGTCAGAGTCGTTCTTTTGGAAAAGGACTGAGCCACACTGGAAGAAGGATGTAGGAGAAGCTATATTGCCAGTGACTCTTCTGAATTTGTTTCACAAATGAAAACCCTGAATTTCTAATGCTGCCTGAGAAGTACCTTTCCTATACAGTGAAGAAATTTAATAACTGTACAATATGAGCTATTGTCTCTGGGTGAGTTTTTTGTGTGTGTGCATCACTGGCTGCAGTCCTTGCTGCTTTTAGAAGCGGTATAATGCACTATTAGCTTGCTCCATTACTGGTTGCTCCAACAGGGTGAGATCTATGTCCTGGGTCTTACAGGGTTTAAGTTATCTGAACAGTTTAAAACATTAGTAAAACAAGCACACAGCGATAAATATATATCCTTGAAACTCTAGAAGTTAATAAAACTGTAAGGGTTTGGGTATTCCACAATGTGGAGCTGTGAGTGGGGCAGTTGATTTAATAGGGAAGATGAAAGATAAGATGGATAGTATAAAAAAAATCTGGTGTCTGTAGCACTAACAGTGGCAGTGAATACATTTAGAACAACAGAAAGAATGGTAAATGAAAGAATAAAAGGACATCGATCAGCTGGTCTTTATCACAGGCAAGTAACTGACTCCCTTGTCATAGATTGTATCATCACATCACCACCTGATAAATCCTGTGTAATGAATTGGGCTGAATGCAGGTATTTAACTCCTGTCAATAACCATGCCACAGAAAGGTAACAGAAGCTATTGAAATTACAGCTATTTGAGAAATTTGTATTTCTTATCAGCCAATTTCAATAAATTCTATTAAATTTTCAGTCCATATGATAATTTCCTTTGAGTTCCTGTCTTAATTGTTACTTGCCCCCCTTAATTTACAACCTCGAACACCTTTTATCCTTAAATGTAATCTATTGATCCTCATATATGCGGCCAAAAGGCTGATGAAACATAGGAAATTTCTTGATTCAGCATTTTACTCTGTTTCCTTGGAAACTCACATTATGGCCAGACTAGGTTTTAATATTTGAACTGGAAAATAATGTCACCATACCCAAACTACTCTGCTTGTACTGTACTAAAGACTGGAAATCACATCAGTGCCGCATAAGTGGCCGCTTCAAAATGCGTCATGAACTCAGCAAGCATTCAAAAATTGGTATGAATTTACACTAGCAAATTTACAACATACTTTGTACATATTTCATTTTTTTTAAGCAATAATGAAATGAAAATGACACCGTTAAGCCTAATGGCTAGAGAAGCAAGTCAGGAAGGTGGAAATATCAGTTCAGTTGCCAGCTACGCTATCAGTTGTTCCCTATTTTTTGTGAGTGAAGGCACTTTACTTTTCTGGACCTCAGTTTCCCCGACTGCAATATTGAAATAATAATAATGTTAGTCTCACTTTTTGCAAATTGCTTTGGGATCTTTGGGCTGAGATGTAAAATAAGCACGGAAAATCTCATCTGCCATGACCAGAGAAAATATTTACAAACTTATCACCTTCATGAAGTTTTTTAATGTGTCTACCAGTCGTAAATCTCAGATGATATTTGTTGGAATTTGGAATTTGATTATGTTTTGAAATGGTTTTTATTTTTTAGATGCTGCAACAATGTAACATCACCATTGCCTTTAGTGGGAAGATTTCCATGGTTGAAGATTTGTGTAATCTGTAAAAAAAAAAAAAATTTTTTTGAACAAACCTGACTAATTTTGTAGGTATAAATAAACCTGATCAATTTTACAGCTGACTATCTCTGTATTGTCTTTGTACTGCTGTTTGATATTGATCTAAAATATTCCTCTAGAATTCTTAGCCCTGGAGATTTCAAAATTCTGTTCACTACAGGGCAAGTTTGGACATTTTATATTAATACCAACCCCTGCCAATCTCAGGAAGTTGTTTATAAAGCCATTCACTGTCTTCATCAATGTGGTCCCACACTGTTATAGATGGACTAAGCAAATAACAAGAATCACTGTAGATGATTAGGTTTTGGTAAAGTTGGTATAGAATAGAGAGAGAAAGCAATTGCTGTGGAATCCTGATTGTCATGTTCCGTGTTTCACTCGCATCCTTTCCTTTTTCTCCCTCTTTTAGCTCAAGAACAACAATCGCTTATACACAGCAACCAGGCTGAAAGCAGCAGAACTGTCAGTGAGAGGACACCAGGAGCTCCTCAGGACCCCAGTGGGCCAGGTCAGCTGTTATAATTACTACCACCTCTAGCCCAATCACTGAGCATTTGACTCACTAAGATCACTGCAAAAGCAATTTGAGAACAATCCCTGTCTGCTGAAGGGGCCTGAATGAACCGTTAGAGTTTCCAGCAGCCATGGTTCAGCGGTACACTTCTCTGATAAAGATAGGCAGAAGAAACTGAATTTAAAGGTACCGGTAGCTTAGCATTTACAGAGTGTCTTATGACTAAACTAAAACCAAGAAAGTCATTTTGCATAGAAATATTTAAACTATATATTACTGAGTAAAATAGATGAATTAACAGAAAAAAAAAAAGAAAAAAAAAAAACAAACAACACCGCCAAAAAACCCAGAACCAAATCTAGGAGTAGTATAGACCAGCATTGGCCATAAAAGAAAACGTAGTGACGTTAATTGTATTATCTGAATACATGATTATCGTCATATATTTTCTTATAAAAATTGGTGCTTTATTCAAAATCGGTACAATGACGCTTCAAACTTTAGCAAGGGTGGCTTAGGTGTGTTTTAAGCTACTCCATCTAGGGTGATCAAATAGCCAAGCAACACAGAGACAGTTTACAGCTTTATACCACAGATGTTTGAGACTGTTTCTTATTAAACTATTAATTTGCTCACTACTGTGTTTACTTCAACCTATCTAGACTGTAAGGTTTTGCAATACAATGTCAGTGTTTTCTTTTAAGGGTATGTACAGACCTCAGTATTGTAAGAGCTTGTTAGTAACAATAATGTTTTTATTCAAATAGTGATCTACATTGAGAAGTTACCTTAGGTGACTGCTGCATGAAAAGCTTCTCCATCTCTTAGTTTCTAGAATTTTTGGGTGTGCTCCCTTCCCTTTATGTTTATTTTCCATTATCATCTGTATGATTTAAATTTTACCAGCACAAATGTTCCAGAAAATTAATTTCATAGTTGTCTGCATAAGTATTCATGGGAATGGAATTTTATTCATGCCAAGTGTGTTTGCGCACTCACTAAACTGGGAGCAGAAACAATCACGGTTTATCAGATCATTCCAATTAACCATGAATTCATGTATTAAGTGTTCACTATAAAGAAACATGAAAAGGTATCCATGATTTAGAGGTATTCAAGTAGTTGACAGACTATACTATATTCCAGTCTGTACCACCTGAAGGTGTATATGCCTTTGAGGGTATAGCAATGTTGGTAACACAGAATTATTTAGAAAGTCTGTGTACTCAGAGAACTGCCAACAATCAGCATATCGTGTTTAAAAAACAACAAAAGAAATATGTGAAACATGCTTGAATAAGGAAGTTGTTTGAAAAAATTATTCTCTGCTTGTGATATACTCCCCAGCAGTGAGTGAGACTGCATTTGTCAGGTAAATTTTTGGTGGCAAATTATATGCAAGTTATTTGGCAGCGTTCTCTACATACTATCAGATGAGCTTATAGTTTACATGGTGAGGAGCCAGAAGATGGACTAGATGTGAAAAACAGTGTAAAGGAGGTATGTTCCTTGAACTTTCTTACTACTTCCCTTTTCTTTTGAATCTGTTGACGTTTCAATTACGGATGTCTACACTGGCTTTTTGTATAATCATCAGCTGTTACACACTATGGTGTTACTGTCACTCACACAATCGGCCTGTATCCAAAAAAAATTTATGGAACCAAATAATAAGGCAAGTTATGTTCTCAGGTCTGTATGTTGCGGTTGTCAATATACTGTTCTGTTGCTGGGATATTCGTGCATGCTGGGAGAACAGGATGTCAGCA
The DNA here is from genome assembly GCF_964195595.1 of Calonectris borealis. Taxonomy (NCBI): domain Eukaryota; kingdom Metazoa; phylum Chordata; class Aves; order Procellariiformes; family Procellariidae; genus Calonectris; species Calonectris borealis. The sequence goes on from NC_134315.1 coordinate 51,873,507, forward strand.
TCCAGACTGCCACAGGGTTTTATGGAGGCAGTACACATGTATGTGCTTATGTCCATATATGTGTTTTACTTTAAATCGTAATAGATGAATAGAAAAATTAGAAAGCATAGGCAGGAGAGGGAAAAACTGAATCTGGCATGGAGATATAGTAAGGTACTTTCAAATGGGAGTTAGAAAGGAGAAGGCTGTTGCCCCTGGTGATATCGTGTGAACAACCAAGTTTCCCAGTCCTGGAGGGAGGAGGATGTTGTCTAGTAAAGCAGATGTATAAAAAAGTGAGCTTGATCAACAGAGCATTAAAACATGCCACTTCTTTTAGTAGGAATTCTGCTCTGAAAAATAACTCTGAAATTGGAATCTCAGAGCTCCACGTTAATTGCTTTTCAGTTACTTTTAAATCAAATGGGGTCAGTTTAGAAGGAGAGAGATACCTGGTCTGGCTGCCAACTCTGCAAACACGACCTGGGGCCAGGGCTGACTGCCCTGATCTGTCGTTCCATCAGCAGCTGCCAGGACTCTACAAGCCGGATTCTGTTTCCAGCTCCCACTACGCAGCTTTGCCAGTTATAAACCTCACTTTCAGGTTCATCTATGCAGCTTATCTTCCCCTTCAGTAGGAAATGACAGAAACCAAACTGAAAAAAGCATTGCACCCTGCAGGTTAGTTATCAGTTTGGGTGACTATGCATGAACCAGTAATGAATTCAAACTACTTTCTCATAATAACAATTCAACCAGGAGCAGAAGTATCCAGACCTGTCTGTCTGTCACAGAGTAGTATTATGATGAAGAGTATTCAGACAAAGAAGATCCATCAATGGCTTATCTCCACAGTGCCGTTGGGGAGAATTGCCAGACTCTAAACTAGGTGGTTGAGTTATACACACAATTTTGTGTCTGTGTAAGTAGACACCATGGGCAAAGTAAACAGCTGGAGATGCTAACATTCTAACCTAAAACAGCCAGTCTTATTCAGGCTCTACCTGTTATGAATTTTACAACCAACGTGCCTCTACAGGAGAGCATTCTCATAGGTGTTGGCACACTTTGTCTGTGCTGACTGGGTGCATTTAGTGAATTTTCTGGATTTTCCCAAATGCTATCGAGTCAGATATGATACATTTATTTTTTACATATTAGAATTTTGAAGAATAAAAATCTAGTCAGAAGAATATGCCCTTTTACATATGACTTGCTTTTTTTGTTGTAGTGTTTAGGCCCCTGTATTTCTACATGATTTCTGATTGTAACTGTTTACTGCCATGGGAATAGAATAACTAATGCCATAATGAAAAGTGACATAAGATCAACAGCAATACTGTAAAATTACACTAATAAACATTTGTATGTACTGCTAAAAAATCTCTTGCATAGCAGTTTATTAAGTCATAGTATGGCCTGGATCATGTAGAGTAGTATATCATGTGTCTAAGGTAGGCCATATAGGCTGAATTGTTGAAGGAACTGAAGAGATTTTGTAGCTTTGCTTACAGGAATTAAAGCATTTAATTTTATCAGCATCTTCTGAAAATCCCAGACTAAGTCTCATTCCTGTCAGCTGTGAAACTCAGATGGCTAGCTGAAGCCATGTGGAGTCTTAATTTGCAAGACCAAAGCTGCCTTCACCACTACCTATCTTAAAAACATCCAGCTAGGCCTTTTTATACCTGAAGAGACTAAAAGTGTCAGGAACAATTTTGTTAGGTTTTAAAATAAACTTGACTTCACAGGTTGGGCATCTTTTCTTAATGACAGACTAGTGATTATTCCAAAGTCATTTATCTATTAGCTGTTTTTCTGCCTTGTTGCTGTGTTGAACAAGTCTTTATTTTGACCCCAACACTGAAAAGATGATGTATTCCTTCAGACACAAACCTTGCAAATTCATGAAGTTATGTTATAAATGGTAAGTAAAAATCAATGCTTTTATGATTGTGTTAAAGGAGATATAGACTAAATGAGAGTTAACTGAATACCCTTTAGGGTGCTAGGTGGAGGAAGAATGGCATTATGCTGATTAAAATATGCTAACCATTCAAAATACTCTTGTAGAATTATAAATACTTTATAATGGATACAGATGCTTCAGTAATTAGTTACTGCTGTGCTGCTGAATGTCACTAATACATGATACATGACAAAAATCAAGATGATTCACTCAAGACTAAAAATTCAGAAACTTTTCATCCCGTTTCCAGCTAATGTCTCTCAAGTCAATTATACTTTCTTCTCCCCCAATGTTTTAACACAACTTTTTTTTTTTTTTCTCCCCTTCTGACCAAGCACTTACACAAAAAATGAACGAGAAGATTAGCAGCCAGGAGATGAAACTGACTTTTCTACAGAAGAAGGTTGACAACATTGCTGCTGCAATAAATGATGTGAGCAAGATGCTTTCTTCTCTGGAAGGCAAAATCAATGAAGATAAGGGCAGAGACCTCCAGTCTTTCCTAAAAGGTAAGAAAAATAAATTAATGCAATCACTCACCCAGTTAGACGTGCCAGAAAAAAAAATGTTAAAAACATTAATAGACTGTCCCATTCTATTGCTCAACATTTATAGGGAGAACTCCTTTTTAGTTTCATTTCATAATAAAGGGATTTGTTTATTTTGACATTTGTTATGGTGTCTTTTATAGTGACAAAAAATTCACATTCTTGGGTATTACATCGTCTACACGGCAACTTAAGCTACTATCAATGCATTTTCATTTACTTAGGGCTTCTGCAAATATTCTTATCTCTGTTTTTTGTTTATCTGACAGCTGCTAAAGGACATAGTATTTGCTTTGCTACCAAGTCTAAATAATATTCTTTAATACATAATTCACATATGCAGATGAAACATATAGGGAATTCTGTGGTTATTATATTTACAACATGGCAAACATCCTGAATAATTTGCCTCTGATCATGTTAAGCTACCTTTGATTAACATCTGTACTCATGTTCAGTAGATGAGAAAGACACGACCAGGGATCAGGAGGTTGAGCAGACCCTCACCAGCAGAATTATGCGTCCATTCTTTGTGAATCCTGCAGCAAGATCTATTTGTTACCCAACAACAAATGGTGCTTAGCAAACAGATTGGGACTGAAGCTTTCATTTCCTTGATGTGCAATATTTTTCTCATTTTTCAGGAATTTTCCCCAAACTGTTAGTATTATACACTTTAGAATCCAGAGGACTTTTCCATTGTTTAAAAATAGAATGAGGGAACTGGAGCTCCTTACATTGAGATAAAACTAAATGAAACAATAAGTGCTTTTGTATCTCTGTCAAATTTACCAAGTGTGGTCCCATTTCTTGTATTTTCAGTCCTCCTCTGTCTCCTGAGTTGCTCATGCCACATGCTAGATGGCTCTCTTGTACCCTGGATCAAGTTTATCCCACCTCTCGCTCAGTGACCTGCTTTCACCTTTTCACATATTGCTAGATGGCATTCTTGACCCTTGGGCATACATTTAATTTGTCTTTGAATATTTCCCATTTCCCTTCTGCTTTCTCTTCATTCTTTTTTATATTCCACTCATTCTAGCTGTCATTTTCATGCTATTCCAAGAGGACTTTTGCTGCATCCTGTGCTCCTCCTTCTCCATTCCCTATCTATATTTAAGGGTACAAGTCCTAATTAAAATGTGCAGTACAAAAATTATTTCACACTTCTCTGCAAACGTGTTTCAAGCCTTCATTGTTTTTATCTGCCATGCTCTGTATTATACCTGCTTGAATGAAATCTCCAGTTGCTGGCCCTTTTTAGATTTATGTTCTCAATCTACCTCCTAATCAAGCAGCTCTAATGAAAATGCTGCTATCAACTACTTTCATTGACTCTAATTATGGGCACTCTAATACAGGTTATTCTTGGCTTGTACATAAGTAAACAGCAGGAATGAGGGGAGGAGGGGAGGGAGAACAAGATTAGTGTTTCTGTTGGCTTGTATATGTAATGAAGGGCAACTGCAGTTTCTGTCCAGGGAATATCAGTCAATCATACTCCAAGTGGGCAAAGAGTATCCTAAAGTAGCAGGAGCTGGAAGAAGTTTCCATGCTGTGCTCTAACTTGATACAGATGTGCAGTATAGGCACATCAGACTTGCTAAAAATTACTTTTAGAAGCTCACCTGAAGCAAAACACAGCTTTCCCCACTACCACTGGCATCCTGAGGCAACGTGCTTTCGAAGCACAGTTAAGTCTGTAGTTGCCTCATGTTATGCAGGCTTCTTCCTTCTTCCCCTGCTTTTCCATTTTCTTCCCATGGTGTCCAGGTCCTTTGCTCATATCCATTAATCACCTTTTTTCTTATCACAGAAATTCTAATGGCTGCCCAGCTTTGTATCAGCGTTTGTCAGGAGTGAGTTCTGTTTCTGTGAACAAACAATTCAATACAGTTTACAAAGTCTTTATTTCTTGGTTTCATCTGTAAATAGACTTTGGGCCCACAAAGTTGTCATCTGTTGATACAGGGCAACACTCACTGGGGTAACTGATATGGTCCTCTAATTTGATTAGTGAAACCTGTTGTGCATTTTTTAAATTGTTTTCAGTACTCAGGAGACTGTTCCTTCTTTTTACTTAGAGAAAATAATTTGGTATTCTCCCTTCAGTTTAATAAACTCTGTTTACTTCTTGCTATTCTTTCTTCCTCCTTTCACTCCACATCAAGCCTTTTTATACACTTCTTTCCTCTTCATTATTAAAATGTACGCTCCTTTAAAAATGAACTCAACAATGGAGTGTTAATCACCTCCAAGTCAGAAATGTCATTTACAGCTGGCTATATAACCTTAACTCAGTCTCTTGTGTACATACATTTATTTTGCACATCATTCTTCAAAAAATTGAAACTGCAAAGGGAGTATATGTTAACACAAACTAATTACACACTTTGGATTTCAGCCAGGGAGTTAAAATTAAAATTTATAATCTCATAAGAAGTGCAAGGGTCTTTAATGTTCACAGGTTGTTTGGACCTTTCTATTTCAAAATGAGCAACAGAGAAATTGAGTTACATCCATGAATGTACTCATAAGTATTGTCAGCTCAAGCTTAAGAATATACTCAGTTGTCACCTACAACACAAATTTGGGTCAGATCTTTCTGTGGAGAAGCGTGCTCCCACAGCCCCTGGTGAACTTTGGAATAGCACTTGCTTACCAGGTACCTAGTTGTCCTAGCCAGCAAGTAAGGAAGAGAAACCCAAAGCTGTCTGTTTTATCAGGGTCCACCCCCTTGATAACAAGAACAGCTGAAAACCAGAGCTGAACTCCATACAACACCCGCGAGCCAACTGAATAGAGTAGGAATGGGAGAGAGTGAAGCTGGCGGTTTCTTGACTGTCACAGAAAGAAAAGGCCAGTATAGATCCTGTGGAAGACCTCTCACAGCAGGATGGTCTATTATCAAGATTTGTTGCTGAGATGAAGAAATTTAATTAATTCCTCACAGGAAGTGTAGACTAACCTTGTTTCTTTTGACAGGCATTAAACCTTTCTTCACAGCTCATTGTGTCTCTTAAAGCACAGAACATTTTTCAGCATCATAAAGTAACCTGACCAAATCATCAGTTACAATGTTTTTTCTACATGTCAGTTATTTTACTCTGCATTCATATCATGGTTCTTCCTCTCAGCTGCCAGGACATCTTCATTCTCGGGTATCTTATCTTACTGTTTTTCATTCATTGAAGTTCACTGACAAAGCTCTGTGTGTAAGTGTGCATGTTCATGTGTGCATTCATGTGCGCATACATCTGTCTAGTCATTTACTTGCTGTTCAGGTAGTAAAAAGTAAAACAATAAAGGCAATCTCAGTATTATCCCTTTGTTGTTTTTTATACTTTGTGTAAAAATTGCTGTAACATCAGCAACTGTGACCACAGTTGACAGTAATTGAGTTTATTGCTTAGGAAACTTCCTCCTCTATTTTTGAAGTGGCTCTTTTCTAGGCTAGCAAACTGATTGCACCTGCTTATTGTATCCTGCCTTGAAAGAAACACTGTCTGAACAAGTGACAGATTTCTCCCCTAAGCATCAGAGGTGTTTACTGTCCATTTTACCAGACATAATGAAGACTGAGACTCATTTATAGTTCATAAAAGCCAAATATTATCAAGTACTTTTTATCTCAGTTTACAGCTGGAAACACATGCACAATTTAGGTGAATCTCCTGAATAGAAAAAGCATTGTACTTCTCTCTAGCTTACTGAACAAAATCATTTTTATTTGGAATTCTTTTGCACCCCTGGAGCCCAAAATTGCTTTGGGTTCCATGGGTCTGTTTTGCTGCCGTTTTGCTGCTCTTGCTGAGAATGTACTTTCAAATAAGGTTTTAGAACATGCCTTGTTGTTTTAGAGATGAAGGAATAAAATCCAGGCTATAGAAGTAATTGAGAGGAAAATAGAGGAAGGCAACAGAAGAATTCCTGCTTTTATCAACATGGTTTCAATCAGAGAACTGATGGTCATCAAGGAATTGTAGTGGTTGAAGAGTTTAACCATTATATTGCAAGCTGGCTGCAAGTGTCCATAGGGTGTAGAAAAAATGTGCAAAGAATGCTTCAGTGCTTTAGCTGGACATAGGAGCTACCTTTGGAGAATAAATTGAAAAAATTCTTCTAATCTCACACCAGAGCAGAACTACTGCTCTAATTAATTCAAATATGTTATACAGCACTCTTGATGAACACTATTTTATCACTATCTCAAACCATCTAAGGCTATATAGGAGACATATTTTGGTGTTACTCACAGGAGCAGAATTCCCACACATTCATCTCTGCCTAGTGCTTTTCAGCATCAGTATTCCTAGGAGCTATTTAAAGAGTTGTAGTATGCAAGGCTAACTAAAGGTTTGTACCTTTAAAATGTCTGCCTTTTGCAGCAGTGGTCACATCACTAACTTCAGATATTCAATAAGGCTATTATTTTTATTTTGCTTTCTCACTATAGTGTGTTGTGTGATCACTTACCACATACGATACAATAGCAAGGAAATAATCTCTGCTTTCACTTCTTCTTGACCATAATGTTGATAAAGCAGGTGTTTTTTCCTTACTTTCCCAGTGGAGAAAGGACACATCATTTTCTTATGAGCAAGCCACAAAAGCACACAGATCTCCTCATTTCAGTGCTCAGAAACAGCTTAGCTAGGAGATCAAAGTTGATACCACATATGCAGAGTCTGAGTTTGCCTTTCAAGGTAATAGCAAAACTCCCATTGATTTCAGTAGAAACAGGAATGGGTCTTCAAACACTATTAGCCACCCTCTACATTCATCAGCTTTAAATTTTGCTTTAAGGGGCGGTGATGTGTGTGTTTCACTTCTGTACAGCACTGTGTTTGCTCACATTGTGGAAAAAACTTAGATGTTGCTAACACAATTGGTTTGATTGTTTCCATATTTCTCCTTTTCCCCCAAGGTCTCAAATCCAGAAGTATTAATGAATTAGTCAAAGATATTGTCAGAGAACAGTTTAAAATATTTCAAGGTGAAATGCAAGAGAGCATGGCTCAAATTTTCAAGACTGTGTCTAGTTTGTCAGATGATCTTGAAAATACAAAAGATTTAGTCAAGTATCTGAATGAAACCCAACAAAAATTTGCTCAGGAGAAAGACAGTGGGCCAACAAAGCTTGACATTCTGGAGCTAAAGAGTCATATGGTGCAGATGAAAGAAGAAATGACCCTCTCTTGTGACAAGCCTATGAAAGCTTTACAGGAAAAGCAGAAATCCTTGGAAGATAACTTGGAGCATCAACAGTCAAGAAGTGTCATTTATTATGAATCTTTAAATAGGACTCTTACTGAAATGAAAGATGCTCATGAACAACTGTTATCAGCTGAACAGTCTTCAAGTCAAAACATCCCTTCAGCAGATAAAGTCACAGAGTACAATGTTACAGAGTACATGTTCACACTGCATGAGAAAGTAAAGAAACAAGGTATGATGGTGCTGCAAATTTATGATGACTTAAGAGTCCAGGATAGCAAGATCAGCAATCTCAGTGTTGCACTGGAAACTCAGAGAGACTCTGTTCTGGGAGTCTGTGATGACATGTTGTCAGAGAGCAGAAGGCATTTCCAAACACAGCTGGCAGCAACCCAAGAGAATGTGCTTGTCCTAAACAAAAGTCTCTCTGACCTGGTCCTTCCAATGGACAACAAAATGGACAAAATGAATGAGCAAATTAATGATTTGTGCTATGATATGGAGATCCTGCAACCCTTGATTGAACAAGGCGTACCTTTTAGTCTGACTTCAGAGTATGAACAGCAAATCCAAGCTGAAGCAATCAATGAGAAGCTTGAAAACCTCACAATTGTCATTAACGGAATGAGTTCTGCAATTAAGGAGCTTTCCAAAACTCAGGAAGGACTTAAAAATGAATCTCAGGCTTATCAGGAACTGTTTGAGAGTCGTGTTAATGAATGCTCCATGGAAATAGAAGATGGATTAAACAAGACCATGATAGTAATAAACAGCGCTATTGATTCTATTCAAGATAACTATGTACTCAAAGATACGCTACGTGCTCTAAGAAATGAGACTGAAGTCTGCTGCGGCAGAGCTGAGAAACTGGACAGCCTCCTGGCTTTCATTCCCCAGTTCCAACAATTGAATGAATCCCTTCAGACACTTCTCATTGGCAAGAAGTATGGATTCACTTCACAGGTAGCTCCATCCCTTTCTGATCTTCCATATGAGGAGTCTGACAAAAATATCCTCCACAATTTCAGAAGATTTTTCTATATTTTAAATAAAACGTCATCAAAAGTGGACAATCAACAACAAGATATCAGCCGCCTGGAAGAAAAACTATTTGACTCTGTGGAGGAGTCAAAGGACCATGAGGTTCGCCTCCTGAGCGCGGAGTCAAAAATCTCCAAGTTTTTGGCAAACAACTGTGTCTCACTGAAAAAAACCAAAGCTGCCTCAACAGAGAAAGAACAAGTGGTCTCACTTCAGCTCCAGACACTGAGTTCCAGGATCAAGGCCCTGGAAGCCAAGTCGATCCGCTTCTCAAACAGCATTCCACTTCTGAACAAGACTGCTCATGAGGCCTGGGGGCTGTGTCAGGATACCAACAGCAGCATCCAAAAAGTGAATGCGAGTATACCTGTGCTAATTAAACTTGCTCAGCCAGATATCCCCCTGCTGCAGAGGGGCCTCAAGGAGCTCATTGAATCTGTGCTTGAAATAAAAGCAGGATCCATCTTGACAAATTTAACCCAGCATGTTGACATATCGGTGGCAAGTGCAATGAACAACATCACCAAACTTCAGAAACAGGTGAAACCAGTTATAAAGAAACCACCTCCAGGGAAAAAAGGGACAGCAAACGTCACCATGAGCCTGGCAAGCCGAAGTCAGAGAAACACGGATAATACTATAGATTCAGGTAATGCATTTTACTGTACTAAAAATTAGGGTCTTTGTAATAGTCTTATGTAACCATTGTGATGAACTGAGGTGGAAGAATTTGACTGAGGGTGAAAAAAAGTCCAAAGAATGCCCTAAAGAGTGTTTCAGAGGAACTTGAAGTTACTCTAGTCTCTTGCTTACAAGGGAATTTATTTTTCTTATGAGGAGCCTCTGCACTAAGGCATCTAGAAGCTTCATTTAATTTTCCTTAATAAATTCACATCTGATCAGTTTAAGATATATGTGCATGCACACAAACTCAGCTGAGAACCTGACCTTTCAAATGTAACTGGCAATTTATACAAAATCTAAACTACAAGAATTTTGTGCCTGCATTTCAATTAGCAATTTCAGTAAAAAAAACATGCAAGCTGGGAGAGAAATCTGGGGTTGCATCAGTACTTTGCAGTGTCGGTGGGGATGAAAAGTATCAAAAACCTGAAGCAAGTGAATACACCAAATGACTTTTGCCAGCTCCTTCAGTACTTCATTGAGATTACTAGTACAGTTAAAATTACAACAGTGTGTTCTTGCAGAATCAGGAGCCCAGCCAATAAAGTAGGTTTAACTCGAGTGCATCTGGAAAACAGCTTAGCTGAGTAGGAGCAGCCATTCTTAAAAAGGATGTTTTGAGTGTGATTCGCTTCTGAACTTAAATTCAAATGTCATCATATGAAATGAATTCATATGGATGAATTAACAGAAGTACAAACTCTGAGTTATGGCTTTTGGAATCAGACTTGAATGAAAATCAATAGTATAAGCTAATGTTTTATGGAAATATTATTTCTGGGAAAATACAGAAAATGAAGAATGGTTAAGTGACTAGAAATCTTCAGAGGACTCTAATTCACGTTAAAATAAGTGAGACAGATTCCTAAATGACAGATGGATGTCCAGATACTTTTGAAGACCCAGACCTAAATCTTTTCTGTAAAGCATTCTTAAACTTATGAACATTTCTGAAATGATATTTGGTCCCTATTATAAGCAGATGTAGGGGTAGTAAGAGCTACCACTCTTGTTCACGTGCTAAGACCATGGACAATCTCGCTTTCCCTCTCCCTCTCCACGCCTCTTCCCTCTCTTTCCCCCTCTCCCTCCTTTGTCTCTTCCTGTCCTAGGTACCGCACTTTTCAATAATCAATGGAAAGGATCCTTTTTAAAGCCTCAATCTCATGAGTAGCTTGGATTCTGCTGAAAGCCATCCCCACTGAAGGATTTCATTCCTTGGTTATCTTTTCAGTTAGAGAGGACACTCAGCTATTCCAACAGGCAGTCACACTTAAAAATGCACCGAGGTTTGCCAAATTCTTACTACAAAGTAATTTGATTATTTTGATATTACAAATAGCAATTCTTTCTCAGTCATTTCTGTTTTCTGCATCTTCCTGCCTCTGCACAGGATGGAAATTCAAAATCCTTGTTCACAATTAAAACTAAGGGAAAATGAGATGTGATGCCTTTGATCCTTCCTGAGTCTTCTACTTTGTTGGAAAATGTCACTAGTGCTACCTGCCTGAAGCACAGGAAGCTGCCATCTGCTGTTTTTACTCCACATTAATGAATTAATGTCTTTCCTATTTATTATGCTTGCTTGATAACATTGGATGTATGCTTGCTCTTACAGAAAGTGCAGACCTTTGCAGAAGTTGAAAAGCAAGGTTTTTAAGCAAGGTTTCTACATAGCAATGTTTATGCAGAATTTTCCATCAGTAATGAGGTTTTACACCTAATGATATTTCATGCCTCGCAAAGTCATACATTACATTTCTGTAAGTTAAAGAAGTGAGACCATTATCCTAATTAACAAGTATCCATCTTCTGCCTGGGTAGATTTTACTTCTCCAGGAGAGCTTTTTCTCTCTAAGTTCCAGGAGACCATCCAGAGATATGTGCTGACTCGACTAAAGTTTCTAGAAGAAACCCTGAGGTATAATTGGCTATATATAAAATGTATTCGATCTTAGATCATCTTTTTCAATTCAAAAAGATTAGAATAAAATTCTAGAAAGAGGTAAATGACAATTCTCATTGATTCCAGCATGTTCAATATTTGATCCTATTTTAACAGATTGGGATTTTCATTGGCTTTAATATGTTCAGGATTTGGCCCTAAGGTAATACTTTCCTCAGTGGTCATTTGAAAACAACAGGAAACAATGTGAGTTTGCATTATGTATGCAGGAACATACAGATTTGGAGTCTTCCCATGTTGCGGAATGGACAAAAGAAAAGGTTTATGTCAGCTAGAGGCTGCAATACATGTATGAGGGATGAAAAATCTAACACTTTACCTGATACTAACTGTAATGGCAACCTGGGGTGAATAAAAAAGCGATGGTCTTAAGACAGCTTCAAGTAGCTAGCATAGGGGAGATGACAGCCTTTAAAGAAAAAATATGTGGTAAACTCTTCATCAGTCTTGGTTATGGATTATGTCTGGTCCTACCTTCCAATGCACTGTTCTACTGCAGAAGTGTGTGATGCAGTGCAAGGGCAGCTTAGCTCAGTTCCCATTTTCCCATTGCCATTTAGGGCTGTGTCTGTTCTCTAGAGAACCTAGAGGCTGCTGTGCTTTTCAAAGGTGAATGCACTCTCTCATTGCATGTCTTGTATTAGTTGTGGGTTTGCTTTATGCAGATTATGCCACCCTCCCATCAACATGAATAACTGAGAGTGCAGCTGTGTTATTTATGTGTTTAAAACAGTGCATCTGTGTGAGAGAGCAGTAATTTCTTTTCACTCTTGTTTTCTCTATGTCTTGTTTCTGATTTCGTTTTCACATGATTTCTGACTCCTAACAGAAATGCAAGTTTCCATTGTTGCTTTATCATTCAAGCCTGCAGTGAAATTAACCTATTTGAATGTTTTGTATCTTGTGTTTTAATTGCACAAGTTTGATGGTTATTCTAGCTTATGATGACATATAGAATCATTAAGGTTGGAAAAGACCTCTAAGATCATCGAGTCCAACCGTCAAGCCAACACCACCATGCTCACTAAACCACGTCCCTAAGCACCTCATCTACACGTCTTTTAAATACTTCCAGGGATGGTGACTCAACCACTTCCCTGGGCAGCCTGTTCCAATGTTTAACCACTCTTTCAGTAAAGAAATTTTTCCTAATGTCCAATCTAAACCTCCCTTGGTGCAACTTGAGGCCATTTCCTCTCGTCCTATACATGCCAATTTTGCATGTTTACTCTTTAAACTAATGGGTAGATGGAACTGTTTTGTTGGTTTTAATTTAGCAATCCTGAAATCATCGCACTGGAAGTATTAGATACCTCTGCTTAACAGAGAAGCAGAGTTGCCGGAGTCCAAGTAGTTCAGATCAGTCTGACAGTCTCCCCCCACCCAAAACTGGAGAGCCCAGCTGAGGCACCTCTCCTCCTTACTTTTTGCTCAAGAGCACTGTGGGTGAATCTTTGTGCTTTTTTGCACCACAAACACCCTACACTGTGCTTATACCTGAATTCCCTGTCAGGGCCCTGAGTGCACCGATAGCCTACGATTAACCCTGGTTGCCATGATCAACCTGCCATGCTCTGCTTGTCACCTCTCCAGGTGAAGCACCAGCCCTGCTGTCACCACCAGTTCCTGGCTGCCGGTCCCCGTGGGGCTGCCCCTCTCCCTCTGCTCCCTGGCACTCCTCGCATCTAGGCTACTGGGGATGCTCATCGCTTTTATCACTGTCAGACTGAGAGCACTAAGCCAGAGGTAATAATTGTAGACTGACAACCATTCTGCCCCTGTGTGAGCAGGGTGGTTTAGTAGATTCCCAGGCTCTTCCAATCTCCCAGGGGTTCCTGGGAGACAGTTACTGATAACTAAATATTGAGAAAATGTTGGTAAGTCACTTCCTGTTCAACCATTTCCAAATTGAACCACTGGAGTCACTTCTTTCCATAAGGAGACCATTAAATTGCTAAATACTTGATTTGCTTCTAAACAACACCCCAGTAGATACTGACAGAGTTTCATTATTTGTTTGAAGATTTGTTTGTACAGCATTGGCAGTGTATTTCCCAAAAGAGCTTCTGGCTGCTTGCCTTCCTGAAGAGTAGCAAAACTCAGCATTAACTGGCTATCCTCAGTCCTACCATACTGACTGTAAACAGCAACTGCATTCAGTTTATTCTCTGCTTTTAATAGCTACAATTTAAGCCTTTAATTTAATTTATAAAGTCTCTCTCTTTTACTCATCTACACTACTAAGTTGTGAAAGATTAATTAAAAATAGGATGTGTACTATAGTAGGAAATCCTTTCCTGATCTGAACCTCTTGGCATCTTTACCCCAAGCAGAGAATACGGACATAGTGTCTCAGGATGCCCTTCAGCGAGGAAAAAGAAAAAGAAAATACTGGGCTGTGAGGCGGCCTCGGCCAGAAATGACAGCAAAAACATGCTATTGTAAGACCACATGGAAGTTACACAGAGATTACCTGCTCAGTGGAGATCTAGGGCTTTTCCCTTTTACTCTGAAAATCCTAACTTGACTCAAACCTCTTCACAGCTTCTCCTAGTTCTAGCAAATGGAGCAGGCTCCCCAGCTGCTGTTAAGCAATGCTGTACCTGAAGGGTTAATTTATTGTAGGTAAAGCTATGTCTGAATTTGATTTAACTCCAAAGTTAAGTTCAGGTAAAATCATCCCTCAGAAGACTGTTAAAACACTAGCCTTAATCTCATTATCATTTCCTTTTTGTGATCTTTTTCCTGTTTCTCGGATTTACTTCTTGTTTATGTTAAGCAGAGGCAAGTAGCACAGAGGCTGCAGTATTCTTACACAAAGCTTTTGTATTTTGGGAATATGATACGGTCAGCAAAATCAGCTGTTTTCCTTCCTTTTCTGCTTTCCTTTCAGGCTTGGTAAATGTGAGTGAAATGTTGTGGATGCTTGGTAAATATGAGTGAAAAATAACTTCAATTAACTGTGCAGCAAAACTATTATCTGAGAAGAAAAACATTATTTCTTCATGTCCAGTTGCCTGTGCTGTGACCCTAGTCATGACAGTCTTAAATTGCTTTATTTCAGGCATTATGGGATGGACATTATTTTCTGTGAAAAGAATTACTGTTGCGTTTTTAAGTTCATATGCTCCTTCAGTGCAAATTCAAGAGGCACCATACAATGTGCTTTAGCATTCTGCTCACTGAATGAATTTCTTACGGAAATAGTTTGCCTTAATGCAGCAGTCTGTGAAATGACTGGATGGGAATCTGAAGATAACTATGGGCATTACTGAAATATCTATGTGAAGATCCAGTTCAACATTTCCCTGGCAATAAGTAGACCCTTTTATGAAAGACTTTTTCAGTTCCCACCTACCAATCTAGATTTACCATCAAGGACTCTGTGGAGTTCTCTTTCCAGAGCTCTGCTGGTAGTTCCTGGCAAAGAAAAGGTTCATTTTTCTAAAACATCTGACTTTTATTTGACAAAAGCAATAGAAAGGAAAAATGTACCACTTGGGAATGCTTTGCATTCAGAATTTTTCATAGCAATATTTAATTTTTAATGTGGCCTGAGTGTTCTTCCCCCCAAACTGCTATGACAACACATTATACAATTACACTCAGTAGTTACTGTGTCAGAGCTCAGCAGCACTGGATTGACAGATTTCTCTGTATTGGCTGGGCATGATCTGGCCAGCTCATACATAGGAAGAGAGGCAAGGACACCCTCAGTGAGGGTGCTCTGCAAAACCACCTGTTTGGTATAATTTGTGTTGCTTGCAATACAAAACTTTTACAGCAATCTTGGTAGATATCCTGGAATTGAGTTATTTACGGGCAAGAACAAGTACTGAAAGTGGTTTGGATAGCATTTAAGATCTTTCATCATCAGTAGCCAGACTCTCTTGCAATGGTTGTGACACATCTGGGTGAGTAATATCATAGACAGGACAGTCCAACCTGTACACCAGCAGTACAAAATCTGTGTTTTGGTACGCCCAAAGATAAGCTGGCTCTGTCCGAAAAGAGCAGCCTTCTGTGTCTGCACTAGTGAAACCAAACCAAAGCACAGATTTGCCTGAATCAGCAGGAGAATAACTATTTCTTTTGTCTCACCAAAAGAAGGAAATAAAATTGGATATGTCAGTATTGTGTCTTCAAAGTTTTGCTGTTTGTTTCTGAAGGGCTCCTGCAGTACAGTCAGCTCCAAGCCTCTCAGCACGTTCCCATTCTTAATAAAGATTAATTAGCTGATCCAACTTATTTCTTTAATCACATGACTGCAGACCACCTGAGTTTCACTTGTGTCTTGGTTTGCTGTAGTGTCAGAGGGCTACCATACAAGAAGGGAAGAAGGAGGCTGAGCCAGCTGTGTGGCTCAGCACAAAAAGTCCACTGCCACTGTGACCAGCTGGAAGAGGGAAGTGAGCAGCTGGTGCTGGGTGGACTCTGTGGTCTCTGTGTCAGGCTGTGGCAAGGAGGGGTGGATTCTCAGCCCCCCCATCTCCCTATGGGAAGGAGTATCCTCCAGACTGAATCTATCCTGAGGACCACCTGTAGGGCCACCCTGCCTTAGATTATTATGGAAAGACTTGTCTGTAGGGCCACCCTGCCTTAGCTTATTATGGAAAGACTTGTGTAGGGAACAGCAGAAGGAGAATTTCCTAATGCTTGGCTGTAGCCAGGCTTTGCTGGCTTTAAACTTACATTGCAGGGAGGGAGGTCATTAAATTAAGGAGGACAGGAGGGAATAAATGAGCAAGGAAAGGTTGGTGTTTGTTGACAGGGGTCTCTTGGACTGTGCAACTACAGCTGTTCAGATATCCCAATCTTTTGATGGTTCTCATAATGTTTGTTGAGTGAGATACTCCAAAGAAGTTAGGTTTGTAATATCCTTCATCTTATTACATGTACTTGACCCTCTGAGACAAGAAGAACTCAGCATTTATAGATAATTCTGAATATCTTGGAGGCTAGCTGAGGGTATGCTGTGTTCAGGCAAAGAAGGAGGCTGGACTAGCAAAGGGTCTGAACAGCCTGGACAGGATCTGAAGTTGGCCTTCACACAGAACCTCAGCAGAAATTCCACCAGCTTTATGAATTGACAAAGAGGCTTTCCAAAATACTGAAAACTTGGGAAGTGTCACTGTAATGACATTGCAACTGAGGTTGTTGGCTTTCCTCCCTCTCTATCACAGGGCAGTATTCAGCTTGTGTCAGTTCCCCGTGCCAGAATGGAGGAACCTGTATCAACGACAGACAGAGTTTTATTTGTGCTTGTCGCCACCCCTTTGGAGGAGTCAACTGCAGCACGAAGCTGGTGAACGACAATTCTCTGAGTGTCGGCAAGTAAAGAATTTAGTAGTGCAATATGCTAGCAGTACGGGCCTCTGCCCCAGGGCTTAATTAGAGAGCATTTGCTGGTCAAAGGTCTCACATTTCACTTTAATGAGTGCCAACTCAAGTAGTAGTGTCCTGTGTTTTGGTGCTGAAGACATCAATCCCCGTGGGTGACTCATGATCTCTTTCTTTAATATGATCAGATGATGGGATTAAATTGGGCCGGGACCAGCCATAATAGCTGGAAAGCTCCCTGCTGAATTGTGCAGAGTGGGCGGGTATGCAATAGATGTATTTGAACATGGTATCACGGAATTCAAAAGGGGAGGTAAAATCACATCACTGGGGAATACTAGCTTCAGCACGGCCATAAATGCTCTATAAATACCAGTAGCTACCATGATGAGTGGGACTGTGGCCTCAAGGAGTCATTTTAGGCATGCCTCTGATTTTCATCAGCAAAGGATGCAACCCTTGAAAAATATTTCAAAAAAGAAAAGTGGAAACTGTGCTTATTCAATCCAGAAAACAAATAAATAATTTACATCCAGGCCACATGGAATGTGAATTTTATGCAGCTTTCAGCAGCCATTTGGCTGATTCTCACTCATGACAGCATATGAATAGTGAATAAAATCATTTGTACAGTGGCAGGGAATCATAGTGTGCAGGCTCAGCTTGAAGAGAAAAACATATACTTTTATTCCCTCATTTAATGTCAGGAGTGCTAAACCTCTTCAGTGTTTGTCTAAGATTTGTGGAGAAAATTCTTGGCTTCAGTGCACACAGATGAACAATGAAAGAGATCCTGGGGTGGGAAAAACTTCAGGGGTGGGGAAAGAAAGAAAAAAAAAATAGCAGCTCCCTTAATGATAACATAGTACAGACAAACATAAAGTTGACTTGCTCTTTCTAAAATTATTCTTTTGTGGATACACCTAGCACTAATTGTGAAGAAAATTACTTTTTATACAATATAGAAAAACTCTGTGTTTATGCAGAAATACTATGTTTCTGTTGCTCAAGCTACTGGATGATGTCGCTTCAGGAGAGCTGCTTTTGATCTTTTGGCTGGTCCGAGTTCCCTTTCTACAATGTAACATTAGTTGAAGTTGTTCTCTATTCCTTTCCAGATTTTTCAAAAGGATCGTACAGATACGCACCTATGGTGGCTTTTTTTGCCTCTCATACGTATGGAATGACGACTCCAGGACCCATCAGATTTAACAATCTGGATGTCAACTACGGAGCTTCATTTGCCCCAGCAACTGGGAAGTTCCATGTTCCATATCTGGGGGTCTATGTTTTTGAGTATACCATTGAATCATTTAGTCCACGTGCCTCTGGCTATCTGGTCATTGATGGAATAGACAAACTCACTTTTCAGGCTGAAAATATTAATAGTAACAAGTACACCGACAGAGTAATTACTGGAAATGCTTTATTAGAGTTAAATTATGGACAAGAAGTCTGGCTCAGACTGGCAACTGGCTCTATACCAGCCAAGTATCCACCAGTAACTACGTTTAGTGGTTACTTGTTGTATCGTACCTAAGTCAGTCATAAATGTAAACAGTTACCATCAAATGACGCAACCTGCATGTGAATTTATCTTTGCCTTTAAATACTTTGTTTCTTTAACAGCACTAAGTTTCTCAAAGTAACCAACGTGATGGCATTTGAAGTGCTGATTCTCCAAGAAGTTGCTTGGTTGTAGCCGTGTACACATCTACAAAGAGGGTCCATAGGTTGGAGATGGGGAAAAATAAGCATCTTCCTTATATAAGCATGACTGAGAAGCACAAATCTAATTATATTCTACATTTACATTGCATAAACATATTTACACAAGGTTGCTGAGAATCAGTTCTCAAGACAAATCAAAGCTGGTTTTGATTATTCCTTTACAACCTGAGTGCATACCAAAGGTGATTTTGATGACTCAGATGCTGGGTTACTACTTAGCTCATTGTATCAAGCGATAATCATGTGTATATGTTCTGTTTGGAAAAAATATATTTCTTTTTCATTTTGCCTGACATTATTCACCATATACCTTGATGTGTCAGGGTTTAATTGATTCATGATTTTTTATGTAACCAGTATGATAACAAACTGGTTTTTTATCTAGCAGAAAAAAACAAGAGGGAATACTTAAAAGCTGCATGTTGATACATTCAGATTAGAAATAAGGTCCTCATTTTTAGCAGTGAATATAATTAGTCATGGGAAAAACATTACAGTGGATTTGATGGAGTCTCTCTGTTGCTTGAAGCATTTAAGCCACACCTGGGTTTTCCTTAGGTGATATGTTTTCGAGCAAACATGGTTATATTAGCTTCACACAGATTTTAGCATGTAAACTTTGGCCTATAAAGTACACAAGGTTAAATGAGATAATCATAGTACTTTCCAAGTTTGAGCTCTGTAAATCTATGATTTTGTTTGTTTCTGCATTATATTCACTTCAGAACTTCAGTCTGCATAAACCAGAATGTGTTTTCCAAGCACCAATCCAATAAAAAAAATATTTTTAGTTCATGCTATGACTGCCTGAAAAAATAAACCCTCAGGTTCACATCCTTATCAGTTGCAAAGTCCTGGGTTGCTGCAGTTTCTTGATATCCCACCGACTGGTGTGACTGACCAGGTTTGTTTCTGGTTATTGCCTTTATTAATACTAATTGATCAGGTTCTACTTCTCTGTGTGTTTGTCTCCCTCCCTTTCCATATTCTCCCAGCTGAAAAAATAAACTTTCTCACACTCCACGTCCTTACAAATTAGTGCCACGGACCGGCATTACCTCCCTTACCATGTGTCAGGCAGGTTTGTCTCTGCATGTTCTTGTTTATGGCTGCTTTGAGCTCTTAAAGGAGCAGCTGCTCTCCTTCCATGGCCCTTACATTCGGTTATTGTTAATCAGCGTGCTCCAGTGATCTACGCCAATTTATTGAAGCCCAGAATGTTTTGAAGCTCCCTGAATTATTTTGTTTTCCACTGTCAGGAACTTTTCTTGGAAACGCATGCGAATCTTCAGCTCTCTTCTTATTCTCTCCTGTATTACTTAATGTACCTTACCAGATCTTAAGATGAATGTGCATGAAATGACTGATTTCTCCCGTGCTGTATGCAGATAAGAGAATTTACAGCATCTTTCCTCAGGTGTATAAAACTACACTTTGTTGTTCATAACTGAAATGCGCATTCTCCACCAGGAGCATGGGTACTGAAGCGTGTCTGTGGGCATGTGCCTGCCTGCACTGCCCACCTGAACTACAGAAGCGTGCAGCACTGGATGGCGTTCTCCCAGCTTCAGAGGGGCATCCTGCCATGGCTTGAGCTTAAGGACAGCAACTTGACAGAAAATTGATGAAAACTTTCAATCCAAGCCCACTTTCTGAGGCCCTAAATTCACTAATTAATTGTTAAGGGATCTTGCAGCACATAAATAGTTATTAAAATATCCTATGTTTCCTTGAAGGATGTGAAAAAAACAGAGCCACTACTCTAAGGGTCAACTGCAAATCTTGTTAACAGGTTGGGATGTTTTGTTGTTGTTTGTATCTTTGTTTTGTTCTTTTTGAGGCCAAAAATCCTGTCTTCCTCGTACCTGATAGATTCTTAATCTACCATGAACGCTGAATGAATGTGCTACGGACCTTTCTCCTGTTGCATACTATATTTTTTCTGTAAACACTCAAAATCTTTGATTTTGATCTATACTAACTCAGCCTACTGTATCATTGAATTTTATCAAATACAATGACCACAAGCCCCAATCCCTCCTTGTACGATTTTGTCATTTTAATGTGTTTAGTCCTCTTTATTCCTGCTGTGGCTATGGTTAAATGGGATGAAAATTACTCCTCAGATGAAATTCAAATGACTCACCAAAGACTACATCTCTGTTTTAATGTGACTTTCTTTGCCCTTGCTGCCCTTGCCACTAAATTCTTCAAGCTGGGTCCTCATCTTCACAGGCACTATTTTCCCCTGGCAGCCAGATATTTTCTATGTCATTGTACTGGTTTTCTTTCCTCTTTTCTCCTTTTTTCTTACAAAACTCCAAATTCATTGGGGTAGAGTGAGAATTCTGATTAAAACCACATCTGTAGGAGTAACACACAGAAAAATAATTTCCCTAATAGAAAATAGTACTGAAGCTAATTCTCATTGTACTACTTTAAATATGGAAGAGATAATATTTTAAAAATATAATAAATGTACATTCTCCTTTTTATACTGTGCAATAATCCATTCAAATCTTTCCTCGGATGTACTAAAACTAAGTATACTTGGCTTTGTCTATTGTTAAAAACTAAAATGCAGATTCATCACCATGAAGATAGGTTTGCATTGGCCTTATTTAGGCTTATTTATGGACCTGTGACTATATACCTGAGCTGCCTGAACTAATGAAGCAAACAATATTGAAAAATAAAATCAGTCAACCTACCCATTATGCAGAACAGACAGCAATCAGTCTGAACTCCCAGGAGAACTTTTTAGGCATCAACCAGGAAAGGTGGTTCCTGAGGCACCTTGTCACCCCTCCGCTTTCATTTTCACACTCTGATTTGCATTCCCTAATGATAGCAGGCAGCAAACCTGAACGTTCATCTCCACCCACAGCCCTTGTGAGGGACCGCAAAGCCGTCCTGAGCCTTTGTACTTCAGAGTGAGCGATGTTCTCTTTATTTGGGTGACTCAATAACCATGGCAACATTTTGTCTGGTTTGGCTTTGACAAGCCCATCCAATTTACTCCAGAGCTTGCATTATCATTTCCTCACCTATACCAACCAAGTTATCGCTGAACGTGTTCCCCAGCCCCTCGTATCCTTAGCATTCACGCTGAGATGAGCAGTTTATTTTCCTCACGTGCCTTTTCTAGCTGAATAGCCAGCACAACCCTGCTTCGCTCCAGCTCATGCCAAACTTCCCTGCTACCACCTGCCTGCCTCGTGCTGACTTATGGGTATTGCTCTCTGTCCATACATCTGGGATATTTTTGTTCAATTACTTTTTTTCTCTGAGATAATAGCATCTACATTGGCAGCAAGCGGGAAGAAAGCCATTATTTCTGAATTCAGGCATTGAC
The DNA here is from genome assembly GCF_964195595.1 of Calonectris borealis. Lineage (NCBI taxonomy): Eukaryota > Metazoa > Chordata > Aves > Procellariiformes > Procellariidae > Calonectris > Calonectris borealis. The sequence goes on from NC_134315.1 coordinate 51,895,337, forward strand.
CTGAAAACATCCATTAGAAGCAACACTGCAGCTAACCCCCACCAAAATCAGTGGGTATCTGATGGTTAAGTACCTATATCTTCCTAGCAGCTAAATATGGGCAGGTGAGCAGAAGAGTGCAAAATAATGCAAAACAAAGTAAGAAAAAAGCCCACTTGACATTTCCAAAGAACAAAAATGTATACCATGGCTTTACACATCTTTCACTGGTGGCTGCTACTTGGGTGCAGGAACTATGGCCTAGCAGCTCTGTGGATTTCATTAGCCCCTTCAGGCCGCCAGGTGTATCACAGAGTTAGCAAGGTCTACATTTTTTCATCCAGTTTTAATTTGCTTAATTCATACTTCTTTCTATGTCCAGCTGACTGTTAGAAAGCCTGAGTCCCGTACTCCTGTTCCCTTGCTAGAGTATTATCAAAAGCAGAAGACGGAAATCTTCTTTAGTTATTGTGGAGGAAGTTTTTGCTCTTACTAGATCTTCCTTGTGTCATCATGTTTTCAGCAGAGTTCTGTAAGAAGTGCGTTTATCACCACTTTGTATTTAAAATATACAGTGGAAGTCCTGTGGTAGTCATTTTCTCTTTGCAAAGCTGCCGTTCTCCCTTTTTGTATGATAGCAGTGATGGCAGGAGAGTTGTCAAGAGTGACATAAAATGAAACACTGTCTTTAGATGGGACTCCAGTCAAGAGTGCTTGGTAAGAAAACTTTACCAGCAAGCTGCTTCCTAGCTGAAGTTGCTATAGATATGTTACAACCAACACGCTGGCTGGTAATGAACTTCCTTGCCCTGCTTCCCCACCCTCAGAAGTCTGTGGTGGCTGCTAACTGAAAACAGTCTTTTGCATTCACATATTACATGTAAACAAACTGAAGTGTTTCTGAAAATATTTATTGTGGTGGTTGCTGTTGAAGATTCTTATCTTAGAAAATGCAAGTTGCAAATGAAACAGACCATGGCTGTTTACAAACAGCATACAAGTACTTCCAGAAAGCTTGCTGTTGGGATCTGCAGGAGTTGGGAGATACCATACAAATGATCTGAAGTGCCCAGAAGTTCTTTATAAATACCAGAAGCCTTCTGAAAGCTCTTGGACCCCATTATTGGAAACCGGTATACCTCACATCCACACAGATTTAGCATGATGAAGGCTTGTATGTCTCAAATGAAATCCCACATTCGACACTAAACATCTGCTAGAGCACCCTTCCTTCTTATCTAGCGGCAAGTCAAGAACAGTGGCAATTAAAAAAAAATTGCTAAAATGATGGACATGTTTAGACAGAGAATTATCCTCAGCTCTGCCTGACTACTCTGACTCCTCTGCAAATTGCCTTGGAGGGGAACAAAAAAAAGTTCAGCCATCCATTGCTAGGCTAGTTATTGCTACTTACTGAAGTGAAAAAATACACGAGAAAATTGTTTACGATTACTTCCTGACTAAGAAAGGGCCATTACCAGCTTATACAAGCAAGGGACAATTTTCAGGCTCAGCATCTAGATACATTCTAGAAGAACACAGTAGACCTCAAGAATGGTTTTTGTCAATAATTTCTAGGGTCTAAGTTGATCACTCTGTTACCTTGGCCCCAACACCTGGGCATTACTACAGCTTGTGAATAGGTACACACTGTCATAACACATTTAATTCTGGAAAAACAGGAACTACGCTTACAGGAAAAGGAGAGAGATCTCACTAAAAGTTAAAAGGCAGCAAAGGAAACTGTGGAATACCATCAGCAATGCATTAAATACAGCCTATCTTGGCCAAAAAGTGCTAAAGGTCAACCCTCTACATGTTGAATTTTTTGTGTGAGCTAAACAGAAATACGATGAGAGCTATGAGGAACTCCTAGCTTCTAGAGCAGAAGGTACAGATCTAGGTTCACCCTTCAATTTGTCTGTGGGCTTGTCTTGTTTGCATAGGTTTGGACTTTGACTTAACTAGTACATATGGCAGTTTTCCCCAAAGAAAGTTCAGATGCTTAAATAATTGTGAAGGAAAGGCACAGATGCATAAGCCAGGGAAATAACACAGGCCCTGTTTGTACCTAGTAAAGCATAAAATAAAGTTTTACCCTTTTGCTTGTTTGATGTACCTTACAAACCACCACATATTAAGCAGTCTGCAAGTTGTTTTTTTATCCAGCAAATATCTGCAAAATTAAACAGCTGAAAGCTTTAAAGAAAATGTATAAATAATAATACATATGCCTTCCTAAATAAGGATGAAGAGAAAAATAAGTTAAAACTAAAATATTTTAATATACTTGACCAGTAAGGGAGAGTGTTCATCAACAAATAGGATGCCCAGCTGAGAGGGGCTGTATGAAAGGTCAGCTTTTATAGCGGTCTCCCCTACAGTGTAGGGAGGCTTAATTTTGAATTATTTCAGAATAGAAACTAACTTTCCTCATGGAGTTGTTGTCTAGGAAACCAATTTCCATGTTTCACTGTGCGAAGTAGATTTTCTTGTGGGACTTCACCTCTGTGGTGTGACATGAAGCTTATTTGGTGGGCGTGTGATGTTACCACACAAGTACAAAGCCTCAGTATAAATTTCAGCCGGGGCTGAGAGCTTGAACCACTGCTCCTGTGAAGCCCCGTGCCAAGCGCACTCTGTACATGTTCTTCAGGCTCTCCCAGCACCCGTGTGCATTCGCTGTGACTTTAGCTGAACCACAGCCCTGCCTTTTCTCAACCTTTCCTGTCTCCTACCCTGCATTTCTTTCTACTTCCCTGCTGGTTTTGAGAATGACCGGACTACGGTGACTTTGGAAATCGTTTATGATGCAATATCCTTGCACCAGACTTCTTTTGAGCCATAAAATAAGCCCAAATATTTTTGTTTTTTTTTTAAATTATTTTTAGTTTGCTAAGACCTACGGGCCCCTCAGTTACGGTTATTTTAGTTTTGTTATAGCAAACTACAAAACTCCCAAAAGCTCATGTGGCAGAAGGGGCAGAGTATTCTTTCAATCTATTTGTACAAAACCACAGTGTTTCATTGTTGTTTGCGTGTGGATCCTTTTTTTCTTCAGGCAATAACAGGAAAAGCTGGTAGGGAGAAATTACTTTTCAATCAGGTGATACACACTTTTGTTAGAGGAGAAAGTGCACATGGCCAAGAAGCTGTCTAGTGGTCCCCTGTTTTAAACTTCATGCCACTTCATGCCATGCTTTTCATTTTTACAGGTGTATATGCAATCTGACCACTCACTTGGTAGCTTGTTTCATACCTCTGTCTGCAGATATAGTCTCCAAGGTCATTTTCCAGTGACTGTTAATGAGACAACGTGCATACATCAAAGGCTCTGTACTGGCAGAGAAAAATAATCGACCTGTTATAAAAGTACTTGGAGATACTTTCAGGTTAAGATATACTGTTGGTCATCCAGCAATGCTGCCCAGCAGAAGGCTGAAGCCAGCAGGTAGACTTTGATTATTTTTTTGAAACAGGATTAGAAGCAGGTTCAAAGATACGAAGGTGCAAGAGGACAGTTAAAACCAGAGGATAATTAAAAACATTGCAGGACGAGTTAGTCAAGAACTGGTATGTGAAGCTGTTGCCTGGTGTATAGGATAGACTTGTAGAACTTTTTACTACTGCCGAGAGTCAGGTGAAAAATTCTCCTCTGTGCTGATCAGAAAAACTTCCTATTTACTGAAGAAAGAGAATGAATGGCAAGACATATAAATCTGTAAAATCAGATTTAATTAAAGCATTTAAACACAAGTAAAGTCTTGATGTCTACCTGAAAGCAGAAGGGAGGTACAGAACAAAGGATTATGCGACTTCTGAAACTTGTCAGGAAAGCTATTGATGGGAACAGCAAAACTGAATCTGAGTGGATCTCAATAGCATGCTCGCTTTGTTACTGGGAAAAACATGATTAAGCTGGGGGCATCTGGGGCATCTTGGGCAACCTCAGTGCTTATTGTGCCGTCTTCAAGCATTAGATCAAATCTGGGATATGTAACAAACCTAACTCCAGGTTGTGCATTGATGTGTATGTACAGAGCTTCCCTTGGCTTATGAGCACTGATAAAAACAAACTCATTGAGTGAAGTGTCTATCTCATGTCAAATTACCTGATGTCAGCTGCACGCAATTCTGAATACGCTTTTGCAATAACTTACTGTGGAAAAAATTGAATCCTTATCTAAACGAGAACCGCTCAGTGGAATTTAAGCCAAGTAATATCTATTACAAAAATATTTGTTTAAGAAAATAATGAGATTACATTTTATAGTTAAAAATCCCCAGACAGACTTTAAAAACTGTAGCAAAAGTTGTCCAACAATTTTTCAGTATATATTGAGGGAGTTGGTTTTGTTGCACTTTAGTTCTGCTAACTGCATTGAACTTGTAGGAGGGAGGAAGGCTATTCTTCCTGCACACAGAGAGCAGTGCTAGTGGCAGTATTAGTGTGGCAAAGTTTTTAAAATCTCAGGCTTAGGTGGTTATAGCAATGAATAAATACAGAACTGTATGTGAGTCACTTCTCCTGTCTGATGGAATAGAGCTATAGAGAGCAACACGTGCACGGCAGGTACTTTACTGCAACGATGTTGAAAAGAGCAATATGTTTGACAGAAGTAAATTAACATTTACAGCAGGCACATAAAAAGTTGAAGTATCAGAGAAGTAGAAATGCCTGATAGCATCGACAGGTTAAGAGCCAGGTTCCTGCTCAAGTCAAGTTTTCTTGCTGGTCTCCTGTTGTGTTTGTACCTTGTCACCTTCAGGCCACTCTAAGATACGATCGTGAGCCTCACAGCCTGCAGCCAGCGCAGTTATTATGAACAACAATGTCTGTCTGTCGCCTATGAAGAGTGTGACCAAAACTAGTGAATCCTGGTAATTTGCTCCTAAGCCACCGAGTGCTAGGGTGGATCACTGATCTCAGGATGAAGTGTGGCCTATAACTAGTACGCTGCTGTCTCTGTAAACTGGATAGCTCTTGCTTCTCAACTATTGACTAAAATAATGATGTCTGGTGGCAAAAGGACTGTCTTGGAGTAATCTTTCATCACCATCCAATTTGCTACTTTTCTTCCCACAATTATTTTCAAGTGCTGGCAACGACAGCTTGGTTATGAAGCTGCTTCCCAGCTAACACCTTTAATGAGAAATTTTTGTTTGGGTTTTGATCTTTCCCCAGCATGATGACTATCCTCTGCAGAGTTATAGCACCAGCCGTGTGCTCATGTGTGCTGAGAACAGCACGCTGCACGTGCTGATGTTGTTGGACCTGTCTCTCGAACTGACAGAATTGGTCACAGCAGTTCACCTCTGAAGTGGTCAATGCTTCTGCACTATTTCAATCTTTCTGTAGTGAATCCCATAGAGTTTCATGCTTTTAACTTGCTTTTATTTCCTGCCAGCTCACTCCAGACACACTGTGAAATCTCATGAGGGCTCAATTTTTACATCCACGCTGCTCTGAGCTTCTACGTTTCTTTGGAGCAGGCAGCACACAACATGATTTCCACCATCATTGTTATGCTGATGATTCACTCGTTTATCAAATGGTTGGGAATTTGCTTCCAAATCCTATTACTTCCATAATCGAGGAGTGTAAAAGGGATTGCCTTGGGAACAGCATCTTTCTCTGCCACCTCAGTACACCTCTGCATTTGTTTTTAAGGGTATGTGTTGTGTGATCTCTGATCCATTTTGTCTTATGAACTTTACAAACACAACTGGGTTCCCAGGCACCTGTTTCGGGTCTGGTCTGTGAACATACCGCTTCAGTCACCCCCAGAAAGCTGATTCACGTGGGCCTGAAAAAATTAAACACTCCTTTTGGAGTAGCTTCCCTTCAAGGCTGCACCTGAAGAGCTTTCCCTTCCCCACTTCTCTGGCAGACGTGTCTCGTTCTGTGACACAGGGATTTCCACCTCACCAGCCTGGGCTTTCCTGCCTGGCTCGGGGGACACCTGGCTCGGGAACAATGTGAACAGGAACAATTTCTAGATGGTGGGTTTCACATGGAACCAGAAAGTGCCACAAACACCCAGAGCCGAAGATAAATGAGAGACTTCTGTGTGTCTCAGCATAAAAACTACACTTACTGGTAACTGCACAGACCCTAGCTCCTAATCTGGTGTCATACATGGCTTTATACATTTTGATTGTGAAAAGTAATTTAAAATACATTGAATGGTTCTGTTTTCCTCTCCTCCTGGGATCGCTTTAATGTCCAATACTTTCTTGTTGGAGTGGGACTATTTGTCACAGCATTTCAAACAGTTAGCTTGAAACTATGTATTCCTCTGGAGTCCCCAAAACATTTGAAGCTAAACACTTTAAAATTCAAACAGGCTTTGCTCAAATACATAGATACAAAAATGCTTTCACAGAAACAGTTGCAACTCTTTTTAAAAATCCCCTCACTTTCACACCCTGTTGCATTACAAGACCAATTCTCCTTGTAGCTAGCGGATCTAAATGGCACGTTTTGAAGTCACAAAGCTTCCCTCTATTCTCCTAGAAGCTGTGAACCAATTCCTCTGCAAAACTATCCAGATTGTTGAACTGCTATAATCTTTCAGAAAATAGTGACATTTTGCTTTGGAAACTCGCTCTGATTTACTTGTATGTTCCCAGTTTTACATGAATTGCCAGATATTCCTGCAAATATAAAATCCTCCAAATTAAATGTCTTTATCGTGCATGTGTCCTTACAATCCTTTTATCCAACCATATGGAATGAGTTCGGGATTTACAGCAGCTAATTTGATAATTATTCCATTGTGCAGACGTACAGAAGGGTAACAATTCAAGACTCATAGACAAACCCAATGAAAACAAAAGGAAAGCATCTTGCTTCGTCTGGCCTCTCCTTCCTTTGTACCAATACCATCTAAAACAGTTTTTCCCATTAAGATTAAAACAAGCAGCTTGATTCTTAATGATAGCAATTATTTTTGAGTGCTCTGGTGAGTATAATTACACTGTCGAGAGTTCACTTATGTTCCTCTGGTAGCCATGTGGCTCTGTTTCAGATTTCCAATTTCTCTCTCCTGCAGGATCTGCGCCCCTTAAACAGTTGTTCCGTTGCCACTGGTCTCATACATTTGTGCTCGTGCCATGATGAGTCGCACGCCACCTGCCCGCGACCGTGACTTAGCGCTGAGCAGATAAATATGACAGTCCGCTCCCCAGAGGCTCCTGCTCTCTGCTTCCTCACAGGTGGCTGCATGGCAGGATCTGTGCCTGGGAATGTCACCAGAAAATGAAAGTGGGAGAGGGAGAAAAGGAGAAACTGTGTTGAGAATGCACAACAAAAAAAACCTTAAAAGCCTAGGTGTGAGATGCATCCTGATAATGATGAAAGAAAGTATGTCGCTGGAGTGCGAGCAGTCAGCATTAAGGGAAACGCCTCACAGGGAAAGGAGAAACTGTGAGCTGAGGGCTGCTGTGCTGCTGGAGGACAGCATCCAAAAGTGGAAAAGTGGAAAGCAGCAAGCGACAACGGAAAAGCAATATTTGACAAGAGATACTGAAACAGAGGAGAAAAATGTAGAAAAAAGCAGGATTAAGAAAAAAAGGAAATACAAGGAAAAAATTATTGTGGGCAGTGATTCATTAGCTAGCATTCATGGGATCTGTGTGATTTCCAGAGGGCTAGAGCTCAGCTCAAGGCATGCTTCAACATAATTTCAGGTCTTCTCAAGGAAGGGGGAATGAGTCCAGCTGGTGACCAATGTAAAACAAAGAGCAGGAGAGACACTGAGAAAGTATTTTTGTCCTACTGCTGATTTTCTTTCTGTGTGACTCGAGCCATTCTTTAGCCAGGAGTGCCATTTTACCCAGTCAGCACACACCTTTGACCAAAATTAAGCATTTATATCAGGTTTGCTGGTTTAATGCCATGAGGGTAAGAACTGAAAGATTTTTGTGATGAGCAGAGCATGTTTTCATACATTCCTGAATTTTTTAAGCCAGATCTATTTGTCCTTGTGCTATTCTGTAGAAACCTATTACAAATCGCTACTGCTTGGTTCCTTTCCCACCGATATATGCTATTATAGCTTGTGTTATGTGAAGCAGGAGAGGGAGAGACAAGGTAAGTCTTGGGGAAGGCAGAGTGGAAAAAGATGGTCTTCCTTACAGGGAAAGCTTGAAAAAAGATGAAATGTTGTGTGGCCCATGAAGGTTGTTCTGAAAAAGTGTCTCAACTCAGATGGGAAAACTCAGTGAGAGGATCAGCCTGCCTGCTCTGCTTTGTCCCCTCCAATTTGCCACTTCCAGGGAAAGAACGCCCCTCTGCTTGGGAGATGTGGGAGAGACCTGTTCTTCATCAGGGAGCAAGAGCACTTCTTTGTGGTGGTTTGAAGAGGAGAGATGACATCTCTTTGGGAGCTCAGACTTGTCCAATCACCTCTTCCCACCTGTCCTGTAAAATGAAAATCTGTCTGAAAAACTCTGAAACCCGCAAAGAAAACATGACGACCCAGTGAGAGCATGTTCTGCTCCCTGACCCAAGGGGACAGGAGAGTCCCTGCACAGCAGGTTTGGGAGTGTGTGGTCTGGGAAAGAGCTGACGGCTGACATGCCTGGGGAAAGCTTGGGTGTACCTTCTCTTTGTGTGGTTTGAGAGACCCCTGGAGCCACAATCACTTGGCTATGGGTGTGTTGATCTTAATTCTTAAAGATATGGAGGGAATTGACAGGGGACAGAAATGAACACAAAGAATGTGTTTTGGACCATTTTTTTCATTTTGCTTTTTATCCCTTTTATTGGTTATTGCTGTTGTAATGTAACTTGCAATCTGTGGGCTTTCCCTGTGTGCCATTCTCTCTGTGTGCTCCGACTTAATTTTGTAACTTGTGTTTTTGGCGATGCGATGATTGTCAACTATATAATGAATTTTTTCTGCTCTTCTTTCCAAAAGCTCAGGAAAGCATCAGATGGTCTAAGTCGGCACTGTTCAACTGATTTCAAAACAGGTGAAGCAAAGCTAGCTTGAGGAGCTGGTACGACAGCGGGGTGGAGGGAAGAGGAACTTTCCCCTAACATTACAACACAAAATTAATAGTGATAGATATGATTCTGTTTCTCATTTTTCAACCAATGCTGTTGAATCAGAATAGATATTAGGAAAGCTTTCCATTTTGCAGTCTCCTGTGATATGACACTTCGATGACAGAAAGATGATTTATTTGCTTTTCCAGCATCTCTGCACAGTTCATGCTTGTCACATGGTGAAGCTTTCCTGATTCACTGGGTCTCTGTAGAAAAATGCATGTCCTTTTCTTGGTTTTTCATAAAGATCAATACATGGGTCCCTTCCAACTTGAGATATTCTATGATTCTATGATTCTATTCCTTCCCCCAACTCCATTGCAAGTGATACAAGATAAGCATGGGATTAAAGATTAAAACAAAGAAGTGAAAACCCATGTTTATTGATTGCCTGGTTGTGGTGACAAAAGTCTCCTCAGACTCACTGTAAAGCGCAGAGGTTAAGCAAGGTGCATCCTGCGTAGATTTGGCTCGTCACAAACAGCACAAGAATGGAATGAGTATTGACTGTTCTTATCAGATTAAGCAAGGGACAGAGGAATTAGCAAAAATCAGTGTGAAATTAAGGTGAGTGTACGAATGCTTTTCCTTGAAAACAGTCTATTTAAAGCTGACAAACCAGTGCCTCCCTGTGATTTGACTTGTTTCAAGAAATCGCTTTCACATTTAGGGTGAGAGTTCTCAGGGCTCCAAAAAAGCACTGCACTTGCATAAAAATAATGAACTTGGTTTTTTGATTGGGTTTTTTTTTGCCTGATTTTCTATCTTGCAGATCTTTTGCCTGAAAAATCAGGGATAGAAATGTGTGTGGGGTGGATTGGTGGGAAATGTCAGTTCTGAGTAAATGTTAAGGTTTTCATGTAAACTCTGGCTTTGTGATCCAGACCTTCAAGAAAGAGTCCTGTGAGACTCTTGGAAACTTAACATTGTGTTTGCTTGTACTGGATGTCAGGTTTGTGTACCATAGCTGGTAAGTTGTGGCCTGCATAAACCGTGTCTTGAATAGGCTTGCCCATCCTTTTTTTCTTCTGACACAGCATTCATGACTGTCCTGTTGCTGTTTAATATGAGTGCAACAATTATCTATTTTGAAATTCAGGGATATGGCAATAATAAAACATCAGAAGAACCAGTAAGTGTGCATGTGCCAATAATCATGTGATGCTTTTGTTCTGGATCTTTAAGTGTTTAAAGCCCAGTGCTGTATCCTGCCCAACTAACATTTTGCATTTAAATGTAACTCACAGTTAGTGACAGATGCTGAAATAAATATATGAATGGGGGGGTGAAGGTATTAGTTTATATACAGTCATTTATCTTCTGATAGCATGAGCAAAGCTTAAGTCGGATACAGTTAAATGAACTGAAGCTTTAACAGTGCCTTTTGAACTGCTTGAATTAACAAAATCAATCCTCATAAATTAAACTATCATTGATCTATGATACAATTAAGTTCTATAATCAAAATACACCATCGGTGCGTGCAGCGTAACCGTACTTGTTCCAACACTGAATTTTAACCACTGCTGGCTAACTGCTCCTGCCATCTTGTGTAAGGCTCCCATCTGGCATGGGAGACGCTAACATTATGATACAGTATTTCTTTTCCATTTTTCAATTTAGGCTGACATCTGCTGGTCTCCGCAAATGGCAGGCAACCCTGCTGAATGCAAACCAATTTGAGGCGGCGGCTCTTTCATTTTTCCCCTTTGTCATTTTCCCAGAGCTGGGAACGGCAACCAGGCCACTTAATTACAAAGGAAATTCATGCAGAATAATAACTCTCTGGAAGAAGAAAGGCAGGAACAATATCGTGTAAAAGAAAATGAGTTTGACATGATAAATTACATGCGTGCATGCCCAGTGTGCTGCGTGAGTACTCAAAGGAGCCAACAGCAGCTACTATATATTGGCCAATTAGATCTACACAAAAAAGGTGTTATTTAAGGGCACCACACTGTGGGTTGTAACAAGGAGGCTGTGGATGGGAGTTCTCTCTTTTACGCTCTCAATAAGGCTAAAGAGAGGGGGCGTGGCACCACCTTGGGCAATCAGCACTATACGTTTGAGCAGGCATACGGCAATGGTCGCAAAGTGCTTGGCATTGGAGGGGGTGAGAGGTTCCTCCAGCAGCTACCAGCACTCCAGGTGGAGAAGTGCTACACGCATCTGGCCAGAAGCAGCAACAGACATGAGAGGCTGCTCTCCACTGCCGTGATTAAATAAATCACGAGACACCTACACGTTCCCAGCTTGCTGTAAGTTTCTCGCCTCTGACTGCAATTTTACAAAAACGAGTTGGTTGGCATGTTACATTGACTGCAGCACTCCTTGCCCAGTCAGCTAGCTTCAAGGCCATTCAAGTGTACCTCCAGTGGTCCAGCCTCCACCTGTGTGGACTTTGAGTTGTGTTGTTTCCTGATTGTTATTTTGGATAGGAATCCATTCATAACCAGCTGTACACCTACTGCTTTCCCACTGTGATGTGGAAATCCTGAGTAAAACCAGTCATCTCTGAATGAACTGTGAATCTGTGGAGGTACTGATACTTGAGTTACAATGCAGATCCCGGGTAGGCAGCGTTTACTGATTCCCCAGAGGTAGTTTGTCATGGACTTTTAAGTCCTAACCATTCGTAACATTTTTGCTCTTGCCACCTTTCATTTCCATTTGTTCCAGCTCTTTGTTTGAGACCGCTGGTGTCCCTGCTTACCTCAGCAGCTCTATTTCCCACTCCAGTTGCATCACTTTGTCCTTCCCAAGATACTTCTGAAGTGGATGGAAGAGAGAAGGGAACTTTAATTATGCAATGGCAGCTACTCCTGTAATGCCAGGGTGTTTCAAGCGTAAGTTACTGACACTAACTGTTGCCCATGTCACCTACAGGCTGCCTGGCCTTCAGTAGGAGGTGCACGAGAGTCGGAGTATTACCCTGTTCTTCCCGTGGTGGCTAGCCCTACTTTTCAGCAGGGTGAGCACACTGTGTCGGCTGCCTGAGCTAACGCCCTGAGACGTAAGTCATTGCACAGGGCAGATGCACTTTAAATCCTGCACTGCGGATCCCCTGAGCTGGTTTTGGCTTTGTAGGGTGTAGAAAATACTCAGTGCCAGTTGTGATAACTTATGACGTTGACGTTTCTCCTTTGGAAACTGGGTTGAAGTCTCTGCTTCCTTACAGCTGTAGCTTGGAAGAGCCAAGAAAGCCTGAGCCAGTGATACAGGAGAGCCCTTCCAAAGCTGCCCACTCCACCTCAGTGAGCTGCCACAACTGGCAAGGTGCTGAGGTGCAGCCGCATAGCACACACGGCAAGAGAGAAAGGGCAGATAAGATCTAGGTCCTTCTATTGTCCTCCTCTGTTCTTCTAACATCACATTACAAAGGATCCTCCAGCTGATCCTGCCCTGATGTGCTGGTTTTGGCTGGGATAGAGTTAATTTTCTTCATAGTAGCTAGCATGGGGCTATGTTTTGGATTTGTGATGAAAACAGTGCTGATAACACAGGGATGTTTTCGTTACTGCTGAGCAGTGCTTACACAGAGTCGAGGCCTTTTCTGCTCCTCACCCCACCCCCCCAGCGAGCAGGCTGGGGGGGCACAAGAAGCTGGGAGGGGACACAGCCGGGACAGCTGACCCCAACTGACCAAAGGGATATTCCATACCATATGGCGTCATGCTCAGCACATACAGCTGGGGGAAGAAGGAAGGGGGGGATGTTCGGAGTGATGGAGTTTGTCTTCCCAAGTAACTGTTATGCGTGATGGAGCCCTGCTTTCCTGGACGTGGTTTTTGCTTTACCTATTAAACTGTCTTTATCTCAGCCCACGAGTTTTCTCACTTTTACCCTTCCGATTTTCTCCCCCATCCCACCTGGGGGGGAGTGAGCGATCAGCTGGGTGGTGCTTAGTTGCCAGCTGGGATTAAACCATGACACCAGAAAAGCAGAAAGCCTCCCTGGTTTGGGGAGGAAAGAGTAGAGAAACGTGTGCAGTTTATACATGCTGCTAATATTTCAGCCAGGAATCTGAAGTCAATTTTGGTTTTGGCACAGGTTTAGTTGTGGTTACTAATTACAATTAACCGTTATTGTCTGTTAAGTGCTAACAGACATGAAAGGAGACAGTGCCACCCCCAAGCATGATAACAATCAAATAAATCAGCAGTTGTTGCCACTAATCTTGATCCCAGGTGCTGAGGTGCAGCTGCAGTGCAGACTTGGGCTTGATGAAGATCCTGCAGATAGTGCTAGGTTAGTATTGATGTGATGTGGGACCCGGGAGTCCCTTGCATTTCTCTTGCTAAGATAATTCTGCAGCACTTACAAGAATAAAATGCAATTTCAAAAAGTGTCGACCCTTTGCATCCTGACTCTGAGAAAGTATTCAGGGAGATAGACAAGTTAGCTAACAAGGTGAGTTTTTTCTCTTAGTACTTCGAATCATACCAGTGACGTGAACTAGAAAACTACAGGACTGAAGACGGCACAAAAGTTTGTCTTGATTTTTCTAAGATATATAATGATGTGGGGGCTTTTTTTGCATTTAGTTACGCTTTAGAGCTTTAAATCCTCTTTATAAAACTGATGTAAAAAACAGTAGTGAACTATAAAGCAGGTGCCATGGCAATATCGGTGTAAGTATCAAGAAAATCCTTAAACTACTTTAAGCCTTTAAATGACTTCTTACATAGCAGTTTGGACTGCTATGTAAGTAACTGTAGTGACATTTGGTGCTTCTTCAGGTTAAAGTGCTCTGAATGCTCCTAACATCTCTGAATTACAGTTCAGATTGCTCTGTGTAGTTGCTTCCATATGAAAACGAATGCATTTACCACTGAATTGCTGTCCTACTGCTGGTGTTCATTTCTTTCACTCTCAGATTCTGCAGATGCCCTGTTTCTATCAGTTGTTTAATAGTGACATTAATATACTGACAGATACACCCAAGTATGATGCAATTTACTAGAGCTGACAGGGAAATGTTCTCAGACCTACACTCGCAAAATGTAGCTGTTTTATAACTTTCATGATTGCTTTTCTTGAGAACTTCACCTCCCTGAGAGCACTGATAGACAATTTTCCCTTCCATTCATTCCTCTGCTTATCATAATAGATACTTTCAGCACAGATCAGTGAACTGTAAATCTGAACAGACGACTCAGCATTTCATACAGTAGAAGAGAAGCATCAGAGAATTCAAACTTGTAACAAAGCTAAAATAAATTATAGCACAGATATCTTGCTAAGGTGGATTTCAAGCTCCAGATCTTCAATGTCAGAGCCAAAAAAACTCCTCAGCCCACGGTTTTGTACCTGCCTGCTGCTATGTTTTGGGTAGTAGACTTTAAATGGAGTGATACACTGGATGGCTGGATGGAGCTCTGAAACTCTCATTTAAATGGATTCCTGTAAATGCAGAGTGATGTTTAGTGAGTTGGGCATCCTGGATTCAGTTAATGGTGGAGTGTAGAATCATCATGTACATACACAACCGAACTTCTGTGTATGTACAAAGTACAGCAGACTAACGGTGTTCCCAAAAATTTGTTAAGAGTTTAGTCAAAAGCCAAACCAGCTATCCCCCAGCTGTGTTGCATCTTAGATCTTTAATGGAAAACTTTATTGTGGATTTGACTTTATTACAGTTTCAAGACACAGCGCATGATACACTTAAGATAGGACTACGGTGCGTGGTCTTTTTCTATTAGCTTCCTGCTTTTTAGTACTAACAACTTTTGCCATTTGATTATATGATAGCTACAGCTTTTCTTGTGGAAGTTGAGGTAGGTAATTTCATGTTTATGAAGACTCCATAGTACTGCCTAAGCATTTAGGATATGCTGTGGTAACATCTAATTTTTGTGTCACGATAGGCATTCGGCCTGCATAAATGCTGCCCCCCTTGTACAATCCCTTTAACAGTGGTATCACTGATGATGAACAAGGCCTGTAGATATTAATTTTCCTGGACTTGGAGTATAATAAGGTCTAGAGGATTCCAGTTGATCAGGATCTCATTTGAACTGTCAATGCAGTTCATGCTGTGGGCTCCTACAGAAATGAACATAGATAGGAGCCAGAACTGCAGCGGTTCAGCTGTGTAGGGCTTTCTTCAGATATTCAATTGACAACAAGAATCATCTTTATATCCTTTTAGTATTTCCTTATGAAGCAACCAATTTATTTCTGTTGGAGCTTATTGGGTAAAAAAACTCACTGGTCTGAATTGAAGATAATAATCTCTGAAGGCTTTTCAAAGAGCTGAGATGAGTATAGAGTTGGTAACCCCTGAACTTGAAAAAGAGAGACAGGTGGAAATTGCTGGACTTAATGATCTAGATGACCTTTCAGTAAAGTCAAGTCATAGAAAACTCTCCCAATGCTTTAGAGAGAGGAAGGGAAAGCTCATATTTCACAGCAGTGTCATGAATAGAAGAGGTTCCAAAGCAGTAATGTGATTTCTTTTCTGTGAGTCGTCTTTTTACAGACAACATAACCCTCTGGATCTAGCGGCTTTAAAACTTCTGGTCTAATTTCCCACAGCCTTCTGCTTTGTCCCATTTATACCAGCAGAAGAAGTTGTGAACCATCTTAGAAGAGCTCAGATAGTAACACTTCATGTCCAGTTTGCCTCTGGTGACCAAGTTTAAGGCGCTGGTGGAATTTAATGCATAGGCAATAGGGTGCAAACCATCAGAGATTCAAATGGTGACCTGATAGAGCAATCCCAGGCAGCTGTAACAAAGACAGAGAGCAAGATGAGGACCTCTTTGCACAGCAGAGCTCAGGGCAGCACAGGCCGAGTGAAGCTGGGTGATCTGTCAGCTGCTCCTGTGGTATCCAGCTGTGAGACAAGAACGGGATATAAATTGGTGGGGCTGCTCAAAGTCATGCTGGGATACTGATCACAGCCTGACTAGCTCTGAGGATTTGGGGGCTGCAGGGTGGGTGCAAGTCCTCCGTAAGCCTCAGCAGTGAAGAGCTCAGGCCGAAAAGCTTCAGTGCTGCTATGAAGTCTCTGCCTCGTTCAGCTCCCTCAAGAATGCTTAAGCAGCAAAGCTTAAGCTTAATTGAGTTATGTGAGCCAGTAAACTTCACTGCATTTCTTGTTGTCCTACCACAATGATATACTTCTAAAATATTTTGCTTAAAATCAAAGCAAGGATTTATAATTCTTTTAGCATAGTCTCTCCTCTTCACCTCCTGAACTTGCTGTTCTCTGACTCAGGTGGACTCAGGACTGCTTGATGTGCACATCTGTGAGGAATACTATGATCTGCACAGCTTACACTTGACCTCAGACTTCAGGAGGAACATCAGGATCGGACCCTGAATATCTGAATTAAAGGCTTAACTTCGAAAAGCGCACCATCGAAGTGGTCAGAAGGTCTGTGTGCGCACAAAGCGGGCTATTGTGCACTTAGACCCCTGCATTAGCTTTCCATCTGTTGCCAGCAACTGAGGCTGAAAGAAAGTGCTTTTGTTGCAGGTAATGGCATCAAAAATAATCTGGGATGAGGAGTAAAGAAGCAAAACTCCCTGTTAAAAGTTCAGTTTTGCAGAAGCTGGCCCTTTCTACCTCATTCCTGCAGCTTCACCGTAATGAGAGAAACGGTGAGCTTTCCCTCTCGTGGTAGCTGCACTGGAGCTCACCCAGTTCCCTCCCTGCTGCACTGTCTGCAATCCTTGCTGTCTTTTAAAAATGGCACCTGTAACAATTATAAAGCCTTAAGAGCGGTAAGGCTTCAATTCTGTAGATACCAATGACGCTCTTGGCAGCACATCTCTCTTGATCCCGGCCCTCGCTAGCCCGTGCTTCCCATCTCGTCGTGAGCATGGGAGGAACAGCTCATGTCCCAGGGCAATGCGGCTCCCGGGCATCTTTCTTCATGATTCACACAGAAACATTTAATTTATAGAACTGACATATTAACTCCAGTGGCCTAAAAGAATAAATGAGTAATACTGTAGGGTCGTTCGCTCAACAACAGGAATGTTTTCCCAAAGATCTCTTTTTAATTGAAGCCATTTGTCATTTTGAATGTAGAATGTATTCATTAGAAAGCAGCACCTCGGAGGGGACTGGAAAGCTCAGGAGATTAGTAACAGGGTACAAAGCCTTTCGCCTCCAGGTTGCCAGTTGCAAATCTGGCCATGTCATTATTGATCAGAAGAAGTCATTACAGGCTGACAGATGTTTGGCTGCTTATATAGAAGTGACTTTGTCAGATTAGTCAAATTCTTTGTTAAGAGATACATCCCTCCTCGCACATACACAAAAAAATCTTTATTAGCACATTGTTGGTAGTCCTTGCAGCATCAGTAAGGACAGGGCAAGCTTGTTTATGTAAGATCAGAATAGAGAGATTTTTGAGCCATGAAAAGGTTGATTGAAACGTTTTCAAAGCATCTCATGATGCGCTTTGAAATTTCCAAGTTGATTCTATGTTGCATAATTTAAAATGAATCTTTCTTACAATATTTGCCACACTTTGATCAATATGAGATTTATTTTTTTTAAGAATCTGAGAACAGATTTTTTTTTTTTAGAATCATCAGTATGTGTATTAACAGTAAAACATGTTCTTAGCAAAAAAATGCATCTGAAATAACTAAAAAAATGAACAGAAGTACTGCATACATTTTATTCAGTAACTTTCAGAGTAAGGCCCAAAATATTCTTAGTCCTGTGCTGTGTGTATTTTGCAGATTTTGCTGACGGATACTTAGGGGGGAGAGGAATCTTACAAAATCACCACGGGCACTTTAGCTCAGCCTGCAGTAGCTCATATTTGTGGTTTGAATTAAACCCTTGCTCTGTGGACCACGATGGCCACCAGTGGAGAAAGCAGAAATCTCCCTTCAGAAGGCTCTGTTACCTCTTCAGGATCTCCCTTGTCTTTTAAAATCACCCAGGGCAATCACTTGGGAGGGTGTACGTGGGAATTTTCAAATGCAGGCTCTTAGAGGGATCCCTCTCCCGTGTCGTTTTGAAGAGGAAGATAATTCCGCTTGGAACGGGGCTTCCTCCACTGTCCCCCAACTGGGGCTCAAGGGGACTTCAACCAAGTGAAGGGGAGAGCTGGGACTCTGACGGAGATGAGAACCCACGCACAAATAATCTGCGTGGGAGATACACCCCATTACTTCTCTGAAGCAGAGGAAAGAAAATGCCAGAAGTCCAGTGGGAGCTCAATTTGCCACAGGGAAGAAAAGGTTGGATTTTGTGAGCTTTGCAGCCCGTGCTGCAAATTGAGTTTGAGACAGAAAATTGCTTTGGGGTGTTCACAATTTTACATCACCAGCAATAAATATCAAAGCTGGGTTGATAACTTTGTTGGCAGGAAAAGTGCAGGCGACTTCAGTTCTGTATTGCAAACAGCAGGTAAAGCGTCTCTTGGTCAGTGAGGCGGGTAGGTGAGAATTTGTGCTGTTGTGTTTTTGATTCTAGGCCAAATTCTTCTTTTAGGGGACTGAATCACGTTTTTCTTAGAGTTAAGCTTGCCTCTATACAGGGGCTTTGCACAGTCTTTTTTAACCTATTGTAACCTCTCTGCAAGGGTCTTATAGGGTCCTGAGTGCATTAAATAATACCTTTGGGCTGGGCTGGATTGCTCTGAGAAACACCAAATTTTTGGCACACCTTGTCGTATCCTTTAAGCAATTACAGCGCGTGACTTTAGCTCTTTCTGTGTCAAGAACATTTGTTGTAAAATGCCGCAAGGATATGGGAAGGTGTGCCAAGGCTTCTGAGCACCTTCAGCCATTCTCAAGGTGATGAGAAGATAAAGGTGCTTACATCACTGACTTAAAAATGGCAATTTAGCCTTTTCAGAGCACAGAACAGCACAATCCATTCAAGTCTTGGGAAAAAACCATATTTTAGAGTTAAGGATTTTGAATCAGGTCACTTTAAAAAAAAAAAAAAAAACCAACAGATGATCAAATATATAATGTCACAACACTTCAGCCACCAAACTTGACTGATTTGATTTTTCTTATCAATGAGGAGCTTCAACCTGCCTCATATACTATTTCTTTAAGGTCTAAGTAATATTGGGTCTGCAAGAAGTAATATTTCAGTATGCATATTTTAAAATCTGGCTTGCCTTCAGGTAACATCAGCTGTAAATAATGCACGCTGAGCACTCAGGACCCTACAAATGTGACCTTCTGCTTGTGTCCGAGTAGCGCGATGGGCATCAGCCCAGAGCAGGCCTATGAATTTCATAGGTGTCTAAAAGGGAAAATAAAAAGACAGATGTTTCAGTGTATTTTAATGGAAAAAAGGTAGAATCAACAGGCAGGTCTAAATTAGTTATTGTGGTGATGAATACTACATTATGGACCTGCATGCGTGCCTCAGGCTTTTATGGGCTTGTAATTACATTAGGAGATATTGCTTTGACCCAGACATAACTGTACAGGTTATTTACTATAATTCTTTGGCTTTAGATAAATAAAACCCAATGAAAACTCTATCAAACACTGTATGCCAAACATATATCTGACAACATATAGAATAGAGAGTCCCAGATGACAAAAGGAACAAAGATGGCATTAGAAAGCCATTTCAGGGTGGATCTGTGAGTGGGAATACTGATGGTTTTATGAAGGTAATTTTATTTGTCTTTCTGTGACGGTGTAGCTAAACCGCAGTTTGTTCTGTCAGTCCGTGCTGCCAGCCTTCCTGAACGCAGCGTGTCCTGATGGACTCGGGGAACTTCTTAGCCTGTTTCAAGGCAGTCAGCCAAATTAATTTAAATCACCGCTGAAGGCATTTCAGAATAACCTGGCTAACTTTTCTAAGTGGACTCAAAGCCTTCACACAGCATAGAAAAGCTGCTTAGCTGGGATGTTGCAATGAAGTAATTGGGCAGCAACTCTCTAAACTGCTCCAAACTAATCATGAGTGTTCATAAAGCAGATGAAAGACTCCGAGTAATACAGCAGAGCTGCATAAGAAGGCTAAAGTAGCAAGACACATGCTTTGTTTAAGACTTTCCCTCTACTTGCATTAATTTTGTTTCTTCCTTGCATAAAAATTGGAACAATACCTTGAAACAAAACCTTAAAACAAAAGGCTAAGAATTTTCCAAGGTCAAAATTACAGACTCTAAAAGTCTTGTGAAAATATAATACTGCAGTTAAAAAAGACATTTGGAAAAAGAGGATATAAGGAAAAAATTTTAAAGAGAAAACATAAGGAGTTAATGAGTACAGCTTTTCTAGTATTGTTTCAGCTAGACCCAATGCTCAGGCAAAGGTAGCCATGCAGTAAATGAAAACAAGCAGTGGATATGAAGGATTACAATTTCAGGGAAAAAATAAGAAACCTGTAGCACAGCTTAGAAGGCACAGCTATTATAGCAAAGATAATTTTGAAGCTATTACAGGTAGATGCTACGCTCCAGGATATACTGACACACAGAAAGGAAAACTAAGCTTTGCTGACCAAATAGCTTGTCACAAAAAAAACCAAACCCAAACATATTGTGAGAGTTTATGTAATGGGTGTCTTCACTTGCAATTCTCATTTGCTTCCCACCAGGTTTCCTGTTGAGATCAATAAATATGCTACATATCCAAAGTGTAAACACATAATTTTATTTTCTTGGTGATTTCTTTGCTGCAAGGCCTCCAAAGGACGAGTGAGAGAAAGATGTAAAGTCTGTGTAGCCTGAGCTACAAGCTTTTGAGGCACTGAAACTGCTGTCAGTGTGACCAAGCCGGACTTCGCGGGGCAAGCAAAGGGAGAGGCAAAAGAAAGTAGTATCCTGCACTTGCTGGTTTGGCCAGTCTGTTTTAGCCTGCTGCTCCCAAGAGCCTGGAGCGTCCTGGGGAAGATGCCCCTTTGGCAGGTGCTATCCCTACTCCTTCGCTCTTCCCAGGGGAAAGCCAACAAGAAAGCTTGGGCTGGATGTCTCCAGGACCTACACGAAGAAGAGCTCTTTGCATGCACAAACGCTTTCTTGAACCGTGACTGCAAAAAACTAATCACTCTTTAATCGTACTAACCTATTTGCCTCAGCCGTATGTTGGGGTTAAAATTCCTGCTGATAAGATTAAGTGCTGTCTTGGACCAGGGCCTACATAAATAATAATGCTATTTCCACAGTTGCACTCATTAGAATAAAATGTAAAAAAGGATGCTGGTCTTCGTGCTGTGGGACGTCAGCCAGCTGCTAATTGTTTGTGATCAGAAAGTTCTCCTCTTTTTGCCGTCCTTTAGGAGTCTATGTGTGTTGATATCATTACATTTTACTCTTGCACTGAACTCAACTGTATTTATCTACAATGTTTGAGCTAGATTTTTACCTTTTAAATGCTGGATATCTGCACGTGAACTCAAGGTTGTATTAACCACATATTTTGTCTTTAGCTTTCTTATAAGGTTGTATTTTTAATCTGAGTGGCACCTGCTATATAATACTTCTGAATGGCAAAGACGGTCACACTCAGATTTAATCCCCTCATTATAAAGCTGACGTGTTTTCCCCATTGTCACACCATTTGTGACTCATTGCTCCTTTCTGCTGACAAGCAATCCATTATATTAATATGAGCCTGAGAAGTACAATGACATTGTTCTAGTAATCTTTGTTTTAAAAATTCATCAGCAAACGCCAGAGAAACGAAGTGGCTAAGTCTGTTATTTTACTGAAGAATCTAAGAAGCAACATCTGCGAGAGACTGAATGTTGAAATTGTGGCTTTAATCTTTGGAGGTGCTCTGTCACCAGCTTAGGCAGAAAGCTTAATTTTAGGCACACCTGCAATTGTCCTGTAGGGACTAAATGCTTGGTTGCTTTAGCCGTGTGTTGGCAGACTGAGGAGACCCTTGGATGCAACCAGTGAAGTCTGGAAAGTCTTCCAAAGCAAATCATGTATCAAGATAAAACAGTCACTCATGCAGCATTTAAAAACTAAATGTTGAAGCAAAACCAGCTGTTTTCTCCTGAAAAAATAAGGAACCCAAAAGAGAACAAAGACTAGCTTTCCAAGTAACAAGTGTCTCATGTAGAATAACATAGGCGTGCCTGATACCACTTTTGACGTGAAGTGTACGATAACGTGTGATACAGATAAGTTAACATTTCCAGCACTTTTTGTCTGTTTGAGTGCTTATTTTTAAAAAACTTGTTTCCTTGTAAATCTCTCTACTGGGGGATGGGAGAGGGTGGAGTGGAAGAGTACTGATTTTTCTCATTGTGCGAAAGGCGTGCAGAGATTGCTTTGAAAATCCTAACTGAATGGCTGTAATTCAAGAGGAGTCTGGCTGATTGGGGAGCAGTGCTTTGCCAAACGAGCTATGTAGGGCACGCCTGCATATATGTCAAATAAGACTTGTCTGTGATGCCATTCCCAGTTGCGCGTGTCATGAGTTATCTTCACTGTTCCTGAGTCGTGCACTGTTAAGATAGAAATGCAAATTTCCTGATGTCTTCTGGAGGGCCATGGAGAGAAGAAAGTGAGGAAGGGAATCAAAGAGAATATATTATTGGTGACAGCAACTATACTAAGTGAGAGATGCAAGCACGAATCGAAGATCTTGTTAATGAGAGCATGTGAGGGAAAGCAGGCCACCATGCACGCTAAACCTGCGCCTGGGGGAGGGGGTGGGGGTGGAGAAAGGCCCTTGGGGAAAAGAACAAAACAGAGCTCGTCTGGTAATATTTCTGACACGGCAACCCTGGCCTTCCAAGCAAGCAGCACCCACTCCAGCTGGCGTGGTCAGAAGCCCTCTAATCCTCTTATTCCTCTTGGTATGTCCCTCCTTTAGAGCAGAGGCGCTCTCTCCCTTTCCCAAATCTCTGCAACCCTCCTGTTCTCCAATACTGATGCTAAAAAGATCAAAGCCTGGTGCCATTTTGATGTTGTGAAATGAATTTCTTATAACTGTAATGACTTTTCTTTCAGTTTCCAGTTCTTTATTATTGTATCTTCTAATATTTTCAGAACAAAATGTTTTCTTTATTCAAAAGAAGAGCTTCCAAGTAAAATAATTTTCTTCCCAGAATATTTCTTTCCTAGGGATTTCAAAATTACCATGTTCCATTGTAACTCATATTGAAGCCAAGACAGATTTTGAATTACTTGAAGCCTTTGCCAAATAATATTTTCATCCTCTTGCCAGGTCTAGTTCAGACTTGTAGCAAGACAGCAGCAGAACAGATCTTGTATTATACATTCATCCCTGCCACTCTTATGCAAGACTTGTAAACAAGAGCGTGTGTCCTCATCTTGGCCTGTAACTTCATTTCACTGCTGGTTTAGTTTATTTTTGTTACATTATTACCACAGCCCTGCTTTTCCCCTTTCCCTAGAGGCTCAAAAACCATACTGAAGCAGCACAATATCACAGTACCGCTATTCTTATGGTAGGTACTTTTGGAAATGCTTGATACCACTGTTCTGCAATTATTATCTTCCTAATATAAAATTTCCAGACCTCTTAATTTATAAATTTATGCAATATATATAAGCATGCCCCTCCTGGCCCCTACCAATCATTCTTTGTATTTAATTAGTATTGGCATTCTTTCATCTATGATTAAAGTGATCTTCTATGATCAATACAGTCCCTAGGTGAACATTTTACACACACTATCTTATTAGCGTCTCTCTACAGAGGTCTTGCCTTTGTATTCCCTACTCTGTAGTATTTAGGACTCCATCAAAATATTCTGAAATCGTAAAATACCCAATCAAGGTTACCAAAATTATCTGCATAAGAATTATTATCATGAGTGAGAGATAGAAAACTAGATGTATGGTACATACTGCCTTTTTCTATATCAGGAATATTGCTTAAACTTTTGGTTTCTCTACTTTCACGTAGAAACAGGAAATTTGCTGTTTGAATATACTGAATGTCTTACAAAGCAGGAGGGCTCAAAAATTTCAGAATCAGGCCAGATAGTGATGCCTGGACCTAGGGACTTTCAAAAACACAGATGGGGGTTCTGGTGGATGTATGTTTTGAAAACCTTTACCTTGAAATTAACCATTAGAAACTTACTTCATCGGCGCCTTAAGCTTCCATACACAATCTTCATGGTGTGTTGAAACAAGCTGTGTCCTGTATCGTGGGTAGAAAAACATCAAAATTTTAATGAATGGCTTTTTTGAATGCATGCTATGTGTCCGTCTCACTGATATTGCCATGCTATCTGAATGTTTCCCCTGATGAGTCTGGAGTCCAGGAATGTGCTGGTATGTTTAACAGCACGGTACCATCAAACAAGGCCTACAACAAAAATGACAAGTGTCTTCAGGGGGAATAGAAAGATAAGACTTCAAATAAAAAGTTGTATTGAATTTGGATATGTAATGATATATGAGTAATTTTAGAAATTTAGGTGAGTGGATTATAAATCATACTGAAAAGAGACTAATACATAAATCCTCTTTAAATTTTATTTTAGAAAAGTCTAGTGACACTTTGCTTTCAGATCAGGTAAGAATGAGATAGCATGTGTTGCTGAAAGCTCTTTTCCCCCCCTCTAGAAAGGAAAGTAATTTCTGAGATTCTATTTGACAGCACTTCTGACAAAAAAAGAAGACAGGTCAGTTGAAATGAATTAGTATTTCATACAGAGAAACAATACAATCATTTTATCAGGAGACTGTTTGAAAAATAAAAGTCATGTCAGGCAGGAAGGAATAGCTCCTTAGATGATCAGGTTTTTGAAGAGCAGTCATTCATTTGAAATACTACGGACTTAAATGAGCCCGTTTCTCTTAGTCTGATATGAAATGAGTTTGTGCTTTGTAACGTTTTTAACACAAACAGAGTGAAATCATTAGATGATCTTAAAAAGAGGCTCAAATAAAAAACTCTATGTAATTTTTATCCACTTGTCCGATCCTAGAAAGCTCATACTTCACATGAAGCTAACATTGAACTAACCTGAGACTTCTGGTAGGATGAAATCTGTTTCCACAAGAGTCCTACTGCTGAGGAAAACTGCAAACACTTCTCGATAAACACTTGGTATTTGATAAAACTCCTTTTCTGCATGACTGCCTCTTGGATGAGAGCATCAGGCTTGGGTTTTTTTTCCTAGGCCCAATAAGCACGGACTAAATATTCCTCCAAGTCTAGTGGAAGACTCAGTACATGTCCTTAGTGGACCTAATTACTACTTAAAGCTCCTTTAAAGTAATTGAAAACTGAAATGAAAGAAGAGGGGAAAAGGATAAAATCGGGCTTGTGGGACCGAGGCATTATTTTACTGTATTATACGCATAGTCCCTCATCACTGAAGACGTGTCAGGGGTCCGGTAACAGGGCAGTGACAGAGCCAGAGACATCTAGGCCTTCCAGACAAACTTGTGGAGCAAAAGGAATCATACAGCACAACCAGTAGAGCTGATCTGCTGGAGAAAAGGGGGTTTGTCTCCAGCTCCCATTCTGACCAAGAGGATGGTACAGGCAGAGGGAAGGGACTTGCCGACTGCCAGCCAGCAGTGCCAGCAGCCGCAGAGCACCCCTTGAAATGTTTGCAGCTATCTGCAGCTCTGCTTCCACAGGGAGCTCCCTGCAGTCTTCCTACTGAGAACACTTGTAATATATGACAGGAAAATCCACATTTTAGGAAGAGCCAAAATCCATAGACCAAACACCCTCCAGTTCCAGCAGCCTTACCCTGCTGGGGACACAAGGTGCCTACGTGCACTTTCTCCTCCATAAACACACAGCTGGATTAGAAGGACCGTGAGGGTCATGATTTGAATTGCCTCTTGCCAACCGCAGAATGTCTGACAGCCTTATTTTTAATACAGTTTATAAAAGAAAAACTATTTATACAAATCATTTTCCAGACAGCGCATAAAAATCTTTTCAATTTAAATGTTGAGATGCTAGGAAATATGATTGCTAACCAGAACATAAAAAGGTTAATAATTTTATAATCCTCTTTTAATGTGGAAATACATGAATTTGAATAGAAATGTCTTCGTAGCTAAGGAATTGTCCCCTTCCTAATTAGCAATCACAAATCTGTCTGTCAATTCCACATATAAAATAAGTATCAAGCTAGAAAGCAGTCTTGTCGTTCCCACTGTTCTCTCTTTTGTGCATTTGTAATTTGAATGCAGAAATGCTTTTGTGTGAAAATCACTAAAACCAGCATCAATATATTTTCTTTTTAACACAGGTATAAACCCACGTCCACAAAAACCACAGTTTCAGTGTTCACTTATAATGTGTGCCAAGAACTCCAGCTATTCTGCAGAGTATTACTAAAAGAACCAGTTACCAGTAACTTTTTTTTTTACTATATTTTACCTTGATCAGAAGCTGATGGCTCCTGCTATGGACACGGGGGGAGCAGGGAAAGGATAAAGCCTCC
Organism: Calonectris borealis; assembly: GCF_964195595.1. Classification (NCBI taxonomy): domain Eukaryota; kingdom Metazoa; phylum Chordata; class Aves; order Procellariiformes; family Procellariidae; genus Calonectris; species Calonectris borealis. Next base: position 51,921,724 of record NC_134315.1, read on the forward strand.
GCAAAACAAATAACCCTCATTCCAATTCTTCTCTCGTAACAATGTATTTATGGATCTGGTTCACTCCTTCCCTTTTGGGAAAGGTGTATATTGCAGAATGCGGCAGCTCCCGTGCATCGGCTGCCAGCAAGTTCGGACTACAAGGCTTGGGAAGATGGAAATACCAAATTCAGATGGGGTGAGTCCTGAAAACTGCAGAGCAATCAGGCCCATGTTGAGCAAAGCACACGCTTAACTACGAGCAACTTCAGTCACATGGCAGATAAGAAAGCAACTTTTGTACTTAAAATTTCATTGCCTATTGAAGTGGTTTCTTGGACAAAGTCCAGAGGTGTCTCCACCTTGCAGGACTGAGCACCCCACATCACCTGCTCACCTGCCCAGGTCTGAATCCAAACCCAGTGAAGCCAAGGAAACAGTGTCCCACTGCTAATGGACACTGTTATCTCCATCAGCCTTTGAATTGGGCCCTCTCACGGCAGCAATTTTTCTTAGCTTTCCTGAACACTTTGTAGCTTGAATTTGAACAACGATGGAGACAGAGATTTCAACATACTTCTATTATTCCCATCTCTTAACTAAAATCTGCTCCTAAAAATTCCACAATATTATTCCATTACTTCAGTCAACTGTTTCTTCCCTATTATCTGAATCTTCATTAATGCATGCTCATATCTCTTCACCTTTTTTCTCTTCTGGGTGACTGATATAAGATAACAGTTCATTAACCCTGCCATTATAAAACTCTTGTTAATTTGATTATCCCCCTCATTTATCAGTGGACCTGCTTTTCCCTGGTTCTTCTTTTATGCCCATTCCATTAAACAGGCTTTCATTATCACCCTTAGCTTTGTTGGCTAGCAATAACTCATTTCCTTTCTCCACCTTCCCCTGTCCATTGCTGGTTATTTTCTGCTCTGTTCTTTTTTTCCCTCCCACTTCAGGTGTGTCTCTTCCTTTCAGCTCTCTGTGAAGCAATGGTACATGCATGTTTTTAGCCAGCCACCTGTGCTATGGTGGTTCTTTCCCTTCCTTTGGGCAGCTCTGAAAGTACGGAGAAGATATGAGGTGTCCCCTGGACAGGTTCCTCTGCAGACCTCCCTCGCTCTTCAGCCTATCTCCCCGTAGAGAGGTCCAGAGCACATCAGCCTCAGGAGTAAGCTGTTTCTACTGTTGACAAAATGTGAGCCTGATTCATTTTTACTGCTGAAAATGAGTTCACATTATAAATCAAGAACTGCAAAGATGAGGTTACAGAAGAGGCGCATTTATGCTGGAGGGAGGAAAGAAGAAATTCTCAAGTGTTTCAGTATCCTGCCACTATTTTTGGCATGCCATGTTTGGTGGCATATTACATGTTGCTTCTCGTTCAAGCAAAACTGCAAAACTGCCATTAGTTTCAATGTGACAGGAAGGTCTTGTTAGCTTTGCTACTGATACAGCTGGAAAGCTTGTGCTCTTCCTTCAGCTCTGCCACCACACTGACAAGCAGGTACAAGGTTCTGTCTTCTTACACCCTGTTATTTCACACGCCCTTTCTGTTAAGTGCATGGTTGAGTTTTTGTCTTCCAGTATGTTCTTACTGAATACTGGTGACAGGTGCTGCATAACATGCATGGTGCAGAACTGCAGCCGCTAAAGCTCCCCCGCAGATTGCTCCCTTCAGTGCTGCTGCTTAGAAAAATAGAATCATAGAATAGTTTGGGTTGGAAGGGACCTTTAAAGGTCATCTAGTCCCAAGGTCCCTTTAAAGGTCCCTTCCAACCCAAACTATTCTTCTATTTACTTCTCTGTAATCTTCTATTCTATTTACTTCTTTGCTGTTAACCTAAGTGACCAGCCTGAAATCCAAAAAAGGAGCCCAGCCTACACCAATCAAAAGAAACCTCCTTTACCCTCCTCTGATCTCCCACACCTGAAAGATTTCCAGTCAAGGAGCTGCTCGTCTGTGCTTGCAAGAGGGAGGAAATTCTGTAGCTTAACATCTTTTGTATTTTTTCACATAATCTCTATTTACACGAACAAAATGCTAGGATTAGAGTAAAAACACAGAAGTAGTCCCAACAGAAATGGCATAAGCAATTCTATTGCTTATTTCCCTCGAGCCCTCATCATGTTAAAACCTCCCAATCTCTAAAATTGGTAGCTGGAGAAGAACAAATCACAAAAAAGCAAAGTAAGACAACCCCCCACAACTGAAATAGAAGAAAAACCCGCAAGATACAGCTGGATCAGCTGGATCTGTGTCAGCCTCTTCTACTGAAATATGTATCACTCGCAAAGACTTCTGAGTGTTGTGTTTATCCAGAGAGTTACTCTCAGTCAAATTACTGGCTAAAAACCAAGCAGGCAAATGCTGGTTCCTTTAACTCTTGTAAAAACGATGAATTTACCCATTCCAAAGCACGCACTTACTCCACTTTCTGCTGCATTTTCTTTGTTTGTTAATACTTTTCTATGGCAAGACCCCGAAATCTAAAACATGTGCAAGGTACTATAAAACTAAACAAGAAGGCACAGCTTACAGTCCTTGGCTGCAGCCCGTGCCATCCCTCCTTACAGACCCAGGCTCTTCGGGCACAGGACTCCACCTTCACAACTGTGTTATATCGTAGCTTAAGCTGAGGGAAGACTGCAAGAAGCTTTGACAAATATAAGGCAAAAATTTAACTTGGAGGTTGGGATAAATGACAAATACACAAAGATTGGACACATAAACTGATGTAAGGATGCTACACTGATTTCTAGCTGGCATCTCATCCCAGAAGCCCGTTCCCAGGAAGGCATTGGCAAGCATAGGTTTACCTGATCTGTGGGTATGTGGACTGTAGAGAACAAAGAGTCATCCAATGTTTTCTTTGTAAATCCGTACACCTGGAAAAAGACATAGGAAACATAATAACCTTGTCCCTACCATACTCTGTCTCTTCTAAGTGTTTCCATACTGACAGCTGGAAATATGGACCAGAGACACTTAAAAGCTCATCAGCCCCAGAGTTCTCTTATTTTCACAGCAAAAACTGCCCACTTGTCTCCTCGAATGCAAGGATGCTGCAGAGAAAAGATGCACAAAATAAATAATAACCCCCTCCCAAAACTTGAAAACACTCTGAAGCTGATGTTTCTATAATACTCGTATTCATCATTCACAGAGCACCATGATTGGTAGGATAATCTAGAATATGCGGACAGCTCGTTAACGCATGGACATTCGTTGTCATGGGGAATATACTTCCAGTGCCCATTCCTAGCAAATTAAATTTTATAATGAAGTATGCTATTCAACACATTATATCCATCAGGATCAGACAATAATTTTGTTAGATAGACCTCAACCACATAGAGAAAAGATTATTGTATCTACTCCATAGAAAAACAAACAGTTTGGGAGAAACTGTCCATGTGAAAGATGAAAGACCTTAACCAAGAGCTCCCACACTCTGTTGTCTCTTATCAGAAATGTGTCTTGCTCTCTTAATTTTTCTGGAGAATACCGTAAACCATAACACGGCTGCATCCTGCTTATAACAGGATCATCATTTGCTTAATCCCCTGACTGTGATTTTTTTCCCCTTGCATTCTCTTTTATAAAGCCCCAGTGGCAGCTGGGACACTGCGCTTGATAAGGGGGGCATCTATTTGCAAATACAAGATTTACTCTCAGACCTATCATTGGCGGGAGTGTTGATCTGCTGGAGGGTAGGAAGGCTCTGCAGAGGGACCTGGACAGGCTGGATCGATGGGCCGAGGCCAACTGTATGAGGTTTAACAAGACCAAGTGCCGGGTCCTGCACTTCGGCCACAACAGCCCCAGGCAACGCTACAGGCTTGGGGAAGAGTGGCTGGAAAGCTGCCCAGAGGAAAAGGACCTGGGGGTGCTGGTCGACAGCCGGCTGAACATGAGCCGGCAGTGTGCCCAGGTGGCCAAGAAGGCCAACGGCATCCTGGCCTGTATCAGAAATAGTGTGGCCAGCAGGAGTAGGGAGGTGATCGTGCCCCTGTACTCAGCACTGGTGAGGCCGTACCTCGAATACTGTGTTCAGTTTTAGGCCCCTCGCTACAAGAAGGACATGGAGGTGCTGGAGCGTGTCCAGAGAAGGGCAACGAAGCTGATGAAGGGCCTGGAGCACAAGTCTTATGAGGAGCGGCTGAGGGAACTGGGGTTGTTTAGCCTGGAGAAGAGGAGGCTGAGGGGAGACCTCATCGCGCTCTACAACTACCTGACAGGAGGTTGTAGCGAGGTGGGGGTTGGTCTCTTCTCCCAAGTAACGAGCGATAGGACGAGAGGAAATGGCCTCAAGTTGCGCCAGGGGAGGTTTAGACTGGACATTAGGAGAAATTTCTTTACTGAAAGAGTGATCAGGCCTTGGAACAGGCTGCCCAGGGAAGGGGTTGAGTCACCATCCCTGGAGGTATTTAAAGGACATATAGATGTGGTGCTTAGGGACACGGTTTAGTGGGCATGGTGGTGTTGGGTTGACGGTTGGACTCAATGATCTTAGAGGTCTTTTCCAACCTGTATGATTCTATGATTCTATGATTCTAAGACTAACAACTCCCACATCTCTCCTTGACTTTCTATCTCCGGCATGGGTCTTAGTCTTATGTAAGTTACCGTATCTTGCCAGTGTAGATGGGTGACTAATAAGCTATCATGACCTAGATTTTTTAAGAGTTATATATTGCCTCTAAACAGATGTGACAAGATAATATTTAATCACTGTAGCATTCTTGACATCCACTGGGCTAAATGCCTAAAACCCACCACTTGTATCAGAAGTGCATGATTGCAAAAGAAAAAGAAAAAGGAAAAGACGACTATTTGCCTTTTTCTTTGATTGCTGTGGAAACATAGACACACAGCTGTTCTTTTTCATTACTCTGTAGCAGACAGAGCATAGTATTCATTGTTGAGCAAAATAATTGCAGAAAAAAAAAAGGAGAGATGAAGAGAGAAGAAAGACGTGTCTCATTAAGATAATTTGTTTGGAACTAAGAAATTTGTAATCCTTCCATCCATACCTATTGTTCACTTGCTCTATATTTGCTTACCCATAGCTGAAATTAAGCTTGCAGTTTTTTTCATCAGAGAAAACCACCAATTTTATTCATTTGGCATTTATGGTGTGCATTCTTCTGTGCCCTCTGTCAGACTGCATGGGCATATTACTTGGCTACTCAGAAGCGATATCTGACACAGGAATGAAGTGGGGGCAGAGAGGGGAATTGACTTTTTCAACCCATGACCATGCAGCCACATCTGGAATTGTGGGATGTCTACAGCTTATTATCCTGCATATGAAATATAACTCAGTTAATGACTATATGGAGCAGATTAATGTGAGCAGAGTCTAATTTAGTAAAGACAGGGGAAAAAAGGAAATTTCTTGCTTAATTATCTAGAGCAGAAATACAGCAACAGACAGTGTAACAGGAGGACCATATTTAAGGGACCTCCCATCAAATGTTTTCATGGCATATAGGACCCAAGGCAGCTCTGAAAGTGCCTGGCACTGCTAACATACTTGTAACATGGATTTGCTTTTAAAAGCATTTTGTTAACCGTTTTGAAAATGATTTAGTTATTAGGAATATCCTGATTTTTTCTGCCTGCCCAACTTGCAACACCTCCAAAGGGGTTGATGTTTAGATGATTATGTACAGTAATTACATAATTATTGCAAGGCAGAACAAGGTACGCTCTCAAAAAATCAAGGCACCCCAGACTTGCTGCAAGGAGGATACAGCATTAGCCAAATGACAAGGTAAATCCAGATGCCGCTTGTTCCCAAGTGATAATCCAGAAATGTTATCTCATCTGGGACAGCAGTCTTTCATCATCTGAGCAGCTGTAAAAGCAACTTTCAAATATTATCTTTCGCCTGTGTGGGCGGTGGTCCATCATGTAGCGTATGTCGTTGCTTTTGATTCCCTATCCAACCCAGGCAATTCCTTTGATTACTACTGCAGCCCTCAGAAGCTATTTGTTTTCTCATATATTCAAATTAGTCCTGGTGGATGATTGCTGCATGAAAGCCTATGGAGTGTGTTTTTCCTGTTAAAGCAATAGTTTTTAACTGATTTTTTTCCAAAGCACTGAAAGGTCCCAGCTGCTGTGGACCTCGTTGTGAAGTATGCTGTGCAGACACATAGCAAAAGGCATTCCTTTTTCAGGGAAAGCCTTCGTCTGAGAAGCAAAGCAGGAGAAAAGTGATTTGTAGAAATCTAGAGAGAAAGTGAATATAATTTTAAGGCAGGTTTCACAGTAAATTTGAAGTATTTTTTGCTGCTTTTTTTTTTAATTTTCAAGTTAACATAACTATGTGAAACTAGTGAAATCTGAAACATTTCAGATTTTTTGTTTTGTTTTTACCTATGACCTTTGAATCTTTCAAAATGTGGGAAACAACACACAATATTTCTTCGTATTCCTGACAGCCTTCCTTCAGCCTAACTGCCATCCTAGCTATGAAGCCATTTTCTGCATTGTCACATACATGACATCGGATGGCTTGGATTATGTATAGCAAAACGTAATTAAAGAGACATATTCCACGGGAGAGGTAGAGTCACCAAGGAAGAGAAGATTTGCCAACCCCGAAATGAGGAAGAAGGAAGAAGGAGGTTTGTAGATACTTGAATACATTAGTTTTCCTAACAGTTTACATCACAGCAATTCAGAGACTTCTATTGTGTAGAGTGTAGTTAATGCTTTCCTTGACCTGAAATCAAGAAAGGGTGTACCTGTGTGGAATCAGATGCGAAAATATTTTATTTTGGAGTCGAAGAACAAGTATTGTAGGCTTGAAAAGAATAGCTGATAGACTATAGCCAAGGATTAAAGTGGCTAGGGAAAAAACACTCATCTTTTGGGACCGCAGCTGAGTGAAAATTAAATGGTCAATGAGATTATTTTCCCAAATCTCTTTGTTTCGCAGTGCTTGTTGGACTTTTCTTGCCTCGGACTCATGATGAACTAGATCTGGGAATAAGATAGAAATGTCACTCCAGTGTTATCTGTGAGCTGTTGAGTCTCAACTCTTAAACCAGCCTCAGTGGTTTTACAAAGAGCAAAAACATCTGTAACAGAAGAAAAATACTATTTAGGAGCTATGCTGGAATGGGGAGGTATGTTGTCTGTTATACTCCATTGCAAATGTCTGTCCATCAACTTGTATATTTTATGCATCTTTTGCACTTCTGTGGATGTGTGAAAGCACCACGAGCAACTATAGACTTTGCCGATAAGAGCATGAAATAAATGCAAAGTAACAGAGGGAAAAACACTCCACTACAGTCTGATGATTTTTATGATTAACTTATGTAAAACTCTGTTGCTTTACTTAGAGATATGTTACATTTGTGAACAAACAAACAAAAGCAGAGAAGACATGCTGATCAGAAGATTAAGTGTGGTGGCACAAACATTTATCCCAGCCCAGAGGCTACTGAGCAGGTGATATTATATTACTGAGCAGCAAATACACAGAACAAGTCAAAGACCAGCATATAATTTTGATGTCTGCAATGGGAAGATCTGTATTTCCTTCTGAGGCTAGAAAGACATTGTTCCTACCAAATAAACACATGTCCTGCCATTGCTGCGGCATAAAAAGGAGCCCAAAAAACATCTGATCTTTGGTAGAATTTCAGGAACATGAATCACTGCTTTTGTTCTCTGGAATCAACTTCTTTTCATTTAATCTTAATACTGAGGAATTATTTCTTTGCAGCTTTGTTTCTCCATACAGGCACTGGCCTGCTTTCAGCTCCGGCAGGAGGTTCCGCACGCCCTCAGAGGGCTGATTCTTTCAGAAGCCATTCGCGTGCTGCCTGGCTGCGTTTCCACTAGCTGCCCAGCCCGTTCCCCAGCTGCTTTTGCTCAGTGGGGATAGCCATCCCAGCGCCGTGGGTACATAATTTCCTGCCAGTCACACAGAACAGGCCACGGTGGCTGGTCATGTGTTAAATACATGTCCTTGCAAGCATTGCGATATTTTGTGTTATGTTGCTTAAGTGTCTTGGTCACGTGCTAGGTGTGTTTTCTACGTGCTGAAAATCCTTGATTTTATAGGAACCCGCATGATATAACATTGTTTTTCCTGGATACATTGAAATTTATTTGTAAATCCTAAGGAATGAAAAAGAAAAAAGTGCAGCCAGCCTGAAGTTCAATGAAACTTTGCATTTTGTCCTGCCAACTGCGCATGCATAAGTGATTTCCTTGTGAAAAAAGATTAAGGCTTTTTTAAATTCAGGGATTATTATGAGGGCTGAGCTTGCTTTCAACCTCCTGTTTGTTGGGAAAGTGAGAGCAATTCCCTCTGAACTTTACACCCCACAGTAAACCCACATGGGCTCATTTCATTTGATTCTGCAAACTCATGCTAGTTGCAGAGAGCAGGCGATTTCTCTTTAGTTCTATTATTTTGGCTATAGTTTGCACTAGAGCTGGTGGGACAGTGTAGTGAGAATCCACGGAAGGCAAGGGGTTTGGTTTAGCCAGGATTTCTGGTGGGGGCTGTGAGGCGTCTCCCCCTCAGCTTCGGCCCCGGCCTGAGGAGTAGCACAGCAGCTGAAGCTTGGTCCTGCTGCTGGTGCATCCCCGCTGGGGAGTCTGACGGTGCTTCCCAGACCTTATACACTGACATTGGGCTCCGCAGCAGCAGAGGCTGAGGATGCTCTGCTGTACCACTCACATCCCTGATCTCCCAGAGCTCTGTGAGGGGGAGGCAGCGGAAAAGTTCCTGCCTAGAGCTGAGAAATTCAGCTCTGGATCCCCCTGCTTTTGCTTGTCCGGTGGGAGGGATGTCTAGGGCAGCCTTGCATGCAACGACCCTTTCCAATACCTTTCTTCCTTCCATTGGCAGCATCATCCCGGCACACAGTCCTGTGTTCAGGCAGATCAGCATGAGTAACTTAAACCTGTGATACATGTTTTAAAAGCATATGCATGGACTGTATACTGGAAAATGCAATGTGTTGTTGCTGAACTGAATAGCCTGGGTGTCTTCATAGCACATGAGATCATCACGCCTAGCTTATCAGAATAATTACACTATCAATGACCTTGACTAAGAAGGTCAGATCCTTTTCACTCATCTCCCAGTTTGGTTTTATCTTTTTCACGCAGCTTACGTTGGCACTTAAGTAATTCATACAGTGCAATTAGCAGGGAATGGCCATGAGTTTTAAGTTGAAAAGTGGGAAAAAAAGGTAGCATTTCTCTAGTACACACTTGACTATTCACTAATTAGCTCCTGTTGTATCATTAACATCAGATACAGATCTCGGGAAAGGAAGGCTAGCTGAGACCGAAAACAGACCACTCAGTGTTAACTCACATACAGACTATTTTATCTGCAAAAGTTTCTGTCTCTTCTTACAATGATTTGTCTTACTAAGTGCTTCATAATCTTAGGTATTACAGAAACTAAGAGGGGATTCTTACAATCTTAATTTTTTTTTAAGAACAAGGTGAAGCCCTCTGCTATTAACTGTTAATTCATACTCTGGCATGAGAAAGCTCTGAACACACTGTTTACAAGAGTTGATTGATCATGTTGTACTGATTTTTTTTAGAGAAACTAGTGTGTAAAGGCTGGGTTTTAACTATACTAAGTGCTATATAACACTCTGTGCTCTGAAAAATCATGTGCTATGTCCATCAAACAAGATCCTCACAGTGAAAGTGCCTTTTTTTTTCTGCCGTCTGTGCTTCAGTTCCTTTGCTGTATAACAGAGATACTATCATCCCCTCATCTCACAAAGAACGCAATGAAAATTAATTAACTTTTGCAATACACCCAGGTATTAGCGTAATGAGATTCTAGCCCTCACCCCCCCAACTTTCTGTAATATCTGATTCCTTTCCCTCTTGCTGATTCCTATTTTGATCTTAGCATTCACCCCTTTAAAGAAAGGCACTTGTTCAAAAGTCCAGACAAAAATTAGGAATAGAAGTGTTGTCCAACATCAAACATTTCTTCTATGCAGGATAAAGACTTCCACTTTCATATTATTTAACCATCTTTTGTGAATGAAATGAACATGTTATATCCATTTTAAATGGTCTGAAAACTTTCATCTTTTCAAAAAAACTTCTCCTCCTCCTCTTCTATTTTACAGCAAATGTATTTGTTAAATTCAACTTGAGGGCAAAAAAAAAAAAACAAAAACATTTGTTCCTGAATTAAGCTAAAAATGGCCACAGCTGAGTAGCTAGCCCTGCTCTGTAATAAAATAAGCCCTGGGTGCTGTGAATCAGTTCAGCTGAGAGATTTAAACAGGATCCTGCTTCAGGTGAGAAGAAGCCTTTGGGGCTTGCTTTAGGGTTAACTCATGGGAGAGTTTCTATTTTATCACTTGAGGGCTACTGTGGCCTGACAAAATGAGGACAAGGAAAGGCTTGTTATTTTCTTCTTTCTCTCTTTCTCAGCAGGTGTAGCTGTACTATTCCTTCCATTTATTTTGTGGAGAAGAGGTCTGGCTAAGTGGACTGGTTCTGGCATTTACAGTCCTGTGCTAATTAAGAGCTGTAACAAATCAGGTGGAAAGAAACAGAACGATCAGTCCTGGAAGAGATATGGCACCTTTTTTCAATTTGTGATGCCTGGAAAAAAACAGATCAGCTTAATTCCAATTTATAATGAGAATTTTTTGTTTTGTATTGTTTTTAATGGAAATTGAGTTTTAGTGTTGTTTCTTCAAGGGGCCCTAATGTCTTGATTGCCATCTTTACCAGCAACACCTGGCTACATCATGAGTCTTTTATTAATGATATAGGCCAGCTGAAAGAGATCTTGCTTTTCTTCATTGCTTCTTAACTGCTGTGCAAGAGAGGTGTCTTCCATTTGCTGTGTGATGGGGTGGTCACAGCAGACCTTGCTTCTGTCCATATGTACCTGTGCCCTCTGCAAGCAAGGCTCAAGGAGGAGCTGCGAGAGAACTGGGAAGAGGCCCCTACGACTGCTCTCAGCATCCAGAAAGTACAACTACGAGCAGCCAAGTGCTTTGCCTTGCTGCTCTCCGAGCGTTCCTGATACACCTCGAAGGGCTGAAGCAGCAGTGCAGAGGTAAAGAGTGATGAACAGAAAATAGCTTCTTTACTTGAGCAGAAAGGGAGCAAGGAAGAGATGGTGGGTTCCCCTATTTTGTGCAGACTGGGTTGTAACTGCAGCAAAGTGACTAAAGCAAATAGCAAATAGTCACCCTTTCTTAAGGACATTTTTTGCATTCATTTTGTTACCTGTATAAAACTGTTCTCAGTCTGGAGTGTTTGTGCAGTTGCCATGCAGGCTTGTGCTTATATTCTGCCTAATTGTCAAATTGGTATGCTGGGCAGATGTGAAATTTCACGCTATAGTCTCAACTTGATCCATAATATTCTGGTTATGATAATAGCTAATTAAGAGAATGTGAAATTAAAATGCATTCTTATCTAGGGGGACCAAAATGAGAATACAGAAGAAAACTAGAAGGAAGAGATAGTGAAAAGTGTTGCCCCTTAACATCCTATCTCTATAAACTGCTTTTGAAATACAACAGATAAATCTAGGTATTGGAAAGTCAGCTTGGAGAACAGCCGTGCATTAAGAGCTGCCTAAGCTCCTTTCTCTGCAGAAGTAATTATGAAGCCTTTCCCGTGAAGTTAATGCTATTAATATAGATATTGTAGATTGGAAAGGCTAGATCTAGAAAAAGAAGTGCTTTGTGTCTATGCAACCACCCTACTCAAAGTATTTGTTAATCAAACAGATATCCACAAGACAAAGTAGTTGTGAATTCATGTGTTTTGGATCACAGGTATTTTGACTGTTCTTGTACCCTGTAATCCAAAGGAATTAAAAGATGGTTATTATTGAATTCAGTCGTATACCTATAAAAAATGTTTGCCATGTAGAATGCACATACATATAGATCCTCATACTTATTTGTATGCATCACTATACATGATATTCAAGCAAGGCTTTGTGCCCCAGGATCTTCTTGCCTAACCCATGACTCCTTCCTGCAGAAGAGTTATCCTAGTATTTGGGGTCTTGATGGATTTCCTTTCACTTCCGTGCTTGGTTTGTCCCCCCTCCCCATGGTGTATGCAGTGGGTGATGAAGTCTAAAATGAAGGATGTGCATTGCTTTCTGCAGACACATTTGCAGAAAACTGATGAAAAGAGGATGTTTGCTAGCTCTTTCTAAAACTTTCTTCTTACTGTTCTTTATTTTAGATGTGTAATGCTTCCACCTACTAAAATTTGTTTTGAAGATAGATGGTTTTAGGTAATGAAACTCGATATTCTTAGAAATTAAGTGAATGAGAGATATATATTCCACTGAGGGTGAAAAGGGGTATTTTCTGCTGAGATATGTGTATTGTATGATAGTGACAGAAATCCTTATTTAGCAGATTCCGTTTCTGGTAATGAAGGGGTCACTAGTATCTACTCTTACATCTTTTTAGGAAGTTATGGCTCTCTTTCAAGATTATTTCTGCAGAGATATTGTGCAAATACAACTTACTGCTAAAGCAAAAAGAGAACGTACAGAGTACAGGAAAATAACAGTATCTCTGTGTTACTGTTTACAGGAAAGTACAAACTTTTTTTTTTCCTTTTTTTTCCAAGGATATGTGAGGTCCAAGAAGTCAGGAGATAAAGTGTCACAGTGCATGTCTTCCTATATTTTGTCAAGGACTCCTCAGACATCAGAATTAGTGTTTTGCTGTGTTGGAGCAGCCCCCTTGTCATTGATGCCCAAAGGTAGGGGCGCACAAGAGCGTACTGGGCAGGCAAGCTGGGACTTACTTTTCCAGTGATATCAATTTTAGCTTCTGAGCTTCTTAAGAAAATACTAACTAGTCTATAAGTTCTGGGCAACATACTGTATGTGATATCATTTACTCCTACTTATTGTGCTATAATCTACTTTCCACAGAATTTTTTCTTCAGCCTAACAAATTTATGATGTCTGTGCTTTCTACATAATCAAATATGTACATGTTGGTATAATTATTTGGTCCCACTGTTTTTAGGTGAATTTCAGGAAATGGTAGCTTCATTGGAAAAAAATGATAGAGTTAAAAAGGGACCAGTTGTTTTATTGTTTTCATTTGAAGCCTGTGGATCCACAGTCAGAAACAAAAAATAAACCAATATATCATGAGAGATGTACCCATGGGATGATTACTTCCCCCTTTCTGAAAATTGAGGGCCTGCCACATGAATCCAAGAGGTTACCGATGTCAGCAAACTCACCTCTCGGCCCCCTCAAAGAGCACAGAGAATGTAAGTTAGGGACCCACATTGCGGCTGCTGCCAGGTTGCCCTTCCGGAGGCGGGGAGGGAGTTTAGGTAGGAGCTAAGGAGCAAGCATGAGACTTTGCTACCAGGTGGCTGGGCATTTTGAAGATGCTGGCTCTAAAAATCAAAATCCTTGTTTCAGGTGACGAACAGTTCATAAAACTGGGTATCAAACATCTGCCCGGGCTACTGATCTGTTAAGCTAACATGGGAAAATATATTATTCTCTGTAGCCACACACACAAAAAAAAAGTGCTAGAAAGTAAGTGCTTTTACTAATCTGGATTTAAACCTGAACTCATCTATCAATTGGCATAAAAGCACCTTAACTTTTTTGCTATGTCATGTCACTCTGAGATGCCAAAAATGAATATGCCACTAAGTTGGTGAGACCGAACTTGCCAATTTTCTGCTCATTTTGAAAAGGCAGGCCACATCAGGAGCAATAGATAGCTTTCCATCTATTGGTGATGCTCCTGCTAAAATATTATTCCCATTTTGAAAATGTGATGCATTTGTCTGTATTCTAGCAAATACATGCTAAAATGTGCCTCTAATGATAAGCGCATATGCAGACAGAAACCTGTGAAATAAACCCATGGTTTGTTTTGGTTTTTCTTATCACTGGCCTGTGAAAGACTGCTCAGGCTGGAGAATATCCAACCATTAATTATCGCAGATACCTCTGTTTCAGTGACAGAGCTGCTGATCCCTTCCCCACTCCTCCACCGACGTCCTGCTGTAGGGAGGTAAATGTTGTTGTCAACCTCTCTACAGCCTTCAGGTTCTACAGTGGCGTATGGCTTAATTATATAGGACAGTTGGAGAGAGTGAATTACTGTTCAATAGTACAAGATTTCAAACCTGTGAAGTCACATATCTCAAGATTTAATTTGCATTTTCAGAGCTCTGTAAGCTGACTTGAATTACGGCTATGAATGTATCTTGTGTGAGCATCCATATTCTATATATTAGAAGAGGAGTCCTTTGCCAACCTGAATGTAAAACTTCAACATGGAGTGAATTTAAGTGATTCTTGGGAGAGTCTCTCTACAAGCTACAAAACTATCGATGGAAAAGCTGCAAGCCTTTTTTTTAGACTCTGCTCAGATATTTTGTCTGTTGATAGGTAATTGCAGAAACTCGAATAAGTTAACATAGAAAGATTTAAGCATTAAAAATAAAATGTGGTTATCAACTAGTCTTAATTGATACAATTAGTGAGCTCAGTGGAGCTTTCTAGGTTTTCATTGGAAAAAATGATAGAGTTAAAAAAAGACACTGCCATTTGGTGGTGGATCTGTGTTTTCCTGGAGTTTTCTCATTTTCACCCCCCTCCTCCTACAGAAAACGTAGATTGCTTCCCACCCCCTGCCCCTTGCCTATTGCTTATTAAAAGCAACATGAAAAATGAATAGCATAAGGGTCAAATTATTCTGAGTAATCAAGAAAGCTAATTATGAATTTTAATATTTACTTTTAAGAGCAATTAGCCATTGGAATAAAAATGCCTGGAGAAAGAAAAATGGGTTTTCCTTCATTTGACATGCTTAGATCTGGATACCTTTTTAAAAGAGAAGATATTGCTCAAGCAAAAGCTAGTTTTAATGTAGACTCTTCTACATTAGATTTTAACACCTAATCTAGTAAAATACATGAGTTCATACAAGATATTTATAACAACTCCTCTTAACTAGTGAACTTTAAAATATCAGAGGTAACATTTTGTGCTTTGATATGTGAAGGGAACCACCAGATTGCACTCTTGGAGCAGGATTAATGCCGTTTCCTGTTCTAGCTAAAACAGTTGTCAGAAAGGCGGAGCTGTCTACTGTGGTCAATGAAAACTTGTAAGAACCAATTATCTGAACTCAAGATTCAGCAATACTTAGGAAAAAGTATTGTGTGAGATGACTTTGGCTAATGCAGGAGCCTTTCCTGAGCTCGGGAACTAGAGGCATCATAGCAAACTCTGAAATATGTTTTGCAGTTCAGAAAGGATGATGTAACTGTGTTGCCTAGTTGAAATATTTTACTATCCCTGGGCCTTATCTGGCAAATACATTTTTATTATTGTTATGTGACCCTGTTTATCAGTGAGTATTTGACAGCTCAGAAGGGGTGATGGGCATTTTTAAGATATTTGGTGTTTGTCCCTGTAGAACGAGACGCAAAATCTCCTTTGTGTCATGCAGTCGCTGCCGTACGTCATGTGGTCACTACGTTATTTCATGTGCCATTGACCTCTTTGAGAGTGGGCAGAGGAGATGCAGCGCTGAAATTCCCTGCGTCCTTCAGTCCAAGTCAGTGCTGTGACAGCTACGTGAAGAGCATGGACTTGAGGAGTCGGTCTAGAGCTACAGGACGTGGAAATGATTTAAAGCTTTTTTTATGCAGACACACAGTTGCCCTGCACACTTCTATCCAGCAAAGCAGTCAGGCTCAGGGCGATCATGCCTCTTTTCAACACTGAATACTATCTGCTGCTGAAAGAACTGTATTAAGGAAATTCTTGGTTTATCACATGCTTAGATGATAACATTGGCTAGGGCTGACGTGGTCCTCTATTGACTGGTAGACTAGAGTAATTTCTGAACTTATCAGGAAAGAGTGAAATAAATCCAAGCCATCTAAATGTATATTCAGTGAGGGCTACACAAATGTTCTTGCTCCTATACGATAGGCTGAAGCAGCCTAAGGAAGGAGCTGAGTGTGCTTTGGCAGAAGGGAGGTAGCAAGAGCATAGAACCTTCTTCCTTTTGATACTGTTCCCTGTATTGTCTGTACTGTCCCTGAATTGTCTCAGGTGTAATGCAGGTCCCCACTTATGAAGCAGCTTGCAACTGGCAAGCATTTACCTAGTTCTTCCCCACCCTATGTGTTTCAGCTGCAGACATGAAGTGCCTCCCTAAACCAAGCTCTCCCTGCTTTGGTCTCTAATGCAAACCTGATTTCTGTAAAGCAAATAAAAACTTATGTGCTTTGCTGTTCCTAACTATTCATTGTGGAAAATTTCCAAGGCTCTGAAAAGAAGGTATTAGAGTAAATAGCTTAAAAATTAGTTTTATAATGTAGGTTACACAAAATCTCTGTTTCATCACAGAAGAAAATAAACCAGGAGTCTACTCAGAAGATAAAGGGCTGGGTTTCCTTTGTGATATGTCAGTGTACAGTAGCTACTACTAACGTGGATTGTAGTTACAACCCTGTGCTGCTCATGGAAATGAGGGTAGCGCTCAGCAGAAAGATGACAAGACTGGTAACAGACCCTTCCCCTTTTCTCATAACCATCTTTGGATTGCTGATACTGAGGGATTTTATTATTGCTAATGCTTCTGCAAACACACGTGCTTCTGATAACACATCAGCAATGTATAGGTATGTTGATCACAGGAAGAAAGAATGGCTGTAGACTTGCGTCTTCTATGTCCAACCTCCTCCCACGCGCAGGGCTTCCTTGCAGCCTCCCGGCACCCCGACGCTGACAGTCTGTCTGCAAATGTCTGTCTGCATCTGTTTTAAGCTGCCTGCTCTTGCCGGAGATCTGACGGTCGGCCTCTGGCTATGCTTGGGGTCATGTTTGAGGCAGCGCTGTTGTACAGTCTCCAAGTTTGGTGTCTGGGAGAGCCCTGGGGAAGCCTGATATGATGATGAAGATGCAACTTTTAATTTTTTTTTTTTCCCCCCTCCTTGGAGAGTGCTGGGAGTCAGCTTGCTCTGGGAAGTCCAGGAATGACTGATGTTGCTAAGGAAGAGACTTTTGCTCAAAACATGAGGGCTTCTAGGCTCACCGTGATGCTCCCAGGCTGCTCTTTGGGAAGTTCAGAGTCGGGCAGCTCACGACAGCTTGCACTCTTGTGGATCAGTATTTTATCTAGGGCTCTGCATCTGATGCCGCCGTCGTTCGCTTTGGTTTTCCCTGCCAAACTGCCTCACCGTGGTCTCATAGCAGAGATGGAGTGGGCATATCTGGATTTATCTATTACGGGCTTGTTAACAGGCACAGGGACTTCCAGACCCTCTGTGTATCCTGATGGCTTCTTTTGATAGACACAAATGAAACTGCTTGGTAGTTGGCAATAGGGAAAAAAGTACTGGGGAAAAAACAAGTTAGACTCAATTTCTTATTTTCCAACTCCTGGTAAAACTTTCAAAGCTTTTTGTACCATTACTTCAACTTGTTCAGTCTGTATGGTGGCATATTTCCAACCCGTTAGCATGTGGGACTACCTGAGTTAGTAACACGATGATCTGATCCTTGCCTGACTTTCTTTTATGCTGTTTTCTACCCATGTAGCAGATCAAGAGGAGTAAAATCATAGGAATTTTGCTTTTTACTGCTACTTTAATCCAATCAATGCAAAATTGCCAGTTACAGTACTATATCGCCTCTTTTTTAATTAAAAACACAAAAAGCTTTGCCAAGATGAGGCAGTATCTTTGCCTGATTTTAAATGGAGGTAGGAGTACACTGAGAGCGTGAAGGCTGCTGCCAGTCCTTGGAAGTCCTGTGGAAGCTCCACATGCAGAGCCCAGAGCTCCCGAGCCTTGTTTGTGCTCGTAACCACAAATCACCCTGCAGCCTTCTGCACCGATCAGCTCAATTTCGTAAATATAAAATGGAGTGTAAACGGGTTAAATGAAATACAGGTCTGTCTCCTTACGTGCTTGAAATAACAATAGAAGCGGTTGACCGCATTTTCTGCGGATACACTTGCTCTCATTTATGTACATTCTTGTACTGACTTGGCGATCTTTGGCAATTGATGCTCTGTTTCACTGAAAAGATGAAATACAAAAATGCCCTGTCAAGTGTCATCTGATTTACAGTGGGATAGTTCATGAATGAAGACAAGCCGTGGGCTTTATGAAAAGCACAGTATTGAGTAGAATGAATTCCACGGATAAGCATTCATTCGTTTTGTGAGTTCTATATCTAAATCATAAATAAGGCATAACAATTTAAGTCTCCCTTCTGAATTAATCTGATATGACTCTGAAACAGTACTGATCGTTACAATCTTTTTTTTCCCCCGGTGCTTACATGGACACTGGCTGTATTGCCATTTGCGCTGTGCAATTATCTAGCGGCATTAATGGCTGCACTCTTAAAATAGTTTACCATGAATTCACACATACTGTGAATTGCTTAGGTGGCAAACCCATATGCAGCTACAAGAAATATTTGTTGCTGTTTATGAGTGCTTAAATACACACAGCTATTGACAGTATATTTTAACGCACATATTGCTATTGATGTTTATTCTATTCCATTTTAATTATGTTCCACAATTAATTTTAATTATTGCTAACCTTGCATTAGCTTTCTGCATACCACAGACACTTATAATAAATACATACAGATGGACAGTTTTCTGAAAAAAATTTAAGACTTGAGCTTTCAGCATAGTAAGTGACTTGAAAGGAATAATGAAACTCTTTTTGGTTATTAATCTACAGTGATGTATGCAACACTTGACTGTTTAACATACATGCAGCTGAAAAGGAGACACCTGGCACATGGTGTCTCCAATACCCTGCTCGTATTATAGTAAATGCTGTTCTTTCATAAGCCGGTATCTGCAAGATTTGTTTTAATGTGGACAAAGCAGTACATAGAAGCAGAAGCAGCTATTTAAGATTATTTAAGGTTAGCTGAGCAACTAAGTTCACTTGAAAAGGTGGGACTTTAAGCACTAAAGGAAATACGGCTGGTACTTGGCCTTTGTTAATGACGCAATTGTTTTAAGTGCAGGGGCCAACACTAAAGGAGCAGCAAATTGAAAAAGAAGATGGAAAACAAAAGGCAAGGTTAAATGTGCAGCTTCAGTGTTTGTAAGTCAGAATACAAAGCAGCTCCTGCTTTGCCCAGGAATGGGAGGGGATACCAGGGCTATGTTTTTCCTGCAGTTATTCCTGCTCCTTCCAGGCAGGCACAAAGGATGCTTCAGTGGGTTGGGCTGAAGGGCAGTTGTTATGGGTGGAAACTGTGCAGACTCTGAAACCATCATCACCTCCCACAACCTGCAGCAGAAGCCAAGGACAGGTTTGGCTCTGAGAACCTCAAACACCAGGGAAAACTGAAGGAAAGCATATAATCTCTCTTGCTCCTTCTAAGTATCAGCTGACTCAGCCCAACTGGTGCTGGTTGGAGGCACTAAGATATAATACCTCAGCTATTTAAGTTATTCTTCTGTAGACTGAGGACGCCCATGTATAATGTAATCATGCTGCTGATTTAAAAAAGGAAAAGATGAAACACCATTCCAAGATTCTTCTTGTATCTGCCTGAGTACTCGTCAAAAAAAATTGCAGTATCTTTCTTCTTAATTTCTTCATGCTTCTTAATTTGCATGTCAAATAAAACCTCAGCAACTAATTTTGATGACACTGCAAGTGTTTAGCTCTGTGGACAATGACTCTAAACTGTCATACATTATCAGATAACCATTGACAAACTACCTAACCATGTGCTTCATAGTCTAATGTGTAATGATTTTCTCATGAAATTAAGAAAATTCAAGATCCCTATGAAACTGTGTCTTTTGTTATGTGCAATGCTGGAAAATTAGAGTCAGGTCAGGGAATCTGACTGAGGTTCTTTCTCCCTCTGCTTCCAAGGCCTATTTATCCTTGAGACATCGGTGGTATGCCACAGATTATTTGAACCAAAAGTGCTCCATATCTTTCTGGATATGGAACTACCACTGGGCTTTCAGTATAACTGGACTTTCAAGATTATCTTTCTGAACCAGTCTAAAATTATGCTGGTGTTGCAGAGATGTCCAACTTGATCTTAGCACTATTTTTCCTTTCTCCCCTGCCCCCCGTGAATAGAATTTAAGTATCTGTGAACAGCCATTTGTTATGTTTCAGCATGAACTTGAGGCAGAGAGAGCAGAGTATGTGCATGTGTATTTTGCCTGGCAGGGGGTATGTCTTTCTGTAAGCTATGGGGAATGTAGATATTGCATTTTCATATTAAGCACAATGGTAGGCATCACGTTTTAGAGCTTAGTTTCCAGTCAGCTCTCCTACTCAGTGAGGTGAAGTCATCCATACTAAAGAGATTTTTTAGCAATGTCTTAACAAATGTCAAAGAAACCACCTCTTTATTGTTGACAATTATTTTCCCCAGTGGAATGACATCCTGTTTTTATATGACAAAACAACAGGAAGGTGCAAAGTTGGCCTTGTCAACTATGATAGAAGATTTGATTGAATGCTCAGTGGCAAAGAATAATTAAGTACATAGGCTTTCTTTTCCCAGGGTATTTTTGGTTTGTATCGTAGAACATAATTTCCCTTTTCTCTATATTATGGTTAGCAGACAGAAAGAAACATCTCAGATGTGCAATGTTATTACTAGCTGTTACTTATAAACATGGGTTTGCATTTGTTCTGATGGGCTGACATAGAAATGTTTTCTTTCTCCTAAAAAAGACATGTTGTTCAGAAAGGATTTTTTTTTTTCATAAATGGGATTCAAATGTATGTGTCATATATCATTTAAGAGGAAATAAATTCATTTGGGTGCTAGTTACTTGCTGGTTGACTAGTTTGAGAGTATTGCTTAACAGCTCTTACCCATGGATGTTAGATATTGCCATTTGTTCAGATGTGAAAACGCTGCAGAGGGCCAATATGAAATTTTGAGGATCTCTGTTTTGAGGGTTTGCCCCAGGTGCTGGCTTCAACCCTCATCCTAGGGTGAAGGAAGAAGCAGAACAGTGAGAAACTGTGCTCAGACACTCTAATATGAGGGTGGGGCTTGGAGAAGGTGGCAAGCACTGAGAGCACAGCCAGGGCAAAGGAGCTCTCCAGCCCCATGGAATGACCGGGACCCTCCTCTCCTCCCCACCCAAGCACCCGTCTGTGCACCCAGCCTGGCCTCTCCCGCAGGGAGAGGAGGTGCTTGGGTCAAAGAGATGGTGTTTGGTTTCCCAGGAGGTGGACGAACTCGAATATCTGGTTTTGCCATGGTTCACACGGTCTGTTCACTAAAGAGATCAAAGCATATTTATTTCTGGCACAAGACTGATACAGATTCCTGCGGCTGTATGTCAGCAGAGCATGGATGAGCCCTCCGACCATCGCATTCACCCTAGCCACACCAAAACTTCAAGACCCCTCATCATCCCTTTTGGGAAAACAGTCTTTTAGCTACCAGACCAATTTTCACTATTAATTAGTTTGTAATAATCAGACACATCAAATTTTCTTGAATATTTGTTATTTTTGATAGTGGCGTTACGGATTAAATCATCTCAGATTTTCAGGCATCAAGGTGGAACAGTTGTGAAACAAGATGATCAACTGACTCATCTAAGGTTATGCCATAAAGCATGGTTTGATTCAGCTTAGAGTTTAAGCTATGTCCAGCTGTAGCTATAACTGACCGGTGAATCACTGCCCCTTGGTCACGGACCATTTCAGTGTTGCTTGGGCTCTGTGACTGGAGGGTGGAGGGGGAGTTTATGTGGAAGTTAGAAACTTCCTATCCCTTGGTCCTAACCCATTGTAATTAATTAACTGCATAGCTACCATTCTAATGTTCAAATGGTTTTATTTGTTCTTTTTTTATTACTTTCCTCAGAATTTTTGTCAGCTTGTGAAGAGGCTGGTTAGTCCACAGCCTTTCCCCCACAGCTCTCTACCACATCATAAGCTCTGTCATGTGTTAGGGTGACTGGTATTGAGTCATACTTTCTTCTACTGTACTGTAGTTTTTCTACCATAATCATCTTCACCCATATTCTGTCTTGCATTTTCTTTATTCAAATAATTATTCACATACTAATGGGGTTTTGTTTGAGTCTGTTTCCAAAAGAGCAGCTCTTAGCTGAGGTTTCAATCTATACTTTCTATTGTAAAGATCTGTTTAGATTTGTAAGATTTTTTTTTTTAATAGCTGATTGGTAATCAACAAGCAGCGTGCTTCATAAAATCCCTTGTGAAAAACTGTGAGTAGGGCATCTCTACTATTTGCAGTAGTACACCAGAGGTAAAAGCAACGTTAGAGCTCTGATGCCAGAGCCACCAATTCTGGTCTCTCCTTTGCCTGATGACTTTATCTGGCAATCCCCCTTCTACAGGGGCTGATTTGACATCTTGGAGGGTCCGCAGACAAATGCCTATCACGGTAAAGGTGTTCCTCTGCAGCACTTGCAGAGAAGCCAGGGTGCTCAGCAGGTCAGGGCCACCTTCTTGGGGTTTCCCCGTGTGTGTCAACACTCAATGTGTATTTAGCATTCAGGCCTGAATTGGGCATCCAGGCTTCTTCGGAAAAAAGTAAAAAAATAAAATGTCTGAGGAAGGGATCCTCTGAAACCAGAAAAGCCCATATTGCTTGGAACAGCTAGGAAGTGAACATTAGAAGAAAGAACTGGAGTTTACACATGTGCCACCCACCCCTTCATTTGGGATCCAAAGTGTGACCCTTTTCTAGGAGTTTAGTCCAAAATGTGACATTAGTCGGATATGTCTTTGAAGTTGGCCCTGCTTTGAGCAGGGCTTGAACCAGATGACCTCCTGAGATCCCTTCTGACCTAAGTTATTCCTGCCCAGTGGGGACGGGGTGGAGGGACATAGCACAACATTGCCCGGTTTCCAATGGCTTGTGATTAAAACAGCCACATGTGAGAGGCCCAAGTTCACGTTCCTGTCCTGCCTGTTTCACAAAAACATGAATCCCTATGATTTACTCCTCAGCAGGACTGTCCTGACAAACAGGCTAGGAGATACTCTGGAGGGCTGAGGTCTCCCTCGGTTTCTTCTTCTGGAGGTGTTTACCTGAATGTACCTTGAGAAAGAGACAACTGGATGCTGGCTCCATAGCTTACTGCACTTGCCTGCAGACTTAAAAGACTGGGCTAATAAATGTGGAGTTATTTACGCAGTGTAGACTGGGAAGAATAGAAAATTGCTTCCAGGTTACTGCGTTTACCTGAACGCCAGAGAGTCAGGTTGAGCAGGGATCTGAATGTGACTCTCTGACCCCCTGGCTCAACCCCCTCACTGCACTAGTAGATGCTTTGGCACTTGCCATGCCTTAAAACAGCTTTCTAGCTCTTTGGGCAGCACCCCTATATATGCAGTTAACTGCATATCAACATCAAAACCGTATTCGCAAGCAGGCTGCGGTAGCGGCCAGCCCCGTGCTGCGGGATAGCGGCAGTCCCTGAATGAAGCTGAAAGGTGCCCTGGCTTTTCCCTGCAGATCTGGCCCTTGGCACGACCACAGGGAGGCCCTGGAGGCCTTCTGCCTGTTTTTCTCTCACGAAAATCTTACTCTACCATCAGTGTCAGGAGGCTTTCTTCTATAAATACCGCAATAATGGGCACAAATGAGTTCTCCAACCAGTGCTGAACATTATCTCTCCTTTAAGTGCTGAGTAAATACTAGAATCTTGATGAAGTTTCTAGAAATTTACCCTGTGGTAGGTCAGAGCATATTACCACAATATAAGTAAGATCCAGATAATTTTATGTAAAACTCTCAACGCATGCACACATAAAATTCTATTGATGTGATGGGCTTTCTATTGCAAAGGAAAATGATTTTTTTTTTTTTTTTTTGCCTCTGGCTTGTAGAGGTAAAACGTTTCAGTGTGCATTTCAAATTATGCACTTTAATCATAAATCAATGGACTAGTTTATATACAACACGCAGAAATAGTATTTTTAGGCATTTCATTAGAATAAAAGGAACTGTTCTGCAAAAACAGCTTCAGCCCTCAGCCCAACTTCCGTGTGTAGTTAGATTGATGTAAGTGGAATTGAAATAAGTGCGTCTGGATCAAGTCCAAGGAACAAATAGATTGCAGTGGACCCAACGTTGAAGTCAAAGGTAATTTTCCAATTGATTTTGGTAGATACAGGATGTTGGAGCCAAGAAGGATGCTGCAAAACCTGACATTATGTCTATTATTAGCTCTGCGTCGAGGTTATACCTGCTTCAGATTTCCCCACCTATGTGCTAGCCCTCAAGTCCCAATTCCTCTAAAGCGTTTTACCCAATGTCTCGCTGAGGGTTTCTGAAGCCGCGCAGGGGCGTGGGGAAGGTGCAGGCAGCAGACTGGGAGGAAGCTTTCTTGCAGGGGAAATGATTGAGCCCAGGCTTTAAGGGTTGAAACACTAACACAGCATCCTCCTAGGCGGCCGGTCATGAAACTCAAGGCTTTATAGCCAAACCTGTTATTCTAAGAATATGCTGTTAAATTACCCGATCAGTCTTCTGATAAAACAACCTAGATATGCCTGCACTAGAGGACGTTGGTGGAGTTATTTTCCTTGCTGTGAAGAGAACCCGCACGGTCCTTTTAGATAATTGGGTTGCTGGTTTTTTTCACACTAATTAAACAGAAAACATTTTGAAGTGAAGTCAGTCACTCTCCACTGGCAAACTGCCATACAGAATGGTGCAGGGGCAGATGCATTCACAGCTCTCTTCACTGGCTATAGCGTACAGCGAGGGACAGAAAAAATGGACTGTTCAGTGGAGATGTAAATAATAGTGATATTAGACCAATAAAGTCAACAGTGTGATTTTTATGTACAGCTGTAATTATTTTCCGCTAAAGAGGGTGCGGGAGAAGTATAAAGCACAGCGATTCCCATTGCCAGCAGCCTGTGCAGCAGAACGCCTGCCTCCTCCTCTTGGCCTCTCGCATACACACATCAAACAATTGCATTAGCACTTCTGCTGCCTTTCTTCTCCCCCCCCCCCTTTTTTCACACTATTTAAAAGCTAAAGCAGAGTGGTGTTGATAGTTGAGCCTAACCGCGAGTTTTGTTTGAACAAAGCATATACTATCAACGATAATTCAGAAATTTCTGCATGCATTTTGAAGGCAAGTTTAAATAATTTTTAAAGACACATTTCTCCATTTGCAAACAATAAATCATTTGTTCTGTTTAGTGCTTCTGAGAGTGTGTCTTTGTGGAAAAGCTAGCTGGTGAAAGTTGGAAGAGGATAAAATTCTGCCTCTGCTCACAGGGATGTGCTCTATTTATTTGTAGATTTAGAATACATACAGTTTTAAAAAACATTTTTATATCTTACTACATTTTTTATTAAAAAGCCATTATTGTAGAAGAACAAATTTTAATATTTCCTCTTTATTGCCACCTCTACTATTGTAGGAGGAATTGTTAAAGAATGGCAGTTCAGTAACTCTAGGTGCTTTCTGCAGACAACTGCTTTTTTTCTTGACATGTTTTTTAACAGTATTTAGATCAGGCCCCAAATATGTGTAATTACCTTTCTCTTTTTAAAGCTATTAGAGAGTAATCATCCTCCCTCCATAAAACCTGGATCATATGTTCTGGCTATTAATGCTACAGATGCTTTAAAATACACAGCTCCAAGCCCTGCTCTGTTCCTAACAGCTAAGGCCTAAATTCCATTTTTGGCAAAGATGCAGGAAGAAACTCTTGGAACTCTAAATATAAGCACCATTCTTACATAGGGGATGCGTTTAGTACTGTGGTTACAGATAATTCACCCACTGATACGACTCCAATGCTGTTCCCATTAAAATTACTGGGACCTTTGCCATCAAGTTCAGCAGATACAAGTTTGTGTTCTTCACTTAAGTATTAGCAAAATGTATGTATATTTGCTCATGAGCTTCCATAGCAAGCTTCTCTCTCACTGAGTCAGTATATCTTCTAAAAGGGCTAAAATTTTGTGGTCTTACATAATGCTGACGATAGCCATAATTTCTAAACAAAATCTGTGGGCATCACTTGGTATTTTCAGAGGTCCTACTTTTTACAAAAGAAATGTTTCATATAGACTCAAAAGAAAGTGTGGTCTTAAAGAGCACTTCCATTTAGGATGGAATATTTGAGGAAGTTTCTGGGAATTAGTATCTAATTTCCAGTATTTTAACAGGATTTAAGTCCCTAGCTCCTATATATTCTCCAGAATCTCTCAGACTTACTTACTCCCCAAGGTTTTCAGTGAAGACTAGAATCCTGCTGGGCTAAAACACAGAATAAGTGACAATTTCTGCCTGAAAGAATCTGATATATAATCACTTCAAACAGAATCCGGTCAAAGAAAAGTAACCACGTGTTTCTGTAACAATATAGGAAAAAATATTTTGTCTTGCCCTTTTTAAAATCATCATTTAATGAATAGCATTATCCAATACATTTTTTTTCCTCAAAGATTAATTCAGTATCTTGGAATTAACCAAGGGACATATGATTCCTCAGGTTTCATGGCAGGTATACAAATGTTTATTGAAGAGGGAAGCATTTAGGGACATAAATACATGCTGCTTGTTGAGGCATAACTTACTGTTGCTCTTGGGAGGGAAAGACACACTGCATTTGTGTGTGTGTGTTAATGAACACATATTTAATGTACCAGCACATTTTACTTGCTACAACGCTCAGGTTTTCATTTTTCAGTTTTATTTAATGTCCATTCCAATGGCACTTAATTGTCTATGGTCTAGGCACAGATGAGTTAGAGTAATCTGAAAAGCTCTGAACATTAAAGAGAGCTGGTAACAAATATCTGTGTTTATTTCATAACTTCTCTGTACGTGTATCTCAGAAGGAGCCTGTTTATTATCTGTATATGATTCAAAGATTGTTATGATAAATATTAAGTTATACTCAGGGGAAGAGTAAATAGGGATATAAAAGTCAGGAAATGTTGTGACACGTGAATTATTATCACTATATATTAGTGAAATAAGTTTTGTGTTTTGAACAGTTTGTCTTATTGATTTAGTGGTGAAGGGTATGTATTTGGCAATGTTTGGGCACTGCTGAACTCCACAAATTTCTGGTACCTTTCTATGTGCATCCTCTATGCTGCTGTGTTTGCTAACGCTTTTGAAACCACACTGCTGAAAATTTGGTTGTTTAATGCCAGTTATCACATTTATGTGACTATAAATAGCATAAATAATTAAACTACCCAGAATGAAGTTAACAGACCTTTCTGGTGTCATCCTTCAGGTCATTTAAACCTGAGACAGGTCATTTAAACCTAAGACAGTTTAAAGAAACTTCCACAGGAGAAGAGCAATAGGGAGCTGGTGCCTTTTGCTGAACACCAGACTTGTCCTGTTACCATAGATCCTCTTTTCCAGATGCGTGTTCCCTAGGAAGGGATATGTGCTTCAGGGACCTGAGCCAAAATATGAGTCTGTTCAAATATTCAGCGCATAAATGCGCTGAATAGCATTTCTATATTTGGGGAAGTGTGCTGATTTTTTTTTTATCCTGACTATGATAGAGCTATACATAATGGATGTTTGTGATGTTCATAACAATAATACTGTGTAGTAATAGAGTATGTAATGGAGTAATAAATATCCTTTAGGATGTGAGCCAAAGCCCAATAAATTCATTAAGCAGACTAGATTTCCAGCCACTAGCAGCAGACCTTGCACTTAAATCCAAATCACAACATGGGTTTCAGCGACTGCCCGTCTCTAACAGAGACTAGAATATTTTTGGAAACAGACTTTAAAATGAGATGTTTGAATAAAGAAAATGCCCTCTCTTCCATAAACACTAGGTATGAAGCTAGGCATAATAGACATGAATGTGAAAATGGATGCATCTTAGCATGTCTTTGCATCTTGGCTTGATTGCACATTGTGAGACCTTATGGCTTGATGCTTTCTCTCCCGGAGCCTTGTGATCGCACAAGCCAGTGCAATGGCTGATGAAACGAAGCTGCCCCTGCCGCAACAGCAATCTGAAGTGAAATGCAAGACTTTGGTACAAAATTTGGAAATTTCCATGCAAGTACTATGCTATAAAATTGCTATCTCACATTCACACACATCTGCCTGAGACTGTATTGCATGTGGTAGCAAATACAAAGTAAGGGTGGTGTTGTGAAAAGGCAACAGGGTCAGACTGAGAAAGCTTTCTTCTAACCCCAGCTCAGCAAGCGGCTTCCAGTGCGAGACTGTCAGCTCACTTAGTCCCATACATCCACTCTCCCGCTGCAGCCTCAGACAGGGCACAGGAATGTGCTCGCTGAGTATTCAGACACACCTTATTGTAGTAGCCCATAAACAATCTGTCTCCAGGATTAAAAAAATTAAAATTGGTAGTTAAGTCTAAATGCTGTAATTTTTACTTGGGTACATCTTTATTGCTGTATAGGCATTGAAGGTCTGCCACAGGTTTGTTTGTGTGACTACTAAAGATCTAAAAACTAATGTGCTTTTTCCTGTGCTTGAGGAAATACGGAGCTGATGTTTTATACAAAGACCAAGTCCTTGCCTTCCTGAAAAAGCACTAATGATCATCCATGTACAGCTTTCCAAATTCTTGCCAGTGTGACCGCTACATACTGGTTATACAGAGATAATACATTGAGGGTACTCAAAAGTTACTGTGTATTTATTCCCAGTATGTTTTTCCAGGTAGATTCCTCCTACTGGAGATCTAACTGAAAGGCTGTGTTGGAAGAACATTGGTAACTGAATAAGCTTATACATTTTTCTGGGTATTGCCAAGATGCTGGTTATAGATAATACAAGCCAGCTGAATAATATAAAATACATGACATATTCTTCTAGTTTTGATATTAATTCTTATTCTTTAACCAATATTTAAAGTTTAACTAGATGGTCTTACCAGCAGACTTTTTTTTTTTAATTTACCAAGCTAAAGAAGTGAGAAACAAATGTTTTCTCCCCTGTAAGAGTCAGTATAGATTGACGGGCGCATGAAGAATGGGCATTTCAGGAGAGAAGTTAGATCTACAGCAGCAGAAGTGAAAGGGAGAATTTGAGAAGGGAATGCTGGAAAGCTGGCATTGCTCTACCTGGGGGAATGGTACCGAGCAAAACCTGTGATATGGAGTACCTCTAACAGTTGTAATGGACTGTAGGGGCCCTTAGCCTATCTGTGCTGGAAGTTTTTTCATTAACTGGTCTTTTCAGTGTTACACTGCATAGTATATAGTGGGTGCACTTTATATGTTTCCACGTATTAATACATACACCTGGACATCCTACATTCCTCTGCATAATCTGAGATGATGTCTACCCCTTTTTTTTGTCTCGTGTGTGGTCTTTTGTCTGCAAAGTAGAGAAGTTGCTGCTCACTAAACATACGAGGAAAACTTTCATAATTCCATACTAACTGAACAACTTCGGGTGCTATTTAGGCCTAAGGCAAACCTAATGAATGAGACTTAAATGCAGAATTTGCTCAGCCCCCCAAGTTCAGTGGTACTGTGGAAAGC
This sequence comes from Calonectris borealis, assembly GCF_964195595.1. NCBI lineage: Eukaryota > Metazoa > Chordata > Aves > Procellariiformes > Procellariidae > Calonectris > Calonectris borealis. The sequence continues at coordinate 51,951,255 of NC_134315.1, forward strand.
TCCTGCTGTGATGATGCATTAGAGTCACAGATATGATAAAACAAGGCATACGTTATTCTTTTTTAATCCTCTATTTTCGGTACAGAATACCGCCTTTAGACTATGTTTTCAATGCTAACATTCAATTTGTTTCAAATAGGAATACAGTTTTCCCTTTCAGCAGGTTTCCTTCATATTCCCATTTTGTACAATGGATAAATAACAAGGCTGAAAAGAATGCTTGTCAACTTCAATTTTGCCGAATATGTAAATGTTATAAAAATAACTTTTAAAAAAATCCCCAGACAAACCAAAATATTGCCACTATTTAAGTACAAAGATTACAAAGCTGAACAGACAAATTACAAACAAATAAACTCTGGTAGCCTGGAGAACCAAAATATTTTGCCATGGGGATCCTCCAAGTGAAAGAGCTCAGAAAGAAAAGTAAAACTGACTTTACGTAGACTTCTGTTGTCCAAATAAAAAGGCATGCAAACACACAAGGCAGCCACTGGATGTTTTTATTAGCTGCTGTTTGTAAAAATATAATGCTCAAGTCTGGAGTCCTTCAGATTTATGTACCCATGTGGAGCTTCAGGGATTAAAATGGAGAACAAGGAATTTGCTCAACTATTGCAGGATTGGACCCTCAGCCAGTGTGCACAGATTTTACTGGGAGAATATCCCTCCGAGTTAGGACTGTTAAATTTTTCACCATGATAGTGAAACATTGAAATAAATACATTTACACTTATACAAAACTGCATTCTCCAGTTACGGCATATGTCTATATGGACATGTAAACAAACTATACCACTAAGCTCATTTATATGAGTATTAGAGGTGGTAAGATTTTTACTATTTTGATTATACCAAAACAGTAAAGCACGAAGCTTGTATATCAGCAGGGCTTAAAATCGGACTAGCTAAAAAAATGTATTCACCAAGCTGGTCCGTTAAAGAGAAATCTTTTTGCTGCCCTTCTGTGGTACAGTTATACAGTCACTGGCATCACAATTTCCAGCAATGGACGATGACAATATCTGTGTTAACTGTTTGAACGCTTGAAAAAAATTAGCAAAGCCAAAATAGATGAACTGAGCTGTTTTAACAGACTAAACAAGGAGTAAAGCAAGGGCATGGGGATTGATCCTTTTTTTAATGCCAGACTGGAGATTTTTCATCAAAGGTGAATTCGTGTCCCTTATCTCGCTACAAAGACAGTCAAATAACCTTTCTTTGTTCAATTTAATAAACTAATCTTTGAGAGTCTAAGGAGCATTTTTCTTTTGAATGAATAGAAATTCTATATTTCTAATTGTAATTGTTCTTTCTGGCCTCAGTAGTGAAGGTGGTTATCTTCCTAAAAAGTGGTGTCATTTGTGCCACTGGCACTGAGGGAGCCTAATGACAGAGACTATAAATCAATTTGCAGCCTCTTTAAAAGGAGGGGACAAAACCCATGAACATTAATTTAAAAACTGCTTCAGATTACTATTCTTTTATGATTAACCAAAGTGAACTTCAACCTCCTTTGAGATTTTAGTGTCAGCATGATAAAACTCATTGCTTTTAACAACTGACCGGTTTCAGTGACAGTATTTATTCAGTACATCGCACACACATGGCACTATACAGCAAGTGGAAGGACACTTGATTAATCCTTGCTCCAAAGGTGTAAGTGGATATGATCGTACGCAATACAAGACCAATACGTATTGATTAGCCTGACAATGCTCCACTGAACAGATGTTTCTTGAAAGAAGAGTGGAAGTGATTTGGTACAGGAGGCCTCCTATGCCCTCTCCTGTGATGGTGAGGTAAAATAGGACCTGACCAGAGTGCTTCATGGTTGCTGTGGAGTAGCAACACCCCCAATGCCAACCTGGCTCAAATAGTATTGTTAGAGAAAAACCTTTAGGGAAGTCCATACAGCCATACATCCCCTGGACCTCCCAAGATGCCCTGGAGTATCCCAGTGCCGAGGTGAGGTTACTCTCCCAGCCTGTGGTCGTGGATCACTGCTTGGCATACTTAGCTGTCCTCCCAGAACCGGTTCCTTTGAGGCTCATAACATGATCCTACAAACCAGAGATGAATGTGTTTTACCCCAAAAGGTCCTTTTATAGCTATGGCCAGCCCCAAAATCCACGCAGTTAGGGTCACTCATGCAGACAACCACTAAGTGTCTGGTCTGTTGAATAAGGCAGAGTAGCACTTACTTCTCTGAGCTTAAGACTTGGTTCAGGAATAGAGATGCCTGTTTGGCCAAGGGCTGAGGCCTTGAAGAAGGTGACACAGGGATGCACGCTCAACCCTGATGGATGTGGCTGATGAAACCGATTTGATCTCACACGCCTCAGTTCTCCCTGTGCCTACCCTGGGATGGATTGACACTGACATGTGGGGAAAAAAAAGTGATAAAATGTGAAAAAACCACATCTCTCTCATTTATTAGGAAGGAGGCAGCACCAAGCATGGGGGATCATGTGAAATCATTGGTCAGGCAACAAGGAATGAACACAAACTGAGGGGGAATGGAAAAAGCAGACAGACGATGCAAGGGAATCAGACATGTCAGTTGTAGTGACTTTGAGGACACTTATTTCTCGGTCAACGAGAATGTCTTGTTCCTGGTGAATCTGCACATCTCTGAATCTGGAATTTCCTCTTAAGGCTTCGTTGTGCTAGCAAAACCTAATGAAGACTTTGGTGAAATACCCTGTCATACAGAGAGCCTGTATTTATGGGTCTGTACCAGTAGGAAACTGGTGGGAGAAGAGAATCAGGTTACGTGTTCTTGGGCAGGTCCAGGGTGTGGTGGCTGTAAGTGTTCCTCCTCCCGTAGCTCCCATAGCTGTTTGCTGGGGTCTCAGATAGCAAACCTACTTCAAAAGAGGTATTACTCGATGCTTAGGCTTATTACAATGTTTGGGGCTTTTTTCCCCCGAAATCACTAAAATGTAATTTAGTGTTGGAAAAGCTGCCATTATTCTGTACAACCTCTAGCTGCTGGCTGTTGTTCGTCTGCCTGTGTCACTGGGCTGATCAAAGCCTCGCCAGCTTCACTGGAAGCATCACTTGCGAGTGTGTCTGGAAGTGCCGCTTAATCACAGGGGCTCACCTTTCAGGGCAACGTCAGGCAGGAGAGCTTATAGAAACGTGCTGGAGAGTTGGAGTTAACCATTAGGAGCCCCTGGGAATCTTCTGCTGAATACAAGGAAGAAGGAGGAGGGCGAGAGACGGAATTCAAAAATCATGCAAGGCTCTTAGGAGAACCCTTGATTCAGCAAAACACGGATTCCTCTGCCTCTAACTTCAAGGCTGTCTGAGCTTAATAAAGTGGCTAAGCAGACCCATAATTTTAGTTATGGCAAATACCCTAGTTTTCATTGAGACGACTCATGTGCACAGAGTTGAGTACATGCTTAAATGCTTTGCTGGGTTGTGAACTAGCTCTCTGTAAAACCATCTGGTTGCTGCACACCCTTGTTTGAAATTCCCAAATTGTGAAGGTAGGGACTTCCAATAATGGACATCTACTCTTGTGGTGGTGTCACATGAGATTTTTTGCCTTTTAAATGTGGATGACAGGTTACTAAAAATATGCTTCTCTCCATTAGCATCGTTGTGGTACTGTGTATGCCAAACCTTTCTCTGTGACTGTAGAACATTTTATCTGTTTTAGGTTTATTATCTGGCCCAAGAAGAAACAGAAACACCTTTAGGTTTGGTCATTATGTTTCATAGAACAGAGCCGTGAGCATGTTGGACTGATTGACAAATATATTTAAATATAATTAGGTATGGTGAACTCACTTGTTTGAAAGATTGGCTTTTGTAAAGACGTATTTATAAGCATTCAGTTTCCTGACACTCTCATACCAAACGTGACACACAACTGCTTCTGCACTCTCATACAATTCTTATTCAGAATTTCAGCAGAACCTCACTGTTGCTGTGAAGTTGTAACTGTATTTTGTGGAAATGTGTTTTACTCAAAATTCTTCGAAACTCTCATTGACTCCATTCTGATCTGCATTTCTCTGTATAAGCCCAATAGTTAAAATTTCTTTAGGTTATTCAGTTACCGAATGTAACGATGTTACAGAATGAAGAACACACTTTGTTCCTGTGGAGACTTAAGTCTGCTAAGTCAACATGTTTCTTCAGTGCATTGAATTACGCGTGTTATTTTTTGTAATATGAGGGGACAGGGCACATATCTGCAGTCTGTCACTCGTGAATCGTCACTCCTTTTACTCAAATGATGTCCTTATTGAGGCAAGTTAGTTCACTTTGGTATGTGATGCAGGAAGGATCCTGTATAAATTGGCAAGAAAAAACAGTATGAAAACTCAGTCATATTCCTTAAATATTAGTTGCAGAGAACATGGTTATTCCTGTTCCAGATTTTCTTCCTGAATTGAATGAGGAACTTAATTCATTACATTTAAATGCCACGTAATTGACCTCTGCCCTGACCCAATATTCCAGGAGAATCATTCCCGCTCTTACACTGGCGCAGACGAGACCTGCCTTTGGTGTGGAGACTACTTCTCAAACGCCGTTTCCTTGTTCCCTTCCTAGGATCGGCAATGCGCCGGGATGGCGATAGAGCAACTGGAAAATAATTACAAAACACGTAAAGGAGGATGAGGAAGTGAAATCAGACGGCTCCACCGCCCTACGGGAAAAGGAATAAATACAACCCCCTGAGCAGATGGTGAGCGTCAACACACCGGAGCGGAGCTGAAGTCCTCCCGGGGAGGCTCGGACCTCCCCCTCCCTCGCGCGTTTGCCTCTCGCCCGAGGAACCCGGGGACGCTGCTTCGCCCGGCCTGGCACCGCGCTGGCGCTGAGCCCGGCGCCCTGCGGCCCCCCCGGCCCCCGCCTCACCGGTCCCGCCGCGGGGGTCAGCGCCGGCAGGTGGCAACGCGGCGGGGGGGGGGGGGACGACGACACACGGGCGGACACGGACACGCGTAGCACCCCCCGCGACACGCGTGCACACACACACACGCGACCCACGCCACACGTACGGACACGCACACAGAGGCCGCCCCGCATCACGCCGCGGGCACACGCGCACCGCACCGGCACACGCGCGGAAGCGCCGCCCCGGCCCGCCCCCGCCCGCCGCCAATCCGCCCGCCCCGCACACACACAGGCGGAGGCAGAGGCACACGCCCGGCCGCAACATGACCGACTGACTGACTGGCTGGCTGGGGCGCCGCCGGTCCGGACGGATTATTCGCCCCGCGCCAGGGGGACGCAGGAAGCCACCCAGCCACCCACCCAGCCAGCGCGCAAGCGGGGCGGCGGCGGCGCCGCAGGGGGCCAGGAGGGTCCCCAGCCCCCGCCGGCGGACGGCGAGCGCCCCGGGCGCTGGAGGAGCCCGGCCAGGTAACGCGTCCCCGCCGGCGCGGTACCGCCGGGCTGAGCCTGCCGGCGCGGCGCGGGAGGAAGCCGGGCCAGGCCGCGGGGTACCGGGGGGCGGTTGGCGAGGGAGGGCGGGGGTGCGCGGCGGTGGGGGCCGCCTCGCCTCCCGCCCCTCAGGTGCTGAGGTGATGCGGGTGTCGCCCCGGGGCGCGGGCGGCCCCCCCTCGCCCGGCCTCGCCTCGCCTCGCCTTCCCCGCCGGCGGGGCGGCGGCTGCCGGCCGCCCTGCGCCGACCCGCGGCGCGGCTGCAGCGGTGGCGGCGGAGCATCGGGGCTGCCGGTGCCGCAGCTCTGCGGTGATCCCCGGGAGCCGCGCTCCGGTAGCGGCGGGGATTAGCGAGGGCGGGCGGGGAGCGGCTGGCGGGGGGGACACCGGCACTAGCGTCTTTGTGGTGGGGCGGGCGGGGGCTCGGCGCCCGCAGGTGTCACCCGGGGCAGAGGCAGCGCCAGCGGGGCCGCGGTGCTGGAGGGGGAGGCCCGGGGGCGTTGTGGGGCCCGCCGGGCCCGGCCTGCGGTGGGGCACAGCGGGAGGAACCGGTGCCGCGGCGGCTGCACCTCTCTCTGGGAGTCAGCTTCGGCCTCGCTGCTGCAGGTGAAGAGGAGGAAGATCGGGTCCCTTTTTTGTTCGTTTTTGTCATTTCTTCTTTCTCTTCTCCCCTCCTCTCCCCTTCCCTTCCCTCCCCCCCCACCCCCCCGGGTTTATTAAGCAATCTGCAATTAACCTGTGGGGGTGACAGGGAGAAGTGGTTTCTGAAATGTGAATGGGTAGGGCTAGGGCACTGGTGGCTGTGTGTGGCCTTTGCCGTGGGGTTGGATTTGGAGGCAGGGGCTGGAGGATGCCGCTTGTGTTTTCCAAAAACGCATGGCACGCTTAAAAGGTGGAACAGATGGTGATGGTAGTGCTTATTATGGAACAGGTTTGTGAAAAACCCATGTTTCCCCTAGACAGTTTTTGTGTTGCTTCTCCTGGCTGAAAGAGGTTCTTTCACTTTTGGCAAGGAAGAGAAAGTTACTGTGAGTTGTCTTGCAAAGGAACGGGGTAGTTCTGTTTTCCACAGAGAAGGGAACCCCCTACAGCTTTGTGTCTCTGTCTCACTTTTGAGGTTGACAACAGTAAGTATCTTGGCATAGAGGGAAACTGTAGTACACTTTATTTTCTTATTGCACACCTTTATAGTTGAACGTAACTAGAAGGGAGACTCAGAATCTCCTCTTATCCTTTTCTACGCCAGATGTATTTTTCTATCCAGTATATATTACACTTGAAGTGTTAAACTCTCAGGGGGCATGGAGATGGGGATGCGAGGCAAGGTCTACGAGTTACTTCAAACAATTCTCCTTGCTCATACTTAAGAAGGAGAGAAAGGAACATGTTGTAAAAGCAGCTGAGGAATATATAAAAGTGAAATATTAATGAACTGGAAAAGCTCAGATAGCAAAGACGTTGCGCCTAATCATTCAGGAGGGTTCTTGTCCTCTTTACAACTCCTCATTGTAGGTGTCTCTCTACTACAAATGCAATTGGTATAAAGGACAGCAATATCTGTATTTATCTAGGTGGAAGTAGTATTAGTACATACAGGTTTTTTTGCATTGGTGATCATCTCTGCAGTGGCTTGCTTTAGCCATGATTTTTGAGGCTGCTGTAGCATGGAGAATTATTGCAGGAACAGTAAAAAATATTTCAAGAATGTTTTCTTAGAAATGGAAATGGGAAGGGCCGACTCAGACCTGGAATAACCTAGAGGAACAACTAGCCTTAGAAAGTCCTCTTAGAGACAGGATGATGACTCTTTTCACCTTGAAGTTATTACTCATCTCTAGCATCCCAAATGGAGAGCAACATCCCCTAAATAGGCAGCACTGTCTCAGGAGAAGGTAATAGGATCCAGGATCCGCTGAAAGCGTGTCATACAAACAAGGAACACTTTCTGCAAATTGGGGTTCCTTTACCCCTTGGAGTCCAGAGTGCAATGACCCCTGTAGTTTGAAGAACTTCCCCAGTTTGGCTTGGAGGGATATGAAGTGCGGCAGTTCGGTGAGGGAGTTTAGTTCAGTGGGAACGCTGTTTGTCAGCCCACAGGCTAAAGTCCTGTAGCCCTTGCTGTAGTCCCTGGCAGGACTTTTTGGAATAGCTGGCACACAATGGCTTTAGTAAGGCCTGCCTTCTGGAGAGCTTGGTGCAGGCCTGAGCGGGGGAATAGACATGGGGAGCTGTACCAGAAGGAGGACCTGGAACAGTACAATGGGTATGTACCATGTCTGGGTTACAAGAGACAGCATTTGGTGTTTAACTCTGTTAGTTACAGAAGATGCTGAAAAAGCATCTTGTATCCTCAGGTCTAAGCATATTGTTGTGTGAGAGCACGATCTCTCATGCTGCTTAAGCTGTTTGTGGTTGAATTTCTCCTTCTTGATTCAAGCCTAATGCCTCACATAAGCCTTTGTAGTTAATGGACGTTGGACAACTTAAAATAAATTTGGTAATATTTTTGTTCGCTACATAGAGTGTTTCATAAATTGTGAGAGAGACGTAGAGATTTTGCTCCTTCTGGACAAATTCCCACTCCTCCGTGAAGGTTCATGGAAGATACTATGGCTTTGTTGGATTAGCCCATCGGGAGTATTTGGAAGGACAGAATTGCATAAGGTCAATGTATGGTTTTTATGTATTGTTGTGAATTGTGCAGATACAAGTCACTGAGAAAAGTATTTTGTCAAAATAAACTTAATGGTAGATTTTGAAAAACATAAAAATCTGCACATTCTGAGGACATGATATTTTCATAGAGTTTAAGTCCCTGGATTGTTTTCACTGTACTTCTGGTGGTGTCCCAATATAAGGAGGCTGTGTATTTACCAGGTGTTACAGGCTTTTGAGGCAAGGTAAGAAGTGAAAGCTGCACAGTTGTTTTTCTGAGGTTGATTAATACAAGTAAAGGATGAGATGAAATAGTATTTGTGTGTCAGTGAAAGTATTAAAGGAAAAGAAACCTTATAGACACTTCAAGTCAAATTAATAAGCAGTACATACTTTATTTTTGGAATAACTACCAGCTTGTTAGGGGGAAGAACTGAACTATACCCTCTATCTTGCAGAAGTTATTGCTTGTTATAAGATTCAGTGCCTCAGGTCTTCGCCTTGCGAGTAGTTTTGCTGCAATTGGAGGGGCTCGTCACGGGGTGGGGGGGCAAAAGGAAACGTATACATAAATAACGGCAAGTAGGGGCTGGGTTTGCTTCCTGAGAAATAACTGCAGCTTCATCAGGTTTTTCTCTCATTATTGCATTTATTTGGTAGTTTTCTGCAATGATAGTAAACTGGGTTACCTTGATAAAGTAAATATGCTTTTGTATTAGACTTTAGCTGTTGAATGTGCTGGCTGTGTGAGGTGGCATGTAAATTACAGAACTTGTAAACACTTAAAATGTGTTGTGTGATTTGTACTTGTAACATTTCATATATATTCCTATGCTTCAGCAAGGGCCTATAACTTTGAGATTGTGGAAGATGCAGCCATATATTTTACATGCAATTGTATTAAACCTCTATAGCTGTTCGCTAAAGATGTGGTTAGTTTTACTTGCTGCTTTTCGACTCGTTCTCACTGCGCTACATGGCAGAGTGTACTGCCTAGATAATATAAACTCACACGCTCCATGACTGAAGACTCTAATATTATTTCTCCATTGTATGGCAACAAAATGTTAATGTTTCATACCAAGTCTGCCGCTTTACCTGAGATGTGTTCTGTCCTGTACAGGATAGTTGTTTCATAATAAAATACGGTAGTAGAAAGGAAAAGAAACTACAGGCAAGCAATAAGTAAAAGCAGAAAAGTCCAGGATGTGGACAAAGCAAGAAATTTTTAAAATGTGCGCTGTAGTCTGTTGCATGCATTTCTGCACAAAACCAAAACCAAAACAAAACAAAGACCCCTATTGACACTATTGAGGTGTATTATAAAATCTGAATGGTGATGTTTTTGGATCCAAATGTTCCAACTTGACTATAGGTGGTATTATTTTTTTTGCCCTGGTTATTGCTATGAAAGCCCCTATGAGTATCGAGGTATGAATGTGTAATTATTTTCTTCATAGATGGGAAATTGAAGCAGTGATTGTATTGAAGTCACACAGTTGAGCTGGAATATGCATCCCAAGTCCCACAGTCTTATCTTAATGACTTGACTGTGTTAGTATCGGTTTTTTTGATAATTTGGCACAGATATGGAAACTTCATACAGATCCAGTTGCAGGTTTTGGCTGTAAAGTTACGCATCATTTTCTGTATAAAGACTAATTACTAGCGGATTATTTTTTTCAGTCTAGGAGAAAAAGCTTTTCCTGGATCCTGTTTTGTTGTTAAATTTGAGAGAAAGCAATTCAGCACTCCTAGAATGCAATGACAGTTTTACATTATTTAAGGAAATACCACTTAATTTTTTATAATGCTCTAGCATATTAGGAATTTGAGATCCAGCTCAGTCAGTAATACTTCTGAGCGTCACAGCTGTCTTCCAGTGTGAAGAACCAGTTGTGACAGACTGGTAGAAAGCTTTAAAAAATACTCTTTGCCTATATATTTTGGTAATGCAAATCATTGCTTCTGAAAATATATTGATTGGTTCTAGTGCCTTTCCAGCTCTGCTTTCTTCTTCTCTGTTTTTGCTTTTTTCACTCTTGTTTTTGGGCCTCTTTCCTGCTCCTTCTTTGATGTGCCATCTTGATGTGATCTCTTCAAATGTGTTAATGTGAAAATAGCAGCTCTCAAGTGATTTACTGATTTTGTATAGTACAGTGAGATTTAGATTTGAGTGATAGTATAGAAGTATTCAACAGGTTCCTCATCTGTATGTTGCTTGTGACGTAGTCTAAACCTTGTCATTTGAAGCAGAACCTGTGAAGCAATGACATCTGTGCAAATGTCACCTTCTGATGATGTTAACCTTGTTAACGATGTCATCGTTAGCTGTGCCAGCAGAATCTCAGACCCTGAGGAAGATGGAGTCACCTGGTACAGCCAGAACGTGGTAGGAGGGATGTGCTGTGCTAACGTGGTAGTGGCAGCTTCTGCCCCCTCTGCCAGTAACCAAATACACCAGCATTTTGTGCTTTGTATTTTGTTCTGTGTACTAGGTATTCGTTCCAGATTCTACAGGGTCTTCTAGCTATATTTAGTGCCGTGCCAATCCAAGGGGTATATTTCTGAACTATCCTGGCTCATTTATTTATTTCTTCATTTATTTAAAGTGTTTTGTATTCATTTTTTACTATATGACTGGTGAGGAGAGAGGAGAAAAGTGAAGTTTTGCTATCAATTCTTGGAGAAGTTTTGGCCATTTAAGCCAGTGGCAGAACTGTTGCTGATTTGAATAGGAGCCTTCGTGACTGTTTTAACAGGTTTTATAACTTTAAAATATGCAGGCTGGATTCTTGATGACCAGCTGAACATGTTGTGGCACAACTGCAATGGAAATAGAATAACAGCCCTGCCAAAAATAAGATTGCCTTTAATTTTCTTTATTAATTGTCACTATACTTATTACGTTAGTCTCCGCAAGAAAAATAATATTTATTTTGCTGTTAACACAGAAGCTTTGAGTAAGAACTTAATCTATATATTGAAAGGATGAAAGTGCTAACAAGCTAATTTCATTTGCAGTATTCAGAAATATTAATAAATTCCCTTGGCAAGTAGATTCTTCCAATGATATATTAATGTTTTTTCTCTCGATATTGCTGAAGGGGGGTGACTGGCAGAAAGTGGCAATAGGGAAAATGATGTGGCTTTCTCCATATTTATTTAAAATAAAGTGATGCTGCAAGTCAATGTACATTCTTTCAGATTCACAGACCTCTCAAATACCTTGAGAGCAGATCATGCCTTCAGCTGTGAGTGCAAGGTATCAATTGTGCTTAAAATGACAAAGTAGCTATAGATAATAAATACTAATACATATTAAAAATGTAATATTTCTTGATACTTGAAACAAGTATTGTTGGGACACACATCATCTCTAGGAAATGGCATATACCAAATTGGTATCATGTAAAACAAATGTTAGTTTCAATATGCATGTAGAATTGCAAACACTGTGGTATTATCACTTGTTTCATGACTACTTGGCTATTTGGAAAAAAACCATGTAGTATATGAAAGCACACCTGTATGTCTTTCAGAGGCAGCCTATGAAGGCTTTCTAATTGCTCCACCTACGTTCCTTCTGTTAGAGCTTAATGAGCTGCCAAGGATCCTGGGGTGGGAGAGCCGTGTAGGTATCTTCTATTCTCTTTTGTTTTTGCTGTTTCCCAATGTAAAAGTAGATGTGGTATAAGGAATGTGGTGTGCAAAGGTGACGATAGGCTCTGCCCTCACTGTGATTAGCAAAATAATGTCGTTTTGTTTTGTGTGAATTCTCTAGAGTTTTGTAGCTATAGTTAATGCAATGTAGAAGACTCAAGCATCCTTATTTGTTAGTATTTTGAAACCATTTTTTTTTAATGTAGCAGCTATAAGCTCTGTGAGAAATGTTGGCCCCGTAAGCCAGGAGCAAAACTGCTACTGATTTTAATAAGCCCTTGATTATACCCTTAAATAATATTTTAGTGTCTGTCACTTTGCTTTGTACAGCATTTATTTTTGTCAAGGACTGATTTTCAAAAGTTACCCAGCACGTACTGTTCTGACGTTTTTTGTTACATCATTAAATTCTTAGTACCTCTAAAAATTAGGTTATCAAAATTTTTCTTACAATGAGTTGAGAGTCCAGAAGAATAGGAATAGGAATTTTAGACTGGTCAAGACACTGCAAATACAATTGACATGAATAAGTTCAGTGTGTCTGAAAAGAAACTGTTCTGTACCTATTGGCACCTATTTTATACTAATGGTGATTATGCAAGGGCACAACATCAGGTGCGAAACAAGGCATTTAGAGTTTTTATGAAGTCCAGCTGGAGCAGAGGTTAAAAAGACCAGGGATGTTAAAATGGTTGCCTGGATTTTAAATTTTCAGAAGTTGATGAATAATGGGAAAGTAGAAGGAAGAATTTAAGATTTGGGAAAACTGTTTTTCAAAACAAAATTGAGAATAGAGTTGCAGAAAACATGCATATGGAGTAGATGAGGAGGAAGTAAAAGGAATCTAGAGAAATTAGTTTGTCAGCTGTTAAGAGTTGATGACACAAATGGCTTCTTTTTATCTGATAATCTTTATTTTATGGCTAGCAAACTCTGGGGTATCTGCTGAGAAGGAGAAGAAAAAGGCATAGAGGAGAGAGGGTGGGGAATGGAAGAAAAATCAGCTGTTATGTTCTCCCAGCTCCGTGCCTTTGTTCTACTCCACCACAAAAAGGCTGTTAGAAGAAATTCAGGGATTAGTCACATTAGCCACAAGGTAATCTCTATCCTCTCTAAGCCCTCATCTTAACATCCTGATCTTGGTCAAGCATGTTTTTGGTGGCTGACTGTCTGTGGCAGGGTCTCAGCAAATTTCACACCAGTCTTTAGTACTTGCTCATGGCCCTTAATAAGGGAGTAATGTACAATTGTCTGTTAATGATAGGTTTTGTTACAGATTAAACTTTTAACAGGCAGAAGTCAGAACCAGAAGCTACAAGGCTGATTTAGACTGTCGGATCTGCAGCTCTGCTATACTTGTGTGTATTTTTAATGTACAGAAAAGTTAGTTTGAACTTTTTTCATTTAGCGTTTGACATGAGCTAAGAGCATGCAAACAGCCACCTTATGTGGCATAGCTAAAGGCCTAATAACTTGACTATGCATCTGAATCTTCTTTGTCAAGAGACACATATCATTTATACCTATAATAGTTTCAAATTAAGAGTGTTAGATGAAGAAGACTAGGGCGTTAATAAGACTTGAATGAAGTTTTTAGCTAACCCATCCTGTGAGTTGCTTACAGGGATACATAATATTCCCTAGACACTGTAGGGATCAATTTTCTGGGGTAAATACTGCATACATACATATATATCTATATAATACAAATATTCTTTGTGGAAGTCAGAAGGTAAGCTGTGGTGCTTTCAGTTGAAAGCTACGCTCCGTTCTAGATGTGGAATAGCGAATGGTTCAGAAAAAAGGATTTCTTTCATTTACTTGCTCTAGTACGGTAAAATCCAAACATAAGTTCACAGCTTTTAAAATCTACTCTCAGATCTCTAAATACTTAATAACGGGGGGGGGGGGGGAGAGAAAATAACAAAACAAAAAAATACTACTCATCCTGGTTTTAAGGAGTTTAATATGTTGTGGGCAAGGTGTTTCTGAAAGCTGTGTATTAGCAATACGCACGTTATTTGTAGCCTTAGTTTAAGAGGGCCTTAGGACAATACTATTCATTGAAGAAGGTAAGCAAGAAGTTACTATTGGAAAAGGGTGTGAGAATTTTAGAGTTTCTGTCTGTTTTCTCATGCTTTCATTTGAATTTGATTGAGATCATACAGTGTAGCTATTTTATTGTGATTCTATATGCTTTGAAAATAGTCAAGGGAAAAACAAAAAGATGTATAAAGGAAGCAATTCTCTACTCACATTAATGATTCTTTTTTCCTTACAGTTTGCAATTGCCCAGGACAATGCATGTGACTTCCAAAATGCTGAAGTTGAACACCAGAGAAATTGTAAAACACTTACACAGCACTATATCTTTATGCAGCTTTTTCTAAATATAGACTAAGTCCTTGTCATAAAGACTTCGTATAGTTAAAATAAACCAAGACTTGACATGACACAGAACAGCTTGAGAGAGGCATGAGAGCTATTGGTGAGGAACTGTGAGGAACTGAACAACTGTTTCAAGTCAAGGATTTGAGGAAGGCTTGAAAGGACTGAAGATGGACCACTCCCCCAGTTTTAAAAAAAAAAAAAAAAAAAAAAGATACAGGAGTTTGAACTCCTTTTGTTGCCCAGGTTTTTGTTACGGGTTTTCAGAAACCACTCTTTCTTTCTAATTTAGGTAGTAAAAACAGTCACTATACGAAATCTATGGAGATTTTTTTTTTAGTAATAAGTAATGAAGGAATTTAAAAGATGTTTACAAATGTACGCTTATGGGTCTAGATCCTCAGCTAGTGTTACAGTACTGCTTCCTTCAATGGAGCCAAACGCACCTATTGCTTGTAGCTCCTGTTTGGCCTTGTATTTGTTAGGCTGAGCAGTGACTGCCAACGGCTGAGTGAAAGAAGGATGGACTAGGCAGGCAATGCAATAGCTTTTGAACTATAGTGCCTTTAGCACCTCTCCCATGCTATATTGCTGGTTCTCTTCCATTTCTCTTGAAACTGGTTTTCTGTCCTGGAAGTCCAAAATGAAGCTTGCAAACCTTTGGTAAATTGTGTTGCTCAGAGGACAGATGAAAACACAATACGGTGAAAATAGCTTATCTTGATTTCCTATGGAAACAACAATTGCTATCCTACTGTCCTGGTGTACTGTTTGTATATTAATCTGCACTAGGTATTTTTGAACTCGTGGTTGCTTTCGGCAATATTTGACAAACGAAGTCTTAAAACTTAATTAAAGTTTCAGTAGGTTTTGAGAAATCAGAGAGAGAGAGAGAGTCATGGAAGTTTTCTGGCTGAGAAAAGCTGCCTGGTGAGCTCATTCTATGATCAGTAAGAGTCAGCCTAGGAGAGAGGAGTCTGGTATGTGTCCTGGCTGCTGGGAGCTTCTTAGACATTAAAATGAACTAACCACAGCATGCAAATCAGTAGGTAACTAGGCCTTGTTAGATCTGGTGCTCATAATCATATGTGAGAAAAAAACCTGAGTGGTTTTCTTAAGTTGTGGTTGGTGTGTTTGGGTTTTTTTTTTTTTTTGGAATGGTCTTCCTCCCTCCCCCTGGGTTATTTTTATATCACCTTTTCCAAAAGCGTAGGGTGGAGCACTCATTCAGGGCGTTGGACTGACGTCTGCCTGATGAGAATTGATTTGTTTAAGCCCGTATGCTTTGTCCGCTTACACCACCTGAAGATTTGGCTTTGTTTTTGTTTTTAATACTTGCCTACCTGAAGTCCTCAAGGAAGCATGTTGCAGGTATGGAGCTTTTGTTAAACTCAGCTTTTGACTAAAAAGGTAACAGGTATTGTGTTTTTAAGTTAGTCTGTTTTCATTGATATCCAGCAAACCTATCAGCAGAAGCAAAGAAAGCCAGACTTGACTTCTTTTTGTTGTGTGTGGTCAGAAAAGGATGGAGAAAGCCCAAACACCCTACTGTCAAGAAGGTGCAGATTAATTGCTTTTGCTTTGAACCAATGCACCTAAGCGCTGGGAAGAACAGAAGCCATGCCACATAGTGAACTGCATATTGGTCTGAACATAATGTAAGTAACTGAAGGAAAGATCCCAGTTACAGATACCCAGCTGAGGATGGGAAACTAGTAAACTATGCTTTGTTGCAATTCAACAGCTCTCTGGTATCTCTGGTTTAAGGAGGTGTGTTAAAAGTAAAGAAGTAGGAGAAAACTTCAGATAGAGGCATCTTTTTTTTTTCATGCAATAGCAAAACACTTACCAATTAGTAGTGAATACAAAATCCAAATATTTGTATTCAAATAGTGTGCAATCCTACCACAGTGTTTTAAGTGGTTTGTTGCTCTAGTAGAAAATGAGCTTAGAAATAAAGCAAGGGAGTCTTTGTGTCAAGAGAAGCTTAACAGACGTATGGAATGGTAAGTTTCAGTAGTTCAGTCTTTATGCTAAGATTTACAAAGCATATTATGTTTCTGAACTGCAGCTGATGACAATTTATGGTGGAGAACATACAGAATAAATATTGAAGAGAGTGACTGTGAAAAATAATGATATGGTGTGAGTGTTTGGCACAGTAACAACAGCAAAAACCTCCTCATGTGGTTATTTATTTTGGAAAACAATTTGGGCAGGGTACTACAGTGATTATTCAACAGCATGTTTATGTATAAAATGAGCTTGGTTTGCTCTGTCAGACAGGTGTGCATTGCCGTGTTCCTGTAAAACCATTTGCTGAGCTTGTGTGCAGAAAATACATCTCTTTATTGGAAGGCAAACTTCAGCTGAGATAAACTGGTATGCAGGGTACAACAAAGTGACTCAAGGGTGAAGCACCCTTTTTAAGCTGGGATTCTTGCTTTGGCACTGTGATAGTTTTGCATTTGTGCACGTTAGCTGTGCTTCAGTCAGTGCTGGTTGCACTTCAGTTGTGCTCTGGTTACTGTATATGTGTATTAGAAAGACCTTTTGTAATTTATCAATTATGAATGATTGTTATCCAGGAAAGTTGTTTCATGGGCTACTTTATTATCTTGAATACCGCAGACCTATAATACTTAGGGGTTTACCAGCGGGATTTAATGAATCTGTGACAATAGAAACAATTACAGGGGTGGTGGAAAGAATCCTTGAATGTATTATTTTTATTTCCCTGGAGTTAATCTTCACATATCAAAGTAAATTAACCAGAATATGCTGCTTAGATGTCTTTTGGATTCCCAAGTCAAAAGCTATTATGAACAAAATGTGATTCTCTTTATTCCCTGTCCTACAATCCTTACTCAAAGTATGCTCCTAGTGAAGTCAATATAACTGAACAAAGTAATATTCTACATACATTCATGGTATGAAGGGAAAGACGCCAGTCACTGCGATATGTATAAGTGAAATTATTTCAGAACATATTTTGCCATGAGTTTTTTTATTTTCCCACTGTTAACTAGATTTTTGTCATTATCAATGCATGAAAAATGAACAGGTGTTTTTCTTCTAAAGAATGCTAGGTCATAGTGTGTCATATCATTCTGGGAAGATTTTTATACAGGGTGCAATGTTTTGTCATGAAATCTAGTTTTCAAAATCAATTGAAGACCCGTGGAGACTTGTGCAGTGCTAGAATGGAGTGTTTGCATGCCTCACTTTGTCCATTTAATGCCCTGAGGGTTTTCCTACTGAGTGGCATTTACTGGAGAGGTCAAATTTGATGGAAATTGAAATCAGATCCTGGCTGGAGATGAAACAGAATATATTTTGTATTTGTTTATTTGTCTAGGAGTAGATACATAGATGAATTTCAGTGTAATCCTCAAACTGTTTACTATGTTGTGCTAATCTCTACAGCTATATCTGATTACAAAAGAAAAAAAAGCCACTGGTAGGCTTTAAAAGTTTCTGCCATCTGTCCTGGTGCTTACCCTTCGTTCACCGTAAGGATGTATTGTGAGCAGCTTGACAGGCTCCCCGTGTATGGCAGCCTTTTACGCTGGTTTTACCTTCTGTCTCTCTTTTGGGCTCTGTCTGTTCAAATGGAGCGCCGTGTGGGTCTTATGTTTCACCAGAACAATGTGGATTCTCAGATCCTTTGCTTCGGTTGCTCAGCCTAGCAGCTTTGGATTTGGGACCTTCTTTTTATACTGTACCTGAAACAACAGCTTGCGCAGCGAAGTTTTCACAAGGAACGGATGTCCTAGGTCTATTCTAGCAAGAAGAACTCTCTGCTTTCCAGCTCGTCCATCCTTGGGATCTTAGTGCTCACGGGCTGCTTTTACCCTGCATGCCTTGTTAGCTGACTGCGTCTCCAAATCCCTGCCGTGTAAACGACCGTACCCTTTAGCTAGCTTTCTGGATTGTGCTCATCCTTTATCCTCATCTGACACTTCACTGTTTCTATCTGTTGGGGAGATCTTGCTAGATTTGAAACCACAGGAGGAGGGGGATGGCGTTATACTTCTAGCAAGACAATAGCTTTCTGGCAGCTCCTGGCCTACTTTATGGTGTGTATGAGTTAGTGTAGTTGAAAGGAATATGATTACTTGTGATTGCTGTGGAGGAACAGCCTGTCGTCTTTTGAAGAGCTGAGTAAAGCGCACAATTCACAGCAGTGTTTTCCATGCTGAAGTACCTCATTCGTCTGAATCGCATTTTGTCAATGTCCTGAATGTAATAAACAATATGTCATTAAAGCTAATCATGACCTCCACGTGCTTTTGAGAACGTACTATCATTACTGAAAAGCTGGGTTAATCTCTCCCTAAATCCATAAGTAATTCAGGCTGTTACTGTGGTTTCAGCACCCTTCACTAGAAAGCATAGACCAGGCAAGTGGTGGAGATCAAGAAAATAATCTACATATACAAAATCTGAGAACTAATCCCTGTATTTTTAAATATTCAATGAATAATTTATTAAAATATTTTAAATATTTCAAATGTATTTAAAAAACCATTTCAGCAACTCCCGCTTCTTTGGATTTTTCTTTCTAATTTTTTCAGTTCATGATAGAGGTTTCAGGTATGCTGTTATTTCCCTCCTTAGGCTGTATTGAAATAAAGTATTAGTTCAAGACATGAAATCGGTGATGTCACTGCTTGGGTACAGTAAGGCATAGATACCTAAAAGACTTTAAATTTCATGGTGGAAATCCCTTAAAATAAAGTTGTGGATTTAAGAGAGAAGGCTGTACTTAATTTGAATTATTCACACAACTTGATGGAAGGAATGAATGCTCTCACAAAGTGCAATTATCAAGTTTTAAAGATTTTTGGTTTAAAAGATTTTTGCCTCCCCAATGTATACATTCTCTAGATCAGTTGTGATCTGAAAAATACAGTCAAAAACAATATTGGTAAGTTGTTTTTTATGCTTAAAATATATTATCTGTGTTTATTGGTTGTCATTGGCTGTGACAAATGAAATCAGGTGTATCCAGTTTTAAAAAAATAGTATTTTCTAACATGCTCTTCGTGCAATGGGTATGTAAACTTGAAGCTTCATGCCAAAGTATGTGGTGAAGGTTAAAAGTCTGTATGTTTTCAGGGGAATTCAGGGCAAGTTTATGGAAGTGAAATCCAATGAGTGTTACCAAGCATGCAGAAATTCTGACATGAAAATGGTAGGACACGGGAAGAATATTTTTGGGCAGTATCTTATGTTCTTCCTGGACATAAGATTTTGCCCATGCCTGAGGCGGGCTGGCTACATCTTAGGAACGGCCGCGCCAGATCAAAGTTCTGCATTCACAAAGCGTCCCAAAATTAAAAGTGTTTACAATTGTGGAAATTAAGACTGAAAGTCTTTGTGAGAGCTACTTATGTCTGCAGTGCCCAACATAATGCAAATTGCATGAGCTGACAATCTTATTCTGTGAGCTAAGGGAACGCTGCTGATTATCTTCTTGTTTTTTGAACTTTGATAATCCACTGTCCCAAGTGGCCAAACAAGGGAGATCTTGTTTTCTGTGTATCAAATGATGGCAACAATTTCTTGGCAGCTGAATTAATTTCAGGTTCTGTAACATGACTTCAGATTAACATTAGATTCCTCATAGCTAATGGTATTTTAGCCTCTCAACTCTATTCATAGGAAGAAAAAATCCTCTCTCTGAGGTATTTGTGTGTTAAATCTGATCTCCCCTACTTTCTTACATAGCATCTGTGCGTCAGTCACAGTTTGACCCCTTAACAGATAACGGTGTGAAAAGCACTGTAGCCATGACTAGCATCACTTCTTTTCAAAAATCAGTTCTTAAACTTTCAGATTCTAGATGAACAAAAAGGTTGTTAGTGGATACATAATAAGAGGAATTCAATTTCAAAGAGTGATCTGTGCTGCATAATAAGATGAACTTACTTGATCAGGGTTCTTTTTAATAAGCTAAATGAAACATTGCTTGAATAGGAAGCAAAGATTTAGGTTACCCTTAAACTACGTTAGGAAAACAGTGACTTCCTGAAGTAGTGGGTAACCAATCCCCATTTCACGCAGGGGATGAGGCTACAGTATCTCTGCACGGGGGAGTACTGAGCAGAAATAAAGGAGGTGTTTTTTCTGCTGTATATTTTGTTAGTAAGACTGCTTGCTGGAATGAGTCAGTTTGGTGTCTTACATGGAAAAATTATGATGTCAGCTTGTGGAGGGTTTAAAGAAAATGAGGGAAGCTTATTCAAGAACCAGAAAATGTTTTACCCTGAGGGGTTAAAAAAGGTCTAGCTTGTTTGAGTTAACAGGAAAAAAAAGAAACCAAACGATAAATACGAATATGGAAATGCAAGTGCAGGTAAGAGGAAGCTTCTTGAAATAGGGTGGTGTTTAGTTATAGTTTAGTAATTGGAAGTACAAGAAAAGCTTCTATAGAATCTGGAATCTGAATATGAAGGAACTAATTTGTGTAGACTGTTATATAGGAGGTCTGAAGCGATGCTCATCTTGGTTACTCCATGTCCAAAATCTGAAAATAATAGAGTTCTTCCTGGGATGCACACTATCACATGATAAATTTTATTTTAAGACTGTGATGGATGGATTAAAAAAGCGATTCTTTTCAAGGAGTCTGCAGTCCAGGTATCTTCTGTTTAACACTATAATATTTTTAACATGGAAGCATTTTTCACTGCTCATGCTGATTACTCTGTCCATTAATTTTTTTTTTTACAGCTTAGAGTAGGAAAATGATCTAGCCTCTTCCATCTTCATGTTCTTGCACATTAGGACAGACTTAATAAGAAAGTTGATGGGGAGAGGTTAATTCATTTAATTGGTTTCCCTGGGACTTAAAAAAATAAATATGGATACAGTTCATTTTCTCATGGAAGACTGTTTTCTGTAAGCATATATATTGAATTAAATTTGGCTTGGAGGAACTTATTTTGATATGGCCTAAGGGATAGGATGGGTGAGGTTTTTGGTGTAAAAAGAGGGATCCAGGACCTGAAAAGTGCTTCCCTCCATCCTTGGCAGCAAATGTCATCCCCCAGGCCACTGCAGAAGTGGCAGCTATGTTGTATGCCAGTCTGTGTTCAAGAGGAGGTGTTGAGCTGCTAGGACTGCGATCACTGCTTGAGCAGCTGTTCTGCGTCTCCTCCAGGTGACGGGCCAGATGGAAGTGTCCCATGTGCCCGGTATGGGCCACAGGCTGTCCTCTGGATGGTCCACATGGCTAGCAAGTGTTCATAGCTCCCATGGTAGGCTTCTCCTGCTAGCATAAGTGGGTTTTCTGAAAGCTTGCAATTCTGTCGTGTAAGAGTACACTTAAAGCCTTGCTTTCCTGAGAATACTGAATGAACAAGATCAGGCACTTTTCTAACTCTGAAGTTGAGTGATTATGGATTTTGCTAACCAAAAACTTATGTTTCTTCCCTCCCACCCCCAGCTACGACTGCAGCTGCTTTCCTTGTTATCTGCTGGCCTTTTGTCTTTTACATCTGTGGACGCATGCAGTTACAGTCACTCCCTATCCTACATTAGCGGTCTGTGCCAGGAGGAGCCCTCAGAGACCATGGCTTAACTCTGCTTAGGCTTTGCTGTACAAGCCTCTTGGTAGACAAAGCTTCACATTGAATTCACGTTTTCATTATGAAAACGTGCATCTAATTGGTTCTTTCAGCTAACTGGAATGAAAGATGGGTGGCATCTGTTTAATAAAGTCCATCATCATCTGGAGATTAAAGGGGGAAATATTTATACTTTCCTGTATCTTAGTGTATTGGCTCAGTATTTCTATAGGGGTTCAATGCTGACCTGGAGTTTTATAAGACACTTTACGCAGTCAGTACATGGCTTGAAACTGTTATGAACACATTTCCACGTTGACATTTTCTTGGACTCTAGTGGATATCTAAATACCTTACCTGTAAATTTGAACCCACAGAAAGTGAAAGTGAGCTTTACCAGTCTTTTGAGCTTTACCAGTCTTTTGTCTGAGCTGTCCAGTACAAAAACCCTAATTTAACCAAGTTTCTCTCATTTATTTCTACCATGATTCTCTGTATTTTCAGGACTTCAGTGTATGATATTCTTTCTTTTTCTTTCTTTCTTTCTTGGAAATAGTACTTCTCCAAAGAAATCTTTATGCCAAGAGTTATATTCAAACACGCAAACATTTCAAGAGGAAAACAAACTGAAAAAGTTTGTAGATAGTTGACGCGTACCGTATGTTGTCCACCACTTTGCCGCAGCTGGATTCTTCAGAGGATTGTTGTGGTAGCATTTCATGGGGTAAAGTGTATGGAGGACATATGGCATGTTTTTTGGCTGCCTATGAACTTCTGACTTTCTTGTGTATAGCACAGGCATAATGCTTTTTTAATATAGGTTTTGTGTGTGTGTATATATATATGAGAGAGTTGATTTTATACTACAATATCATAGAGTAGTGTCATAAAGTATAAGTAGGCAAGCTATAATTAAACTACTACTGAGTTATATAGTTTAGGATATGATACATTATTTCCTTTTGGATTGAGGCCATTTCTTTCATGTGGTTTCCATGTCTGTGATTTCTTGTTCTTCAAAATATTGCTAAAGACTCAGCAGACATATACAGCTAATGACTTAGTGGGAAGTTCAATATTTTAATGACTTTGAGGTCTAAAGTCCCCTCTCCCCCCCCCCCGTTTCTTTATTAAAAATGTTATTTAATACTTAATCTATGCTAATGAAACCACAAAATAACAGCATCTGTGGTGAAGCTGAAGGTTAGATATCTAGGATATTGCAAGTAAAGGGCGTGTTCAAAAGTCTGTCCTTCATGCATCAGCTAAAACTACTGGGATGTCATGTCACAGTAACAGACTGTAGTGGGAGCACTGATTGCTGACCAAGAGGCTGGTCGTAAGCGTTTTGGTGACTGAAGGATTTGGACGGGGGTGCCCTGTTCTAAGGACTGTCCTTGTTTCTGTCCAGTCAGCTGTGGTAGACGAATTCCTGGATTGGTTTGGATCAACCGCTTCAACACCAGTTCCAGTTTTGGTTATAGCAAAAGGTAACCCCCATTTTTAAAAGGGGAAAAAAGGAAGACCTGGGGAACTACAGGTCAGTCAATCTCACCTCTGTGCCTGGGAAGATCATGGAACAGATCCTCCTGGAAGCTATGCTAAGACACATGGAGGATAGGGAGGTGATTTGAGACAGCCAGCATGGCTTCACCAAGGGCAAGTCCTGCCTGACCAACCTAGTGGCCTTCTATGGTGGAGTGACTACATCAGTGGACATGGGAAGGGCTACCGATGTCGTCTATCTGGACCTCTGTAAGGCCTTTGACACGGTCCCCCACAACATCCTTCTCTCTAAACTGGAGAGGTATGGATTTGATGGATGGACTGTCTGGTGGGTGAGGAATTGGTTGGATGGATGCACTAAGAGGGTAGTGGTCAACAACTCAATGTCCAGATGGAGATCGGTGACGAGTGGTGTCCCTCAGGGGTCCATATGGAGACCGGTACTGTTTAATATCTTCATCAGTGACATGGACAGTGGGATCAAGTGCACCCTCAGCAAGTCTGCAGATGACACCAAGCCGAGTGGTGCAGTTGACACGCCTGAGGGATGGGATGCCATCCAGAGGGACCTGGACAAGCTTGAGAAGTGGGCCCATGTGAACCTCATGAGGTTCAACAAGGCCAAGTGCAAGGTCCTGCACCTGGGTCAGGGCACCCCCCAGTATCAATACAGGCTGGGGGATGAAGGGATTGAGAGCAGCCCTGCCGAGAAGGACTTGGGGGTACTGGTGGATGAAAAGCTGGACATGAGCCACCAATGTGTGCTCATAGCCCAGAAGGCCAACTGTATCCTGGGCTACATCAAAAGAAGTGTGGCCAGCAAGTCAAGGGAGGTGATTCTGCCCCTCTGCTCTGCTCTGGTGAGACCTCACCTGCAGTACTGCATCCAGCTCTGGAGCCCTCAGCACAAGACAGGCATGGACCTGTTGGAGTGGGTCCAGAGGAGGGCCACAAAAATGATCAGGGGGATGGAATGCCTCTCCTATAAGGAAAGGCTGAGAGAGTTGGGGTTATTCAGCCTGGAGAAGAGAAGGCTCTGGGGAGACCTTATTGCGGCCTATCAGTACTTAAAGGAGGCTTATAAGAAAGATGGAGACAGACTTTTTAGGAGGGCCTGTTGCGACAGGACAAGGGGGAATGGTTTTAAACTAAAAGAGGGTAGATTCAGACTAGATTTAAGGAAGAAATTTTTTACAGTGAGGGTGGTGAAACACTGGACCAGGTTGTTTCCCCGGAAACATTCAAGGTCAGGTTGGACAGGGCTCTGAGCAACCTGATCTAGTTGAAGATGTCCCTGCCCATGGCAGGGGGGTTGGACTAGATGACCTTTAAAGGTCCCTTCCAACCCAAACTGTTCTATGATTCTGTTCTATGATTCTGTAAGAGAGATCCTCAGGACATCGGTGGTGCCTGCATCAGAACTGGAAATGTGCCATCATGGAAAGATGTGGATGATGAGTGATATAGGTAGAGAAGGACAGTGGTAAGGGCCTGTGGGGAGGGAAAGGAGATATCTGCTGTCAAGGAGAGAGTGATGTTTTACGTGTATGTGTGCAGGTTGTGTGCCAGGAGCTTGACAGCGTGTTAGAGGATGACAATAGGACTGCTGACCTTGAATGATGCTCCTTTTGCCATATGACAGCTGGACAGCTGTAGCTCTTCCGAATGAACCTGTTTAGTTGCGGACCAGGAGAGGCTTTCAGAGAAAAGGCAGCAGCGCCAGTATCAGATGGATAGTCTGACAGTGAATTTTGCTTTGCTTCTGTCTTTTTGTGGGAAGATCTCTGAGCAAACATAACATATACTGTGTTGTGCATATATGCTGTGTAAAACATACATGTTTGCATAAACTTCCATCCTTCTGCATATGTGATTTCTATAATAAAGGTATTTGCTACTGCCTTGTGAAAATTGTTGTGATCCATTTGACTAAATGTTTTTGTCAAGAGATTTCTGCAGTAGTGATGATCTTAAAAATTGGTTTAAATTTCTTTGATTTTTTTTTAAATTTATTTTTCCCTGTGAACTGTGGTATAAGTAAGGTGAATTAAAACTTAAGAACAAATATCTGTTCTGCTATAAGAATATATAATGCTTTATTAAAACTAATAGCATATATTTTTCAAGTACTTTAAAACCTTTTCTCTCTCCTTATCATAGCAATAACATTTAGTGCTTACACAGTGCTTGACCTTTCCAAAAGCACTTTACAAATATCCATTAATTGTTTTCTGAGGTTGAAAAAGCTGCACAGTGCAGAACGTGGGCGGCAGCAGTGGGGACAGCCAGGCCAGGAGAGCAGAGTGTGTCTCCCTACACCTCATGATTTCCTGTTGTAAAGACTATTGTCAGAGGTGCCACCCGCCTTTCATCGTCCTTCCCTCTTGATAGCTCTTATCTTGAGGAGTCCACCCTGCGTATTTCTTAACAAATCTCTCCTCTGACAATACACCATGAAGTTTTGCCTCCTGTATGCTTTTAGGCCCACTGAGGTTTTCACTGGAAAACAGCTAATACAGGTATATTCTCTTAGTATGCCTCAAACTAAGATTGATTAACGTTTGTGTGGTACCTTCCAAAGAGTGGTCTCGAGGAGTCTTAACGAAGTTGGCATTTCCCCATTTTGCAGATGTATAAAAAATTAAAGCTCAGAGAAGACAGAATTGGAAATAGCATATTGGTCTCCTGGCAGATAGCTTCTCCTTAAGTGAATGAATAAGATTGTCTTAGTATGGAAAGCAGAAGTGCTTTGAATTATGAAAAAGAACAAGATTACAGGACTTAAGAGGTGCAATATATTTCACATCCCATGCTTAAGTCAGAGGAAAAGAAAAGCCAATATCCATGCGTGTGACTTGGGTTTATAGTAAGATAGTGGATACACCTGGGAATTTTTGTAGAAAAACGATTGCTGCCATTGTTATCTAATTTCATTAGCAGATTGATTAGCAATGGCCAAGTAGGCTGATGGAATAGCAACAGCAAAAAATATTCTCAGACCACACCCATCACTAGTGCTCCGTGCACGTCAGTGGACCTGTGTTGATTTTTGCCAGCAGAAGAACTGGCACAAATCTCTGTTTAAATTCCAGTTTTGTTACCAAGCTCATTAAACGATGTTCCTCCTGAGCGCGTCAGAAACACTGAAACACTTCTTTCCAGTGCTTTCTTTCACTGGTACCGCTGCTCTTACAGATTTTCCTCACCTCCAGCTGGCAGTTACAGGCATAGCCTTTAGCGGTGTGCTCCCCTGCCTTTGGTGAGGTACGATTATAACGTGTGCCCTGGGTTCCCGCCGCCCTCCGAGCTTCTGCAGTAGTTGCCTGGTCTGCAGCCTGCCAAGTTCGTTCGAGTGCACTTTTCTTTGTGTGACTTTCCCCATCCTGTCCAAGGAGAAGAGGATGTCATTTCCAGTGATCCCATGGGGGCTTGGAGTTGGGAAATCGAATAGGAAAGGGAAGAAAGTGTCAAGAAAGGAGGAAAAAGGCAGATGAAATCAGGAAAGAAGATTCATGTTCAAATGTGTCAGACTTTTTTTTAGCTGGTATTAGGTTTTTGTAGAGCAATGTCTGCTACGGTTTCAGGAAATGGTATTGGCATTTGAACCTTAAAAAAAAAAATTTGCTTTGCTTTTTATTTAAAGTCAATTTTTTTGACCTTCCAGAAACAGAAACTTGATTAGCTGATGATTATGATAAATGATCGTTTCCTGAGAAGTCAAATGGACTCAGCTGAGATGATAATTATTTTTTTATCATCTTTGTTAGCTAAGAATAATCAGTCCAATATGTTATTGCTTGTCTTTGCTGCCTTTCACTGCACATCTTAGTTAAGGTTTGGACTTTCTGTTAGGCATTTTGCAAAGTAAGAACACACTATTTAATCCAGTGTTCTGCCATGCACAGTAAAGAGCGGCAAGGGCTCCAGGAGGACTTGCAGAAGTGGCTCTTGCATAGGCGTTGCTTTTATTCCTTGCGCTTTTGAGATTTGCTAAAGCCCTGAAAGTTGAGATTTAATAAAGTATTTGCATAGGATGTTGACATTAAATACTGTAGTCATCAGGATTGGCTTCTCCATAAAACTGAACACAGTTTTTGATTCATTCCAAATTCTAACCTTTGCAATTGGAAATGGGCCAGGTATCTGCAATCCTTGGTACTCCTCAAGAAATGAGAGCTGGGAACATAAATCACTGTGGTGTAAAGCATCTGTGAATGTGCTAAAATCCCATGGAGTTACAGGTTTGGATCAGTATGTGCAGCATATTGGTTACCCTTAAATGGCAGAGGGATTTTTTTTTTTTTTAATAAAAAAATGACGACTAGACCCTAACAGCATAATCAGCATAGAGTATCTTCAGTGTTGGTCTGTTCGTGCTCTTACTTCAAGAGGCAGCTAAGAATGGATGAATATCCAGAGGCACCTTGTAGTAAAAATCATAACCACCTGGAAAGCTAATGTATATGCACAGGTTAGTTGTAAGTAAAAGCTCACTTTGTCTTTTAGATTTTAATTTGAGTACACATCTTTGCTTAATTATGCTCTCTCTCTCTTCTTTTCAAGTCCTCTCCATTTTTGTGTGTGCAGCTTTCTCTATGATAGTATATACTAATGTTTAGGAATTTTGGTGGGAAATAGGACTGAAACAGCTAATACAATTTTTTTTTAAAAGACTAGTCTGAATAGGTGTAATTAAACACCCAGTTCATCACCTCAGTAGGCAGCAATTCCACTTCTTGTCTCATTGTACTGTGTCTGGTGACACTTGGTTAACATGTTATCTGAATGTTCTATCTGAACTGATCAGTGGTGAAGTTCTTAAGTTGATATTTAGATTGCTAAGTTAATGCATTGTTTGCATGAATACTAGCACATAAGCCTATACTTTTAGGCTTTTCTTGATACAGAGAAACAACTCTGCTTTGTTTTCTATCTACTCACACTGAGAAACTTAGCTCGGAAACATAGGATTTTCTCTTTCTTTTCTTGGCAGCTTAGATCTTGCAGGAATGGTAAATCCTGCGATCAGATCAGGAAGTCTGAAGTTTTTTGAAAATGTGAGGTCCTGATTGCTGCTTATTAAGAAAGCGGAATTTCCATATTGGCTAACAGGAGTTTAAAAAAAAAAAAAGTGACATGATGCTGAGATCTCTTAATTACAAGCCCAAGGTTTTTAATCATCTGAATATCAGGTCTGATTTGTTTGTACAATTTCTTAGAAAATTATCAAAGTAGTGTTGTGAATAGTACCCTAGCAGCTTTTCAGAGGTTAAGACATCTGTGCAGCCTAAAAAATATATTCCAGAATAGTAGAGTATTAAAGATCTCAAAAAACATGCTTGGGTTATTGCATATGCAAATAAAGTTATGCTTTCCAGTATCTAAGCAAGCATGGTGTTGATCACTGGTCAATCAGGGGTCACTTGGAACACCTCAGGTAGTGGGAGGACTGATAATAGGTAAAATTTTGATCTCAAATTTAGGTTAGTATGAGCCTGCAGTACCTCTGCCAAGGACAGTAGGGTTATTCTATGTTTATATCCAAATAGATGATTATCCAATTAGTTGAATAAAAGAAAAAGACTAGAAACCATTGAAATGTAAGATGTTGGGCTTTATTAAGGAAGTTGAAATCCATGTTAAATAATCAAAATTGAATGAATATAGAAAGATGAGTGATAGGAACAGCCTGTTTTTTCTAGCCGTCTGGATGTTACTGTCAGTATAATGCTGAGATAGGTGTTTTTCATCTGTATTGGAACATTCTTTGTGGAAGGATTGAACATAAACACTGTATACCCAGGCAATTTTTGCAATTTAAATTGTGGCATGTATTCTATCAGGAAATGTAACTGCAGACTGCCTGCTGGAGGTCAGAGAGTTAAATATTGGAGTTGGATTCTAACAGGGCCAGATAATTTAATAACCCATAACAGCATTAGTAGCCATGCATGCTAAGATAAAGGTTATCATGCTTTGCTTATAAGTCGATTGCTGTAGGGACCTGTTGTGCCGCTTCCCTCCTCTACGCACTTTGGAACAGCGCAAGAGCTAGTGGCCTTAAAGGGATAAAAAGGTTTTCTTACAGTCAAATCATCTTTGTAAAAAGAAAGATAGTGGACTTAAAGGTTCAGTGATCTCAACTTATATACTGAATGTTGCATCACTTCATCTGTACCAATGAGATGCTTGCAACGCAGAGGCGTTACATGAGGGTTGGCGCAGCACACGGGGAGGTAAAGTGCTGTGATTGACTCTGTTGCCAAAAACATTATTAGGGTAAAGTAACAGGAGCAGCTTCGTATGAGTCAGAGAATTTAGAAGTGGATTAGGAACTCTTAATCTACATGTCAGTACAGATGGATACCTCAATAGAGAGAATCTGGTAAACTTCTGGGAAAAGTTGTATAGAACTGCCATGTTGAGACGAGCTACTCAGAGCTGAACAGCTTTAATCTGTTTACTACTGAAAGAGCACAACAAGGAAACATGGAATAAAAATTGAATTTAAAAGAGTAAAATGTTTCTTGTTTGTTGATTTAGCATACTTTTTATAAAAAAATTTGCAGTCAATTAGTGATGTCAGAGAAGGCAGAGTACATGAGGCAGATACAGTCAACTAGGAGGAAAAAAAAATCTGCTTCTTAGTATCTGTTTATTCAGGACTGGCTGCAATTTCAAGTATGTTCTTTCTTGATCTGGACTTTATGAATGAATATTGAACGGAAGGTACCATGTTTTTTTGAGAGATTATTAGTTGATGCTCAAACACACTGATTCAGCAGCTGAATATGTGCTGAAATGTATTATGCTCTGGTAACCAGTCTGGGTATATAGAAGATTTCATTATAGTTAGATTTTTAATGCTGAGGTGGGAGCTGTTAACCTCAAATATAATTACCTTGTCACTCAAAATATTTGTTCTCATAGTCTGTTTCCCTCTTTATATTACATTGCTACTTTTTTTTCCATATTTTGTTGGAAATCTATTTCCTTCTTTACATTTCTTTTTTTCTTCTGCATTTCCCTAATTAGCGGGGAGGTGACGGAATATTGGAATTGTTGAATTATTGTTTACTGTATATTGTTCCTGCAGTAAAATGAAACATGGGTTTCGTATTAAAACAAAGCAAAACAACCAAAAAAACCCACCTGTGTTCTGTCTCAAGCCATTTAGAGTTGAACTTCATCCCTCATTGTATATTTAACTGGAAAATTGGAACCTGCTTAGGCTGAGATGTTTTACTGAGTACAATACCCTAACTTCTGTGGGCTATTGCTCTGATCAGAGCAGTATGTCTGTCTTAACCATTTGGTGCAGTGGGGCTACAAGCATCTACTTAACATCACTCACTGTCCTGATCAACAAATACTTCAAGGAGACTTGGCGTGTGAATAAGATAAGCTTCATGCTGTACACATTTAATGGATAAGTGAAGAAAAAATGTCTTCCACCTCTATCGATCTTGTAGTCACAAAAAAAATAGTCACAAAAGCTAGGGATATGCAGATGCCTTAAGCTTGCCAATAATGGGGATTCCCTCCCCCCTTCTCAACCTCAATCTGCAGAGCAAAAAACTATCCCCTCATCTAATTGAATATCTAACTCCTTTTTCATGCTGGAGGTTACTGTAATTCTCATGTACTGAAATTGGTCTAGCAGTCTGTAATGGGACACAGTAAATGAGTCCCTATGTAGCTGTGATTGATCTCTCAGAGAGTATGTAGTTTGTCTAGTGCCATTGTGAAATGTCAGGAACAACGCACAGAAATCAGGGTTTCAGCAAGGATTTTTACCTAAGTCTTTGAAATTGCAGAGACCTTTTAAATCTGATTGCTTAGATTAGAGGCATAGAAGACAGAAGGAATGCTTAGTTTTGAGTGTGGCTGCATTGGTACACATCAGTCCTCCAATAATATAAACATTTGCACTTTTATTCTCTTGGATTTGTGAAAACTTGTTGGAAGTAACGATTAAAGAAAAAAACCTTTAAAAATCGAAAAGGCTTTTAAGCTCCTTATGCCTCCTCAGGAAGGGAGAAACTGACTGATTCATCCAGGAAGAATAGTGAAGTTACTTTATCAAGAGTATTGCATAGCTTTGGAAAGAACAAAACACAGGTGTATTTATGTATAGGGCTAGGTGTAACTTCTAAGTATGTATTTTTTGCATCAGAAACATCTTTTACTATTGCTGCTATGGTATTAATGTTGGAAAAATATTAAGTAGAACTTCTGTTAATTATGGAATTGGATGATGGTGGCTCTTTACGCCAAATCTTTTTCAATAAAGACGACTAAGTCCAGTATCTTAGCTGAAGGCTTGTGCAGGAGACGCCTATCAGCAGGTTATTTGGAATTTGGTGAGGATGGTTTCTAAGCTTTCTATGCAAAAGTGCTCATCGCTTCGAAAGGATATTGATGGCACAGGGGCTAGAGAGTTCTCTTCTAACCTGATCAGAGGTTAAAATTACTGCATGGTTGCCATGCTTGGAAACAGCCTAGAGTTTGAACAGTAAAAACTGTAATGCTATGCAAGTTCATTGCCAGAAAGGAAGCCTGCCTGCCTTGTAGTGGCTCATATGATATCTGAATTCAGCATGAAGGAATTACCACTTGTGGAGAAACAAACTGGCTTCTAGAAAATGGGTACATCTAGTAACAACTCTGGCTAGCACCAGAATCAATTAGATCAGAATCAATTAATGACAAAAAACTTATGCGAGTTACAGTAAGGGAGACAAGAACAAGGGTTTGAAAGATCTTGGTTAGCTTGCGCTTAAGGTGAAATCAGAGTAAGATGATAACTCTTTCCTTTTCCTCCTAGAGTATCTGCTGTTGTGTTTTTCTTTAAAATTAATTTAAAAAAAAGAAGTGAAATTGTTGCTTGAAAATTGGCATGAAGTTCTTCGTGTGTGAAACAGCCTTTGAAAGGAAGCCTTACAGTTTTCTACCAGGGAATTCTATTTCCTTGTAATTTGGTAATTGTAATGTTGTTAATTGAAATGTTTTGGCAGGAGAAATGTTTTATTTTAATAACCTTATTTAAAATACTTTTCTTTCTTTGTGGTGTGTGCGTGGGCAACAATTACAAACTTTTATGCAGTGGGCTATGTTATATTTTGTTACATTTTGGCAAAATGGTGAGTGTGGATTTATTTTTTTCACATTTTAGTGTGTTTTTTAATTTTTCCTATTGGTGAAGGACAGGTGGTTACCTTAACACCAACTAAGCTTAATATGGCCAAACGGATTAATTTTCTGTGTTTAATCCCCTGATATGCTTCAGGAAACTTCTGGAGTATTTCCTGGTACCGTCAAGATACGTTGGGCCATATTTGTAAGATTTCTAAAATAATCTCTGTGTAGCATTGCAGATAAAGAATAATTTGGACATAGTTGAACGACCTTCTGGAGATGATGTCTTCTCCATAACCCTTCCTAATCTCCTGTGTCAGTAAATGCACGCTATGAGCTTCCACACCTCTGGGGCTATGATGCTTTACGACAACTATGACGTTAGCATAATTTTGGTAATTTTTCAGCCAGGATAGCAATGGCAGTGAGTTTGCTGTTGGTCTTTTAGCTTTACTGAACTAAAATAAAGTGTGACTTCAGACAGAAAGTTTGTGGGAAAGAGGGAGCTTCTCATCTCTGCTGCGTGTCTGGATTGGTGTGAAGTGAGGGATGGGTGAGAATGGCATTTCTGCTAATGCTACTAGTGAAAGATGAGTGTGCGTAGTAGAAAACTTGTTCTGGGTTGCCTGCTTGGAGGAGAAAGCAGGGTTTTATGCAACAACTGCCATCTTGGCTTACAAGCCAGCGAGTGAACTGGTCCCGTGAGTTATTACAGTGTCACAGTGCAGAACTGCGTACCTGCAATTGCTGCAGATCCCGTTGGCACTGATGATCAGTAGCAGGGTGCGACATGCCTGCCAAGTTGGTTTCTTCTTCGGGGAAGGTGAGATGTGATGTAGGGACATATCTTTTCAACATGTGTCTTCAGCTTTGCAAATAAAGCAGTAAGTAGCTGTACTTCAGAATGTGTTTTGATTTTAAAGATACGCATTTTTGAAGGGAGGAAGCATCCACATCACCTAACTTCAGTCATGTAACCTGGATTCTTATGTCAGAAGTCTGTTTTTCCTCTGGTCAGTGGAGACAGAGAAGCTTCTCTGTAAAGCAATTTAGAACATCTAAATTGGATTACTTCACTGATTTGCTCCCTGATGGAGCCCACCGTTCTTCATAGAGGGAGCTTAGGGAAGCTAGACTCAATATACTCTCTTAAGTCAGATACGGTGGAACTCTTCTACTCCATTAATAAAATATACTTGCGTTATATGGTGCAAAACCGTCTGAAATTCAGTATCATGACACTAAGCCTTTCCTTTTCATTTTAAAAAAACTTTTCCATAAAACATTGGTGATAGTCAGCAAATATTGCAATTACTAGAAAATAGTGCTTTCAGAATTTCTTAGTGTATTTATATTGTCATCGAAAGTAACAAGCTCCAGATGCTTTTGAACATCTCATTCAAGATGGGATGATAAAATACAGTATTGTGCTACATGCTTGAAAACATTTATTATGACAAGAGGGGCAAAAAGAACTTAGTCAGTTGTAAGGAATATGTGATTGTGCCTCCGCAAAAGTAGTCTTAATGCTGTTCGTGACACGTGTATTTCAGTTTTGGATGTTTTGCAATTGAGAGGGAGTAATGGTCAGAGACACTTTTTGAAAGTATTATACACATGCTTTTGTTTTTATATAAAGTAATTAGTTGACTGACTTGAGTAAAACTTCTCTAGTGTGCAGGTTTTAAGGATGTGTGTACAAGTGTTTGGGTTTGTCTGACTTACTAATACATTAAAATGGTAACCTTGACAGTGTATAGGAGAGGTACTGCTTTTGGATCTCCATCACTGACCAGCAGAATTGCACACAACTGCACGAATAGTTGCAAGCAGTCAGGCTTTCTCCCCGGCTGACAGTTAAGCAGATTTTTTTAATAGTTCTGGTGAGGTGCGTAGGATCACTTTGTGTACCTGAAGTTAATCATTGGCGAAGTGCTTTGTTGGATCAGGGTCAGTGTGTTCACTTCCTCAAAGGATCCCACCTCTATTTATCATAATCTGTTTTTCAGTCTTTCCATAGTTTCCAATTTAAGGGGGACGTGTTTTGTTGTTGGGTTTTGGTTTGTTTTGTTTTTTAAATAAGAATTGAAAGAGGTCACCTCAGTGTCAAGCATTTGCTAATAGTTTATTTCAGATTGTTCTTCACTTCCTAAAGCACAAGCAGAAAGTTCCTAGCCCCAGGGACTTGCGTGCAGCCTGACAGGAGGCAATGGGGAACAGGGAGGCGGTTCCAGGCCTGGGAAGGGAGCCCAAAGGTTGCTGCAGTAAGATCATCAAGTTACTGAAGTTAAGCATATACGCATCTTGATTCAGTTATTTCGGTGTAAGAAAAGAATTGCTCACTAAGCTGAAAACAAAAACAGACTGAAATGTAAAAATACAGTGATTTTCATATGAAATAAGAAATGTTAAAAATTAGTCCCAAGTTGACAATGTTTATACTATCTGTTGCTCCTGTCTCTTGCGGTACTATATTCTTAGTGCTCTTGATCAAACAGCTGGTGTTTTCATGCAAAAGAAAAGCGCCATGGAGAGCAGCAGAATGGCCAGAGACACTTTGGCTGAGATTGGACAAGGCTATTAAATGAGAAAATGTTTAGAAGGCTATGTAGTGTGTTTGAAATATGTAGTTATATCTCTTTGTAATCCCATAATGAAAGTAGAATCAAATATATAAATCAGAGTGTGGTACATGCAGTTGACAAGTGTGGCTTGTCAGAAAGGACATAAAACAGAAAAATATTTTAATGAACTATAACTCTTTCCTGGGAATATTTGGGTTTACAGTAGAGGCAAACATAAATAAAATATTCTTAGAATAATTTATATGATGCTAAGCGAGTGAGCTCAGTGGACTTTCAAGGCTTCATCCCTTCAGAGGATAATACATACATATATCTGCAGATAAAAATACTTACAGTGTCTGAATGACCGATTTTAAGAGCTGTCTTATGTCAGAAGCACAAATCTGCAAAACTGGAGAATTCAAACCAAGAAAGCCACTGTCTTACTGAGAATATTTAGCTAACTATAGACTGCACAAGCTCTGGCTTTATTCTTTGCTTCCTTCCAATCTGTGAAATACTTCACACCAAAAAACTGAGGTGTATAATGCTGGAAAAGGGCCCGAGAGCTCAGACAGCAGCATTGCAGTGACCTGTAGTATCCTTGGAGCTGAGAGAAGACCTGCACAGCTTGGGAGCGGGGCTTCATCTGGCAGTCAGTGCTCAGTAAGCATCAACGCCCCTTCCAGCTCAGCACAGCCTTTGCTTGGCTTCACTTACGGCTCAGGCTTGAGCTGGCACGCTTTCTGTACCGTGCTGCTTACGCATTCGTAAGAGCAACTTTTAAAAGTTCACAAAACTGCCTGAATTGGTTTATTAGTGACCTAGTAGTAACGCTGGACACGGCACACTTAGCATTTGGAGCAGTGACAAAAATATCCTTGATTTCACTGTGCATGTGTATAAGCTCTAAGACAATAAAGCTCGCAAAATTGTGTCTACAAACTTACATACTCCTGCTTGACAGGTGCCTGTATATTGATAATATACAAGGTCACACTTAACCATTATTCTGTGTCGTTTGTAGAAATGCAAGTGTGTACTTAATATACTGAATACATAAGCATGGATTAGTAGGAGACCATTAAAACAAGTTGGCAAGTTGTTCGATTTGTAG
Source organism: Calonectris borealis (assembly GCF_964195595.1). Taxonomy (NCBI): domain Eukaryota; kingdom Metazoa; phylum Chordata; class Aves; order Procellariiformes; family Procellariidae; genus Calonectris; species Calonectris borealis. The sequence goes on from NC_134315.1 coordinate 51,987,268, forward strand.
GTATCCATTTTTGATACTACAAGCGCCAGTTTCATTTTGAAGGACAGCATGTTACACAGTTCTTTTAAATGACTTGATACCATAGTCTGCTAGATCAGATCGTGAAATAGGGTGTAGGCTTGGGTTGCAGTGCTGTTTTGCAGAGCGTTTTGATGGAATCTGTTGGGGGTTTTTTTTTTTTTGAAAAACAGTTTTATGGATATTTTCATCTGTTACTTGAAAACCAAGTATTTTAGGTTGAAATGAAAAATGTTTTTTTAAAGAAGTGAAGGCAGATTAGCAGTCCTCTCCGTCTTCAGATTTAAAACACTAGTATTTTCTTGGGAACAGATATTTTCTGCAAATAATCACATTTTGACTTTGAGATGCATTGCTTTGAGTAAGTTTAAATGGAAATTTTCATCCCACATCTGTGGAATATTCTTTTCTGTTAATTATTTGCAAAACTAGTCAGTCCATATAAGATTCAATTGTATAGACTGCTCCTGATTTTATGCCAATCTGTGAAGACACAACAGGGAGTGACAGAGCTAATTATAGTCTCTCGTGCTTACTCATCCACATACACTTGCATTTGCAAGTGTAAAATTCAAGCTGTTGTATGTGCATCTCATTGCACTCACTAAAGATATATTTGCTTAGAAATATTAAATATCTGCTAGAGATACTTGGGAAATTTTGAAAAAAATCAGGAGAAAGAATGCATTGCAAAATCACTCGGATCTCTCAATGATTCTGTCTGTGGCAACTCTAAAAGTAAAAAGCATGGGCTGGCAGGGAGGATGAAAAGTGTGCAAGCTTTTTTCTGCTTTTCGTTTGGAGATAACAGTTTTGAAAAGCTGGCATCTTTTTTTTAAGTGAGCCTTTTTTACTTTTTTTTTTTTTTTGAGAGTCCCACAATTTATAAGAAAGTTTTCTTGGATCTTATAATTTATAGAACTTCTAATAGTTACTGGAAGGACTGTATGGTGGTTCTCAACATAATGCGTAGTATTTTTATTTTGTTATAGATTAGCTGTTAATAAGAATTTGGAATCCCCAGTTTGCTATTACTGTGCACTAGTACAGATATTGCTTGCATAAAAAGTTGAAGAATAGCAGATTTAATTAAATCTAGTTGGGTGGTCATATCCTAGTATTAATCTCTTTTACCCCTGTGTAAGTACACTACGTAAGGCCTCTGAACTGTACTGCAGAGACACCAGCAGCAAGATGAGTCCACCTTCTACAAGCATATTCTCTACGTGGTGCAGGACCAGACCTTCACAGAGCAATAGCTAGATTCTGATAAAGCCTGAATTATACTCGGTGTGAATGTTTGTACCCTGAGGGCATCTGTCCCCTCCTTGAAGTGGTGTATCAGATCACATCTGTAAGCATGTGTAGCTGGTATTGAGATTGAGAGAACTCTCAAAATGCAAGTGAGGGTAATTTGTAATCCCCTTACTGGAATCTATTTCTGAGTTATTTTTCTCATATTCATTTAGTTTAAAGCTGTGTCTATTGAATTAAGTTGCCTTTTCTTCAAATGCATTTTCTCAGCTTCTCGGCTTCTTGGGATAAGAATGAGTGAAAACTGAATGTCAGGTTGTGACCTTCTAGCTTTCTGTTTAGTGCTCCAAATCAATCACAAAGATGTATGTGTTGTATCAAATACATATTTAAAATGCTGTCTGAACATAGAGATGCAATGCTGAAATGGTGCAGAATCAATAAAAATCAGCTACAGTTGTTGCCGTTTAGCTGCATTGTGTTTCAGCACTGAGATAAGAGAAAGCTAGGGTCCTAGCTTACAAAGGAGAGAGGTACTAGCAAGGTAACTGTTAAAACATTCCCCCCGCAGAGCCCAGCTTGTGTTAAATATTCAGTTCATTGCCCTGTAACTCCACATCCATTCCTGTGCAGGATTCTTTTCCCCTCAAGAAGCATTTGCATCAAACGGTGTCAGTTCTGTTTGGTACAATAGACTGAGGTGTGGGGGTTGATCAAGTGTAGCTAATAATACAGATTTGATAGCCAGTTGGTGGAAGCACCAGGCTTCTCAAGCATCACTATAATGTTTTTATTTCACTGAAATGTCTTGATACAATTGAGAGGCATGTGTTTGAAAGCAAGATCCTCCAATTCCCTGTAATGCTTTGGTGGGGTTAAACCGACTCTCAGTTTCCAACTTCACAAAAAATGCCTTCGTGACAGGCGCTTTAGTCATAGGGCTACTAACCCGCCTTCAGAAAGGTGGTGAATGTTAAAATTAAAGGCACTGTCACAGTAGATACAGCTTTTCTATACAAAGAAGGAGTCTGGGAGGTGGAGTATTGTTCATCTGCTATTTAAAAATACTCATTTTAATTGATGCGTATTTTCAAAGGCGTTCATGGACCTTGTTTCAATATTCCGACAACTGGTGCCTTCCTGCATTCTGTGGACAGAGGAAAATGGCTTCAAATGTAATAAACTTCTGTCTTCTTAATGAGAGCTGTAAAAAGTAGCTTCTAAACAGGATTGAAGATGCCAAAAGGAATACTTAGAAGAATCTTACCTTTTAATGCAAACCTAGCATGGGTGCCTCTGTGTGTGTGTGAGGAGAGTCTAGGTCAGAGGATGTAGGATCCAGCACGCCGATAATAAGCTGTAGCGCTTCCAGAACCAAATTCGGTGTTTAGTTCAGACAGCTATTTGTACACTACTGTTGGATTTGGGTATATTTATTTATTTAAAGTCTCACGAACAGCAACCTGTAGTTGGCACAGGTCAGCTTTTCAGTGACCAGTATAAAATGAGCTGATGCTCCTAGTTTGTTGCTTTGCGTGGAGGTAAGCTTGTGCTGTTTAACATCTCTGTTGGCATCTGCTCTTAATACCCATTTAACAGAAGCATCTTGTCTCAGGGACTTCTTTTTTAATGCATATTAGACGATGATTGTGGGAGTCCTGTATTGTTACTTCATATCAGACTAGTTGTCAAGAAAATACCTTTGAATATCAGAGCATTTTTAAGAAAGAAAAGAATGCGCTAGAATTTCTGTAACTGTATTTTTGTTTTATTTTTTATTTCAAGCCATTGCAGTAGAAGTCCGAAAAGCCCATCTAGAATAAAAAGATCTAGAATAAAAAGGAAAAAAAAATAGTGAAAAACATAGCAAAAAAAGAAAGGCAAAGCATTTAAGAGATGGTCCTAGGGCTTGGAATTGACCTTGTTTTGATTCTGTTGTTCCGATTTATTGAAAACATTCTGAAAATAAGTATTCAAAACAGTAAGTGGAAATGTGCATATACTGATTATCCTTAAAGATTCAGTAAAGGTGTAGGGAAGTTTTATTACAGCAGTACTAATAGACCAGAAAGAGAAAGATCTATCCTCAGAATATTTTACTGCAATTTTGGAGCCTTTTTGCCGTATTTCCAACAGTAATGTGATAAAAGCTTCCAGACATCTCTGTTTGAAACGAATCTTTCTTGTGCCATCTTCCTGCCATCCTCAGCATGAGCCAAGGGGAGTTGAAGCTTTGGTGAAAGCATGTTGGTTCCCCCCCCCCTCCCCCCCCCCCCCCCCCCCCCCGTGACTTTCTCTGGCAAATGGCCCTTGAGAAAATGGCCTTCATTTGTGCTTTAAACCCAGAGCCAGCACATAATTCATCAAATGCATCTGTTATCAAAGTGCAGTGGAAGGTGGGGAAGGAGGGAAGAAAACAGATGAAAAAAGCAGAGGTGTGGGTTAGTGTGTGGGTGTGGTGGTGTGTTTTTTGTTTTTTTTTTTTTTTTTTTTGAACATATATAACAAAATGCTGCTTTTCTTTGTGGTGTCCCTTTTTCCCTAGAGAGCTGATTTCCCTGGAGCACAGAGGTGATTGTTTTGGAAAACTACCAGGTATCATGTAGTAAACTAGCTTCTTTATCCATTCTGACTGATGGAAATTACTGTTTCAAGATGTAAGAATGAATGCTATGAACACTTTGAAATTAGAGGCAATAGAGGAATTAATTTCCTTAATAGCTTTCAAGAAATTTACATCTTCTATTAAATGATATCCAAGACTTAAACAATATACACTTTTTTCCTTTAAATTCTGGGAGCAGAACTGCTCTGGGCAGTTTTTTAGTCCCTTCCTGTAGAGGAAGCACAAGAAGTGAGTCACAAAATCAGACTTGGAAGATGCAAATTCCTCCCATGTTCATCCCTAAAGGATGGAAGGCTTGTAGTAAGCATCTCAAAGCCTCATACATTGATTCTTAACACTGTGTTTAAGGGGATAAATACTGTTCTCTTGAGGTAGCATGAGCAGATACTAGCCTAAATAAGAAATGATGTGAAAATTTATGAAGTCTTCCCCTTCCCCCCTTGGAACTACTTGGAGTGCTATTGAGGGTGTAAGGTAAATGTAGGATAAGATTTGACAGCCACTCAAATTATCATGCTTGATGAGTGCAAGGATCTGTGTGTCGTAGATTTGGCTAGTGCTAGCTGCACAGTTATTGTATCTGCAATGCAATTAGTGGTGAGAGGGCAGCCTTCCCCTGTGCAGAGAAATTCAGTTTGCAAAACAGCACAGATTAGCTTGCAAAAATCTCTCTGCTGCAGAATGCATGTGAAGGAGAGAAAGGTCTTTGTGTAGCCTTGTGGTTACAGGAAAAAGATGGTGGGAGCAGCGTGAGAGCTTCCTGCAAAAATTTGGAAACGTATAAAGGTTCAAATGTTATCCTTTACTCATCTCGCAAGAGAACAAATTTTAGCCATTCGCTCTGAAAGGAAGGAAGGAATAATTTGTTTGAAACTCTACGGAAATGGTAGAGTTCCCTTACATGTACACAGGTGTTTCCTGGATAGAATGCGATATATCCATATATTAGCATATAGTTTTGCATATCTTTGGGCATTCTCTAGAGCCAAATAAGTGAATGAGCTTTTCTTAAGCTCACAGTTGGAGAAGTAGTGAGCAGTTTTTCAGCCATAGTGTACACTGATTATTTCCAATGTTAGTATTACTCATTTTGTTACACAGTGTCAAAGAAAGATTTTGTAAAGATGGACAGGGATGCTTTTCATAAGGGTAGCGAATTAGCAGCAAAGAATATTGGATCGTTAGTAATTTTGACAAAGCCTTACTTAAGTCATCCTCTAGAGGGTGAAGATGAACAAACCATTTGAAGAGTTTTAAAACTAAACTGAGCAAAATTACAAGAAGACATGTATTTTTGACTGTTGGGCGTTCTTACATGTTGCAGCCATAGTCAGAGTTACTTAAATTCCTCAGATGTCCACGCTGCCACCAGAGGGATGATCCTGCCGTCATCTTTGTCCCAGGCAATTAGCATTGTGTGGCTGTTCCTCACCATAGCTGCATCATAACTAAGCCTGTGGAAAATTCACTTTGCTTTTGTCTGGTTAGTTTTCAACTAGTTAAGTTCTCTGATTTTATTTATTCTGTGCCCTAATAGCACCCATGCCAGCAGGAAAGGATGAGGGGGCAGTGAGAACCAGCTGGGTGGGAGAGGAGGCCAGAGCCCACTTGCGGTGGCAGGACGGGTTGGAATGTCTCGCAACTGTTTGCTGGGGGATTTGGCAGGCCTGAAAACAAACAAACAAAAAGAAAAATAAATGTTGCATTTTGTTTCCGCTGTTCAGAAAGGAAATATTTAAAAAGGAAAAAAATAAAGAAAAATTATTAACGTATTTCTTTCAGTACTGAAAACAAGGAACAGACTCATACTACTAGATCTGGTCTGCAATCGCTATTCCTTTACTTTTTGAATATTATTGAGGCACACACATTTATGACAGATAAGCTGTCTTAATGGAAAGCAGCATGTCTGGACAGCAGTGTGACAGCAGGAGGAATTTCCAGTTGGTGCAGAATGTGCTGGTGCACCAGCTAAGTAGTGTAAATTAATTAGGATGCAGGTTGCACGCCCTGCTCCAGATGTTGTTCTGACTCCCTCTGCAATTCCAGACTGGACTGCACTCCTAAGCGCTGGCCTTGTGTGAAGGATTACAGCAGAGGATTGTGAGACTCCATGCGAATTTCCTTTTTTAAGACCTCAGGGCTTGTCTGACCTGTGCCTTTGTGTTTTTAGGGCATTGCCAAGCACATAACTGTTCTTCTGTGTGGCCAGTGCATTGCTGCCAGGTAGAATTCCCATTTCTTTGTTTGAGGACTCTGTTTCAACAACCCAGTGAAGTTGTATAAAATGTATTTAACATTTAGTAAACAAGCCCTTGAGCTAGCTCATGTATTTTTCCAGTTAATTTAGTACTTTGCTGAGCACAGCTACACTGTCCATTTCTAAATCTGGTATGCATTCTGTAATTTTTTCTGTCCATACAGCACATTTGAAAAGGGTTTTGCTAATTACAGTTCAATAGTTCAGACCTATTGTATGTTGAGATCATTCTAATTGCGTTCTCAGAGCGTACATTGAGCTTGATGGTGATGCTTATTAATTTTTTTTTGTTGAAATTGCTACCTCATCTCATCCATGGAAATGTTTTCTTTCTGAAACACAGCTGCATTATGATTTGGTATGATAAATGTTAATTGATAAATGATAGTCAGTGTGTCTTGTTTGAACCTTATTGCAGATTCCAAATTAAAAGTCGTAAAGCATTTTTCTGGATGCATGGATGGTACAAGATATGGGGAAAAACAGGTTTTGGAAAATATGTAAAAGATCCCACAAATAGACAGGCAAAACTCTTAAAATCATGTTTTTAACACGAAAATGATTCTTATGTTAATCATTAAAGCGAACACTAAAGTGACTCCTTTACTAATGGATTAAAGTGATACACTTAACAATATGTATTTCCTGCTCATTGATGTGTGAAAAATCTTTGTTTCCAGCTTTTGTGAATATATCTAGGAAGGAGGTGATTTATGCTCCTGCTACATGCAGTTTTATTGCAACTCAAAGCTGCAGCTGCCACGTAAGTTCAGCAAACAAAATCTCCAAGTAAAGATAAAAAGCAGTTTCTACCTGTGGAAATACTGTAATTCCTGAATTGGGAGAAATCTGGGTCCCACTTCTAGTGACCAGATCTCAAAATCATTACACTTTAGCCAGAAGTGAGAGCTCTCTGGAGTAGATTTTCTATTTGTGTTCATGTGTATTAGTTAATACGTGTAACTTTATTTTGAATGGACAATGTAGCTGATGAGTGTGAGGTCCACACTGCCTCACAGTCAGGTCTTTACACGTTTATTTGCATTAGGAGCCTTGTAGTGGGAGTACAAATGCACCATGATCAATTTGAAGACTTACGAAATGATACAGCAATCTGTATCTGTCAATTCAGTTCATGATTTCAGTAGCTGTTAATGCAAGATATGCTGGATTAATATAAAGGTGTATTTCGACACCAGGTTTATTTAGAAAGGGTAGGAAAGTGGATTTGTACATGTGTGTATTGAAACTCTACTGGCGCCAGGCTCTTCTATTGATGTAATTCACCTTAATGCCATAACTCATTAGAACCAGCTTCACGGATACATGTTTTCTGTTTCTTAATGTGTGTACAGCACACACAGTTTTGCTAATCTGATTCTATGTACATATGGGTATAACTTACGATTAATTTTTTTGTTAGATGAACACCTATCGCTCTGCATATTGGAGCCTGTTGACTTCAAAAAGTGTAATTGCATGTAAAAATGTCACATGACCCTTTCCATTTTATTTAAGATTTTTGCTTCTTTTTAGAAAACAACATTGCAGTAAAAAGGGTGCTTTATCCCAGCCTGTGGTGTAGCAATGTTGTTTTGAGTTTAATAGAAGTGTGTTTAGTGTATGCATTTAAGATGTAATGTGTGTATTTTTACGAATGTTGACAGTGCTTACGTATTGTATAATGAGCATTGTGTATTTTAAAGATTGGTTAAGAGGATTGCTAGGTTTTAAGAATGAGCTGGAATTTTTTCTGTTACTATTTGGTGCAGCAATGTTGCTTATATTTCCTTATGCTTCTGTGCATCATATATGTCTGTCTGTTCTAACTCTTTTCATTTATTGTAGATTGTGCTTCTTCCAAAAATACTTAAGTCAGAGCCAAAAAAAATATGTCTAATGTGCTGTTACACAGGTGGGGCTTTCAACATATAATTGATCTTTGGCTTCTACATGTCTTAAATCCTGAGAGCTGTAGGAGTTGTACTAAGGTACTAGAACAAAAAGTCTGAGGTCTGAAGTTTAACCGATGTTTAGTTTGGAGGCTAAATTATGAAACAAACTTAAAAAAAAAATTGGCTCAGCCAACAAGTATTATTGCTTCAATATATGGCATACTGAAATAAACTAATTTAACTTAAAAACTGTCTTGTTAAGACACACAATAAATTTGGTTTATTCTGATTTTTGGACATTTTTCAATAAAAAGAAAAGATTTAAGGTTCCCTGCAGTTTTCAGGAAAAGGTAGGACTGTTGATACTTATCTTCTCCTTCAGGTGTCCTGATTGACTTTTGTGAGGTGGTAACTCTGGGATCACTCACTTCAGTGGGACAGCTTTCTCTTTCTTTTCTCTTGCTGAGTGCATATGTTTGTAATTTGGTACAAAATGTTTGTAATTTGGTACAATACAAGAGAGACTGCTGGGGAGAGTCCCCAGGATCTTCACACCCCGTCAGTGAGGTGCTGGGAATCAGTCCTTGGTTCCCATCTCTGCTAGGAATGACGCCGAGAGGGGATCCGCAGCCTGGGTTTTCCCTGTCCCTGGGAGTCGGATCGGAGATTATTGTAACCTTGCCAAAGGCCGGCTTGTACTTCACCTGCTCCTAAGACCTTTCTGCCTGCTGCCTTCTGTTACCTGATTAGTTACACCTGGAGGTTAACTGCATTTGCCAGGGAAGATGCTGCATGACAAGCAAAAGGGAAGGGGTAGGAAGCTCACCACAGAGCATGGGTGAACTCTTACAGGTGTTGAACAAGGTGGAGGGTCTGTGAGGTGAGCAGTGCTTGCTGTTTTCCCTGCTAGGCAGTGGACAAGTTTTTAAAAAAGGATTTATTTTTAAAATTAGGTTTAAATCTAAAACTCTGCTTCTAGAAATGTTTTTTCCATGACTATTTTTTTTTTTTTTTAGATTCCAACTACACCAAGTTATTTTTTCATATACTGTCCTGTTCTGCTAAATTCTGTAGCAAATCTTACGACAGACAACTTGCTTAAGAGAAATACAGGTAAGGAGGGCCACGTAGTTTGAAAGTTGTTTCCTTGTTTTACAAGATTTTGTAACTTGAATGAGTATTATATGACAGTATTTACCATAAAGCTTCGAGGTGGTTTGCTCTTTTTCTTATTTGAAGTAGAATAAGATTTTGCTTTAGGAAATTGGCTTCTTTGGAACAGTTGAGTAGTTAACCACTTTTTTAAGAGTATTCAGTATATGCATCTACATGTTAGTAAGAGAGAGTGAAGCAGCATACAAAATCAAGCAGCTGACTAATGCCAATTACAGACAACTCATTCTGCAAATAACTGGGTTATTTTCTTTCAGGTAAAAAATGAAGATATAGTAATTTTTCACCTGATTAAATCCATAGTGTATTAGCTTTTGTTGCCAGTATGGATTTTCTTTATCAATGTTGATTTCAGAGAGAGAGACCTCTTTTTTTTATTTGCTTATGGAAGAGGCCAGGCAGTACATATTGACCCATTCCTTCATTCAAACTACAGTTGTAATTTGGTAGTGAGGTTTGTAATGGACTAAATGAGTTGTCTGAACTTTGCACTCCCCAAAAGAGATTCAGCAAGCTTTTTCCTAGTTTTTAGAAGAAAGAAAATACTGAAAAATTGAGATTTTCATGTACTTTGCTGTACAAGAAACAAATTTAACTTAGAAGATCCACATAGAGACACGTACACACAGTTGTGGAAGTTTTATTTTTAACAATGAATGAATTTGACTCTAAAAAATTGCAAGCTTGTGAAATCTTCCCCCAAATTCCAAAGTGGGAAACTGCTTTCAACTTTGACACTGTTTCGATGTTTGACCGTCAGTAAGAACCTTGTATCCTTTGTCTCAATTTATCCTTCTGTAATGTCATTATCTGTAAGGTGGGTGTATGGCTTAGATAACACCTACAAACCACCCAGGATATTTGGATGAAAAAATTCTGACGAGCCTTTGAAAGGATGGTGATTTTATAAGGTAGTTTGTAAAATAGCACTTTGAGGTTTGAGTGTTGTGGTTTGGGGTTTTTTTTTGTTTCTTTGGGTGGTGGGTTTTTTTGGTGTTTTTTTTTTGTTTGTTTGGTTTTTTTACTTTATCCCCTCTTGAAACGCTGTTTAAAATTGTAATAAAATGTATTCCTGTGGCCTTGTGCAGTTTTTCTAAATGTGTTTTTTTTGGTAATAGTCTTTATTGGAGGTTCTTTATTGTTTGCAAAGTTCATTCTGTGTGTCAACTGAATCTGAATTCAGTTGTAAAACATGAGGCCTTGGTTTGTTCCTGTAGATTACTGGGTCATCTTGTTTTACTATAATATTAAATCTAGTGTTTGGTAAACTCTGTAAGCTAACTCTGCTTTAGAGCAAGCAGAGAGAGACAGAGTGTGGTGACGCTGGCTCCGTGGCGACAAGACCTTTGGGAGCTGCACTTCCCATTTTTCTTCGATGGTTGGGTAAAAGTGCTAAAGAGGCTCAAACAAGGTAATGGCCTCTCAGGTTTTGCAATATAGTTCACACGGTCTGCTAAGTGCAGGATTCTTCATCATGTAGTGATGGAGTAGTATATTAACATCAGCAAGACTTTAGTAAAATACTTGGCGTTTCAATCAAAAAAGAACAGAAAGAGGATGACCTTCAGCTTTTTCAGGATAGATAGGTGTGGTCATTTTGTTATCAGTTTAACATAGTCTTCTAAAACCAGACTCTGTTGTGGATTTAGTTTCAAGTTGATCTCTATTCAGTAAAATACTTAAACCTATGGTAGATTTTTGTTGCAAACAATGGCTTTGGTGAGATTTTTTTCTTTTTCGTAGTTGTTCTCTGTTATGAGAAAGTAGACATGTAAGGGAAAACAGGGGTGTTTTATGTATTAAAGCATCCCTGACTGTCATACCACCTGATGGTTCCCCTGTCTGCCTCCTGCAGTTCCAGGCTTCTGAGGAGTGCCAGGAATTTGCATATTCAGATCCTCTTATGTGGTAGGAAGGAGTACTTAAGTGTGTTTTATCTTTACACTTATCTGGAGTGTAAAGGAACAAGGAATTTTTTTTTTTTTGCTTGTTTCAGTTTATTTGAAGGAATAATGTAATTCTAGTAGTGATTCAAAGGCAATTTTTTAATGTGTTTCCTAAAGCCACAGTTATACGCAAATATTATTCTTTTTATCTGAAGGGAGAACATATGTACATTGTAAGTGGTACTGGTACAATGAAGTGTTAATTTCAACTATTTAATCTGTTCTGATTTCTGCTTTAATTTAGCTTGTGCCTTAAGTACTTATGAAGCAGCTTCTTTTTTTTTTTTTTTTTAGAGTGCTATTATACTCTTAGAGAAGAAGCATTGCAAGTATTAAGTGATTGTGAATGTAGTGTCAGAGAATTAAAGCACAAAGCTCACTTTCCTTGTACAGATATAACGGTTCTTTGTTCTGGTCAATATTATGCCATGTGTAGTGATACCACAATCCTCAATGACTGTGAATCAAGTCAAGCAGAGAAAATACAATGTTGAAGAGACTGAAAACTGCAATACCTCCGTTAACAAACGGCCCTGAGATTCTGTTGACGGCATGACTGCAGCATCAGGTTTCAGGTCTCTTGATGCGAGTCCTTCTGTTTAAAAACCCTCAGGATAGAAGTATACCTATGAATACTGCCTAGAAGAGTTAATTTGTTCAGAGTTTTGAAAGTAGGGCAATCTTTCTAATTGTGCTACTGTTGTTGGTTTACCTTTCATATATGGGAGATTCTGCTTTTGAGAGGCAAAAAAAGTTCTCTAGAATTTAAAAAGATCAGTTTTTATAACACAGATTTCTGATCAGGTATACATAGGGAGGTGGCAAAAGGTAATACGAACAGTAGTAACTTTGAAAATCTTGGAGTAAACAAAAGCCTCGTTCACATTTTTTTGTTTGATTGAACAGCTTAGAAAGATTTCTTGGTAGAGTTATCTGGGTATTAACAAATGGTTAGGCTATTGTAACGTGTGTATTAAGCGCTCTAGACTCCCGTGATTAAGCTTCCAACATTCAGGTGTAATCAAGATCTTGAAACTTTGATATTAGCCCTCTCATTGATTATATGGGACAGGTATATTTATGAAGCTGATGCTGAATATCCGTAGGTGGCCTGACTTGTCATATGCACAGCATCTATGTGCATGTGAAGCGTGTAGAGTGTGCAGATGTGCAAGGGTCAACAGTCGCATATTATATTAAAAAGGACATGTCAGTTACACGGCATATTCCCTCGGTTTCAGTGAGTGCATTTCATGTGTAGATCGTTACGCCAATTATCCTTCTTCCAGAGATGAGGAAGGTGAAGCATGGGGATGTTAAGTTACCTGCCGAAAGTCACAAGAGAGTCTGCTGGCAGGAACTGACTCCACATCTCATAAATCTCTTGTCCATGTTACATCCACAGAACCACAATAAGACATTCGTATTTTATTATTTTCTTAAAAATACTGTAAGTGCTGCTTTGTTGTTATAGGCACTGTATTTCAGAATGCTTTCAGATGTTTTTAAGCATTATAATTGTCTATATTCAGAGAAAAGAGGAAAAACCCAGACCCCTTTTTGTCTTGCACTGAAAAAGGCATTCACACCCAGATGCAAAATCCCACCCAAAGCAAATTTTACAGCTCAATTATTAAGCCCTGGAAAAGAATTCATAATTGAAATGCTGACAATTCCTTAATTACAGTGATTCTAGTAGAACCGGTAATAATAAGGTAGCACCCAAGTTTGTTGAGCTGCTGTGTCAACTGTTGAACCCAGGCTCACGAAAATCCCTTTCTGAGTAGGAATGTGGTGTAATGCCATTCAAGGACGACTTGCATCTCCTGTTCTCAGTGAACACATTGGCTAATGTATAAAACAGTGTCTTCCTATCATTATGACTGCGTGGTCCGCTGCTGAAAGTATGTCTTAACACATTTGCAGTTATCTCTGCTTCTTTGAAAGAAAAAACATTTATTTCTTAGACTAGATAAAAGCCTGAGTTATTCTAGGCAATTGAGGAAGAATTACCATAAAAACGGTAATTGTTCTTTTTTGTTAAAAAGATCTTTAAGGCAAACTTTACTGTGAAACACTGGTATTTCAGTAATTCATAGGTTATAGTGGCAAAGTCTTCATAGCAATATTTGCCCACACAGTGTGGAAGACTGATATACCAGTAACCCAATTTTTCAAGGTCTGTCCATTTTCCATTCTGCTGTATTATAAGCTAAAGTTTTTTCTAACTTGTTTACTTTAGACTATAGAAAATAGTTAATGAAGTTGGACTTGGTGAGAGCAAGGGCCTTGAACTAGCATTGCATGTCTGGTGCTGAAAGTTCATCTGGGGAACAAATCCTTTTCCAGGTAAGCTGCCATCCAGAAGTGAGCATGGGCTTGCACTGATTCCTGTAGGTAGACCACAGTTATTTTCAGTCCCTAGAAACAGCTGTTTGGACTTTTCTTCTGGGTTGTGAACACGTTGCCACTACAATACCTGATAATGCCAAACCAGACATCTTAGCATGGATATTTAAGAATTAGGTTTGCTAGCACTTCAAAATGCATACATGAACAACTAACACTTATATATGTGATTACTAGCTATTATTTTTCTTTGTTTCTAAAAATATTTCATTTTGGGTTAGTGATGAAACTCTCTTGTCGTTGCCCATCTAAGAATTGATCTAACTGAGCTTTAACTGTCAGTCTCAACTGCAACAAGACTTTTGGAGTAGGAAAAAGATATAAAAGATTGCTGCTGAAAACAAACATCATCTGTGTTTGCCTATGATTTTTAAAACATACTTTCAATATGGGATGAAAAAATACCTTTTTAGAATCATTTTGTATAGTAAACAGGGCATTTGAGATAACAGTCATGATAGTATCTACATGTCTTCAAGGAGCTAATCTTCTTAAAAATAACAGCTTTTCTGATGACTCTTCAGCCAATCATATTGATCAGTTCAGTGCTACTGAGACACATCCTGTGCTTCAAGCATTGATCCATGACATTATGAGAATACTTTGGGTAAACAGTCATCTATAAAATTAACTTCAGTTTTATTTTTCAAGTGATGTAGTTTCAGGAAAAATAAAGAATTCTTCACCAATATTTAAAAAAAAAACAGTTTTATTTGGTATTTATTAATTATAGGGTTTTAATTAGCATTACTTCATTTGTAAAAAATGAGAAAATTTTTTTTCTTAAAGTAGGCAGTTACTAACTGAAACATAGTTCAATTTCTTTGGTTTTCTTAGAAATGGAAGGAACAAGTTGTTTTTTGCCGGTGGATTCATAAACATGGCTGCAATGTCTAACAATGCGAAGTCTCTTTTCTTTTACGTTATAAATTAAGACAAGTGCCAGTATCTGGTTTTGATGCTACTGAACGTCCTCTCCTGCTAACGTTCATTTGGGGGGGAAAATGACTGGAAAATGCTTAATAAAGTTTTAAGGCCTGAAGCCATAGGCTTGCATTGTCATAGACAGCTGCTTCTTCAGATCAGGTCGTTGAGAAACTCTCCGAAGAACCACCTCTGAAGTATCAGTAAGCTACCTTTTGGCTTGCAACCATTTTTAAGCTGTTATAAAAGCCGGTGGGAAAACCGTGTTTACCCCTGAAGTCTAGCCTAGGAGCACTGTATGCAGTTCATTGTTACTAACCTAAATAACAGTATTGATTTTTAGGTGCTAGGGAGTGCATTGCCTGCACAGTTCAATTTGATAGCAATCAGTCATTTCTAGTGCGTTGATACTGATATCACCAAAATTGCAGTTCAGATAGAGACATGGAAGTAAAAAGGCTACACTGTGCCCTACAACCACTTACTGACAACTGCTGTACAGTTTTCTTACTGTTTCTATGTTTGTCATGTATTGATGGTTGTGGTACTGTGATGGGTGCTATTTAAAGCTTACCAATAAAACCAGCACCAAACAAAGATGTTGCAGAAACCCACGTCTATTGTCACTTAATCAGCAGACAAGCCATTGTGGTAATGTGGTGGGACAAAATTTCTTGTCCTTTCATGCTGGATCACAGCAAGAAAAATGCAAGAATAGGTCTCTCTCAATTTCAGTACTTCTAGCTAAAACATCTCAGTTATTTCGTAATGTTCGTTTTGAGATGCCGATGATGAAACCAGTTTGGCTGTCGCATCTTACTTTTCAAACTTAATGGATTCAAATTCCAGATTATTTTCCCTTGCATTCTGTTCCGAGTTGCTCATTTTCTTTTGCTGATCTATGATAGAGAAGGTGGCTGAAACAAAACTAGAAGAAAAATAGCAAAAATTATTACTGTCCAGGTGATATGGTCTTGCCCTTATCTCTTCTCTTCAATCGCCCTCACCACCTTTAGCCTCACTTTTTTCTGCTTTCCATGCTGCCGGTTTGGAACTGGGCTTTTTATCCTGTTGAAAGGATAAAGGCCCGCATTTTCTTCCCGTTGCTCTCTGCTGTGCTCGGATCCTGGTTCTAAAGAGATGGTGAGTCTTATTTTCAGCCCTAGATGATTGGCAATGGGAATTTCTTTGATGAGGCAAATTGTGCATCTAGAGTCTGTTCTCTGGCTCTTGCACCAGTACAGGCTTTCCAGAGAGCTTGCTGCTAAAGGTGATGCTCATCTCTGGTCTAGATAAAACCTTGGCACCTTTGATTCATTTACTGTCTGTTTCGCATTTGCTTCCCTATATATCCAAACACTAATATTGGTTGAAGTCATGTTTAGAATATTTAGTACAAGCAGTTAGAGAGCTTTTTGGCTATTTTCTTTTTATTTTTAGAATCTGCGTGAGGCAGAGTGAGGGGGTTACCTCTAGTGACTGCAGCTGTCAGCATGTGTTTTACATTCCATCTGTGGAAGAACTAAATTTCTGCATGGCTCGCCAGACCAAACTGCAGCCAAAGGATTTGCTAAAGAAATCCATGCTTTCAGTTCCTGAGGTCTTGTACTCAATCCCAAATAGGCTGGCAGTCATAGCCACTTTTACACTAGCAAGAGCTGGTTTTGGGTCAAACGATGTTGGTGTATTTTATTGTCTTCTATATAACAGAAAGATCCAAACTGTTGGGTAATTAACATCTGCGTTTCAGATAGAGTTCCATGTGCCTGAACCTGTAAAGCGTGGGCACAAAACAAAGCTTCTCCTGATTTTGAAGTGGAAGTGATAACATGTTAACCCTAAACGATGTGGGTAGATGGGCAAGCAAGGTATAATTGGATATAATTTGCTCTTCCTTGTATAAAGTGGTATGAGTTGCACACTTTGTTATTGTCTGTCCTGTTATGCTTCAGGCAGTTCTGATTGTGAATTGTGGACTGTGTTTACAGATGAAGTTTCATAGGACCCTTGTTGCTGAATCCTGCCAGGTTGATGTCGTTTTAGTTGATGTCCGATACTATCTTTGCGTGGCTGCGACCGTCTTGTCTCGGGAGCGTTGTAGCTGTTCACACCTTTGTGCCATCACTGCACCTGGCCTGTTCTGCTCAGATGTTTGTTGGCACAGTAAATATTTCCTCCTTCCTCATAGTGGGCATGCATATATTCTCAAAAGTAGGGGTTGATTTGGCTTTTTACTGACCTAATTAATAATTAAAGCTTAATGGGTTACACTTTCCAATTGGCTTTTCTCATGCAATTTAAAGACAGGTTATCAGAATACGAGCTTGTCTGTGGATTTTATTTCTCTTAAGTATTTCTACTTCCCTCAAATAAAGAGAGAAAATAGTTCATGTAGCCCAAAACAGAGCATCAGGGAATTGTTGCCAGCTTCTCTTCTAGTTTTTGCCTTGGAAATGCTTCCTATTTGGTATTGTGTTCCTGTACAGCTCATTCCTAAACGGGGGAATGACTCAAGTAAGTATTCCTCGCCAACCTTACAAGCCTTCCCCTCTTTCATTCAACGTTGCCTTTTACTTATGTCTGTCAACAGCAACTCTTGAAATTATTAAACAGTCTTAGTTGTGTAAAAAGATAGATTTTTATATAATGTCTTGTCTAAGTCTTTCACTTGATCTGCCTTACTTATTTCAGCACTCCTGTTCACAGCACTGAGATTTGGTATTTTCATAATCTCCACAGAACCAGTATAAACTGCTAATATTATACAGGTATCACCTGGCCACACTCCACGTTGCCCTGAAATTTCAGTGTCTCGGGATCACTTTTGCTTTGCTACAGTGCCTTCTATATTTACTGCCTTTCCAGAAACTCACTGTGCTGCCTTATATTAGTCTCAGCTTCAGAAGTTGCAGAGGGAAACCCAGGTTTGTGCTATTCGGTCAGTTCTTCTGTCATTTCTGTTTCTGTCTCTCAGAGCTTGAGGATAATAGCTGTCACTCTGGCTATTCACTTGCGAAGCTTTTGGAGGTCTTTTAGATGTTACAGGCTGAAGCTGGGGATTCATTTTGGAGCAGGTACCTGGGCGTGGTGCAAAAGAGTGCTGCTGCCGCAATGGACAGGTGTCAGGGCCAGACCAGGAGCAGCCATGCAGGTGTGGGCCTTGCGCTGTCATCCCCAGCTTGAAAACTTTACACAACATAAACTAGCCTGAAGAGAAGGCGGCCAGAGCAGGAGTTGTGGGAACAGAGAGGAATAAAAACATAGATTCATCTCTTCTTTCAAACCACAGTTTATTCTTCCGTAGCACCTTTAGTGATTGCAGATGACATGTATGCATTGGCTGATCAGAGGTAGGATTAGCACTTGATGAGTTGCTATTGCCATGTAACTTCAGCTGGTCTGGATTAAAGCAACGGAGTTACATGTATTGCAAGTACAGATATATACGTAATAGCTTAAAATCAGCTGCAGAAAGGCTGGTGTTAAGCTTCTGGATTTTTACCAGTATCTTTGGTGTGGAAATTCCCAGCAATGCTTTATTTTTGTGGGCTGCAAGTTTTGTGTTGGGCCATAATACACTATTTATAATACTCTATTGTATTAAATAACTTTTAGTTACATTTTCAGTACAATCTGAATTGCCTGTTCAACCATATCTCCTACGTATCCTTAGGAATACTTTGATAGTTTGGCTCCATCTTTATTTTTAGTAACCTTGTTCCTAAACCTCACTTTCCTTGTATTTTCCACTTAAAATTCCTATGTATTTTGTTCCTTGTGTTCTAATAGCCATCTTCCTGAGCAAAGTTTAGACTCTGAGTAGTTGGCTGCCTTCTGCATTTCATGGGTGTGTCTGCCTTTTGTTTCTAACTTTCTTCAGATCCTCCCTATAAAAGGAGATTCTTAAAGCTGCAGTCATAATGGATAAAGACGAAACCATGACAGTTAATGTAACCTATTGGCCTGATTATTGCAAATGTTTCCTTGCATACGGTTTCCTCAAATCAGACGGGAGCAAATGTGTGAAAGTCCCAAATGCATTGCATGCCTATGAAGTATTTGTATAAGAATGAAAATAACACTTTAAGCAGGCACGCCAGCATTTGAGCTTTGACCTGCTAATGACTTCCTCATTCAATAAATTGTGGAATGCTGAATTCCTGTGCTTGGCAAATTCAGACTGCTAATCTGTCAAAGCTGAATAGGAGGAAAACATCCACTTTGTAATTCATTGCAATAACGTAAGGAAAACAGAAGCCTTAGTAAAAGGAGCAGTAAGATGCTGAATATGCTTTTTGTCTGTTGAAAGCAAACGAAACATAGTAGGACTAATCAATAGCGTCCAATATGTCCAGTCACTTTTGTGTCAAATTAGATGATCTGTCTACTCAAACACAGGAGTGTCTTGCATGCTGAAGAATGGGTGGTGGTAGAGGACTGGAGTAATAAGAGGTTCAAGTAAATATGAAATCGTTTACACTCATTCATACATTTCAAATTGGTTAGCACACACAAATTAGCAGGTTTCTGATGGGCATATTTTGGTTGTAGAGTTTGGTACAGACTTTCAGGACAGATCATAAGTCTGATGCTGTCATCCAAAGATTTTTTTAAAAAATGTTTTTATCAAAGCAAAGAAATTCTGAAAATATTTATTTTCTCTGGAGGTTAGCCTGCTATTGCCAACTAACCCAGAGAGAGAGAGATATGTCCTTTACTCCTGTACTCTGTTGAGTGGCTTTGGGTCCTAGCTACATATTCAGAAAGGAAAAAATACAGATACAGAGCGAACAGTTCAAAACAGGGCCATGCAAATATGTGCCCAAATCCTGATACTCAATGGTAGAGCAACTTGTATGTAGTTAGTGCAAATGATGAACAATGCAAGTGCTTCTCAAGTTATGCTTTATTATCCAAATAAAGTGCCTGTATTCCCTTAGTCAGCAGTTCCCATTACAATTGCACCATATGTTCTCAGCAAACAGCAGATGTACGGTCTAACAATTAGCAACAGAACTTTCCCACTTGAGGGTTTGGGATAATGCTAAAATAATTCATAATTAATTTGTGTTCCATTCGTAAGGGAGTTTTTCTTTTTAGTGCTATTTGTCACCACTGTTTGCTGTGCCTATTTGTGTTTCAGAAGGGTTTGCCACTTGAAGATTTTTAGAGCTCTTATATAGACATTGCATTAAATCTTTTCAATAACCCTGAAAGGATTATCCATTTTAATGCTTGAATGATTAGGTGACTTCCTCAAGATCTCACAAGGCACTATAGAGATGCAGGGGGACACCACAGGTGTCTTGAAGACTAATGTTCTGCAAAGACAGCCACAGCTGCAGGGTTGATGGGGAGCTGCCCAGGGGCATAGCATCTGTTAAATGACAGGGTACCTTGGAGGCAGTGCTGAAAGACATTGTCTCCTCAGTCTCTTTACACCTTTTGGATACTATATATTTCATTAATAAAGGGAATTCCAGGGTACTGGATGTTAATTCGAATTTTCTGTACTAATGGAAGTGCTTGCTTTCTAATACCATTGAATACTGAGGAGGTGGAAGGTAGGTATAAAGTTATGTCAGAACAGGATGCAAGATAATGGGAACGGGAAAAGGCCAGATTTCCACTGCAAGTTTTGATAGATCAGCTCAGCCTTGGAGTAGTCTGAAGAATATAATCTGAATTAAAAGTCCACTAGAATCAGCCTTGCTGTGGGAAGTGGAAAGGGATTGACTGGCTGTAATAGGATATATTTTTAAAAGCATCAGTTAAAATTGTTCCTGTCTAGTCATGCTCTCTTAAGAGGAATCTTGTATTTTTTGTTGCGAATAGTATGGTAGCCTTTATAGCCCCCTGAGGAATGTATTGATTAACTTTCTTTTTCCAATTCAGCCTTACCGTTCTATGGAAAAGTATCTAATACATGTATAATGTGTAGAATTGTGTATAATATTTCCCTCAGCGGGAAACTGATGATCTTACGACTTTCTTACGTAGCCCTTTGCTAAAGATATATGTAGTCTTATGGGACTTGGATTCTTAAGTTCTTGAAAATAGTACCAAAGCTGTAAGAAAAGGCAAAAGACTTCCCTTCTATTCAATTTTTTTTTTAACTGTAAAAGCTCTGTTAGCAGTTTGTCAAGTGTGAAACTTGATCTATTGCCTACAAAGTGTTACTGTCTCTTTTTACAGTTTATTCATGGTGCATTAGAAGTCCATGACTTGTTTCTTTTTTTTCTTTAATTCTGCTTAAGCCAATCAATAATTGTCAGATCTTTCCTTGGCAGTAATTTTGCGTGCTGTAGATGTTTGATTTCTATCCCTTATCTAATTGACAACCAGTCAAGGCTGAATATTCATTTCTTTGTTAGGCACAAAGTTATCAAGAGTGCAATAAATGGGAACAAATGGCATGTTTTTTCTATGTGGACAAATTTCTAATAGATTTCTTTGTTGCATCTTTGATTATTTTGCCTTACTGGGCCACTGTGGTATTCAAAGTGTCTTCTGAATATAAAACAGAAGCAAAAAAATCCTTCTGGTGTTCAGTGATATTTCTTGATGAGATCTGGGTGAGTGATCAAGCTGTGTAAGACTGCATTAGTTGCACTAATATTCTGTACTTTCCTGGCATATGTACTGTAGTTCTGGTGGTGAGGCATGGGTACTATTTTCACTAGGAAGACAATCATTAAGTTTAGCATTCAGCACATCTTACCTGTTGGGCTTTCACTTGCTATTTCTAATGGAGCTGAAGGAGTAGCCTCCCAAAGTCATTCCCACTTTGGTTTAGAACCTGACATAGTTCCAGATCTTCTCTCAATCAGATTTAATTCCAAAGTGTACACCATGCTGTTAGCTTTTTTCCCCCATGGACCTATCCAGTAGCTGCCTTTAGGGATGCGTACCTCATTTTGGCATTGGAGTTGTCCAGTTACGAGGTTCAGCAAAATTAAGCAGTTTGTTCTTCAACATCTCTTCTTCTGCATTTGTCTACAGGTGCATTCATAGTATGATAATTTTTTCTTCTCAAAAGGCTTTTTTTTTTTTCCTTGTCCAATCTCTCTGATGTCCCTAGAGGAGTTAAAAGTGCAAGTAATATACAAATAATATGCTGCTGATCTAAGCTGTCTTTCTATTATGAAACATGAAATTCTGGCCCTGCTGAGGTTTAACTCTGACCATCAGTAGAATGAAGTGCAGTTTGATGAAGTCAGTTTTAGTGAAGCTGAGGCGGTTGTGAGGGGGGAGAGAGTTGCCCTGTCATTAACTTTCCTGTCTGCTGAAGGCATCTGTTGACTTGACTTTTGCTGTGCTCTTCATTTTTGCAGGACAGTCAGGTAGCTATGGCTCTGAAACACATTTGTTCTATGCCTTTTCTTCTAAGACTAAATCACTTACTTTGTATGAAAAAGGGAGGCTCCTAGGCTTCAGATTTGAAGACAACCAACTCTCCTAAAAGTATGAAACCACTTCTCTTAAAGCCATGTTCATTTAAGAAATGGTGTCCTGTCTTTTCAGTTAGAGTAACCTGCTTTCACATACTTCAGGACTTTACTCTCCTTACTGGCATGAAATACCTCCCAAAACTCAAAACACTTTTACCCTCAGAAATCTTTGGTTGGCCTTAAAAGACTACACACACATTTCTGTTACAGCTGTATCAATTGTATTTGGGAGTCATATTTCAAAATTTCACTCTCTTTTCCATTGGATATAAAATGATATTGGAGTGCTTTTGGGTCATGGCCTGCACAGAAGAAAAGACAGCCCCTTTCTTGTTTGAAATAACTGTCTTTAGTAAAGGTGTTCCCTCTCAAACCAACTGGAATGGATGTATCTCAAAATACTCAGCTTTGAAATTAGGATTATGATAAGAAAATAGATATTAAAAAAAAGTTCTAGACTTCATCCTGATGCATTGGTTGCTCTGAATTACTTAAGGCATTGATGAAGGATTCATCTTGAGGAAGAACCAAAAATCTTGATATATAATGAACTTGTATATTAACAGCAATAATTCAATCGGGGAAACAAGTTGCAGAAGGGTGTTGATGTGGTAAAATTATTGCTTAAAACCAAAATATGTTGCATGTATGTTTTTTTTCTGCAGCGCTACTGTGTCATTGTGCGAAGACGACCTCAGGCAGGCTCTGTCTCGTTCCCCTTGTGGGTCAGCCTGTCCTCATTTCCTCCTCTGTGGCCCCACCCACCTCTGCCTCCTGGGGGTGGGGAAGGGCAGAGGACCTTTGGTGCCTGCCCAAGGCTTTCTTCTCCACATGGGCTGTTAGTCCTTGTCCTACGCATTATTGGCCCAAGGCCTTGCTGGGTCTTGGCTCCCAGCGACCTGGCACCATCCCAGCGACTTGGCACCATCCCACCTGCCTGACCCCCATCACTCACCTCTCTCAGGCATCTCTTGGGTTTTCTGCAAATGCAGCATATAAGCAAAACCCTGCTAAGCACAGGCACAGGGCTGAGCAGGTCAAACAGGCCACCTCCAGGGACCCCAGGGTTATACCCAGCTGGGCAGAGGAGGATTGAAGCTGCTCTCCTGGGCAGGGCCTGTAGGAACACTGGCTCCCTGTGCCAGTGGCCTGTTGCTCCAGGTCCTGGGGAGGCACATCCCACATGACCATGGATCAGGCGGGACAGCTGGAAAGGCCGAGGCTGCCGGGGAAGAGAGAGGCCAGGCAGAGAGGGAGGGCCAGGGAGAGCCGCGGGCTGAGCATCGCGCTGCTCCCCGCTGAGCTGCAGTCTCTGCACAGACATCTCTTGCCGTCACCCCGAGCCGAGCTCGGCCACCCACAGTCACCCACAGCGCCGGCATCTGCGCAATGAGAGGGTGATGGCGTCAGCTGTCGCCCACCGTGCTGTCACCAAATGCCCTGTGATGTTACAAGGCCATTGCCCGGCACCCGGTAGGCAGGGACAGTCAAGGCAAGGACGGATGGTCTGAGCATTCGGGTATCTCAGCCTGCTGCTCTGTCTCCCCACCGGGGAAGTGGGCCTGAGCCCCAGGGGCTTTGGGCCGTGCTCCCCAGTGCTCAGCAAGGAGGAGCTGTGCCAGGGCAGGGGCATTGCCCGGGCACTCGCATGTGGGTCGTTGCCCCCCAGCCCCAGCAGCACTTCAGGGCTGCCTTCACCTCCACAGGCCACCCTCCTCACGCCTCCAGGCTGGGCCTTGGGCTCTGCTGCCGAGGGCTGTGGGTCCCACATTGGGCCTCGACCCGGCCAGCATGGCCCTGGCCCGCCCCATGTGCTGTGCCTTCTGGGGTGCCCCAGGACTCTCGGCCTGCCTTTCCATAGACCCGAGCAGCCCCATATGCATTTTGGTGGGGGAATGCAGGCCTTGTCTGAGCTTTGCTTGTGCCCCAGGGGCCTCTGTGTGTCTCTTGGAGCACCCCAGGATGGTCCTGCCCCTTTCCTGGTGCGCCAGGGTCCTCCAAGTGCCTTCTGGTGCAACCCAGCCGCCTCACTGTGCCTTTTGGTGCACCCTGGTGCAATATGTACAGTAATATAACAAAAGTTTAATTTGAAGAAGTGGTCAATAAAATATTTCCCATTATTGTATTTCCATTTTTTCTTGTAAAAATATTGTACGTGTCCGTTTTGCCTGACTTCTATTGTGAAGAACTTGAAGAGTTCTGAGTCAAGGATGAGGTAGAGCATAAAAGCAGTCACCTAGAGTCTTGACATGAGAAAAGCCATGTCGTGCCCCATTGCTCTAAGACAGAGATAAATCTAAGAGAGAAAATGAGACCTGACCATAGGGATCTGAGAGAATATATATTTAATATTGTAGGAGAGTGAAGAATTGCATGTTTTGTGTTTATGGTGTGGGAAAGGGAAGGTAACTTGTGAGGATCAGGGCTGCTGTTAGTTGACTTTCCTGGAGCTACAACTATTTTTCAGTTAACAGTCTCTTCTAAAATAGTTTGTGATTGGATCCAAAAAAACAGACTGGAAGAAAATGCATCATAATATTTTACAGAATGGCCTTTGGCCCACAGCCAAAAACTACTGTAACCATGGACATAATTATTAGAGCAGTAATGAGCTTAAGAGGTAACACAGAGTGCAATCTTTGCCCTGCTTGACAGGAATTCAGGAATAAAGCAGAGGTGTTAATTTTACTGATGTTGTTATGGGAAAAGTAGTACAGCAATAGTGTTATTTTCAGCGTGTGATGGAATTTAAAGGACTCCATCCACTTTCCAGCTATGTTGAAGACAGAAAGAGAGAGACAACGATAAGATACATGATCTTTCAAAAACATGCATAAAAAATTTATATTTCATATATGTAAAACAACTACAAAGTTTCTTTTTTATTGATTTGATAATGGGGCATTAATTAAGTAGTAACATAAACAAGTAAAGGCTTTAAAAGTATGTCTGAAGGGACACTTTTGGAATCCCTCAGGGACTGTGGTCTGCACAGAAGATTTGGTAGGGAATGGCAAAAGTCAGTGAGGCGGGGAAACAGAGGAAAATTTAGTGAGATTCCACTGACTCAGTGAATGCAGATAGGAAGATAAAGACCAAAAGGTGTGCGAATCAACAGATATCTCCTGTATTTTGTTAAGCCTTTTAGTTGAACACAGAAGACCTAAGAAATCCTGATTTGAATTATAAGTGATGAGAAGAAAACCTAATGTAAAGTGAAAGAAGAGGTTGTGTCTAACTAAAAAAGTTACAAAATACCTATATTATATCTAGAGTCGAGGCAGAGGAGAAGGAAGACTGATTTCTGCTGACTTCCATCAGCGATCTGTGTGATGTGTAATTCTTGTTTGTAAGACTAACTCAGAAGCACAATAGAAAACTTCATACCGTGACAAAATAACCATAGTTTCTATACCATTATTTTAATTTCATTATTAAATACCATTATTAAATACCATATCATTATTTAATACCATTATTTTAATTTCAATTGTTTGTTTCTTAAGTTCAGATATCTGTTTTGTATTTGAGTTGTAAGCCCATTGAAGTATGGACCGTATTTTCTTAAATGTAGGTGTATTGTGTACCATAGGGTGCCTGAGACAAGGCCTGCAGGCACTGATCTAATCCAAATAATAAATGGCTTCTGAAATAATAAGCTCCTTTTTATGTGGGTTGTTCTTTTTTTTTAATACTAGATGCTTTTGTCACCAATTGAAGCTTCTTTTGGCAGCTTCTCTTTTTAAGAAAAGACTTCATTTCCATTCGGTATGTTCCTTTACTAGGTCGCACTGTCTGGTCCCTGTCAGATGCTGGAGGATTATTATCTCGTTTTCTGGTTATCTCCTGTACATGGTATGTGTGAGACTTGCCTTTGTGACATATGCTCTTGACAGAAGGAAATGAGTGAGACTTGTTGTTGATATCCTATGTCATCCCTGAGCATAAAGGCATTGAATGTAATACTGTGAAATTATCTCATGAAGTTTATGCAGCTTTTCACTACGGCCTACGTTAGTAGTAGTCAAATATAGTAGATTTTAAAAAGTACTCATTGTCCCTCTGCACAGAATTGTGATTTTTCAAAGGATCTCAGTAAGACTGACTAGTTAAGACTGCTGTGCGTCAGATGTTTTTGAATATCTCATCCAAGCTGGTGGATGGCACAGTGCTGTCACTAGTTCAATTTCTTGGTAACACTTTTAAAGTTCTAGAAATTTCATACAAAATACATCCTGCTCTGCTAAAGCAGAGAGGTTGGTTTGCTGGCTCTGAAGCTGGCAGTTTGCTGTCCCGCAACAGAGCTCTCCTTCATTACTTCCAAACATTTCCCTTCTGTGGACTGCAACTCCTTCTCTCCATGTAATTTTGTTAGCATTGTTTTTACGGTGTGCAAAGAGAGTCTGCAAGCAGGATATTTACTTAAATGTGTGGTTTACAAGTGCAAAGCAACTGCTTATTGTCTGACACATGCAGTTGACAGTTCAGACTAATGAGAGCTGCTAGACAAAGTATTAATATATTCACCATGCTGGTGAGACTTCTAGACAGTGTGTGCTTGCTCCTGATTCATGCTTTCCATATCCTGGTTATGCCATCTATGCATATGCCCACAAGAGTAACAAGTAGGTGTACTACACCAGGATTCAGAAGTTCCAAAATAAGGTTGCTTAATCTGACTACCACTGTTGGAATTCAGCTGATGTTATTCTTTTGAATTTTGGTTGCAGTTTGCATCTTCTAACAGAACATTCCCTGTTCATGTATTTAATAAGTAATAGAGCGTTTTGGTTAGATAACTTGGTCTTTTTTTCTGAAGAAAAATAATCAAAGAACACATTCCATTTCTGGAAAATAAATTCATGAAAATACAAGGAGTGCTGCAAATAGGCAAAGAGATTCACTGTTGAGCAAGTATGCTCATTTTGGGTATTAACAAGAGTTTTTATTCACAGAAGCTGGTAATAACAGTAGCGTAAGTATCCCCATCCTGGCTTTTAACTTACCAGTTTGTGCCAGTTTGAAAACTTCATTATGTAACAAACAAAAAGATCAAGGAGTACATGAAAATTAGAATATATGGAGATCAGTAGATGTTTTTGTATTCAGATGTAAATGTGCTGTGTTTTGGGAATACATTCACAAGTGGGGCTACGGTGTAGGAGGGCCTGGTTCAGCAGCTGTGTTAAGCGGTTGTTTTAAACAGAAGATGTTTTCCTTCCTAGTGTGCAGAGTCTGAATCGTGTCACTGGCTTATTTTAATTTTTACGTTGCTCATTAAGAGACTTTTCCAGAGCTACATGTCTCAGAATCTGCTTTGGGGCACCTTTGTGGGTGTGATGGAACCCTTTAATAGTCCAGGGTTCCATTAAACCTGGAATTCAAGTTTGACACTAGCATACAGGGTCTCTTGCTTTGTGGAGTTATTCTAGCAGGCTTTGTACAGCTGACAGGTTTTAGATCCTTTCCACATTTCTTTGCAGCTCTGGGAATTAGGCAGGCTCACAGAATCATGGAATGGTTTGTGTTGGAAGGGACCTTTGTCATGGTTTAATCCCAGACAGCAACTAAGCACCACCTGGCCACTCGCTCACTCCCCCCAGATGGGATGGGGAGAG
The DNA here is from genome assembly GCF_964195595.1 of Calonectris borealis. Lineage (NCBI taxonomy): Eukaryota > Metazoa > Chordata > Aves > Procellariiformes > Procellariidae > Calonectris > Calonectris borealis. The sequence goes on from NC_134315.1 coordinate 52,014,842, forward strand.
AATCGGAAGAGTAAAAGTGAGAAAACTTGTGGGTTGAGATAAAGACAGTTTAATAGGTAAAGCAAAAGCTGCGCACGCAGGCAAAGCCAAACAAGGAATTCATTCATTACTTCCCATCGGCAGGCAGGTGTTCAGCCACCTCCAGGAAAGCAGGGCTCCATCACGCATAACGATTACTTGGGAAGACAAATGCCATCACTCTGGACGTCCCGCCCTTTCTTCTTCTTCCCCCAGCTGTATATGCTGAGCATGATGCCATATGGTATGGAATATCCCTTTGGTCAGTTGGGGTCAGCTGTCCCGGCTGTGTCCCCTCCAACTTCTTGTGCCCCCCCAGCCTGCTCGCTGGTGGGGTGGGGTGAGAAGCAGAAAAGGCCTTGACTCTGTGTAAGCACTGCTCAGCAGTAACTAAAACATCCCTGTGTTATCAACACTGCTTCCAGCACAAATCCAAACCATAGCCCCATACTAGCTACTGTGAAGAAAATTAACTCTATCCCAGCCAAAACCAGCACAACCTTTAAAGATCATCTAGTTCAACCCCACTACCATGGGCATGGACAACTTTCTCTAGATCACATTGCTCAAAGCCCAATCTAACCAGACCTGGAACACTTCCAATGACAGGGCATCCACAGCTTCTCTGGGCAACCTGTTCCAGTGTCTCACTACCCTCATCAGAAAAAATTTCTTCCTTATGTCCAATCTAAACCTACCTTCTTTCAGTTTAAAACTGTTGCCCCTTGTCCTGTCACTACAGGCCCTGGTGAAAAGTGTCTCTCTGTCTTACTTATAAACCCACTTTAAGTATTGAAAGGCTGCAGTAAGGTCTGCCCAGAGCCTTCTCTTCTCCAGGCTGAACAACCCGAACTCTCTCAGCCTTTCTTCATAGGAAAGGTGTTCCAGCCCGCTGATCGTTTTTGTGTCCCTCCTCTGTCCAATGTCCCATCCACCAGTATCCCCAAGTGCTTCTCCGCAGGGCTGCCGTTAATCCTTTCATCCCCCAGTCTGTATTGATATTGGGGATTGCCCCAACCCAGGTGCAGGACCTTGCACTTGGCCTTGTTGAACTTCATGAAGTTCGCATGGGCCCACTCCTCAAGCCTGTCAAGGTCTCTCTGGATGGCATCCCTTCCCTCTAGCATATCAGCTGCACCACTCTTCTTGGTGTCATCCGCAAACTTGCTGAGGGTGTGCTCAGTCTGACTGTCTGCGTCGTTGATGAAGATATTAAATAGCATTGGTCGCAGTACAGAGGGACATGACTCATTACTGGTATCCACTTGGACATTGAGCTAGTGACTGTAATGAATCAGTTGCTGACTTCACTTTCAGGTGCAACAAAGCTTTCTGACTGACATCTTCCACTTTGAAGCAGATACATCTAAGCAGAATAAGCTAAAATTATTGAATATGTAAAAGCAAGCCCTTATAATGGGAAGAACCAGTCTTTGTAATACAAGCCACAATAAGAATAATATTTACTGCTCGGAGTGTGAGTTTTGTTATCTGATCACTTGAGGCTCATGGAGAAAGGATGGGTCTTGAATAACTGCTTTTGCAACAGCTGAGAGACTGTGCGTTTGTATTCACAGCACACTTTCTGATATTTGTAGGCTGCTTTGAAAGTATGGAAGCACTATTGCTATTTAATATTGTAGAGCTTGGATGTAATGAAGTCATGAATAGACACTATCATGAGCTAAAACTTAAAGCTGTCCAAAACTTTTAGCTGTGGGCTTGTAGTTAGTTAGTTGTGAGTGCTTACGTAGTAAATGAAAACAAACAGCTTAGTTTTCTGAATTTTCCCCTCCTGTTTACTAATATCTTTCCCCCCTCCAACTTTCTTCAGACTCAGCACTGCTACTAAAGCAGCCAAAACATGCTTGTGTAAAATGAACAGTGTGCAAAAGTATTTATCTCACTTATCTCAAAAGAGCGTAACTAAATCTGCAAAACCTCAGATCTGTATAGAGTTAGAGGTCAGTGATATACAAATGTTGTATCTCATAAGTATATATGCAGAAATGAAGCAATATGTGCTTCTGAAACCATTTTTTTACCTGAAATTATTAGCCTTTAAATAATTAGTGTGCAAACTGTTTACTTATTAAGAGCAATTGAGGTAATTGCGGAATACCCAGGCTTGTTTTTTGACACCTCTTTTATGCATTCAAAACTCTGTTTAAAAAACTCAGGAAAGCATGGAGACCTGCTGTATTTAGCTGTCTTTTAATTGGAGTTTTGTGTTCGCGCACAAGTGTGTGAAATCTGCTTTTATGTCTCTCATTTTTGGAACTGAGAACCATATGGTATCTTGGTTTTGCATTTCTTAGATCTTCTTAATTGTGCCTGCATAGCAATTAGGCTTGTGAATAAATTTAAGAAAATAATATATTCATTTGTTCTTGCTGTATAAAATATACCGAGAATTCATTTCAGCTTTTACAATAACCCTGAAAAGCATTCAGAATAGGGCAATTTGGTTTTTAGTTACTATATAGTTAATTTTACCCTTTAAAGTTTGTTTTAATACTCTGTCTTTTAGTATGAAATGGCAAGACACAGGATGTCCAACTCATCCAGTGAAGGCGGGCTAAATTATATCCTTGTGCACTGATCCAGCAAAGCACTCAGCATTGTGCTTATGTCCCATTGAAGTCAATGGGACCACTCATGTTTTGAAAGTTAAGTATGTGCTTTTAAGTGTTTTACTGAATAGGGATGAGATTATTCTCATTCTTGAAGTCAAGCATGTGCTTAAGTGCTTGGCAGAATTGAATTAGTTAGCATCTATGAGTTAGCACAAGAAAAACCGAACCTTGTAGCACGCTTGTTCAGAAGGTCCTTTTTGTAAGTTCCAGTTGAGTTTGACTGGCTCTGAGATAATGTCATTAAGCAGTAAGTGCCAGTAAACTCTTCTGAGCAATATCTTCCAATGGAATTAAAAAAAAAAATTAGGATGACTTTAGGATTATTCCTCATTCGGACATAGTTTTATCATCAAACTTCTATTTTTTCCATCTTTGTCACTTTCATTAACTTCTGTTTATTTTGCATTTTTCAGCTGCTTTTTCTTTAACTATCTATTCCAGACATTTATCTTCCCTCTAGGTTGAGAGGGGAGTTGAATTTCTACCTTGAGTTGCTGAGCACTTCTGTTTTTCAATAGACGTCTCTCCTGTTAGGATGCTGCCTTACCTGTTCTCTATGTTCCTCTGCCTTGAGATAGGTCTCCAAACTGCCCACTTTGAATTGACATAAGAGATTATTTCTGTCATTGTTTTTCTGTTGCTGTCGGCATCCTTGCTCACCAATTTCTGTCTCTTTTTATTTCTGAACCTTTTTATATGCTGAAAATTGTTGGATACAACATGTGGGCTACAGATCTGTGATTCTTAGATGTGCGGGAATGTGTTGTAAAGAAATAGCAATTTGTGTTCCTACCAAACTTGTAGGCACGGTGTAGTCATCTCTGCTCTCTGTCATCCGAACCAGGTGGCAGAGTACAAATGGATTGTACCCTGCTAAGGAGTTAATTTTTTGATTGGACTTCCAGGACTGACTTAAAACACTAGCTTTTATAAAAATGCCTTCACAAGTGTCCCTGATCTTTCAGAAAATCAGACTAGCTTTGAGAGTTACATTTGATGATAAAGGGGAGCAAATGATACCAGCTTGGACATAATGATGGAATCTGATTAAAGACCCTTCAAAGCTGTACAGCTTTGTTTTGATTAACAATGACAAGGCACACCAGAGACATCCAGTAAAAGCGTTACCTGATAAGATTAACTGTCACTTGTTCTGATCAGTTTTGGGGATAATTGTTCGAAACTGTTGAAAATGGTGGTGGAGGGTGATTCAAGTAACTGCCTTAGGTAGTTAGGTAATTGCCTTAGCTGTGAGAGGCAATATGGTAAGGCAATAAACTTAAGGCAGTTGTAAAAGATTATTAATTGAACATCTCAACTGAAAGAACTGTTTTCACCCATTTTGGGCCTATGTGTACACTTTCTTATTTGTCAAGCAAGCTGTATAAAACAAACTTAGTCATTTGTTCATAGTAGCCACCATAGAGTTTTCCTGTTCTGGAAACACTCTCCCTTAATATAATCAGTATTTCTCCTTGCCCGTTATTCTTCCCAAAGGGTTGCTTTTCGCTGCTCCCTGTCTCTTTCACCTTTTCTTCCTACAAGATCTTTTGTATTAATGGAGGTGCCTGGGGGAAGTATTTGTTTGGGAATCAGATTTAGTATTTGATTCCCAAATAGTACTGACCTGAGTGTGAAACGTGGTGTTGACAGTAACTGTGGACAGGTCGCTGCTTTTTCTTCTCGTACAGTGCTGACTATTAGAATTGTCTTGAGTTTGTAAAGTGTTATGTTGATATGAATAATTTCAATGAAGATTTTTGTGAAAAAGTTAGAAAATTAATTTGACAAACTATTTTTGCTTACTTTTTAATTAATAAGATCTTCCTAAATAATCTTAGGTATCACCCAAAGGTCTTTATTTGGCTGTTTCTAAAATATGAATTCTAAACACGAAGCTAAAATGTCTATTAGGTTAAAATATTCCTGGTATAATACATCATAATTCTCTGATAATGCAGCAATACTTTTCTGCACCTTCCATCTAGTTGTTTAAAGCTGCTTTTACAGGACAAAGCTACAATGCCCAAGTATGATCCACGTGTTAGATGAGAGGGATAGGTTCTCATGGATCGCCTGGTCACAGAGCAGATCATTGCTAAGCAGGGGGAACACAGCTGATGGCTTCAAAGAGCCTTGCTCTTCCACTTAACATCTGGATATTTATTTAGTACTTGGGGTAGATGGGAACTGTGATATACTATCTTTTTGTAAACTTTTCTGTGTTGAACCCTAACATTAATGGAAATCTGTGTTGTTTTGTGACTACAAGCTGTGAATTTCCAGAGAGTTGGGTTCCTAAATCCAGAGGAAAGCAAATGACATTAGGTCATTTTTCTAGGACTCTATCAACTTCCATGCTGTTTTTTTTTTCTCGTCAGGCAGCTCTGAGTTTGCAAGCTGGTTTCTTTTTCCCCTTTCTGTGCTTGCTTTGTGGGCTTCAGTTTTATGCTTACACCTTCTTAACCTTCAGTTTTCAAAACAAAATGCAGGTCTTTACTATGTGAGTGTAAAGTCGGTGTATGTGGTTCTGGGCATTACTGCTATGGCACTTGGTTTTCCTAAAGTGTGCTACACTTGTTGCCGCAGAAATGTGAGCCACTGTGTTTTAATGTTCGATTAACAACTCACAGTCAGAATTTGAGTATATGAATATATTCAGTCGTCTTGAGTTTTCTTCTCTTTCATTGTTTTTATTAGTAAGAAGATAGATTGAAATGGGTCTGATAAATCTAATCTAGAAGTAATTATATTTTCAATATAGCAAAAGGGGAATTGCCTGAGTCTTTGCTAAGATTCATGGAAGTCTTAAGTAGAATGTGGTAAGTATTATGATTTATTTCTAAATGTAGTATGATTGATTCCTAAAAATGTATTCTTCTGATAAGTGGTGTCCAGTGGAGTATATTAACATATTAAGAAACTAAAGCAATTAGTTTGCAATTAAAATAATAAAATTACACAATATTGGGGATGATAATTATGAATGTATTTAATATTCAGCCCCACGAGGCACGTATCTTATGTGTGGTAAAACCTGCAGGGAACAGGAATCATGTGGTTCCTTTTCATTGGAGTTTAGTAAGCTGTGAGTACCTTGCCTGGAACAGTCAGTCTGAGAATTATCAGTTCATTTTGCACTTCTTTCAAGGCACAAGTTGGGAATTATTGTTCTTTTCTGTTGAGCTTAGGGGAATTTGGAAAAGAGCATTCTTGCTCCTGTTGCTGTTAATGATATATTATTTTGTGGTGACATAGTCAACAGCTGCTACAGTGATGTACTACAATTACCTTGTTATTAATCAAAGACCAATCTGTAAATTAGTCTGCCTAATGTTAGGCAAAGCTTTCACGGTTTGCTTTCATGAATACTATTAGCCACATTGATTTATTTTATTTTATTTTTAAAATCCTTTCAGTTATCTGGATCCCCTGGAAGAGTTCTTACTGCCAAGTCCTTTTCACTATGAAGATGTAAGGTGGACCATGGGTCCCTCTATCTCAGTACTCGTGTTTTCAACAGTGGCTCTAAACAGACAGGGAGAAGTAGGAGTGGAGCACAGGTGTATGGATCTTCAGAATTGCATGATTAATTTGTTAGGGTTTTATCAATTTTCATTATAATCCATTAAGGCATTCTGTACTTGGTCAGCATAAAAAAAGATGCAAACAAAATCCTGCTTCCATCCACTTAAATTGGGAGTCTGTGTACTGGGAGTGATTAGATCATACACGTCCAAGTGTGGCTTTTACAAGAGTTAAAGAAGAATTACAGATGGGGTGACTGAGGCTTATAGGGATGAAAGGCCAAATGGTTTAAATCAGCATGATTCACTTCAGTGGAGCCCCATGAATTTACAACAGATGAGGATTTGGTCCGTTTTAATGCAGTTAAGGTCACACGTTCAGCCGGTGACGGAGGTAATAAATGACCCCAGCCCTTGTTGTCACTGTGGTTGCCATATACACAGCAGAAGCAGGCAGCACTTGAGACTGAAAAGCAGCCAGACTGGAAAACGTGCAAGAAGCTTTAGCATAAAAAAGAAATTGCTGATAACACTGAAGTTGTGATTCTGGAAGATAAGAGGAATAGACATGGGAGAGCACGGAACAAAGACTCACAGTTCTGCTGGGACCGTGTAGTGCTGAGACAGTTATGAGATGGTTGCTTAAAGTGAGCAAGAGGTACGCATTTGTAATACCTAGAAAGACAGATTTTGGAAGGAGCACATTAAAGCAGAACTTGAATTCACTACTGACTGCACAAATCAGCTGGATCATGCTTTAGAGACATTTATGATGTCTTGTGAGCCAGCAGAATATTTTAAGGAAGTTGTATGTGTGGTTTTTTTTGTGGGGGAGCTGACAGAGATGCTTTGAATGCCTGTGGGAGTTGTAGCCAATATTGGTGCTTTGCGTCTTGCTACCAACAAATTTTATGCAGTGAACAGTGCACCATGGGTACAGAGCTAGGGCCTGTTATTCCTGGTATTTTTCTCGTGAGAATACTGGCTTGCGCAGCAGTGATCTGTTCCACTCGAATTCCAAAGCAAATGGCTGGCAAGGAGTCTCTCTCTCTCTCTTAATGTCCCGGACTGAGGCAAATGCTAGTTCTGCTGTTTTGCAATGTGCAAATGAGTCAGTGCTCTAGTGGGCATGTTACACCTATTTTTCCTGCATGAAGGAAAAAGAACATCCTTGATTCTTTCTAGGTTGCTTTTCCTTTTCGGTTAAAATAAAATACAGCTGAAAGTCAAATCACTGTCTATAAATGAACACATCCCATATTTATGACTAAATCCTAGTATTTAGTATGAAGTCCAAACATAATTATTTTCCTTAAAGCCTTAATTGAACAAGATTTTCTGCTATCTCTAAGCATCATAAAACACTACTATGTGCATCATGAGTGGGGGTGAGAGGAGAGAAAGATGTGAGGGGAGAAGGTTGCCATTTGATCCTACTGAATCCTACCTAGTCACCAGACTGCCATCTCTGTGGCCTCCAAAGATGTCTCAACATTAGTCAATGTCTTTTTGTCCTGTTATGGTATAATTTCCGTGTGCACTCAGGGACCTGTGTAAGACCATTTTTCACTTTTTAAAAGTGAATGATTCATTGCTTACAAACGCGTTTAGGAAAGGTAATCAGGGGAGTGGATGCCATGACATTTGTATCATAAAGCAAGCATATAGTCTTTGATACTTCTATTTCCAGGTTATTATTTATACTTGTAACTGTTTCTAATTAAACTGTAAGTATTGTGAATACCAGATGATGTAAGAAATGCATTGTACACTTCTCCAGAATCCAGATAAGTGATAGAGGTGAGCGATACGGTTTCTCCTCTGTTAAAAAACCAACACAACACAACGCACCAAAACCCAGTCACATGAATGTGACTGCTGCTTCACTGTGGTGTGGTCCTTGCCCTGATTCTGACCTGTTTGTGTCTGTTGAATAGGTGAAAGTTAGTTGTTTATCTTCTTCACACAGTCAACTTTTTGCCAGTAGATGATCCCAGCTCTTACTGAAGAGTTACTGGCTGCTGGGTGTAAGTAACGACTACCAGTAAGATTGCTTCACTTCTGTCCCAATATTTTGTATATTATACTGAAGTGCTTTGGTGTGATACAGAGGTATTTGAAATAGGGGATGATTTAAATATAGGTAGGAGAGAACTGTGGCCTCTAGGTTTCTAGAGATCAGTTTCCCTGGTTCTCTCTTAGTAAACCTGCAGTTCACCTGGGACAAGTGGGATGAAGTTACATACCTAGTGATAATGAATGAAAGAATGAGTTGCATGTGACCTGTCTCATGCTAACATTTGCCTTCTGGATAATCTAAAGTCAAAAGAGGATATATAGATACCTTATCTCCAGTTTTCTTCTTTGAATGTTTGTTACACTTATAATTTCATCGCAACGCTGGGAATAGCAGTTACTGACTTACGAAATAGCTGTCTTCAACTGGTACAGGACCAGTCAAAATGGCAGATGGGGTTTTGATGTGTGTGTAGTTTCAAATTTATTCATTGCAAATTTATCTGCCTGCTTCCTCTCTAATTTCCTGAAAGCATGGGAGCATTTGAAAATGAAGATAGACCTGGGCTGCAGGACACAGGAAACTGAAAGAAATCTCATGTCTTGCCTTAGGGTACCTCAGTGCTTGCATTCTGTGTTCTTTTTCTCCAGATATATAAAAGCTATTTCCAGATATGTAAAAGCTATTTTGCCCAATCAGTTTTCAGTACACAGGGAAAAAGTGTGTGGAGTTGTACATATATGTATGTATAGGCACACATAATTTTTTTAAAGGTCTGCCTCCCTATGTTGGGTATTCTTCTTTTGTCTGTAAAAACTGTTGAGAAAAATTAAATTCCAAGGCAAGTGCGGACATGGTAGTAGCTTATAAAATTTTGCACCGAGAATACGTCTGTGGCCACTGTTCCACAAAATACATTTTTGAGCTCTGTACCATGCTGCAAGGATTATGCGCAACAAGGAGAGAAAAGGGAAGAGTGTTATTCACAAAAGCAAATGGATCTGTTATGTATTAGAAGGAATTTCACCCGTTTCATTTGCAAAACCAAATTGCTTCAGTATCAACGATCCCACCTTTCTTAGCTAGTGCCTTCTGTTGTACAGGCATTTGGCTTTGCTAGTATTTTCGATAAGGCCCTATTAATCCAGTTACGTTATCCTTGATAACAACTAAAGCCCTGAGTTTTTATATACAGGTGTTTCTTTGTTTGCTTTTGTTTTAAATGTAAAACAATATTTTAATGGCTTTTTTTAGGCTCTTATGTTCTCCTTGTGTACAGGATTGCTCACACATAGTGACCTCTGGGAGCTATGCAGATAAAAACAAGTCACAAAAGTACTAGAGAGACAAATAATATTGGAATAAAATTGGAATAGTATTGAAGGCGGTAATGCTTAAATGCTGAAGACAATATAGTGCTGGAATCCGAATGATGGAAGTTTAATGATTCAGGTGGGAGCCACAGGCTACGATGTGGCCCATTGGGCTAAAGGACTGCTCCTTATAAGAGCATCAGCTGCATTAGGACTTGCATTGACTCACCAACAATTAAAAATGTTTATTTTCATGTGTTTTTGTGGGTATTTGCAGTATCCTGGGGTAAATTTAATTTCTGTGTAAGGCTGGAGCGAGCTAGTCGATAGAGACTGTGTCTATCACACGGTCCTTGCCTCCTGCTGTATGATAGTGCTCACGTGAGGGATGGAGTATATTTGCAGTTTCAGATTCACATGTTGGTTCTGTGTCTTTTGCTTTATTTATGGTTCCTGATTTAAAGCATTAAAGAAAATATATCATCTTCCTTAAACTATGAGTGCAGCCTAAAAATCATACTGCTCTGGAGGAGAGAGGTAGGGAGCAGACGAGTATTGATGTTCTGCTCTGATTTAAGGCTGGGGCCTTTCAGCTATGTGTCATGTCATCTCCCAGTTTAAACTTAGATAGGTAATTAGTTTTGTTCTTTGTGTGGAAGATATTGTTTGATATTTCTAGGAGGTGCATCTTTAAAGAGAACACCTTTAGGAAAGTTTTTTTTAAAAAGTGTTGAGGAGTAGTAGCAGGTTGGTTATTTGTAAAGGAAGTGTTTGTACTGGCCTACACATTACAGTTCTCTGTTGAATAAATATATATTAGCTTTTGGTATATACATGTAATTATGATAATGGTAAAATTCAGAAATAATTTCAAGTCCTAAATTTTGCCTCAAAGGCAATGAGAAGTGTAAAAGGCACTGACTGTTGCTTTTTCGTACTTGCAGTCAATGAAAAAGTAGATCCACGGCTCCATCTACTGGAGTTCAAAACCACCGGCGAGAATTGCTCTTTATTGAATGCACTGTGTGAGTGTATTGAATGCACAGGCACACCTGTGTGAGTAGCCGCTTGGCAGAAGCTGAAAGCAAAAATACTGGGTTTTGTTTTTCATGGTGGATTGGTGGAGTAGATTTCTCTGGAGACATTGGTGTAACATTTTGACAAATTTACCTGTTTTAACGCTTGTGGGTTTTTTTCCGCCGTTAATTCACTGTCTGAAAGTTGTGTTTCTTTTGACAAGATACAGTAACATGTAAAATACAGAGCTTGTTGTATAATACTTACCCTGTACATTTATGTATTTTATACTCATACAGCTGCTGTAGATAAGATAAAGGCCTAATATTGTATAGTTGGATGGTTCCTCCAAAGATCTCCTGTGTGGAAAGATTAAGCCCCAAGTATAAAAAACTTGGCCTCTTTGATTTCTCTGGCAATTAAATACATGATTTTAAGATATTTTTGAGATTAATTTGCATTTTGCAAAATCTTGGTGCAGACCCATGTGAAAGGAAACTATTTCCATTTGATTAACTTTTAAAATTGCTAATAAAAGGGAAGATGTTTTGTTCGCGCTTTGCCTGTTTCTCATTTGCGTTGGCTTCAGCACAGGAGCTCAGAAACTGTGAGCTGTAGCCAAGCTCTTGAGGAAGAGCAGATGCTGAAATAATCCACCACTACTCTGGCTGCAAGTAAATGTTTTCAAAATAGTTTGCTTGTTTTCCTTCAGTATATCAAACTTTGTCTTGTGTAATAGCAGATGCAAAAATGTGCATCAAAAATCCATTCCATAAAAAGCAAATTTTGAATGTCTACTGCAGCACTGAGTAAACACTTCAGTTTCAGCAATAACTGGATTTTAAAAGTAAAAAGTATTACAAAGTAATGGTTTGTGTATTTGACCAAGATTCAAATCTGTATAGACCACTGTGCAGACTACTTTTTGTCTGTTCACATTATGTGACAATGATGTAAAATGTATTTTGTCCTAAACAAGGAGCCTGATCTAATTGAAAGCCTTCCTAGACTGCCACTTTTCCTTGATCCTTCACGTTTAGTTGACTTCTTGTTAGTATTCTAAAAACCCAATAATTTAATTTAAGATACACGGAGCTTTGTATTAAGTCCTCTATTGACTGGGGGGGATCAGAATTGTTGTCCAGTTTAAATTTGAAAGAGTCATCTGGAATGGCATATTACCATTGCAAAGGTGTCTTTCTCTGCTGTTTTCTTTTTTCTCAGTTGCAGCTTTTAAGAATGATGCCAGTAGGGATGAGGATGTTAGGTACAGAAAATTAGTGGTTTTGCAAAGAATATATAGCTGAAGGGAATTTCACTCTGTAAGGGTTACTGCTATAAAGTGGTAAGCACAAGTAATGATGTTAAATGTGGAGATTGAAAGGAAACACCTCCTAATTTGCTCATAATAGGACATATATGGCAGTTTATAACTCCTCTGCAATAAGCGAAAAAATTAATGAAAGATTTAATTTCATTAGTATCTGAGCGTCTTAATATCTTGAAAAACATATTATTTTTTCCTGTGTTACAAGTAGAATTGTCAGTTTAACTCAGTGCTAAATTTTGGCACTTTTACACTGCAAAATGTGTGTGTATATATAAAATAAATGGTATATGCAAATACTATTCAAAATATTAATAAAATATTCACAATATTCAAAGTATTCAAACTGTATATGCATTCATATATGCATATATACATGTATGTGTACATGGATGTGTGTGTTTTAAGAAATGCCCTCGGATAGCTATTGTAGACCTAGACAGAACAGTATATTCTAATTAGTTCATATTTTATGGGTGAGGATTTCTGCTTAGACAATAAGAGAAATGTTGACAGTTTATTTGTGCTCTTCCTTCAAGAGGCAAGGAAGGAAGAATGACTGAATAAATGCCATTGTGTTATCTGCAGTTAGAGGCAATGTATTGTATTAAAAATCGTTACTACCTGGAAAGCTAAGACTGTGTATATTCATGGGTCAGTTATTAGGAATAATCTCTATTATTGTTTAGACACAGCCTTTGTATTTCCAGTGAAAGTTACAATGTGCTTTTTTCTCGGTTTTCTGCTTCCTTCTGCTCTCAACTCAGAGAATTTCATAATTATAAACCAGGATGGTTTGTTCTCCAGTGAACTGACAATTAAGGAGTGGACAGGAGAGAGGATGATGGGAGCAAAGGTTTTCTCTGACCATAAAATGCCTATAGCGATTTATACGTATTTAAAAAATATTTTGCTCATCTGCTGCAGTTGTAAAACTGCATTCTATTGTCTTTTTTCAGCAGTTATGATGTCTCCTTAAAATACAAGGAAGAACCCTCACAATCTCTAAAAATCTTGTGTGGTGTGTATGTGCATATCCATACATATCAGCACGCCTGCAAGTGCACGTTCACAAAAGCAAAAAAAACTCCAACACAATAGGTCTGGAAGTGGTTAAAGAACTGAGAGAGGTTTGTCCGGGGAGGGTGGGGAGGCTTGCATGCGGCTTTCCAAAGCCCATTTTTGGTAGACTGGATTGTGGACAGACGAACAAGCTGGTATAACGTAAGCCCCTGTGTGAGTTCATGGGGCCTCAGCTTCTCTGTGCTGTTGCCTCTGCTTTTGCTCTTACAGTGGTGTAAATGCAAACTACCTCACGTGGCAGTGAAATGGAACAACCGGCCGTACATCAGTTCATTTGGTGGATGTAAAGTTATTCTGATAACCTGTGTGTGTGCCCGTACCATCCGTTCTGTCCCAATCAGACTAAATTCAAATTTGGGTTTCAGTCGCAGGACCTGGGTATTGTCTAGGTCGGGTTTGAACTTGTCATCAGAGACCACCAATGACTTCTAGGAATTAACGACCGTTCCCAAGCTGTTTCTCTCATCTTAAACTACAAAATTGCTTATTGATTCCTGGTGCTTGTGAATATTGTGGCTGCTTGGCAGCGCATGTTCAGACTGGAGCTGTGCTAGCTTTTTAAAAAAAAAGTTAACAATGCAGAAAGTGCAGTCCAATGTCTAGTCAGAAATAGTCTCTGAACTTACTCGTTACCCTTTCTTTCACACTAATATAACATATATGTAGTTTTATTACTCCTTAAATATTCTGTTCCCATTTTTATTTTTATATATATATGTGTGTATATATACACTGGATAAATATATATATTGTTCATAGATATTTGTTGTAGCCGCATAACGCATATTAAATTGCTCATTAGATGAATCAATTTGTTTCTGCATTTGACATACAAACATTGATTAGGTGAATAACCTGATTTTTATTCCTATGTACTGAAGACTTGCAGCTCATGAAGTTGCACTCGGGCATTATACCTACAGCCTCTCTTGTTCTTGTGATTATATATCACATGTTTTTACTGCTCCCTCTGTGGTCCTGTCTCTCACAGCAGTAGTTTATTATAACAAGAACAAAAAGGAGGTAGAACTGGTATATATTTCATAAAGATTAATTTTCTTCTAGTACATCTGCTGTGCTGATCAAAATAAGTTTTTATTGCTTAAATATTTATAAAAAATGCCAAGTATCTGTGTATGAAACACTTTTAACTAATTTAAAAAAACTGCAAAAATAGCTAATTATAAGCAAGTAGGCTACAAGAGGATTTCAGAGAAGTGTTCAAAGGAAACATTAAAGTTCAAATCTAGAAACATGATCCCATATTTTGACAGTAAATTCCTAGAACTTATAGTTCCTTAGGAAGATTCTTGGTGGTGCATATTTTAGCTTGACTGCAATGCCAGCATTTTCCCTGCTGTAAGGTGATACATACAGCCTTTAGCAGGAGCACATAAAGGAATTAAAAATCCAACTGAAAGTTAAGTGAAGATTGGAAAATTTAAATCCTCTTCTTCCTTGCAAAAATTTTAGTATTTAGGAACACAAAGTAAGGTTTTGTTCTACTCAGATCGTGAAAAATCAAGTCTCTTCTAAGAGAGCTTACGGTTTGTAAGATGACTTGTCCCAAGAACTTATAAAACCAAGGACATTTGGGTGATATATTTTTATATCTTTTGGCATGTGGATTTTATACTGTTACTCAGTGTGATCTGCATTGTATCATGTATCATACATAATACTGTATCTCTCATCTATAGAACGTTTTGAGCCGTATCTTTGCTCAGCTGCTGGGTTTTCAGTGCTGCCTATTGAACATCACTTTGAAATTCTAAAAATCTTCAGTAATGCATACGCAACAACTTGCAGCTGTACATAAAACTGATGTTGGCATCTCATGTATTTAGGCTGACCTAAAGCCTGCTCAAGCAGACTTTGAGGCTGAATAATTTATCTCTTCTTTTTTTTTTTTTTTTTCCTCCCCTCATCCCAGATCAGTTTATTGGCTGCGAAGAGCCACGGACACTTTGTGCCCTGATGGGGGACTCAGGATCCAGACGATCGACTCTAGTATCTCGGTTGCCAATATTCAGGAGAAGTATTAGCCGGAGACACGACTCCCTCCCTTCCTCACCTTCTTCTGCTAATGCCATTGGTGTCCACACCTCCTCCCCGTCCAGCACTAACTCCAGCTCAGGGAGCACAGGCAAGCGCCGGAGTATTTTCCGCACTCCTTCCATTAGCTTCCATAACAAGAAAGGGAGTGAGCAGAAGACTGACTCGGCTAGTCAAAACGTTAACATCTCAAATGGTGCCCAGTCCTCTCTCAGCACTTTTCAAAAACTGAGCTTAGAGGAACACATTAAAAGCAGAGGAAGGCATTCGGTTGGCTTTGGCAGCTCGCGTAGCAAGAAGATAACAAGGTCTTTGACAGACGATTTTGAAAAGGGAAAGGAGCCCTCAGCTAATAAGAATGTCTTTATAAATTGCATAAGCTCTGGGAAGAATGAGGGTGATGATTCAGGCTTTGCAGAGGAGCAGAGCCGATACTCTGTCAAACAATCCACACGAAAACTTCTCCCTAAATCTTTTTCATCGCACTACAAATTTTCCAAACCAGTTGCGGAGAGTCAGTCAGTTTCCTCTGTGCAGCAGTCCAGGTGCTTGCCGGAGGTTAAATCGTACGTGGAAAGCGAACCTGTGATCGCCAAGTCCTCTCCTCCATGTTCGGCCGAACTTCCCACAGAGTGCCTGGGAAGCTCCTTGCAGTCCCCGCTGCTCTCGGCTGACCTCACGGCTGCCCAGACCCCCTCTGACTTTGTCGCCCTGACGGAGGATTCTGTTTCGGAGGTTGATGCTCTGCCCAGCAGCGGGACTGGGGCACTGCTCGCAGAGGATTTTGGCCACAATGTCTCTACCTCTCAGATCTTCTTTAATACTGCTGCTGCTCCTGCGAGGGAAACGGATATTGTGGAAAGTACTGGCCATTCTGCTGGTGTATCTCCTGTGAGTCACGCAAGCTCGTGTAGCGTTGAATCTAACACCTTATTCAAAACCTCAGCTGCTAATCAAACAAAAGTATTGTTGCAAGCCAATGAACTACATATTAACGATGCCAGGCACATAGGAGAAATTAACTCGGCAAATGCACATTTAGAAACCTTTGCGTTACAGCGCAGAGAAGAACCGGTGATACTCTCTCCAAAGGCACAGAAGTTGAGTGGGGACAGAGATGAAAGCACGCCGTCCAAGCACACGAGAGAGACAATTCCTGTAATGGAGTCTAAGATTGTTCCATGTTCTGAACCTCAGTTCTTTAAAACACAACAGGGTTATGAAACAAACCGTTCTAAAGGTATGTCTTGTGGTCTTTTCATTGTAGGGTTTGGTGGGGTTTTTTTGGCCTCAGTCTTCTGTAAGAATTGTTTGGTCATAAAGTGTTTTTGTAGAGTTGCCAGTGCTAGCTAGGAAGTTCGAAAGTTATGAATTGTGCCCTCCTCCCAAAATTGTAGGAATTAAACAAAAAGTCTTTGAGTTTGCATTTTACGGTTTGCTCACACCCATCAGTGCTGTTTGTAGCTATGCTTTCCTGTGGTAGAAAATGAATTAGGAAAGTATTGGTTCTTGCCTGTTGAAGGCTGAAGCTGGGGGCATGCCTATATTGGACTTGAGCCAAAGAGTTGCATTGTTTGAGAAGGAAACATCACCAGAGAAATAAATCTTCTTTTAGCCTGGCTATGAAAAATAACACAGTTTATCTTATATTGATTAGGGCTTTGAAATTTCCTGACTCTTGCTTACTCTATTCAGCTGATGTTCTAGAGTAACTTGGAGTGGATGTTTCTGTGGCAGAGTATGAGAGATCCTATTTCTGCTTCCATCTGAAATAACATTGTGCAAGTTCTCATTATGTAATCTATGAAATGGAGAGAGTTAATTACCATCTAAATTTCACACTGGATCTTTAGTTTATGAAAAGGAATTTGGAAATATTAACAAGATTAAGTGGAAAGGCTGTGCCCAGAAATCCCAGTCTGTAGTGATGCAGATGAATAAAGGCACCAGGCCCTTGAGTGAAGGACACCTGTCAGAAGACATTTATCTCTGGCAGTTTATTTTCTCAAACCAACCTAAAGACTGGTGCTTTCCTTGCATAATCTGAAGCTGTATCTGGTGAGAGTGAAATTTGTGAGAGTTAACAAGACTGCATTTACAGTGTTTGTATTAGAAGATGAATGACTGTAAACTCATATGAATTCATACCCATCTTTTTGCTTGGACATTTATCTAGGCACGTAGATTATACGCAATCAAAAGCAATCTTGCTTTTTGAATTATTTGTCACTGCAAGGCTTGGTTGGATATCTTGTACATAAATGGCAATATAAAGTCAGATTAATCCACTAAATTAGCTTTCACCAGAGGGGACCTGTTTCCCTCAGAACCTTAGTCAATTGGGAGAAAAAATATTTCCATTTATGTATGTCACTGGTCCAGAGCACTTGGTTGGTCTTCCTTGCAACATTGGCTCATCTGTGAATGAGCTCATCCTTTTGAATCTGACTTACTAGAGTGTACTGCAGAACAGCAAGTGAGCAGCTTGGAGCGATGTTTAGAAATACAGAGTGCATTCAAAACTCATGCATTGGCAGTTGCATATTTAATCTGTATTTCTGGAAGGCAGCTAAATGGAGTGGAAACTGTGATAGAGGGATTTTTGTAAATAGGATTCATGTTCACAGAAACACTAGAGCTAATACTGCACTATATAAAAGTCGATGATTAATTGTTAGGGTTTTATAGTTCTGTTCAAAATGCAATTTTTTTTTTTTGGCTTGTGTGGTGAAGAATGTATTTAAAATTAGAAACTGGCCAAGCATACAAAGGGACCATTGAAAAAAGATACAAAATCCTGCCATATGAAATGAAACAAATATAGAAAGAGCTTATGTGACATTGCGTGAGATATGGTTATAAGTAATTATACCTGTTACAAACAGACTGGTTTGAACATTTGATTTTGCTAAAACGGTGTTTAAAACCAGATGCGAATGCGAAATATTTCTGTGCATTTTCTTTGACAATAGGTATTTTCTCTTCTGTAGCTGGTCTCATAGCTAATATCGTTATAGGTAGCATTGTGAACGTGACATTAATGTATGAGCAGATTTGATGTGCCATATATTTCTTAGTATCCCTTTATATATTTTAATGTGATATGAATTTGTTTGAAAAGCCTTAGAGAAAATGTCTCTTTTCTCGCAAAAGGAAAAAGAAGATAAGATTTTCTGTGTTACATTTATTTTGCTATTATGCTTTTCTCTTTCCCTATCTCTAAATTTGCCCAAACACCTCAAAATGTAATTTTCCTCCTCTTTTCTGATGTGTTATGGTTTCGCTGGAGCTGGAGACGGGGATTCAGCCTGCTGGCTGCAGGCTGGGTTTGGAGGATGCGGATGCAGAGCTGAGCTAGGAAGGCCAAACAGAAACAGAAACCAATGTGCATCCCCACCCTATGCAGTGGTAACAAAGCTGGGACCTGGCCCTACAAAACCTAAACTTGCCTTGGAACGCAGGGTAAGGCAGGTTGGGTTTTGGCACCAGTGGACCAGCGATAGTTTCTCTGGTGGATTTTACTGGACAGCGATTTGGACATGTCCTAGAACGAGGGGGAAAAGGAAAGGATGGAGCAAAGGTCCTTCTGGATTCTCTGAGGAGCCGTGGACTGGGCTGTAGCATGTTGAGTGTGCTAGTCATTGGGGGCTGAACAGCAAACTGGTGGCCCAGGTGACACCCAGGTAAGCAGGATCTTCTTTCTACAGAACATCTCTTATGCGACTGCCTTTCAATGTAAGCATTTCAAGCAAAGTGGTGTTCTCATTAAGAGAATATTTGTAGAGAGTAGTTCTCTGTAATGATTGCTGATTGCTTCTCTGTTTTTAGTTGATCTTGCCAATAGCTTCAGTCCATACCGAGAAGGCAGATTTGTTGAGAAACGACTGAGATCCTCTTCAGAAGGTACTGCTGGAGGCAGTCGGCTGATCATAAAACCAAAGGAGGGAAATACAGAAGAGCTTAACAGCCTACGGAAGCAGAGAGCAAGCTCATCCTCTTCAAAAATGAACAGCATGGTGAGTTTTTCCCATATGCGTAAGTTTTTGTTTTTCTGTGATTGGTGCAACTATAATGAGAAGCCGCAACTTTACAAGTAATGGATGGTAATAAAGAAGAAAAAACAGAAGCTCTCTCAGGCTTCCAAAATGTGATCCAGGCTCAGCTACAGGTATTAAAAGTCTTTTTTTCAGGGTGTGACATTGTGAAAAGGCTTGCATACTTTCTGCGAAGAGATTCTTGTTGTTATGCTTTGCTGATTTGCCTGGGAGAGAAATACTGCAAGAGGGAACTGCAGCAAAATTCAGTATGGCTATTTCTGATGTTAAATACAGTGGGCTATTCTGTGGCAACATTTTATTGTTACTGTGTTAGTTATTTCATGGACTCATGTCTGGTATGAGTGAGGTGAGATTCAGACCAGAAGTTAGATAGAGAGGAAGTTGTCTGTGAGAAGGCTCATTTGAAAGGTCTGAGCGGTCCGTTTCAAAACTGGTGACAAGTTTGAATGCTTTCACTCTGAGACAAGGTAAGGAGGAGAGGAAAGGATCTCTTCTGAGAACCCTTGAGGGTCCCGAGGACTGGAAAAATTAAGACAGATCAGATAACTGCAGGAGAGAGAGTACTTTTGAAACCTCTTCTAGTGAAACAATAGAAGGAACTGACTGACTGACAAGTTTGTGCTTTCCTATAGCCAGTGAGAATAAACATTTTAAGATGAGAGTGATTTATACTTACGCATGTGCTCTCCAGTGAGAGAAATAAAGAAGATGCTAAGATTGAACATCTACAGCAATGGCGTCCACTCTTTAGCTTATGGGAATCACTAAAACAAGTTTTATGGCCATTATTAGTTTGAAATATTTTATTTAACATGCTAGCTGAAAAAAGGACGATTCATTTTGTACCCATATCTGAAAACAGCTTTCCATAGAAAGCAAAAAGCTCCAAGTTTCTTACCCCTGCCTAGAGTCGCTAAACAGATGTATAAATAAAGGGGCTTTTCCTTTTCAGGTTTATGTAATAGCTATTATGTTACAGTGATGCAGGACCAAACGCACCTCTGAGAGACTCAGATATGAACACAACCACCTTTTGTAAGAGAGAATTTTTGCAGTTTTTCAGAGATGTGAATCTGATTGGTGCAAACTGATGTTAGATTTCCAGATATGTGCTCTTTTGGTGTAGTTTTACAGGCTAATACAAAACCTCATCAATTCATACCATTACTTAGACAACTTTTATGACGGTGTGCTGGTTTGGCTGCCACTAAACATAACATCTTCTTCTGTGAGATTTGCCCATACTAGTTGGTGGCTGGTCATTCAAAAATAGGTCTCCAGAGAAGGATCTGATTTAGTGTGAAATCCCCTTACAGAAACTGTGGCAGGAAATTGGGGTTTGGGGGTTTCTCAAGAGGATGTGAAATCTGTCTCTTCCTTGATATATCTCACCATGTGTCTGAGCGTATCATCGAAATGTTCCTTTGTGGCTGGACTCACAAATGCTGCTGTGGATGGCAGGAGAAAACTACATCAGTACCAAGCACATTCTTACTATGTATGGCTGATGCACAACAGATTTTCCAGTGTACCAGTGTCCTGAAGCAATGGTCGCTAAAAACGCTCAACCAAAATGGAGTTACTTGATGTCTTTTACAGAAACTCTTGCCCGTACACTCACTTTGTGTAACCTGGGCAGATTGGATTACCTACACTTCAATGACAGGATTATTCTCCTCTTAGCAGTATCAGATTGTGCAGATTTATCAGTATTTGCGGATTAATTTTGAGCTACCTGAAAGGGCAGGAAGCAAATTAATTTTAGGAAGGAGAAGATTTTATACATCTGCCTTTCTTATTTCTAGATTGTTGCCGACTTGTCAGATGAAGTATTACAGTAATGCAAAATTTATTTCAACAAAAACCCTTTGATTTTTAAAATTTTTTTTATCCACTGAATTATTACACCCAGAGATACAGCATAGAAATAAAGCGGTAGAATTGCTAAATAGTAGAAGAAACCTTTGTGCTATTAAAGCTTATAATTATAGCGTGTTTCTCTGTTTTTGCAGGAAGTTCACATACAAATATCAGTGAATAACATCTTATTTTTCAAAGCCAGAAAGAACATGATGACATTTAAAGATGCTGTTTCACGTAGGCATACAGAGCATTACGCAGATGTAGTTCCTGCCCTAAAAAGCTGGTTAACCCTGGCTCAAGCCTGTAACCTCTATTTGGGTTGTTAGATCCAAGCTATTAGGCAGATCTCTGCGTTCATTTAAATACTAGGCTAGACTGATGCCATAGCACTTCATTCTATTTAGCCCTGTATTAATGATGGGACTGGGAAGGTGACAACACAGTAACAACAGGAAGTAAGCAAAGTGTGCATGGGGGGTAGGTGGTGATATGAGTCTCTTCTTCATGTTTGCTGTATGAAATCCACATTTCTTTTTCACTTCCGTTAACAAGATTGTCCACAAATTCACAAGCGTCGGCTCATGCTTATTTGTATTAAGGTCACAGACCAAGAACTTTTACATCAAGATTACTGTGCATCCTCATGAGGGAAGGTAAAATTATTCCTGCTTTCCCCCCAGTGCATATGGATAGCATCTTCATATGTTAAGAAAAACGCTATATGAAAGCTTTTTTAGTAAAAAGTGAGGTTTAAGAAGAAGTAAAACAAACAAAACCAAAACTAACAACACCTCCTCCCCCCAAACAACCAGGAGGCAAAAGAATAAGCAGAGTTCTCTGGAAGGAAAAGGAATTAAAAATTGAAGAAATTGATTGTTTGTAATAACACATAACAGTAAATAGGCCCCTGCAAAATACTTGTCACAATGTTTAACACCACAGCAGCAGATTGTTACCGGTGAATGATCCTAAGGAAGAATAAATACTAGGTAAAGAATTTGAGTTGCTAAACTAAATGTTAAAAACCTCAACCTAACTTTCTTGTGTGCCTGGAAAATCATTAGTCGCTCTTCTGTGGCTGTCTGTATTCGTTTTGTTCAATTTTGGAAGAATATTAACCACAGGTGTTTAAGGGATGGCAAGTTCACGGGGGATTGCCGAGGCCTCTCGGACAAGGGCAGCATTGCTGTTCAGTTCTGCTCTGCAAGCGGTGGGATCTGCGGATGCCAGTTTTCTGGCATCATCCAGATGTGATGTTACGCTGAAGCAGCTTTGTAGCGTGAAACATACCCTTCCCTCGCCAACAGAAGAAAGTCATCCAAGACTCTGTGTGCTTCCTTTTTCTTGTTGGCAGGCAGTGTGGGCTGCTTCTGCTGAGGGGCTGGTGGGAGTGAGGAGCCAGAAGAACTGAGGGGATGCTAATTTTTCGCAGGAGATGAGAAGAAGAAAAAAAGATTAGCATCTGAGAAACTGTTCTTCCTCCTAAACAACTGCTCAGCAGAGTATTCTTGCATGATTGACAGTGCTAGTTTCGAAGGTGATAGGTAAAAGCTTGGATAGGTGGATCTCCTAAATACCGAGAATATGTATCAAACCTACAAAGAATAGTCACCACCTCCCCCATGGGTGGCATTAACTCACTTGTGAGATGCTCAAAGTAATTTATAATCTGGACAAGAGCAATGCTACTCATAAATGAGATGTAGGGAAAGAAAAAAGTCTTTCAAAATAACTCTGCAAATGTACCAATTTCGTGGTAATATAAATAATGAACTGAAACAGACGCTTGAGATTAACTGCTTGGATTACTAATTATGTGTTTTTCAGCAGAATACAGTTTCAATGCTGTCATTCTTGCAGTGACCAATTTCTGCCACAAGATGCCACCATTTTACTAAAAATGGTTGTAGACTTTAGTATTACATAGTTACACAAAAGGTGGAAACTGCAATTCAAGACGCGTTTTTGGAACAGTTTAATGTTGATTAGCCTTTGTAGTATATTAGACCCTTTTCAAATGAACATGGTTGATACTGATGCAATTTAAAGAGATTCATATTGCTATAGAAACTCTCGTCATT
Source organism: Calonectris borealis (assembly GCF_964195595.1). Lineage (NCBI taxonomy): Eukaryota > Metazoa > Chordata > Aves > Procellariiformes > Procellariidae > Calonectris > Calonectris borealis. The sequence goes on from NC_134315.1 coordinate 52,037,837, forward strand.
CAAATGTTCCAACATCAGTTACAACTTCAAATATTTAGACATAACATATAGATTAGCTAACTATGTCTCAGAAGATTGATAGAGGCTATGGCTGACCTCCCTGTTCTCCAGCTAGGTGGTTCTTCTTTTCCAATGTGTAAGAGATACAAAAAGAAAAAAAAGAAAAATGCAAAGCAGCGTGGTAAAAAACCTGAATGACCTGAAATGTGCAGCCCTGCAAGATTAATGAAAAGAACATAGACCTGGGTAGTTGAAACGTAGGAGAGAATTAGAATAACCACATTTGAAAAAAATAGGAGCAGACCCCCAAATCACTGTAAGTAAGTTCTTTAAGAGGATTAGGAGACAGAACAGCAGGAAAAAAAGAGTTGATGTGCTACAGTACTTAGAATTAACAGTAGAAATTGAGGTGTGTGAGAGCAACAAAATTATCCATCACATCTCATAGTAGTGACTAATGTGGAAAGATGACTATCCTAAATATCACCTTTAGCAGTACTAAAGAGGAAATGTTTAAAAAAAAAAAAATTATGATTTTTTTTTTTAAAGTTGCTGATAGAGATTGTGAAATGCTAACAAATTACAGTCAGTTATTAAAATCAGATAATCATGAAGGATGATATGAATGAAAGGAGCCGTATGTTACGACCAGTTAAAAAAGTTCAGAGGATTGTTGGAGCTCCTAGATCTCTCTGCCCAACTTCAAGACGTGAGCTGCACTGTGCTGTATGCACACGTGTGTTTTTCCTCTGTCTAGAAATATGACTGTATACATGCAGTAGAACGAGACTGCCCACTTCCATTTGGCTCTCACAGACCTGCCTTTCTGCCTCTCTGCAATTACTTACAAAGAAAATAATTGTCTGTCTTTGTGACTGCTCCCTTGCCCACACCTGGCTATCAGCATATGTGCTATATAACTAAAAGAAACCTCATTTTTCAGCTTTTTCCTGTCTCAGTGGGTGAACGTTACCACTGTTGTTTCTGTTCTGCAGAACTGCGTTTCCCTGGGCACTCTCTTGAGCACAGTTTTTTTTTTTTTTTCAGTTTCTCATACTTGAATCTTCTCTAAACGTTGCCTGGTTTTCATTTCTTAAATTCAGCTACAAGTTTTCATCCTTGCAGGTAAAAATTTTTATGCTTGCCCTCAGTGCTGCATCGTTCTCTCCTTTTGCCGAGAGCAAGGCAGCCTTGTCTACTTGTGTCAGTCCAACTAGAGCTGCACAACTTATTTTTCCGGATTGTTGCTTTGACTGTGCCATTTCTTTCTTTGCATCTTTCCCATGGTTCCAATATATTAGATAAAACTGATCGTTGCCAGTTAAAGGACTTTCATGGCCTAAGGTTATCCCAGCTTTCTTCCCTCAGCTTTAACAGTGATACAGGTCTTCATTGCCCACTTGTCAAACTGTGTTGCATTCATGTTTTCTCCCACACTGCCTATCATGCACTAGGGTAACTGCAATGACCACAAAACTTTCTTCATTTCTTTTCTCAATTTTAATTTTATTTTTTTGCCTTGCCTACAAGTAATAACACAATAGTGAACTCAGATAATTTTTCAAGATGCATGCCAGTACTGTATTACTGAGGTTTTTTTGCTTATCCATCCAGTGCTGACACTTAGGCAAAATCCCCTTTTCCTCATGCTTGTACTACGCTTATTATGTGGGGATGCTCTGACTACGTAATGTTTCAGTAAGTATATTTACAATATTAATTAAGAACACTGTTGGAATACAACGTGGTATTTCATGTGCTACTGCAGGGTTCAGTTTGATAGTGGGAGGGGTTGAATATGTCAGTTAAAAATTAAATTTGCCAAATTAATAATTGACTGCTTTAGCGTAGAGAGGGCCGTCTGAAACTTTGGGAAGACGTAACAAAGGTAAACGATTGACACAGAAATAGTGAGATGCTAGCAAAAGAGATATTAACTGCAAATATTTGAGATTCCTAGTGTGTCTCTGGAGGGAGCAGAAAGGCAAAACATAGGTCACTTTAATGGAAATGTGTTATGGCCCCTGCTTGGAATGTCTGTTTGTGATAATTATCTAATTAGCAGCTGGTGTCTAAATTTTAGTTAGGTGTCCTGGATATTCTGTGTGAGTAACTGCACCTAGGTTTTGTTACCTAGGTGATTTGGGGTGACTTAGCAATTAATAGTCAGGTTTCTAGTGTACTTCAGAAATAGTACTTGCAATGATGGAGCAATTATCCAAACCACGGTATTCAAATCTATCCTTGTGTTTGATATCGTACTTTATGAAATGCTGTCCAAGTCTGCAACTCATGAAAGTGTGATCAGTGCTTCTCACATATGGCTTTATTTTTAATGTTTCCTAAGTAATCTTATTATCAAGCACCTGTTCTAACCTAGTTGCTACATCATAAGAGAAACAACAGGATCCTGTGCCGCCATGGACTTTACTGAATGTACATGAATAAGGGCTAAAATGTTTTTTATGTTCCTCTTCTCTATGCTGAATACTATGATATTTTGCTGGTGTCTGATGAAGCACTGAGCATGGGTAAAATTAGGTTGGCTGCTAGTCTAGAGAGAATTGAAGTGATTTTCGTATTTGCTCCAGGTTGCTTTAATATTATTTTCTCCTGCTCTTTTCTCCTGGAGTATGGACTTGACCTTCTGCTTCATACCTTCTGACAGTCTATGCTGAGACCATTTGGAAGCTGAGATTTTTATGCCATCATATGCCGTCTGTGGCCATCACGTTAGGTGGAAGATGCTATTGAAAATACATGAGTTGAATGGTTTATGAGTTACAGTGGGTGACCAGTAAACTTGAAAGTGGAATTGAAGGCGGTAGTTCTTGTGACCTGTAAATGTGACCTGTAGAGGCTTGAGAAAACCCTATGGGATACGCTCTCCATCTGCAGACTGGAGACACATTAATGATTAATGCCTTAACAGCAGATAAGCTTCTCTCTTGACAGCCTGCACTGGAAAGGCAGTGAATGAAAGGTTATGGAGAGGATTTGGGTGCTCAGGGTTTCAGTTCAGGTTCAAAAAAAACCCCCAAACAAAACAGCCTTTTTCAGATACCAAAACTGTTACAAAAATATGAACCAGGTAAGCAAAATGCACACACTCTTTTAATGTCCTCTGCCCAACCTTCTTTAGAACCAACAGCGTAATGTTTTCTCTGAATAACTGCAACCTGTTGTTAACTTGCTATACATATATTATCTGTGGTATCTGTGATGTTCATGAAAGTTTTTTCATAGTTAAAATAGATGTTACATTTTATTCTGTCACTGGATTTCTACTTAATTCAAATTCCTTTTTGCTATGCTGAGATTCTCAAGGGAGAATATTTAGGAACATCAATTCTTATTGAACTGTTCAAGCAAACCCTGTAAGGCAGTGGTTCACTCTTCACGTGAAGTGGACTTGACAGCATTCATTTATAACTAGCTTTGTACTAACGTAACAGAATTTCCCCCTTTGCAATAAATTTGGCGTTTTGCTCCTTTGTGGAAAGAAACTGTGGAAGCCACTTACAGCAAGAACTGTCAGGACTACTTTGATAGTGTAAGGCTGAACAGTGCCATCTAAATAGGAATAAACTGCTGATTGTAGGTAAGCAGTAGTTTGGGCCTTATATTCTTAATTTAGCATGGAGAAAGTGAAATGGCAAATTGGGATTTAAGCATTTTTTCTGTGATTTTTAGGTGAAGTCAACTAGAAGCTTTTCAGCTAAATACCCTGTGGGAAATTGATGTCTGTAGTGTAATATACATTTCTTAACACATTAAGTGCTTGTGAAAATCAGATTGCAGTTGTTAGACCCTTTGAATTAATTCTTGAGATCAAGTAAGTAACAGAAATTAATTTAGATGTGACTTAATACTTATGCTATAATGTTCTATGCACTTCTTTAAGGACATAATCATTATAGCCCAAAAAAGGGTAAACTGTTATTCTAACATTGGTGTAATTATTCCGATTGAATAGGGTTATGTTAATACAGATAGAAGGTAAAGTGAGTTATGAGCAATTTTAAATCCCAGAGTAATCATGGTAGTGGATGGTTGTGTTGTTACATAGTGAAAATAGGACAGAATTAGTTCTTTTAATTCTGTTGTGGGTTGTTTTAGTTCTGTTGTGGGTTAACCCCAATGAGCAGCTCATCACCACGCAGCTGCTCGCTTACTCCCTCCAGCGGGATGGGGAGGAGAATCAGAAGGGTAAAAGTGTGAAAACTTGTGGGTTGAGATAATGGCAGTTTAACAGGTAAAGCAAAAGCTGCACATGCAAGCAAAGCACAATAAGAAATTCATTCACTACTTCCCATCGGCAGGCAGGTGTTCAGCCATCTCCAGGAAAGGAGGGCTCCATCACATGTAATGGTTACTTGGGAGGACAGATGCCGTAACTGCAAATATCCCCCCTTCCTCCTTCTTTCCCCCAGGCGTTATTGCTGAGCACAACATCATATGGTCAGGGATATCCCTTTGGTCAGTTGGGGGTCAGCTGTCCCAGCTGTGTCCCCTCCAACTTCTTGTGCACCCCCAGCCTACTCACTGGTGGGGTGGGGTGAGGAGCGCAGAACATGCCTTGACGCTGTTGCAAGCACTGCTCAGCAATAGCTAAAACATCCCTCCCTCCCATCAACAGTGTTTTGGTCACACATCCAAAACATAGCACCATACAAGCTACTATGAAGGAATTTTTAACTCTCTCCCAGCCAAAACCAGTACAAGTTAGATATTTGATATTTTCTTATGAAGTTCTAATACAGGAGTACTTGCTGTAAGTATTGTCTGAACTAATTTACAGGGGACTGGACTTTTAAACTAGAGAGGTGTCCTCTGTAATGTGTTATGTTTATTTTTCTGTTCTCATATTTTTCTGGAATACTTAGCTATTTATTGAGACTCAAAAATGCATTAATCAGTAGTAGGAGAGGAACAGAATCACCGATGTTGGAAGGCATCTCTGGAGATTGTCTGGTCCAACACCTCTGCTCAAAACAGGGGCAGCTAGGATTTACCCAGGGACATGTGTTGTTGGGTTTTGAATATCTCTGAGGCTGAAGACTACAGAACCTCTCTTGGCAACCTGTCCAGGTGTTTGTCTAGCCTTACGGTTTAAAAAAAACCAAAGCTTTTGGTTTTCTTGTATTTCAGTTTGCACCTTCTTGTCTATTCACTGGGCACCACTAAGAGGAGTCTGGCTCTGTCTTCATTACTCCCCACGACCACCCTCCTATGTCAGATGGTCAAAGCCCTTTGATAGTGGGAAGAGATGAGAGTCCAAGGTTGAAATGCAAGGACACGGAGCTGCAGGGAATACTGAACAGAACTCCTTTACACCTCCCATTGCACTCCCAACTCATTTGTTGTGCCAGTGGGCTCTGCCCAGTAATGCTCTGCCTGCAGACATAGTGGGGTGGGAAGAAACCGTAAACTCACAGGAACCGGGATCATCCCCATGTGTACACACACCCTCTTATATTTCCCCATCCTACTGTATGGACCAGGTGTGCCAGAGAAAGGAGGTGGTTGACAGGGAGTTCCTGTGACATGCTACAACGGCAGATGGAAAGGTAGAAGTGTAATGGCGGGAGGAGGCAACCAGGACCCTAACAAGTGTTTCTGAAGGAATCAGAAGAGGTGGTACAACCTGATGTACTCTATGTGCTTGCATACTGGGATCTCTTTCTCATTGTAGAAGGGACACAGGTCAGGGGAACCTGAGAGTTATCACTGGTGGAGACAGGTTATAGGGTTATGTGACCTCGTGTGGCTGATCTAATGTCTGTATTTCAATTACTATGCTTGAATTTTAAATAAAAGAGGGGTCTTTATGCAATAAGTAATATACTTAAGTGGAAAAATCTTTCTATCCAGTATTGGTAACAGAAAGTACTTCTTAAGAAAAAAAGGTAAATTATTTTAATTTAGTTCCTTCTATGCGCTGGAAGATTACTGTCACATCTTTTATCTTTGGAGATGCCCTTAGCACTGACAATATTTTTTGCAGCTGTGGTATATCTTCTCAGGTTAGCATATGTAAATAATACATACAATAGGAAAACAGAAATCACTAGGTGGCTTCTCTAAGGGAGACAGTTAATGGAGAGCTAATTCAGTGAAGTTGAGATTTATGACTAGTGAATACAAATTAGACAGTGTCTTGGGTTTTTCACCGTGTAGGTCAGATGATTCACACGTAGCTTGCACTCACTTGGTTTTTATGAAAATAAAAATTGAAAATTGCCCTGGTCTTGTTAGTAGAGTGACTAATTTAGCTCCTGTCCTTTCTTGTGCACATCATTTCCTGCTGTGTAGGTCCCTCAAAGAGTGTGACCAAAAATGGTCTTGTGGCGAGAGTCCTGCAATGCTTTCCTATAAGCTGCCTATTTGTATTTTGCTTATGTGAGAATAAACTCAGGATAAGTACAGTATTTCTTCCCCCAGGCTATAGCAATTCAGGGTAGGGTGCTTCTTCCAAGCCTTTGATCCCTTTGATTGATAAAAAGAAGGTAATGGGGTGAGAAATGGAAATGCTGTTGGGTCACTTGTTCGGTCATTATATTTGCAGTCCTTGTCTTGCCAGTGTGTTGCTGGAGGCGATGCTAGGTGAACCCTGGGTTAAGGACGTGACAGTGGCTGGAAAACTAGCTGCGGACCCCAAAAGCTTACCATTTAGAGTGTTTTCTGATTTAAAATCAAGTGCATGCTAGCCCACTAAAGACTCAGGGTCACATTTTGCATGCTATATTGCTGATTGATATATGGAAATTAGGTTTGGGAATGCTTATCTAGGTTAATTCACCTTTTAACGGAGGAATAGGCAAAAATATATCATTCAGGAAAACACATTTTGTTGCCTCAGAGATCATTTTCTGTATTCATAGCATTCATTCAGTAAAACTAATACAATTCATTGAAATAACATAGGCCTGATGAATAGCTTAATATCTTTATTTTTAAATTTTCATAACTCACTCAATAGATGTTTTCTTTAAAAAACCACACACAACCCTCAAACAACACAAACCTTTCTGAAATTAATACACTTAAAATTCAGGAGAAGAATGTGTATTTTTGTATTTGAATTCTTGATTGTCCTGGTTTCGGCTGGGATAGGGTTAAATTTCTTCCTAGTGCTGTGTTTTGGATTTAGTATGAGGAGAATGTTGATAACACACTGATGTTTTCAGTTGTTGCTAAGTGCCCTCCTAGTCCAAGGACAGCTCCCGTGCCTGCTGACTGAGCTAGGTACACAAGATGGGAGGGAACATAATCAGGACAGCCAGCCCAGCTGGCTAATGGGGTATTCCATACCATGTGACGTCATGCTCAGTATATGAAGGGAAGGCGTGATCCAGGAAGTACCGATCGCTACTTGATTATCGGTCAGCGCGGGTGGTGAGCAATTGCATTGTGCATCACTCATTTTGTATATGCTATAATTATTTATTATTATTATTTTCCCTTTTCTGTTCTATTAAACTGTCTTTATCTAAACCCACGAGTTTTTCTCACTCTTACCCTTCCGATTCTCTCCCCATCCCACTGGGGGGGCGGGGGAAGTGAGTGAGCAGCTGCATGGTATTTGGCTGCCTGCCAGGTTAAACCACGACAGTCCTTTTTGGCGCCCAACGTGGGGCTCGAAGGGTTGAGATAACGATAGATCTGACCAAAGTGTGTTAAGGCAAAATTGTTATAAGCATTCATTATATTGATTGGTCACAACGTTGATGTATTGACTGTCAAAGTTGTGGGGCTGGCTCTCAATGTTGGGTTATGTAATACCTTGCTTGCAGTATGCATTCCCTTTTGTGCTGTTTATCATTAGTCGGAACTGGGCCAAGATTATCATTTTGCTGCTCTTTTACGAGGTGATAAAATCATTGGTCATAAGTCTAATCTGGTATCTGTACTCGGCACTGCCATCATTTCTGTACCTTGGGAATCACCTCTTAGAAATTATTAGTAATTGCACTTTTTTCTCCTCGGAGAATGAATTTAAGTGGGAGACAGGATGGGACACTTTCTCCCACTTGTTCATCTTCCCTTCCATATTGTCAGAAACTCCTTTTTCTTCTATCCTCTTCACGAAGATGTCCACAATATTCCGTGAGAATTTTGAATATCCTTGGGATGTTCAAACAAGCATGTTCATATTGCTACTATGTCTCCTGAATGTGGTTCAGGCCTTGTTTAGGGTTAAACAACTATTCAGAAATACTGTCCAGAGATCAACCCTCAGGAACAAGAAAAGAGGGAGGGCAAACGGCGTTGCCCTGTCGGGGCGGGCGGAGCGGCGAGTCTCGGGGGCGGCGGGCAGCGGGAGATCAACCCCGGCAACAGACACGGTAGCTACTCAAAACTCCACGACAGGCACTGCGGCTACTCCAACCCCCATGACAACCCCTGTGGCTACTCAAACCCCAGCAACAGTCACCGTAGCTTCTCCAACCCCTGCAACAGGCACTGCAGCTACTCAAACTCTAGCAACAGTCACTACAGTTACTCCAACCCCCATGACAAGCACTGCAGCTACCCAAACCCCAGCAGCAGGCACTACAGCTGAACCAGAGGACCAACCCTTGCTGGTATCCGTTGCCCCTGTACAGAAGAGGAAATCTTGGAAGCGGAGGTCAGATCATTTAGAAAGGGATGGTGGAAGAGCAGGGCCATCACGAGGAGAGGAGGAGGAAGAGGAAGAACTCATAAACGAGACGGAAACCACCCGATCCCTATCCCTGAGTGAGCTGCGAGATATGTGGAAAGATTTCAGCCATCGTCCAGGCGAGCGTATTGTTACCTGGCTGCTCCGATGCTGGGATAATGGGGCCAGTAGCCTGGAATTAGAGGGGAAGGAAGCCAAACAGCTGGGATCCCTTGCTAGGGAAGGAGGCATTGACAAAGCAATTGGAAAAGGGACACAGGTCCTCAGCCTCTGGAGGCGACTGCTGTCAGGCGTGAAGCAAAGGTATCCCTTCAAGGAAGATGTTATATATCGCCCAAGCAAATGAACCACTATGGAGAGAGGTATCCAGTACCTGAGAGAACTAGGCGTGCTGGAGGTAATTTATAGTGACCTGGACGATGACCAAACATCCAAAGATCCAGATGAAGTCCAGTGCACGCGACCCATGTGGCGGAAATTAGTACGGAGCGCGCCAGCGTCGTATGCCAGTTCGTTGGCAGTATTGTGCTGGAAAGAGGAAGAAGCACCAACGGTGGATGTCGTGGTTAGCAATCTCTGGGAATACGAAGAAAGTGTCTCCTCCTCCCTTGTCTCAGCTGTGGAGAAACTGTCCCGGAAGGTCCAGCAACTCGAAGACGATAGGTCCTATTCTCCACCGGGATGGACCAGTATCTCAGCTATTAAGAGTCAGCGTTCTTCTGCTCAAGAGAGAGGATATAGAAAGTACACACCACGGGGCACCCTGTGGTTTTACCTCCGTGACCACGGAGAGGACATGAGGCAGTGGGATGGAAAACCTACCTTGACCCTAGAGGCACATGTATGTGAGTTGCAAGGAAAAACAATCACACAAGGGGGTTCTCTCAGGAAAAATGCTGCTCCAGTTTTCAGGAAAAATCTGTCTCACGATGGTCCAGTTTCCAGTGAACAGTTCCCCAGACAGGGTAGAAGGGCTTATCTTACTTTGGATTGTAACGAAGGAATTCTTAACTCAGGTTTGCAAGAAGTGAGAAACGGATACTATGACCAGGACTAGAGGGGCCCTGCCTCCATCCAGGTGGAGGAAAGGGACAACCGGGTTTACTGGACTGTGTGGATTCGATGGCCTGGCACATCAGACCCACAGGAGTATAAGGCTCTCGTAGACACCGGTGCACAGTGTACCCTGATGCCATCAAGCTATAAAGGGGCAGAACCCATTTGTATTTCTGGAGTGACAGGGGGATCCCAAGAGTTAACTGTACTGGAGGCCGAAGTGAGCCTGACTGGGAATGAGTGGCAAAAGCTCCCCATTGTGACTCGTCCAGAGGCTCCGTGCATCCTTGGCATAGACTGCCTCAGGAGCGGGTATTTCAAGGACCCAAAAGGGTACCGGTGGGCTTTTGGTATAGCTGCCCTGGAGACGGAGGAAATTAAACAGCTGTCCACCTTGCCCGGTCTCTCAGAGGACTCTTCTGTTGTGGGGTTGCTGAAGGTTGAAGAACAGCAGGTACCAATCGCTACCACAACAGTGCACCGGCGACAATATCGCACCAACCGAGACTCCCTGATCTCTATCCATGAGCTGATTCATCGACTGGAGAGCCAAGGAGTGATCAGCAAGACTCGCTCACCCTTTAACAGTCCCATATGGCCAGTGCGAAAGTCCAATGGAGAGTGGAGATGAACAGTAGACTACTGTGGCCTGAATGAAGTCACGCCGCCACTGAGTGCTGCCGTGCCGGACATGCTGGAACTTCAATACGAACTGGAGTCAAAGGCAGCCAAGTGGTACGCCACAACTGATATCGCTAATGCGTTCTTCTCAATCCCTTTGGCAGCAGAGTGCAGGCCACAGTTTGCTTTCACTTGGAGGGGCGTCCAGTACACCTGGAACCGACTGCCCCAGGGGTGGAAACACAGCCCTACCATTTGCCATGGACTGATCCACACCACACTGGAACAGGGTGAGGCTCCAGAACACCTGCAATACATTGATGACATCATCGTGTGGGGCAACACAGCAGAAGGTTTTTGAGAAAGGGGAGAGAATAATTCAAATCCTTCTGAAGGCCGGTTTTGCCATAAAACAAAGTAAGGTCCTGCACAGGAGATCCAGTTTTTAGGAATAAAATGGCAAGATGGACATCGTCAGATCCCAATGGATGTGATCAACAAAATAACAGCCATGTCCCCACCAACTAGCAAAAGGGAAACACAAGCTTTCTTAGGCGTTGTGGGTTTTTTGTGAATGCATATTCCAGATTACAGCCTGATTGTAAGCCCCCCTCTATCAAGTGACCAGGAAGAAGAACGACTTCAAATGGGGCCCTGAGCAACGACAAGCCTTTGAACAAATTAAACAGGAGATGGTTCAGGCAGTAGCCCTTGGGCCAGTCCGGGCAGGACAAGATGTGAAGAATGTGCTCTACACTGCAGCCGGGGAGAATGGCCCTACCTGGAGCCTCTGGCAGAAAGCACCAGGGGAGACTCGAGGTCGACCCTTAGGGTTCTGGAGTCGGGGATACAGAGGATCCGAGGCCCGCTACCCTCCAACTGAGAAGGAGATATTGGCAGCATATGAAGGGATTCGAGCTGCTTCGGAAGTGGTTGGTACTGAAGCACAGCTCCTCCTGGCACCCCGACTGCCGGTGCTGGGCTGGATGTTCAAAGGGAGGGTCCCCTCCACACATCACGCAACCGATGCTACGTGGAGTAAGTGGGTGGCACTGATCACACAATGGGCCCGAATAGGAAACCCCAGTCGCCCAGGATCTTGGAAGTGATCACGAACTGGCCAGAAGGCAAAGATTTTGGAATATCCAAATATTTGGAATATCCAAATATAACCAATATTTTTGGAGGAGGTGACACGTGCTGAAGAGGCCCCACTGTATGACGAACTACCAGAAAACAAGAAGCAATATGCCCTGTTCACTGATGGGTCCTGTCATCTTGTGGGAAAGCATCGGAGGTGGAAGGCTGCTGTATGGCATCCTATATGACAAGTCGCAGAAACTACTGAAGGAGAAGGTGAATCGAGCCAGTTTGCAGAGGTAAAAGCCATCCAGCTGGCCTTGGACATTGCTGTCCGAGAAAAATGGCCAGTACTTTATCTCTATACTGACTCATGGATGGTGGCAAATGCCCTGTGGAGTTGGTTGCAGCAGTGGAAGCAGAACAACTGGCAGCGTAGAGGTAAACCCATCTGGGCTGCCGCGTTGTGGCAAGATATTGCCGCCCGGGTAGAGAACCTGGTTGTAAAAGTACGTCACGTAGATGCTCACGTACCCAAGAAGTCGGGCCACTGAAGAACATCAAAACAACCAGCAGGTGGACCAGGCTGCTAAGATTGAAGTGGCTCAGGTGGATTTGGACTGGCAACATAAGGGTGAATTATTTATAGCTCGGTGGGCCCATGACGCCTCAGGCCATCAAGGAAGAGATGCAACGTACAGATGGGCTCGTGATCAAGGGGTGGACTTAACCATGGATGCTATTGCACAAGTTATACATGAATGTGAAACATGCGCTGCAATCAAGCAAGCCAAGTGAGTAAAGCCTCTTTGGTAGGGAGGACGATGGTTGAAATACAAATATGGGGAGGCCTGGCAGATTGATTATATCACACTCCCACAAACCCGGCACGGCAAGCGCTATGTGCTCACCATGGTGGAAGCAACCACCGGATGGCTGGAAACATACCCTGTGCCTCATGCCACTGCCCGGAACACCATCCTGGGCCTTGAAAAGCAAGTCCTATGGCGACATGGCACCCCAGAAAGAATTGAGTCAGACAACGGAACTCATTTCCAAAACACCCTCATAGACACCTGGGCCAAAGAGCATGGCATTGAGTGGGTCTATCACATCCCCTACCATGCACCAGCCTCTGGGAAAATTGAACGATACAACGGGCTGCTAAAGACAACACTGAGGGCAATGGGTGGTGGGACATTCAAGCATTGGGACGCACATTTAGCAAAGGCCACCTGGTTAGTCAACACTAGGGGGTCTGTTAATCGAGCTGGCCCTGCCCAATCAAGACTTTTATGTACTGTAGATGGAGATAAAGTCCCCGTCGTGCACATAAGAAATATGCTGGGGAAGACAGTCTGGGTTACTCCTGCCTCTGGCAAGGGATTGCTTTTGCTCAAGGACCTGGGTGCACTTGGTGGGCGATGCGAAAGGATGGGGAGGTCCGGTGTGTACCTCAAGGGGATTTGATTTTGGGTGAAAATAGCCAATGAACTGAATTTTATGATGTCAATTGTTATATGATATTGTATATCATTATTTCTATGGTTGCTATCAACGGTATAGCAGTGAAAATCACCCAGATTAATGAAGAATGAACAAACTCCAATGAAACTGAGCAAAGTGCAACGATGATAGAACTGGACAAGCGCAGCAGTACCGAAATGAGAACTGGCTTCAGGACGCAACAGCCCAACACCACACACCACCTCTCCGGCCCTGAAAGACTGTTATAACAGATGGAGCCCAAAGTCATGGACTAAATGAACTCCGTGGACATTTTAAAGGGATAGTCCATAGACTAAGGGAATGATATCTGTGTGTGCATATATATATACGTATATATAAAAAGAAAGATAGTGGTGATTAATTGAAATGTATCGAAAAATGTGAGACCTAAGCATAACGTAAATGGTATGGAATAAGGGATGGATGCTGTCCTGGTTTCGGCTGGGATAGGGTTAAATTTCTTCCTAGTGCTGTGTTTTGGATTTAGTATGAGGAGAATGTTGATAACACACTGATGTTTTCAGTTGTTGCTAAGTGCCCTCCTAGTCCAAGGACAGCTCCCGTGCCTGCTGACTGAGCTAGGTACACAAGATGGGAGGGAACATAATCAGGACAGCCAGCCCAGCTGGCTAATGGGATATTCCATACCATGTGACGTCATGCTCAGTATATGAAGGGAAGGCGTGATCCAGGAAGTACCGATCGCTACTTGGTTATCGGTCAGCGCGGGTGGTGAGCAATTGCATTGTGCATCACTCATTTTGTATATGCTATAATTATTTATTATTATTATTTTCCCTTTTCTGTTCTATTAAACTGTCTTTATCTCAACCCACGAGTTTTTCTCACTCTTACCCTTCCGATTCTCTCCCCGTCCCACTGGGGGGGCGGGGGAAGTGAGTGAGCGGCTGCGTGGTATTTGGCTGCCTGCCAGGTTAAACCACGACATTGATAAAGAAACAAACATTTTGCATTTTGGGGCTTTAAGAAGCTTTCTTGATTTTGACGAATATTAGCGTCAGATAATTGTCTAGGATTTATAGTTACATAAACAGACTGGATAGCTGTTATGATTTGGAGCTAATTGGCAGTCAGAGCAATATTGGTACTTGAGAAGTAGTAGTTAGTAATAGCTGGAGTAATTCATTGCACGACACTTAAAACATGCAGTGTTTGATACAAAAGAAAACGTGGGGAAGGGAGTTAAAATGTTTAGTACCAGCCTGCTTCAGGATCTTGAACATCTACAATGGGATGGAGAATTTTAATCAATCCAAGGCTAATGGAAGATTGTTCGCCAAAGTCTATTTCTGTTACTGAGACAGATATCTTGGATGAAAAGAAGGGCCTCAGTTTTTCTTACTTAATTGTTTTTTATTCATATGCATGTTTTAAGTTACTCCCACATACTCACCCTCTTATGTCTGATCCTGTAGAACAGGCAGCACTGTAGCAGAACTCGTGTTGTCTCCTAAAAATGAGTCCTACAAGATTGTTCACTGGATAACTTTTTGGAGTGTATCAAAGGAAATGAGGTTAGTTTTGACTGCTCCAAAAATTAGAAGTTTGCATTTGCATGAGAAGTCTCCTGTAATTTTTTTTTGGGCACGTTGTAGTTGATAGAAGTAAAACCCACCAGTTTTGTCTTAGTTACTCTAACCCAAAATGATCAGATTTTAAGTGTTTGGAATATATTTTGAAGAAATTATCCCAAAATAAGCATTGTGAAACTTGTGTTGTGCAAAGTAAAATGAGTAAATAGTGGGAGGGAACACTTAGTTAAATGAAATTGCCTTTATAAATCTGCAGACTTGGCAGCCTGTTACCCTGGCAGACTTCTGTCTTTATAAATGTGCCAGCTTTTGGAATCTGGCTCCTTACTGGAGTGGAGGAAGTAGGAGTGAGGAAAGTGAGGACCTGATCCAGAGAGGAGTGAGGAGGATAAAGACAGGTTAGGATTTACTGGAGGATAAGGTATGTTCTCATTAGAAAATGGGGAGGATTATGAAGTGCTGATGATAAGAGAGGAAGAGTTGAATCCCAGAAAACTGGGATTAAGTGTGGGGTGGAGTTCACTGCAGGTAATGTGGAAAAGGAAGCGATGAAGCATTGGGAAGGAAAGAAGTTTAGAGGAAATTTGGGGGTAGTGGAGCTGAGCTCTAAAAGTTAAGAGGATGGGAAGTAGGTCAGTGGAAGGAGCTGGAGAGAGGGGAGAAGCTTTCTGTATTTTTCTAAATCAGGCAGGAATGGAGGGAGAAGCTGGGAACTAAACAGGTCAAGAGCTGACAGAACTGGTTGCCAAGAAAAATTGGTAACCATTCTGTTTCCTGAAATATTGAAATCCAGGGGTTAGTCTTATTTTCTGTGAATATTCTCTCTAAGGGACATTGTTCAGAGGAAAATAAGGCAGCCTGTAAAATACGCAACAACCTGTCAGGCATTTTAGCTGAAAGAGGGAAGTAATGCGATTTTCCTGCTCTAAGTGTGGCAGTGTGCATGGTAGTATAAGTCTTTTCGTATTTTCATTAGTCACATTTTAACAAGAGTTTTTCCTCCAGATGAGAATAAGTTGTTGTCACTTTTGTCTTTACTCTTTAAGGACAGATGTGACATGGAAAGCAATTTGATCTTATTAAAGCTATACCTTTTCTTTTGAAACACTTTACCTTCTCTAAGCCTGTAAATGGGCAAAGAAAAAATTAAAAAGGAATATTTTGCATCTTGATTCATAGAGATTTATGCCTATAACTTCCATTCATGTTAACTCTGATCGAAGTTAAATCACAAAGTATCCCCAGCACTGACACCTTCCTTAATTTGTTGATTCAAGTCTTTATACAAGATATATTTTCTTCTTTCTGATGTGACAATTATGCGCTTTTTTTGCAATAGACCACAATATTTCTTTTTCTGTATCTTTTTCTTCTTTCACCTGTTGTTCACCAGGTGCAACTGTTTTCACAGCTGCTGTTTAGACTTCACCTTTGTGTTCCTTAGTTTGCAGGCAGATAACATGGGAAATTTTTTTTTTTTCCTTTACTTTGTGCTTATGGCTTATGTGATGAATTGTTTCCTTAAATGATATGGCATTCTTTAGGGCAATATCTAAAAATATAAATGCAACACATTAAAACAGATTTATGAACAATTTCAGAACAAGACTGAGGCTGTATTGGGTGGATTTAGACGGAGAGGGAAAAAAAGCAGTCAGTAGAGACCACAAACTCTTTTATGGGCAGAATTTTATCCAGGAGAGCATATACCTACAGATAGAAAAGTAAGCTTCTGAAATGAATTTTGTGTCTAATGTGTTGATATTTCTAAGGGACTTTAGAAAAGATGTGGTGTCACCTGTTTATTCCTACTGTACTTTTAACTGTCTTAACTCCATGTTTTGGGGCCTCAGCTAGTCAGAAAATTCTGTGGTCAAAAATAACCAAGCAACTGCTGGATCAATTGACCCTGGTTTGGTTCACTGTAGTCATGGCACCACGCTGGAGGGAGCGAAGTGGACATAGGGGAATTGCTAGTTGAGGGTGGCAAGCAGAGAAAACATCTTTTTTTGGCATCGCTGTTAACTTGAAGTGCATGTCAAACTACAGCCTTGTGCTGGAGGTTAGAGACTGACTGCTGCTGGTGATGTGGTATTAGGTGCGTCTCATAGTCATGCAAACGTTTTCTGAGATGCCTAATTAATATGCCTTGTTCACACCTACACTATTAAACTGATCACCAGAGATACAGAGTTAGGACAATTTTTTTTCCCCTGTGTCAGACAGAAGATAACTTTTGGGAAATTTTGCTTTCCTCATAGCTTGGGATGTTGTTCTTTGTATTCCCTGTTCCTATGAGAGGAAGTGTGCGCAATTATTAAAGATTATGTGGGAAGAAAAATTAATAAAGGAAATTAAGACAGAGTCATGACTGGGCTTCAGATGCTGCTTGCTCCCAGGCACATGTTAAGGATGTGTGTTTTATGTAACACAATGTCTACTCAATGTAAATTAGTTCTCAGTTGACTACAAAGTAATGTGTAGGTTAACTTGTTTTTACACTGAATCACTTCTGAAGTTTACTATTGGGAGAAGAAGTTAAAAAAAAGAGGATTATTTTCTATGATTTGATCACAGTGAGAAAATTTGTATGTCTCTTAAACAAACAAGAATCATCAATGCCTGAGAAACTACCTCTATTTCAGAGACAAACTGTCAAGCTATTCATACCGCTTTTCGGGTTTCTAAGAGTAGAAGGGAAGCAGAAGTAAAGTTAATTCCTCAAAACAGTACAGTTTCGTAACAAGATATGATCAGAACTGGTACATTTACATGAAATAGAGTGTTCCTGAGTTCTTGTGAATTTGTATATTCATAAATATGCGTATTTTTTTTTTATCTTGGTATTTCTAAAGTAAGAAAATAATGGAAAAGTAAAATATTCTTCTTGCTTTTCTGTGCCCAGATGCAAAATCAGGAGTAAAATAACCCATTGAGAAGTTAGTAGCAACCTACAAAGCTTATTTGTGCAAATGAAATCTTCAGAACAGACAGATTTAGCATGGGGGTTTGTGGATGTCAGATTCTTCATCTCCTGTGTTAGGCACTGATAAGATGAGACATTGAATCTCAGCATGTTGGTGTCTTTGTGAGGTTTTTATTTCAAAGAGATACAGCTACATGAATAAAAATCTTGAACTTAAGTGAAAGGCATAGTCAGCCATTCAGCCATGGTTCATGAATCACAGCAGTTCTTGTTTTAATAACTTGAGTTGGGAAACTGGATGCCAAACTATTCTGAACTCGATGCTTTAAGTAGACTCCACTGTCTACTGGAAGGACCTACAGGTGGAAGAGAATAGAACTGAAGCAGGGATGCTATGCTTACTAACACAAGAAAGAAAGGCACTATTAATGCATAGTTTTGCTCTTGGATAGCATTCACCCTTCTATACAGTCTGCATAAGAAAGGCAATTGTGGCATTATTAAATGGTATGAAGTGATACACTGGTTTCTTGAGGCATATTTATTGCTGCACTGTAGGAGGTCTGTAAGGTCTATTAACTAGAGGAGTTCAAAGATATCTGTTGTTGTTCAATATTTATTTTTAAAAAAATTCCATGCAGCAGGGTGTCTGATAAAAGGTTTTAGGATCCTCTGTTATACCTGTAATGTACATTTAAGTTTGTTTAATGGAGCTCTGCTTTTTGGAGCTAACACATGAAGCTGCCAAAACTAAATTGTTCATGAGCCTGGTGGTTGTTGTTGTTGTGAGGAAAGAAAAGACAATGTTCCTACGGGTAAGTAAAAACTTTTTCATGATCAGGTGCTTTAATCATTATTGCATGTTTTAATAGTTGATGAACAAACTCATCACTCATTATTCTGTCTCTGTGTTGTGATGGCAAACAGTATTTGTTTACCAAAAATAGAACAAACACTGCAGGTTCTATCGAGGGCTTTGTTCGAGCTTAGAATTGTGTGGCAAATAACAAAGGAAATTTCTGTTTTTACTCATTCTACATATTTCAAAGTTAGAAAGATGCAGCTTCAGGCAACATTTTTGTGTAGATGTACTGCAAGTTATTTTCATATTCAAGGTGAGCAGAAAGGATTAGCAGATCCTAACATGAATTAGGACTTCATTTCAGACTGAGTTCTGTTTTGGTACTCTGTTGCTATATACAGGGTTTGCACATTAGCGTTATAAAAGCCACATGCTAATAGGTATTTGTAGGGAATGGTCGTACTTCGAAGTTCAAACAATATGTAATGTAGGGAAGACTGAAATCATAAAAGTTTTGACTCTTACGGGTGGCTTTGCAATAAAGATGAACTTGAATAGGACTATGTACGTAACGATATTCCTGAGTATAAATTAAGAAGATATACATCTATGAATAGAAGAAAAAAAAAATCTGTTATTGCCTGGGATCCCTTCTATTTTACTGTTTTTTTCTTAGACAAACTGTTGTAAATTATTTTTACTAACAGTATTTCTAGACCAAAACCAGACTGTTTTGTTCTTTCCTGAACTTGTGTTTACTAAGGTAAGAGGTGGTGCTGTGTCCAAGCAGAAGGCAAGTATCAATGCGTGTGGTATGATAAAACTTCAGAGACAGTGGGATTACAGAGTAGAGGAGAAGAGACCATTTGCTCATGTGTATACAAGAGGTGATATCAAACAACTTCTTGGTACATATGTAGCCACAGGTTTCAACATTAAAGACGACTGATAGATTTCTAGAGCTGGAAAGGACCATTGGATCCTCTGGCTAGACCTTTTGTATAGGACATGTCATAAAAGCCTACCAGTTACCTCTGGGTCAAGGACAATGAGTTCTATTGCAGTAAGGATATCAAAAATATGAATCATAGAATCATTAAGGTTGGAAAAGACCTCTAAGATCACTGAGTCCAACCATCAACCCAACACCACCATGCCCACTACACCATGTCCCTAAGCACCACATCTACACGTCTTCTAAATACTTCCAGGGATGGTCACTCAACCACTTCCCTGGGCAGCCTGGTCCAAGGCCTGATCACTCTTTCAGTAAAGAAATTTCTCCTAATGTCCAATCTAAACCTCCCTTGGCGCAACTTGAGGCCGTTTCCTCTCGTCCTATCGCTAGTTACTTGGCAGAAGAGACCAACACCCACCTCGCTACAACCTCCTGTCAGGTAGTTGTAGAGTGCGATGAGGTCTCCCCTCAGCCTCCTCTTCTCCAGACTAAACAACCCCAGTTCCCTCAGCCGCTCCTCATAAGACTTGTGCTCCAGGCCCTTCACCAGCTTCGTTGCCCTTCTCTGGACACGCTCCAGCACCTCAATGTCCTTCATGTAGTGAGGGGCCCAAAACTGAACACAGTATTCGAGGTGCGGCCTCACCAGTGCCGAGTACAGGGGCACGATCACCTCCCTGCTCCTGCTGGCCACACTATTTCTGATACAGGCCAGGATGCCATTGGCCTTCTTGGCCACCCGGGCACACTGCCGGCTCATGTTCAGCCGGCTGTCAACCAGCACCCCCAGGTCCTTTTCCTCCAGGCAGCTTTCCAGCCACTCTTCCCCAAGCCTGTAGCGTTGTCTGGGGTTGTTGTGGCCAAAGTGCAGGACCTGGCACTTGGCCGTGTTGAACCTCATACAGTTGGCCTCGGCCCATCGATCCAGCCTGTCCAGGTCCCTCTGCAGAGCCTTCCTACCCTCGAGCAGATCAACACTCCCGCCCAGCTTGGTGTCATCTGCAAACTTACTGAGGGAGCACTCGATCCCCTCATCCAGATCATTGATAAAGATATTGAACAGGACCGGCCCCAAAACTGAGCCCCGGGGAGACCAACTGGATTTAACTCCGTTCACCACAACTCTCTGGGCTCGGCCGTCCAGCCAGTTTTTTACCCAGCGAAGAGTACACCTGTCTAAGTTGTTAGCTGCCGGCTTCTCTAGGAGAATGCTGTGGGAGACAGTGTCCAAGGCTTTAGTAAAGTCCAGGTAGACCTCATCCACTAGGCGGGTCACCTGGTCATAGGAGGAGATCAGGTTGGTCAAGCAGGACCTGCCTTCCATGAACCTGTACTGGTTGGGCCTGATCCCCTGGTAGAGGTGGAACAGCTGTGCTTTCACTTGCTAGGTTATTCCAAAGGTGTGAGTTTTTTTAAAAAAAACAACCAACAAACCAAAACATCAAAACCAAAGACTACTTGAAAGTAACATGCCAAATTCCTAAATTGATGATAACTGTGTTTTTACTTCCAGCCATTAGGCCTCAGTTTGTCTCTGTACCTAGAATTAAGGGCATCCTCTAGTACCTGGCATTTTTTTGTCCATTAAAGCTGCTTGTAAATTGTAAATGAAGCTATCTTCTTGGTCTTTTCTTCTTTTCCGTTGAACAGATTGAAGTCTTTAATATCTTATTTTGCGGAATATTTTGAGTCTTTTTATTGGTTTTATGGTTTTTTACTTGGCTGCATGAATTTTTTTGGGTGAGCGTGGGTTAAGCAAAATTAAAAAAAAATCTGTTTGAGTCTAACAAAATAATAATAATAAATAATACCCTGTCAAGCATTTGTGAAAATACCCGGTACAGAAAGACAAAAATCACCACCTCATTCCAGTCTTACTGTTGTATGTATAGTTGATAGCTACAATAGAAGTGAATACCTTAATTCTGCAGGATAAAATACACTGCACCTCCCAGGAAGATGAATTCTTTGCTGCAAAGTATATTGACTTCACCTACACATTACTCATGCAAATGATATGAATATCTCATCCCTCATAAAGCATTTTCCTCAGTGAAGAGAGTAACTCTTTCTAAACTTGTGCATACTTGGCAATTTTCCACTGTGCTGTTTCCTGTAAAGCCGATGCAACTATTTATGCATTAAAGAAAATAAAGCGCAGGCAGCAACACACATTTCGTGTTATCGGTTGTATTCACTGAAGTAGGAGTCCTGTTGTAGCTCAGTGGGATGACATATGAAATTATTCCTGTGTGTTATGGGAAATAATTTACTTTGGATTTTCTTTATTGCAGCTGTTCTGCTGTTCTTAATGGTTTTTATTTGTCTGAGGGCTACATGGATATTTTCTGGAAGGGCTGCTGATCATAACCGGTTGTCTGTCAGCCTTTAAGTGAATATTCTTCATCCATTAATTCATCTATCATCCACTTGAGTTGAATTCCACAGATGTTGTGAAGAGATATTTTTTCTTGTCAAAAGATGTGCTGCACCACGGTGCAGAAAGATGCGAGCAGTACAGGTAATGTATTTTATTAGTCTAATTGAAGTAGAGGAAAAAATGAACAAGCTTTTGGCACATAAATCCTTTTCAGGACCTGTTCCTTAGGTAGTAAGTAATTATCCTGGAAGAAGCGTTTGTGTCCAGGGAACGTGTCTGTTTTTTCTAGCTATAAAATTGGCCCAGTAACAGATATTATTTCTTCTAATAAACCTTGCCTGTCCTAGATCTTTAGTCAATCATGGTTGCAACAATTCTGCTAATAGAGTTTTTCAGCAGCTCTTGGTTTCTCATCTCTCTGCTTTTATGTGCTTTCAGCCGACACAAGCAGAATGTAAGCTATCTATTTTTCATGCATGTAAAAGTCTGGAAAACAGTAGTACATCAGAAAAATTAAAAATATACCTGGTTAATCAACTTTTTTATACAGCTACTTTTTACAAAAGTGATGCTATTGTTCATCTCCCACTGCAGCTATTCACTGCAAACTTCTATTTCTTCATATTTACTTTGTTGATTTAAAAAAAAAAAAAAGATGGTGCCTTTCTTAATTTGGCAGTTTTCATCATTTACTGTTGTAGGTGAAAGCTGCCAAGCTTTATTAGGGGGCTAAGCTCTCAGGGGGGATACTTGTGTCATTTCCACACGCTTGTCATGTTATTTTCTCTACACTTGTTAACTCGAACTGTCAACCTATAAAGTGCTGTTATAACATTTGCACATGAGGTGGTGCAGGAGGCAACATAAGCTAATGGAAGGTGTTCATGGTAACAGAAAATCTCATTTGTACGTAGTGAAGTGATGAGCTCAGGGACTTGCGCTTTGATTCCGTTATAATTAACGATGCTTTGTATATCTTAGTGTGATAGCTGCAGAGACTACTGCCATCTCGCAGGTTCTGTCTGACAGGGTCATTTCTCCTAAGAGATGTGGACAGCAGAGAACAATTGAGCAGGTACGTGATCTAGCTGGGCTGATTGCAAGTTTCTCTGCTAATCACAGGCACATCACTCATGATTAAGAATTGAAACCCAGTCTTCAGCCTTATATCCTGGTTGTGGATGCAATGGCTGCAGGACTGTGTTTTAAAAGCATTCCTTTTATTTAGCAACAACAGAAAAATTAGGTAGATACCCACAGGAATAAATGCTAAGAAGAGACCACAAAGACAGAAAGCTTATATCGTACTGCCGTATAAAAGGATGGCAAGATAAACCTTTTATGACTCTTGGAGATGAAGCTTTCTGCACCAGATGTTGTTGAGAACCTGTGGGCTATTTGGTTTTATTGTGCTGTTTCTGATTACCTCTTTAGAGAGCAAAGACGTTATCTACTGAATTTCTTACTGTGTTTGGCTGCCATTCCCTCCCTTCCCTTAAAAAAGAAGGCTTGTGAAGGGAATGAGTAGAGCTGTTCCTTTTTGGTAGCTGCAGTAATCTGGCACTTGCTTTGGTTTGCCCTGGTGGCAAATTGGCTTAGTTCTCTCTCAGTGAGTCCAGAAGGGTCCCCCCTTTTAAGATAACAAAAGCCCGTGTGAATGCACAAGCCCATTTAAGAGAGAGCCTGTTTGCTGTCTCTTCAAGGTCTGTGTCAGCCCCACATATTTTCTTTCTCTGACATACAAGCTCACTAACCCTCATTGTTCTTCTATGCTAAAGGACTGCTCATGCTTTTAACTTCTTGTAGGGCTTCAGACAGTAAACTATTTCCCTGGCTGCTTTTCCCTTGTTGTCTTTTCTAAAGGCTTGGTGAATCTGGCCTTAAACAAGTGATTCAAGGGATTGGCATGAACAGCTTCATTCCTTCAGGGCTGTCTTGCAACTAGCAAGCAGAGTTGATTATATTTTGCATAGCTTCCCAACATTTCTCATTTATATACTGAAGATTACATCTCTGATTTTTTCCTGAGCAAGTCTTTGAGCCTAGAGCTAAAGAAAGAGAAACTTTAGCTAACTCTTAAGAATGTTTTGTATTAACTCTAGTGTAATAAATAAATTACTTGTATATTGTCTTATTTCTACTGCACATGGATTCAAGTCTTCTCATCTCCTAACGCTGGACGTATGTCCTCTGTGATCTTGTATAGCACGTACCCAGTAGGACCTATTTATAAAACTTAACTTTAACTTATGGTTAATTTCCCTGGTGTATTTTGTAGTCAATGGAGAAAAAGGCTCCTCCAGGAGATAATTAACAGTGGCTAATTTCAACCTCCCTTTAAAACCATGTGTAAGTTTTCTCACTGTTCTCCTTTGCTGGCTGTTCAGAGGACCTCAACAGTTAGCCTCATTAGGCTGGCCCAGACTATTAAAGCATTTGACCCAGTTTTGTTAATTTGTGCTCTGTGGATCCAGCCCAATTTTTGAGTGTACCACATGGTTACCTGTTTCAACTGATAGCGTTTGTCTGCTTGCCTCTCTGTACTGTTGGGTTAGCTGGATTCTTAAGTATCTGCAGGGTATTTTGGTACTCGTTATATAAATGAGACAGGTTTTTAACTTCATGTGATTTGAGCCAGTTGGTACTGTGTGAGGTTCAACTTGAGATTCTGTACACAGTAGTTCCCATTTTATTAAATGGGAATTGGTTTAATATAGCTGAATAAATACTTTGTCACATCTTACAGAGGTCTTTTTCCTATACATACTGACTGGTGCTGCCATGTATAATAGATGTGAGCCAGCATTTTTTTATGCTGCCCTGCTTTGGATCCATGTTTTCCCTGGAAATATTTTTTTTAATTTGCCACGAGATTTTGCATCCTACAATATTCTTAGCCTTGTTGCTAAATGTTTTCAAAAAATGATCGAAAAATCCTGGCTAGAAGGGTATCAGAGGGCATCACAAAGAGTTGCAGCAGCGAGCCAGTGAAAATAATTCATTTCAGGTTTTCATTTGATTTGCTGTCCTTAGAGGTCTTTTGGTAAAGGGATGGACTTAGGGAGAGGAGGTGGAAGACAACTTTTTTAAAGAGTAGATGTCATCCAGAAATTCCAGTGTCCAGCACTAGGGTGTTATTCATCATTAGTAGATGTGGTAGAAGCAGTATTTTGGTTAACTACCAGCACAAATACTATAAACTGTGAAACAAACCACCAAATTACAGCAGTTTTTTTCAGGACAGGTTTCATCCTTTTAGTCTGTGATCCTTGAAGTCAGGAAGCCATATTAATACCCCAAAATCCATTTGAATTTAGCAATCTAAAAAGTGTACGGTTACTGCATGCTTACATACTGTTCATCCCGGCCTCACCCATCTCAGTCGATCGCAAACAGCTGAAGTCTGTTATCTATCAGACACATAAATATTTCATTTCAGATTTGCAAGAAGAAACTAGGACTGACTTCTACAACTGTTGCTCTGAAATTCATAGATTGATTAGCATTTTTTAATAGTACTTCAGACTGCCTGTCAAGGAGGTTTAGTTGTTGATGTTATCTGAAATAAGGTTCTGAAATGTTGGAAAAAATATACCCTCCCTTTTTATTTCCTAGAGCATCATAGTATACAAAGCGTATGGCATTTTTTCTTAGGATTGTATTTTTTATTAGAACAGAAATAATGTATTGGGGAGCTCCTAATAAAAATCAATTGAAATTTTGCATGAGGAAAGACAGGGTGTAAAAGGTTGGATATAGCCAAGGATCATACCATTATTCTTCATGACATTCAAATATAAGTTGCATTGTCAAATGCTGGAAAACACCTGCAATTTAGATTGCTTACTTCATGCTCCATTTAATTCTCTTTCTCAGTATGGCTTTTTTATTTCAAGTCCGGAAAAGAAATACTGTAAATTTAGTCAAAGGCTTTTTTTTAATGAGGTTATATTTTTCCCAACTCTTACATGAACTGAAGCAATACTGTACCCTCTTATTGTACGATCTTGGAATTGAAGACCTGAGAAATGAGTGAAAGAGCACACTAGATATTTGTGGTGTGTAAATAAACCTTTAATCTCATCAACTTAGAAATGTCAGTCACTAAGCAAGTAGATTCCTTTTTGCCTGAGAAGGTAAAAAAATGCGCTCAAAACTACTTCAAGCCCTTTTTTCTTAACTACTCTCTAGGAAAAAAGGGTCAGGAAAAGCAAGAAGTAGCATTGCTCTCAAAAATGCCTGTGGTAGTACAAGAATTTTCTTTTCTCATTTTTGCAAAAAGACTGACAAGGACTTGTTACGGTAAATGCTCCTACTGCTGGAAGAAAAATCTGATATGAAAAATGCTTGCGATGTCATTGGCCCCTCACAGAGGGTTGAAAAAGGGTACAACAGGAATAGGAAGGAGATTACTGGGATTAAAATATCTTTTTAAGGCAGAACAAATTTTATCTCAATTTAGCCAATAAGCTGAAAGTACAGGTGGAGGTAAAAAGGAAGAATATGGAAATAACAGATAAAGAGATAACAGCTTAGTATTTAGGGAGCAGATATATTACTCTTTCATTACCTGCTTTCCTCTGTTGATTGATGTATTGGGGTAATTTGGTTTGCTGCTTCCTTTGGGATTTATTTCTAAATACATGCATATTATATAGCACTATATCATGTACTTCAATGTTCCTGCTTACTGATTCCAGAATGAAGTCTGTTTTAGGCTTGATACACTACATTCCACCCATTACATTCTCAGGAAAGACAAATGATTGTAGGTCTTTGCAAGTCAATGACTCATAAATAGGACCTTTAGGAATTAGAGGCTCCTTCCTTCTGTCCTTCCTTGCAATGGTATAAGCACTGTGTGAGAAAAAGGGAAGAAGGATCAACAGTGCATTGTAATTACAAATAAAGGTGTTTAAAAAAAAAAAAAAGTACATTGACGGTCATTCTGCATAGTTGGCTGCCCCAGTAATACTCATAGCATTACATATAGTTACAGTTCACCGAGAACATAATGCAGACGTTTGGCTCCTTAACACAAATCCATACATTATAAATAGGAAGCCTAACGTTGTAAGAAGAAACTTATAGCCTGGTTATTAAATTATTACATTGCTTTTTGGAAAGTCCTGTAATCACTGTGCACTTAAATTATCCTTATTCACAGTTTTCTTACTTGAAACTCTCCATCGCGGTCATTAATGGAACATTGTCAGTCATGCTGATGTTTATTTTCCATTTCTGTTTTCTGTGTCCAGGGCTGATGGAGAGCCCCATTTATCTGATCTGTTTAACTTGCAGACTCTTTAGAGTCACAGTATTGCCTTTATATCTGTACAAAGCTTGTGGCATGCTTGGAATGCTGTACAAATGTTAAAATATTTGTGATAATTTCATCTAGATCTTTGGGTAGTGCAAGTTTGTTTACCATAATAGAAAGTAATTTATAATAACGTTAGTTATGCTCTATGTACATATGGTATAATATAGCATGAATGTCTTTGTTGTTTTTCTGAGATACCACAGTGAAGGGATAGTAATAAAGTCTGGACAGATTTTTTTGCGTTCACCTTTCTTGGAGAAGGACTTTGATTTGCTATGCCTGGAATTGTAGTTTGTGAAAAGATGAGGAGCTGTTAACTGTGAGGTTCTCCCTTAGCCTCTCTCATGGGCTTACTGCATAGCTTGAGCTAAGTTGCTTAAAAGCCTTCTTTTTTTCCCCATCTGAAGAAAAAATAGTACAGTCATCTTGCTGGCTGTGAAGATGCTGATGTAATGAGGGATTATTTCCCTAGAAGCATAAGGTGATAAAAGATACTTTACTGCTTTCTCTTAATCTGTCCTTTTCAGTTTAGTGTCTGAATGTATTCAAGAGCTAAAGGCCTGTACGAGTTCTGGATTTTGCTATAATGAATAGAATCAGAAGCAGCTGTGTATACATGCATGACAAAGGAAAGGTAAACGAAGAGTTAGTCTTGTAATTCTGAGGTAGCTACTTCGTGTTATATTCTTCATTTTATTCTTGATACAGTTCTACAGACTTCTGGTAGTTTTGAGGCTGGAAATATACTTCAAAACGTTGATTCGACAAGTGAAGTTACTATTACATTGTTCAGAATTCATTTTCCATTCATTAAAAATGCCATAGCTAACTTAGAGGTATCAATCTGTTTTGTGAGGGTATTGACATTTCAGCCCAGTGGCATTTGTCAAGGAAAGTAAATTTTTTCTTGTTAGCCTTAAAAGCAATAAACAGAAATCTTTTTATTTCAGTAAAATATTTATTTCAAGTATTAATATTCTCATGGGTGAAGGAGATACTTGCGTGATTGTTTAAGGAAAATCTTAGATTTCCTTAATCTGGGAAGAAAAATGTCTTTGTATGTCCTTCCTGTTGCATTTAAAAAACAACCAGCTATCTACCCAGCCAACCCTGTTCTCCTAGTTTTTACCATAGTGCAAACCTCCATTAACTTGACTGGCTTTATTGCGTTTATATTACTAGAGGGAAAAAATGAGGTTTGTGGTGCATTGACTGGCCAAGCGCATCCAATCTTAGGTTGAAAATGAAAACTCCGACTCCCGTTAGCCTGCAGGCATGGCTGAACTGTTACAATGAACCTAAGCTGTTTATCTGGAACAGAAAATTACATGTATGCAGAATAAATTTGATAAAGCAGACCTGTAAGAGAAATTTAGCAAAGAACCAGGAAGCTTAACTAATAATTATTTCTTTGGCAATTAGAGGCTTTCATGCTAGTGTCAGAGGTACAGTTTGTAAGTGCACCAGTTTTTTGGGTTTTAGAATTATCTGCTATTAAGTTTTGCGTTTCTTGTTCTTTGTATAGATATAATATTAAAATTTACCATTAATCCTGCAGGTGCTATATTGAAGCACATGATAGTCACCTTAGAATATACAACAATTTGGATGTAAAAAACCTCACCATGAGAATGAATATTCTGTTTTGATAAGAAAAACAAGGCCTTGCCCGAATGATGCCTCCAGAGAAACTGTTTCAAGGGGGCATCTGAAGCCTATTGCATTTTATACTTCAGATGTGGCTTGACAGTGCAGCTCGCTGGGACATCAGGGACCGTGATGTTCATTGGAATCATTGGGAACATTCAGTCGAAGTTGGTTAAGTATTTTGCTTTTTTCAAATGAGTTTTGCTTTTCTGGAAACCTTGGAGTGTTATTTTGGCTACATATCAAATACGAGTAGGGTAGCAGCTATCCATGGCAGGGGACTAAAATTCTATGGTTTTATTAACGTAACTAAAAACCAAACACCTCCCACCCCCGCCTTTTGGACTGTTTAGTAGCTTGTGTGAAAAATGCTGGGTTTAGGCTTAATTGATTCTGTATGCTCAAAGTGGAAGAGTGATTTTCTCCAGGTTACTGGATCAAACTTTTTTTCCCCACTTTAAGAACTTGCATTGAGATCAGTAGTGATACTGTTGCAAGCAGTACTTTAGTGGCAAGTACATGTGGTGAGTTTCGCTTTTTCCCTTTGCAATACTAAATTTCATTTGTTTATCTTTAGATAATTTTACCTATAGACTCGGAGTAATGGTATCCAAGTCGTACTAAAAGGACAGAGAGGCAGAATGGAGCATTTAAATTTCTCACTGCAGCGTATAGAACTGCAGGGATTAGTTTTCTTGCCTTTTATGTATTTATTTATAAAAAGAAAGTGAAAAGAATGTTAAAAAGTAGGAAAAAAACCCCTTGAATTTCTCCATGGAGGATGGAGAATAATTGACTGTTAATTCTGTGTATTCACTGAGAAGTGCAGGACCCATTATAACTTGCAGTTTTATATGGTTTTACTTGCTGTTGTGTGTTCTTATGTTGTTTTTATCAATATGGTTGCCCATACTAATAAATTCTAGGTGCGTGAGTGTCTGTGCAAGAGCTGCAACAGGCAGTGATTTAGGTTTTACTTAATGCTTTAATACAACCCTTGATCAAGTTAACGAAACTTTGTATCACCAGGGGAGCAATCTTCTCTGGCTGGGCTCTGCTCTAATCTTACAGATCAGCACAGACTGCAGAACTGCGGATGAGAAACCTGAGTTTGGATTTGCAGTACTGAGAGTATATTATACTGTGAGGTAGCTAGTTTTTCACTCTCCAGTATAATAATAAAACACACTTTTATAGATTAAGAGATACCGATGCTGAGCTCCATATAGCCTGTTGCAGGTAAATAAAGTGCTACAAAAATATTGATGCTTCAGGCGCAAATCATGAAATAGTGTTTTTTAGAACACACTTTTTCGATTATATTAAACTTGGTCTAGCAGAAAAAACCACGTTGCTGGTGGGCAGTGTGAGCCCTTGGAAGTTGTATGTCCTGTGCTTATATTCAGGAGAAGAGTCTGTCTAAATACGAAAAGCCAGGCCCAATCCTGTGCTTATAGCAGCAGGGGAAGAGAGCAGTGGAAGTAAGCTCCTCTGCTGGTGCGTCTTCCCACGCCCCATCTATAGTCTCCTTTTGTATTGAAATATGTATGTTTAGTTTTTAGCCACTAATTTACTTTCATTAGTGCCAGCATTCTTCCAGATCCTATTTTTATTGTTAGTTTGGTATAATGTTATGCTAAAGTGAAGGCGATCTTGGGAAGAACTCTCTCTGACTATGAAAGACATGGGCAAGTTACTAGTGACAGGAGAAAAGGGTTTAAAATGGAAATAGTTAAAATTGGCTTTCTCTAGTGTCAGTGGCGTTACAGTCATGATACAGATTCATAGGTGGCAGCCCAGGAATACCCAGCAGAAGCCAAATAATTGGCTACCTTTGCATGGCTTTTCCCTTATGCATCTTGAACTTGACTTTATCATCCCTTATGTCTTAATACCTCCATTCTTTAGCTTATGTGTGTCCAGTTTTTTGGTGCCTTTGTGTTTCTTGATGGGTTTCCTCTCAATGTTCTTGATTTTGCTGGGGTGTTTTGGTGTGGCTTCTTCTCTCTCTCTTCCCCTTCCCCCCCCTCCCCCCCTGTTCTGCTGAGAACACAGGAATAACTTTAATGCATTGGTATGCTCATGGAGAAAATAAAAGTATCATGGATGTTTTCACTGAGCAAAGGTATTTTTCAGTTTCTTTAAGCCAGTATAGCACTGGGATTGGGAAGCACTGGTGATAAAAGTTGTGTTGAAAACTGTGCCTGCTTACTCAGCAGTTTAAGGGGGTGATACTGCAGTTTGTGGCAGTACACGACCCCAATTCAGCATAGAACTTAGTATCTGTAAGTCCAGAAGCTGCTGAACTGAAAACATTATTTTGGGTATATCTTAGTCTTAATATCCGTACCCTGATTTGTAGAGTATACTGCACAGTGGTACAGTGGTAGTTTTGAAAGTTGCATAACTCTGAATAGCTGTTACTGGAAAACCCTTTGTATTTGGGAGAGATACTCCCTGATTCTGGGATGCAGAAACGCGAACTCAGTTTTCAGTGTAGAGTAATGTGTTCAGTTTAGGCACCCGTGTCTCAGACATTTGTGAAGCATGGGGGAAGGAGAAGCAATAGGAATGATCAAAGAATTCTGGGCAATATTTGAATGATTTGAGGTTAAGTAGCCTAAAAAGAGAAATTTCAGGAGGAGGTAATAATTACTTTCAAATATGTTAAAGTCTGCTGGAAAGATGGAGGAAATAATCTGTTCTCTGTATTCAAAATGGTTAGGACGAGAAGTATTTGCCTTAATTTACGTTAAGGAGGGTCCAGGATGTGTATTAAGAAATGCTTTCTGATTATAAGGGTGGTAAAAAACAGAGGTAGTTTGACTAAGGGTATTGTGGAATCTCCATCACTGGAAATCTCTAAGAACAAACTGGATAAGCAGTGGATAGAAATAACATGCCTGTATTTCCTACTGCCTTGGGGTAGCAGACTTGACTCAGTAACTGTTTTTATCCTGCTTTAGTCTTTCTACAACTTCCCATGATTCTGAGTTATGTGCTGTGCACTCTGTGGGCAGTTGTGAAGCTTCAGCATGACTCGCTAGCAGGTAAGGTTGATGTATCTAGAAGGTGCAAAGTCAAAACAGGCAGGATTTTCAACAGGCAATTCATTTATTCTCTGCATGTGTCACAGGAGTGGAGGAGTAAATTAGTAGCTAAAAACTAAACATACATATTTGAATACAAAAGGAGACTATAGATGGGGCGTGGGAAGACGCACCAGCAGAGGAGCTTACTTCCACTGCTCTCTTCCCCTGCTGCTATAAGCACAGGATTGGACCTGGCTTTTCATATCACATTCTCTGCATGTGTCACAGGAAAAACCTGTTATTAGAGGAGCCAACACCAGAGAATCAGCAAGAACCTGAAATACTCATTGAAAGCACTATTAGATCACCATTGAAAGCACCATTAACCAAAAGTACCTTTGCCATTTGGTAGCAGTCATTGCTATTAAGTCATTGGGCCCATATCTTCTGTCTGAGAGAGATTCTGGGGTTCGTATTTGTGTGTGAAGTTAGGAGTTTTATATTAGCTCATGTGTGCATATATGTATATTTAATTATATGAATTTGTCAGGAGTTCAAATGTCCAGAAATAACAGCTGTCATAGCGCATGTCTTTGCATCGCAGTGCCTCAGGAAAACTACATTAGAAATGTCTTAGAGATTTTTTTAACTTTAGCAACCAGTGTATTTTTATAAGTTTCCTACAGTGACATTTTACAAACTTCCTCCAGTTACATATACCAAGGTATGCTAGCACACCAGCAAACTGGTGGAAAACTAAGTGCCAGTTTTGTCCACCAAACTGATGTAATCCCACTTTCTTTTTCCAGGAGCAAAATTTTCTGTTTTGAGGCTTCACATGTTTCAGGTGGTACTGACAGGATCAGTCATCTTAAATTCCACTAACTTCCTCTGCCTTTCGTGCATCCCGTTGGCTACTGCGGAGGCTTGAGCCAACCAGCAATAGCAAAAACTAGATAGAGGACTTTGATGGAATTGAAGCAACCTGAAACTGAGCCTGAGTATGAAAAAGTGCTTTTATAGTTTTCTCAATGAGGGGAAAAGGTGATAACTGGCCTTATGTTCAGAAGTAGAATTTGCATTATTTCTCTTCCCAAAAAACATTGGTCAAATCTTTCAAGGAACAAAGTATTGTTTTAAACCCTCCCACCCCCCATACACAAAGTATTGCTGTGTAAAGTTATTCTCTTTATTTTATAGAATTGTCTGAAAGTCCTGCAGCAATAAATTTATCAAGCAGCTTGCGTTTTAGATAGTTGAAAGAATGTATTAGTATTCACTGAATATATTATCTGCAGTTAAGAAGAAAAATATCCAGTATTTTAAGATGGGAGATAGCTCTGGTAAGGGTGTCCAGTCATCCCCCCATTTACCACTTCATCTTCTATTCCCTTTCTCTTTCTCCCCTTGATTAAATACTGTGCTGTGGTGCTCATGAGAATAATTGCGATGAGCAGAAGCATTACTAACAGGGAAAAATCGCAGCCTCCAGCAAATACTACTTCTTATTAGTCAATGTGCCACCTTATGAGAATGTGATCAATTTCAGATCAGAACTTCACTTCAATGATGTGCTGATGTAACACTATATGTGGGTTGTTTGTTCCCCCAGCCCCAAAATATCTGCTGGGCATTGAGGTAGTCCTTGTCTTATTTTTATATCTGCGATGACCACTTATGAAAGTGTAGCTTTTTTTACTAATGCTGTATCTTCACTGGGGTATATAGCTTGGTTTGAAGCCTAATGCTACAGAACTAGTAGTAAAACAATAGTTGGAGGTTTTTCTTTACTCAAATCAAAGATCAGTGAGGGGCCCATTTTGATAGAACTGTATTTGTGGGGAGAATTGGCTGTAGCACAGGAATGGAGACCTTGGATTTCTTTTTTGCTGTGCTATGTCAGTAAAAGCCCCTGGGAGTTTGAGAGAAACACTCTTTCTGCCTCCTTGTTATTGCAGCACATATCCTGAATTATCTGGATCCTGAAATGAAAAATGAAAGAAGTGCAAAACATTGATGCTTACTAAGCTTTGCTTTGGTTGGGAAGTGTTGATGTTGGTACTAGGATTGGATGGTAATCAAACCAGCTGAGTCAAAACTGGAACTTTTTCAGATGATTCCATACGGTCAAATTATGCATGTTGCAGAAATGATAAGGCAGCTGTGTCCTCTTTATAACAACCTCGGACATTTTTAAAAAAGGCAGAAGATCTGGTTCCTAATGGTATGGAATCACTTTGTGTTCATGTAGGGTTTGACTAGTATGTCTGCGATTTCACTTTTGAAAAATCAGAGACTGGTGTTTGTGCTGCCTATAAAGAACATCTAAAATGAAAAGAAAAAAAACTACAAAAAACTCTAAAACAAAACAAAAGATCCAGCATGGAAAATGTCATACTGATAGTAAGGAGAGAAAAGCATATGCTTGTAGCTGTATCAGACTGTCAGGAATTTGGGGAAACAAGGGCTGAATATCCAGCTGAAGTGAAATGGGGATGGGAAGATTCTGAATTTTGTTGGTTTTAAAAGAAAGTATATTTCACTGAATTTACATGATAGTTTTAGCTTCTGGGAGTTTAATGAAAGTGTTCATCGGTGTCTTTTTCACCAAAAAATCCTTCGTACTAAGTTTTCATTTGAATTCTAAAGAGTGAGAGGAGCACTTTGGCTTGCACAGTACAACTCTTAAACAGAGCTCCCAACTGATGCAAGCCCGTCTGAAACCAGGCAACAGACTTCCCGAAAAGAGTCAGTAAAGGGCCCATCTAAAACATCTAGGAGGGGCAGTGATGTTAAGATGCTCAGTTACAGACCTCCTTCAGAATAAGCGCTTTGCAATAATCCCACTTGTGCTGAGCTGTTAGTCACACATTTCTGCTGCCCACTTACTCCTGAACGGTAGAAGTATTTTTCATTGGAGACTGCACTGTTGGGGCAGTCATTTCATTAATAAGTGAATAAATTCAAAAGTGCTGTTTCTTGGTCTTGTTCCTGGCTCCTGTTAGTCAATGCATAGTTCCAGTCCAAAAACCCTTCCTGAAATTTGATTAGCCTTGCATTTTAAGCTGGTAGAGCACAAGATCTGTGTTCTGAAAGCCAAATTCTGTTTAAAGGATTTTCATGCCTCCTATCTGAGGATAAAGAATAGTTGAAAATTGTGTTCTTGGGGCGATGTTTGATTAAATTGCAAGTCTGTGGGATGGTCTGAGGACAGTCTGAGGGACACTGCATGTAAACTCATGACTGCTTTGTTGTCTTTGCCAAGCAGCTGATTCAATGAGTTGTTTCGTAAGAAATGAGCGACTCACCTAGTGCTGCTACATTGCCTTCGGATAAGTTTGCAGAGCACTTACTACGTTGTGGACTTCTTGTAATATGAGCTCTGAATATACCTGTGGACAGACCACGAGTTGCTTGGATTTCACATTGAGGGTTTTGCTGTTCATTAGAATTTACTGTCCAGAGACTGAAATCAAGCTTCAAAATGAATTACAAAAACCTATTATCTTTATTATTTTGCTAAAACTTTTATTCTTAAAATTTAGGAGTAGTAATGACTCTCTTATCTGTCAGTATAAATCCTATGATATTGTATCAGCAGATGCAAATGGGTTTGAAATTTTTCTTTAGCAGTACTATAATAACCAACTGCGGTGTCATAAAGTAATTTCATAACTCATATATTCTAACTCTGGGAAAGAGACTGTTTTTTCACAGTCATAGAAGAATATTCTGTACATCAAACAACCACAGAATGGAGAAAGGGCATTGGTCGCTTATTTGAATGTTGTGTGAATGAACCTCTCCTTCTGCACACTGTCCTCAGGGAAATAGTTACTTTTATTTGTATTTATAATTGCTGTGTTGACCCCCAGCCATGAGCTGGGAACCAAGAAGGCTCAATGGCCCCCTGACTAGAATTCAAGCTTTCACAGGCTTTACACACAGGTAGATAAGGCAGGACTTCTCTTAGTTCTAACCACACAATGCAGTTGATGATTGAAAAAAAAGGGAAAAAAAAAAAAGTGTAACATAGAGAGTCTGGTGATAGTAAGTGAAAGAATAGGATGAATATTTGATATCCAGAAGATTGCAAATTCTTTCTTGGAGATCATTGAGAGGACAACCTTATTTGGTAAGAAATCCCATCTAACTTGCCCTAATAAATTCCAAGAAAGCCTCTGGGCTTTTATAGATGGGAACCTCTGCTTGAACATATATTCAATACAAAAGTGTCTGTGAAAGGAACTCTAATTTTATTTCCTTATCAGTACTGGAAAATTATCACATGCGATAAACAGCAATATACTTATTTTGCTATTTTCAGTCAAGCTTATTTTCCTAATACTGCTTTTGGAAATGCCTTATCATCTCTTGTTTGTGATGGTTTGTGCTTCTGATGTTTTCCTGTTGTTTCTTACTAGCTTAATGTAAAATACCGACTAGGAAGATAGGTCTCTTGCCGCTGTAAGCCCTATGCTTATAGCTTCTTGTAGAATCACAGGATCATTCAGGTTGGAAGGGCCAGGTGTGAGATCAGACCAGGTTGCTCAGGGCTTGATCCATCCGGGTCTTGAAAGCCTCCAAGGCTGGAGACTGCACACCCTCAAGGTTCTGTTTCAGTACCTGTCTGTCCTCATGGGGAATGAGTTTCTCCTTATATCCAATCTGAACCTCTTGTTTCAATGTATGTCTCTGTTGTCTCTTGCCCTTGTGCCATGCACTGCTGTGAAGAGCCTGGTTCTGTCTTCTCTCTAACCTCCTCAACACTAATGGCAGGCTGCTTTTAGCTCCTCCCAGAGCCGCCTTCTTTTACTTCAATTTGTATCACATTGTGTTAAGGGCTGTATTATCAGCTAAAAGCAGCAAAGATTATTCAGTTAGACTGTAGAGATTAAATTGGGAGTTCTTTTCTGAATGCACAGACAGTCTATGAATAGAGTTACCTTGATATGGAATTTAACTACCTCCCAGGATTCAAAAAATAAATGCAATCTTCAGCAACTTTTCTTTTTGCCCATTGCTGACTTAGAGTATAGGAAGATTGCTTATGGCAGAGGTGTTATTTTCTCTGAGCTGCGTGGAAGGCGTCTCAGGTGTGCAAAAATGAATCTGAAGACATAATTTTTCTTTGCTTTGTGCTAGTAGTAGAAACTATCAATGTTTCTAGTACCGTCTATCACATGAAACAGAAGACAGTGTTCACTATCCTGAACAATTATTTTTGTTGATAATGGAACAGAGAAAATTAGAATATCTATGTGGTATAATGCATAACTATGTGATATAATATATATGGATACAGAATGTTATGATTATTATACTCGTTTTTTTATATCAGTAAGAGAAAATGACAAGTCACACCTGAAGAACTTGCACAGCGTCTTCTTTCATAGTACCTCCAAATCACGCGGAGTGGGCCACGGTCCCATAACAAGATTATGCCCAGTTTAAGAGCTCCCATGAAGAAATAAGCAGTGAGACAAGTGATTGTCAATCATGAGTTACGTGCTTTTTTCTTAAAAAATCCTTTTGGTATAATTTTTTTTTCAATTCACTATTTAAAAGCTTTTTTTTTCAGGTGAAAATTTGAGACATAAAATATATATATGAAGGGCAGAAGGCAGTACCATATCATCCTGTTAATTTTAGTTCGAAAAGAAAGCACGTGTGTGTTTGCTTGAAATCCAAGTCCTGCACACGAAGTTAATTTAAAAGTATGCCAGAAGCTCTCAGGTCTGCCACTGATAACAGCAATAGTGACGTACTTCTTAAATTCTGGGTAGCATTAATATTTAAATTCATATACCTTTCCCTTATAGTTTAAATTTATGATACAGAACCCTGAGGCAAAAATTGAAGGCAATTATGGTGCGGTATCAATACACTATTTGTCTCTTTCAGAGATCCAGGAAGATATCTGTTGATTGTTGTGCTGAGAAATTAATTTTTGATTATCTTATTTTCTTAACACAAACAGACGACCAACTGCAATTCAAAGTCATTCTTTTGGGAAATGCATCAAAATTAGGATCTACAACCTTTCTGCAGACTCAGTGCGTTTCACCATGAAATTTATTTTTCCTCTTAGCCAGTCGGTGGCAGTAGGCTTCTTTGCAACGATGAAGGCTGATGTAAAATGTGCCTGTGCTTCGGCGTAGAAGGCTGCTCGATTTCTTGTGTAATATGATAGCAAAGCTTTTTGATTAAAACATAAATTATGTTTTCCTTCTTTTATACAAATAACGGTGTGATAATATTTTGGAAGCATTTAGGAGAAGCATGCCACTCTGCAACGTAGAAAAACGCGTTGAGGCGCGGGGAGGAAAGCAAGCGAAGTGCTCTGGTTTCTCAGCAGGTGAGGCCTGTGACAAGGAAGCCTCTTTGAGCTTTTATTTCTGATGACGCCATTGTCATAGCCAGGGAGCAGCACGTCGTCCTTGGTATTGGAAGTATCTGAGATCGCTCAGCAGTAAAGAAGCCTGACAGATAAATCACCATGGCAAGTCAAATCCTTGCGTTGAAGCTCTGCGCGGTCAGGCGCCAAGCTTCAACGTCAGAGTCGTGTGGTGTGGCCTACGGGGAAGAGATGCCTAAAGGCACTGGGCAACTTCTAGGCTAAGCAATTCTCCTTGCGACGCGGAGAAATGCTTTGAGTGCTGCGACGGACAGGCCGGCTCAGCACACTTTTACTCTGCCTCTGTAAGCAGCAAGAGGCTGGAAAAGAAATTTGCAGCTTTTTGAGTAGTGGAGTTAGAGAATCCAGTTGTTCAAAATCGTTGCTCAATAGCAATGCAGGTACTATATGGAAAGGAAAATAAAATCCTACAGTATTGCTGCATAGCAGAGGTTAGGAGTGGTTTCCTTTTCACTGTAAATTGTCTGAAGACATTTCAGAAAAGAATGAGTTAATAGCACACAGACATGGTACACAAATGAAAAAGTTAAATTTCATGCGATATGACACCATGCAAAAAAAAAAAAAGTAAAGGTATCGTGAATTTTCTTTGTTTAATATTACACTAAATTGTCGTTATTTCTGGTTTTTTTAGTATATGAACACTGGCATACAGACATTGATCGAAAGACACACTTGGCGTTCTGCATAGGCATAAGATGCTGCGAGTGAAAGAAGCTATTATGGCTGAGGCAGTTACAGTTTTCCATTTTCCACCTGGCTCCTTTTCTGGCCGGGAAAGCAGAATATGATGCGTGACTGCTCCTGGGTCACAAAAGTTTACATCACAGACTGTTAAGATAAATTACCTTAAAGAAATTTATTTTAACACTTCTAGTGGTAACTTGTGGAAGTTCAGAACTGAATACCCGTTCCACGTGTCCTCATAAGGTTGCAGTAAAGTAGAGGAGGGGTGCAGCAGAGAGATGGGGTTGGTGATCTCCTCAGCTGTCCCTGCTGAATCTCCTGCTGAATGTGAGTGGAAAAAATCACTTAAAGAGTCGTTTGTTCTGAGACTTACTGTTTGAATAAGCTAGACAGACGTGGAGTAGGAGTGGAGGCAGTACCTTCAGGTTAAAGAGATTACCTGATGTAACGAAGCAGAAAGTGCAGGAAACGTATCAAAGCTCACAGTTTCTCAGTTGACTGATGTTCCTTTAGGTTATGCTGCCTTTCAGGTGCAATGTTTGAGTCCTTCTAGTTTATAACTTCATCAAACTCAAAAAATTAAACCAAAACACAATCAGGTGTCAAGTTTTTCCTTTTGTTTCATATCCAAACAAGATAAAGATACAAGTTTAGTATTAGTTATAGTAAGTCAGAAGGCTTTTGCAAGCTATGTAACAAAGCAAATCATATACTGGCTCCGATTCCCCTGCAAATGCCTTTTTTAAGGCAGAGTGTCGCTGAGTAAAAGCAGATTATCACCTGCTTTTTTTCCAAAAGGCATGAAATCTACTTTTGCTTGGACACTTACCCCAACCTATGCAGTAAGTGGAGCATATGAAGGTTGCTACTTTTGTCAATGCAAGCATGTCTTCCACTGGGAAATATTCAAAGGTCTAAGTCTGAATCCTGGATTTTTATGGCCTACAAGCCATGGGTCTATTAATGTAACCTTATAAAATAGTAAGAATAGATCATTTTGGAGACCTCTTTTATACATGTCAGATACGTGTGTATTGGTAGCTTTCCTCTGCTTTATATTTGATAAATGACACAAGAATCTTTAGAGTTGTATTTTACTTTTGTATATAGTGCATAGAAAATACCATAGATGGACAGTTACTGCTCTGTTCATGGGTGATACCTGAAGAACACTGTGTGACACTGTGCTAGCCTCCTGTGTATCCTGAGGAAAAGGAAAACAACAAACCCATTACATCTTTGCAGTTCCTACTTCTGTGGATAGTCTGGATCTTCATCTTGAAGAAGAAAGTACGCACTGTGAAATTATTTGGAGTGTAGAAGGGTACTTGCCGTGGGGCTGAAGTGCAGGACTGGAGCTGAGAGCAGTGCAAGCTCATCACACTCGTGATGAAGTACTGGCCAGGTAGCGACCAGTAGAAGGAAAATGAAGTTTTAATTTTTTCATTTTTTGTTTTCTTTCTCATCCCCTAAAAGAACAGATGAAAACTGAAATTAGCTCTATGTGCTTATAGTTGTAAGTGGGTATGATTTGTTTGGTTTGGTGGTTGTTGTTTTTTTTTTTTACTGTTCTAGCCCAGTACTTTCAAATGTCTGCCTTTTGCACTCCTAAATCTCTGGCATTTGGGCAACAGGGCTCTTGTGTCTATGTGGCACAGCTATTTTAGGAGGTTAAAGTCATAACTAACTGGTCATTTCTCAGGTAGGACCGTTCCTTACACCTTTTATTACCTGGTCATTGGTCTTTAAATGGACTCTGTTCAATGATGAGTCAGAGCAGGGAGGAAGATCCTGAAATTGTGTGTTTGTGGTGACGGGTGCTGCTGAATGAAGCAGATGAACCGGTGTTCTGTATTTGTATGTGTTTGACTCTATGAAGGAACGTGCTTCTTCCTCAGTCAGTTTCAATTATCAGGTTTATAAATAATACAACTGTAGCATTTACACCTAACCTTTAACTCAGTAAACCTCTGACTACAATAATTTGTAAATAGTTCTCTAACAGCTTAGGATGCTTACCTATCTGAAGTGAACACAGATTTAAAGAAGAAAAACCTCTCCCTTCTGTTAGTAACAGCAGGCTACCTATGATTACACTGGTACACGCTCATTGTTTCAGGAGCTGTAAGGACAGACACAGGGGGTTTAGCGGCTGGTATGGCAGCACAGACAAACCTGTTTAAGAACCTCTGGCAAATTATAGAACTCCATCTCTCTTTTTTTAGTCAGTTCCTCTAGGTGGACGTTTGCTCAAATTACGATACAATATAATTAAGCAATTGCCTGGTATGGCTGAATAAGGGAGGAGAAGAAACAAAAGACACTGTTCTGGTCCCAGCAGTGCAGCCATCTCATTCTGTGGAATAGTTTCACCTGCCTCTGATTTCTCTCCTAAAATAATAGGATGTTGAGTTGGTCTTTATTAATTAGTGTATAGAAAGTAATCATAGAATATTCACTGTTTGATTGTGTAGCAAGCAAATGAGTTTTATGAATGCTGGCACTAGGTAAACCTGACTTGCAAGGAGATTTATGTTTTGGGACAGATGGATCAATGTCAGTATCAAAGAAGGATGTAGGGTTCAGCTGAAACTTCCTGCAGTTGAGAAAAAAGGATATTTCATACTCATCATTGTAAGGTATGAGTTTGAACAGCACTTTTGCTCATAGCAGATGCACTGCTTGAATCTCACTGTTACATCCAAATATCTTCTATTGCTTAGCTTCCACATTTTGCCTTTAAGACTGCCACCTTTCTGTCCAATTCAGTTAATGTTGGTAAAAAGGTTCAAAATTTCCTGGGAAAAGAGCAAAAAATGTTTGTGCTTAGACAATGGGATGACATCAACCTTATTCTTTAGGAAAGTAGTCTAATAAGTTGTCATTTGTAAAAGTACATGCGCACTTCCACAGCAGAGCTGGGAATAACAGTACTGCGTACTACTGAACACCAGTACGGCATTTTCGTGTGCTGGCTGTATCATAATGACTGTATTTACTTTATGACTCCAATAAATAGAAAGAAAACTGAAACTAATTTTTGGCATAATGCAGTCTATACATAGAGAATTAAGGCTGTAGAAGGTATGGGCTTTGACATTTGATCAGATTTCTTTTGCTCAGGCCATCCAGTAGTATCTAATCTTTATGTAGGTTCTACTGCATGTTTCTAAAACCTCTTTGCCTCTGTACTTTCGCCTTATCTTACCCTAAAAGCAACAGCAGCTACAGAAGGCACATTCAGAAAAACATCTTAAAAATAAGGATATTGACCAAGAAAGAACATGTCACTATTCACACACTCTATGTGTGAAATGTCTGCTAATCCTTGTAGAAAGCATTATTAGAACCTTTTGACTGAAGTGAGTTTTGAATCTGGGTGAAAATCAAGGCAACAAGAGAAAATCAAGTAGTTTTAACATCTCTAATGTTGGTATAGTACAATTACTATAGAAGTACTATACAAGTGTTTCCTCATTCTAGTAAAACATTTGAAAATAATGGCAATCTGCCATTGATAAACAGTAAATATTTACTGTGTAATACTTCAGTTTATTCTGTAAGGTCCTGACTACATAGACATTGAGTACAGGTCTCTTAATTTAAGAGTCCAGGTTCTTCTTAGCATAAATTTGAGCATTAAGGTTATGTGTT
The DNA here is from genome assembly GCF_964195595.1 of Calonectris borealis. NCBI lineage: Eukaryota > Metazoa > Chordata > Aves > Procellariiformes > Procellariidae > Calonectris > Calonectris borealis. The sequence goes on from NC_134315.1 coordinate 52,080,148, forward strand.
GTTATATGCTGAATAACATTTCATGGTAAGTATTCTCCAGATGAGTTTATTGTGATGGCCCTACTGAAACTTAGTCCATGAGGATCTGGTTTATTCACATTATGGGATAAAAACCTGTCCTTAGCTCTGAGCAAGTCTGGATTTTTGTGGTGTTGACTGTTTAAAGTGGGAATGAAACAGCAACGTTTTGTTAACTGAACCTATAAATGTTGCTGTCCTATTCAAAACAGAACAGAAGACTGTGTTTTACCGCTTTCTGAAAGAAAATCATAACTGTATTAAAGAAATCTACCCTGTGATGTATGTATTGTGGATTCTTTTTAAACCTAGACTTTTGACCAAGAGGCTATCTTATATATGCCCTGAGCATCTAGCCGTTAACAAGTAATGAGACCATTGATTTGCTGAAAAGAAAAAAACCCCAAACTGGAGCGCATTAGACTATTAAATTAAAAATTTATTCCAATTAGTACTGGGGGGGACTGCTTTCTACCCTACTAAATTAGGCAGCTAGGAATTAATGGCAAGTGAAAATCATTATAATGACAGTCTTTTTCGGTGTGGATTTGAGAAAGTTTCTGATAGTGTCACCATGACCTCAAAGAGTTTCAATTGCCCTTTATACTGAAGGCGCATGAATGTTGATTAGTGAAAAAGGTCTTTGGAGTACTTTCTAGCAGAGCCAAGTCTTTCCTGGCTGTCTCAGATCTGACGTTGAACTTGACAGTTCAAGTATAATAAGCTGCCCATCCCCACTTGTTCAAATAGCAGACTTTTTATGTGCTCAGGATGAAGAATTCTGTGACTAGATATATGATATTTAATGGCAAACCAGAGAGCCTTTAACAAGTAAGTTGCTGATTAAGTGAGTGCATGTTTTCATTCATTACCCTTTTAAACAAAAAGTACGCTATGTCTTTGCTATTCTTTATTATATGCACATTATTTCTGTTAAATTTATAGGAAGAATGGGAACTGTCGAAGATACATTGCAGATGCTATTTAAACTGCAAAGCTACACAGTGAACAGAAATAAATGGAAACAGAATTGCGGGTAAAAGACCCGTAAGCAGAGTGAAAAACAGATTTTGTGCTTTGCGTTGTGGCAAATCCAGTACATAGTTTTTTAGAATACTGTTTTCTTCTGAAGAACCAGACACTGATCCAGTCTCTACAATTGGGCTATTATGGGCTTCATATGTATGTATATACGATATATGTTGTATGTAACATTATTATTTGACCTTTCACTGGTTAGAATGCATGAGCAATTACATTTTCCTGATCTGATAAACCTAGATTTGTAAACAGCTATATTGACTCTAGGAAATTATTGAAGGATTGGATGTCCTGCCAGCAAGTAACAGTTTGTGATGCAATTAACATTATTAAGGGTTATGTTGTACTGAAAACAGTCTGTGAATTCATTGCTTTACAAAGGGAATCATCTTTAGCTTCTTCTTTGGGCTCTGAAGCAGTAATAGAACTGGTGCTATTGTTGGGGTAGGCTGAACAGACAGGGGTGCCCTAAAGCTCAAAGAGTAACCTAAATACCTGCCCTGGCCTTAGTTCGAGCAGTGTTATACCTCTACAAGTGTTGTGTTCTCAGGTATTTCCACTTTGCTCCTAGAAGGAGATTGTCCTCCAGAATAGTGTACTGGCTTCATCGACAGATTTTTTTTTTTGGGGGGGTTGGGGGGGAGCAAAAGATGTGACACAACCAGATTCTGTCAGTCATCACTGGTTGTGGTTGGCAAGGTGACTGGCAGCTGAATGTATGACAGGTTTGCATCTCTGAATTCGGACATAAAAGCCAGGGGACCTCTGATACCAGTATACTGTTCTCTTCTTAAGCTGGGCATGTCTGGCAAACCAAATTTTTCTGTTCCGTTTAAGCACCTGTGTAAGTCATGGGAAAGAATTGAACACTGTTCCATAGGTATTCATGCTGTTCTTCCATTCTGATGTCTAGGGGGCTAAATATTTGTTAGAAGAAAATGCACATGTGGATACTGAAAGGGATAGTAATTTTAAGCATCAAAGAGTTTTGAAACTACAGAGGAAAAGTAACAAAGCCTGTAAAATGTACGCATTACAGAACTTTCAGCAAGGGGTTGTTGTTTCTCAGTCTCTGTGAGATTTAGATACCTCTCCAGGATAGAATATTGTATTTTGTACTGCTGATGTTAGTCAAAGCTTGTTACAGGTTGCCTTGCTTCCTCAAGTTTCCAATTCACTGCCCATTCAACTGCAATGTCCAGAAGACAGATTTTTTTGGTTCAGTAATTGTCATTACAGTTTTTCTTCAAAAAAAAAAAGGACAAAACAAACGAAGTGGGGAAAAGTATGCACTAGTGGAAAAATGGCATTTGAGCAGAAGCCTTTCTCAAAGAATGATTTAAAACCCTGTTTACCAGAGCAGCCGTAGGCCAAAGTTACCATGGTAACAGAAAGAATTCAAATAATATTAGCAATAGCATATCTATTATGATATTGCATTAACGATGCTGTAGTAAGGGGTCACTTGTGGTTTCTTTTACAGGGCTCACTTTTTAGTGATTTATCACCAATATTACAGGCTACAAATTAGAATTAGAAGCAGAAGGTTCAGCCTTGATTTGGCTTATAATAATATGGGGAGGGAAAAAGTACTAAATTTTCCTGTTACTAGACAAAAATATTTTATTTATTTAATCCTATGTCTAGGAGAGTTTTGAGTTTTTCATTTGTAGCAAATTCTTGGTCTTTTCTTAAAAATAAAATAATGCTCAAACCATAAAATAGATTATCTTCATTTGGCATCCAAAAGTGCTGACTCCAACAGTATAGATGATATAACTAGAACTGTGACATTTTGGAGAGAGGTTATTTGCAAGAAGAATCGATCAGTTCTTGAGCTTGGTGCCATACACATACCTTTTGCTGCATTGCTTTTCAGAAATACTGAAAATACATGGTAAACAATGTTAGTCCTGTTTGGGGAAATGGGGCTTGAATTCAACTGTCTCTGCCAGATGAATGTGGCTGGTGCTGGATGGTGGCAGAAGGGGAATTGTTCTGATGTGGTTTGTCAGAAGAATAATATTCTTTGAAGAGGTTGCCATGGTTTGCCTCTTAGGAGTGGTGGTGGTTTATCGAGATTATAAATGCTAAGGTTCTCCCTCTTGTATCCCCTGAATTTACATGTTTCTTTTTTTGGCAGCCAAGTCCTCACTAGCTGTATGGTTTGTTCCCCCCTCCCCCCCGCCGCCCCGTGTACTACTGGACAAGAAAAGTCAAAAATGAAACTGAAGATTGATTAGGTGTCATAAAGCAATTTTTGACCCTTTAAATGTTGGCTGAAGCATTGACTTGGGTGCTGTCAGGACACAGCCAGAAGTTTCTAATTGCCAAAGTTTCAACTGCCAAATACTTTAGCTGTAAGTTATGTTTAAGCTATAAGTTTAATTTGAGTGGGTTTGGAAAAATTTACCTGACCGATCCATGTGTTGAATAACCTGTTGTACTCGCATCTCTAAGGTATATACAAATAAGCTTCACAGAATGGTCTAAATTATATCCTATATAAACGCAAGATAGAGATACTCAAGGAGCTTTGTCTGTGTTTGGCAGAAAAATCTGGCATACCAGATGTAGAAAACTTTCCCAAAGCTGTATGATGATAATGACTGCACTAGAACGCTTGCATAGCGCTTTGCCTATTACAAAAGCTGTAAAAACATTAACTAATCCACAGAGCAAATTATGTGTTGCAGATGTATCCCTCTGCTGGGAGGAAAGCATATGCGTGTATGAGTGAGGGGGAAAAAAAAAAATCCATTAAAGGAGGCTTTATTTGGTCATTTTAAGCTTTATTGCATTTCTTTAACTGTGTTTTCATACTTTCTTAACAGAAGAATTTTTTTTTTCTAGATTCTGCTAGGGAAATTATAGATTGATGTATGAAAAACATATGCATCTTTTTCTTTTTGAACACAGAAGATCCAATTGTCTTGATTCTGTTTACAACCAAAGTGAATCTGAGCGTTCTAGAATTATTTGAAAGAATGGCAAACAGTCAGCAAAATGCCTCTCTGTCTGAAATGATCTTGTTTTTTCTTTTATTCACAGACTCAAATCTCAAGCTTTCTGGTGCACATAAGCTTGTGGACATTTTAAATGTAGCTTTTACTTTGATATTCTGTTGTTAGCTAGTTAATTCAAGGTTAGGTGATTGCTTTGGCAAGAGCTGATCCTCATCTAGGGTTGACTTAAACCTGGATTTGTTAGAATACTTTAATAGATGCATAAAGTACGCTAAATTTTAAATGCTGAGGGCACCTGTTGCCTCCCAGCTCTCTAAGAGCTGTTTGTCTGTGCAGCTGGCCTGCGTGTTGCAAGTGGGTGCGTTCACATACACATATGTGTATGTAAATGTAGGAATTAAAGATGGCTGGGATGGGGCTGTTTAGGAGACTGACAAACGAGGCCAGTTTCGCTGGGGTGCAGGTACTGGTGGTGGCGGTGGTCCTCACCATCGCCCTCACTGAGGCTGTGGGGGCCAACCTCCTGCGCTCTCAGGTGTTGGAAGCTGGAGCCAAAGCGTGCTGCTGCTTCCTTCCCTGTCTTTGCTCGCTCATCCTTGGTGGTTTTGTGCTTCTCAGCCGCCTCCCCAAAAGGAAATGGAGGGGACCTTGTCTGCCTCTCCTATAGGTCACCTTATTTTTGGGACCAGGACTAGTTCTGGTTCCATCACACACCTTTCCTGCCTGTTATACCTCCTCTGTTGTCATCTTGCCGTGTTTTTTTGCTCGCATGTTTTCCTGTACATTGTTTGTGCAGCTGAGCCACCATTCTCTGTTTGAGTCTTGGGAGTTGTATGTTATTTATATACCTGTGCTTAGCAGGGTTATAAAATACTTGTATGTAGTTACCAGTTATGCTATTAGTGGCATTGCCATGTTACAAAAAATAGGTACACTGGCTATTGCCTCTCCATTTTAGTGTGTGTATGTCTGAGTTCAAGGTAAGCAAATAGTAAGTGCGTCTTTGGTTACACCTGCAAAGGTGAACTATTGGCATTCACAGGTGCACTCTTAGAGGCAGGTTACTCTATTGAACTATCATCAATGCTGCAGCAGGGTCACCAACCCGTGGCTTTCAGCTGTACGTTATCCTCACCAGTGCTGTAGCTTTCGGATGACCTAACAGCAGCAAATGTTGCAAGACCAGCTGGCAGCATCTACAGCTGAAATGTAGGAAAAGAAACCCTTGTAGGTTTGCGGTGGGAGGTGGGCTAGTGACCGTTGGGTGTCAAAGTACCCTACCGTATGATCCCTATGCATGCTGTCCTAATGACAGGAAAGCTGATTAACATGGGGAGAGTGAACGCTGGTGCTATACATCAACACGTTATTTGCTCGAATGTGGACTTCTGACAGTAGGTGCCACATCCTCCTGTCACCTGATCCTGACTAACACCGTCCGCTCCTGTTCCTGCCGCCAGCGGTGCTTGGGCTTTGTGTTGTATTACACTTCTGTGGCTTCAGCAAGCCGACTGTATTGTGGCAGAATGAACCCCGTGTGGGTGAGTGCAAACAGACCTGTTAGGAGAGTCCATTAGTTATAATCACTCATGCAAAAGGAGCATCATTGCAGATATTGATTTAATGCACAGAGAGAATCGAAAAGGCAGAAACAAGAATAGGATGAAAAATACTGTGCTTCCCTTGCACAGACGAAAGCATGCGTGCAAAAAATATTTGGAAGAATAGCGTGATGGATCTGAGCTCTATAGTTAGACAGTTCCCATCACTGGTAATTTTCTGTCTTTGAGTCTTAAAGGCACATTAATTTATAATATAAATGGATTTCCACACATTAGCTACAGAAAATTTTCTTACCAAATACTACAAGATCTATTTTTTCCGTTCTAAAGTCTCTAGTTTATTTGAGTAGGGAATATACGCTTTTTGGTGGTGCTATTCAGGATAAAAGAACACTTTTAAGCTGCTCTTGGTATATGAAAGGCATCCATAAACTTTACATTTGACACAGAGTTTTAGGCTGTTGGCAGGGATTCTGTGTTTTTAAAGGTTTTTCTGCTTGCTGGGTTTTGTGTACTTTCATTTTCCCTTTGAAGTGTGTGGAAGAGTGCAGAAGGGGAAATACTTCATTATGTCCATGAATTATTCAGGTACGGTTCTAGGAGTTAACATTATTTTAAATAGCTCAAGGTCTTTCTTTTTCCTTGAGTATATCTCAGTTTTCATTCTTATGCTGATTGTATGCCATGTTTCTTTGCTGAAGACAATTTTGATGAAGTACTATCTTTTGGCAATCTCTAGAAATCATTTCAGACTTGAAATAATTATTTAATTCTGATCTTTTCCAGCATCAGATATGCAGTGACCCTGAGTAGATACAGGTGAATTGTCATACATGTGTCTTTACAAAAGAATCAAGTTATTCTCCCTAGAGTGTGTTTTCTATGTGCTCTTGCAAAAGCACTGGTCTCAAATAGCCACCCACGTATATTTCTACAGTGAAGAAAAAAAGGAATCTGTAATATTAGATACTAACATACTATTATACATGCAATACTGGGCTGTTTTTCTCTGAGAGGAATTTTATAGACCACATTTAGTGCATCATTTCAATGGGAGGCATGGACACTAAATCCTTATATTTTGAAAAAAATCCCAATAAGATATGAAAATCTGTATTCAGAAAATAGTTAAGAACAATAACACAGAGGAAGATGTCTAGAGGCCAACATGGGGAGAAAGGACCCATGCATTTTTTTTGAAAAGTGAGTTTTTAAAATTTTGTTCTTGTAATTCTAAAAATAGCTTTGAAAATCCAATGATCCCTGCATAATCACTTATGCAAATGAGATCTGGGCTACTATGTCAAGGGAAAAAAGCTTTAAAAAATTATTCCCCTGGATTTTAGGGCTTTCCTGATATAGTCTAAAGTGGCAGTGAAGTGGGATTACAGATTCTTGAGGAGAAAAGCATCTGTATACAACGTAGGTCATGATGAAGAACGGCGTTTCAAAGAGGGATGCCCATGACCAAAGCTCATCTGCTCAGTTTGAATTCTGGCAGCGGCAAGTATTTTGCATAGGCACGCACCAGGGGAAGTGCAGTGACAAAATGCTTTCTAGGAAAAATAGTGTGCTTGCTGAGCACAGGTGCAAAGCTTGATCAAAAGATACATTAAAGATTAAAATGTGGTCAATATGTTCAAGTTCATGACAGTAAGGTTATATCAACATATGTATAACCTGAGTTAACTTTCAGTGACTTTTGTGAATACTATCTTCAGCCATATATGTGTCTGACAGAAATGTTTGTGAACTGAGTAATTGCAAACATGCCAGTGCTTCATCTTGCAGCTCCATTCAGTTGCTTACTGGACCTCAAGTTCTCAAAGGTCTCGAACAACCTCCAAGCAATAGTCAAGATTTTGTTGCAGTATCACTATACTGTGATGAAATGGAAATCTCAGTCAGCTGTGTAAAAGAACCCTGAAAAACACTGGAAAATGCCAGGCCCCAGTGGCAACCAGTGTGTGGATACACAAAAGCACTGGTCAGAAAAAAAATCTGCATCCCCTTGCTTGGGAAAACAAAATTTGTCAGGGCTGAATCTCCCTCAAGATATCAGCATAGAAAATGAAAAAGAAACAGAAGCCATTGAACATCATATTGATGAGGGACTGCACGTTAATTAGAATAAAATTACAAAGTAATATATACAACTCTCCAAAGATGCTGGTAATGACAGAGAACCTGTGTCTGCTCCTTTAGGACCTTGCTGTTACTTTATTATTTCAATGGTATGGGAGCAAGAAGTCTAGAATAAAAATGTGTGAAAACATCATGAAATGAATCTTTTGATTGGTGCCATTGATTGCTGGCTCTTTCAAATGGGCATATTTGAACCCAATTATTCATCTTGGTTTTGCATATTAGTTGTAAATATTCAGTTCTATATGGATTTACCTTACTTTGTTTATATATATTGTGCAATTGATAGGATTTTGCTAGGTTGGAATTGAATTGAATTGAATTGCATTGCTTAACAAAATAATATAGTGTATTTGTAAATTCATATGTATGTTTTATTGTCATTTTTTAATACCAGAGTAGTTGATTGTTAGAGGAGTATACTATAATTCCGTAAGCAGTAATTTCACTAGGTATTTATATGTGTAAGTTAGTTATTTGGAATAATAATTTAAAAAAAGGCATAGTAAAGGGGGCTAAAGAAATGCTGTTTGCTTTTTGTTGCTTGATGAAGCCTAATAGTAGATTTGAGACCTGATATGTTGGGCACTTTATATGTATTTACTACTAAAGCTGTTTTTATTTATTGCAACTTTCAAACTCATTTGTAGACTCTGAGCTGGAACAGGTCTAAAAATAATGAAATACTTGACTATTCTGGAAAAAGACTGAAAATTCATGTAGTATGCATTAGATTTCCTTTGAGTGATTATAGGTAGGGAAGCTGGGAAGGGAGAAAGATGGAGATAGGGAGGGAACTAAGGTAGGAAGGAAGCCTCCTTCAGCAACCTGAGTAAACTTACTATCCAGATACACACCATCTGGCTGGAAGGAACTGTATGTCTAATACATCTCTATCCCTGTAACGTTTCAGCTGTTTCTGAACTAAATCCATACAAATCACTGCGTATCTTTTGATAATAAAACAGTTCTTAGGTCATATTTCTTAAGAATGTTAAGAACATCTGGGCCCAGTCACAACTAAATTGAGTACCATTGAGTTCAATGAGCTTTGAGTAAGATACCTAGCTGTTGGATGAAAAACAGAGTTTACACTTCTTGTTGTTGCTGAAAGAATTTTAAATATGGAAATTGTTACTGAAAAGTTACTGATGCCTTGAAATATTCTTGGATTAGCATCCTGTTCTGCTACAGCCATTATCAGTTATCAAAAGCAGCCTGAACTGTTGTACAAATTACTGCTTTTTATTCTGAATTAGTAAGATTTAAAATATCACTGTTAAACTCTTGTTTAAATAGAAACTTGTTTAAATAACAGTGGTAGTTCACCGAGTCAAAGGTGGAAAGAGTGGTAGGTAAACTGGGGCTGCAGCCTGTCTTGACCAGGAAAAACTGAGAGGCGTGGGCAAGTGATCAACTAAGTCAGTCTGTTCACATGTTCTTCTCACAGATTATGATCAACTTCTAGATCAACTGGAAGAAAAAAGCACTGTTATGTTAATTTTGGGTCCATCATAAAGGCAAAACGGTGGTAGAAGTCAAGCAGACACCAGAAGTAGGAAATAATGTCTTAAGGCTTTTAAGGGGCTATTACAGAGTCAATAAAGAGGCTTTTGCTGCAGAGCTTCTGCCTGAACTAAATGGTTTGCCTCCTGGAATAAATAAAAGGTATGCCACCGTAAATAGACAACAAATGTTTCCTTGGGACCTTGATGGATGCATTCATTTCTTTTTCTTTATGTAGCAAAGCCTTGAAACTATTCACTTTGAATGCTCTTTAGGGCTTGATCTCTCTCTCTCTCTCTCTTTTATTTTCTTTTATTAAAATTTAATTGTGTTATTCTTCAAAGAATGCAGTAGCAGTGGTGAGGGGGAGAACGGGGAAAGGGTCAAGAGATAGTAGACTTAAAAAGAAATTACAATTGTTACTAATTGTCATAGCAACAAAGGAGTAATGGATCCTGGCGAGGAGGCAGAGGACGTCGGCGTGCACTCAGCGGTACCGCTGAGCTGTTCTATGGCATTAGGCAGGTCATTCTAGGAGCCCTTTTCTCTTATTATATTTTCTAATTATATGTTTTCAGAAAATATTACTCAGTTAGGACAGCCCTGGGAACCTAACTAATGCTCTCTGCTTGGATGTGCTTTTATGCATTCAAGAGTTCATTTCTGTTTTGTATCTGTGGAAGGACTCCAGCTGCAGAGGTGGGCGATGAGAGCAGAGAAGCAGCGGGACTGACATTATCGACAGCCCTGGCAGGTAGAGCGGCTCTCTCTGCCAAGCCCTCATTCTGGCCGTGATGGACAGTAGCTGCTTTAATTTGTTTGTTCCCAGTTCTGTGATTTGTCCTTTCATAAAGAACAAGTGAACTCCTGGGGAAAGAGGGAGACCGTTTCCCTGGTGGAGGTACTTCCGAGAAGAATAAACCTGGGGGAGCTTTTCTTTGTCACTTCAGCTTGCCTACTGTTGTTGGTCCAGTCGAAGAGGCTGTAGGAAAGGGAAGGCAAGGGGGTTGCAGGTGCTTTGGGAAGGCAGCTGGGAGCCATCAGCTCAGGTGGACAAGCAGAGATGTTGCTGTGAGGAGCAGGGTGCACATCAGCCTCGCAGGATAGAGAGGATAGACGGAGCACTGTTTGCCTCCACTCTTTAGGTTATTGGAAGCAAAGACCTTCCTGAAAGGCGGTAATATGCAGTGCAGGGGGAGAGTTGTATACATTTTCCTTTTGGTCTGTCTTACCTGGTGGAGTTTCTTCAATTTAGAAAACTGTGGTTCTGTTTGTGTTTGTTTGTTTTTTCCGAATCAAATAGAATTTGTTTTTTGACAAAGGCTGTGAATCACTACATTTTTGCAGTCAATCTCCCAAGATTTCAGACCACACATAAGTTACTGCACAAGATGTAGGAGATGATCAATTAGCGTGAAATCATGCTCATTACTACTAGTATGGCTCATCAAAGGTTGCTTAGCATTAATATCAATATGGGTTCAGTTGGTCAACTGTAAAATAGATGATAATTTTAAGGTAAAGAACAAACCTGCGTACTTCAGCCTTTTTACCTTCTGCCTCTACTGGCATGAAAAACTTTTAGCTGTTGCTTAAAAATTGCAGGGATTGTTCTTCTGGACTTTGTCACCAAAATGCTTTTCTTACATTAATAAAACAGTATATAAACAGGGTATGTTGTACATTCTCTGAGTGGTTTAATATACCATTTGATCAAGCTCGAGTACATAATAGCATCTAAATTTAAAAAGGGATCAAAAAACTCCAAACTCTTCCTTTGTTTAGACATTGTTTCCTCATGTTCATCTGCTCTTAATTTGCCTTGATTCTCCTTCTGAAGTACAGCTGGTAATAACAGTTGGACTGAAGATACTTCAGTCACATCAGGCAGTGCTCTTGGAATTTGTGAAAAAGAACAGGGAACAAATCTTAGAAGTGTCTTGCTGCTACTATTTTGAAAGGTACTTACGTACTAAAGGATACATATAAGCCCTAAATGAGATTTTCAATCTTCAGTGTTTCACTAGCACCAACAGTGATTAAAAAGTTATTTAAGTTTTATGTTATCTGTAACATTGAGCAATGTGCATTCTCCCACTTTTGTTTCATACAGAACACTTTTTCTTTAAAATTTTTTTTAGTGAACTAGTTTTAGTTTGGTTTTGTTACGTGTTAATGCAAATCCAGACTAGAAAAGTTTGTGTCTACATAAGTATCAGGTACAGTAACCTAATATAATGCGTCTGAGTATTGCATATTCATGTTTTATTTTTATGCTTTTGTGCTGTATAGAAATAAATAATTTGGTTATTCAAAGTCTACATTTTGTCAGCATGGGGGAAAGAAACAGTCACTATGACGAAGGCTTGTCAGCAGCTATTTGCGTTAAGATAGAGAGAATAAGATGTGTGATGCACTGTAATGTTCATGTGATGTATATTTTCCTTCTGTACAACGCTGCTCACTGCTTGGTGGAGGTCTCTGCATTTGACAATTGTCACTTTCTGTGCTTGGCATCTGTAAATATAGTAACAGCATTAGCAGGCAGTTCTGTATCTCAGAAGAGGTTTTCTCGTGTTGGTGGTACGTCAGAGAAAGAATGCAAGAAAAAGTCCTTGTGTTGCCTGTGTGTTGTTTGTGAAAGTAGAAAACAGAATTTGAAGAAGTAATTACTCAAAAGTGTTGAGTAAGTGTAAGTTGTAAGTGTGAATAAGAATTGGCATCTGCTATGGGGGGAAAAATACTTCAAAGAATTAGAACGAACATAAAAAAATATGGTTGGAACTGAAGTCAGGGAGGGCTTTTGCTAGTTTAATGTATACTACTGTTATATTTCTCTGCTTTCTGTACAGCAGATTGCTATACAGAGATCTCACAGACAGCTCAATACTTTGGGATGATCACCTGGCCTCTTTTGCACTGAATTCCCGTGTTCTCTGGGTTACATTTGTTTTGGAGCATGTGAGACGTATGGGGTGCCAGCATCTCATGCAGCATCTACTGACGTTTTTTGCCCGTGAATGGACTGAAGAATTAAGCCTGTTTGCAATATCACTGTAGATTTGCAAACAAAATGCCAGCTGGAGAACACATGAATTATGTTTGATTAGATGTTGGTGACTGTGGAAAAAACCATTATCGGGTCAGAAGAAATGACCAAAAATAAAATATACATGGAAAGAAAATGGAGAGTGAAATAGCTCTTTTAATACATTGAGTATAGTACTTTAGGTTGGTAGGGGCTAGAGAAAACAGTTGCCTCATCGCCTCATTTTCCAAAGTTGCCCATGGTGAGGGTAGGAACGGGGAACAAGAAGTGAACTGTCCTCACGTGGGTTGCCTTCTCCCTGCTGCTGTTTCTCCCTGGATGGCAGAGAGGAGAGCCTCTCTGCGTGCGGCTCCCTGCGTGCGGCTCTGTCCCCGTCGGCCGTGCGTCTCTTCCGAGACTGATTGTCATTCCTGTGTCTGGCTGCAGGCACTGGTTGTCCAGGCAGGGCTTCGCAAAGGCTGAGCTGAACGCCATTTCATGACCCCAAATGAAGCCTGAATAGTGATATTGCTGTACTCAGAGTTTACAGAGTAAAGACGGCTACCTGAGACATAACTAGTCATTTTATCTTCCAAGAAGCTAATCCTGTAGGGAAAAACGTAGTGCGAAAAGCCACTCTCTTGCTCTCTTTTGATTGTAGCCCCCCCACCCCTTTTTGACTTTCCAGAGGATGCATTGAATAAACCGGCCTTATCTGTCTGCAGTTAAAACTTGGCAAACAAAATGAATCACAAAAAGGGAGTGGGGACCTAAGCAGCTACACTTCACAGTCAGGCTGTCTTCTCTGTCCATGTAAGCCTTTACCGCCCACCTTAATACTTAAAAATTCATGAGTTAATCATTCGTGCCTAAATTTCCTGTTTATCCTAAATTTGTGTCTCTTTATCCCTTGGATAAATAGAACAGTAAATCTCTTTTCAGAGTATATTGGTAAGAGCAGGCAGTGCTTAGAATTCCAAAATTTAATGAAAAACAAGTACTTTTACGTTGTGCTAAGAGTAACATTTTTATGCTTCATAAAAGGTAATGATTAAACTTGGAAAGACACAAAACCGTCATTGAACAGTACAAAAAAAATAGAGTTATACAGATGGTATTACTTGTACTTCTGGGTTTTTTTCTGTTAAATATTCGCAATCCTATAAAAGTAGAGAATGGTGACAAATACATTTTTACTTGGACAGTTGTTTCATACAATTTCTCACTGTTCCAATGTTAATAGAAGAAATTTCTGTAGCTCGTGCTTAAACGTATTTCCCAGATCTGATTGCTCATTATTTTGTGCAGAACAGTTTGGTTAACACATCTGTCTAAATGCTGCTTTTTTTTTTTTTCTTTTTTTAATATATACTAGGATGTTTTGAATAACTTGGGTTCCTGTGAGTTGGATGAAGATGACCTAATGCTTGACTTGGAGTTCCTAGAAGAACAACATCACCATCGTTCTGGTAAGTCAGATAAATACTGAATATCTTCAATGAGGTGTTATTATTCTAGAAATATAAAGTAAATGTATTCAGCGCAATTACTTGGAAATAAAAAAGTCATTTTCTTGGAAGGGGAAGAGCAGTATGCATTTTGTAGTGTTATTTCTAAATGCGTTTGCCATTTAACAGAAAGATACTCTTTACGCTGCATTTGAACTTCGTATGGTCAGTTATGAAACGAAGTTGATTTTTACAGCTACAGAAGAATTCCAGCACCAAGGGCAGACCCATCTGATTTTCCAGATACTTAAAATGGCTCCTGCCTACCTCAGGCAGTTACCAAAAAGCCCATTGCTGATATAATTGTGATCCCATTTTGTGTGTGCCAGAATAAAATGCTTCAAATAAAGAGGGTTTGACTTGAGACATGAGTGTGACTTGATCCTTTCTCTCGCAGTTGGTTAAGGCACTGTTGCACTGCCGTGATTAATAGCAATAACCAAGGTCAACTCGTGGTGTGTTCAGAACGATTTTATAATAGGATTACGCAAGGTCTTGGTAAGTCGTGGTACCTGCAGTGGGGAATCCTGCATTTCCTTTGGCTGTGACGTGGGACAGTGTAGGGCCTAGTCTGCGAACAGGAAAAGTCCTGCTAACTCCACAGGTTCGGAGAGACTTAAAACGTAAGTGAGATTTGTACTTGATCACAGGTAGAGCTCTGAGTTTGTACTCTGTTGTGATACTCTGTTATGGCAGTGACATGCTTTTCAGCAGGACCCTCTCTTTTACCTGCTGTTTTCTGACCCCTCTTTCTCCATCCACCTGCGTAGGTACCTGTAGTGCACATTCACGCAGACTCGTGTGGAAGTGGGGTTTATGAGACGTGCCTGCAGGTGTGTGCCACCTTCAGTTCTGATCCCTCCTTTGGTGCAAATTTAGCAATGGTTACAGATAAGCTGCTTGAATTATGCTCCTGTTTAAATGTTCTGTGTATGATAATTCTGTGAATATATCTGAATTATCTGAATTATCTCTATGATAATTCTATTTAACCATTGTATTGTGCTTTTTAAACACATTTGCATGTCTACTTACAGGGTGAAACATCTGTTCTGTTTTATTTGGTAGAAAGCAAAGTAGAAAGAAATCATAGTGTTTAGACTTGTTCATTCCCTGGACCTGTTGGAAACAAATTAACTGGCAGAACCATTTTCCATAAATAAACTTCCCTAACATGTTGCACTTGGCCTCACCTGTGTTTTCCTCCTTTTTTATATTTATAAAGCACTGAATTAACAGTGATGGAAAAGTTATGTCCAGTATATGATTATAAAGATTTGTAGCAGCTTCTGGAACAGCTAAGATCATAATGACATTGTACTTGATAGAAAAGTAATTAAGATGGAGATGTGATATGACACGTAATCTTTCTACTCTTGGCTCATTATCCAGAGCAAATGAGATGCTTTTAAAACAGAATGATCTACATTGCCCTTTGAAGAATGGTGACCATTTCTATGCCGAGCACTAATGTAGAGACACATTGTCTTTAAACACAAAGGTGTTATTAATATTTGCTCTTTGATTTATTTGTTTGGTGGTGCGTCTAGCTGCAAAAAATTTAGGATTTGCCTAGTTGTCACTTTTGTTTTTGAGTCATTCAGTTGGAAGAAAGAGTTGGAAGGATAGAGCCGCAGTATAAGTTGACACAATTTCACCAGATAAAGCTGATGTCTTTATACTGGGTTAGGATCTGGCACAAAATGGTTAGATGTGGTTGTTTGTAAGTTGTCGTCTTAATTCATGTTAAGATATTGAGGCTTCATTTTCGGAGTCTTTTAGCATTTACATACCACTGAAGTACATAAAACCCTAGAGTTAGATACTGACATCTAAACATTTTTGACAAATTGCTTTTCTGATTGCTATATTAAGCTGTGGCCCACCTCCAGAATTTAAGACTTTTCAGCCAAAATTCTTTTTAGTAATTCCAAATCAATCCATTCTCTGTTTTCACTTTTGGCCTTGTTTGTTTTCTCCAATAGGTCCCTCCATTTGTACCTAAATAGAATTCTTCTAAACTTCTTCAGTTAAAATACATTATCAAATATTTTTGATGCAATTTTTTTTATAAGCACTGGAATATAGAAGTGATCAAGTGATCACGTTCAAGATATATAACTAGTTTAATGCAGAGCTTTAAACTTTTGTAAGCTTAACCGATTGGAAGCGATCATATTTCTGTGCATGCACATATAAGCTATTGCAGATAACTGGGAAGCAATATACGTTTTTTAAAAGATCTTTAATGTTGCCCCCTTCATAAACAAGAAGACAACTGAGGCTGAGGATGAGCCAGTACTGTTATAGTAGAATTTGTTATTCTAATCGAATTTGAATAAAACCAAGGGGCTATTTAATTCTTTCGGTATGTGACCAGCCTGAAAACAAGAGTAGATGATTTTCTATAGTATTTGCTGGTAGCTGGTTTGTTGGACTCTTTGTAAAGGCTTCTTTAAGACGATGGACTTGGTAGTTTACCCATGGCTTGCTTCACCAAAAATCATTCAAGACAATCTCAGACGTACAGATTTGTGAGCCTCTTCTTCCCTGGTGGTACATGCTGTCCATCATATATAGGATTCAGCCCTGTGTTATGTCAGCTTAACATATTTAAGTAGTTTTGTAGCAATATTTGTTTATGTTCCTAACAAGTTCCTTATGTTTCTCTAACACTTGAAAGGGATCTGTATATCTGACATTCACATGTGTATCGTACTGAAATCAACTGGGAGTTAATGCATGTGCTTCTAGATCTGTTATCAAAATGACGGTGTTTATGAGTATAAAAATATGACACGAAATGCTGCTTTTTGCATGGAAACCTTCAAATGATTCTCTTCTGGAAGTCAAAGTTATCAACACTCTGTGACTATTTGTAGTGCAATAAAAATCCTGTTGATGTTCTACATATTCATGCTGATTATAGCATTTATTTGGTTAAAGCCATCAGTCCTAGAGCGATATTACAATTCACTTGTGCCCTACTTTGGCTCTTTATAAGGAATTCTGTGGGTAATTACTATAGGGGGAAATGTTCCAAGAGAAGGTCTGTTCAGTATTTTAACAAATACGTTGAAATATGAAGAGGTGTAATTAGAAAAGAATTCAGTTCTTTCTTCAGTTGTTACGGAGGGATAAATAATGAATCGGGCAAGTTCCTATTCTTCAAGAGCCTATGAAAATCTCTAAAATGACAAATTACACGAATACGAGGGCTAACATTACATCTTTGACTTGAATATCACAAACTGTTCCTTGATCAGGAGGCTGTATACAGCAAGCTGTATCATTGAAACAGCAATTCTGAAGTGTAGTGCCAGAGTTAATAAATACAGTTGATGGGTTGGTTAATGGCGAATTGAGAAAGTCTCTTAACTGCCATTAGGAGCTCCAGATTTTGAGAGACTCTTGTTAATTAAGGCCCGATTTACAATAGCTTCTGCTTTTAGCTACTGTGGTTGAAAAGAATAGTATTTGCTAGGGTGAGGATATGTCTTTTTGACTTTCTACTGAAGTTGACAATATAATAATAATTTAACAAAATAATTGTATTGTATTGTATTGATCTACCATAACTTTAGTGACCATATATGAATAGAAAATGAGATACTATTGGAGGGATTTCTGGGAGAAATGGTTATTAAGGAGTGAGTTTTAAAAGAGGAGCTAGGAGCCAATTGGCAGGCAAGGAGACGTTGTTCCAGAAAGTGGAACGCTGTATTAATTAAAATACAGAGCTAGAAAGAAGAAAGAGACAAAGATCTATTACCTCTTCCATTGTTTGCGATTTTTTAAATTTATTACTCCAATTCATTTTTTTACTTGTGTTCTTGTTTTGTCCTCTCAGCTTTTTGCTAATGAGCTGGTTGCCCTCTAGCAGCATCCTCATGAAGTGGGGTTCCTGCAAAAAGGCACTATGAACCCTGAGGAGTACTAGAAAATTAAAAAGTACCCCTAACTTTTTCTCTAACCATACAATTGAAGATAAGGAGATACCTGCAAACCTCATGTAGATGCTTCTACTTTGAATGTAGATTTCTGTGCCCTGCTAGCCTTAGCATGGCTTTAGAAGCTTGGAATTCCCTTGTTTCTGACCTTCTCTCCCTAAGTGAGTTTACTGCACTAATTTACTACTTTTGCTTCTGTTTTAAAGGCTGTATTGCAGAGATAAAGAATGGAAGACAGAGACATTTTATTATCCCACCTAACACAATTGCTTTGAAATTTAATAAAATAATATTTATATAGTACTTGGTGAGTGGAGAGCACTACTGCATACAAATGCAAAATATTAATCAACTTGAGTCGCTGAGATTTTTGCAAACTGTTCTTAAGCTGGAATGTTTAAAGCTAAGCATAATATGACATACATGATGAGCCTTGAGGGTGCCTTTTTATTACTTTAAGTAAATTAGACTTTTCAAATATGCTACAGTGTTGATTTCCTGTTGTAAAATAATGAAGTTAGTGGTTTCTGTAGCGGGAAGCCATTGCCGGTTTATAGAAAGTGACAGCATTAATTTAACATCATTCATTTTCCTTTTCCCCGGTGAAACATGACTTACTTGATTCCAAGTATTGATTACTCAAACATATAGGGAAGACCTTTATATTCAGTGATATAAGCAGCGGGGAATTTATTCAAGTAATGCACATTAATGTGGGTGAGTTGTGTGCTTGTGTTGCGCCATAGCCTATTGAAAAACCAAATACTTGGTTTTGTATGGTTCGTGTTGTCATTAAATCACGACTGCAGTAAATAGTAGCCTTTTCAAAAAGTTCCCAAAGGCATCGCTGTCCAAGGTCTTGGGTAATTTCTTAACTATTTGCCGTAATAGGTGTCATAAAACCGGTGCCCCTGCATCTTTCTACAAAGACGTATGTGCGTAGCTGGGATTTGTAGCGAGTGGTCCGGCTGAAGTCGGGGGGACTGCTCATGGTACAGAATATTAAGCACGTGCGCCTGTCATCTCCACATCAGGCTCCACACTACACAGTGACTATTCACGAGTGCGATATTGATTAGCTGTGTACCCAAACTGGCCTGCCGCATCCATCATGTTGTTGCTTGAATGCTTGCTGAATAGTTTTGAATAATGTAGCTCGCTATAATTTTTAGAAAAGCTTTGTCTTCGGCCGGAGCTGTAGCCGTTTTGGATTTAATGCCTCAGCCTCATCTGCAAGGCAGTGATCCAACGTACATGTAAAGCACAGTTATTTCACCCAACATATTTAGAAATTAAATTATTTGTCTTATTTGCTGAAAAACTAATGAGTTAAAAGTGGAAATATGAAAGTGTGCTTTACCAGCCATCTAAATATTGTTCAACTCTTAAAAAACCAAACACTTTCAGAGATCGGGCACATTTTTTTCAAACCTAACTTAAGGCCATCTCTATTAGAAGTTTTTTTAAGTGTGTGCATAGTTCTATGTATGTGTTAATACATGCTTCGGTACTTGCTCAAGGTTTATGAATGAAAAACAGTATACATGACTTGACAAAATGACTTTTGACATGGTGGCAATGACTCTTATGGGCCCAATATATATTTTTTTCTATTAGTGGATGTTGAGAAAGAGGAGCCTGTTCTTGGTGTAGCTTTGTGTTAATATAACTGAAAGGAATGAGCATGTGAATTTCTGATGTAGTAGTATCACTCTTACAATGTAACACTTGCTCATGTATACCTAATAAAAGATAGAAAAATAGTTGTTAAATGTATACCTAACAAAAAATAGAAAAATAGTTGTTAAATAGATGCTCTTTATGTTTAAAATGTAATGCTGTGGTATGGTGTCTGCTTAGCAGTGTCAGGGAGAGGCACATCTTAGTGAAGTGGTTGGAAACTGTGGGCTCCAACCTTTGTTATGTGTTTGTACTAGGTAGTTTTTATTTACTGCACATTAGTGAGATCCAAAACATAGTGTGTTGGGCTAGAGTACTCTATCACACCACAAATATTTGTTTTTTCATTAAAAATATTCATTATTAATTTGACAGATTACTGTATGGGTTTTGCAAACTTCTGAGGGCAAGGTAGAAATAGTGTTTTGGTTTTTGAGATGGACGCACGGCTTAAACATACTTATTTAAATGTCAAATTACAGTCATCATGTCAGATTATGATCTTTTAGTAACATAATTACATTAGGTATTAGCAGCCTCACCAACAAAAACGCAGTGCACTTGTTTTTTAGAAAGTAAAAGTCAGGAATTTGTATTGTATTTCTTTTAAATCCCGATAGCCTGCAGATCAATTGCCATCAGCACCCAGCCAAACTAAAGTGTTGGTGTAACGACCCAGTGATATTAATTAGGTAGTCGCTGAGTTATTTTGAATGTGGTGAACAAGCTGTGTGAAAATTCTGTGGCGGGCTTGGAGCTCCTCCTGTGGCTCTTGATTAAATGTACTAATTATTTTTATTAATTTTTTAATGGAGGGCAGGAGTGCTGAGCTGAGATGAAACCCCTTTGGTGTTTTGGGTTTTTTTTTGACCAGGAGTAGGAGAAATACAAATGCTATTAAAGAAAAAGTACAGAAGAATTCAGTGCTGGTAGCGGGTCATTAACACAGGTAGTTACAAACTGTAAAACAGAAATAAATTTGCTTGCTTTTGAAATGTGAAACATCTTCTAAATGTAATAAGGGAATAGAAAAATATGCGGTATTTATAAATTATACTACTTGTTTTGGCAGCAAAACACCAAAAGCCAGCTCCTCAGCTACGGTGGATCAGCTGGGGTTCGCTGCAACCACAAGCGTTAGCCTTCAGGCGTGCC
Organism: Calonectris borealis; assembly: GCF_964195595.1. Taxonomy (NCBI): domain Eukaryota; kingdom Metazoa; phylum Chordata; class Aves; order Procellariiformes; family Procellariidae; genus Calonectris; species Calonectris borealis. The sequence goes on from NC_134315.1 coordinate 52,100,707, forward strand.
TGAAGCAGGGGTGTTGCTGGGTGCCTTTGGCTGCGGGGCCAGTCCTCAGCCAGCCAAAGGGTGGCTCTTGTCAGAAGCCTGGAGTCGGCCCCCCTTCCTGCGGAGGGCAGCGTGGGCAGCGTGCCTAGAGCTCTGGCAAGTTCTGCTGTCGTCTGGGCAGATGGTATCTCACTTTGTAAGGCAGCAGCACCGGCACAGAAACTCAAAAGGGGCAAATACTGCTCGCTGGATGTTTTTCCTGAGACTTGTAGCAAAGCGGACCTCCTGCTCCCAAGTGGAAGTTATCTCCGAGAGTCTGAGAAAGTGCCCGTGTAATCCATTTGTCAGTGCAAGGAAAGCAGATTTTTCAGTGTCTTTTATTTGCTTTTAAATAGAGAATAGGAAAAAAAGATCCTAACTACATATTTTTGTCAGACAACTGCTTAGAACCAGAGAAGAGATACTTAGGTAATTTGAATGTATTGCTTTACTCATCAATGTATCATTGGCAGCAAATTATGTTTCTGTGTTTAAAAACAATGACATATTTTGATTTTTAGTTGGAACTGGGCACCCAGCTCCTGGAGCTTTTTTGAAAGCTTCACCGTTCCCAAATGCCACCTTTAGAGATGTATACGTTACAGATCAGGTTAGACTAGGGCAGCATCCCTTCAGTTTTCTGTTTGAAATGTGTAATAACATTTCAGTTTATATTTACAGGTTTTGAACAAAATAAAGACAGTAAAGTAACAAAGAGCTCTGTGTCTCTGCCAAAAAGGAGGTTCGCAGACTATTTAGCTTAGCAGCAGCTTGCATTGTCACTACAGATTTTGGACAATAACATAATAAAAAAGTAAGCAGTACTAATAATGAACATAACAAAAACTGATGTGTGACTTCACTACATTAATTACACCACTATATAGATATCCTAATAACAATTAAAAGGGGAAGTTCATGTTAGTTTTTAATTTCACAAGGGAAAAAGACTCGCTGAATAAATGCCTGCTGTTCCTCTGTGAAACTTCTTGTTGTGAAGGGAGAGCAGCACAAGCCAGAACTGTGGCCAGCCTGATTTCATGCGTACATCCGAATTCCAGCATGGCTTTGAAGTGTGGATTGCAGAGTCACATGCAACTAGTTTCTCCATACCTAGAAAAGTTAGAAACAGAGGGATTTTTGTATTTTCAGAACAACCTATTCTACTAAGCTACACATTTTACCCTGAAGCATTGTTTAGTAAATCTGACACAGTAATGGAGTAACTTAAGGTCTCCAGGGAAATGAAATAAAACTTGTCATCTTCTAAATTCTTCTAACCATGATCTACAGCTTCTGAAAGACCACTGGGCATGGAGGAAAGGGGTTTTTGTGGGCTTTGCAGTGAAAGAATAGGTACCATTATCAAATGAAAAGAGCATATTTGTGTTAGTCAGAAATAACCATTGCATGCTTGTGGCTAGGCGTGTTATTAGCAGTCTTGAAGCTTAAGTTACTGAAAGTAAGAGGAGAAGAAATAATGACTAGAGAAGAAGTTGGTATTAAATTGGAATGAAAATAGAAATCATAGGCTACTATCAGGTTAGTCCTCCAGCATCCTGAAGCACCCTGGTCCATATTCTGGAAAAGAAGTACTGAATTGGGAGTCCTGTTTCTGTTCTGTTATTTATGTGAATGGTGTAATCTTATTCCAATTTTAATTGAGGGAAAAAACCACCAATTTAACTTATCCTAAAACTCTTCAGTGTGTTTTACCTGAAAGTTGAGTTGCGAATGAGCCTAGTTGATGAGCTGCAGGAGGCATGTAACACTAGCTTCTAGCTGCGCTTCCCTCAGAAAATGTTTAAAACGTATCTGAGATATTATAGATAATTGGCCTGTGCTGTGTGTTCTCAGTGGATCAAGGAAAATACTCAGTTTCCTGAGCAAATTAGTATTTTTAGCTCTTTTTTGGTGTGAAGAGGGGTGGACTGATATGTTCAAATGGTGAGTATAAGTGAGGTTCCTTTCTGGCTGATGCAAATTTTATTAATGATATGTACTTGTAAATCCTATTCAGTTAAATGGAGCAGCTAGAAGATCAGCATTACAGAACATCACAGCCATAATTTAGATGCCAAGAGGTTTTTCCTTCATAAATAGACAAGAAGGGCAAAAGATCACAGTCCTGAACTCCAGGGTCATGAAAGAATACTTTGAGTGAGATGCATTTGTATGGTTATCATGGAGCAATTAGAATCAGAGTCTGTATCTCAATTTCCTTCTCTTTCATAATTATAGTGTGACATTTAGTTACAAATCCTTATTCATATTGGTAGGCTCAGCCATCATTTACTGAAAGAACCAGGACAGTAATTAAATTAGGCATGCTGCCTTTCTTCATTCCTTTGATTTTATACATCCATTGAGATGAAACATCTTCTTTAATAATATCTGCAGGCAGAAAATAAATGCAATAATAAACATTATGACAAATCAAAGCATACCATCCTATCTAAAGCAATTCTGCATTTTTAGATGGCAAAGTTTAAGTAGGGTGTCAAGCGTTGCTTTTCTGTCCTGCTTTGTGAGTGTACAAAGATCTGGACTGGATGTCTTGCCAAAATGGAAATGTGATGGTAACTTGAGAGGAGCATGCTGTTTCTTCTCAGTTTTCCGCGAGTACAACAAAGAGATTTAGGGACTAAAAGGAACACTTATGAGCTCGCAATTATTCTGCAGAGCAGCTGTAACTCAGTTTATATAAAAACAACTGCACCTTCCATACAACTTCTGCAATGATCCTACTTCAAGGTCAGACTGAAACTGTGTGTGTCTAGAAAGCGTGAGTTAGTGATGGCTTTTGACATTTTGAAGTATTTATCTCTTGTAGCTCCACTCTTAGGTAAAGAAAGTAAGTGTAGTCTGATAGTTAAAACTTGAGTCTAGGTCTCCTGGGTTGAGCTGGGTTCTTTGATGCGGATTTCTAATGTTACCGTGGGCTAGTCGCTTAATTTACTTGTAGTATGTAGAAAGTGGTACTCCCATAGTCATGGAGATTTGGCATTACAGTTTGAGAGATACTCAAGATACCGTTGGGATGGAGCTACATTAATAACTAGAGTCATTACAGTCTTTAGAGGCCAATTATGTTATATTTTGTGCCTCTTTGTATGTCATTCCAGGCAGTGGAGCAGACACTACCATTGCTGTTGGTGGTGTGTCTGCTACTGTTACTGCTCCTTTTTTTGTCTTTCCTTCTGCTGAAAAAATGCCAAAGCAAATCACAAGTTTCTTTATAACAGGAGGAAAAAAATACTGCAAAAGCCTATCATACTGATCAACTGAAGCCTGGGCTCAAAAATAAATTACTTTTTAAATCTTTCCAAAATTGTACCTACCATCCACCATTATTCAAAGATTGGGTCATATCTGCTGTAGTGTTTGAAAATATTAGTTGACTTTATTGTTGCATGTCTTGTACCTGAGTCTCTTGTGATGAGAGAGCCTATTGTCCCTTCTCTTGTCCCTGTGACGATTCTGTCAAATGTTTAATATTGTTTGGATTTTGTTGATTTTTATTTCTGTTTTTACCTCCAACTTCCCATGAGGGGGAAGGAATTCACAAATAAATGCCATGCAGGTAAATAAGCCCTGAGATTTGTTGCAGCCTAGTTTCAGTCTTCACCAGCCCAAGAGGAGGAGGGGACCCGGCTGCCTGTGCTTGCATTTTGCGCAGTCCCTGTACGTAGGCGCTGTTGCAGGCAGCGCCTTCTCTGTGGCAGCCTGTGTGTCCGGCCATGTCTGTGTCCTGTGCGTGTCTGTGTGTCTCCGGTATATGAGCCCATTTTCGCTACTGGTTGAAGCTGCAAACGGGCAAGTGGCAGCAGCATTACTCAGGCTGGAGCACAGACCTCCCGACTGAGCCCCTGCGGCTGGGCAGGAGGGAGCTCCCCAGCCCCGGAGCCGCTGGCGGCCACGGCCTGGTGCAGCATCCCTCAGCCCGTGGTGCTGTGTGTATGTGCCGAAAGTAGCGTGTACGTAAATGTATCTACCTAGTAGTAGTACGTACGTAAATGTAAAACATACCTGACAAACCAAAGGCATTTCTTTGAGCTGTTTCAGTGTTTTAAATGCTTTAATTCCTCACACCCAACTTTTGAGAACTAGTGACAGGTTTTGTTTGAAACGCAGTAAGTGCTGAATCTGCAAGGGTGAGAAATAAAAAGAAAATAGGTAGAAAATGAGTGTCGTGCTTTTTGGTTGCAGAGTGGATAACGCGTTCATTTTCTCTTCCCTCTCTAAATATTTCCAGCCCCACAAACACAGCTCACATATTTTTTAGGAAGAACGATTAAAGCGCGGTGTCTTTGCAAAGGTTAAGGAAACCAGAGAGGCCCTAGGGCCTGAGAAACCTTTATGAAAAAACCGAAAGTGTTGGTAGTAAACTTCTCTTTATTATGATAGATTATGATTTTGCTGGCTGTCAAAAGCCCAGGCAACATGATTAACCTGTTGAAGATCTTCCTGACTTGACCAGTTTTTTTTCTCACAGAAGTTTTTCTTTATAAAAAAGCAATTTACTGTAAAAATACACTTATTTGGAGGTTGAAAAGCAGGCAGTAGATAAAATGAAAGTACAGCTCTGTTGTAATATTATTTTTGTGCTTTTTCGCAAAACTGTTAATTTCACAGAAAATAGTTTTGACAAGCCTCTGTATTTCTAATACATTTTCTCCATGAATAAAACATGGAATAACTTTATTTCTAAGGTTCAATTTCATTGTTTTCTCCCCTACTCAATCTTTAATTTGTTTGTTTGACTCATTTGGAGATTTTTGCAGGATTGGGGGTTCAGGAAAAGGTATTCTTTATGCTTCTTAATATAACATTACTGACATGACGTACTACTTGTAAATTACGGTTTTTAGGCTAGAATGACATAGAAACGTTACTTAACTATCTTATTGTCAGCGTGTATTAGATTAAATGCAAATAGCTCCTGGTTCTGAGGATTTTCAGTCAAAGCCCCTCAGTTTGCAAATACAGCAGGCGTGTATTCAGAGGCGGGCTGCGCAGAGCTGTGTGGAGTTACTCACGTGGAGAAACTGGTGTCTATGTCATTGTGCATATGGAAGGGGTGGTTTTGGCTGTGGAGGGAGGCAAAAGGCATCGCCTTGTACTGAGTTTTTGTGGAATCTCGTATCCTGATCCTTTGAGTTATCATGGGTAGTAAACAGTAGGGGTAAGTAGAAAGGGGGAAAGAAATGAATAGAGGAAAGAAGGAAAAATGACGTGGGAAAATCTCACCTTTAGCTTCTGGGAAAAATAACATACCTTGGAATGAAGTTGCTTTAAATTTCGTTTAGAATGATATATGGCAAGTAGCTTAAAAGAATTTTTCAAACTCTCCTAGCTTTCAGATACCAGCAGAAATATGATTCTGTTCTTCTATTCTGAAAAGAAATCAACAGGCTGAACGAAATCGAGGAATGCGTTCCTCAGGCTGCAGAGGTCATAAGCAGGAGCTCTCCATAATACAAGCGTGCTTGCTGTGCGCGCTGCTCCCCTTGTTCCCCACAGCAAACACAGAGTATGGGTAAGAAGTGATGGAGAGGTATGTGACATGGTATATTTAGTCTCACAATAGCCTGCACTCTGATCTAACCTGCAAGAAAAGCTCTGGAGGAATTCTTCTCTTGGCATACTGAGGAATAATGAGCCTTTGAATCAGCCCAGTGGCAGACGCTAGAAGGGTGGCAAAGGGAACGCAGCGAGGCCAGAGGAGATGACAGAAAAGGCTGTGCTTTCTTCCAGTGTGAGAATTAGTATTTCCCAGATTTTGTAACCATAAGTAAAAGACGATGCATTCAGTTGTGTAACTTTCTTCTTCAGTACAAGTGAGCTTGTTTTGCTCCCCCCCCAGTCACATTTACCGTGTCTTTTCTCTCTTCTTTCCTAACCAGCTTTCCGTACTTTCCTGGAATATGTTATCTTAGATGACATTTGCATTTATTATGATTGCAACTCTAGCCTATGAAATCAGCTACTACGTTTGAGATTTAGCTCATTTTAGAGGTGTTGTGCAAAAAAATCTCAATTGTTCATCTTTAGTCCTTCTCTTGACCTAGTTCTGTTTGCTTTCTTAAATAAATTTATTTTGATGGGCTTCTTTCTGCTTTACATTCTTGTTCAAGTTTCATATTAAGGTGTGATGCAGACAGCCTGTATCTTTTCAACCTTCAGTTAGTTCTTGATTTCAGGTAACAGTGTATTCAGGTAACAGTATATTTGGAAACTGTAGGTCAAAGATTGTAAATCTTGTTTGCATCCAAGCTTAAAAGTTCACGCAACCGAGACATGAGTTAAATTTGCCAGATTTTACTGATATAATAGTGGAGAATGCTGTCTCCCAATAGACTATTTTGTTTCTTGTGTTGTAGAATAGAATCACCATGATTATTTAATAATGCTAGTTGTGTTTATAAATTGTAGGTTATGCATTCTGGAGTGGGCAGAACTCCTTGGAGATCAGCCTACTTTCTAATTATGTGTGGGGATGAATTGTCCCTATATTTATTGCTGCAAAAATATATTTGAAATTTTCATATCTCATCGGGATTTAGATCACTGTGTTTACTGTTCTATCCAAATTTCTGTCTGTATCAAGGATGATTCAGCATGTTTTACATTTACCTCTTATCCCTTTGATTTCTTTTTTTTAAGTTCATTATAGGTTCAGATCTCTTTTGTGTCCTTACTAATTTGTATACACGCATGTTCGCTAGTTTGTGGGAAATACATTACTAGTGTATCAAAGAGTACTTAGAAAAAAGACATCTTTCCTTTGGGAAACAGGAATTGTTCGGTGCTTCAAGAATTTGCTGTGAAAGCGTCTCAGTGGGGCATTAAGCATGTATTTAGCCTAAGGCACATAACTATCTCCACTGAAGTCAGTGGGATTGTACACTTCAGATTTAAGCTTATTCGTCAGTGACCTTGGTCCTGGGAGCTTGGACTCGGTTCATATAGTGCCCCCTGTGAGACTGAATTTTCATAGCTATTCAGTTGCCATCATTTGCCTTAAATATAATTATGTTGTGGCTAAAAGTGTATGTAAGTACAGTATTGCTAACAGATATGGTAAAAGACTAAACTGTGTAGCCCCGCTGAGGAAATGTATAGTTACAGATAGCTAATGTATGGACTTATTTCTTCTGAATTGTGGTACTAATAGCAGCATAGTTTAGAGGAATAAAAGGTCATATTATTAAATGAGTAATGATTATTTTTCCTAAAATAAATTTGGAGATGCTGTCTAGCTGTTTAATTCTGTGTGTTTTCTAGGCATGGATATGAAAGATAAAGATTTGAAGATACCACAAAATTTTTGTTTATATTGCAAGGAAAATTAGAGTTGGTAGCAAAGCACAGTATGCTTATTTCAATTAAAATGTTAATATCTTTTCAAGAAGAAAATCCTGTGGAAGGTACACTTCTCTAGTGAGGCTTAGTCCATATAAACTCCGCTATTTTCCCAAAACAATAAGGGCATCATTCCTGACTCACTCTTAATCACCCAAGCAGTGTAGAAATAGTAATATGAAGACTTTACTCCTAATATGAAGACTTTACTCCTAATAAATATTTTCTTTAAACAGATTTTTTTTTTAATAACTGCCAATTTTCTACACTCAGTAGTCTGACGAGACCTTGAAAACAATTATGTAAGGGGGGGGAGGAAAACCCACAGCAAAAATAACTTATTCAAGGTTCATTTAGATGAGTTTCATTTAAAATCTCAGTATGCCTTTTAACCCACTAGACTCCTGTTTAAGCAGTGATGTGAGATTGGTTCTTTATTAAAGTAGAAACAGAGTAGAAGCAGATTAGGTCCCTCACTATCTTTCTTCTTAAATAAATTCATTTTGGTTCTCTTGCATAAATATAGTGCCTGAATATTCTGCATGTAATAGAAGAAATTGCGGGGCCCTATGTCAATTATTTTTTGTATAATTTCAACCGAAATTGCTTCAAGTCAGCCTAGAAAGTGCTACGGTCTGGGTTTCTCCTGAACAGAAGCTTTGTCCTTCTTGGCAGCGTTGATCACATATGTAGATTCCTACATAACTAAATTAATCTGAATAGGGTATTCTTAACAAGGATGTTTGATTTTTCTTACCTAAGCGAAAGACCATGATCTCACAATATTGTTTCTGAATTTTGTATCTTGAGCATGTATTTTCCAATAAGTTTTCCTAGCAGGTGACTAAAACTATACTCCTGCTTTCTTCTCTTGCACACATTTTTTCAAAAGATTTTTTGAGCACAGGATTTTTGCAGGATTTTCTGTCTCTGACGTGTCCTATATTGAACATCTAGAATACCTCCACTGGGAAAAATTAGTCAAAACCCAGTAAAAGACTTAAATGAGTTTATTTTGAAAGAGCTTGTGTGTTGTAGAATCGAATCACAATTTCTGGAAAAGCAGTTTTGTCTCAACAAGCGGAGGCTGCATATACTGAGTTTTAATGGCATCTTAGCTCCTACCTGAGTATGTGGTCTGTGCCATTAAGTGCTTGACCTCTGCTCCTTACCCTTCTGGTTAGGTACCAAGTATTAAAATCACTTATGGAGGTATCACATGCTGATTAAAGTAGTTTTGTGGAGTTATGGAGCACTCACCATTCAAGTGTCAGATGTTATGATTTTATAAAAATCAAAATACTGTCTGTATTTTCTTCATCTGGTGCAGTATATACATACAGTAAATAGGATATGTATGGATGAAAAAATAAAGTAGGTTAGGTATAGACTACTTACATGAAGCCTTTGTACATGAAACCTTTGTTCTTTAGGTTAGCAATGTGTTGAGCTGTAATTTCTCATGTGCTGATGCAGCTTTCCATACTTAGCTGGGCTTGGCCTTCTGCTCTTTAATGATCTCAGTAGTTTTGTTTTGGTTTCCATCCCCCCCCCCCTTGTTATTCATATGCATCATTCTGTGTAGTATAGCTGTGCAGATTGCAAGAATAAGCAAATAACTTTTCACACCTTTTAGTGTACCTAAGTATTTTAAACATAATAGCCAGTGTGCTGTCTGAGCAGAGGATAGGATTTAGAAATATTTATCTGGGGATTTTTTTGCAGTCTTTCACTTTAGAATTTAACGTAGTAGCGTAAAAAGGTCTAATTGTATTTTCCATATCAAATACCATAGGGAGTATTACACAGTATTTATTGTACAGCTTTGGACTGTTTCCTGTGATTTTTTTTCAAAACTGGTACTCATTCTAAGTATTTTTCCTTAACTGGTACTCATTGTGAAAAATTATCATGTACTATCCCGAGAGGATTTAAGTGTGTTTGTGTGAGATAACATTACAGAAACAAGACTTCTTGCATGCTGAAAATACTTAAAACTCCTTATTTAGTTTCTTAATTCTTGAGGTGGTGGCAAAGCAACGCTGCTGAGTCACTACTATTATTACTTCTACAGTTTGTCACTTGAAAATGGGAATAAGAGCAGTTCACATATTCTGGAGGTGACACAGCAGTCCTTCTAAAAAAGGAGTTTTCGTGGACAGAGTGTCAGAGTTATTTAGAGTTTCTAATGAAGAAGTAACCTTGAATTTCACTAATCTTCAAGGAGCAAATTTTCTCTTCCTGTTAATGTAGCAAATGGGGTTTTGTTGTTGTGATCTAGGGATCTCTTCATGCCCTGTAGCACTTGCTGAGTATTTGGAGAGTAGTTTGGAAGAGAACATAATATTCAATACGTTATTTATGTTAGATGATTTTTTTTTTCAACATTTTTGGTAAAAGGAAATCTCGCATTGGTAAGATAGTGATAAACTTTCTTAGATGCATGTTGGCTTTGAGAACAACAACAAATGTTTTGGGTTCTTTGTATAATTTTATAAACAGATCTACTTTAAAGAAATATTTGTGTTAGGACTTGGTTTGAATTTCCAAGTGAATGCAGACCTTTGCTTTGGAAAGTACCCCTAGCAAACTGTTTGGTAAAGATCTAATTTGGTCCAGTTATAAAATGCAAAACAGCTTAATTTTGTTATCCTATCAGACTGTCCTCCGTGGTCTTTTGTTTGATGCTTTATGATGTTAGAATTGATTCAGCTCTAATGAAACTGGGGAGGGGCAAGGATAACCTGAATTTCACAGATTCATATCTTCTAGTGTAGGCTTGCTGGTTTCCTTAGAGATGTAGTATGTTACATACACTAAAACAAATGGATGTAAAACATCATTGGGAGATTTAATTTAGTCAAGTACTATCATTTTAAATAGGTGACTATTGAGTCAGGTGAAAGAATTTACTTCTAGTGACTTTTGATTCATGTTCCTCTTCACATTTGTACCCAGTAGGGAACTGTCTGGTAATGTGAGATCTCATATATCTTTCACATAATTCAGAGAGATTCTAACAGTGCATCTAGCACTCAAGGGTATCGTGCAGATTTGTGGATTCCCTGTAGTACCTCTGGTCCAGAAATCAATAATTAGGCTGACACAAAAATGTTGTAGTTTTGGTTGTTGGATTTCTGGGTTTTGAGGAACAAAAAAGGAAAAAGTAGGTGAGAAGGGGAGAAATATTTTTCCTGTTAGTTTTGATTTTTTTTTTTTTTAAACTGGATACAGGCAGAGGCTGTGTAAACATTAACAAATAGAATGAATGTATTTTTAAACTAGTTTTACTTGATAAATATCCTAAATTAAACCAGCACTAACTTTCCACTTATATGTTAGTCTTTTGTATTCTGAACAGCTTCTTATCTGGTATGTTTTATGGTCTTCCCAGAAACTGTAATGGAATTACAGCCCTACTCTGGACAGGCAGAAATAAATCATAGAGTTTACAGGAAAAGTGTGTAGTCTCGATTCAGGAAATTTGAGATCTCCTTCTATCTGTGCCACACATTGTCTATGTAATCCTTTGCAAGATACTTTATTTTTTTGCTCATCAGTATTTCTCTCTCACATAAGGATCCTGTTGGGATGCATTCTTTATTTCATAGGTGTTTGTATACTGTAATTCCAAGTGCTATAATATATCCTGCAGTTTAATAACTTACAGTAAGTGTTTTGCAAATAAGATTCTGATACCAACTGGATTGTTTGAGAAATGTTTTGTTATGCTTTTTTTTTCTGTAATTTTGCAAGTGATGTTTACTCTTAACTAAAGAGAAAGTAAATATCTTTAAAATTGACAATGATGAAACAAAATGCTCTACAGGGAGCTCGGTCTCTTGAATGACAGTGAATAGAAGCAAACAGGAGATTCTGATCTGGAGTATCAGGAATAAGGATCATCAAGATCTGCATCCTCAGGCTGTGATAATGAGTCTGGACTGAAGAAGAGGCTGGTCCAAGGGCTCCAGCGCTCTGTGCTGTCATTCTGCCTTCGGCGGATCTGTAGGTGTGCTGTCATCATACATATTGTACCAATGTGTAAAACGTATTTAGTTCACAAGTATTTATTCTGTACATGAGTCCATATTTTAACTGAAGCTCTTAATCCTGAAGAATCTCAAAACATTTTATAGCGTCACAAGCAATATTAATGGAATTATATCCCTAATTGTATTCTTAGTTTAAAACCCAATTTGGAAAACAAACTACAATGAGGGAAAAAAAACGCTGCAAGCCACCAAGATGACAAAACTGAGACATTTTCATCATCTACACTTAACAGTATGCCCTATACCCAATTGTAGATTGGATGGTTTTGTGACTTTCCAGATCCTGTGGTTATAAGACCTTCTCCTCTGTACTGTTTCCTGGCATCCACTAGTATTGACAGTTTAGATGCTTCTGCCATAGAAATTACTAATTATGATACTGCTAACATCTCTTTATTTGCAGAAGTGGAAACATACTTTCTTTCAAAACTAGAAAAAATACAGACATTTTGAAAAAACACGTAATTGACATCCCTACTTGTGTGAAAAATATTTTGACATCTTTCATCCAGTCAACAAACATAGATTTTATGAGGCAGTATAAATCACTTTAGTTCTGGAAAAAAATCAGTAGTGTTGGGCTTATGTTAATGACCTAAGCATCTGTCTTTCTATGCCGTAACTATGAAAAGGCACAGTATTGTCTTGCACAATATGGGACAGGGAGCCAGTGCTCTTGTCGAAGAAATAGAACCACTGCCCAAGACACAGGTGTTTCCTGTTCTTCCAGTGGTTTCTCATCTAACAGTGGTCGGGCCTAATGCAGTCTATGTCATGACGGGGACATCACAGCCTGGAATACCATGCCTGAAAATTCATCAGTTAAATGCAGTCATATCAATTTACAGGCAAATTGTGTGATACTTTTTTGTGATAGGTTTCAAATATTATCACTCAACAGAAATCAAGGGCAGAATGCTATGGTTTTACACATAATTCAGCATCGTGGACTGATCATTTTAATGCATTATTCACTTTGAGGAGCTCATAGTTTCTTCAGTACGTCATGGGCTTTAAGCAGGAAAACTGGAGTTCAAAGCAGCTACTAAATGTTTTCAACCTGAGTCTCAGGTTGAAGAATCAAACGTGTTTGTTTAAAATATAAACCAGTTGTTCCTGAATTATACTGATCACCATAGCAACCTGCATTCATTGTATTTCATATGAAGTTATTTAAAGCCACTTAGCTGGAAGAAGTAAGTGGTGTCAATTATTGATGTATGAATGTAACCTAATTATATTAATGTGAAACATTTTTGTAGGATGAATAGTTTCATGTTATTGTCATAATTAGTGTCAGTCATTTAGGTGAACTGTAATTTTGAGAGGTTTTTTCCTTTTTTTTTTCTTTTTTCCTTCCATGTCACTCTTACACCATGGGTTGTATTCAGCATTTTAAAATTATTTCAGTTCTTTTTTTTGGTCATGTGTAATTGCAATCTTCCTTCTACTAGAGACATCTGAGATTGGTTTTTCTTCATCTATCTGCCCATATTGGGTCTGCCTTGGTTGTGCATATGACTTGCAGGAATTTCCCATAGTTGAAGACTTCGAAGGGCATGGAAACACACCTTTCTCTATATGTTTTACTATTGCTAGCTACTTAGAATCATGTTTCTACTCTATGATTTAGTTAATATTGAGAACTGTCCTATTGGTAAGCCTGTGCCCCCTGGCCAGATGACTGAGCTGTTAGTGAATCAGTTCCTGAGCCTCTGCAGTTTAGAACTTGGCATTTTAAGAAAAATCAAGATCAATGGCAATTTACCTTAAAATGTGGTTCAGGAGATGATTTAAGAGCTGCCCAGACATTTTTCTGCATGGGCAGACTGATAGCAGTGATCTTGCAAGCTATCCCAAGTAAGCTGTTGGTGCTATTCACTCAGTCTTCAGTTTGTTTGGCTAAATATCCAGGCAGAAGCTAAGTCCCTAGGACTTAAGAGCTGTTTTAACCGCAGTCCTTGGTTAGTTGTTAATAAAACAGCAGGCGTTTTGAGTGTCTAGGTTGAAATCCAGAGATGTATCATTTTTTCCTGCAATGTCTCTCACTGTCCTCAGAGCATGAGTGAAGGCAACTTCAAACTGTTATTTCTACACCTGGTCACTCTCTCTCCCCTTTTCTCTCTGTCACTGCCCAGGGCTGAAATTCATATTGCCTAATTTTAGAAATCTACTTTTGAATCATCAAGGACTCTTGTATGCTCGGTGGCCAATGAGCACCACTGCTTGCTGTGAGACATACTTCAGATGTGCCCATTTCTCTGCATCGGCTATATAGGAGTCTAAACAACTAACCCAGGTGTAGATGCTGGCTGACTGATGAATCCTACTGTTGTTTTTGTGGATCCTATCTTGGCTTCTTAAAACAGATATAAGGGCTCAGTCTGTGTTTTGCCTGCAAATACAACTGGGTTGTGGTAGTGGTAGATGCCTGTTAGGTTTTGTGGTAAAGCTGTAGTCCCATGCATATAGATACATATCTGCAGAATCTCAGTTCTATTATTTGTCTTTTATTTATTTTCCTGGTAGACCATTATTGATGTGATCTTGCAGAGCCTGATCATGAAGTCTCTTGAAGTTGCTGGGAAGGTTTCCTTGATCCTGATTTTTCAATGGCTTTTGCATGTGCACTTGATTAATCAAACTGTTGCTTATTTGTTTAATTAATTAAACCCAGTGGTGTTTGAAGGCTTAAAAAGCAATGGAGTAAACAGTCTATAATTGACTGAAATGGGAATTCCATTTGAAGAGCTGCTGGAGAATCAAGTTCACTATGTAATCTTAAAATGCACACCACTTTTGTTGTTTATGTATGCAGCTCCTGTTCATTATGCTGAAATTGAGGTGAAAATTGTTTTCTTTTGCTGCCATTAATTTTAATTTTTAAATTCAAAGCAAATTAAGTTGCTAACTTCAACAGCTATAGAGATGAATTCCTAAATATGAGATGAACTCAATCGTCAGCTATGCCTAACAACCTCATTTTACTGGGTTGTTTCTAAATATCTGCAGTGAAAGCCAATGTATTTGAAAAAAAATTTGTCATGGTTGCTCCAACTAATATAAACTGCCCGTTGACAGCAGTGGGCAAATAACCCTAAAGCTTACTGTTGAAATTTTACATGCCAGCTTTACCTCTTTTCATTGCTAATCACTTCACCAGCAGCATTCAGTTCACCTGGTAGGGTTGGATAACACAGAAGTTACAGATGGAAAGAGCTAATTACCTCATCTGGCGCATTCGGTTTTGTTTGTTTTTCTTCTTCCTTTTTCCTGCCAATACAGGATGTTTCCTACATTGTGTTTCTTATCAGCTTTCCATTACCTCAATTATGAGACTGTGGCCAGTTGCCTTAAGAGTTTTCCACGTTTCAGCTTTTTCCTTATTTTGATTCATATCTAGCATTCATAGATCTGAGTGATGCCTGAAGTGATGCAGAGGAAAATAAACGGTGAGATGAGTGAACAGATGTGCCTAGAGTTCCACTGTTGTGTTTCTTACCTCTGTGACCCTGATTCTTAGTCAAAATCATATTTTTTATGATTTTCTGTAACAGACACTTATTTTAAACTTAATAGATACTGATCTAAGATGCAAATATCTTTTTTTTCCCCCCCTTTTTTTTTTGCCTCCTGCTGTGGGTAACAAATGAGGAATACTTTTTTTTTCTGATGCAGGCAACATTATTATTTAAACTGTTCTTTATGTGATGTAAAAGAAGTAAAAGAGATGATCTTGAAACTGCCATATTACTAATCAACTGACACTTTAAACCTTATTGCCACCGAGATTTGGTTCAGTCTCTTAGTACATACAGAGCTATAAATACAAGCAATTACCACATTGTATTTGTTTTCATTCATTACTTCGGTGAAGCAATATGGCTTCTTCGTTGTAGTAAGGAAAACGTCTAGGTAAATACCATCTTATTCAGTAAGTTAGCTTCTGTTGCATATTCTGACTCTAATCTGCTCACTTTCTTACAAAACTAAATGTCCAGACTTCTAAAATTTTGTTTGATCTTTTACTTCATTACTGGAGGAAAGAGTGTAAAAAGGAGGTAGTTGATTATTTTTCTCTTCTTGGTCTTAATCAACAGGTTTTTCAATGAACAGAACTGGGAGCTGCTTCTGATTTTTATTAGTGGTGATTCATTAGCCTGAAAAGAAACCCAGAGGCTGTTAAGCATTCTGATCTTGCCACGAGGGAAAAGAAAAAGGTTACAGTAATAAATGGAGCATATTTGCTCTAGAATAATTTTGAGAATAAATGCAGGGCCTCGTGAGACTCTCCCATACTCGGCCATGCTGAGATGATGCTTTCACTAAATACATACACCAGTCCCCAAAATAATACAAATATTCTTATATTTTTTGGTGTTTAAATATAACTCTTAAAGAAGGCGAATGGTTTGGCTTTGGTCAGTTAAATTTGCACTTTAACTTTCAGATGGTCACTTAGTCTTTGCTTTTCTATGTTTGACCATCCATGAATGCTTACTAAGTGCCTAAATATAAACTTGAATAATACCAATTTCAATAGTTTGGTTTTGGTGCTCATGTTGCTCTTAAAAGTTAACTTGTTCTTGTCAGCTTTGCTGTCATTAAATGAAGTGTATTTCCCAAAATGTTCCATGTTTACATGGAAAATAAATAACAACAGAACTCAATTGACCATCTGAGGATTGGAGAAAAGCTTAGACTGTGGGTATGCCACGAAGGTGGAGATCCCGGAAGAGTGTGTTAGAGGTAAGAAGCATCAGCACTCTTCCAGGGCTAAAGGTGAAGATGAGTAGCTCAGTAGTGTAAATGCCTCATCTATGCCCATGTACATTAGGATCACACACTCATTGATCGTTCAAGACTCTGTTAGTTAATGTGCTTTTGGCTTAGTAGCCTCTTTGTGGTAGAAATCATCATTTTGATTTGTTTGCCATAATCCTTAGCATCTGCTCTTCGCTCTGGATACATGATCTACATCATGCTCTGGATGAATACTACTGCTATGAAATAATAAAATAAATAATAATATTGTGAAATAAGAAAGAATTCCCTCTGTTTTACATGTATCTATTTTTATAATCTTTGTTGTAAGAGAGAATTTAGAGGCAGCTGAAGGATTTGCATTGACAACTGGAGTGTGGAAAAGCTAAATCCTAGCAAAACAGTGAAGTAAGATTACTTCCAGATGATCCAGAGCAAGAGAGTTGTATCTATTAACTGCTTATGTGAAGTTTTCAGTGAGAAGGCAAAAGTTTTATCTGAAGCTTTATCATACTGCTTGTATGACAGATTGTACCAGCTTAAGTGTATTTGTTTAGAAACCAGTGGAGCATAACTGCTGTCATACGTGGACACACTCTTACCTTGGTTTAACAATGCCTCACTGTTTTATTCTGAATTAATTATCACTTCTGTTGTTCGAGATGTTTTTTATATATAGCTATCTGCACAGTTTTATCCTTCACTCTTTAGCAAAAGAGGTTGCAACATCTTTTAATAAACTACCTGAACAGCACTATGCGGGTTGAGATTCTGGCACTGTGTAGGTCTCCAAAGTCAATGAATTTTAACTGTAACAGCAGCCTCAACCATATAAGACCCTCTGATAATCTCTGAAAATTTCAGAGAAGCTGGAAAATAAGGGATATAGCTCTACTATGTGCAGCATAAATAGTGTTACGATAGCGTTCAGTTGTTTGAGTGAGTACTCAATAGAGTCTCAGGGGCTTTAAGGGAAGAGCTCTGGGGTTGTGTGGTAGCTAGATCTGTCACGCGTATCTCGATGTGGTGTTTCTTAATATGCTTTGTTATAGTGCCTTGAATTGGTAGGATGACTGCAGAGGACGTAAGCCTAAATGGGAGGAGGAAGAAAGTCTCTGAACACTTTCATCTATGACAGTGTCTGTCAGAAAACATGGAAGACCATTCCTGTGGTACTTAATTAAGCCTTGAGTCTTTGTAACGAAAACAGCAAACAATTAATTAATGATTAAAATCAACTGTGTGTCCTTTGTGTAGTGATTTATATACATAATTAATGCGGTAGCATTTTAAGGTGTTAGCTGTCCTTTACAGAGCTGGGTAATAAATGGTGGCTTCAGAGGGTATTACTTAAAATTCAAATTAACGTTTACTCCAAAAAACTCGTAGTGCTAAGAGGATAACTGGAAGCAAGAGTGAGCCCCCCCTCCAATTTTATATGTCTGTGAAGAGATGTCAGTCTTTCACAGGGACTACATTATTGTATGTACCTGCTTTAGCTAGCTGGATAGGCTATTTCTGTTTCTAGTACACGGATGCTTTACACTGCTTGTGTTCCCAAGCTACCAAGAGGACTGATTAAACAGCCATGTTGAACTATACATATATGTAAGATATTAGCGCTCAATTTGACTTATCCCAGTTTTCCTCAGCTAAGGGTCTGTGTCCTGGTTTTTAAAGGTATGGTTGCGCTTCGCCTTGCAAGACCTAACTGACCTCAGAGCACAACTCTTATTTTATAAAAGCACTTGGTTACTTCGGCTTCTTCCTTTGACTTTCAGTGAGATACAAGCTCCCAGGAGGCTGATGGACTGTTGAAATCAGACCAAAGTCTAGAGTCCAAAAGGAGCTAGGTGTTGTCTTTTGTGGTTGTTAAAACTTTTGGATCTACTAAAGCTTGGTTCAGTTAAGCCCTACAGCCTAAGCAAAGCAATGTGTATGTCTCTGTTAAAAACTTGGGCTTTAGCTTTATCTTTTCCCATGATGGACAAAATGGAAGGCTGGAATTCAGAAAACGTGCATAAGGCACTGATCTGCTTACTGCAGTTTTGCTGTATCAGTGATGGATTTAGGAATGATGACCATTTTCTGTTATGTCTAGCCTTTTCATCTGCACTCCAGTTTTGTCTGAAAAAGGTTATTTCAAGGTTCACTCAAAATGCACTTTCAGTTTAACTGTGATTCTTGTATGCTTAACTACTTTTAAAAATCCTTAGAGCTTAAAATAGGCTTTGAAAACAGCTTTTTACTTTATAAAGGAATATGCTTTTATGATCCTGCAAATACAGAGTTTCAACTATAAGCATTGATTGGAAACATGAAGATATAAAAGAAAGCAGCAATTCAGTGGCTATAAAGCACTTGAAATATGTGAATTAAGGCCACAGGAAAAAAATACTGTAGAAGTATGCTTTGGTAGAAGTTGGGAATTTTTAATTATTTTATTTCTTACTATACCTATGACTGTAGTCTACCTACATTTGGGATAATAAGGAGTTAGATATATATAATTCAGTAAAGAAGTGATAATTTGTTTCATAAAAATTGATTTGTAAGTACAGGGATTTCCTATATATAGATACTATAATAAAAAGGCCAGAATAACATGGTAACCTGGGAGTTTCTGTTCTGGATTAGAACTATGTCTATTCTCATCCATTCTCCTGACTTTACCTGGGAGACCTTAGCAATAGAGAAGAGTAACTCATCTTTTTGTAGAAAAGATCTTGCAGCACTTTAATATATTTCCTTTATAATATGGCATACGCTCAAAAATTTTTTTACTCAAAACCACAAAGATGATAACGGCATAAAAGGCCAAATTCATCCCTCATATAAATTTCTGTACCCTGATTGTATTCTTAAGCATTAGGGAAAACTTGTGTGGTTTGATAATCTGATATATCACAAAATGTGGAGAAATTGTATCCTATCCTCTGCACCCTCATCCCCACCTCCCCCCCCAGCCCCTTCATCAAAATTGTTCATATGTGCCTGAAGCCAGCAAAGTCCAAAGCGTGTTGATGGGACAGTTTGTGGTCCTGAGCTGTGACCCTAGACCACAGAGTGTGTTGGAGGCAGAATAATTCTGATTGTGTTTGTTCACTTATGTATTGATAAGTTTAATCTTTACCTGTATGTTACTTAATTA
The DNA here is from genome assembly GCF_964195595.1 of Calonectris borealis. NCBI lineage: Eukaryota > Metazoa > Chordata > Aves > Procellariiformes > Procellariidae > Calonectris > Calonectris borealis. The sequence continues at coordinate 52,120,060 of NC_134315.1, forward strand.
TCTTAAAATCTTATATGATACTGTTAATTTCAGCAGTAATTAGCAAACTGGTCACAAGGTAATTATGTGTACAGAGGCTCTGGTTTTTAAGTGAATGTTTATCAGTATCCCTAAAAAGCCACGCCAATGAAAACAGAATCCAAAAAGAGTATTGCATTTAGTGCAACTACAGATTTAGTCATATCACTGTAAAATCAACCCGCAAGTTACTGAGAAGTTGAATGATAATCTCTCTCTATCCAGTACCTAATTAATAAAGGTTAATCAGATTCTTAAACAGCAAATTCTTCTACAAAGTGTACCTCTGCTACCGTTCCCATTATATATCAGGGTCATGGCCCTGCTTATGCCTTTGCTAGGCCCTGTGGGACTTTTTTACAGTGTAAGGTCTCCATGGTATGTGCACTCTGTATCAGGGAGGCAATGGTACAGATCTGTAGCCCGTAAGAAATTTAGACTTTTAAAAGATTAGAAAAAGAATTAAAATTTAAGGTGTGATCATGTTTTTTTTCTTAGTGAGTCAAAATGCTTTTTGACATTAGCAGTAACTTTGTTAATTTGATACGAGCCCTGAGAGCGAGTTTCTGAATCAACTGAATATTGGATGAATGTCAAAGGCACAAGGAAAATAAACGGCTAAGCATTTTTTTCGATGCTTTTACAAACTTTTCTTCATGTTCACATAGAAAAGTAGTCCACAGCACTCCACAGAAATGAGCATTTGTTTGCCTGTTTTTATTCGGCGTACCCAAGGGGACTGAGGGAACTGGCGGAGGAGCTTGCCAAGCCACTCTCCATCATTTACCAGCAGTTCTGGTTTACTGGGCAGGTCCTGGACGACTGGAGACTCGCCAATGTGTCGCCCATCTACAAGAAGGGCTGGAAGGAGGATCCAGGGAACTACAGGCCGGTCAGCCTGACCTCGGTGCCGGGGAAGATCATGGAGCGGTTCGTTTTGAGGGCGCACACGAGCCATGTCCGGGACAACCAGGGGATCAGGCCCAGCCAGCACGGGTTCATGGAAGGCAGGTCCTGCTTGACCAACCTGATCTCCTTCTATGAGCAGGTGACCCGCCTTGTGGATGAGGGAAAGGCTGTGGATATGGTCTACCTGGACTTCAGTAAAGCCTCTGACACTGTCTCCCACAGCATTCTCCTAGAGAAGCTGGCGGCTCACGGCCTAGACAGGTGCACTGATCGCTGGGTAAAAAACTGGCTGGACGGCCGAGCCCAGAGAGTTGTGGTCAACGGAGTTAAATCCAGTTGGCGGCCGGTCACGAGCGGTGTTCCCCAGGGCTCAGTACTGGGGCCGGTCCTGTTCAATATCTTTATCAACGATCTGGACGAGGGGATCGAGTGCTCCCTCAGTAAGTTTGCAGACGACACCAAGCTGGGTGGGAGTGTTGATCTGCTCGAGGGTAGGAAGGCTCTGCAGAGGGACCTGGACAAGCTGGATCGATGGGCCGAGGCCAACTGTATGAGGTTCAACAAGGCCAAGTGCCGGGTCCTGCACTTTGGCCACAACAACCCCAGACAACGCTACAGGCTTGGGGAAGAGTGGCTGGAAAGCTGCCCAGAGGAAAAGGACCTGGGGGTGCTGGTTGACAGCCGGCTGAACATGAGCCGGCAGTGTGCTCAGGTGGCCAAGAAGGCCAACAGCATCCTGGCCTGTATCAGAAATAGTGTGGCCAGCAGGAGCAGGGAGGTGATCGTGCCCCTGTGAGGCCGCACCTCGAATACTGTGGGCCCCTCGCTACAAGAAGGACATGGAGGTGCTGGAGCGTGTCCAGAGAAGGGCAACGAAGCTGGTGAAGGGCCTGGAGCACAAGCCTTATGAGGAGCGGCTGAGGGAACTGGGGTTGTTTAGTCTGGAGAAGAGGAGGCTGAGGGGAGACCTCATCGCGCTGTACAACTACCTGGAAGGAGGTTGTAGTGAGGTGGGTGTTGGTCTCTTCTGCCAAGTAACTAGCGATAGGACGAGAGGAAATGGCCTCAAGTTGTGCCAGGGGAGATTTAGGTTGGACATTAGGAAAAATTTCTTTACTGAAAGAGTGGTCAGGCCTTGGACCAGGCTGCCCGGGGAAGTGGTTGAGTGACCATCCCTGGAGGTATTTAAAAGACGTGTAGATGAGGCGCTTAGGGACGTGGTTTAGTGGGCATGGTGTGTTGGGCTGACGGTTGGACTCGATGATCTTAGAGGTCCTTTCCAACCTTAATGATTCTATGATTCTATGATTCTAAATGCAGCGCATGCACGTTCTGCATGCTTTTTTCCTCGCTAATATTAGTAGGACTTTGCACTTGATTTGACCGGGAACTGGAGCTTTCTGAAATAACTGCCCACTTGAATGTGTGCCGTAATACACAGTGTAAGCCACCTAAGTGGATTGTTTACTCCTTCATCACTGATTACTAGGTTCTTAAAAATGCAAAGTTAGTGCTGTGTTAATGTAAATTTTACTATGTAAAATTTTTAAAGTTGACTACTGTTGTTGAATATTCCTATCCTAATAGCATTACTAATTTATGTGCATGACAAAGGCTTTCTGCAAATTATATGCAAGGGTAGTTTCTATTATATTGGACTTTAGCGTTCTCACATTGTAATAGTGGTAACTAAACTGTGAAAATACCTCTCAAAGGAATGCGGCTCCATCGTCAAAACTGTGAAATACCTGTTTAACGCATAGTAATAGTTTACCTGCAAATACAGCTTGTAATGTAGGAAGTACTTTCATTTTCTCTATAGAAGTATTTCTAAGATATTCTGTCAAATTGATTTCAGCCCTTTTCTTTGTGGTTTGTTCAGTGAAAAATTGGAAAATTTGTTTTAAACAGGCAGTCACATTTTCCTAAAAAGCAAGAGCAGAGATGCTCCGTAACTGGGAGGGGAAAGGTCTTCTATTTAGTAGATAGGGAGTAGTGAGACAGAAGTAGAGAGAGAAGCCGCAGGAACTGAATGTCTCTTGCTTGCATATACAGAAATACAGGCTAATAAACAAGTGGCCGAAGCTTCCCATCAGGACAGGTATTCTGCAGCTTGCCAGTTCACTCACCTGTAAAGCTGATGGCACGTGGGAGGGAGGGAGCGAGCCACCTGAGTATGGAATAAATTATTTTCTTTTTGTTGTTAAGTATTCTAAGCAATGTACACGGTACACATTAGACAAGCCTTTTCCCAAACAAGCTTAGCAAGGTTTCTCATGTACCTGTTTCTTTTTATCCCTTTAACATTAAGGAGGGGTTAACTGGGCTCTAAATTTTCTGTTCAGTGCGTTTGTTATTCTTAGGTGTGTGGTAGCATCTGTGGTATGCTGTTAACAGGAGTGCCCAGTATTAGCCTTCAAATGACAGTAAGCATGCATTAATGTAGACTGTACAATTTCAGGAAATTCTTACTTTAAAAAAGCTTTCCTATTCAATTTTTTAGGTAGAACTTATAAAAACTTACAGACGTTTAAGCTATGGCATAGCTATTACTAAGTATTATTAAATTAAATATTATTAAATGCTTAAACATCTTTCATATACTTTTGCAGCAGCTCTGTAAATTTTTCACGTTTCACGTTCATCATTAACAATGAAAAGGTAGTGTTGATAAGCTTAAAATTTGGTATATTGTTGTCATCCATACACTGTCAACACGGAGACCTCAGTCAGAGGGCAGGGCTTTGCTGGCAGGGATCACAACAAAGTATGGCCAACTTCAAATACTCAAAAAATAATTTAGTTTGTAAGTGCTGAGATTTTTAAAATACAGAAGAATTTGTATTTTTTCTTTGCCTTCCAGTTTCAGTGATATACTGAAGTCGTATTTTCAGACTGCTCACAATCTCAGGTAAGCCTATAAAAACGAGGAAGAGCTAGACTGAGCCTTCACTCAAAGATGGATATAATAAAGCAGTTCAGCACTTGCATTTCCTCCAAAGGTGCCTCAGGAAGCACCGCTGACTTAAATTAAGAGTTGACCCCTTATTTGCCTTTGCTCAACTGGGCAGAGAAATTTTCTGTAGCCCTTGTCACCATGGCCCTGGCAGCTGGCTCGTGGGGCTGGGGCTACCTGTCCTTACCTGCTGGCAGGACCATGCCCACCTCTGCCTTACCTGCTGTCAGGAGCAGGCAGTAACCGCTTGGAGCCTTCTTCCCTCCCAGAGCCCCGGCACTGCACATCAAGCTGAGCATCACTACAGTCCCCTTCAATCCTCATTGTTTTCTGGGATTTCTGCTGGGATAAGTCCGGAGCAGTACAGCCTTGCACCAGGAATATATCTGGTAGTGTTGAAAACCTGGATGTAGATGTTTTTCTGTTTTTTTTTAGTGTGGGTCTAAACTAACACTTGTGAATCTCTATGTGAGTACCTGAATAAATGCACTACTTTTTTAAGAAGAAAAAACATTCAGTTTCTGACAGTAAAAGTGATACTTGTTTAGTATTAAGCAGTTGGGAAAACAAAAACGTTTATTTTCATGCCTTATGTTCACTAGAAAATTGGGCAGGGTGTCAAGAGGTTTTTCTGCCTTTCCTTTCAGTGGCTCTAGCAAGAAAAACACCATTCCTGTTGAGATTTCAAAGCAAGAAACTAGAGACTGGAAGGTAGTACTAATCCAGTAGTCTCTTGAATCTTGGTTAGTTAGTTGAGACATTTGCTGTGGAGCCTCTCAAGGGAACCCTCTCTCATTTCACAAGCTCTCTTTTAAATCATGTCATCATTTCCTGCAGTTTTATTTTTACTTGTTTGGAAGACATTGTGTAAGTATCAGTGTATGTTACACAAAAATTCATACAAGATGGCTGCATTTTGCCATCTTTCAAGGATGTGTCACTGGGGATTACCTGTATGACTGTGCAAGTGCCCTCCAAATGCTTGTGACCAGATTGTTTTTAGTAGTAGTGTGTTGGCCCACAAACATTTCTTGTGGTGTTTCATTGTCTATGAGAAACTATAAAACCCCAAATGGTTGTTACTTTCCTTGTCTTCCGTGTGTCAGCGAGGCAGAACCTGGAGATTGCCTAATACATTGCTGTGTGCTGAACTTCAAACTGGTTTTGATTAGTTTATTTAGAAATATTTCTTCATTCTCTTTGTATTCATGACAAGTTAGATACGCCATAACCAAGAAAGAGAGAACAGAGCTAATGTGTGTGGTAATTGACTGTATAGCCCTCTGTACATCAGCAAAAGGATCTAATCACTGCTAACCTCCACAGCAGGTTCCACATCATCATGTTATAGGCTTTAATTGAGGTGTGGGAAACTCCAACTGAGAACAGCTATTGGGCGCATAAGCTGTACCCTGGACTTTACATAAAGTTTTGTTTTTCATACACTTTGTATACACCTTTTCAATGCATTTCCTTATTATTTAGAGGCATAACTGGATGGTTTTAACAATAAGCTGTTTCTGCACAAAGACTACGGAAGTGGAAACTGTATGTTATCTCACAGTTTCCTTCTGGTTTACCAACATTTCTCTTGCTCTCAATGTGTTCTTGCAACTAGAAGACAAGCTACCTCCTCTGGCTCCTTCAGGACTATGCCAACATCAGAAAATTGCAAAGAATAATGTAAGTGTGACCCCCAGAACTGGTTAAAACTTCCTGCCCCTTAGGTTTTAGCTGCTAGGTCAGACACCAAGCTGAGGGCTGTTATTTCTGATACAGACAGAAATCCTGACTTCCACCATCCGGAAAAGACACCACTTGTTGGCTGCTTTTTTGATAAATAAAACAGTTAAAATAGTTATCTAAGGCAGGAGAGTTTCACGTACCCCACAGTAAATATATGTCTTAGAGGTCTTCATGGTTAACCTTGATCCCACAATCATCCTGACTCTCAAACTTAGTTTTCAGTCTTTAGCTACTTGTTACATTTTAGAATTTCAAGGGACTGCGGAGGAGTGCTGGTCGTTCTGTCATTCTTGACCTTCCTTGGGAGGCACAGGGAGCTATGTATTTCCTATCTGAAGCTGCAGTGAACCATACCTTACTGTGCAATCTTTGCTTCCTACTCTATCAGAAGGAATCATGGTTCTGTAAAGTAAGTAATCATTCCTTTCTTTCGCGTTTGTGGCCTGACATCATTAATACTGACAGTACAGCTCTGGGAATCATTTGCTAGTTAGATTGAACAGTCTCTCTGCTGTCTTGGCATTGACAGGTTGCAAAATGTTTAATGTATTACTTGATATTAAAAACACATTTCAGCAACAAACCCATTAGTAGATTCAAAAATCAAAATAGATGCTCAGAATTCAGAAGTAGTATCAATATCAAATTTTAATGTATTGCTCTTTCATAGCATTTTTCATCTGTGGGTAGGAGTTCTGTATATAATCATTGCTATCCACATTGCTTGTACAGTTGTACAGAGGCAGACAGGGAACGGTAGTCAAATGAAACCTTAGTCAAGTGTTTAATCCCAGGGGACTGCAGCTATCTCATAACAATATTTTATGCTTTACATTGTTAGACAGGACAGTACCACTGAAACCAAAGCTAATAAAGAGAAACTGAACATATGAAAGAAAACTAAAAGGATACAGTGAGAAATCTTTGTTGAGTAGAAAATACATTGCCTGCTTTTTAAATCTAAATGGGTGTTGATGGCCTAAGCGCAGTAACTTTAGCACATTTTATGCATGGCATCTCACATTTGAGTGGTGGTGTTTTATATATATTTATTGCAGAGCTATAAAACTGTATTTTGACTGAAACAGGAGTTACTCTGTCAAATGCAATAATGTTACTTTAGATAGCTGGTTTTCCAGCTTTTTTTATGCTTTTGAGTGTATAAAACATCTAGCTGGTTCAAATGCCACTGATAGATACAAATTAACCATATAGGACAATTATGAGAGGTGTTTTTAAGGAGGATGATGTGTTAAGTATGTTTCCTTCAATTTTTGGATCTTTATGTTTTGAATATTATCTTAACTGTGGATTAAATGCAGTACATAACATTCATATTTAAGATTTTATCAGAAGTGACGTTTTATTTTGATTAATACATATGATATTTAAAATATTGGGTAACTTCCAAATAATTCTTGTTTTTAAATTGGAGTGCTTTCAACAAATGTCAAGTGTTAATCTTAGGCCTGCTCTTAAATTCCAATCAGCTAAGAGCATAATTGTTCACTAGAGAGTGAAGTAAATTACCTTCTTATACACAGCGGCTTAAAGAACTGGTCGGAAGGAGGTTCCAGAATTGGTGGTCATGCACTCCAAAATGCAAGTCAACGCTCTGCGTAGCGAAGATCACATTAGTCACCCTCCCTTTGAAGAGACAAGGATAACCTTTGTGCCCTGGTGTCTAGAGTATTCTTGAAGTTAGTGGGACTCCTTCCAGTGAGTGCTAGGATTTTAAATGAGGTTGTGGAGGTGAGGGCTGTTGACATTTGGATGAGAATGGAGCAGTACCGTTACGTGCGCTACGTTTTAGAAACTCGGAAGCTAATTTATCCAGCTTTGCTATGTAGGTTACAATTTTTCTAGAGCCTGGATTTTTGTGTGTGTGTGTGGTGTTTGTGTGTGCCATCCTTTAGGAGCAAGCTACATAAATATGTAGTACGGGGGAGTATTGTCCCTTGAAAACAAGCAGTGGACACTGATAGCTGATTTTATATATGGCCAGATTCCCTGGTATTTAGTCGTAGGTAAAAGATGTCTCCAGAATCACTGTGGATTAGAAAGCAGTGGTCTATCTTAATTTTTAGGTACCTCTAGAAATCTGATCCATTTGCACTCCGCTAACTTTCAAAAGGATCTGTTGTACTTGACTGGTTCCTCAGATACCTCTGGCATGACATCTGAAGTAAAGATCGAAGATTTCCCAAGGGAAGATGGAACGTGGGGCTGTGAATATATTCTCACTATTTAAATAGTCATTAGGCCAGATTTTGCTGGATTCACAGATGCACAACCAGTCTTCCATATTCATGAACACTCTTCATCTGCTTCGGCAAATGGTGCAATTTCAGAATTGAGCTTTCATCCTTTTGCTTCTATTTAACCAGTTCACCTTGGGTTCAGAAATCCTGAGGCTGATGAACCCAAAGAAAGCTCCAGGTGAATTTGGCCATTTACTTTTTATCTTCAGCTGGAGAGTTATCCTGTGAAAACCAGCAATGTGTGGTTTACTCCTATTTCCTGTTGTTGTGGCTTAACCACACAGCTGCTCGCTCACGCCCCCCCGCTCAGCGGGATGGGGGAGAGAATTGGAAAAAAAAAGTAAAATTCATGGGTTGAGATAAAGACAATTTAATAGGACAGAAAAGAAAGGGAATAATAATAATAATAATGATAAAAGAATATACAAAATAAGTGATGCACAATTCAGTTGCTCACCACCTGCCGACTGATGCCCAGCCAGTTCCTGAGCAGTGGTCGCTGCCCCCCTGGCCAACTCCCCCAGTTTATATACTGAGCATGACATCATATGGTATGGAATACCGTTTGGCCAGTTTGGGTCAGCGGTCCTGGCTGTGCTCCCTCCCAGCTTCTCGCTGGCAGGGTGTGAGAAGCTGAAAAGTGACTAGTGTAAGCACTACTTAGGAAAAACTAGAACAACAGTGTGTTATCAACATTATTCTCATACTAAATCCAAAACACAGCACTATACCAGCTACTAGGAAGAAAATTAACTCTATCCCAGCCCAAACCAGGACACCTGTGCATCTTCTGCTGTTTTAGAGGGTAATGATTTTTTCTCTGAAGCAGGTTTTTGAGTTATCTTCCTGCCAGCACCTACAGAATTTTCCTGTATCCTCTTCTGTATTCATAAAATTCATAGCTTAGATTATCACCTGGTGGAGTGCAGGAGAAAGAGCACGTAGTTCTTTGCTATCGGGGGAGACGAGGCACAAAAAGATTCAATACAGTTTCCAAATCATGCTTTAAATAACATATCATCCTTCCCCTCTAAAAACATTTACAGTGTTTCATGAAGTAAAAACAACAGTATTAATAACCATGCCATCGCTCAGCATTTGCAATTCCTTTACTAATATTACCAGTGTATTACTGTATTGCATTCATAAAAGGTGTAGTAAATCTACCTGACCACTAAATGGCACTCTTTCCTTTTCAGAGCCAAAACCAGAGGAAAGGTGCTTAAATCAAGGTAGAGGGATAATAAGCAAATGTAGATTTTCTTATTGTCTTTTATTAGCAACAAAATCGTTGGTTGCTAATAAAAGAAAAGCGACTTATTTATTCATTCTTTGCTTTGCAGTTGTTATGACTGGTAGAATCTGAACAGACCTGGACGAATTTGTAATGGTTTGGGTTCAGGTGTTTCATTGGTTTGTAGGTTTGTATCGCTCTGTTCTGTGAAGAACTTCACGCATAACATGAAACAAGAAGAGAAGCAACTGAATTTCTTTGCAAGTTAGGTCTTTATTTGAATCATGTTAGGAATTTGAATTACTCCTCATTGTTAAGTTTTCTGATGTTTAACAAGCTTAGAGCATATCTAATGCAGGCCTGGATGGAGGCCACTGAGCTCTGGCTATTCTGCTTCCAGTACCAGTCTATCTGCATGAGGCTTCATGGTCCTGTGCTAGCCTGCTCTGAAGTTTTTCAGACAAATTTACATATGGGTGCCAAGCACATGGTCAGTTAACAGACATCTGCATGTTATGCACCGTTATGACCTATGCAGAAGAAAATATTTTTGGAAGAAATTAAAACCATGTAGTTTTATATCTAATTTTCTGATACATGATTCTTCTTTCACTCTGTTGAGCTCTGTGGGGCTGCAGTGTAAATGCCAGTATCGGATTTGAAAATTGCAGGAAGAGGAAAATGATTTAGATAACTTTCTTAAGGAAAACAGCCTCCAAAATACCTCTATACAGGCTAATGTTATTTTGCTTGCCATGACCGCTCATATAATTAAAAACACTGGTTTGCAGGTCAGGATAACTGAAGCATCTGTGTTGCACCCTTGTAGTGCGACCTTGAGCAACCAACTTTTGTGACTTTCACAGTCAGATAGGGGCCTCAGTTCATCAAGTCTGGTCTTCTAAATAGCAAAGTGATTATGCTTTGCATAGTTATGCTTGTAATGAACCTTAAAATAGATACTTGACTAACACACATCTTTCAGAAAGGTATTGGTCTTAATTTTAAACATGTCTAAAGACAGAAAGCCACCAATTTTACGTTTGGGTTTTTTTTTCCCCCCCAATAGTTTAATTGCTCTTAAAGCTACAGTTTGACTTTTGTGCTTGTTTAGGGAGGTCTGGGATTTTCTCCCATACAGCACATACAGCATAATGAACGCACCCTTCAGTCATCTTTTTGAGAAGGTGAGATGGTAACAGAGTTGAGCCTGACTTCAGTGACTTCAGAGTCACCAATTCCATATTTGTACAGCCAAGGCTTGTGTTGGACATTTTTGCAGAGGCAGCACATAGAGTTGCTGGTTTGCTGTGAACCAAACCTCCACTTCAGAGGTGTAGTGATAGTCTGCATTCTTTGTTTCTAGGGATATAATCCTGCATTGGGCTCCATTCAAACACTGTTTGTTAGAAACATCCAGTTTAATGGCTCTTCAAGACCCCTAAGCTTACCTGACCTGCCTGTCATTTTGACCCTGACCCTTTTTGCCAAGCATAATTTATTCCTATTTAAATGTATTTGTCTTTAAAGTAAAATCCATTAACCTCAAAACTTGGTTAGATTTCAAGCCTTAGTGATTTTTTTAGAATATTTGAGACTTTTAGAGGAAGCGTGAAAAGGCATCAGTGTAATGTTCAATTGTTTTATTGCTTTTCAGGCAGATGCATATATTTTACTTGGCGTATGCTTTATTTGCAGCATAGATGTTTGGCTAGCAATCTGTACTTCTGAAAATCAATTGGAAAAATTATGCTGTTATTTTGACCATTAATTGGAAGAACTCAGCAGATCACTTACAAACCTGGCATAGCAGTGACCTCTACTTTTCAAAGTTTTGCATCAGGACTCTAATATTGAACTTTTGGAAGAACCACAGCATGTAGCTGTGCCACATATCAGATCAGATGACCACAATAATTTCATTTGGCCTCGAAATCTAGTAAATTATATGCAACAAACACAAAGCATAGCAAAACCTGCAAGCTATGTAAATGGGCGGAATTTTAAAAGTGCAGTTATGACAAATGGACAGACAGTCATATTCTGTTTCCCAGTTTTCTTTATGCCACAGGAAACTCTGTATTGTTCTCTTTCCACAACTGCCACTGACCTTACCTGTCACCTAGCTAACTTGTGAACACCATTTCCCTGGCATTGCATGAAAAGCTGCGTGAGCAGCTTAGGAAATTCTTATTCTGGTTGTCTTCTGGAGTCCATCTTTTGCTTGCTGTCACAACGTATCAGTGAAGAACCTTCACTTTCCAATCCTGTGAACATACAAGTGCTCTTCCTTCACACAGAGGTTTAGCGGGTGCCTAGCCATAGATGCCCGCAAGAGGAAGGTGGGGTGTATTCTGTCTTATCCCAGGATTTAAACTGCTGTTCCTTAAAGCCTCTCCATTTCCCCTCTTGGTTCAGAGGTAAATCAATAGATGATCATAATGCTGCTTGCCTGTCCCTTTGCTGCTGGAGTACGGAGTGGTAAGACTGTGGGTGATGCTCTACCCACTTTCCTCATTTCTCCACTGCTTTGCGGTTACACTGGAGCAGTCAGCTGGAGTAGTAGCCAGCTGTTTGCTTATGCATGCTCGTACGCAAGATTGGTAGGTGGCTGGAGCGACTTTTAGTTGAATTTGCTGTCGTGTGGGATCCTGTACGAGTGTGGGGGCCAGGCTGCAGCTTAGCCCAGGAAAGGTCTGTAACCACTCCAGACAGAGTCTGAAGAATAAGGTGGAATTGACTTTCCCCAATACATGTTTATTTTTATTTTCTGAAGAGATTGGTTTTATTTGGTATGTGGTGGTGTTAGATTTATTAAATAGTACCAGAAAACTGATTTCATACAATTTTGATAATTTAGCCCGAAGAAAAACAAAACAAAACCTCAATACCAGTTAAGCACATAGTGATCTTGAAGTTTCTCAAGGGAGATGTGCAAATATTGGAGTTATTAACTAAGCAAGGTTCCAGAGTTGGGGCAGGGGAAAAAACAAAAGGAAATCACACATCTTAGAGAGGCCAAAGGTGTGAAATATATTGTTTGCATTTTATAATAAATATGGAAGATATGTTCCCCGAGAAAAGAGAGGGAGGTCATTTTTGTTATGGATCCTCTAATCGTTTCAATGTCCGGTGTAAATTTCTAATACGCAGTATATGAGTGACTTCTGTGAAAGAAGGAATGAGTCAGGAATAGCTATGACAAATGTGCTGCTGTAGGGACTACTCACTGGGTTGCTTGTCACTGAGGTTGACAAAGGCTGTCATTCTGCGCCTGAGAAGACATACAGCTCTACTGGCAGCTGTACCTCGTGCTCCTGCTAGCAGGTGTCAATATGGTTATAATAGAAAGCCAAACAGCCTTGTACTCTTGCAAAACAAAAATACCTCACATAATTTTCCTGGTGAGCTTTTGTTGTTAGAAACTGCAAGGAGAGTTGACATTGTGATTTTATTTAATAATTTCTCTTGGGAAACTATGCTTTTGGAGGTTTATCTGTGTATTAATTGTTTAAATTAATTTCTTGTGACTACAGCCGTTCAATACAAACAACAATAAATTAATCTTGCTTGCCTGTCAGTCTTTATTTCAGCTAGGCCAAGAATAATAGTTGAAGCCAAGAGACTATGCTCCTGAAAACGCTTGCTATTGAGTTTTGACAGTTTTACTTGCAGTGAATGACAGTCGAGGATATTGTTGTTAGAGTAGTCATTCCTTCCGGGGCTTGTATTGTGCCTACAGAAATGCCCTGCAGGTCTTTTTATATTCCTCCTTTGAAGATGCCAGTGTCACAATCGCTCCTGTTTCCCTCCATTTCTTGAAGGCATCACATAGCTTAAATAGAGACCCAAACGTGATCAAAAACAGAACTAAAACTATTATTCTTCTCTTGGCTGAAAAGGGAACTGAGAGGCAGCCGGCTCTTGCGGCTGGTGAAGTCCCTGTTGGGATTTCCTCCATGTCCTTTAGGAGGAGAGACAAGGGTTTCCCAGTTTCTGGTACCTTATGGCTATTACCGGGGGGTGGCTTTATGCTTCCATCTGAAATTGGCACTTCCAGTAATACCTTTTGCATTCTTACTGGAAAAGCGGAGGTTTTGGCTCTTCTGTTTTCTTCCGTCACCCGGGACTGTGGCGTGTTTCTTTCCTATTTCCTGGCGTGAACTCCTGCAGGCGGCCTCGCACTTCGTGGCTCCGTTGGTAAGTCAGGGGGACCAAGGGGTCTGAGAGCTCAGGCTTGCGTATAGGCCAAGAGCAGCAGATACGGTACCCGCAGAGGGGGTCTGGGTGAGCCTTCTTTGCCGCTTGAACCTACCTGCGGCTGTTTTCTGTGGTAAACGAATTTAACCAGTTATCTTCAAAGCCTCTTTGTGAATAAACCGATGCGCTTATTTGGACCACATGGTTGATTATTACCGTGCATCCTAGACCGAATGACTAAGCCTCCACTTTTTATTCTAATGGATATTCATACCGTTCCATTATGAGACTTCCTGCAATTTGGCAGAATTAGACATGATTGTTGGGGTTCAGATCCTTAGTCTTTCATCACAACCTTTCCCTCATTTATGCACGTGATTTTTATTCATGTCCATGTCACAAAACAAGTCACAGACTACGGTCCTAAAAATACAAGCCTGTGACATCACCCTGACTGATAGTGTTGCCAAAAGCTAATGAGAGTTAGTTGTTTTTTCAGAAGTCCTAACGTTAACACTAAACCAATGCTTTTTGATATTGAGAAGCCATACCTACCTACTGGATATAGAATATGCTTTTACTTTTAAAGGTTGTTTTTTCAATTCCTGTGTAGGCTGCTTGGAACAATATTTGCTTTAAGTAGTTCACTGTGAATAAGAAAGTATTTTAGAAGCAGCCTCAAGCATAAATAGATATACTTAGGATGTTTTAGGTGTACAGTAGTTACAGCTGAGAAACTAACCAACTTAATTTTCCGTGAATGCAGTTACAGCTTCTCCTGGTGTTGCTACAGTGATCCATCATTGCAGGACTGCAGCAAGGAGTGGTTGTTGGTGGAGAGGTAGGCAGAGTGGCCAGAGATATGGAACGGGTTTTATACAGGAACAAACACAGATTCTGCAGCCTGTAAAAGATATGACTGGCAAAGCATCCAACAGAAGTCTGTAAAATCCTGAGTGGAAAGTGAAGGAGGAATTGTGCATTGTCTTTTCCAATACGAAAATTGGGGGAGTCAAATGAAACTAACTGGTGGCAAGTTTAAAGTGGGCTAATAGGAATATTTCTTCACCTATAGTGAACCTATAGTTCAGCTGTGAAACTCTAGACGTTGTGGATGCTGACAGTTTGCGCAAGAACAGAAGTAACTGAACAAATCCGCAAAATCCATGAGGGATTAGTAAATACAGACACAACCCCTCTGTTTAAGGAAGTCTGCAAGTCAATGTAAGCTGCGGGAGGCTGCTTGAGAAGACTCTGAACAGGAGTTGAGGTGCTACCCTGTCCTTCTCAAGAGACACCAAACTACAGTCATTCTGTCAATACAGTGTACTCAGCAGAAAATGTGCAAGAAGTGGGCCACCAGTGTCATCATTATCTAGGTGATTATTTTAGCACTCGGTGTTTCCATCACTTACCAGGTCTTGTAGGGTCCTTAGGTGATGAGGGCATACCCTTCCATTCAGTATCAACACTAACAGCAGCATTCCATTAAGTGTTAACGTTAAAAGAAGTAGCATTCGCTGCTTTTTACAGTTTAATTTCTTGTACATAGCGTTCAAGTCAGTAGGCCCAAATTTCACATGTGGCTATTACCATATTATCGTGGTGCCTTGTGATAACAAACTAACCTAGGATACAAAAGCAAGAGTGCAGATAATCACCGCAGAACCGCTGCTGTGTTAGAAGAATTCCCTGGCTCCTGCTTAATGCCACGTTCTCTACCCTTCACCATTGGGTGCCAGTGTGGATAGCACAAAGCAGATATGTGTGTGCAGCCTTCATGAATACTACAAAAGAGCCAGGAAACATAAGAACCTGATAGAAAGTAACTCATTTGCCTGTAATGGACCTGTAATTGTTGCTATTACAAAATTTGTGATTGTGACTATGCTGTGTTTAAGAATTGGGCCTGTGGTTTTATTGCAGAATTATTACAGCAAACCCTTTGGGGACTGTGAGCGTATAGTCTCATTCTCTTAAGTATTCATTTGGCCGATATTGTGAAATGTAGCTGTTTCTAAGGGACAAGAGGCCCTAGAATAACTGTTGAACTAATAATAAAATAGAGATCCATTTAGTTTCCTTTTTTACCCAAAGATCATCATCACGCCTAGAATCAAGCAGCAGGAAAATTAGGCTTTTTAAAAATATTTTTTAATACTAGGCTTTTTTTTTAAGTAGATGGGCAAAAATGCCTTTCAAGAACCTTGACCTTTTGTGTTGCTTTAAAGAGACTGAAAGTCTCCTTGGGCTTTAGGGTTTAATAATAATAAAAGTATTAAAAGACTTTGTTGTGTTTCTGGAGCTGAGAAAGAGCATATGGAACTGAAATTATGCACTTGGTTTCATGCAGGTGATGTTTGGGGTTGATGAAGAGGCAGGTCTGAACAGTGGTTCTTTTCTGAGCCCGCTGAGTGGACCAAGAATATTAGAGGACGTGTCTGTGCAGTGAGGAAAGAATTAGCACAGTGATTAACTACAGTTCTTACTTCTTACTGGAGATAGCAGAATTAATAGACTAGATTTGAAGATCCTCTCTTATAAACTATTTCTAGTGTCAGCAGCTTTCCTGGGAAAATAGCTTGAGTTACATGTTTTAAATGTTCCTTTTTCTTTCCTCAGCTCTTCACTTGTCCTCAAAACTAGACTAATCTACTAAAGAAATTTACAGTAGCTCCTCTATTCATTTTTGTTTGGTTGGTTGGCGTTTGTGTTGGGTTTTTTTAGCAAAATCTCTGTCTCACGTGTTAACAATTCTTTGTCCTGTGTTTTCCTTATTTGAAGAACTTGCCTATGGGTTGCATATCTTGCAGCTCTTCCTTGTCCTTTGTTCAGAGGACCTCAGAGGGTGGCTCATTTCCTGAGCCTCGTCATGGCAGAGGAAGCAGTGTGTTTAGGAAACAGTGTGCCAAAATGTAAATGCCCGCACTGAGAATTGGTGCGCTGGAGCAATTAGAACGTATCTTCTGGCCTTCAGTAGTAAAAGGAATGTGCGGCTGGATACTTGGGATCCAGACATTGCTCCCCCATGCTTCAGTCCCCTGTCTCCTACAGTGACAGTTGACGGATATTTCAGGGGAAAGTATTTAGCACCTTCCATGCTCCTGGCTGGTTGCCTAGTTTTTTACCAAAGCAGAGGGTTTTTTGGTATAAAACAGTTTCTGGACTTGATCTGTCTCTTGAACAATGGGAGCTGATTATTTTAAACTTTACAGGCACAAGTGTAAATACTTTGAGTTGTCAGTGCCCAGCCTTTTTAAAGGAAATACTTCACTGTTTTTGTCTCCCTGTGTCATGAATCCCTTATGCTTCATTGCACACTGTGTATGAACGCTTCTCTTCTGTTTTCTTTAAGCCGGCAGTACTTGCTGCTAATTTCATCTAACCATCATTTGCATCTTGTGTCAAGGGAGACTTTTTTTTTTTATAGTGAGTGGTGATAACCAGATTTTCTCTCTCCCCTATTAAAAAAAAAAAAAGAAAAAAGAAGGGAAAAAAATGTGTACAATTAACAGTGTTTGAAATAGATGCTGTAAATGACACACCTAGAGCTTAAAAATCTTTTTATTCTCCAGAGAGATACATTCTATTCAGTAGCTGTTGAAGGCTTCCTACTATTTGGAGAATTAAAAAATTTTCACTGGTTTGTTCAAAGTAGAAGAAAACTGTTTAATTAGTCATTCTCATTGTTCTTGAAAGAAACAGTAAAGGGGAGGGGGGGGGGAAGCTAACGTTTTTCTTCTCCAGATGTAGAGATCTGTTTTGATAGTGAATGATGTTCTGGGACTGCTTAAACCAACTAGGGTAAATCCAAGCCAGCACCCCTGGTGATAAATATATGAGGTGCTTTTAAAACACTTGGCAATGGAAGAAAACAAACCGTATGCATCATTAAAGTATAAATTGAGGAATTTGGGGAGAAATTATGCAACTTCAAAAGCAGTACAGATCCTTTATAATAGCATTATATGAAGTTAGACTGTTTGTTTTCTCTTTCTGTAGAGTTGTCCTTTATATGACTTGTAGTTGATACGTAATGTCTTTTATTTCACTAAGAAAAATATGTTTCCTTAATGATAATACGTAGTAAAGATGTTCCTCCAATTGTGTTATTTCACTACAATTATTAGTTGGTTCACATAATGGTTGAATTGTGAGTAAAGTAGATGCAATAGCACTGAAAAATACCATCTCACTTGCATGCAAATTACTTGTTTTTTCAGAAGGTATTCAGTGTATAACACATTCTGAGATACTAAATATTAGTCTCTTAAACTTAAAGAAATTGCTACAGATAGTATAAAATTAACTGATTGTTTCCCTTGATGTTGATACCTTCTACAGTTTTTTCCACACTTCTGGAGGCATGCCACGGCAAGTGTGATAATGAACCTCTACCTACATCATGTACTTAATGTTTGTGTGCCATTGTAAAAATGTAGCGGATAGATGGGAAAATTTTCTTTATTGGTTTCTTTATAAGAGCAGTGGATATTGTGTACCATGACTTCAGTGAGGCTTTCAACATTGTCTCCCACAAGATCCTCATAGACAAGCTGTTGATGTATGGGCTGGATGAACAGAGAGTGAGGTGGATTGAAAACTGGCTGAATGGCTGGGCCCAGAGGGCAGTGAGCATGGCATTAACTTGCACACTCACATCAGGAATGATGTCATAGGCTGGGGCAGCTGTTTATGTTGATGGCTTTTGCAAACACCAACTCAGATGATTGAAAATTCTGCTTTTCTCTATTTTCTTTACCAATTCCTGTGGTAAGGCTAAATTTGTAAAGTTCTTGCTAGCTCTTAAAGTGCAAGTTGGACACGTGAGAGGATTTATGGTTAAAAGGGGTAATCCCTTAGTGTAATTGTTTGATATTCTGAGATTTGTAATATTTTGAGGATCTAAGAGATTTGGATTCATGAAGAGTATGATATGTGGACATCACTAATGGGCTTTTTTGGGGGTAGTGTAAGCCACTTGTAGATAAAAAATGAAGGTGTAGAAAAGAAGCTATGCTTAAGAGACGTTTGAAGTGTGAAATGAAAACAGTCTCCTTAAGTAAAACAGTGCCCATCCCCATCAATGTTAAAGATGAGAGTCCACATTCAAGCACATTATCACTATTTTAATGCAAGTTATGAACAGATAATAAAAGAATACACTCTAGTAGGTGAAAATTACTTGCTGCTGTGCTGTCGCTATTTCATGACATTTCAGTTAATTATACTGTTCCATAATGACGTACGACTCTGTGCACAGAGACTTGAGATAAAAAGGAGGAATTGTAGTGGTTTGCAAAAGCCAGACCGCTGTCTAGAATAGGAGGATAATAAATTCCGTGAGCTCAGATCACTGGATGACCACTGGGTTTGTCTTCAGCTATAAATTAGGGGATTATACAACTCCTATATAACATTAATTATTAAACAAAAACAATTTCACAATTTTATTAATTTGTGACATTTCTGTAAAGGGTAGGAGACTAGCAGTGTCTTCTTTGTTACTTGTGATTTCCTATTTTATCTTTCTTTGTAACTGCCCCGATGGACAGTGGCTGATCTAGGGAAAATCCTACCTTGTGATGCTTCCATAGTCACCAGACTTTTTACAAGTTCTAAAGTAATAACTAGATATTCAAGTGGTACCACAGGTCTTTTAAAGAAAACTATGTATTTGCTTCATCCTTTACTCTCCCTTTTTTATCAGCGTTTCAGGTTAAAATTCAGATGCTGAATATCAGTATCGCCCTTTGACAAACCTATCTTTTTACAATTCTTTGACAGTAAATCAAGAGTTCAAATAGACATAAATGTTCTTATTTGCACATATTCAGTCACTGGTTGTAATGAGAAGATACTATTTTGTACAGTACTTGGTGCCTACCAAATAGCACCTTGCTAGTAGTTGGTCTGCTGGTTGCACGTAACATAGTAGAATAAAAATCACCTAAAATTATTTTTTTCTCATGTAATCTCTCTAGTTCAATGTATTTTGCATTAGTTCCCTCCTTAATTTGTTATGCATGAAGCTATAATGTATATCCTACTTGCATACCTCTAGGCAATGTAGCAAGTTCTCTTTGGGTATGACCATGTTTTGGAGATGGGTGTCTATGATAGCGACGAAGTTTTGAGTAGCACTGGTTCCAAAGCAAAATGAAAGTAAGGTTTCAGTACTTGGTCATCTTATGTGTCTTAGTCACTTAGTGGAATGTGCACATTAATATTTAAAAATACAAGCATAAGCAGTGCTGGAGAACATCAAATGCATTAAACATAATTACATGTACTCCATGAAAGATTTTCTTCGTGCCAGAATCTGCCTGTGCTCCAGCCATTTGTGCTGCTTGCTGAATGGCTCTGAATTGCTCTGAAAACAATAAGACCTTTGCGCTTTTCTGACCTTTGTAGAAATATCCAACCCTGTACTGACCTGTTCCTTAAAATCTACTCTTTAGCTGCCTTAAAGCACAAGTTATCACTCCAGGGTATTCGTCGGGCATGCAGTGTATCTTATTGATGTGCGCTGAATTCATGCTGAATGTAATTTGAGTGCGCAGGGTAAAACACCACAGTTAGTTGTTCTTGACCCAGTCAAGGCAATATGGATGAAGTTTTACTCCAGTTTTGCTTCTCTTATAAGAGGAGCGTAGGCTATGCAAAAGGTACGTTGTCTGTCGGCAGTAAGGAGGCATATGATTGTGGAGGATGGAAGGTAGGAAAGTCTTCAGAAACAAGTTTTCCACTGATAAATAAATGCCACAATGTCCCCAGCTGTCACAATCTTGCATAAATGTATGTACTTGTAAAATAGGTTCTTTCTGGTTTTGAATTGCTGAGAATTTGTTGCGGTCATCCTTGTTTTACCGGCTGTGTTATTGGCTGTGTATGTGCATGTGTACACTCTATAAAATAGTTCTGTATGTTATACATATAAAATACTGTGTGACTTTCTGCTTAAAAGATAGGTACCCACATTTCTTCTTGTTTATATATGATATATAATAGTACCGTAAATGTATAAGAAGCTGCTGTGCTTTGTTCAATACAACCAACTCTTAATTCCAGCTTTCATTTGGCTCATAAAGGTACACCTTGGCTATAAAAGAAATCTATACCTTCAAAACCAGTAAGAGTGGTGACTGCTAAGTGCTAAATTACTAGTGACACTTGCAATTTAGAATTTAGAATATGTATAACTTTTAACAAATATAGTTGTCTGGAGGTCAGGAACTTTTGGGTATTCATTTATTAGTGCTAATTGAGCCAGATGCTCAGCTGAAATACATGATCATTCTTCTAGCTATAAATATTGTCTAAGTCATATCATCCAGCACAGTAGTACATACATAATTTGTATTAATGGAAAGCATGAATCAATATATCAGATATCACTCCTAGATCATTTGGATTTGGCCTTTTTGGATTAAAGCGAGATGTAACGGTTGAAGACAAAAAAATCACTAATCAGATTTTCTCAACTCTATTTTCTTACAAAGTTTGAAATTTTTGAAGATGGGAGGTTTGTCTGAAAAGCATCCATAATTTCCACTCTCATTTTCAGTTTGTAATGAAAAAGGAAAAAGAAGTGCCTCATATTCTGATGTCATTTATGGAAATATGAGTCCTTTTAGAACTCAGACACACCAATGAGCTAGAGCAGACTGACATCAGATCTTGTGCTAGGTAAAACTTAGTGAATGATGATGGGGTTATCAGTCTATGGCAAAAAAACAAAGTGCCAAGCAAGCACTTTAGGAAATGTGAAAAACAATGAAGTTTTCATTGCAGGTGACCACAGTGAAGTCTGGTTAATCATTTGCATTTTTGTTTGTCACAGTATGACTTGAT
Source organism: Calonectris borealis (assembly GCF_964195595.1). Taxonomy (NCBI): domain Eukaryota; kingdom Metazoa; phylum Chordata; class Aves; order Procellariiformes; family Procellariidae; genus Calonectris; species Calonectris borealis. Next base: position 52,141,238 of record NC_134315.1, read on the forward strand.
TTTTTTTTTTCTTAAAACATTTAAAATACAGAGTTCACTCTTTAACATTGAGATTTTTTTTATCTTTGCAGTTTGCCGGGAAGACTCATACCAGTCGATAGTCTCATGTGCTGCTGTAGTACTTACCCCTGTAGAGCCGACAGTGGATACAAGGAAAAAAGAGCAGACAATAATGCCTGATGTGTCCAAACAGTGAGTTATTCAAATAACATGATCTTTTACAAGTGTGATTTAAACACTAGGCCAGATTCTTTCCTGTGGATATGCACATACACCTCCTTTCTGTTTCATCAGTGGTTACATAGGCGTTTCCAAAAGCAGAAATTGGCTTGAGGCTAGGCTGCTTCTTTTGTCCATTAGCCTACCTTTTTTCCAAGGCTTTTGGTAATGAGGTATATAGAGGGAATGGGCATTTATATTCTGAGAAATTGACTTTTTAACAGGCTTAATAAGGCGATTCTTTTTGTTTAAATAGTCCTTTCATTCTTGCACCGTTTTTCTAGTCAGTAGTGGATTTTTAGAAAGAACGTAATTCCTAAATGCTCTGCTCATCTGAGATATTTCAGTATTTTTCAGTGACTACTTCACTGCTGTGATATGAGATATGATGGCATCTTCAAAAGTGTGGTAGTGGTCTTCCAAGGAAATTCTATTTAATTAAATAGGCTGTAATTTGATATCTTGCATTAGATGAGAATCATAACCACAGTACGTGCAGTAACATTTGTCTTGCAATACCAGGCCGGATGGTTGTTTCTTAACAGTTGAGTCCTTGGAGAATGATAAGAACTTTTTTTCATGAAAAGAAAGCAAGCATAATGGTAATGCTTTATCACAATACAAACTTGGGGCCTGTGCATTTTAAAGTGTGGAAGGTAATTAAAAACATGAGAATAGATAATACGACATCATTATTGGTCTTTACCATTTACGTTTAGTTTTCTGCTTCTCTGGGTATATACAAATTTAGCTTTGAACTTGCCTATGAAGTCCTAGCTTGCATGCCTATTACTGTAAGAAAATGAAAACATCCCCCCATACCCCCCAAAAAAAACCCCAAACCCCAAAACACCACTAGTGGATTAGATTAGACGGGATGTGATCTTTGTACAGATTTATGGCTTAGTCTGTATCTGACTGTGGCGTCTTTTTCAATCTGGTGATAAACCCATTTCATCTAGTCTACCTGTACTTAAAATTTAACACAGTATATTGCCCATCATCTAGGTATTATTACAATGACTTAATGTTTGAAATACTGTTAGCATCTAATTGTTTTAGTGTTTCAGTCATACGGCTTCCTGAATACTAAGGGATTGGAAAGGCAATGGGCTGTGAAATACTGTGCTGAAATCCAGAATAATTTTTGTGGTTAATTCAAACATGTCGTGATTTAACCCCAGCCGGCAACCAAGCACCACATAGCCGCTCGCTCACTCCCCCACTGCTCAGTGGGATGGGGGAGAGAATTGGAAGCGTAAAAGTAAGAAAACTCGTGGGTTGAGATAAAGGCAGTTTAATAATTGAAATAAAATAATATACCAGCTACTAGGAAGAAAATTAACTCTATCCCAGCCAAAACCAGGACAATATCTACCCCTTATTCTATACCATCTATGGCATGCCCAGATCCCATACTTCCTAATACATTTCAATTAATCACCACCACTTTTCCTGTCTTTTAATATATACACACAGATATAATTTCCTTTGTCTATGGGCCATCCCTCTAAAATGTCTGTTGGGTTCATTTAGTCCATGACTTTGGGCTCCATCTGTCATGATAAGTGATTCAGGGCAGGAGAGATGTGTGTGGTGTTGGATTGTTGCATGCTGAAGCCAGTTCTGGTTCCATCACTGCTGAACTTCACTCGGTTTCATCAAAGTTCATTCTTCATTAATCTGGGTGATTCTTACTGTAATACCATTGATATGGCATGTAACAACTATAGTAGTAATGACATACAGTATTATATAGCAATTAACATCATACAATTTAATTCATTGGCTATTCTCACTCAAAATCAAATCCCCTTGAGGTACACACGGGAATTCCCCATCCTTTTGCATTACCCACCAAGTGCACCCAGGTCCTTGAGCAAAAGCAATCCCATGAATGGGTTGGCCTTTCCCTGGGGCAGGAATAACCCAAACTGTCTTCCCCAGCATATTTTTTATGTGCACTTCAGGGACTTTATCCCCTTCTACAGTATGTAAAAATTTTGACTGGACAGGGCCAGCTCAATTGGCAGATCCTCTAGTATTGACTAACCAGGTGGCTTTTGCTGAATGTATATCCCAGTGTTTGAATGTCCCACCACCCATTGCTCTCAGTGTAGTCTTTAACAGTCCATTGTACCGTTTCTGATTTTCCCGGAGGCTAGTGCATGATGGGGCATGTGGTAGGCCAAATCAATGCCATGCTCTTTGGCCCAGGTGTCTATGAGGTTGTTTCGGAAATGAGTCCCGTTGTCTGACTCAATTCTTTCTGGGGTGCCATGTCACCATAAGACTTGCTTTTCAAGGCCTAGGATAGTGTTCCTGGCGGTGGCATGGGGCATGGGATATGTTTCCATCCAGTGGTTGCTTCCATCATGGTGAGCATGTAGTGCTTGCCTTGGCGGGTTTGTGGGAGTCTGCCAGGCCTCCTCATATTTGTATTTCAGTCATCATCTTCCATACCAGAGAGGCTTTAACCGCTTGGCTTGTTTGATTGCAGTGCATGTTTCACATTCATGTATAACCTGTGCAACAGTGTCCATTGTCAAGTCCACCCCTTGATCACGAGCCTATCTGTATATTGCATCTCTTCCTTGATGGCCTGAGGTGTCATGGGCCCACCGAGCTATAAATAATTCACCCTTCTGTTGCCAGTCCAGATCCACCTGAGCCACTTCAATCTTAGCAGCCTGATCCACCTGCTGGTTGTTTTGATGTTGTTCAGTGGCCTTGGGTACATGAGCATCTACATGACGTACTTTTACAACCAGGTTCTCTACCCGGGCGGCGATATCTTGCCACAACACGGCAGCCCAGATAGGTTTGTCTCTGCGCTGCCAGTTGTTCTGCTTCCACTGCTGCAACCACCCCCATAGGGCATTTGCCACCATCCATGAGTCAGTATAGAGATAAAGTACTGGCCATTTTTCTCGAACAGCAATGTCTAAAGCCAGCTGGATGGCTTTTACCTCTGCAAACTGGCTCGAATCCCCTTCTCCTTCAGAAGTTTCTGTGACTTGTCATATAGGACTCCATACAGCAGCCTTCCACCTCTGATGCTTTCCCACAAGATGACAGGACCCATCAGTAAACAGAGCATAATGTTTCTCATTTTCTGGCAGTTTGTTATATGGTGGGGCCTCCTCAGCACGTGTCACCTCCTCTTCTGGTGATATCCCAAAATCTTTGCCTTCTGGCCAGTTCGTGATCACCTCCAAGATTCCTGGGCGACTGGGGTTTCCTATTCGGGCCCGTTGTGTGATCAGTGCGACCCACTTACTCCACGTAGCATCGGTTGCGTGATGTGTAGAGGGGACGCTCCCTTTGAACATCCAGCCCAGCACCGGCAGTCGGGGTGCCAGGAGGAGCTGTGCTTCAGCATCAACCACTTCCGAAGCAGCTCAAATCCCTTCATATGCTGCCAATATCTCCTTCTCAGTTGGAGTGTAGCGGGCCTCGGATCCTCTGTATCCCCGACTCCAGAACCCTAAGGGTCGACCTCGAGTCTCCCCTGGTGCTTTCTGCCAGAGGCTCCAGGTAGGGCCATTCTCCCCGGCTGCGGTGTAGAGCACATTCTTCACATCTTGTCCTGCCCGGACTGGCCCAAGGGCTACTGCCTGAACCGTCTCCTGTTTAATTTGTTCAAAGGCTTGTCGTTGCTCAGGGCCCCATTTGAAACCGTTCTTCTTCCTGGTCACGTGATAGAGAGGGCTTACGATCTGATTGTAATTTGGGATATGCATTCTCCAGAAACCCACAACGCCTAAGAAAGCTTGTGTTTCCCTTTTGCTAGTTGGTGGGGACATGTTATTTTGTTGATCACATCCATTGGGATCTGACGATGTCCATCTTTCCATTTTATTCCTAAAAACTGGATCTCCTGTGCAGGTCCCTTGACCTTACTTTGTTTTATGGCAAAACCGGCCTTCAGAAGGATTTGAATTATTCTCTCCCCTTTCTCAAAAACAACTTCTGCTGTGCTGTCCCACACAATGATGTCATCAATGTATTGCAGGTGTTCTGGAGCCTCACCCTGTTCCAGTGCGGTGTGGATCAGTCCATGGCAAATGGTAGGGCTGTGTTTCCACCCCTGGGGCAGTCGGTTCCAGGTGTACTGGACGCCCCTCCAAGTGAAAGCAAACTGTGGCCTGCACTCTGCTGCCAAAGGGATTGAGAAGAACGCATTAGCGATATCAGTTGTGGCGTACCACTTGGCTGCCTTTGACTCCAGTTCGTATTGGAGTTCTAGCATGTCTGGCACAGCAGCACTCAGTGGCGGCGTGACTTCATTCAGGCCACGGTAGTCTACTGTTCGTCTCCACTCTCCATTGGACTTTTGCACTGGCCATATGGGGCTGTTAAAGGGTGAGCGAGTCTTGCTGATCACTCCTTGGCTCTCCAGTCGATGAATCAGCTCATGGATGGGAATCAGGGGGTTTCGGTTGGTGCAGTATTGCTGCCAGTGCACTGTTGTGGTAGCGATTGGCACCCGTTGTTCTTTGACCCTCAGCAATCCCACAACAGAAGGGTCCTCTGAGAGACCGGGCAAAGTGGACAGCTGTTTAATTTCCTCCGTCTCCAGGGCAGCTATACCAAAAGCCCACCGGTACCCTTTTGGGTCCTTGAAATACCCGCTCCTGAGGCAGTCTATGCCAAGGACGCACGGAGCCTCTGGACGAGTCACAATGGGGAGCTTTTGCCACTCATTCCCAGTCAGGCTCACTTCGGCCTCCAGTACAGTTAACTCTTGGGATCCCCCTGTCACTCCAGAAATACAAATGGGTTCTGCCCCTTTATAGCTTGATGGCATCAGGGTACACTGTGGACCAGTGTCTACTAGAGCGTTACACTCCTGTGGATCTGATGTGCCAGGCCATCGAATCCACACAGTCCAGTAAACCTGGTTGTCCCTTTCCTCCACCTGGCTGGAGGCAGGGCCCTTCTAGTCCTAGTCGTAGTATTCGCTATCCACTTCTTGTAAGTATGAATCAAAAGTCCCTTTATTAAGATCAGAAGTAAAATCAGCTCTGTCTGGGGAGCTGCTCGCTGGAGACTGGGGCAGCAGTTTTCCTGGAAGAACCCCCTTTTGTGATTGTTTTTCCTTGCAACTCACGTACCGTACCTCTAAGGTCGAGGTAGGTTTTCCATCCCACTTCCTCATGTCCTCTCCATAGTCACGCAGGTAAAACCACAGGGTGCCCCGTGGTGTGTATCCATGGTATCTTCTCTCTTGAGCAGAGGGACACTGACTTCTAATAGCTGAGATACTGGTCCATACAGGTGGGGAGCAGGACATATCCTCTTTTTGTTGCTGGAACTCTTGGCCCATCTACAAGAAGGGCCAGAAGGAGGATCCGGGGAACTACAGGCCGGTCAGCCTGACCTCGGTGCCGGGGAAGATTATGGAGCGGTTCGTCTTGAGGGAGCTCACAAGCCATGTCTGGGACAACCAGGGGATCAAGCCCAGCCAGCACGGGTTCATGGAAGGCAGGTCCTGCTTGACCAACCTGATCTCCTTCTATGACCAGGTGACCCACCTCGTGGATGAGGGAAAGGCTGTGGATGTGGTCTGCCTGGACTTCAGTAAAGCCTCTGACACTGTCTCCCACAGCATTCTCCTAGAGAAGCTGGCGGCTCACGGCTTAGAGAGGTGCACTCTTCGCTGGGTAAAAAACTGGCTGGACGACCGAGCCCAGAGAGTTGTGGTGAACGGAGTTAAATCCAGTTGGCGGCCGGTCACGAGCGGTGTTCCCCAGGGCTCAGTACTGGGGCCGGTCCTGTTCAATATCTTTATCAATGATCTGGACGAGGGGATCAAGTGCTCCCTCAGTAAGTTTGCAGATGACACCAAGTTGGGCGGGAGTGTTGATTTGCTTGAGGGTAGGAAGGCTCTGCAGAGGGACCTGGACAGGCTGGATCGATGGGCCGAGGCCAACTGTATGAGGTTCAACAAGGCCAAGTGCCGGGTCCTGCACTTTGGCCACAACAACCCCAGGCAACGCTACGGGCTTGGGGAAGAGTGGCTGGAAAGCTGCCCGGAGGAAAAGGACCTGGGGGTGCTGGTTGACAGCCGGCTGAACATGAGCCGGCAGTGTGCTCAGGTGGCCAAGAAGGCCAACGGCATCCTGGCCTGTATCAGAAATAGTGTGGCCAGCAGGAGTAAGGGGGTGATCGTGCCCCTGTACTCGGCACTGGTGAGGCCGCACCTCGAATCCTGTGTTCAGTTTTGGGCCCCTCACTACAAGAAGGACATTGAGGTGCTGGAGCGTGTCCAGAGGAGGGCAACGAAGCTGGTGAAGGGCCTGGAGAACAAGTCTTATGAGGAGCAGCTGAGGGAACTGGGGTTGTTTAGTCTGGAGAAGAGGAGGCTGAGGGGAGACCTCATCGCGCTCTACAACTACCTGAAAGGAGGTTGTAGCGAGGTGGGTGTTGGTCTCTTCTGCCAAGTAACGAGCGCTAGGACGAGAGGAAATGGCCTCAAGTTGCGCCAGGGGAGGTTTAGATTGGACATTAGGAGAAATTTCTTTACTGAAAGAGTGATCAGGCCTTGGAAGAGGCTGCCCAGGGAGGTGGTTGAATCACCATCCCTGGAAGTATTTAAAAGACGTGTAGATGTGGCGCTTAGGGACATGGTTTAGTGGGCATGGTGGTGTTGGGCTGATGGTTGGACTCGATGATCTTAGAGGTCTTTTCCAACCTTAATGATTCTGTGATTCTATGAGACGGTTTCTCCACAGCAGAGACGCAGGCCCCTAGGGAGGAAGAGAGAGTTTCTTCGTATTGCCGGAGTCGGCCAGCCAATTCATCCACCGTTTGTTCCTGTCCGTGTTTCCAGGTCATTACTGCCAATGAGTTTGCATGTGACACTGGTGCGCTCCATACAAACATTTGCCACATGGGTCAGGTGCATTTGACTTCATCTGGATCTTTGGGTAACTGCTCGTTGTTGAGGTCATCATAAATCACTTCCAGCACGGCCAATTCCCTCAGGTACTGGATATCTCTCTCCATGGTGGTCCACTTGCCTGGGTGGCATATAACATCTTCCTTGAAGGGATACCTTTCCTTCACACCTGACAGGAGTCGTCTCCAGGGGCTGAGGACTTGTGCCCCTTGTCCAATTGCTTTGTCAATGCCCCTTTCCCTAGAAAGGGATCCCAGCTGCTTGGCTTCGCTAGCCTTTAATTCCTGGTTACTGGCCCCGTTATCCCAGCATCGGAGCAGCCAGTTGACAATGTGCTTGCCTGGACAATGACTGAAATCTTTTCACATGTCTCGTAGCTTACTCAGGGATAGGGATTGGGTGGTTACCGCCTCATTTATGAGGTCTTCCTCTTCCTCTTCCGCGAGCAGTGGCCGCCTCTGTTCCTCCTCCTGTTCTTGTGATGGCCCTGCTTCAGAGTAGTCTGCCTCGTTCACTTCTTCCTCCTGCTCCCTCTTAGAAGAAGCTTCTTCATCCCTTACTAAATGAGCTGACTTGCACTTCCAATATTTCTTCTTGTGTATAGGGGTGACTGATACCGGCACAGGCTGATTCTCTGGTTCAGCCGCACTGCTTGTTGCTGGGGTTGGAGTAGCTGCAGTGCCTATCGCTGGGGTTGGAGTAGCCGCAGTGCCTCTCGTGGGGTTTGGGTAGCCGCAGTGCCTGTCACTGGTGTTGGAGTAGTGCCTGCTGTTTTGTCGTCAGATCCAGAAACCTTCTCTTCCCCTTGAGGGTACTGGATAGGTTTGAACAGGGCTCGGTAGGCATGGGCCAGGCCCCAGCACGTTGCAGTGATTTGTGTCCCTCTGGAGTTGTTAGGGTGACAGCATACTTCTTCCAAATATTTTACTAGTTTTTCAGGATACTGCACTTGTTCACGGTTTAAGTTCCAAAATACTGGAGTTGCCCACTGTCCTAGGTACTTGCCCATACTATCCCACACACCCTTCCACTCATAGCTGTCCAGCCTCAGGGCAGATCTCTGGGTGGTATACTTGATTAATTGTTCAACCTTAAACAAGGACTGAAACACATTCAGGAGACATAGCAATAGGAACATGCTTGTTTGAACATCCCAAGGATATTGAAAATTCTCAAGACCTATTGTCATCAGCCTGGAGGAGAAGGGGAAGGTGAAGGAACGTGTCTCCCCCATAGATTGGCTCTCTGAGGAGAAGAGGTAAAAAGTGTAATTATTAATAGTTTCCAAGAGATGGCTCCCGAAGTACGGGGACGATGGTAAGGCTAAGGACAATCTCACGACCAATAATTTTATCATACCATAAGCCAGTGTTACACAGTACAGCAAAGCGATAGCTTTAATCCAACTCCCAGCAGTGATAAACAGCACTACAGGGAGTGTGTACGGCGAGTACAGTGTTACATTACACAACTCTGAGAACAAGCACAACTCTGAGAGCAAACGAATCAACATTGCAACCAGCAACTACTAAACTAATATAAGGAATGCTTATCACAAATTTGTTTTAACACTCTCTGAGTCGTTATCTCAACCCTTTGTGTGACACATTGGGCGCCAAAAAGGACTGTTGTGGTTTAACCCCACCCAGCAACTAAGCACCACCCAGCTGCTTGCTCACTCCCTCCCCGCCAGTGGGATGGGGGAGAGAATCAGGAGAGCAGAAGTGAGAAAACTCGTGGGTTGAGATAAAGGCTGTTTAATAATTGAAATAAAATGAAATAATAATAATAACAATAATAATAGTAAATAGTAATGAAAAGGAAAATAACAAAAAGAGAGAGAGATAAAACTCAGGAAAAACAAGTGATGCACCTGCTCACCACCCACTGACCAATGCCCAGCCAGTCCTTGAGCAGTGATCCCTGCTCCCCGGCCAATTCCCCCCAGCTTATGTACTGAGTATGACATCATGCGGTATGGAATATCCCTTTGGCCATTTTGGGTGAGCTGTCCTGGCTGTATCCCTCCCGGCTTCTTGTGCACCTCCTTGCTGGCAGAATATGGGAAGCTGAAAAGTCCTTGGCTTTGTATAAACACTGCTTAGCAACAAGTAAAACATCAGTGTGTTATTCTCATGCTAAATCCAAAACACAGCACTATACCAGCTCCTAGGAAGAAAATTAACTCTATCCGAGCCAAATCCAGGACAAACAGCATAGTATGTTTTTGCCTTCTCGCCACTAAAAGGCAAGCCTGCACTGTTGTTTGATTGGCTTTTTCCTCTACTGTCAGCAGTTTCAGCATTTCATAATCCATTATGAATTCAAAGTAAGGAAGCTCCAGTATCTGTTTAGCATGTGCTTGAAAGCTGAATGATGCCATCTCTTAGATTTTTTTTTTTTTTCCTTTACCTTATTGGTATTAGCAAGTATATTAATCTGCTCTCTAGTGTGCTTTTTTTAAATTTTTTTTCTTTACAACCTGACTAGTGATATCTTCTAAGCACATAGACTTAAATAATGCTTGTCTTATGCACTCAGAGGTCTCAGAAACATGCTCTAACCTCTGCTGCTCTTCCAGTTTTCACGTCTAAAAATATGACTTGTGGCTCTGGAACAAGCTTGTGCTTAAACAGATTAAATATATTTGAACTTCTTCACATGAAACAGCATCATTGTATTAGTATCTTTAAACCAACATTTCTTACAAGTGTATTGGAAATGAAACAGAAACATCTTGCTGGAAAACATTTGCATGTTGTTAGAACAGGAATTCAGTAAATATTGTAGAAACCTTCAAAGTAATTGTAGGGGGATGAAAGCCTTGTGAAACATCAGCATACCTTTCACTTCTCTCATTTTACCCTGTACTTTCTACATTTTCCCCATACGCAGTTTTAATGGAAGCAAAACAGATCCCAATTCCTGTGTCTAAATATCCCAGTGTCATCTGCCTCCAATGTAAACATCAAGCAAGAGGAAGCCCTTAGCACATGTTGAATCCATTGACTTGAGTGCAGAGTCCATGTATGGGCTGATCTGCACAGGTGAATTATAATTATTGGTATTTGTAATTACCGCTGTGGGAAATAACATCAACACTTTGATTTTTATGCTTATCTTTGTGCACCTGAATGGTTTTGACTGTATATCCCAAAATTGTGTATGTCACAGAGGACTGAGCAGTGGCCAGCCATTGAGGCCTTGTAAAGAGAAGTTGCTGCCTGCAGGGCCTTGGACAGAGTATGTTTAAAATAACTAATGTTTTCTAAAACTACATAAAGAAGCAATATGTAATCCAAAACAGATAAAATACATATTAATGATTGTGATGGGTTGACCCTGGCTGGATGCCAGGTGCTCACGAAAGCTGCTCCTCAGCTGGCCAGGGGTGAGAAAATACAATGAAAAGCTTGTGGGTCGAGATGAGGGCAGGGAGAGATCACTCACCAACTACTCTCACAGGCAAAACAGACTTGACTTGGGGAAATTAATTTATTACCAATCAAATCAGAGTAGGGTAATGAGAAAATAAAAAACTAAATCTCAAAAACACCTTCCCCCCACCCTCCCTTCTTCCCGGGCTTAACTTCACTCCCAATTTTCTCTACCTCCTCCCCCTCCAGTGGCGCAGGGGGACGGCAAATGGGGGTTGCGGTCAGTTCATCACAGGTTGTGTCTGCCGCTCCGTCCTCATCACGGGGAGAACTCCTCACACTCTTCCCCTGCTCCAGCAAGGGGTCCCTCCCGCGGGAGACAGTCGTCCATGAACTTCTCCAACGTGAGTCTTTCCCAGAGGCTGCAGTTCTTCACGAACTGCTCCAGCGTGGGCCTCTTCCACAGGGTGCAGTCCTTCAGGAACAGACTGCTCCAGCATGGGTTCCCCATGGAGTCACAGGTCCTACCAGCAAACCTGCTCCGGCATGGGCTGCTCTCTCCATGGGTCCACAGGTCCTGCCAGGAGCCTGCTCCAGTGTGGGCTTCCCACAGGGTCACATCTTCCTTGGGTGCATCTACCTGCTCCAGTGTGGGGTCCTCCATGGGCTGCAGGTGGGTATCTGCTCCACCGTTAACCTCCATGGGCTGCAGGGGGACAGCCTGCCTCACCATGGTCTTCACCATGGGCTGCAGAGGAATCTCTGCTCCGGCGCCTGGAGCTCCTCCTCCCCCTCCTTCTTCACTGACCTGGGTGTCTGCAGAGTTGTTCCTCTCACATGTTCTCACTCCTCTCTCTGGCTGCAGTTGCGCATTTTTTTCCCTCCCCATCCTCCTTCTTAAAGACGTTAACCCAGAGGTGCTACTACTGTCGCTGATGGGCTCGGCCTTGACCAGCGGCGGGTCCATCTTGGAGCCGGCTGGCGTTCACTCTATCGGACATGGGGAAAGGTTCTAGCACCTTCTCACAGAAGCCACCCCTGTAGCCCTGCCACTACCAAAACCTGGCCACGCAAACCCAATACAATGATGATAAGATGTTAAACAGTTACAAATACCTAAAAATAATTATATTGTAAACCACAGTGGAATTATATCCAAGACATTCAGGACACAAGAAGCTGTGAAGCATGGGAGGGGAAAAAGAAGCCTTTAATGTGAATTGTATAGTATTTGACTAGTTATGTTTTTTTTGTCTTAGAAAGAAATTGTTTAGTGACTTTAAATAATGTACTGTATTTGCTTAATGTAATTTTATTGTAAGCAGCAAAGAGTTGTGCCAGAAGTGGTAGCAGCAAAGCTTAACGATTCTTTGAAGTGTCAGTGATTAGATGTTACCAGGATTGGAGGAATAAAAGGCCAATTTTTTCCCCTGTATTTTTTCTCGGAAGCTCAAAACATTTAATCAGGAAGCAATTCCTTAGTGATATCTAGGGAATTGCTAACTCTTGTGTGTTTGTGCACCGGGCAAAATCCCTACCTCAGTCATTCAGCAGGAATGCACTTGACTGAGTAATGGGATAGCCACAAAATAAGCAGAGAAGGCTCTGGCCAAGCAAACATCATATCTTTAGCAGCCTGGGAGTGACATTCTCATCATAAGAAGCATGAAGGAACCTGTTTGGTGAAGCTATAGCACCTGCAGGAGGAAGATTAAGTCCTTGCTACGTGCTTTGGCCATTGTGTTGCCTTGAAGGCTGCTAGAGTACAAAAGAGGTTCGCTGCTCTTCTGTAAATATGCATTTTGGAATGGGGGAATTTCTCTGTTTTTTATAGGAGAACAGCGCGCAATACTACTTGTTTTCTGCACTCAGTGTTCAGCTGGCAAGAGCAAGAGCAGTAGCTTTTGTCCTTCCTCTCCACAATGGACTGCGATGCAGAGAAATGTATAGTCTGAATGTCAGTGTGAGGTCAGGATGAAAAACAAGAAATGTGAGCTCTACCTCACTTTGTCCTCTGGGCCCTCCACTTTGTCTAGGATGTTGCATTAACTTTGTTGTGTTTTATAGAAATACAAGACTTAAAAACCTCATGCTGTCTTAACAGTTCAAGTTATCAAGGGCTCTTTGTGTTGCTGTAGTGATAAATCAGTCAGTTGCTCTCGAAGGTGCCCAGATGCTAAAGCAATTTGAACATTTTGAACAGTGTATTCTGTTTGCGTAGTCCTAATTTTAGTCCTTCCTTTCTGAATTCAAATGTAAACAAATCAGCTGCCGGGACAGAGCAATGACATGAGGAATCCTCTTTCCATTTCAAGTTCTTACAAGGGAGCATGGGAGAGGAAGCATGGCCCAAGGAACTGGATGGTATGCTTTAAAAGAACTTAACTTCAGCTTCTCTGGCCAAAGTATCAGCTGAAAGCTCACACTACAAGGGGCAGTGTGGAAAAAGAAGTTTCTCAGATACACGTGTCTCTGAGCAGATATTGTTCTGCTGCTGTGTGCTGTTCATATGTAAACACAGAAAACCATTCATGTGCTACTAGTGCTTGAAAAAAGTATAGTGTAATTCAGGTGCATAATTTTTAATTTATGGGATTTAAAGTTAAACAGGTGCTTATGTACTTTATTTGATTGATATCTTTGGATATGACTGTCTGCAGTTCAGAATAGCAATGGCAACATACAGCCCTCTGAGCTGGCCAGTTTAAAGCTGGTTTGTGCATTTGTACTTCAGCTGCCATCACGCTTCTGATTTTGATCTTTTTTCTTTTGAAAGATATTATTTGCTGTTAAATTGGTTTTAGAGCTACAGATCTTGTTATGTCATGAAACAGACACAGTAATTAGCCAACTGTTTTCCATGTCAGAAATATTTTCCTGAGCTTTAGGGGAGATTTCCAGATGAAGATCCTAGGTAAATGGCAGGAGGTAATGGTTTTAAGCTAAAAGAGGGTAGATTCAGACTAGATAAAAGGAAGAAAATTTTTACAGTGAGGGTGGTGAAACACTGGAACAGGTTGCCCAGAGAGGTGGCAGATGCCCCATCCCTGGGAACATTCAAGGTCAGGTTGGATGGGGCTCTGAGCAACCTGATCTAGTTGAAGATGTCCCTGCCCATGGCAGGGGGGTTGGACTAGATGACCTTTAAAGGTCCATTCCAACCCAAACTATTCTATGATTCTATTCTATGATTCTGAATGCTACAGCTCCTTTGGCAGTTCTTCAGACTCTTAAAAATCAAGTCAGATTTTTCTTCTGGTAAATGCGTGAATGGGCCTATTGTCCTGGTTTTGGCTGGGATAGAGTTAATTTTCTTCCTAGTAGCTGGTATAGTGCTGTGTTTTGGATTTAGTATGAGAATAATGTTGATAACACACTGATGTTTTAATATTGTTAAGTAGTGTTTAATGTAGTCAAGGACTTTTCAGCTTCCCATGCTCTGCCAGGTGCACAAGAAGCTGGGAGGGAGCATAGCCAGGACAGCTAATCTGACTGGCCAATGGGGTATTCCATACCATATGACATCATGCTCAGCATATACAGCTGGGGGAAGAAGAAGGAACGGGGGGATGTTCGGAGTGACGGCATTTGTCTTCCCAAGTAACCGTTACACGTGATGGAGCCCTGCTTTCCTGGAGATGGCTGAACACCTGCCTGCCGGTGGGAAGTGGTGAATGAATTCCTTGTTTTGCTTTGCTTACATGCACGGCTTTTGCTTTACCTATTTAGCTGTCTTTATCTTAACCCACGAGTTTTCTCACTTTTACCCTACCAATTCTCTCCCCCGTCCCACCGGGGGGGAGTGAGCGAGCTGCTGTGTGGTGCTTAGTTGCCGGCTGGGGTTAAACTACAACGGTGCTTTTTGGCGCCCAATGTGGGGCTCGAAGGGTTCGAGATAAAGACAGGAATAATAATAATAATAATAATAATAATAATTATAATAATAGAATATACGAAGTGAGTGAGGCACAATGCAAATGTTTACCACCAGCTGACCAATAACCAAGTAGCGATTGCTACTTCCTGGACCACACCGTTTATTTATATACTGAGCATGACATTATATGGTATGGAATACCCCATTGGCAGCTGGGCCATCTCTCCTGGCTATGCTCCCTCCCAGCCTCTTGTGCACCTGGCAGAGCCTGGGAAACTGAAAAGTCCTTGACTAGGTGGGTACTTACCAACAACTAAAAACATCAGTGTTTATCAACATTCTTCTCATACTAAATCCAAAAGACAGCACTAGGAAGAAATTTAACTCTATCCTGACCAGGACACCTTTGTAGTGAGTCTTTTCAATATTCTGTCTGTGCCAAAGCTATTTAACTTGTGCCTTGCAACTGTACTTACCTAAGCAAGATTCTTATGCATAAGTTCAACTTCAAATACATGAGAGGACTCCTTGGAGTCACAGTGACTAGCTGGGTGCTTACTGATGGGAAACAGGGTGGTAAGTGGGAGAATTATAGCTTTAATGCCATCCTGTACTGCGCTGCTTAGTACAGATACTCATTTTGGCATCTGGGAAGGTTTTGGTGCATATATATCCTATATTTGCTAGCTGCAGTAAGTATATTCCAAAATTTAGGAGCTTTTTTCCTCTCCAAGATCTTCAAGTTGTAAAAATATAATTGTTCCATCTGAAGACACTGGTAATCCATTTTGACTCTTGCAGCCTTGCCTAATTCCTTTCAAAAGGAGTTGAAACCAACCTGATTATATATTACTCTTCGCTTATTTCAGTTGCAGATTTTCTTTTCCTTTTTCTTTCTCTTCCTCCAATTTTTTTTGGTGTTTTGATAAATCTCAGGGAAGACATTTTTCCCCTCAGAATGACAGTGTCGTTATTTTACCTCTGTAATTTTTGGTGCGCGTTAGTGGCGACCTATAATGTGGTCTCTAATGCAGCCAGGTTGTCAGGCGGTGGTACCGCACTGCAAGATTTGTGTCTGCTTTGACAGTCCATTCAATAAGGCATGTTTCGGTAATGTGAAAATGAACGCTTTTCACACTTGTTTGGACAACCTGATAAAAGATGATTGAACTGTTTCAGTTTCCTGGATAACTGGGATGATGCACTGTGAAAGCATGTGTCACTCTTTGGGTAATACGGAGAGTATAGGGATGACCAGTGTTGCTCTGGAATGACGTTGGTTTGAAAGCTGTGGTTCCAACTCAGCTGAAAAACAAAAGACACATCAGCTGAATTACAGTATACTTTTCACCATAACATTTTAGTGATAGGTAAGAGGTAGAGGAGGTAGAATTTATATCCATTTCTTTAAAGCGGGTACTTTAAAATTGCGTAAATATAAGCAATATGCTTATGCTGTCAGTGGTCAAATGCACCATTAAAATTGCTTCCTGGACTAGCAGGAATCAAATATGTTTCCGCAAAGGCCAAACATGTTCCTAGAATTGCTCGACACGCATGGGTACTGGAGGTCCTCCTTTGGGGAACCAGCCAGGCCCGAGTCTCCTGCGGGCGCAGGCCAGAACCGTGGGGCGTGCACGTGTGGGTCCAGGTCCCACCTGTCCCCTCCACGGGCTGCCTCCTCTGCTTTGTTGCACCACGTCCGCTCCCAAGCACCCCTGAGGAGCACCTCCTCAGCTGTCCCTTCTCCCTGCCGCTCGTGCTCCTTGCAGGACCCCACACCCCCCTGCTTTATGGTCCTTTGCTGGTGGATGTGTGGCTCTTTCTCTGTGTAGATTTAAGGATGGCTAAAACACATTAATGTGTCTCACAAGATAGGAAATTTTGGTGTGCTGTCTCCTTCTCACACCTGTGGAAACTAGTCATGAGTGCTGCCTGTCTCTCAATGGACAGGACAGATGCAGGTATTAGTGGTGAGGAGCATAACCTACCTTTCATGTGACAAGCCACCTGCAAAGGCTGGAAATCGCAGTAGATGTGTTTGGGAAGGTAATTTCCAAAGTACAGTAGGATCTTTGATTTACTTTAGACCCTAGTGAACAGGTGGGTTTTGCATGTTAAATATGCCTATACTTAACTAGGACGTACAAAAGTCTTCTGAAGAAGCATGGGATGAACTGAATATATCTTAGTAATAGATGTTAGTTTCCTTTGATAAAGTTATGCTTAATGAAACAAAGGTGTTTTTATTTTTGAAGAAGCAAACATTTATTTGAAAAATATTTTCTGCTTGATTTTTGAATCTTTAATCTTTGTACTGGCAAGAAGAGCATATCAAAAATATGTAACTGATTATCACTATGCAAAGAATTAATACATATCCAAAACATAATCAGGGTAACAAACAAATTAACTCTTTGTTTAAAAGGCACTAATAAGCTGTTACATTTGATTAAAAACTCATTTTTGATTATTCTGATTCCCTGTCCCTCTGCAATAAAACAGAGAAAAAACAAACCATAGCCCATGGCCATAACAATTCCGTGGTCTCCTTGTACATCCTGTATTGCTTTTTGCACGTAATGGGAAAATGAGTTATTTTGCTGTA
This sequence comes from Calonectris borealis, assembly GCF_964195595.1. Classification (NCBI taxonomy): domain Eukaryota; kingdom Metazoa; phylum Chordata; class Aves; order Procellariiformes; family Procellariidae; genus Calonectris; species Calonectris borealis. The sequence goes on from NC_134315.1 coordinate 52,158,223, forward strand.
CTCATATCTTCTCTGAAATGGGAAACATTTTGGAAAATAAGAAAAAAGTCTCTGAGAAAAGACGTGGTTTCTAATGGACAATCAACCGTAAGTGTTTCAATCATTACCCTTAAAGTATTACTGATGTGACTGAACTTAATGGCATTTCATGAAAAGATACAGGGCTGGAATGTTAAGCAAGGTGCTTAATGAGGTCACTTTGATTCAAAGCATGGAGGATCAGGAACACTATGGCATTTCTAAGTTGAGATAATTGTTGTAATTTCAAAATAAGACTAGTGCATTGTATCATTGTGTAGCTAATCTTTATTAATAAAAGAAAATTCAGGAAATAAAAATGTGTAGGGATAATACAGCTTTGCTGAGAAGTGATGTGTCTGAGCTCCAAATGGTGAAAATTTGTATAGAACTTTTGGAGTCAAAACAGTTATTGTAATTTACATTGGCAGAGAGTATGACCAAAGCTGACTTAAAGCATTGGACTGTACAAACTAAGGACAATGCAATTATAGTAATCTGGAATACAAATTTCCCCTGTTTCAGCAGCAAGCAATGGACAACATAACTGCATCAGCGATTACAATTTCTTAACTAGACCTGAAGTCATTGTAAGAAAAACATTGTCACCAAATCACAGTTACATTTAGAAAACAGCTCTGGTTTAGCCTGAAGCAAGAATAAAAGATCACTTTGTTCCATTCACATCCCTAAACTGATAGACTTTTATGATACCATAATGTCATTCTGGTTTTGGCCATCACTCTAATAAGAATGTCCTTCAGAGTAAGATTATCCAATTATGTATCAGACCTGAGACAATTTTTTTATTCCTAAATTAAATTAAAATCTGCTCATTCCCATGCATCCTTCTTTTCTTTGTTCTCTATGAATCATCATGTTCTCCACTGGACACTTCTGCAATAGTGGAAGCTTTAGTCATCTGATTTGCTCGTCCTTCATGTCCAGAAATTTCCCAAAAAGAAATGCATCAAGATAAGTAATTTTGCAGTATTTAATTAGAGATCTTATTTGAAAAGATGCCAGTTGTCACCCAGATAGATGTATAAAGGCAGGTGCTTAAGGTACACTTGGTTCAAGAGTGGAAATTTTATCCTGTGTGTACTGTAGTGTTTAGAAGTTTCTGCTTTATTTACGTTACTGAGAAGTATGAGTCAGACCATTAATATCAACTGAATCCCAAAGTGGCAGCCTAACACTCAGCAACCAAGACCTCTTCTAAGTTAATGGCCTTGAGTAATTATTGCAAAATATTCTTGGCGTGTACATTGTAATTAGAGCAATGAACCATAAGGCACAGTTATGACTAGATAGGACATTTGTTTGAATTTTGATTTTGTGCTGAGATTTTTATTGTGTGATGAAATGGGAATGATTACATATATATTAAGACTCCTTAACCTCTGGAGCAAGTCTAAAAGGAGATGCAGTTGAAGTAAATAAAATCTTACCTGGTTCCTTGAAAAGGCTGGTTACTGTAGGCAATGCAGGCAGAGATGGTTGAGAGGTTGTAGGAAGCTGAGGCAATTGAACATCAATTATTTTATCTGGAGAGCCACATCTGAAGAGTTGCTGTTCTAAATTGTAGCGTTAGTCACTTACAGGGTATGTTATTCTAATAAAATGATGGTGTTTTCCGTTATCCTACATGGCAGCTGCCTAAGCCCTATAGAGCAGACCCATCATCTGCTGGGATGACTGTACAAAGCCACTCAGACATAATGTCTTTCTGAGCCAGGGTTACAGTTGGGCATGTGGAAAATGACTCACTTGTTTACTTGGGATTTAAAAAAAAAAAGTTCCCTGTGGAAAACAGACTTCATTTTCATCCAGCCTAAATTCATGTCCAACATAGACACTCAGAACAAGCATCATTACTCCCTCAGCTTTGTGTATTAAAGGAGATCTAAAGTTTTTATTTAACAGGTACTTATTCAAGGGACTGAAAGAACTTGATTTCAGGGCAGTGCAATGAAACCTCAAAACAAATGCTGTGGTCTTATTGCCTGGTCTTTTTCCTCATTTGAAAAAAGCCATTTTTATGATAGTCTAAGCATAAAGTTAGTTCTTATGCACTTATGTTGTATAGTGGTTGTTAAATTTGTATTTCAATAATCAATTCTTATAGCATACTGCAGCAATTGGGAAGGCAATGTTAAATCCCGTGGTTAGCCTCAATGCCCAGTTTTGCCTAATGAGAATTTACAGTCACTGTGAAACTTCACCAAAGGAACATGCTTTTAAAGTACAGAACTAAGAGCTTTGAGAGAAAGCCCATTTAGTTCAAACGGGGAGAGAGAGAGAAGTGCCAGCTGTGCCCATTTATTCCTTTTTCTTGTACGCTAGTACATCCAAAATCTTGAAAGGATACAGAAGTTATATTGCTGTAAAATTGGGGCAAAAATTGTTAAACTTGACTTCTTTGACTCAAGCTTGCAAAAAAATAAGTGGAAGTGCTTAGTCTTAGGTAACCACTCCAGAAACAGAATTATACTTTCTGGTATGTAAAAGCATCAGCTGTTGCTAAACAGTAATTAAAGTTCTGTTTGAGCCACAGCCAGTGGTTGTATATTATCATCTCACAAGGAAATTAAGGCAGGTTTGGGTCTGTACTTTTGTGCAACAGAAACACCAGTCTGAGGTAGCGTTCTCTAAATGCTAAGGAGGCGGGGCGTGGTGGTGGTGGGGGAAAAGGCACCAGGGGATGATTTGTTTTGTAATTTAGAAGTCTGTGGTGTTTGTATTGAAGTACAACCTCAGTTCTTATAAATTAGATTTCAAAGCATAATTGCAGCTCAAATATAAAAATTAATCAACTATGTTATTGCTTGTGAACAATTAAAGCATCATAAACTGAAAACAAATATGAAGGAAATATGCTTGTACATGTAACGCTAGGGTTGCAAAGTACTTAATTTGGTTAGACAAATGCATTGTAGATTAAAACTAGAAAAAACAGATCAAGTACGTAGCAGAGATGTATTTGTTTCACTTTCACAGTAATTTAATAATATCTCTGAAGCATAACAAAGAACAGCATTTCTTGGTAATTTCTTACTGTCACTGGAAGGTGGGGGAAAGGAGGGATGTCAGGGAAAAACTGGGTAGATTTGCAGTTATGATTGCATGGTATAGCTGTTGGACTACACTGTGCTGTTTTATAGCTCATTGTATGCTTCCAGGTAAAACATTATCAGGTATTCTTTTGCATCTGATCAGTGAAAAACAATAGTGTTGTGATGGTGCTGTTATTGGTTTTATTGAGGTGTTTTCTAAATCATGTGTTTTGCAGAACATTCCTAAAACCCATCATCCTGTGCTGTGGCTGTATTAGAGTTAACTTTTTTAGAAAATACACTACTCTGAATCATGTTATTGTGACTTAAATAGGAATACTGCTGGAGCAAACTAAGTTCAGTCAGTGTACTGCTTAAAAATACAGAAAGTGCTTCATGGTGCTTCAAGTTGAGATATTACCTGCATCCTAGAGGGAATGAATTGTATGAAAAAATATACATACCTGCATGCTAAATTTCGCATACATCAGTGGGATTTCACTTTCTATTTTGCAAAACGAAATGGGGAGAGATGCTCCAGAAGTGTGCCTAATCTAAATATTAGTATTTCTAAGAGCAAGATTTGCTCTATTTTGCAGAGTAAACAAAGAGATATTAGAGAAAGGACAGAAATAATTTTAAGAACAATCTCCTTACCCCACTTCCAGCTCCTTTTTTTGTTCTTGTTTATTTTTTCCTGGAGGTAATGAAGATATGGAGGCAATATCCCTCTTGCTCCTATATGTACATTTTCAAAATACGTATGAATAGCCCTGGGAGCAGGGATTTTAGTAACCAATCAAAATCTGTGTTTACATTGAGTACTGAATACATTGTGATTTACTTGCACAGATTTACTGATAGCGGAGATGGAGGGCTATAGCTAAGAAGGTGAAGTGGTACTATTGCTCTTTCTTTTTCTCTTCATGCCCCTCCTGGCTTTTTCCAGTCAATACAGTGGCTGTGTTGGCCACCGTATGCGTATGGGAGCTATAAGACACCTACAGCATAAAAAAAAAAAGTAAGCTCGGAAATGGGGAGGTAGGAAGCAGAGGAGATAGAAGTGAAAGGACACTGCGTCAGCACATAGGACACATGCAACATTGGTGCAGCTGGATTGAGACATAAATTTGCAATTATTATTGCAATAAAGTTAAGCTGTAAAGACAAAATATTGCACTAAGCAGCAATGAATTCAAGATAACTGAATGCTGCAAAAATTATCCATACAGTTATGAAGCGGGCACAAATGAAAGTTCTTTCTGTGCTCCAGGAGCAGGGTTAAGCTGTGTTATACTAAGGAGATCGACTGGCTCAGCTGCTTTTTATCAATAGTAGCCGCAGTAGCCACCATGTAAAAAGTTTACTGATGTTCTTGAGGGAAGAATATTTTTTATTTTTCTTTTCCTATGCCATACATTTAAGTATTTAATGTGCTTTCTGCACCAGGTTCATTTACTAGGTCATTGTGGATATGGTAGGATTTGACTCCAATTGTTTTGATTACAAATTGTTTTGCTTTTGGTATTTTAATCCTCTCTTTATCATTACACAGTGGAGTGGTATGTAGCTTTTGTTGCACATGAAAAATATTTGCTGCTGCTACATTGATTAAATACGTAACAGCATGTATTGCAAATATATCCACCTATTAATAATCCAGATTTAGCGCTTCCATCACAGCAGCCCACAACATCAGCTTGTGTATAGCTTTAATAAATGTCTCTGAAAAAGAGAAGCAGGGAAAGAAAAAGAGGCCAGTGCTTGCATCATAACTGTGAGGTGGCTTTTTCAGAAGCATGTACGTATACATCAAAGTATGACATAGGGTTATACCTGCAGCTCTCTCCCTTTTTAGTTCCAGGATGAGCTGTTTTATATGTTCAGCAAATCCTACAGATCCAGGAGGATTCCTGGGATGAGCAAGACAAGTAGGAGGAAGGAAACATGGATAAGAGGTTGCTGGGAGTGAGCTATTGGGAAAAATCGGGGGAAGCACAGGCAGGGGAAAAAGAGGGGTAGCTTTGAGGTAAACTTTCTCGTTTTTTAATCAGTCGTGCTTATAACCTATACTCTTGGTAAAACTATCTATCTATCTATCTATCTGTTGTTTGTTTGTTTATATAGAAAGCCTATAGGGTATTCACCCAAAAGTATGGTAATGTTCATCTAACTGTTGTACTGACCTACTCCTCCATCCCCAGCCCTTTATTCAAACTTTTTAATATTGATTTTTCAGGAGTATTCCAATCGCACTTCCAATTATCTTTTTATTATGTCCTTTTGTATAATATACATCTTTATATACAATTTTAGTATGTGCCCAGATTACTACTTTGGAAGATACTGAATTGAAAAAGGCTCATCTCTGCAGGCAGTAGTAGGAGCAGAAGTGACAGAGACCTCAAATCAGAGCTACAGAACAGCCTGGAATGAACATTATGAGAACCAAGAATGAAAAACATTCTTTTATTTTACAATACACTTCTTGTAGTTTTGATTGCATCAGTCTAAATGTCTCATGCGCACAGTTTAAAGCCAGAACAGGAGAAACAGAAGTCCTTTTTGACAGATGAACTAAGTGGTAAAGTGATGCCAAGTTATTTTGTCCTACAGTAGCCCACTATTAATGGGGCTGTATTTTGAGCCTTATTTTTGTAATCTTATTTTAATCTTAATCTAATGTTGTAATCTTATTTTTCTATTCCTTATCTGGACCTGAATAAATAAGTGATTGATATTTTTGACTGGAAAAATTTAAATGTCCTAGCTAAACATTTTCAGAGATACAGTCTAAATAAACATTGCTATGTTAATTATTTATTGTCAATTCTGACAAAGTGTGTTACAGCACTCTAAAACGTGCCATGCACTTCCATAGGTAAATAAAAACCTCCTTGCTTTCTTGTCCAAGGAACAGTGCACTCTATTTGGGATAACTAATGGAGCTAGAAAATAGCATTCATGGGTCAGTAACAAAGCACAAGTGTTCAGAAGTAGGATTACCATATTACTTTCTAAATCCTGTGCTGGTGTTGTGGGAGCAAATATACATAAAAATAACATACAAAGTATATTTTACTTTAATATCAGATGGAATTGAAATGGAGTAATGCAAATGTGATGTGTAATAGTAAACATGATTTGTAATTGTTTCCAAGTTCTCTACTCTTCAACTGTGCTGCAGTTTAAAATTACACACTGCCATTAAAATTCAGAGAATAAATACAGTGCTGAAACAAAACAGATTTTTTTTCTTTAAGAAAGCTTAAGTAAGCAAATCATCATTCTTCATTTATTCTCCCAGAAATTACTTCTGTTTTTTAAAGATGTCACCTAAAACCAGGAATACATGTAGAGAACTTGGAATTCAGTCCAAGTATGTTACAGGAATGAATCACAAAGCTGAGCCATAGTTCAGAAAGTCTCAGAAAGGAGTCATATTCCCATTCAGGGAGGGAATTTTGATATGAGCTCTAGCAAGGCTTGTTTATCCTCATATTTAGAGTTGAAATGACTAAAATTCACCTGTTCAAAATAATATTTAATGATTCCAGCTTTGTACTACCTAGATACTTATTCCTGATTTTTTTTTTTAATGTGATAGCATATAATAAACTAAATGCTTTAAATTCCAAATTATTGAAAGCGAAGTTGAATTTACAATGAATGCCTGATAGACTTCAGGGAATCCATAATTTAGATGGCAACAGAACACACTGACTCCAGCTACAATAATAGATTATACTTGAAAAGGCAACAATTAAATACATATAATAGAATGGTTTTCGTTACTATGGGAACAGTTAAAGAAAGGTTTTTCATCATTACAAACCACTGTGTGTATACAAGAGAAATTATGTTCTTCTGAATCAAAGAAGCTATGAAAGGTTTCCAAGGAAAAGACTAAATAATATGAAATGTTTGAACCAAAAGCTTTTAAATATCTCTCTACAGTATGTCGGTGTTTTTGTGTTCCCTCTTCCTGCTTTACCCCCATTTTTCTGCCACTGATTTTTGGAGTTAGGGATTTTGAGTTGTGTAGCAAAAAGTGCTTTGCAAAGAGGATTAGTGAATGAAAGAGCACCATGGATGTGTTATTTTATTTCTGGGGCCATTTACAAGAGATCTAATCCTATCTCATAAATCTTACTTAGATTAGGGCACCTGTACTACAGCTTCACACTTTCTTTGGCGTACTTTTCTCTATTCTCTTAACCTGGAAATAATGAGTGCACAAGCTAGAGTGGGAAGAAATAGGGAAAATTATCAGTTCTGTATTTCGCTAAAGCTTAAGTGCTTTCAAATAGGATTGCACAGTCACATTATGCATGTTGTAATTAATAATATTGCTAAGCCTAGGTGTCAACCTTATTTTTTTAATTTTTTTTTTTTTGGCTTTTCACATTGTCATCTGTACCTTAATTTTTTGTTTTGTATTTGTTAAAAGAAAGAATGTCGGACAGGAAGAGTACTTGTAACATCAAGCATTTGTCAAGCATTGGAACAGGCTGCCCAGGGAAGTGGTTAAGCCACCATCCCTGAGTGTAGATGTGGCACTTAGGGACATGGTTTAGTGGTGGACTTGGCAGTGCTAGGTTAACGATTGGACTCGATAATCTTAAAGGTCTTTTCCAACCTAAACAATTCTATGATGAAGTTTAGTAGAGCAAATACTAGCATTTAAAGTGTCTTTTATACTTAATCTAAATCAGAGTTTTTATCTATCTATTGAGGATGCTTTAAATGCTTAAGCACTGAGTCCTGTACTGAAACTGGCACAATCTGCAAGAATTGGGAACGTGAAATTTGGTCCCTTGGAGTAAAGGAAACTATAGGTGAAACCAATTAGCACACTTACTTTCATGATATGACAATGAATTTAAAAAGGAGAAGGTTCTTTGATTTCTTTTAAAAGAAATAAACTGTCTGGAAGATATATTATCAACTATTATTTAAGTATGTATTAAACAATACTGCGTTATTTCTGTGTATCTCTTTCAAACTCCAGATATGGGAATGTGTTGACGTTGAACTACAAGCCAGCAGTTACATAAACTCTGCTCAATATGTCATCTAATTTTCTGTTCTTACTTCTACAGTGAGAGTACCTACCTTTCGATGCGAAGTACCATACAGTTTGTTTATTTTTAGTACTGAAGTAAGAGTACTGTACATTGAGAAACACATGTTTAGGGGCACTAAGGACACATACTTAAAAGTCTCAACTCCTTTTGTTTCAGATGTAATATTTCTTATGAGATTGATATGCAGCATTTTTCACAGTTGTATATGAGAAAAAAGAAAGACTCAGTGTTGTTCTGGAAAATGCTTCTGTGTCCTTATTGAGAGACCCAGGGCTAACTGACATATGTGTCTGCCATCTCGAGTGAGGGGAAAGTCTCTAGAATTAGACTCATTTTTGCTTGTTTGGGTTCTTCACTGTGCCCCTGCGTGCAGTTCCTGTTTTCTTATATGTCAGCTTTAAAAAGTGAGGAGGTGTTTTGTATCTTGCAGCCACAGTGTTATAAACTGAAATTTTCTGGATTCTGCATTTTGGGAAGAGAAAACACATCTCTTTACAATTGCTTTTCACTTTCACCCACATTCGTTTAGATCCTTTAATAACCTCAAATTTCTCAATCCAACTCCAAATTGCTGAAAAGAACGAATGAATAGAAAACTACTAGGGAGAGATAATGCTGGGTACGATTGAGCTCAGTGGCTCTCAACTTCCCAAATATTCATTGACTTTGACATCCTCCTCCATGAAGAAGGAGGATTTGGGGGCTGTGAAGTTAGTAAGTTGTGTTACAGATGGTTTTGTGCTGATCTCTGTTAGTAGTCCTCTGTGAAATTCCCACCGAGCGCTGCCGCAAAGGCCATACGCTCCAAATGTATAGCTGCCATGATTATTATGTGATGCTTCATTACCATCCTAAGCCTGTTCAAAGCCGTATTGAAAAGCTGATGAAATTGCCTTTAATGGGAATTGAGACAGATCTGTTGTGCTGCCTGCAGACAAATTGCTAACAGAACTGAAATGAGTTTAGGGCTCAGCATTATCTGTTTGAAATACTTCCTTGTTTGAGCCCTGTTTCCTATCGTCTAGCCCTGGTAGTATCGCTGATGGTCAGGGAACAGAGCAGCGAGTACACAGCTGGGAGGAACGGGCACTGATGTACTTCCTCCAGCAGGAGGATACCTTTTGTAGCACTGACAGAAAGCCAGGGCTGTTTTTCTTTGCTTGTTGACAGCTGCTTCAAAGATGACCTCAGAACATGTCAAAAAAAGTAATAAAAGACAGACAAGAAGTCTAGCCTTTGACAAGAAAAGATAATGAGTACATTTTTATAGATTGCTTTCCTCACTTGGGTTGGAGAAAGCTAACTCAAGCTTAGCCATCGCTAAGGCTTCATAAATGGGGTTACAGGTACTCAAGTGATTTTGGGCAGTTAGTCTCTTTTTGATGAAGTAAAAGCGGCCTTGCATCGTTATTCTTATAGGTGACATCGGCCTGATTTGCCACACTCACCTGTGTTCTTAAACGACCTTTGCAAAGTAAGTAAAGGGCAAAACGGATCTTTCAGAAAGCTTACTTTTGTGCACCATTTTTGCTAGCACTGGCTATGCAGGAACCATACTTCTATGGAAAGTCTGTCAGAATCATTCTTATGGGACCAGCTAATTAATTTGTTTTTTTTAATCTTGTCTTAAATAGGTATTTATGATTTTCATACATGTGCTTGTGTGATAGTCAGAGTTACTTTTCTATGCTGAAGTTCTCTTAAAGTTAGCCTGACTTGGGTGAAGGAAGCAATTTTCCTTAATTGTGAACTAATTTGCCTTAGACCCTGAGCACTTTCTAAAATATTTTCCAAATATATCCTTCTTATTATATAAAATGAAATCAAATCAGTAGTAAGTAGTCAAAACTCAGAGTGGAGTTTGTAAATGAGTTTACTTAATAATACATCATGCTTCCCTGTCATCATCTTCAAACCAGTAGCTCTTGGAGGCAGGCAAAATTTCAAATCTATTAGGGAATACGTGTAAGCAATGTATCTTTGGGGGTCTTTAACTGACCATACATGAGGTTCATAAGGGTCGATTTTGTTGCCTACATTTTCTTTACACCAGGATAAAACCAGAATAATGACACAGGCTTAGGGAACTCCTGATAATACAGAAAGAATTTCATCTACTCGTTTGCTGCATTTTCATTGGGGAGAATGGGGAGAAATACTTCACACGAAATGGGATGCCTGTGCCATCTGCATTGGATTTCTGTGTACCTTGCCCATAAATCAGGCTGTCCAAGGCAATTTCATTGCTTATCCTCAGAGGTGTCTTGTCTCATAGCACTGAAGCTGCAGAGATATTTCTTGAAGAATTAATATATACAACTATGCCTGTAGGTGTCAGTGGTTCAATACAATGCCATGTCAAGAAACCTAATATAGCTGCTGAGTAACCTTCCTTGGACCCTAGAAACAACAGTTAACTTAGTATTTTCTTGTTCACTTATTAGTTTTACTGAAAAATTAGCTTCAATGGAATGCTATCTAAATTGATTGGAGTATGTCTGCATATCACTGTTGGCATAAGTAGTTACATACTGCCAAGTAGCTACCTGGAAATGATAGCAGATTACTTATTTTTAACAATTTTATTTTGGTTGATACAGTTGATCAGTGTTTGAGATGCTTTTATCAAGTATGATTTAGATTTTTTTTTTCTTTTATGTTGTAGCCCTCTATAGATTCTTCATTGATGTTGGAGGGAAAGAACTTGATGTTTTGTATCTATTATAGTGATTAATGTAGCATGTAAATGTTCTTCATTGTTGATGGTGAACGGAAGAACATATGCTAATCTTTGTTCAATCATCATGATTTTGTTAGAAGAGGAGTTAGCTGTAGACCATTTTGATAGAGCTACTGTGTTTTGTGAAGCATCTGATTTTGAATCTGTACTTGCTTACATTAGGACATTCTTTTCTAACAGGCATATGTATTTTGTGATCAGGACTGCTGCTGAAAAAATGCACTTCAGCCCTGTCTATCCTATGAATGCTGATGAGCAGAAAGCGGGTTTGCTGTCTTGCAATCTACTCCTCAGGTTTCTTGGGGTTATGAATCCCATTGTATATTGATGACACAGGGATAAACTTGTTCGTTCAAGCACACCTATGAAAAATTCATGTCTATTCTAAAGATCTGTCACCTTGGATGCATATTGGTGGCTATACGGGCACATCACATCACATATTGGTCAAAGGCTGTATTTTTTGAAATTTAGTTCACAATGGTTTTATCCATTTGCCAAAGCAAAAATAGAGAAAAATCTTGGGTCAGCCAAATTTGTAGAGAAACTTTGATTCAAGATCATGCTTATCCTGAGGTTGCTACTTCCTCCAGATAGTGATGAACTAAGATAGTTGAAAGTAGGAACTTTAAACCATGAGTTATAGAGCTAGATAAGTATAAAATGTGGCAGCTGTTATACTGTCTTCAAAAAACTAATTACAACCTCCCTTCCCATTTCTTATATTAATGCAAATACAGTGGTAAAAGAGTTGAACAGTTGAGATTCGCTTTGTAGACTTCAATTTCCTGACATTAAAAGGTCTCTGTATTTAATGATAAAATGCTGGATACTGCATTATGCTGAGTGTTTTTGCAGTAATTCATACTGCCCAAGAGTAGTGCTGCTGCTCTGACTTCCAAAAACTAGTAAAAAACATGTGTCCTTATACATATGTGTGCTTGTAAAATGGGGGCCTTTAGCATGTATGCATAGTACTTTTTGAAATCAAGTAGCCATTGATTTTCTACTTCCATCTTTGAAATTGTTTTTTTTGTTGTTGTTTTTTTTTTTTTGGCTAAAATACAATGGCTATGGGTATTAGAACATTACAAAGTCAACAAAGTTCATGGGAGCCAATTGGATTTACATAGCTTTGATGCTCAAATCCCCCACTGAAAAGTGAGAAAAAAAAGATATAGAAGAAGAAGAATTGACAATCCTCTTCTGTATTACTCCCATGTCTGAAAGTCACAGATTTTGATGTATTGAGTTTTGCAGAAAATGTAACTTACCATAAATGCACTTTCATCTGAAGTCTGAAAGTGTCATAATGAAGTTAATATATTTTAAAAATTCAACTACAGTGCTATGAAGATCTGCATACTTATTCAAATTTAAGCAAATGACTGGTCCATTGAAATTTAAGCCTGTGCATAAATCTTCCTGGCAAGCTTGTGCTGTTTCATTCAGTAAAGCAAACTGGGATGATACATGTCTGTGAAATGTAAATATAAGTACTTTTGCATGGCAATATTTAAAGAACTTAAGGAAAATAAGTACTGAAAACTGAAGAAAAACAAATTAAAGTTAACAGCATTCTTATTTCTAACAGAAGTAGGCAGAAATTTTCAACTATTCAATGGGAAGATATAAAGGACAAAGCTGTAATTCAAACAGGTGAAGGTTGTGTCCTTGTAAAGAGTGGACTCTCTTTTCATTTTGAATAATTTAAACTATTTCATTCTTTTGAGGCAATGATTGTAGAGCAAAAAATCTCTTGTACCGTTTTAACCATTAAAAAAGAAATTGGTGATCTCTTACCTTTTCCATCCTTCATTACATGCACGTTTAAAATTCACTTTGGATATTAATAATACTTATAAATCCATTTGCTGCTCACAGTGATTTCACTAGGGAAGACTGAAATCTTTCAGGGTAATGGAGTTCTAAGTAAGTATTAGTTCTTAGATACTTAAGATCTTACTTCTTCCGGATGGGGGTGCTTAATCTGGGTCTTAACCACTTCTGTGGATAAAGTTTCCAAATCACATTTTGAAAAAGTAAAGAAGTTATTCCTGGTGTTCTAGTTGAATCAGGTAGTAGCTCTACACCTTGTACAGAAGCTTTCCCATGCAAGCGTCACCTTCTGCAGGCTCCAAACCTTGTTCATTGTGCTTTGGCACTGCACTGAAGCCTTCCAGCAGTGAGGGAGGTTTAACCTGCAGTCTTAAAGTCTACCAGAGCATTTAGGGAAAGATTTCTACATACGTGCACAGTTTTCTCCAATTGGAAATTGAAAACTGTCAGCAGTGTTCTGAGTTTGTGCAGCACCTACTTAACCATAGTTATTCTTGGCTGTGGATGATAAAAACTGAGGTTCATGTCTTCCTTATTCCACCATCTCCCTCATCCCAGCCCCACCTTGAAATTAGGATACAACCACCCATCTACTTGCTTCAGCGTCACTCGGGAGCAGAAACCTGAAGCAGACGACTGAGGGAGAGGAGTGAATGTCTGGAGGGAGGGAATGTAGCAGAAACTTGCTAAAGCATAACCACTATCAATAGAATAAAAGTAGTTTTTTAATGGCAAATCTGCTTTAGGAGCTTTTTACCCTCACAGTCCTAATCCCTAGCCAAGCACTACGTAGCTGATTTATAGCTTTGAGTTTCAAGGAGATGCTTTGGTGAGGACATGGTAACAGATGTGTTTTAAGTCAATTAACACATTTTCAGGCTACAAGGTGTAGCACAAGTTGTTGTTTACAGTATTTATTGTTCTCAAACATTTATTTTCATGGATTTTGAGGTGCTGAAAAATGATGTAGAAAATTTAGCATGCTACAGTAGATGTTAGTAAGAAGTGGGATTTCTGTAAGAACCCATCCCTGTCAAAGTCAGCACCTTTGAATAACAAAACAGAATAACTAATAGGGTCCACTGCACTTCACATCTTTTCTTTATGTTTCCTATGTAAAACTAATCCTTCTGTGACAATCATTAAAACAAATCTCAACTCATTAGGAACAACCATTAAAATTAATCTCAGCTATGAACAAATCTCAATAATCATTAAAATAGATCTCAGCTCATTAGGAATTTTGGTATACAGGCTGAAAACAGAAGATGAGGGCATTTTTAAAAAGAAAAATCAGTGAAAGCAGACTCCTTATCTAGCTGCTGAATCTCCTTATTTGTCCTTATCTCCTTATCTACCTGCTGAATTCTGGATTAAACATATTTGTTGGTCCTGCATGAACTGATGATACCACAGCTGTCCACAACAGTGTTCCCTTAGCTGATTTTTTGTGCTACTATTTGGCAGAGAACCACAGAAGTGTTGAGTCAAATCAGGCCAAGATCTTAGTGTATGGATACAATTCCATACAGTGGAAACTCAAAAGTGGAAACATTCACC